>NC_090002.1:6987991-8226991 GCF_036417845.1 Apteryx mantelli
ATTCTGTTGGATCTGGGAAACTCTTTTCCCCCCATGCCGAGAGTCACCAGGGGTGCAAGCAGAAGACGGTGGGACACAGTCTACCCTCTTGGTCACCAGTGTGAAGCCACACTGACTTTATACTGGCCAAAAAGCATTTCCATCTGACAGCTGTTAGTGGTCTGTATGAAAAAGTAGGTGGTCTCACAGCACTTTTGAGAAGATTGTTAAATTCCCTCCCTTGTTCAAAAGTCTAACACCAAGGATTTAAGTGAGTTGTAGAGGATTAATCTTCCCTCTAACCGCTTCAAGGTGTCCCATTTAAAACAGTGGAGAGCTGCGCGTCTAAGAGCTGGCATTGCTCTCGACTTTGCTGCTCAAGGGATTTGGTTTCTATGGCTGCCAGGTCTGGCACCCCTCACCAGTGCCACCACCATCTTCCAGAAAGGGCACAGGAATTCAAATCAACACGTTCTTCCAAGGAAATCTGAAGCCTTTCACCTTTCCTGAACACGGCCCTCTATTACAACCCATCACTCTTCGCACGCTGGCCTGTTTTAAACTTGAGACTCTCAAGAACTATATCGGATTTATTACAACCCTAGACAACGGCGCTTCTCCTAACAGAGCACGTTCTCCTGCTTTGTTTTGTTTTTAAACTAGGGGTAGAATGTAACAGCCCCCTCTAATCCCCAATTTAATTGGCTTAGAATAAAGTCAACTGTTGCTTTTTTATGAAGCAGGCCTTTCCTGATCATTTCATTTCCTCCCCAGCATGTAATCACTACGACTCATTGTATGATACCGAGGCAGCCTGAGCAGTTATTAGGTTTTCTAAAATAACAGTCATTACTAGAGGGCTGCTAGCCAGAAAACTCTGCTGCTGTGTATAAAAGCAGCAGGAGAGGCACCAAACCAACAGAAATCTTAGGCAGACCAAGTGCAAATTCAGAAGCAAACTAAGCAATGCACTTTACTCTCAAACACGTTTCAGGTGGACTTCAGGAGCTCCCATTGAAATGGGGAGGCAAGTTTCTGTCCTCCAAGAGGCTCCTGATCCAGCACACCTTTATAAAAGGCTTTGGAGTCCAAAGACAGATGCAAGCTCCACAACAGGAGACGGAGCTAAGGGGAAATTCAGCCAAGAAGACAGGGAAGAAAGCCACAAAAACCAGCTTGCAAAGGATCAGAAGGCTTAACCAGAGGCATTCCTGCACTGCCACCACACCACGTACTACCGGCAACAAATGGCCAATCCATGTATGTGAGCAAGGCATTTCAAGTGCCACTAGCATCATTTGCAGGATGATGACCTAAGCCATGCCCTGAAGATACACAAGACACCAAATACACAAAAAACAATAACAACAAAAAACCTACCCAGCTGCAACAGGCCTGAAGCACGAAGGGGACCTGAGCATTTCTCAGGCTCTGGTTTATTTTTTGGCAGTGGGTTCATCCAGTGTGGTTGCCCAAACAATTTACTGCTGGATTTAATGTGGCAACTAATGGTTAAAAGTAGTGCCAGAAAGACTTGTCTGTAGTCTTGATCAGTTATAAATACTGCATCCGCACCTCCCCTTGCACAGGCTGCTATAGCCTGACCAAAGCCAGAGAGTTTGACCGTTTTACATGCTGAACAGAGCAGTATTTTGTTGCTGAGCTCAAAAAAATTACAGGGTGCACATATGAAAAACAGCACCATTTAATATAATTTCAGCTGAAAGATATATTTATGAAATAAGGAAGGAAAACCAAGATTAACAGCATAACTGGCATAAACCAAGTCACTTGCTCAAAGCGATCCAACTGGTTGGCAGCAAAAATGGGGACAGTAGCACAAGATTTCCGTTTCCCACCAGAGCAGTCTCCCTGCGAGAAAAACACCCTTGCATAAGACTCTTCTGGTTAATGCTTTAGAGTAAAATACAGAGCTCGCTCCATAGGGATCAGGGGAGGAGAAAAGCTGGAGTTTAAGAGGGACCTTTTGCTACTGCAAAAATCTACTGTAACTGCTAGGATTTCAAGACATTAAAAAAAAAGAAAAAAAAAGTTGTGTCCCTGACACCCCTTTTCTTCTTGCAAATAGAGAAAGCTTTTATCAAAGAAAGGTCATATCACCCAGAAGTTCAGACTGAAGGAATCAAAGGATCCAAGAATCTATTTCTATTTAGATGTCAGGATTGCAGTGGAAGTCCATCAGTCTCTTCCCACCTCTTCCTCTCCAGTCCTTACAGTTAGGAAGGCCATAAAGTTCTTTGGATTTAACAGAAGCCAAATACTTCAGCCCATTTTTATTTATGCAGTGCATAGCATTGAAGTGACAGACTACGATAAGGTCCCCAGCTTCTCATTACAGATCTAAACACAGGAAAATTGCTCTACCATAGTCTGCAAAAACTAGGAGTTGGAAAAAAAACTAGCATGGGAATGTTACTCTTGAAAGACACTGCAATTCCTCTAGAGAACTATTTGCAGCGCCTGGCGCAGCCACAGGAGAATAATTTGAACAACATCCCAGGCCTTATCTGTAGAAACGGTGGCAGAACTGTTTGAAACAAAGCCCAAGCTCTGCTTGAAAATATGAGGAAAGCCCCACAGATCACTTTTGGAGAAGAGCTGGACACTCTGGGGTTAAAATTAGACCTTCTGAAGTGAAAAGTGTCAGGTCTTTTGGGGCCAGAAAGGAAACTTTAGAGGTTTAAGTCCAGGGGAACTTAGCAAGAAAACTGCTCTAGTGAGAAGGCTCCGCTAGCGTCAGGAACTCATCACACCGCTAACGTGGAGCTGTTCCCCAGCATGGGGCAAGCCCATAGACACGTCAGAAGCGCATCTCCACTCCCTGCAAGAGCTCTCGGCTAGGGCCCAACTGTCTAGAAAAATTCATCGAGAGCCTTCAAGGCTCAAAAGCAGAGAAAGCCACTTGCCACCCTCCTCACCAGCCTTCATTCTTGAATCAGTCTCCAGCACTTTCAAACTGTACGGATCTCCAAAATGCTCCTTCAAGGAATGGGTTTAATATTTAAAGGAAGACACCCTAAACTCGGTAGAGAAAACGTTTTGAGAACTGATAGTGACAAAACCAACTGGAAACTGAGAAACAGCTCCTCCAAGAACCCCCGCATGAAGCAGGACAGATTTGCTCTTCTTATAGCCAAAATGTCTCCAGTCTTCTTGCAAATGATTTTGGTCCCACAGGCATTTGAAATCTTTGAGCTGTCAGGCTCACAAACACCTGGGCGAGTTCTCTGTGAAATCCTGCTCAAGCAGCCCCATTTTGGGAACTTTTATTAGGACAAATAAATAAGGAAGAGTGCCCAACTCCTCTTGGTTCCAGCCCAGTCCAGCACATTTTACAACATCGAGAACAATAAAAACTATACGTTAAGAATAAAGTTGGTTCTATGGAGACACAAAAGTTACCATAGGGAAACCAGCGATACAGAGCAGCTCAGCAGGCTCAAATCCTTTTGGAGGGGTTTCTCCTTCAAGCCCCTACGCTCCCGCTGTGCTAAGGCACAGACACGGAGGCACAAGGCCTGCCTCGCCTCGTGGAGCATATCACCTCCAGAGGCTTGCAGATGAGAAATGAACCAAGAAGAAGAGCTGAGCACTTATTTCTGGAGCTGAGAGATCATGTGGTGGCGAAGCCGGCATCATTTCATCTTAACAATACTTACAGACCTGTTGCCCTGATTTTACAAGAGGGGAAGTAATTCAGAACAGGGCGGTATGAAAGACCCGCCTTTGGCAACGATAGACAAGACGGAACAAAACGCAGGAAATCCTAGCGCCAAGCCGCTGCAACGTGCTGACGACAGCTCTGGAAGCCACGAGGGCTTTGCTCCCTGCTGCGCTATGTAGCCTCGGGGAAGCCTACTTCCAGACCTCAGTTTGCTTATCTGTAAAATGGAAATATGGTACTGAGAGAAGCAGAGTATAAAGCCAAGTGCTATCTATGTATGTTGTGATTCTGGGCTGTTTCTGATTAAACAGAAAAAAGGATCTCTGCAAGGGAAAGAGAATGCTGTAAAGAGAAGTTTACAATAAAGTTCACGAAAGGTCTGGAGCCCATCCGACTACCACTGCTGTTTGCTTTCTTTTCTCCCCCACAACCCCCCAAAACCCTATATATCAAAGTCTTTTTTTTTTTCCCCCCAACTTTTATATTAGCAGCCTTCCTTATGAAAGCAAACTTCTCAAATGAATACCTAGATTTCACCTCCCTTTTACTTACTGTGTAGTACTTTAACAATGTTTCTGACATCTCTCTCTAAGGCATTAAGGATATAAGAAAAGCCCTAAAAATTGCAAAATCTTCTCTGTTCAAACTGATTTTTCTGCTCAGTTTCCCTTGCTCCATGATTCAGCAAGTGCTGCAGACTTTTAAATAAAGCTTCCTGTTTGTAAAAATTGCTGAATAAAGCACGTTGCTTTAGGTCACAATAAAACCCAACAGTTTCTTTAAACAAGACAATATAGTCCCCTTACTTTTCCATTTATTTCTTCTGAACTGTAGCAAGTTTAATCACAAAATCATTCAAGGCAACGGGCTAGAGTCAAGGCCAAGCCACCTAGAGAAGGACTGGATTTTTCAAGAACATTAAGCAATGAATTTTCAACAGCTAATCTACAGTCTCACTTATCCGGATTTCACTTATCTGGATTACAGAAGCACCTGGAGACTTTAAGGACCAGCACTCTTCTGTTGGCAGAGCAGAAGGCACAAGGCCATTCCTACCCTCACGTATTTATGGACTCAACATTCATGACAAAGCATGCAAGTATTAGCATTATTGCTGCTTTAGATACAAGAAGCCAGTGCACAAGTGACTTGGCTCAAGGTTGCAAAGGCAGCTTAATGAAGCTGAGAACCGACCCCAGATGTTCTGAGCCTTAGTTCAATGCCTCAGAGACAAATTGTCATAAGGCTGATTAAGGCTGGAGGCCTGTTAACTCCGAGTCCATTGCCCCGAGAACCCAAAGCAAGTCAATACACACATCTCTGCTATTAATAGCCACGCTGCTGCCAAATTCCTGTGACGCTAACACAACCCTCTTTTGGCATTTCCTGCTTACAGGATGGGTAATACAAACATCCCGAACGCTTGGTGCAACACTTTAGGTTTTCAAAGCACACTTCAGACATTTATGAGGAGCGAGAAAGGCCGTGCTATGCCCATTTCACAGACAGGAACAGGCACAGCGTGGCAGGGCCAGAACAGAGCTACGACCCCTTTCCTGCATGCCTCAACCACTAGATAATACAATAGCCTTTCCAAAAATAAACTGCTGATGCAATACCAGAGAAGATTAAAGCAGAGCATTCCTGGGGCGGGGGGGAACGTGACTAGGTCCCAAGCAATCCTTTCTCAAGCAATCCCTCTTGGCTGGCTTCAGGAAAGAGAGAGGAACCCAGTTAGATTCTAGCTATTGCAGAAGCTGCAGAGGAAGCCAACAGTGATCTCTGGCTTTCAGAGGACTGAAGACTCCTCTGTCTGGATTTCCTTTGCTACAGAGGAAGTACCCACTTGGAATGATTGCTCCCCACCCAAAACTCTTTGGCTGCCCTCTTCCTATATTCTCCTCCACACTGTCACCCTCTTACTCCTTCTATGGCCCCTTTTTCCTTCCGTTCGGCAGATTCCTTCCTAACTCAATCCTTCCCCACCCAACGAACTGAGGAACATGAGGTTTGCTCACAACCTATGCGTGTGCCCTATGCTGCCCAGGTCTAATGCATTTGTAAAGCACATAGCTCAATGGGAGCTTAATTTTGACTGCTGCTTTCAGCTTATTGTAAAACACTAGACAGAAATGTGCTTTTTGCCTTCATTAACACTTTCCATTAACTGCAGCAGAGTTAGCACTAAAAGCACAATATTTAAGAGCTTGGCATTGTCATTTTACAGCTGCAGCGTCTTATCAATTACAAAAACAATTCAGACAGTATAGAAAATGTGGGTGGCCATTTAATACACAGCATAATTATATAATGCATTGCAGAGAATCCCGGCATTTTAAATGCATGCAGAAGTCTCACTTAACATTCCAGTCCTGCACAGGAAGCATTTGGTGTATATAATATTCTCCCACTAAAATTACTGCCTCCATTTTTCTATCAGAAAAGAAACATGCAATAACTCACATTTATTTAGCACTTCAAACACGATGATGTTGCCAAGTTCTTCACAACAAAATACAGTAATTACCTGCCAGCAATCAAGAGACCCAAAGGGGAAGAGCTCTGTTAAAGGGCAAGGGTTTGGAGGGGAGAGGTAAAGATTGTTTCATTTTGGTTTTTGCAACAGTTCCCAAAGTTTTCTTCTGGTCAATTGAGAGACAAAGCTAAAAACGCGACTTCATACGCTTAAGTGAAAGAGATGAGTAAAAGTATTGAACAGGCAGTGGGAAAGGGAGGAAGCGTAATCTGAAGTAATACCATGCGAGCTTCTCTTAAGCGCCTTTGGACTTGGGGAAAACATCTGCAAGAAGAACTGGCAGCAAGGATGCAATCCACAGGTCACCCAGCCTGCAGGACCTCAGGGGGACTGAGGGCCAACAGCTGTTCAGACTGAAGGAAACAGGGAAGCTAGAGCAGAGCGTGTTCCTAAAGCTGCTGGAAATGTTGCGGAGAAACGGCACCCAAATTCCACCTCGGATATGCGAAATCACTACTGAAATGCAGTTAGTTCAAGGCTGCGAAGCAGAAGTCTGCTCAGCAATTACCACACAGGAGTGGGAGAGCAATACCTATAAGGGAAGAACATTGTGATCATAAACATCTGTGTAAAGCATCTAGTTTTCAAACATTAAAAGAATCAAACTGCCAGAGCAGACAAATTCATCCTACTGGGATTTGAGCACACTATTCCAGGAAATCCGGATACTTGAGAACAGTGCATAGGTTAAAGTCAAAGTCAAGAGGAACATGCATTAAACGTGCAGCCGCTCAGAGACTGCTGGACCTAAACGCAGAAGGCTGGCAAGCATCGTTCCCCAACCAGCAGAGAAAGCATGTTAATCCCAGACTCCTTCCAAGACAGGAAAGTGATGCCAGCTTCTCTGCAGAAAAGCCACTGTTGATGTGGGGATGACTCATTTCTTGTGATCAGTGGAAGTCTCCATCTTGCAGCTACAGGATTAATGTTGTGTCAGCCCATGCAAAGCAGGACTCAAGTGCAGAGGTAACAAAACCACTTTCAGAGATTTACATGGCAGCAACAAGACACCTTACTAGCTCCGTTTTTCCACGCTGTCAGAACATACCTTCTTTCCTTACAGAAAGGGACGCTTACACCAGATCTGAGTCAGGCAGCCAATCTATCAAGGAATGACAATTGTGTTTCCAATTAGAGCGAGCAGGTGAAGACATGCAGTATACATTGCAAAAAAGAACTCGGTGCCTGCTGGAGGTGCTTTTCCCCTCTCTAATTGCAGGCAGCTATTTCCAGAAAATTCCTTTCAAGTGCACGAAAAGGAACACAGTTTACTAGTTCATGTATTTCTTTGCACAAACACCCAAGAAGTCTTGAAAACTAGACTCGGTGGAAACCTGTTGAAAGCATTACCTTGAAACGCAAAAAGATCTCCTTGAACAGGTAATGCCTTCACCTAAAGGCAACCTCCTGATTTATGGACATATTCATAGGGAGAACTTGTTACACAAATGCCGCTGCAAAATAAACAAGTTCTCTGGAAGCTGGGAAATGCGGTTTCAACAGCTGCACCCACAAAACTCCCTTTAACTCTCACAGATAGGTCTGCTTGCTTGCGACAAGCAGTTCCAGGTGGCAAAGTACACTTCCATCTAATCTAGTAGTTGCAGTACCAACTCCTACTTCTCAGGGGACTTTCTCCTTCAACAGTTTCCAGATTTAGATTAGTTTAGATCAAGATCTTAATGAAGATGTGCTTGACAACATCAGCGAATCTTAAGTTCACATCAGCAGCTTTTAATGTAAATAACCACCCAAGCTTTCCTGCCACCCAAACTTGGAAGAGGGACAGTTAAGTGAAAGTATGAGACTCAAACTCCGCCACCACATTAAACAGGAAAACCCATGGATATTTAAATAAAGCCATGAGAGCATTAGACCGAGTTTCCCATCTCAACTACTTGTCAGGTAGGAAAGAGAAAGCGGATGGAAGCAGAAACCTTAGCACAGCCCTGTACTGCTACCATAACCAAGAAAACTTAGGGCTGAGTTCTTATGAGAGTTGAAAAATGACTTTTTTGATCTCCTACACACATCTGAATTTCTTTCCTTTCAAAACTTTGGCCAGAAGTAGTAGGTTTGGCACATGAGAAAAACATAACTTCCTTTTGAGCAAAGTTGTCACACCGCCCAGTTTCCACCAGTGGGATGTAAAGCTGAATCTTCCCAAGAGAGGAGGATCCGTGCATTCAGAAGAGGCTGTGGTGGGAATATGTGCTTTGACAAACAAAGCCGAGGAAGCAAACCTCCTCCGAGAACATGCACCAAGAACGAAAGCATCGGGGCGACCACCGGCTGAATCCTCAAGGAACCAGCACTGCCGCTCGACTCCAAACACTGACGGCTGCATCCATTTGCACCAGGACCCTTAAGGGATTCTGGCCACTCGCCCGCTTGGTTCCTTTCCCATTGGTCTCCAGGGACCGCTTTAGTCAAAGCGCAAGCAAGAAAGTGGTTCTGCTGCTGTTTAATTGGTATCTGCACCTCCCCCAAAGCACTACACGCATCCTACACATCAACATTCAAGCGTTTGGAGGACAGGCTTAAAAGCATTCATTTCTGAAATGCTCCTTCTCTGCCTTTTTCACTCAAAGTCAATAAACGAGCGACTCCTCACTGCCTCCCTTCACACTGAAATCCAGCATATTTCCAGCCGTGGAACACATCTAACCTTCTGCAAGAAATCCATTTAAAGACATTCTCTTCAATGCACCAGAAGGAGGAAGATGCATTTGACTTGCAGGAATTACACGACTTCCAATTTACCTTCTATCACATTTAACAAAGATGTGGAACTGACACACTGAACCATTCAAAAGGTGAAGGAATAGCTTACAGTTACGGCTACCACCTCGTTTAAGACTCATGTTTATCCCTACCCTTCCCTCTAGCAGAGTACTTTGCATATTACTAAGAGCGTTAAACTATGGTACCAAATATACAGGACAACCAGATTAAAAGACTTAATCCTATTGCACTTTAAATGAAGCAGGCATGGAAGGGATGTGTTAATACCCACAAGCAAAACCAGAGCTGATCGTACACACACTGGAAAAGCAGCTACCGGGGGACACTGCTGTCGGGCAAAGTCTGAGCAGCAGGACAAGCCATTTCCCCCGCCCGTACACCTTCCCTTCCCTCTCCAGTGGCAGGAGCAGACCAGAAGGCTTCGAGCTCTTCTATCGTGAAAACCTCAGCGTTTATTCAGCACTGGCCCATTGCTTGGCAGCACCAGCTTCGCGTGCGCGGCACAAACGCTACGATGCTAAGCGCTAAGGGAAGAAACCCCAACCCCTTCCCTACATCCTGTCGGGTGAAGCAGAGCCAAAGAGCTTAACGAGGTAAGTTCCCCCCTCTGCACGAGCGCAGCAAGAGCCCCCGAGCTCCCACCCTGCCGACTCCTCTTTGCTCTGAAGCGACAGTTAAGAACAAAGATTGCGAGCAGATACAGCCTGCAACTACCCGATTACCCAACACCAACAGTCAACTCCGACAGCTGGGTGAGGTTAACGGCAGGCTGGGCAAAAGCCGGCCTTTCGACCAGCGCAGCTATACCGTGCAACCGAAGCTCTACTAGCCAAATTCTCTCTGCTTTATAAATACAGCAGAATCACTACCAAAATATGGCAACTGCTTGAACAGACAACAGCGAATCTGCACAAGCTCCCAAAGTATCAGCAGCCTTCTGAAGGATCAGTTCAGGAACGGTGCGGAAGGTAATCCGAGATATTTTGCCCCAACCCCCCCTGCCTATTCCTGCTCCTCACTTCCAGAAGGAGGATGCTTTGAGTTGCGAAACCCGGCTCAATGGCGCGAGACCTGCCACCACCACACGCGTAACCTCTGGGACTGCAGACTCATGCCAGAGCCGAGCAAGCTAGGGCTGGCATCGCTAACAGGAAAAAAAGGCCCGTCCAAGCTAAAATTCCCCACTAGGAAGAGGGCAGCTCTCCCCTTACAGATGGCTCCTGGCAACGGAAACACATTTCTTTAAACTTAATGTATGGTGGGGGGGGGTGACAGCAGGCTCTGTCACCCGGAGCGTTATGACATGGGAGAGGATGGGTCACTTGTGTGTGTTATGCTACAAAGAACGGCTCTGAGCAGGATGCAAAATAAAGAGCTGCGGGGGGGGAGTCAGGCCTGCTTTGAGTGCATATGCTGCTCTTTATTCTTAAAGCCATTACAGGCACTTGCTCTGCAATCTGCTCCCATCACTGGAGCATTTCCAGCTGATTACATGCAACGGAGCAGAGTTCACGTACAACATGGGCTCCACGTGCTGGCACTGACTGCAGGCAACAGAGGGCCGGATCTGAACAAAGCTTTTCTGAAAGAAGTGCAAAAAATTCAACCATCAAGACAGGGAAAAGGCATCAGCGTGTCTGGAGTGAATGGCTAGGAGCTTTGGTTTCTGCAGTCTACAGTCTGGGCAGCATCTCCCTCTCCGTGCACTGTCCAAGGGCAGCGTGTTGGCAGGGGAAGGGAAAAGAAGGGAAATTAACAGTAAACTGGCATCACTTATAGGTCCTTGGAGCCTTCTCACCTCCAGCTCACCGAGAGCACCATGCCTGGGACTTCAGCACTTAAACCAACTGAAGACAAAACTTGGAAAAGATGGGGGTAAAGGATGATCGAGGAGATTCCAGAAGGGAAGAGAAGGGAAAACACTCAACTGGAGTCATTTTAAGAAGAGTTTGCATTTAGCTTCTAATGCACATGATTGAAGCTCAGATGCAGTCTCCACTCATAGCATTTTCAAACTGGCATGCTTAATTTTTCAGGAATCAAATCCTCACTACCCAACACTCACCGCTTTAGGAATTTAACCTGAAGCACTACAGCTGAAAAAGCTGCCTTTCTTTTTCTAGACAGGGGAACTGACCCCTGCGAGAAAGTGGAAAATTGACAACATTTGCAAAACGATTACAAAGCTTCTAATGAGATTTACTAAATATCACCTTTGCAATGAATCTTCCCCTGTTGAATCTGACTAGATGAGTTTGAGGAGCACGAACAAAAGGAAGCAAAACATTCCTGCAGAAATTCAATAAACTGAGCAGCATTATGGAAGTCATATAAAACAGCCTGGAGCTGATAATATCATAAAATTGTGAACTGGAACTAGTGGCATTGCTAAGGTAAGCATTCCTTGCTCTTCATTTGAAATCAAACTTCACTGTTTCCACAGTGCTGGAGAAGTTGCATCTAAGGAGAAGAAAATGCAGTATTTAAAAAAAAAAAAAACCAAAACAGAACCTGCCCAAATATCCCAGTAGCCCAAGTAGCAGATTTTTACAGCAAGTAAACTTAAATTTGAGTATCGGATGCAGAGAGAATTAGCAGGACACATCCAGATGGCGCAGACTCCCAGGTTCTACTGAAGCACAATTCCTCCGAAAGGTGCTAAACTTCACCTTCATCCTGGCTCCATCCAGCATTTCCAGAGAAACAGGAGCAAGCTGCTTGGACAATTACAAATTCCTAGCCAAAAAAATATTGAGCAGCTAATGCTGCAGTGCTGAGCTAGCTATACCTAGCAAACGTGCACGACGTTTTCCCTCCCCCTTTTTCTTTTGTGAGAGATGATTTACCAAGCTAGAGAACCCCAAGAGACCTGACAATCAAACCGCAGAAGTAGAGCATCATGTCTTGGAACATACGTGTCCAGCTGTACTGTTCCCCTTTGACAGGGAGACACCCAAAAGGTCCAAGTTCAGAGTAAAAACATTGCCAGAAGGAAGCTGTGCAAAAAATGCTGGCAGAGAGCATTTCATCCCCACTGCCTATCGCTCCCCTCTTACAGCGGGAATTGATGCACCAATTAAGTGTTTGGGGATGGCAGAAAACACATAACCCTCCGCTCGCTGTCTGGTCTGCAGAACAGCTACATGTTCATCATCAGACAAAATCAACAGGACTAGAACAAATCAAAGTTACTATTTTTGTCAGCACTCACCGTGATCTGATCTAACATGCTTCTCGGGGGGATTTCTAGCATCTAGGCACATACTGGAAAGGCAATGCTTCATTCAGACATGGACACTCTCCTCCTGGTTAAGTCTTAGATACGCTTTATACAGAGAAATTAAACATGCCTCCATATTCTCCCACATCTTTCTATGCCAAAATGGACTCCTAAAAAGATCTACCGCCTGGAAAGCCTTTCCCTCTTTGGGAGGCAGGTGGCCCGCCACAGCCGTGCTCCGACGCTCCAGCTGGCTACCGTGCCCTCCAGCCTTGGTAAAGCCGTCTCCAGGTCACGCCTGAGCATCTTGAAGCCACGCGAGCCTGCTCACTTCCCTGGCCCAGTGGGCTCTTCTCTTTCAGACCGCTGCTTGGCTCGCTCAGACCGACGCATCGAACGCTAAGCAGCGGCCCTCATTTCTGACCTGGATGAGGAACAGGTAAATAGGCTGAGTAAAGCAGACCCAGGGAAACAAAGATTCAGAGATCGAATTATCCCCTCCCCAGCGTCAATTAAATAGCAAATGCAATTATTTTGTACCAATAACTACATCTAGAGTGCACTTTTGCCTTAGGGAGACTAAAAAAAATTAGACAGGGGCTCACATAGCATCCCATTTCCCTCATGACACTGCCAAGATCAGTGACATCAGGCCTTTGAATTTACACTGAAGAGCTTAATTTTTCAGACAGACTGGGGAGCAGGCACCATACAGGCACCGAGAGAGACCCTGCATGCCTTCAGGAGAGACTTGCAGGGTGCCAGTACATAAAGACAGCCAGGGAGGAATGTTAAGCTTAAGTGAAAAGTATATTATTCACTCTGATACTGAAGACTGAATGCAATGGGATGGGAGAAGAGGCCCTCAAGGAAGGGTGCACCGGACTGGAGAATTAAGAGCTTCAAAGCTTCCCCTTAAGTATTTGGGGCACACTCTGCCCTTCCACATAACCCAGAGCTCTCCAGCCACATCAGCAATCAAGTGGTTTCACCCACAAAGCTCAATTGAAGTACGTATCAAATTCCAGTGCTCCGGCTTAATCAGAAGTCCCTGAAGGTGGAAGAAAGAAACGGCCGAGCAAGAAATTAACTGGCAGCAATGCGCCGCGCAAACAAGGCGACTACATACCACAGCACTGACTCCGTACGAAATTCCTTCTTGATGAGCTTTTTAATTGGGTGCCCAAAGAGCAAGCAATAGGGAAAGGACAGAGCAAAGGCAGCAATTGTAAGAAAGAAAGAAAAATGGTTTTACAATGGTTTCGAAGGGAATATTTAGGACGCACCTGACCCTCTCGCATTCAAACAGCATTGCGATAAGCCCCTGCTCTTTCTTGGCAGGCTTCGAGAAAGCATCAACTTAAGACTCGCAAGACAACAGTTCTTAAGAAAGTGTTAAGCACTAACTGGGATTGAAACTAGAAAGGACATCCTTTTACTCTAAAGCATCTGTGAAACCCAGCCTGTTAACAAGAGGGCACGAGAACGCCCGGCTGAGGTAGTAAATTATTTCTGAACCTCGAGATAGCTCCTGTAAAGTTGTCATTACTTGTCTCTGCTATCTGTACAACAGAGATAAGGTTAGAGCTGCAAAAATCCAAGCGTGCAAGTCGGCCCCAGCCAAACAGTATGCATTACAAGCTAAGGTCCTCTAACCGCTAACCATTTCTGAACAAGTGTGGGGAAGGCCAGAAGGGCAGGACACCATTCCTCGGAGAGCTCGTGGAGACATCTGCAGATGTCCCTAAAACCGGTTAACTGAATAAATAATGAAACACTGCCGTAAAAGAAAGCTTTCCCGCATGTTTCCTTATACGCCTAAAGCTTCTCTAGAGCCGTTTTCATCCACCTGCCAGATTTGACTTTGCCCAAGATAAGAAGTCAACGTCACAAACGGCGAGCAGCTTTTTATCTCACCAGGAAAAAACAAATTTTCTTTGGGGAGCATGTACAGTATAAAATAGTATATTTCAAAATCCTTAAAATATTTCTGCCCGCTCATTTGAACACACAAAAACAGTCTTGAGCTTTTTCCTTGTTAAATACAGTTCTCCCAGCCAGGAGCTGCCTTTGGTGGCAGAGCCTTTCCCAGCCCAACGTTTTAATGCACAGGAGGAATGCATACGCGAGTCAGACTACCAAATTATGAACTTATGCCGGGACAAAACTCTCCATTACCTCAAACAAGTTCAGCGTCATTGCAACTCTATCCCCGTAAGTAATTATATCTCAGTTGTAACAAATTACACCCATATAACTACGAGGACGCTAAGGCTTTTCAAATAGCTTCACCAGCTTACCCACCACTGACTGCTGCTGCTTTGGGGAGGGAAAGCACAAACTCCTTTTCTCAGACAGCAGCTCTGCATAGCTGCCTTGGAGCAGCACTGAAGACCATTAAATCGTACCCAGCTTTCCTGAGGAATTTAAAATAAGAAGAATAAGCCAAGCATGCATAAGCTGTGGGAGAACACCAGAATCTTTAATTACCACAAGAACTCATATAATATCCAAGACTAAAATCTTGTGAAGCAGTTACAGTAAACACACAAGAACAATAGCCTACGATATATTTATGCGCGCACAATTTAAATGCAACATTTAACATTCAAAAGTTTACTTCAAGATTCAAATTTCTCATTAACCACACCTCAAGAACAGACGATCGCCCCATTTATTTTTGCATCTGAAACAAACTCGTTACAGACGATGCAAACCAACAAGCATGCAGCCGAGCCTGCGCTACACCGGCTGGCGCTTCTCAGCACGGGAATCATTAAAGCGTAACAAGAGTAGCTCGGGTTAGAAATGCCACGTTCGCAAGGATGAAAGCCTGGGCACTATAATGGTGGTTAGAATAAAAGGGAGACCAAGGGAAACAGCGACTTGTCTCCCTTCTGAATCACTTCGAAGCTCTATTTACAATCTAGAGCATCTTTGGTCTTGAAACATGAGGTTTTTGGAGGAACTCCCTCTCTGCACAGCAAATCCCTCCTCTAAGGCACTGGCTGCGGGAAGCTGTTACCACCTGGAAGCAGGCAGACAAATGCGCAAGTGCCTCCCTCGGAGCCATTTCTCAGCAGCCGGTAAAAGCCGATACTGCTGATATATAAACATATGATAATATATGAGTATGCAATATATGAAAAGCTGGCATATTGCTGATGAAGCAATACCCAACTCAAAGGTGAGGTACACATCATCTACCCTCCTCTGTAACGGTCAAAGCCTTACACCCATGCAATCATCTACTGTTTCCACAAGTTAACTTCATCATCCTTCTGCTGCTCTAACACGCAGGCTCTGTGGGAAACAGATTAAGATTTCTAACCTGAAGAACCTCCTTTCTAGGCTTGACAAGATAACAGGGCTGGATTCCCTGGAGCAGCTCTCCCTCAGCCGAGTCATGTCAAGGACTATCCGCAGCCCAGACGCTGAAGAGCACATTGGCATGACTCCCGCTGAGCTGCACGACCAGAAAGACAGCAGTTTGGGTTTTTTTTAAACCAATTCTCATCTTCCTAGGTCTTTATGTTGAGTGAAAAAAAATGTCAAGAACACATCCTGTTTCATTCTTTCTGTGAAATATTTCCTTTAGCCTTGATCGGAACTACCCCCAAAATGCCAAATCCAGCACTAATTACGTATGTACTCCAAGTTGTGTGTTTTCAGCTGTTTCTGACTCAACGGAGATGAGCCATAGGAGCTCAGACATATGGCTCCAGACTCCACCAGGCTGAACTGAGGCTTTAAAAAGCATCCGCTGCCACAAGAGGAATGCAAGTAATTTTTAGGCACATAAAGGTAGTTACTAAAGACACGCCAGGACAACCAGAAGTCATCCACAGGGGATCGCAGCATGAATCAAGGCCCTTTAAAAGTCTTTTACATGACAACCAACACTTCATCAGATTTAACACCATACAGGGAGAAACTGCAGCTGGAACACTGGAAAGAAGAACTAACAAAAGCCAAGTCCATGGGACTTGTAGTCCTACATTTAAGTCATCTGATGGACTTCACAAGCCTTGCAAAAGAGCCAAGACTAGAATGCAAAGCGTTAAAGTCTCCAGAGGTCAAGGCTTTATCATAACCCTGTTCCGGCTTCCTAAAAAAAAAATGTGATTTCTGAAATTAAGAGTAGTATGGAAGGGTCTGGGGAGCCCATCTGTATCTCTGCACGGGTAGGCTTCAAACCTTACCAAGCACTAGGCTTCTTTAATCGGATTACACTTTAAAACCAGACATTTTACTTTGTGATGCTAAGCTTGAAAGGATTTCTCCTAGTGTCCTAATTAGGATGAGGCAAAAATCATTTCACCTAATTTCCAACCCACTTCAATATTAGATTTGAAAGACCACCTGTGACATTTTCTGGCTTGTTTGGCTTATGAGTCTGAAAAACAGCAGGTAATAGGATTAGATATAAATCTAATGAGATAATGTATTTACATAATATTTATGGCACTCACTTTTAGACCGGGTTGTGTTCTCGTATCCTTAGCATGCAGCACTACAGATACTTCCTTTTAGCTGGAAAAAGCTCAAAGTTTATGGTTTCTTTTAAAGGGAAATTAAATTTAAGAATGTGTTTAAATAACAAGCAAAGAGTGCTAATGTAATCTAAATTTACCAAGCCTAAACAATATGAACTCAAATCCGACTTTGCTTAAGCTATATAACACGGACTTTCTTGCGGAGCTTGGCAAGAGCCTTGCATACACGCTCCAGTTTTAAAAACCAACTTCTTCTGTTATTTTGTTAACATCCAGCTAGTTTCAGACATATATACTGATTTTATTTGGAAACACTTAGTAGCCATACAAGGTGGGTTACATCATCCAGTCCCCTGCTCACAAATCTATGTGTACATACAGGCTCAGCACTTGGCACCATGGGGCCTCACGAATATTTAAGAAGTCTACCTTTAGTAACCACGGGGAAAACAGCTAGATACATTAGAAGAGCTGTAATGTGCCTGCATGTACTAGAGTATGCTAATATTCCTAGTTAAGGCATGCAAAAGAAAAAAGGGTTTTTTCCAAATCCACACATTGTATAAGATGAAAAAACAGTTTTGAACTGAAGTATCTTAGCCAGCTTGTATACAGTAGTCCAGATGCTCTACAGAAGTTTCCTCCAGGACACAAACATCTACAGACAACTCTGCCCTGGTACACATCATGATGCAGCATCCAGACTAGCCCCAGATCCGGTTCCAGCTAAAAGGCAATCAAGAAAATTTAGCTCAGAAATTCTTCTGCACTTCTCAAAGACCACCTTGCTCTCTCAGTTCATGCAATAAAGGAATCCCCTGATAAACCCTGAACATTTCTTATGCAAGTCATGGTTGCCTCGCTACAGCACAGAAAGTCATTTTTTAATTCAGTTAAAAAAAAAAAGTGCACTTGACACGACAAACATTCAGGCAATGAATTGCATTAGAGCACTGTCTTTCTTTAAGCAGGACGTTTCTCCTACCCACGAGAAGGTGGCAGACGACAAGTTCAGAAAGCAGCGCTTTGGGAAACAGCATATAAATAGCTCTGAGGACATACTACAGGCTCTCCTGCTTTTGCACAGGAAAGAGGCCATATGCACACACTCCAACACCAACTTCTTCCCAAGCATAGCTCACATCTTTTTGCCCTCCCTGACATTAATTAAGCATTTTACCCCTTCATTTGTCTATTGAAGATTTTTCTTTTGCTGACAGCTACGGTCCCAGGTGGACTAACATTTCATTTTATGTTTTTTGCCCTTCTGCAGAGAGAAGCTGTATTAGTAGCTTCTCTAGTCTGTTGCTATAGAAACAAATCAATCCTCAACAGTTTTATTTTTTCCAGTTTCTGTGCAATAGGATTTATCTCATTTCCAAGACTAAGCTCTACTGCAGAGCGAGCTCTTCGGGACAGGCACAGTGCCATCTCCAGATTGGACAGGGACTAGTACCTGGTGCCAAAGCCAGGAAGAAATGGCCATCATCCTTATTTAAAGGCTCTTTCCTCATTTCAAGAGGGCACTTCACCTTGAAATGATCCCCAGTAGGGATCAGAGGGCTACTGAGATGCAGCTGTTTCTGCAGAGTGGAGAACAGCCCACAGGCAGGCAGCCCAGCCTTGAGGACCACGGACACATGGGGAAAGCTCACCCGGCTTTGCAGCAGAGCACCCCAGCAGATTTCAAGCACCCTCTAAACAAGCAGAAGCATCACCGCAATCAAGTCTCCACAAAGAGCTGCACACACCGGCTGAATTTAGCTCAGTTTAAGCTTCTCTTGAAAGAAGAGGGGCTCACATGGGAGTCTAGGCATTAACACATGTTATCTGCTGCTAGCCAGCAAAGCTGCCCTCCAGGCACCGCGATGGAAGGAGTTCAGCCTCCAGGAACTTGTCTTATTCTTGTCCAGCTGCAGCTGGGAGGGTTTTTTTCTTTTCCTTTTGGTCTGGGATGAATGCAGGTGTAATCTGTATGTATTACCTCTATTCTGTATCATATCTTTCACTCATTTGTTTTATTTCCTGCTTGCTTTCCCTTCAATCATGCCACAAGAATGCATTAAAAAATCAAGTCCACTGGATGAACGCTGTTCCTTGGCTCCATTGCTCCTAATATATCAAATATAGTTTCACACATTCATCTTTAGAAAGTTGTTCTCTGCTAAACAGCCTTAATCAGCAAGAGTAGCGCAGGAGCTATATCAAAGTTAGGCAGTTCCACTCCCAGAAATACACCCCATTTAGACAGTCCAATAGACACACACAGACATAAATTGCTGCATGCTGAGAACTGAAGCAGGACAACTGCTCTCCAGTAGACAGCAACACTAGGCAGGTCAGCAAGTGAAAGCTTATCCCATTCAAAAAGATACTCAGCCGAGAACTCGTCACTCTTCAAACCTCCAAGAGATTCAAATGTGAACTTAGGGGAACGGAGGTAACACGTTACTGGAGAAGACAGTTCACCTTCTCCAAATAAAGCAAGCCTGTGCTACAACTGAAAGAGTAGTTTCACATTGCACTGAAGTCAATCTAAGGGCTCCATTCTGTGAAAAGGGAAGGTCCTGCTCCACTGTGCCATCACCTACAGGCTTCTGCTATTTCTCTTGCATTGGATCTAGGAACTGGGCAGCTTCCAAAGTCCTCTGTCAGATCAGCCAGCTGAAGTGCTCCACTCTGCCACAGCCACTGGACTCCTCAAATGAATTATCAGGGAAGGAAAACAGGAGAGGACAAGACCACCACTCTCGCAACTTACCACTGGACAAGTTTAATTGTAACATTCAAAATTCACTATTAAGTGCCCAAAACTGTTCCCTAAACATTCAGTGTCCAGTTGAACTCCGTATAGCTCCTGCTTTCAAACACAGCACTCAGGGTGTACACACATCTGCAGCGGCATCTCTTCAGTTTCAGGGCTGCAGACAAAAGTGGAGGGAAACGTGTCTTTGGAAATGACAGTATCTCATTGCTCAAGTATCTCCTATTTGTTTACATGCATACCTGTGGTTTTGGTCCTAAAATTCCTACACACAGCTCAATGGTAGAATACTAAATTAGGGTGTACAGATCAAAAAGCCATCGGAGATCTCACAAACTTCCACTCAGTCCACTAAAGCCTCACAAACATCCACTTCATCACTAAGTAAACAGGACAAACCCTTGTGCACAAATTGCTCAACAGAGCTCCTTATTCCAGCATAAATAAGGTGAACCCTGAAGTCCTCAAAATGCAAATTTCAAGGATCCACCTGGCATTTTAACCAAACCATCAGAGCACCTAACTCAAACCACTCCTGCAGGCACCCTGAACACAAACTGCCTTCTCCGGCTTCTTACAGCTATTTAAGAATTTCTAGACAGGTCTTGAGGCAGTCTCGTTCGGGGCACGGAAGATAAGTAAACTGCACATCATGCACTGTTTCTCCCATGACGAGGCAGAGCACAAACCTTGCATGAACACTGTGAATACCAAAAGCCTTGAAAGGAAGCTCCTGGGAAGGAGCATGATCTAGCAAATGGAGCAATGCAGTGGGAGCCATGTCTCCTGGCCTCTCTTCCTGCCCCAGGCCCCCTGTGGCTCAAGTGCAAAGGACAGGAGATGCTGCAACTGTTTAAATCAACACGTCCGTCAGCAGTTGGTAATTAGTTTGGTTCTAGTGCCCTTGGGATCTTCAGCTCAGCCTGACCCATCTAACATTCCTCATGTTGCATTTTAGCCCACAATAACTCTCTTGCAGAGTATTTGGGTATTAGCATATTGGTGTTTCCAAAACCTGTTTGGTACTTTGAAATACTCTGATGAGAAACACTCAAATTATAGTTAAAATTAAGCTACAGTACTCTCATCCGCTCCATCTGAAATAAAGATGTTAGCACTGAACAGGTCCTGAAACACTGGAGGGTTCTCGGCACACAGGTAAAGACTGATGGCGAGTAGATACCCAGAACTGCCCCCAGCTAATACATCCACCTAAGCTCCAGCATTAGATTAGTAAGTCAGAGGTTTTGAGTCACTACCTACATACACCGTTAAGGCATTTTTATCCAGAGTTAACAGGGAGATTCCTATTCAACACGCTATGCTGAGAGTACTTCGCATGAAGACTGGGCCACTTGATTCAATTCACAGCTGCTCCCACTCCTTAGACATTTTATTCAGGTCCTTACACACCTTCCACAGCACTAGT
The DNA here is from genome assembly GCF_036417845.1 of Apteryx mantelli. Lineage (NCBI taxonomy): Eukaryota > Metazoa > Chordata > Aves > Apterygiformes > Apterygidae > Apteryx > Apteryx mantelli. The sequence goes on from NC_090002.1 coordinate 7,008,846, forward strand.
GCACCTCCCTTCAACTTCTCATTGGCTTTTCTGCTAATCAAGCTTAAGCCAGCCAGGTGATACTAGCTTGCTGCCCTCTGCATACCTGGAGACCTTGGACTGCCCACACAACATGCACCTAGAAAGAAGCAGGATAAAACTTCCCCATGGGAGTTTCACAGAAAGGGAAGCCGTATCTACAGCCCAGTTCTCATGGGCACTCCAAACACGTCCAGGTACTACACAAAAACAAAGTCCTTACTCTAAAAAAGGAAATAGCATCGGCAGTTTAACAGTGCCTTGCATTGCTCACCTAAAGTGACTCGTCCAAGGTCACAGAGCAAGTTTTTTGGCAAGACGACGTAGTCCTCTCCAGACACAAGCCTAATCGCAGAATCATGCTGACCAAAGCAAGCAAATAAAACGTTCCAAAGCTGAATTAGAAGATCACACAGATACAAAACTCTTAAAGTCATTGCCAATAATTGCAGCCTTCCTGAATTATTAAAAAAGTGCTTAGGAAACAATTGGCAAGAAAAGATCTGGTGCACACCTAATGCCTGTGGCACTAATACTCTTAGCAATACTAGCGTTCAGGTATCTAATTAAAGAGAGATCTGTTCTACTTAGCTGTTCGCAGGGTAGGGTGGGGAACAGAAGCCAATTTAAAGCTTGGTGAGATATTATTAATCATAGCACTCAGAAAAGTAAGAGACCCGATCACGTTTCTGTTATAGCCCTATTTTATGAGGTAGCAAGAATGTACCAAGAGCAACTTCCTTTTTATGGGGGAAGGGGAAGATAAGGAAATATTTTGTTTGCACCTTTACACAACCCGGGAAGCTTGGATCTTGGAGCCTAGCTGCTGCTGCCTTGCCACAATCTCAGCCAAACACTGCAGGACTTGCCACTTAATCATAGGGCCTGGCAACACATAACATGTTAACAGTACACCTATGCACAGAAGGACACAGCCTAGACGGCACTATCATTGCTACATACGGGGCAATTCCTCCTTTCTCCAACGCTCCTTCCCCTCCGAGACCTGGAGGGCCCACAGTTTGCACTTTGTGTAACTGCTCTGAGTTACCAACAGCAATGCTTGGCTGGGTAACCATCTCCTGCTTTTCTGCTGGAAGTTAAAGAACAGGCGTATTTCATACTCAAACAGGTGTTCCCACACCTTCACATCCCTTATGGGGACATGAGCAACTCCAAATCTCATCTGCTTTCCAGGAAACAGCTACAGTACAATTCTGTGCCCCATGCACACCCAATTCTCACCCTGCTCATCCTTAGATTTTCATAACAGCATTCTCCTACAAAGACGTCTTTCCTCTTCAATATGCATGACCAACGATACCCAGGGCTCCCATCACATAAAAAGAGTGAAAAAGGAGAAGGTCTATTCAAAAGTCTCTTCCACTTCATCTTCAGTGTTGTTTCTCACCAGGGTAGTTGAAATTTCAGGAAGAAATACCTGTGCAGAACAAAAACCCTGCTCCAGATCCTGCTGTTCTTACAGGAGCCAGCGACAAGACCTTGCCCCCATTAGAGCTGCTGACACAAATCCATCCACAACAGAGTGAGCTACAGCCTGCTCTCCCTCTCATCTTAGCAGAGGTATCAGTCAGTGGTACTAACAGTGCGGGAGCTCCGTTTTGGATGAAAAAGCAAAAGGCAAAAAGGCTGCAGCTGGATTTTCAGACCACAGGCAGAACTTGTAGCACTATCTGAATCATTTCTTGAAACCATGAAGCTGCACAGGAACAAATATAAAACCCCACTTTTTTTTTTCTCCTCACCCTACAGAAATCATTCTTCTGACTAACCACATTTGGACTGTTTGAAACTACTTTAAGTGTTTAACCATTATACCATGTCATTTCCTAAACCAAAGAAAATACTCACCAGTAATACTGCTGCAAATTGACTAGAACACTTGCTTTGGCTTCTGTGAAGCAACCACCAAATCCTTTCCCACAACAGATGTATACGAGAAAGGTCCTAATTCACAGCAGAAGTTTCTTCTCAATACGCTTAGAAGATTACATATACAATCTGTGGCCCAAAGAGCGCTTCAGTCTCCCCTCCGATCGACAAAGCTCCAGTCAGATCAAAATAAAAAACTCTTTCTGATTTGGCTGTGATACAACTCATCGTTAGTGCTGCTGGCTAAACCTACTGAATGCCGCTTGATATTTCAGGCCACGGATTGTTTCATTGCTTCCTGCCTCTAACTTTGCAATGACGCAGCAAACAAAATTTTAAATTCTATAGTTTCTATGCAAAGCGCCCCCTTAAAACTCTCAAACTTGATGGATTCCCACAGCATTTGTAATTTATGGACTTGTTTTTACTTATAAGCATTAAGCTGCATTTACGTGAAGGTGATAGTATTGCTAGGTGCTCACTGATCAACAAGAAATGTTTTTCCTGCTGCTGTATGAGATACATTCCGAAAACGGAGCAACTACTACACTGTCAAGGAGTGGAGATCGGAGGACTACGGCCTGCACCACGTTCCTGGAGCTGCTTTCGCCAATCACCACATTACGTGAGTAGATCCTAGGGGCAGCTTGAGCAGCGGCACGAATCCTCTAAGACTGGCAAGCCACCTCCTCCCCAAACACTGGCAAGGCACCATCTCTGTGTAGGTCCCACCATCTGCCTTGCCAAAAGCCAGAAACTGATCTCCTTCTCCTCTCTTGCTTATCCTCTCTATACCCTTCTTAATAGCGCAACCTACCACTTGCATTCCCTTATCCACATTAGCTTTCTGCTGGCGTTTATTTTCCTAATATTTTTAGTGTTATACAGTGGCACATTTGCCCCCTAGGGAGAGGTTTTATCCTCCATTCTACCTTTTGTGCTTCCTTCTCATCTGACTTATCACAGCCCATCACACCTTTCTCCCTGCTTACCTACAGAATTTTACCATTTCATCTGGAGTTTATTCATGTCTTTCACACCCTAGAGGGCTCCACAACTGATCTAAGCAGGAAGCATGAAGTCTCCAGACCTGACAAAGTTCACTTTTAAATTGTAATAAGCTTAACTGCCCACTGTTTTTATGTGCAGTGTATCTAATTCAAAAACTATTTTTTGTGACCCACCTCAAATGCTGTAGAACTGCACAGAAGAAACTGGGCCCAATGCCTAGGAAAGCGAGATGTTCTTTCGAGAACAGGTAGTCCAAACAGTAAGACAGTTAAAAAACAGGAACTGAAATACTGCGCTGACATCAAAAGACCTGAAACCAGCTGGGAGAAGGAACAAGGGAGCTCTGTCAGCCCAGCAGAGCATTTATGACCCTGTTCTTGGCATGAGCTTCAGGGGACCCAAGGAGAGCAGAGCAGCTCCATAACCAGCAGATATCTCTTTTAAAGTATACAATCTAGATCATCAAAGCCAGCTTCAGCAGGACCAAGAATCAAAATGACTGCACAAAAAACGAAAGCTGCCAAAACTTGTCTGAGGAAGGGAAAACGCAAAACATACCAAAGTGACCAAGGAAAAGCTTCTCCGCCACAACCAAATGGTAAGCAATCCCTAGTTAGAAAAGATCCCTGTGCTAACACTAGCAAAGTTTCTCGCATCAATGAGCCTTAGGGATGTGCAGGGTGTAACCTGTCTTTCCTTTACAATTGATGCAGACCCCTACCCCACAAACTTCACGCCATCCTCTCGCCTTGCAGTCTGACAGCAGTTTGACACTCGCTCAACTGCGTCTCCATTCAGAAGCTTTTCATAGACGCCCCAACAACAAACTGCTTTTAGCTGTTAAAAAAGACATAAGGTCATTTTGTGCCAGAAGCTTTCAGCAACACCCACGTCTGAACAAGGAGTCTTGCCCCAGTCTCGATACTTCCAAATCTCAGATGACAGATGACAAATGGCAATGCTTTATAACTTAAGTTCTCTTAGATACAGCTTTATCATATATACAAAAAACTAAATCCCTGCTCCCGATACCTATTTTGTGATTTCTTTATCTACTAACACTGAAAGTCGATACTGTTTAACCAGCTTTCCTGCACTGTAGAGTCTTGATAAAGAGTTAGCCACCAGCCGAAGCACCTTAGCCTTCTCCATCAATTTATTTCTTCCATTAATGCTCCCACTTCATTGTCACTGTGACACTCTCTTGGCACATTTCCAGTCCATATTTATTGTTTTCAATTTAGAAAATGCACCTAATCATCATTAGGGAAAAAAAATCAAGATACAGAAATAAGATTTAAGGGAAAACAACTTTAAAGTTATTCCAAAGTTATTCTTGACTTGTCGCACACCTTTGGATATTGTCCTCCAGAGAAGGCAGGGGGTGGTGGGGCAGACCACTGTCAGCACAGCTGAGACCATTTTCTGCCACCTCTACCCCTTCACCCTCCCTCCCACACCACCAGTTCCCTTTAAGTTGCCCCCTTCGACTTTCCACTAAGTGTAAGGCAGACAAAATTTCATATTTCCTGCTTCCAGCCCCTTGAAGTTATTTTAAAAGGAGCACAGAAAAGCAAAGTTAGCTATAATTAAATACCTAGCCTGCTGCAGAGTACTTATTGCCACATCCTCCCTGCCCCCAGGAAGCAGGGAAACCACAGGTGAAGGTGCTCCCGAGGAATCACGCACCTCCAGAGAGGAGCAAAGAAGTCAGTAATCAGGTCTTGGCACCAGGGGCAAGAGCTAATTTCACACTTTGCAGAGTAAAACCAGACCACAACAGAGACAGGATGCTACACAAGAGAGGACTGCCCAAATTTCTTCTCTGATACATTGAGGTCACTTGGAAATTCAGTCTGGTTATTTTTTTTTTTTTGGAAACTCAATCCCCACTGCAATGATCAAAATCCAATTTATTATTGCTCTAGTAAGGGGACGCGAAGGAGTGTGGTTGATGCTATAACAACCCCCTAAGGAGAGCTACGTTTTAGAGCCATCTCACAGTCCCACCAGGACTCCATAGGGTTATTGTTGCTGAACAAGCTGTACGGATTGGGTTCATGCTACAGAAAACAGCAGTTTTGAACACTGCCCAGCTTGTCCCAATTGCTCCCCAAAAAATTGTCAGGCTTCTCATTGCAAGTTCATTTAGTGGCTGTTCCTCACAAAAACCTTGTGTCTATAAAACAAGCAGAAGTGATTTTTTCCACTTGGAGTCATTTAATCCAAAGTAAAAGCATAACAAATTGACAGGACACCAGAAATCATCAGAAAGCCTCTAAATCGTCAAAAGCCCATTTTCAATATCTGAGTGACACACATCATCAACATCCATGCCAAGCCCTCGCATGCTCTCCAGGCACCGCAAGTGGGAAAGCAACAACTGCAGGCCCAGAGCAACCCCCTGAGCTCTCGCCCCAACTGTCAGTTAGCAAAAGGTGCCGACAGGTCGGAGCAGACCAGCCTCGGGACCGCTCCCCAGGCTTTATCACCTCCGCGTCTGGGAAGACCGCAGTCGCTGCATGTGCAAACACGGTGTAAAGGTCACAATCCGCGCGGCGGGGCTCCCATCGGTGTGGACACGTGCGCGCAGATGGTTGTGCATCAAGGGATGCTATTGCAGAGCTCATGCATCGCGTTAACACGCGCGCTGCAATGACTCCAAAAACGCTGAGAACACCAACACGCTTCCAGAAGGGAAACCACTCATGCCCAAAGTTTTACTGTAACCCAACGGCAGGGAGAAAGAGGTTCAAAAATTGAGAGGTTTGGTGAGAGAAAGGGATCCTCATAGTGTCAACTAAGAGACTTTTAAGGCAGGCGAGTAAATGAACGACAGCTGACATTCACCATCCTTCAGACACGGCTATACACCACACTGTGTTTACATGTGGAAAAAAAACAAGCTAACCGATCAGATGTCAAGCAGCCTCCCCACTCCACAAATCAACTGGTAGCACAAGCAGTTGTCTCACCAGGAAAAACAAAGGTCGCCGTCATTACCACACACTGTCGAGTAGTGTGGTGGCGCTGTTAGAACAAGAGGCTGATAACACTTGCAGTGTGTATTTAACTCAGTTGACCCTCTCCACTTTATCTAAACACCCTACAAGTACATCTGTCTTCTAACATAGATGAGCCTGAAGTGTTCAGAGCAATTTCCCACTCAGAACAAGGACTCAGTGTGTTTAATATATTAAAAGAGAAGTATAAAGTTCGACCCAAGAACACATTTACATTTGAGAGACCGATGTATACGCACCAGGAAAGCAAATCTGTCCGTGACAGTGCATCTCTGCCATTCAATGTGCAACAGCATATTTCCAGTCAGGTTTTGTAAAAGGAAAAGCAGATCAAGTTTAAGCACAAATGAGCAAGTCACATCCTTCTGAGCAGTCAAGCTACACAGTGACAGCGTCACTCAGCAATGGACTCAGTCGCCTCCTCCCCTCCAATACAAACAAGAAGATCAGGGAACGAGAATGGCATTTTCAGCAGATGGGCTGAAACAGCAAAAAAGCTGCAACTTGAGAAATACACCAGCAAGTGGTTCCCTTGCGAGATGCCAAAAAAAGGGGAGGAGAAAAAACTAACAAAGGTCTGCGAGCTTCAAAACAGAGCAAGTTACAGAGCGGTACTTCAGATGCCAAAGCAGAGGACTATGCCCTGCATGAGCTTGTGCAGCGCAGAGCACAGCACCATTGACCCTCAAGCCTGACCAAGCCACGGCCAATTTGCGAGCCGCAACAGCATTTCTGCAAGCAGTGAAAATCACAGAAGAAGGGAGAATAAGCATGAAGCGAATGCAAGGAGAGCAAGGGCGGGAGAGGACATCTTGCTGAACACCCAGCTGCACATCTGCCCCTGTAAATTCATCCAGCAGCTTCCCTCACCATGGGAACACACACACGCTCCTGGCTTCAGATTTGCCAATCTCTTCTGGCATCCTAACCTGGAGTCCCGCTGCCCCTTCCCCAAATACAGCACGTTTTCCCTGCCATGCCAGTCCCCAGCTATCCCCCGTAACCAACGGCACACGTAACCCTGCAGCCGAAGCCGACGGCGGTTTAAGCCCTGGGGACACATCACCAGGCAGCACCCAACCCTGGCAGCACGCGCTCCAGACAGCCTCGTCTGCCAGCCCTCCCAGCCACACACACACGCAGACCCCGGGGACGAGGACACGAGCCCCTGCCGGCGCCTGGCGCCTTGCCCCCGCCGTCCCGTAGCGCCCGGGCAGCGCCAAGGCCGCGGGTCCCCCCCGGCCCACGCGCCCACAGCACGGCCCTCTCCGCAGCGCCTCATCCCACCCCGGTCCCCCTCCTCCTCCAGTGCACGCTGGTGCAGGCCCCAGGCCTTACCCCACAGCCCCCCCCCCCCCGCCCCAGAGCACCCCCAAACCCACAACCCCTGCAGCCTCCCCCCAGCGCCCGTCAGCATGACCCACAGCCCCATACTGCCTACCTCTGCCACGGCTGGCCCTGTGGCCCTAAACCCCCCCAGCCCCACACTCCTCACCTCCTGCCCCACGGCCCCCCAGCCCCACGCTCCTCACCTCCTGCCCCACGGTCCCCCAGCCCCACGCTCCTCACCTCCTGCCCCACGGCCCTACGGTCCCCCAGCCCCACGCTCCTCACCTCCTGCCCCACGGCCCTACGGTCCCCCAGCCCCATGTTCCTCACCGCCTGCCCCACGCTCCTCACCTCCTGCCCCACGGCCCCCCCAGCCCCACGCTCCTCACCTCCTGCCCCACGCCCCCCCCAGCCCCACGCTCCTCACCTCCTGCCCCACGCCCCCCCCAGCCCCACGCTCCTCACCTCCTGCCCCACGCCCCCCCCAGCCCCACGCTCCTCACCTCCTGCCCCACGCCCCCCCCAGCCCCACGCTCCTCACCTCCTGCCCCACGCCCCCCCCAGCCCCACGCTCCTCACCTCCCGCCCCACGGCCCCCCCAGCCCCACGCTCCTCACCTCCTGCCCCACGCCCCCCCCAGCCCCACGCTCCTCACCTCCTGCCCCACGCCCCCCCCAGCCCCACGCTCCTCACCTCCTGCCCCACGGCCCCCCATTCCCCTCCCTACAGCCCCCCCGGCCCCACACCGCCTGCCCCAGGCCCCCCGCGGGCCGCGCTCACCTGAGGAGACTGGACAGCGGGTGCCCCACACCGCCGCTCCCGCCGCCGCCACCGCCGCCGCCCCCGGAGCCGGAGCCGCCGCCGCCCCCCGAGCCGGAGCCGAAGCCGGAGCTGAGCCGCTTGCCCGAGAGCAGCTTCTCCACGGCGGGCAGGTTCCCGGTGCGGGCGGCCTCCAGCAGCTCCTGCTCCTTCCCCATGGCCCGGCCCGGCCGCCCGCCGCCGCCGCCCCGCCCCCTGCGCGTCCTTTCCGGGGCGGGGCCTAGCATGGGGCGGGGCCTGGCATGAGGTGGGGCTTGACATGAGGTGGGGCGGTGCAGAAGGCCCCGCCCCCTGCTGGCCTCTCCGCCCTCAGCCACGCCCACAAGGGGCGTAGTCTGAGGAAGCTCCGCCCCACAGGGGCGGGGCGCCCCCTGGCGGGAGGGCAGGGCGCGGCCCCCCCCACCCCCCCCACCCCCGGCGCAGCCTGGTCGGGGCATGCGCCGCCTCTGCAAACACCGCTGCGGCTGGGGGGCATGAAACCCCCCAGGGCAAGGGGGCTGGGGGGCCTCGAAACCCTCATGTGTGAGGGCTGGGGGGCCCTGAAACCCCTGTGCATGAGGGCTGGGGGGTCCCGAAACCCCCCTGCATGAGGGCCAGGGTGTCCCCAAGTCCCCCCTGCATGAGGGCTGGACACACAGGAAGGCCTGCGGTGTTAGCGCCTGGGCAGAGGAGGAAGCCCCAAAGGGCAATTTATACCCTCCTTAGTTCAATAAATCCCTTAAATGATTTCTGGCTATTTTTTTTCTTTTTTTAGGGGATTTCAAATTAATTTCACTTTGGCTAATTTTATTTGTTAAAGCTAAGGAGGCTGCTGCAATCATGAAAGGGAGGGATGTGAATAATGCAAAGGTGGGGTTACAGCACGGGACTGCCTTCTGGCTAAGCCCATCGCTTTCTGCATTTCCAGCACGCCCGTTGCTACAGCAGTTGGGCATAACATGTACAAGAATTAATTCCTAGAACTATTCAAATAAGGCACATCTTTGCCAGGGCTTTCGTTCTGTGCATTTATTGGAGAGAGAGACATGAAAAAGGAACATTCACCGGTGATTTCGCAGCTGTTTCCCATAGCAAAGTCTTCTGGGGAGGAACGGTGCTGGTGCTCTGCATGGGCTGAAGATCACTCTACAAGGGGAAGTGAAATGGCCAAAAGCAGCTGCGATGGCAGCCTATGTGCGAGCACGCAACATGATTTGAACAGCAGATTAACAGCATCAGTCCTCTCGCAGAGCCAGCCTCGGTCGCTCCGCCTCCAGCAGGACTGAAGCAGATTTGCCACAGTTTCTCTCAGGCAATTTTCAGTGCTCTTGTTGGGGGACACCCCTTACGCAGCGCAGTCTGCGCTCGAGAGAGGGGAGACAAATGTCATTCCTCCCCATCTCACCTCGTAGGAAATACGCAGGAGGAGACTCACAGGAGATCGCAGCCTTGGTGCCCATCAAAAACATCCCCTGCTTTGCGGTGCTGAGCGCTCGTCCGGGACTCCACGTGCTGCGTCACCGCGTGCCGGTGTAGCCTGGCGCATACGGCAGCGGCCGGACCCTGCCTCGCCAGAGCCTGCAGGGGAGGCTGACGCGTGAAGGGGCCACTGGAAATTTCACATATTTCGCGCCTTTCACCAAAGGCGCTCAGAGTATTTTGCAAGCTGGAATTAATCCCATCGCCCTGTGAAGCGGGTCGGCGTTATCGCTGCTTTACCCTACAACAAAGGAAGAAACAAAGAAGCGGTGTCAGAACTCACAGGCTGAGAAGGCGTCAGGGGGGCCAGGAACGCGGGAGTCCCGGCTTCCCTGCGTCTCGCCCCAACCCTGCTGCTCCCTCCTGTGTCGTGTGGTGCCCTGCTACAAGAACAATGCAGAAAACCGACTGGGTTAGCCTTTCCAAATTGATTCCTGCTTCCCAGAAACAAAATCAGCAGGAGACCCGTGCCAGCGCCTCAGAGAGCGCTGCTTTGTTGGTGGCTTTGATCTGGGTTGCAGAGCCACAGAATAAAGCGTGCGCCCAGAGACTGAGCTGTTTTCACAGCTCCAGACTCCAGACTCTGTCCCTACCGTAACACTTCTTTTTGATATTTACCTTTTTCTCTTATTTTCATGCAAAAATCCCGTGCTGAGAACACATGCCTGTAACGACTCCAGTAACAACTCACTGTAAGGACCCTCCCTTTGCTCCAGAAGCAGGAAGGGGATGCGGGGCTGCCCCCGTCCAAGTGCCCTTCCCACCCCGGGAACCCAGTACCCACCTTCCCAGCCCTTCCCGCCCCGGTACCCCAGGATCTGTCCCGGCCCTTCCCACCCCGGTACCCCAGTATCCCCCAGCACTCGCGCCCCACTACCCCAGTACCCCCAAGGCCTTCCCACCCCTCTCTGCCGGTACCCCAAGGCCTTCCTGCCCCACTACCCCCCCCCCCGGCTCTCCCAGTACCCCCCGGTCCCCCCGGCCCCGCCCCGGCGCCATCACTCACCCCCGGGCAGGCCTCGTTGCCGTGGCGACAGGCCCCGCCCCGCCGCCGGCAAGGCGCGGCCCTTCGCGGCAGCCGTAGCGGTGACGTCATCAGGAGGCGCCGCCGCTGCCGCGGGAAGCGATGGCGGAGCCCGGCTCGCCGGGCCGCGAGGAGCTCGGGGCCGCCGCCTCCGCCCCGGAGCCGCCGCCGGCCGCCGCCTCGTCTCCCCCCGGGCCCGGAGCGGCGGCCGCGGAGGAGCCGGAAGCCGCGGAGGCGGCGGCTGAGGGCGAGGCGGGAGAGGCCGGTGGGGGCGGCGAGCCCAAGGCGGAGGCGCAGGTGGGGGAGGTGAGGCCAGGCCGGGGCTGAGGCGGGAGCGGGAAGGGGGCGCGGGACCGGAGCGGGCCGGGGAGCGGGGAGCGGGGCCGGGCCGTGGGGCCACCGATCCGAGCCGAGCGCTCTCGCCCAGGTGAGGAGCGCCGAGGGCGAGGCGATGGACGGGGAGGACCCAAGCCTGCAGCCGTGCGCGGCCAAGAAGGTGAAGCTGGAGCTGAAGGAGAGGAAGGAGAAGAAGCACAAAGTGGACGAGGACGAGATCCAGAAGATGCAGTAAGTGGCGGTGCTTGGGGCCGGGCAGCGCCTCCTCCCAGGCTGCTCCCCGGAGGAGGCTGGTGCTCAGGAGGGCACAACTCACTGCGCAGTTTGCTTCTAGCAATGCAGACCGTGTAATGCACCTTTAATTGCTTTATGAGACTGTTGCTGATGACTTCTCTAGTTCTTTCCCAGATCTCTGCCCTCCTGAATGGGCCTAGTCACTTTGCATATAAATTTTAGCACAGCTGGAATGGTCTTTCCTATTCTGGCTCTGTTCTGTACTGCAGGAGCTTTGGGATGGTAGAAAGGTTCTGCAAGACTGTTTCAGTAGGCAGAGAAGTCTTATACTTTTTTTTTCCTCTTTTTTTTTTTTTCTATGTCCTGTAAATGATCAATTTTCTCCACCCCAGAATACTGGTCTCTTCCTTTTCTGAAGAACAGTTGAATCGTTATGAGATGTATCGCCGGTCTGCTTTCCCCAAAGCTGCTATTAAACGGGTAGGGTTTTAATAATGCTTTGCTGCAGGGAAAAACTATGAGCAAAGTGGGCTGGCGTAAAAGGCTGAGCCTTACCAAGCCTAGCCATAGGCTTGCGGATCTAAGACAGCGTAAGAGCTGGCTCTGCTGTACGTGCAGGCTGTGGATGCACCTTCTCTTCCAGCTGCTTATCTTAGCCTTTGTGGCTGAGGCCGTTGTCCTCAGATCAGCTTATCTGCTTGTGTTCTAGTTTAGTGAATTTGCATGGTTTATGCAGTTTAAACGGAGGTCGCTGCCAAGCTGTCTTAATTGAAAGCTGTTAGAGGGCATGGGGCAACAGATAAAAGTAATCACCAGTAATTTCACTATTGCTGTGTGTGCTTCATTCAACTGTCTCTCTCTTCTCTGCTTGTCAAGCTGATCCAGTCAATTACTGGCACCTCCGTCTCTCAGAACGTAGTTATTGCCATGTCCGGCATTTCCAAGGTCTTCGTTGGGGAGGTGGTGGAGGAAGGTAAGTGGTATATGTTATTGTGGAGTAAAAGCTTAAAAGTACAGTGGTAAATTCATTGCTTAAAAGCAAGCAGAAGGATATGAAACAAGACTGGGAATTCTAGTGGTTCCTAATCCAGGACTGCTGCTTAACATACTGTCCTGCAAGACCCTCTAAGACCTTCAGCAGCTGCAGAAGACAACTGTTAAGAAAGAAACTGAGGGGTGAAGCATACTGTTGTCTGTAGTCCATTTTAATCATATTATTGCCTGTGAGCCAATACAAGTAGAAGTTGGGGACCACTGACCTCCTTTTTTTTTTCTCTTCAAAGGAAGATAATCTCAACATTCTTGCTACACAAGTCAGCATGTGAGCAAGATCTTTAGCTAATACTGCTGTGGACAACAAATTCAGCCCAGAAGGGAAATAAGTTATTTAGGCCTCTTACCTGTAAGACTCATGCTTTAAGCAATGAGCTGAGGTCTCTTTGGGATATCCTGTAGAAGGCTGACCTAGCTGAGTATGTTTTTTTTTCCTCCTTGTTCACATTCCAGGAGGAGATGATACTGTTTGTTCATGCCATCTGCTCAGTATAGACTTGTCATGCAAAACATGTGGCCTATACATGCAGGGATTATCTTATCCAGGATGATGCAGCTTGGCAGTTTCCCTGCTGCAGCTCCCTCTGTTACCTGAGGCATTTTGGATAAGCAGCTTCACCGCTGTACTTAATTGCTTCATGTCCTTGGCAGGAGGTGTAAGTGATGCTTACTCTGATGGAAAAGGAATTGGCCTGTAAGTCCATTGTAAATTGTACCTTCCTATTGCTCCTGCACATAATGACCCCAAAACATAAAAACATCCCTAGATTGGGTTTTAAAGTGGAAGGCTTAAGATCCTAAGGCGTTGCCAAGTTTTTGTGTGACTTAAATAGCATATTCCATAGTAGCTGGAGCTGCTTGAAAAGTGGTCTATTCTTGTCCAGTGCCGATGCCTCTAGGACTAACTTTTCTTTTAGTCAGAGAACCACATAAGGCAGTTTCATTCTCATGCATTAATAAAATGAACTGTAAACTCTGAACAAAAAAGCTACCTGTTGCCTTTAAAATTAAAGCTCAAACAGTAGGAGGCTTTTCAAGTATCACCTGTTAGGAGACTGGCTCAGCTTAGCTGTCCTGCTCATGTGAACTCTTGTTTTTTGTTTAGCACTGGATGTATGTGAGAAGTGGGGAGAGCTGCCACCTCTACAGCCCAAGCACATGCGAGAGGCGGTCAGGAGGCTCAAGTCACGGGGACAGATACCCAATTCCAAATATAAGAAAATCATCTTCCACTGAAGTATCTCAACAGCAGCAAGAGAAGACAGAAGTTAAAACAAGCTTCCAGTTGGGTACTGTGTAACCTCAAGAGCTGCAGCAGAGCTATGGGGCTTAAGCACTCCAAGCCTCTGTTGTCGCCTGCCCACGTTGTTCTCCAGGGGCCTATAGGAAAACAAACCTTGATGCTGAAGTTGCACTCAATTCAGCTTGCTTTTAAGTATGTGGCTTGTTTTCGGTTTACAAAATGTAGCCATTAACACTCTTGGCATGGCTGATGGGGTAGGAGGGCAGGGGAAAAAGTGCTGCAGATGAAGCTCAGAAGACCTCTGTGTGGGGTAATGCAGTTGCCCCACTGAGCTTGTTGTGATATTAGAGCCTCCCCTTCAAGGAGCCTGTAAACATTTTATTGCGTGTAGACTTTCATTTAAGCAGCCACGGTGAGGCTTCCTAAAGTAACTGCTGAAGTCCGGCTTGTGACCTTAGCAATACGTGGAAGCAGGCGGCGGCCAAACAATTGACTCAGTCCTCAGGGTCCTATACATCAACAGACCAGGGACAGGAACCTTCAAGGTCTTCGGCGTATTTACCCAACAGGGTCATACTCTCTGCTGGCATGGATGTAGTGGTGTCTAGGTACAGAAGTGTCTTCTTGTACATTAAACTTGTTACTGTTTTCATAGTCTTGCTGGGATGTGAATAGCTTCTTTTGCTCTGGAGAGAGCAATGAAATACTAATTGTGTAATTGTGTTTGTGTGATTCCAAGTAGGGAGAGTGCAATGTGATGATCTGTCTCAACCAACCCCAACATGTTCATGAAGCTTCCCTTGCCTCTGGCATGTATTGTTCTATTAGCACAAGCCAGGGAACGCATGCTGAAAGCTGATGCTGAAGTCAGCGCTCAGCTGTTCTTCCTGAAGCCAGCTTTATGCAGTTGTCTAGAAAACAATACAACTAGGCAGGTATTAGGAGTACAGAAACTAGGGAGGGAAAGGAAAAAAGCATGCACCAGTGAGGAGGTTAACAAGTTTAATTTTTCATGGTTCATAGAACCAGTAAATGCATGAGTGGAAATAACATACTGCAACAGAGTTCCAATACTGCCTAAGACTCAAATTCAAGTTCAGACTTGTACATTACCCCCCCTGTACATACCATATTCCCATTTGAGCACGCTTCTCCTGCTAACTAAATGTAAGAGATGCTGAGGCCATGTGCCCTCCCTAGAGTAACTGTATTATAGTTACACAAAGGATTAAGTTGGCTCTCATCATTAACACAGAAAGAGTCCTTAAATAAAAGGCTTTAAAAAGTAAACTTTGCTATTCATCAGTCAAGAAACTGGAGGTTTTGTGCTTCCCTGTTCCACATAAACACCATGTAGAAAGGAAGTGGATTTTTTTTTTCCAGTTCTTACTCATATTTAGAAAAAAAGTGGAAGTAGTTTTAATTTTTCTGAAACAGAACAGGTTGACTTGAGTTGCTGGAGCAAGAAGCTTGCTGTAAATAACTTGGCCCCAGCTCTGTTCACTCTGCACGCACGGAAGGGAGAGGTAAGTAGTTCTGTGACACTGCAAGTAGGCACCAGTCTAGGAAGACCCTTTTTGCCCTACTGCTTTCCCAAGCTGGCTGTAGACGAACAAAAAGTTTTGAAAATTTGAAAGAGAAGACAAGCCTCCCACTTTCAAGCAATTAGTGAATAAAAAGCAAGAATACCATTGCATTCCACCTAAGGCAAGCGTTCTTCTATCTCTTGCTTCACAGAGGAAGAGGGAGCAAGCACAGAAGCGCATAGGTACAAAGTTCAGCTTCTCTTTATGGGGGTTTTGTGCAGTTCACAATGTTGTTAGTTACAATGAGCTGTTTGCATATGGGTTTGTTTCAAAGCACATCTGTGGATACATAGATGCTTTGTTACCTCCTTTCTTACTCTGAGAACTTTTCACAGCAATAGTCTCATCTTTACCACTGGAGGTAACTTGAACCCCTGCTTTTACTTCTGAATTCTTCTATGCACGAGGCGATAGTGGTGAAAGAAATGCCCACTGATGCTTAAAAAGTTAAAGTGCATTTTCCTCTTGAGAGCAGGCCTGACGGGCTGCTCTAGTACATCTTCCATCACAGGCAGTAACACAGATCTAACCTGTCAAAGGCTGCTTGGGCAGGGGGTGGGACACAGGGGGATGGGGCGCTCCAGGGAAAACACGAAGGTTGTCTGCCAAGAACAAGAAGCGATCCTCTGCGGTGGAGAGAAGGAAACTCACACAAGTCACAGCATCCAAACAGTGGATGTAGCACAGGCAAAGTGGATGGTGAGGGCGACTGCACCATGTGCCGCTGCGGAGCCTTCAGCTCCTGCTTCTGCCAAAGGCAAATATTCCTCCCTTGAACTCATTTGTGCCTGCCTGCTTCCAGAGTTTCTAGAAGGAAGGTCAGGCTTTTGCAGCTGCTGTCATATCTGATTTTAGGCCCTGGTCAGTCACATCCTGGCAGACAAAGAGATGGCAGAAATACTGGACTCCACGAGGATAAGCTGCCCCGAGGCTGGCTGTTCTAAGCTAGTATACAAGCACTAATTCCAGCGAGTGTTATTCAGGGCTACCTTCAGTCTAGTGGATTCAAACGCTGAGTTAAGATAAGGATCTGAAGAATGACAGTTACTTTTATCACCCTTTGTCTCGCGCCTGTTCTCTTGCATGCCCTCTTTCTTTGGAGTAAGAGCTAACAACTGCAAGGAATTCATTTTTGGCTCTTCATAAGCCACAGATCACCAGTGTCTCCAAATCTAACCTAACGCTGTAAATACATTCCTATTCCCCCTAGGGCTAGAGAAGAGCTAAAATGATCTCAGGAGTCTCTGTTAAAGGGAAGTGTTCAGCAGCTCCAGAGCTGGGCAAAGGGACAAGTGTATAAAAGCACAGTAGGAAAAAAAACCCAAAAAACTCAAGTTGTTTGCTTTTTTTGTGTAGCCCCCAGACCTCAACTCATTATGGCTTGTAAATCAGAGGCTGCTCCTTACATAGCAAGCAGAATTCAAATCTTATATTACTTTAGCTAAACTAATTTCAATGAACTAATGCTTAAGTAGAAAAAATAGGAAAAACCCGTAAGATTAAAGTTTTCAGGAGTGTGCTCATCTAAGAAACAAAATAGGCATTGCTTAGCTCTTATAGACAGGTGTAGCTTTCAGCTGATTAATAAAGGAAAATCACATATAATCTCCTTTTTGCTAGCACTCAGTGTGTGTCAATCACTACTTTGTTTTACATGCAGTAAGAAGCATGTGCATCAGAAATGGTACATTCAAACAAACACAAAATGCATCTGGAACAAATCCAAATCAAAGTTTGAAATATGTTAAAATCCAAAACACTCTGCACACGGTAAAGATGCTGTGTGTGACAGGGGAAGGAACAGGCATTCATCCGTAACACAGAGGGGGCCAAAACTTGCACCATTTGGTATCAGAACACAAAGCAAGTTCTCTTTTGTAACAGCTTCTCCCTTCACAACTGCCCCTTACTGCAGGTAGCAACGCACCTGCGTCCTTGCTCAGCACCTCGACCACGTACCACCTGGACTAGCAGAACAAAGCAATCACATACCAGTTTGCCTTCAGGAGTGGGTTCAATTCTTGCACTTCAGAAATGACATACCTGTTTTTAATTAGTGCTTACTTCAAGTTTTACTAGTTGTTTTTTTAAAAACTTGTAGAGGCAGTTTCTTTATGAATTAAGTCAGTCACCATTTGACCACAGAGACTTCTTCCTCTCCAGGAAAGTAGCTCCAGAGAAAGTGAGAGTACAAGCTGTGTTCCTCACCACAGCTGCTGTTTCATCTCCACCCCACAGTGAGCAGTTAATAGTGTCAGACTCCACCCAAGGAGGTCTAGCCCATACGCTCAGCACCCTATTCTTGACCCGCACACCAATATCCCTGTTAAAGACTGGGCATGAGCTCAGTGTTAATAAAAAATACATGACTGTGTAAGAATGCAGACAGCTATTTCCTTGTACAGCCACTGCTGCTCTCTCCTTCTCCACTGGTCAATCTCTGCTATGAAGACAGCATGTGCCCCAAAGGGAACATACAGGTGATCCCATCCCATGACTTATCCAGCTTCCTTGACTCCTGTTCTTTGATTTCAAAATTAAAGAAAGATTGAATATTCCTTTGTAATGAAATAATGAATTCCTTTGTGCTTTACGAGCAATAAAGCCAAACTTTATGGGATTAAGTGAGAATGAACCAGACTAAGGCTAATATACTACTGATTCTGTCCTAACACAGCAAATTACTGGTGGAAAAAGAAATCTGAAGGAATCTCTTTACTATCCTGGCCCTGTTATGGAGGAATAATCAGGCTCACCCCCCTCCACAAGGGGGAAATCCCTTCGACATCTCCCACACCCACTGACCCCCTAAATTTCCATTTTCATGCAACAACACACACACTTTCACATCACAGCTCTCAGCAGCAATTTCAGGCCGTATCTATCACTCCTTGATGTGGTAACTTAGCTGTACTCCTTTTGCTGTGTTCTTTGGCATGTGTGATTGGGCAAGAACACAAAAAGGAAGATTAAAAGAAGCAGAAACCACCATCAACCACCTCTAGACGAAAGGTGAAGTAGAGGTATTCCCAGGCTGAAAGCCGACTCTCAGTACCACCATACAAATGAAGAAACACTGGTCCCCCCACAGCTTCCGACCTTTTGTTTGTAGACTGAGCACTGCCCTGGTTCAGTGGCAGACGGTAGCACCATATTGCCAGGACAGAGTAAAGTGGCTGCAAGCTGGTAGCTCCTTCTCTTTCCTCCTCCCCTGTCGCCCAGCCCAGCCAGGCCTGCCTTCCCTTCTCCCTCTTTCAAGTTTATTTTACAATCACAGTTGGTTTCCATTCTTAGAGGTGACCAGTCTCCAGTGGGTCGACCCATTTAGCAGCAATATAATCAAACTAGCCGCCTTAGTGCTGGTGGTGGTCTCCACTCCTCCTGAGCAGCTGCAGCCTGGGCCTTCACTGTCAGAGCTGGAAGAGGGGATTGTATTTCCTAATTTCCTGCAGAAGGCGGGCCTTGTCCATGTTGGCTTCTGCAAGGGCTATTTTCATGGTCTGCAGCTCCCTTTGCAACTCTGGCACTTCCTTTAACTACAAGAGACAAAACAGAGGAAGACAAACCAGGAGTTCCCAAAGGTAAGAAGCGAGGCAGATCTGACTACACTGATCTGCTCAAAGAGGAGAACCAAAGGAGAAGCTTTTAAGATGAATTACACTACATGCCACAACCACACAAAGCTCACTGACAACACGACCCAGTTTGATTTGCAGGATTAAGTACTTGCCAACCGGTGCCTGTAGACTTCCGTACCTGTTATTACGGCCAGCTCAGGCTGCCAGTGATGGCTGTGTAATGACTACTTGCTCCCAAGACTTCCCTTCACCTTTCTAGGCATAGGAACAAGACTTGCAGCAGGGGAGGCTTTTCCTGCAAAGCAGCTGATTTTGGCTGAAGGTAAATATACACATACACAGAAAGCAGGATAAAAACTGGGCTCTGCTCTGCATTCCTTCTTATTTATAGGGTTGTGATACACCTGTTCAGACTTGTTAAAATTAACCTGATTGCTAGAGCAAGCAGGTACCTGGCACTCTTATTTCTTGTCTCCATGATCAAAGCTAATTTTGTTCTCAAACACTACCAGTGAGACTGCACCATGGCTTCGTGGCACAGGAGAGCGTTTTTCTTGGGCTCTCAAGAATCTTTTCAGTCAAGAATTTAGCCTTTGCACATGTTCCTATTAAGTTCAGTAATATCAGAAAATAAACTGATACCAAGCTACTGTAATGTTTATGTGCTCCAGTTCTGATCAGGGCCCTGGCACATGAGATGCTAAGAACAGGCAGAAGAGAAAGTCTCTGCGCTAAGCGGAAAAGAGAAAGATGAGAAACAATGTGATGAGTCCAAGGTCACTAACTCATGAACAGAATCCAAGTCCCAGTCCAGTTTATCTGGTCTGTCACATTGATCCCTTAATATGTAGTTTTCCATAGCAAGTGATCAGTTTATCAAACAGTCCTTGCACCAGACAGGATTTATAGGTAGAGAACACCGTATATTTAAAAATAAAACAATAATCTGAATTCCGGATAGATAGATCAAAATGAAAAGAAAGCTGAGCAAGGTATGAGTTGGCCTTACTTTTGGCAATCACTGGAAAAGGAGGTGCAGATTGCTTTTGTGTGTGCTCCCTATCTGCGGCACACCACACCTATCTGTTACTGCAAACACATGAAGACAATAGACTTAATTTTCCAGCCTACTGCCAGCTATCTAGCTGTCTAGACAGCAACAGGCAGCCGTGACTCACCTGCAATCCACGTATCTCTCCTGCCGGGGCTGCCAAGACACACTCTGCTGGGGCTGTCTGCTCCTTAAAATCAGACACAGGTTTTTCCTGTTTCAGTGAGCCCTCCCCTTGCGGAGCTTGAAAGAAGCATAGAAAATATTCAGGTGTGGACATCTATACATCAGGGTACTTAGGACAAAAGAAAGTAAAAAATTCTCTCTCCATTTTTTGTTTTGTTTTGTTTTTTAAACAGGAAGAATTTAGTCCCCATTTTAAGGGACTAGACTTTAAGGGAGAAACCAAAGCAATGGAAGAATCTGTCCTGACCCTGCGAGCTCAGGGAGACACCAGACATGAGTTCACACTGCCAGTCCACTGTTTTAGGTATTAACCTATGCTGCCTGAGGTATCAGATTTGCTATCCAAACAAATCAGCAAAAGCAGCAAGAATCAGAGCAGTAGGAATGCATGCATCCAGAGATTAACATGGCAGAGCACCAAAAGGACCTGAATGCTTGCGCTAAAGATGAAGGATTATTCATCCGTTCCAGTAAAAATGACAGCAAAGGAAGGAAGCAGGGACTGCTCACACACCGGAGCCTGTCCTTCCCAGCAGTGACCATCACATCTCACTTCCAGTTTCCTGCAGCACCAGGCACAGCAGAGTATTCTGCCTCCAATAAAGCCTGGGGGGCACCCGGGGAGAATAACATAAGATCCCTGACATCGCTGACCTGTTAGATAGAAAACCCCATCGTCTCTGCGCTTCACAATGATGTGATCTACTGCCAAGGTGATGGGAACAGGGCCAGGAGAGGTAGGGTAGACCCGGGGGCTGTCATCCTGGGAAAAAACAAAGCAGAAAAAAGACGAACTATTGTGACAGCTCTGGCAACTCTGCAAAAGATCCCCCTTGCCCTCAGCCTTCACAGGAGTAACGTTACCATGGGCAGCACTGCCAAAGTCACCCACCATATGGAAAAACCTGGCTTTACAGGGTCTGCACAGTGGTCTTAATTTCTGTACAAAGCCCTCCCACAGATCAGAACAGAGTTCTGTTGTATTCCTAATAAAGGCTGGGAAGACTCCTACCACCATCTCCCTGAAGGAGACCTCTCACAGTTGCTCTCCTGCAAATTCCTGGTTCAAACCCCCATCAAAATAAAACTACTATCCCCTAGTTTGGAGATTTTCATGCTGCTCTGCAGCAACACTGGCTCCTGCTTGTCAGGGGAGACAGCACATTGCTTTCAAAAAGGTTTATCAAGGACTTCTGTCAGTGACCCTCTCCTAAAAATCAACCAACTCTTACATGCTTTTCATCTGTAGTTCTCAAAACACTTACAGAGAAGGTCAAATACTTCCCATTTCACACAAACACATGGGGGAAAAGGTATTTAATTCTTTTCCCCTCGAGTCTGCAAAACAGGCCATCAACAAAGCTGGGCAAACTCAGACTCCATGATATTAGCACTCAACAATTCTATTGTGTTGCTTTTTCATCCATAAGGTAGTTTTTAGGAACAAAATAAAATGCAATCAGGAAAACAGGATCTCTACAGAGACCTCAAGCAATCCAACCATATCCTTTCCCAAGCAAAATCTTGCATGTGAGCTCTGCCCAGGATACCACCTTGGTTCCCCAAACACTCACCTTCAGTGTGATTTTGGCATTCACAATTTCTATCTCCATGGGGATCACCTCTGGGATTATTTCATCCTCAAGAAAGGGACCAAGGTTAGTAAGGAAGGACATGAAGAGCTCTGCTGTATAACTGTGGACCAGCATTTGAAGGAAGCCATTCTCAACAGCAAGTGGTGAGTGCACAGCAGCGTTAGGTCCTACTTCAAGACGCAAGCACACTTCTGGGTGGGTCTTACTAGCTTCAGGGATTGAAGGCTTCTCTACACCTGGATCTCCTAGAGTCACAGCAGAAAGATCTCATTGCAGAAGGCAGCATCAGTACTAAGACATAAACTGAAGATCTGTGTCTTGTAAAGTCCTTTACTGTCCAGTTGCAGAATGGAATCAAGTCGACACTGGCAGCAGTCTGAGGCTGTCCTTCGCATGAAACGAGTCCAGAATTCAAAAGACTAAGAGTCCACATCACAGAAACTACAACTAGAGATGGACCCGTTAAGTCCCCAGATCTGTCCCTCTCTCTCACCATCTCAGCACATCTTAAAACTTGTCCTAATTTTGCATTTACATGAGTTGACCAGAAGCTCACCACTTGGCTCTCCAAAGCTGATCTGGGTCTTTCCACTGCCACCTCAACCCTATGTAATTTTGTAATTTTACTTTGCCCCCTCGTGGCTACAGGGAGTATTGTTAAAGAGAAGTACCAACAGTCCAGGAACTCCTGCTCATGCTTTCACATGAAGTTTTGGATTGTAGCTGCTTTTGGTATCTTTTTAATTCCAATTAAATCCTAAATATTTGCACTAAATGTGAACACTGAAATACCAGTTGAAATGGAAGATTCCCTAAGGACGGCCAGTATCAAGCGCAGTTATAAAAGCCAGCAGGCTCCAAGAGCCAACGTCTTACCCAGATAGCCACGCAGATATTGCCACATTCCAACGTTGGTGAGCTGCTCTGGAACCACATCCATTACTTGTAAAGCAATGGACAAATCATCACCTCTTGCCTCTATCCCACAGTTCACCTCATTCATCTTCAGCACAAGGACGGACACCTGAAACAGCCAGTGACAAGCTCACTTGTTAAAACAGCACCACATGATTCACCTTGAGATTCACTCAGAGGAAAGAGTTACAGGGAAAAGGAACAAAACTGACCAGCTGAAGGCTGGGGTCTTCTCCACTCTGTGAAGTCGAGCTATTTATTTCAGGAGATGCTCTACCCTCATCCTCTGCCATCGGGCTTCCTCTGCTGCCTGTATCACTGTGCACCTGAGGAAGATGTCCCGAGGAAAGAGGGTCCAGGCTGGGTTCTGAAATGATAGTAAAAAACCCCTCAGTTATGTTTCTTTTTCTTGTTTTAAGAAGTCCTGATATTTGCCTGAATCTCATGGTCTATCACCCTATACCAACCTCCTGGAAACTCTCTCCAGCTCCTCAGATGGATTTAAGCAGTACAGACCTTAACTGAATTATGTCTACTGCAGTGCTCAATGTACCTCACTTCCACCCACCCCTTACTGCACCTTTCCCGAATGCTATGGACCATCCACCCACCTGCACGCATCTACAGTCCTCGCTCAAGGATGGCCAAATGCCTTAGAACACCATCATGATAGCACAGGGGTCACCCTCCCCACGCATTTATACTTCCTCATCTCAAAAAAGGCATCTCAAAAACCAGAGAGCGCCATTGTGAGTGAACCGCTCACGACATTCAAAAAGAACGAGTGGCACAAGTGACTTCCAGATGAACACAGCATGACTCACTCGGTTGCCAATGGCAGAAAACTGTTCACCGGCGCGAAATAACAGTGGGAAAGAGGGTACCCCCAAGCACTGGTTACCAGAGTCTGTGAGCATCACAAAGCCTTCACTGCCATCGCTGTCCACAGACAGCCCGTCCTCGGGGCCGCTCCCGTCCACAGACGTGGTGTCAAACGAATGCTGGGATGTCGTCCTCTTCATGGAGAAGAAGCGCATCCGGCTGCTGCCGCTCCCGCCAGGAGTCACTGCTCCCTCTTCTGCTTTCGGCACAGCATCCCTACCAAAAAAAACGTAAGGGAAAACAGCTTAGCCTCTGAATTACACAGGTTTTGGGCTGGACTCAACACCTGTGAGGCAGGCTGCAGTATATTTAAACTACCCTCAAAAGACGAATGTCTAACCTATACTTAAGATCCTCTCCAAAGGGGAGACTCCACAGTCTCTCAAGGCTGCTTGTTTCAGTTTCTTCTGGGAAAGACTCCAATGCACCCACTTGTTTCACAAAAAGAGAGGGACCGCCAGCACTGGTCAGCCTGGGCTAGTCCTGAACCCACAATCCAGAGCTGCTCTGTGCATCACTATCATTTAACTAAAATAGCTCCACCACTCCCCACACCCGATTACTGCGAGGGGCTCAGTTGAAGATACTCATATACCAAGAATTCCAATACAAGTTACCAAAAAAGCTGCTATGCAGCTGTCAGCTGGCCATAACATCAGGCTACTGGCAACCTGGCCTGTATTTGCACTGACAACTTTGAAACAAGAGGAATTTTCCCAGGCTCTCTGGGCCAAAATCCCCTACTGCTGATACAAAGCAAACCTCATGCCTCACAGCAACCCTAAGAGAAGCTTTATTTTAGCAATAAAATGTGACTGTCTGCGGGACATGCAGGATCTGTGATCCAAATGACAGGGAGAAAAAGGGAGCAGTCAGCCTATGCTTTACCCCCTTTTCCAGCAGCTTTGCTCCTGCTATTTTGAAGCACAGGAGGATGACCCACTCACTTGGTTGGTGGGAGAGACAGCATTTTCTGCATGGTGGAAGTCATCTTCTCCCGGCTCAGGCTCAAAGCATCTTTCGTTATTGACATGGCTTCTTTGGTGAGGTCCACAGTCACATGCAAAGCTTCCTTAGTGGCATCCTTTGTGATATGCAGTGCACTAGACAACTCCACCTCTAGGTTTTTTAATGGGATGAGCTCTGCCTGGCCATTGAGTGTGATGCTTCCTCTCCTCAAGGGCTGCACATCTGAGGTTGGGCTGGAAGGGAGGGCGGGAGGGCTCTGAGGATGGCTGCTGGACTCTGCCGGTCTTTCTGCAACCAGGGCTTCCACAGCTTCATGTGCTTCCTCTATCAGGCCTTTCTCCTCTGTACTCTTACTACACGGACTTGTACTCAGAGCTCCATCGCTTGCGGATCTTGGGAGTCTTTCCAGCGGTGCAGTGGTTACATCTGTACCTATATCTTCAGTCCCACTATCCTCTGGGACCTTTGAGCTACTGCTTACTCCCTTCTCTGAACTGGTCTCTGATTTCAGCTCCTTCTCTTCGGCTGCCAGCCCCTCCTTGCTGTCTGAGGGCGAGAGCTCCGATTCTATCAGGCTTGTTGTGTCCGAGTCGAGGGACCGGGGTTCCAAGCCAGAGCCTGGCACGGGGTTCATGAGTAGGGCCACTTCAGCACTGTGGAACATAACTCCTACGCATGCAGACACGGGATCTAAAGGAGACCCAGTCACTTCCTGTGTATCTTGGGCCAACTGCTCCTGTAGTGTTTGCAGAACCTCTTTCATCCTGAGCAGCACCAAGTATTGGTAGTGGTTGAGCCGAACTTTGACATGAACAGATGAGGACAAAAGCATGTGGATATCAGCAGAGGATTCCAGCTCTTTATCATCTACTCCATCGTCAGTTTCACAGTCACATTCTCCCAAGACACCCATTGTCTCTGGGACCTTGGAGATGTTCTTCAGATCTTGGTCAGTCTTTGATCTTTGGCAAATCCCATGCTCCCTGGAAAGGTTCTCATTCTTGGAGTGATTGCTAAAGCTGGCAGAAGGCTTGATTTTCAATTCAGAGGCAGCCAATGCCTGTTGTTTAGACATCTGAGCCTGCCTCCATCTCTTGGGAAGACAGGCCCAAAGGGAAAGGGGAAAAGGGTCAACAAAGTTAATGGCTTTGCCCTTTGAACTCTCAGCCCCCTCAAAGTCCAGGGAAAGCTCTGTGAAATTCATAGACCATAGGTCTTCAGAGGCAGAGGATTTGTGAAGTGCCTGGGAAAAGCCTGCATGCTGCCGAGGTCTGTCATCCACCTCATATGCATGGCGCAAGAAAAGGGTGTGGAGAAGGCTGAAATTGTCCTGAGACCTTGGGAACTGGGTGTAGTTACAGTGGAAGAATTCTGAATTGGCAAATCTACGGAAGAGGCTCTGGAGGTCCTGGCAGCTGCAGAAGGGAGCGTGGCGGGTGTTGGTGGCAGTCATCTCTGACATGCGAATGCACAGTGCCTGCGGACGATCTCGATGGTCAGTAACTTTCTTCTCCACAGGGATGTTGAGCTACAAGGAGGAGAGAAGCAAGAATTACAAGTAAGGGGGTTAGAAGGGAAATTAAGAGAGGCCTATCCTAGCCATTTACACAGAAGGACAATTGTGGAATATATAACCAATTGAGAGACAAGGAATTCTACTACAGTCCCAAGAGGTTAGACTCTCAAAATCATCCCCGTCTTAAAAAAATAAGTAAAATTTACAAATCAGGGAGGAGAATCAGACAGGAGGGAATTTAAACTGAGTTTCATTTCAGGTTCCTTTGCCATCCATGGCTTATGCAGCAGGTCAAACTTAAAACTGTACACTTTGACCCTTCTTTGCAAGGGCTTACTATCCACTCAGGCCTTTAAGTCTCCTCACAAAACTGCTAACAAGGCTAGGCAATGGCAAACACAAGAGGATGTCAACGCTGCAGATGCATGCCAATTGGGAATGGGATGAGAGTTATAAAGTGGTTTTCAAAGGCCAGAAAGCAACTTTTGGCTACTATGAACTTTGTTAGCTGTGCGAATGCAGCCCGCAGCAGATGACTGTTTTTACACACCTGAACCATCAAGTTCTCCTTCAAACTCTTTTTATAAATGCTGACTTTCCTGTCTATTCTGGGCTAGAACTCAAGCACATGTTCTACTGCCCATAGACCAAAACAAAACTAATGTGAGGAGCAGATGGCCTAAAAAGGTTACGTTTCTGTTTTCTCGTTCTGGACTCCAGCTGTGTCCTGGTCTCATGTTCCTTCCATGAAAGGGAGGCAGAAAGCACTGAAGACTGAGAAAGGAAGGAAATGAACAGTACCTTCAGCCGGAAGCCATCCAGTCGAACGTCAAAGTGCTCATCACGCTTGCCTGAGTCCTCCAGCTTGTAAATGGCTTTGAACTGCTCCAAGCTGCGATAAAGATCCAGACAGAAGAGGTTTATCCAGAGCACACTTGCTGTATCCAGGGTAAGCATCAGGCCATTCAGCTGTGCATACAGGTTTGGACATGGAACTAGAACAAAAAAGAATCAGAACAGATTAATAAGAGCAGCAAAGGCACTTCAAACAGTCTGGAGCTCAGTGCGTAACCTGTGCCAACACCACCAAAGCAGAGGGCTTCAATGCTCGCTGCAAGACAAACCTCTTGATCAAAGGGAGAAGCTGAGGTGCAGCAGTGAAGTGACATGTTCTCGTTCTCCCATCAAGTCAGCTGCAGAGCACCCAGTCAATGGGTGAGGCAGAACCCTGAGACTTGGGCAGACGTAGCAGATTTTTCAATATGCTCCTGGGCAAGTTATTTTTCAAGCACAACTTTGCCCACACATTTTGCACCAAGGATCTATCCCAATTTCCAATGGGGGGGAAGAGGGGGGAAATCAGAAAGGCAAACATCAGGAAACTTAAAAAGAAACACACCTCCAGAGAAACTGTAAGAGGGTTAGCACACCTAAAGAATTAAGAGTGGACTGGTTCTTTAAGAAGCTTATGAAAGAAGGTGCTAACCTTGGTATATTACCTGGAAAGTCCTGATTGTCTGGGAAGTAATACTCTGTGAATTCAATATGGATTGCAGAGACCTGATCTGGAAGGTTGAGGAATTTTCTACTACATGAAAGCAAGGTGGAGGGTTTCTTACTCTGTTGACCAGCTGTAGAAACCTGCAAACACAATGGTAAGTGGTTGTGCTAAATTCAAATTTGGCAAAATAAAGTGTCCCAATAACCCTACAGTCTCCCACATTCAATCCATCTCATTTACACAAACATACTCTGTTTACAAGTAAAAATAAAGCCTTTTTCTACATGTTAATACCCTCAGCTCCTTTCCTTTGAGGGAATTTGGTTCTTTAGAGCTCCCATAACTATTAGTAAAAGTCATGACAGTCAGAATTAGGTGATGCAAATAAACAGACCTGAAATCTATTTTAGCATTCTTCAGGATTAACAACATGCTGATAAATCCATTATAGTGTCTGGTACTGATTATCCTCTTATAAGGGATACAGGGTACATTAATGCAGGGTCTGATCCAGTCTAGTGATCCTTTCTCTCCTGGGTCAGAAAGCGTGAGGGAAGACTTATTCCTCCCCTATCAAAATCCATACACTTACTAATTTTTCAAATAAACGAATCTTTTATTCTGAGCTTGCCTTATGCTTTATGAAAGTTTAGATGTGAACAGACAGGCACGTAGCTTGGGATTCTGCAGAAACTCCACAATTATGTGGGCAGTTTCCGCTGAATATGAAAATTATTTGCAGTTCATACTTGGTTTAAAAGTTGTACATGCAACACAATAAAGGCATCTGGGTGCAGAATTTTGTTTGGCTTGGATGACATGAGGTCTGCATGATTTATTTCCATTGTATCAGATCAAATGATTACTTTAAAAAACCAACCAACCAAACAAACAAAAAACCTCCACAAACAACGGACATTAGCTCATTTCCATGCACTGCCTACGTCCCTACCTGGTGAACGTCTAGGTCATCCACTCGAACTACCACACAGCTAGATCGAAGGCGATTCCAGGAAGGGTGCCGGAGTTGTGGCAAGCTTGAGGGAGGGACACGGCCTTTCTCTGAGGGGCTTTTATGAGGACTCAGCAAAGTATCTGTGGGGATGGAAGAGCAGAATCAGCCAGGGTTTTACTTATCTTCTTTGCAGTGAACTTCACCATCAACACCATGGAGTCCTGAAAAACACATATGTGCTTACAGAGCGAAAATAACAGACCCAGAATTATAAACAAATGGGCACTGCTAGGCAGTAAAAAACTTAGTACTTGTAAAAAAACACAGTGAAAGATCAGCATGCCCTGTAGCAAGAGAATCTTCGGGCACTCAGGGCATTTCATTACTCATTACATACTCACTTACAGGAAAATTCAGTAAACAAGCTAGGAAAGTGACTACTGCAATCTGTCCCTTCTCCCTGCGGTGTCATTCTGGTATAATATGCATTTTACTTTGTCATGGAATTTACAATTTTCAGTGTGCTATGGATTTCTGCACCAACAAATCAACCTGCTAAGCTGGTGAAACAGAACTAGAGATACTGCTGGATGGAGCAAAGCTGTTACTGTCTTCTGCTTTACCAGGAATTTTATCAAACATCGTTACCTGGTTTCTTTTTGAAGGGAGAAAGTGGAGTCCTGGTAAACGAAGGGTCCATTTCTTCATAACGCTTCTCAATCTTGCTTTGAAATTCACTGACCAACTTTTTTGCCCACTGTCCCCGGGTTTCCATGGCCTCGCTGTACCTCACCCAGTGCTTGCAGGCATCTCCTACATGAAAGGAAACATCCTGGCTTTCAAATGAGGTTCCTGGATGCACGCAATCCTGCTGCTCCCTCAAACATACGTAAATCTGTAGAGCATTCCCTTTCACTGATATCCCAGTTCTGGAACATGCAGCATGCAGCACACTAAGTGCTTGTGAAACAAGAGTGGGCTTCCACATAACAGAGCTGCCCCTGCCAGCTTTTCTTTATTCTTCAGTTAACATCAAACAGATTTTCTCCTGAGATACATCCTATAACCCTTTCAAATTGATTAGGAATATGCAAGAACCAGATCCAGAGCTTAAGCAACTGAAAAGGGATCCAAAGATTCAACTTTATGGCTTTATAACAGATAGCGACTTATTCCTTGCTTTGCACTCTATTCTGCCAGAAGGTTAAACCTGGTCAAACCTACCTCATCTTCAAAGAGGTAAATTAGATTAACCCTGCCCATGAGGATTTAAGTCACAAATCCTTTGTGCAGCCTTTCTGCCAATCCTGCTTGAAGCCCCGTAGCATTATTGTTCTCTAAATTCTTTTTTTTAATCTCTTTTCCCAAGTTGGGAGACACTCCCTTACCTGCCCTGTGGAAAGGATAATAGTCAAAGGCCATCCTCCTGAACGTCAGCTGCATAGCACCTCCCAGCATCCCGTGCTTCAAAGTGCCTGTGGAAAACAGAAAGAAAAGCATGAACACCTCTGCAATTCAAGTCCTGACCCAGGAGAATTCAGAACTGCCAACTGATTGCCACCATGGCCAGTATCAGGATATTTTCTTTTTAAAAGCAGTACCAAAACCTTGTCCTAGACAAAGAAACAGTCAAAAGAATGAAACTGTTTATACCGAAGAACCAGACCTCGAATCTCAAATACCAAACTGTAAGATCCCATCGCTTCCCAGGCCCCTATCAATTACACTTTTCATTACAATAACCAGCACTAGTGAAATAAAGACAGCAAAACTGCACTGAGATGCTGATAACAACAGCTCAGAAGGAGGAGGAGACACACAAACCAAAGAGAAAAACAAACAAACAAACAAACAAACCTGTAACAGTGATGGGTGTGGGTAGGGGAATTAAGGGTGGTTTTTTTAAGGCAGATGTGTAGGAACAAACACTAGAGATTGCTGGGCACTGAAGGAGTGAGACAAAGAAAGGAAGAAAGGTACCTTTATCTCAAAAGAGAGCAAAAGTAATTAAAGTATACCTCAGTAGGGGGAAGCTATGAGTAATACAATTACTTAATTATACACACACACAACTGAACAGGCAGGAAAATGGTCTGTCAAAGAGGGCAAAGAATCCTTGTTTAGGACATTCCAAGTAACATGGTTACACTGTCAAGTGCTACATTTTCTCACTGAGAGGAGTGATTTATTAGATCATGTCTTATCTCCTTTGCTCAGTACCAGATTGTTCCTAGAGCACATCCTCTCATGCCTCACCTAAGCCACGGTTAACATTTCCGCTGATGGACTTCCCCACATTTGTCCCGTGGAGCCAAGAAAGATTTTCCAACACCTGGCTCGGACACACAGAACTGATCTCTCCATCAGCCTCATAAGGCTGAGCCACTGCCCACTGCCTCACTGGGAGTCAGTAACACGGAAGATGTTTGCTTTCAACAGGAAAATCCTCCCTCAAGAGGGAAAACTGATAACTGGATTAATTTCTTCCTCCTGCAGTCTTTTCCTGATACTGCTCTCAGTTAGGTACCTGACTCCCGAGTGTGGCTATCATCACAGATGTGCAGGTCCAGGCGCGAGATGAGGAGGTGGTACGAGGACTCTTTCATGTCATGTTTATCAAAGTATTGGCCAATGCTACTTGCACTTGGGCTGACTCCAAATGACTGAGACCAGGACTGCTGGGTACTTGGAGCAGGCGGTGTTATCTATTAGAGAGAAACAAGCTTGGTAAGTACTAAGAGAAAGCAAAAAAAAAAAAGTGATTACGATGCAACTAAAAATAATCCTTGTAATCCTCCAGACTGGAAGGTATCAGTCTAAAGAAATCTAACTGGGAGTCCAGAAATCTAGGTCCTTCCCCATGTTCTCATGGGCAAAATTCTTCATCTGTGGTTCTGCCTCATCTACACCGAACTACTGTTCACTTATCTCAGAAAATGCTTTGAGATTCCTGGATGAAAAAGGCTGAGTATTCCTGATCCTCCCCCCACTCCGTGTATCTCACTGTGCCCTCCTTCTCCAGAGCTTTCACCATCAGCAGTGATGGGCCTCTTCCCTTATGCTCCCTGTCTCTGGGAACATCTTTCATCGTCTGCCCTTTGCATTTATTCTGCAACATTCATTAAACCATTACTCAGCACAGCATTTTGGAAACATTAAGAAAGTGGTAAGGGAGGTTTAGGGTTACTGGTAGAAGCAGCTGTTTTAAGGTTCTCAAACACTGCTAAGCTATGTGTAAAGCAGAGAAAAAAAATGAAAACAATTGAAAAGACTGAGAGCACTCTCCAGAGTCTTAGGAAGGAAAAAAAAAACAACCCCTCCCTAAACTACAGTGAATCTGATGCCAATGTTTTCCCTTAAAAATCATAATGAGCTGTGATGCTCGTGTCATAATTATTTATTATAATAACAGAAACCCTTCTCCCAGTCCTATTCAAATTGTCATTTGGAGGCAGAAGAGATTTTATCTAGAACATATTTACTGCTTATTACCAAATCTAATGCCTATGGGACCCTCTGCAGCTTTTCACATGACAGCCCCATCTGAAAAGCCATGCAACTTATCATCGTTTTTCCTCCCCTTGACAGAACCTACCCTGTGACTATTTAAGAACGTTCTCTAATGCTTATTGGCAATGCATCCAACTCCCCTGGTCATTCCCTGACCTGGCACCAGATGATCCTACCATTTCCCATCAGGGAGTTGCTCTGTACACAAGGGCCAGATGACACACAAAGACAGACTGTCTCTTCCACTTTGTCCTTTCCTTTTTTCTGGCAGGCTCATATCTAAATCATGGTTCACTGACCTGTACAGACTCTGGTGCCAAGCTTTTCCTCTGCTGGGCAGACTTCTCCATGGCTTC
The DNA here is from genome assembly GCF_036417845.1 of Apteryx mantelli. Taxonomy (NCBI): domain Eukaryota; kingdom Metazoa; phylum Chordata; class Aves; order Apterygiformes; family Apterygidae; genus Apteryx; species Apteryx mantelli. Next base: position 7,040,887 of record NC_090002.1, read on the forward strand.
ACTCAGAGACTCTGCATACTTCATCATTGCTTTCAGCTGAGAGTCTGTCAACACCCAGAGCAGGTCATCAAGGAGAAACATCAGCTTAGATGCCACCACATTGCAATCTTTGGTCTGAAACAGCAAGAGAGATACAGGGACTTTAAGAAATTGCAATCATGTACAAATATTCCTCATAAGACACATAAGCTTTAGCAGAAACAAGAGTTGCTGCTCTGAAACTCCTCTGAGAGAGAGGTTTGCTCATATGGTGGATGTCCACAGTACCTTATCTGAGAAGCAAGCTTGTCAAAGCTACCTCCTCTTTAAGAGGCAAGTTGCTCACTGCTCAAAAAAAGCAAAGACATGAGATGGTTTAAATTTTTGCATGTACTCTTCATCACATTTCCGCTGAGTGCTAAAAATAAGGTTACCAGGCTTCAAGTTCTGAGTAAAAAAAATGACAGATCTCCTTGGGATGTAACAACGGATTTTAAAACTTGCTCCATACATGTTATTCTCCCCTGAGGAATAAACTGCTTTGACATTTGATAAGAACACAGCTGTTTCCAACAGAAAACACAGAGAGATAGAGCAGCTTGGGCTCAGCATTTGTGAAGGAAAAGCACCATTGCTGAGGACTGTGGGAGGAAATATGCATCATCGTTGCACCAGGCAGTGAGATTGTATCCTGTAAAGTATGGGGGAAACACTCACCCTTCTCTTGAGAGAGATCTGGATCCTCCCTTGGTTGGTAATGAGTCTCAGAGGAGTAGTAACAGGATCCTGATCTCCATTGTCAGTGGCATCTGCTTCTATCCGAAGTGTCTGCCAGGTGAGCTCTTTGAATGTCAAAACCTACCCAGATAGAGAAAAACAGGAAAATGCTGAGATTTTCATCAACTTCAAGGGTTAAACAGCAGCTCTAGAAGATGTGGAATTAAATAGGGCCATGGAGAATCTTCCAACACACTTTTCTATGATCCCAGTACAAAAGAGAAGTCTAAGCCTTTCTCTCTCACACTGAAAGTTTAAAAACAGACAAACCACATGGACATTCAGAGCTTCTTCAGTTTCATTCTCTCAGATCAGAGGTGCTCAGAGAAAGCTCTGGCCACAAATTAGCTCTCAGCCACTCTGTTCCAGCAAGCAGTAGGCAAGTTCACTGCAGCTCCCTGCAGACAGCGTGAGAATTCAGACAAGTCCCCAGTTACACCAGATCCCCGGGGAAGCACACAGCACCACTCTTCCGTGTGCGTTATGACAGACAACTCAAGAAAGCATTTTACCTCTCCTCTCTGCGGGTCAGTAATACGGGTGAGCCGCAAGTCACTCTGTTGCCAGTTTGGGTTGACACTGTAGCCTTGGAGCTGCCATAGCTCAAAAGAGGCATGAAAGGCCTTGGAGTGAATCTTGATGGTGATGGAATTGACAACGATAAACATCCCCTCCACGACCTTTTCAGCAAAGCCATATTCACTGTGAAGAGAAGAACACTCAGAATCATCATTTGTAACAATTAAAGGCCCAGGTAGAGGCAGGGCTGCAGGTGGCATATGAAAGCCACAGTGACACTCCAAGGCTTATAAGCAATATTAGAACCACTTAGACCTGAATCTAGAGAGGCAAGGTGAGAACTGCCACCCATACCCCAATACCACGTCGGAAAGAAATCACAGGGTTCGGGAGGTCTGACCTTTGACCTGCAGCAAGGGCAATGGGAGACTGTCCATTGGGGGGCCGAGGCTCTTCGCATGTTCGCATCTCCACCTCCACTTTATCCAGATACTGTAAAGGAAGAACATGGGGGCAATAAAGATAAGACTAGTCAAGCTCAGCCTAACAGCCTTAGGTCTGGGACACAAGGGCAGGCATAACCAAGCTCTGGAGTCTCATAAGACTCTTAGAGAGGCATGTGTTAAAGCTCTTGCATGATCACTGCCAGGATTGTTGGGTAATCTGAATCCCCAGAATTGGGGGGAAAATAAATAACAAAAACCAGGCACAAGGTTGCCCTGGACTCTGCTGAGGGCTCAGCTCAGCTCCATCCTGCAGTGAAACGTGGCTCTCCCGGGACATCACTCATCTCCCAACAAGACTATTCTCAGAACTCCCCTTCCTCTGTGTGTGAAATGCCTAGAGGCTTTAGGTCAAATGAAGATTCAAGTATGTACTTCATAGTTTCCCTCTGCAGAATTTTTCTCATGTGGGAGAGATTAAAAAGAGGGAGGAAGAAAAGGAAAGAATGAGAGATGAAACATTACCAGGCAGATTGGGTGCGTTTTCAGTTTTGTCCACTGGATCTGAAACAATAAAGTTGAGGTTACAAGAGTTATCTTTACATTACACAGTTTGAGAAATTGCCAGGGGACCAAAAGTTCTGCTCTGAGAAATGGCCAGAGTAACAATCCATCACGTCTCACTGAATCCAGGTCAAACAGGTTCACATTGACAAGTGAAAAGATATTCCAGCTGCTAGCCCTATAAATCCAGCTTAGCTTTTGGATCTCACATGTCATCACCAGCAGTAGATGTTCTGCAGATCAAATTCTGATTTTTCTTATTCCTTTATAGGGAATTTTGTTGTCCTTAAGGAGTTCACAATTAATTGCTGCTGACAGTGGAAGTCGGGTAACTCTTTTTAAGATTGTGCACAAACCTAAAGATCCATTTTATTCTCTCATAGCAACACTTTTTCTGCAGTTCTCGTAGGAGGGAGAACAAATGTTTGTTACTAAATTAAGCCAATCTGACTAAAAAACACACAGAGCAGATCAGATGAGTAAGGCTCATTTTTAATGTCAGTTGGCAGAGCAGAACCATACTTCTTTCATAGCAAGTCTCTTTCATACACTACATACTTTTGCATTAATGTAATGCAACTATGGTTAGTATCAACTGAGATTAAACAATCTGGCATTTCATATCAACTGAAAAAAAATCAATTTTTTGCTCTAAAAAGCACAAGGAGGAAAAATTATAAGAGGGTTCAGTATGCAAAAGTGTAACTGCAAGTGCATGCACAATTTCAGCAATTATGCATGTGAACAGGGTAACTGTGGGCATAAAGGCTGACTGGGTGCAGAGAGTGCAGGTTTTCCCAGGCACCATTCACACATTTAAAGGTCACATTTTCAACGATTAAGGCTTAAGTTCAAGTTATTTTACAATATCTCACAGCATACTTAGGCTTTCAGAGAACTGCACTTGATTTCTTTCTGCTTCCTATTCCTGTTGGAGGTCTGTGTGACTTGTCCTTCTTTAGCATTAAAAGATAAGTCAGTGGGGACGGAGGAAGACACAGAAAACTCCTCAGCTATCAAAACAGCAGGGAAATGGGAGGGAATGACCAAATAGGGAGGCCTGTAAAATCCTAAGTGACATGGAGGTGGTGAGCAGAGAACGACTCTTCACCATTTCTTCCAATAGCAGAACCAGCAGATTATCAAATCAAACTAGTACGTGCAGGCTTGAAACAAGCAGAAGCAGACACATGGTTAAGCTGTGAGATTCTTTGCCATAGGATGCTCTGGATATTAAAGTAAGTAGGTCCTGAAAACATCTGGGCAAATTTGTGGAAATTCCTTAGGGACTATTAAATAAAAGACCTCATTGCTGGCCTAAAATGACTCAGTGCCACAAATCATCTGAAGGCGAGAAAGCGCCACAGCACGCTTCCCCTGTGCTTCTGCCCATCCTCAAACATCTGCTGGTGGCCACTGTCAGAGGCAGAATGCTTGGCAAGGAAGGACTCTGCTCATACCTCTCACGGCTATCTCGTGGTATTAAACTAGCAAATCTCACACCCGATGCACAGGGCTTCAGGTATGTGAATCAGATCACACTGGGATTCTTTACCAGAAATTCCCAGGTGACAAACGCAAGCTGCCACCAGAAGGCCCCAGCTGCCTTTGGGGAGGCCGCGAGAGCAACCTCCTCTGCTCACCCTGATAGACGCCTTGTTACAGTAGACCCGAGTGATGGCAAGCCAGGTGGGCAGCTCCAGCACATTCTGCAGCACCTCTTCATCCAGCTCCAGGTTCGTCAGCTGCCCCTGCCCTTTCAGTGTGCTCAGGTTGATTTTGTCTGGAGAGAGGTTCTTAGTAAACCTACAAGAGAAGAAAGAAGAGAGAGTCTAACAACAACCCCCAACAAAGCTGCTGAGACTAAAGGAGCCTTCACCTTTAAGAGAACTATTTTAAGTATAGGAACCTGCTTGCTGCTTTGTTAAACCCTTTCTGACATATTTAAACCCAAGGCATCTTGGTCTCTCCGGGGGGGGGGGAAGCCTTGTACACCCTGACATTTGGAGGTGTTTTTAAATCAAATTCAGATTTGAGAAACTCAAAATTCCTTCTAAAGCACCAGGAACCTGAACCGGCAGAACTGCCCTAGGACAAAAAAAAAAGCAAAAAAACCCCACCAAAGCCACATGCACAACGAAAAACAGTTTCACCCCCAACAGGTGCCAGATCAGTTGCGGAAGTCCGATTTTCTTGATTCTTTTCAAATTTATTGACACAGGAAAGTAAAAGATCATTAATAAATTAATAAATTACTTATATGGCTGCCTCTTTAAATACCAGTCTCGCAGGTGAGCCTGCTGTTTGGTCAGCAGGTCCAAGCACATGGGCAAACTCCCTTCCTAGAGAGGGACCCAAGCTCCCATCCTCCTCTCCTCTTGGCCACCAGCAGCTGGTTCTCTCTCTACTCTCAATTCCTCCTCCCAAGAGGTTCTGCTGTTTTCCTCCTCCCTGGCACACAGCCTGGTATCTTCAGATCCCTTGTGTGCTCGAGGCTTAAATGCAATGGATGAAACGGTGCCAGCGGGAGTGCTCAGGCTTCTGGGGCAAACCTGAGAACATCTGCCTTCGCTGAAAACACCGTGGGCCCTAAGGAACCAGGAGAGGCGGCTGAGAGGGCACTAGACCACAGGGGTTGCGCACGCGTTGCCAACACCTCACCACGATGGCTGCTTCCCCAAATGACTTTTCCGTGCCGAAGGGGACGCAGTCAGGGGTCGCGTCGGCATGCTCCGAAGTTGCAGGATTCAAAGACGAAGACTTCCAGCCAAACGATGCGCTCGCTACTGAAGCCAGCGGTTATTTCCCATGTTGCTCCCTGCTAATTCTAATTCTGCGCAGCAGCCCGGAGAGCAGAGGGAAAAGAAAGGCCCTATTGTCCGGCTGAGCAGGATTAGGCCCACGGTTAGTCACACGCTGCCGGTCTCTCCCTCCTTTCCCTGCCCCAGCAGCATGGGCCACTTCTCTCTGAAAGGCACAGGGGCATCTCGAGCGAAGCCCTGCCAGGAGCTGATGGCAGAGGTAGCCGCTGTGGGAGCACGAGGTGCAGTACAAAACTGGCAGAAATGCTAGAAACGGCTGCTGGCCAGTCAACCCAGCAAGTCCTGGAGAAAAAGTCCCTTTCCAAAAGGAAGGGCTTGTTAGATGAGAACCTGATGGACGGTGACGAGCCACTGACACCAACTCTGCCCCACTGATAGTAGCAGGCAAACTCGCAGCTGTCTGCACCACCCTCTCCTTCCAGGAGCTGCTCTATTTACCTCGACCCCTGCTACTGTTGGGTCTGCTGCTGCCACGGGAGCCCGAATCCGATATCGTGTGCGTCGGATATCGTGTGCGTCACGTCGCCACCTCCCGCCCCGAGCTCAAGGTAGCGCCGCCAGCTGGGTAAAGGCCAGGTTTGTAACGCGCCTGCCGGTGGCTCCGGCTGACGCAGGGAGGCCGACACGTTTACTCTCAATCGTCCCCCCCTTTAACCAGAGGCCCTCTGATTTAAACCCGCACAAGGAGGAGGCCAAGTTCAACGCTACTTCTCAGTCGCTGTACAAAGAAATAACACATTCCAGCGTGCTACGTCCAGCAGCGGCTGCTCCACCGGAGGGGCAGACCGAGGATATCCTGAACGTCCGTAAAGGTTTGCATTGCGCGCCCCGGCGCGCGAGCTCGCCAGTGCAGGCACCGCTAAGAATTAGACCAAATCCCTCCAGAGGCAATGCACGGGCCTCTCTGCCTTGAGCTAGGGGAAAGCTGTTATAATCACGTCCATCCAGGACTGGATACCGAGAATAAAACAAGTACAACCTGAACAGGGAGGTAAAACGCACTTGGCAGCTGCTAAGTTCCCAGGGCTGCCATGGGCAGTGATCAGCTTACAGACAGGGAGAGGCTGAGGCTCCGAGCACCTTTCTCACATTCAGGAAGCAAGGACCAGAACCCAAACGTCTCAAATCTCATCCTGGGCTAAGCATGCTTGGATGGGAAAGCAGGTCTCGACTGGTACAGTAATGCAGAAGCAAAGTATATGGACATATCCAAAAGGGAGAGTTACTTTAACACAGTGTGCACATGCATTAAAAATAAACATTGTAATAGCCACAGGAAGCTAAAGCTATGAAATCAGACGCTGGTGGAGAGAGCGATATGAAAGATGATCCAGCTAAAACAAATAACTATTTGTATTCATCTCCAGGGAAAGGCTGCAGAAATCCTGCTGAACATAGGAGAACCACCACAAGTACTGCAGGCTCTGCAGAACCCCCTGCATGAGGCATTTTAATTCCAACCAAAATATGCGGTTCCTTGCCCCTGAAGGAGGGACTGCAGACCCCAGGGAAGATGGAGCAACAGAAGGCGCGAGCATAACAAGAAAACAATATAGAACTGAAACAAATTCTCTCCTTTAAACCAAACAGTCAACATTCTTCAGACTAATCCTGTTATCAACTCCACTGCTCTCAGTTTCTCCCTCCGTAAAGGGATCTGAGATCTTCCGATGGAATAGCCTTCAGATTTAAGACATTTTGATAGGACAGCAATGCATGTTAGTTGGAGCTTATAAAAGGGAAACGGATGAAGTGTGCTTGTGACGTTGGGAAGTTCACAGATACCAAATTTTTATCTTTGCATCTTGAAAGAAGCTGCTTTGATCACTCAGGGGAAGGAAAAAGCAGTGAGAGCGGACACAATTTTAAATGTTTCTTGGCAGACGTGCTCCATTCATACTCATCAACAGCGACATTTCTGGCAGCAGGGATTGCTGGCTTGGAGAAAAGTGAATGAAAATACTTGGTAGCTATTAGGAAAACTGGCTGTGTGGGATATTTGCACTTCCTTTTTTTGCAAAACCCTCTAACAGAAGACACGTAGCATTAAGCCAGTAACCTCAAAGGTTCAAACTTCTTTTGAACCTGCCAGGATTAGCATGACACAAAGGTCAAATCAGAACAGTTTCTCTTCTTCCATAGAACTGTCATTGCAGAATCACAAGGGCAATCTGCATCTGTGCGCACTTGCACGAGCGCATGTGCAGCCCCACCAACAATACCGTGAGCAACGTTGCAGCTCCTAAAACGTTTGCTAGCCAGAAGTCAGTTTGCTGCGTAATAGCTAAATGGACCATCAGAGTCACTAGTATCAATGAAAAGTTTACAAGTAGCTAAAAATGTCTTGCTGTATTCACAGTCAAGGCGATGGGAAACACAGGATAGATGCTTGTAACAATCTTGGCTAGAAAAGCCCTGTTAAGCCAAGTCTCTTCCCTAACTCGGAGGTCTGCGGAGACGAGTTTTCCCAACAGTCTGTTCTCCACTGCTTCTTTCCATTTTAAATGGCATGAGCACTAGGGCTTTCAATCAACTTCCACAAGAACCAGACAGATACAGTTGTTAACAGCACTATCCTAATTTCTCAGCAGACTGAAGGTCTCTCTCTTTCCTAAGAGGCTAATAACACTCAGATGATTTATACCTCCATGGCTTCCTTTGGATTTGGCCTAAAAGAATCACGTTCTTTATGAAAGCCCTCAGCTTTCTTGGGCAGTTTCTGAGATCATCATTTGATCTGCTTTAAAGCTGCATTTTATTTTTTAGGTGGGGGAGGCACATGAGCATCAATCTATTTGCTTAGTCATCAACTTGAAGAAAATGATCAAAGAATGATTTCACTACTCAGAGAGCTGCCGCCCAATTCATCAGCTTGTACATCCAGAGACCACAACCCCACTGATTGCAAGATGGAGTTTAGCCAAAACTGATTGCTGGCCTGAAGCCAAGCTATAATCATAAATAATAAAGTTATGCTCACATTTGTAGCTGTCTGGCGGCACTGTCTGCAACCGAGCAAATACACAGACAGATAGTGTCAGGAAAAATGTCTGAAATCATAAAACTTCTCTTCAGATCCATCTCTCTTTATCTTGCTGCCATGTGGTACAAGAACTTTGTCCTCAGCAGGTTCACCCATTCAGACTAGATGTTCTGCCTCAACTTCTTTGCCTGCAGTTATTCAGTAATCACCGTATGCAACCAGCACCTACAGCTAAACACATTTATTTCCATTAATATGTTTGTTACTATGGTTATTATACATGAGAACTAATTAGCAGCACATCAGTGACCCTGATTTTACTTAGTGACAAGACTAATCTATTGGGAGAAGCAAATAACCGTATGACTTACAATACTTGCCACAGTTGCAGATAGCAGATGGAAAAAATGCCCAAAATACAATTAAGCCAGGAAGAGGGTAACTTGTCAGCTGCAATCTGAAGAGAGACAAACAATATTAAGGGCCCCAGGGAAACCTCTGCAGACGGGGTTTTTGCCTTAACAAGGGTAAGAGTGAAGGAAGAGATTAAGAATTCCTGCTTTAATTTGGAGCACAAATAGGTAATTTAAGTAACTATGGCAGACGGACAGAAACTAGACACGGACAAGAACTATATGCTGGTCATCGCAGATTTGTTCCTTACTCAAAATCTTTCCCAAAGTCTTGCCCGGCTCAGTTTTGGGCAGGCCACACAACAGGAACTCCATCATTTCCTTTGGGATGCTCTTCTACAATCCAAAATCTCTGTGATAGGACATTTCCCCTCATATTAAAAATCCTTCTCTCAGGAGCCAAAGATCATGTTCACTTGGAAAAAAGGTGCATGGCTGGTAAAAGAAAAGATCGGTGACTTCCAACACAGGGAAACCTTCAAGGAAGACAGCAGCAGAAGCTGAAATACTAAACATGTGATGAACTTGGGCAAGTGTCTGAGAAGGAACCTAAAAATAATTGTGGAGGAAATAAAACTGGGCAAGTGACCAAACTTCTGTAAAAAGGGAAAAAAAAGCTGCCTTGAAGACACATAGGAAGGAGAAGTAAAAGCCTCTTTTGGGAAGAAAAGCCAAATTATTAACTCAGGTTTTTGTACAACTACGGAACAATCTCTCTGGCATGTATATATGGTACCACTCAACCAAGATTGAGATTTGCGGACAAGGAAGAGAAATACATTGAATTAGCAGTAGGTTAGACTAATTAGTACTAGAGACCATCTAATACTTTGCATTAATCTAGTTGGTATCATATCGGCCTAATTAGTATAAAGCCATTCCCCATTTATAAAGGGAATTCAATTAATACCAAATTAATCAATTGCTTAGAAGATGGAAAGTGCCACATTTTATTAATGAAAATCATCTCCGTAACTCCAACCCTGTGCTGTGCACAGTACTGGTGTACCCTATATATACTGGCAGCTAATAACATTTTCCTATGGTGGACGCAGAGGTCCCAGTGCGATAAAAGTGATGACCTCGCCCTACTTAATTTACAGAACAAACCCTGCACATGTTACCATGTAACATGGTAAGAGCCTTTAGCACTGAACTAGTAGGCTTATTAGGGTAAATTTAAGTGCACTGATATGCCTGCATGCATTTTATATATATATTTTAATGCTACCACTGGCTCTGAGTTATCAACTTTCTGGTTTCCCAAGCATCAGCTACATTGACTAAAAGGCTAGACCACTCAACGACCCAAGGCTAAATGCAATTTCACTTACACTACAAAGCATCTCTATGCCCAGACCAACGAGTTGTTAGTCCTCTGAGCTCCAAGGCTACCGTTATTGCAATGCAACATGACTAAGGCCAAAAGACTTAGAAATTCAAATAAAAGTTAACCTTGCGGAGGAGATCAACATTTCCAGAGAGACCAGGAGAAAGACCAAACTATCACACAAAGCACAGCTGCCAGGTCCCTCCGCACTCAGGTCTGCCTCCCCATCTACTCGGACCCCTGAGGACATTTTCTTGTCCTAAACAGAAACGATTCATTAGCACCTGGAAAACAAAAATTACAAAGGCTCCAGATTAGGTGCGTTTCTCACACCACACCCACTGCCAGCTCCTTCCGTACTAGGAGACCTGTAAAGCAAACCACAAGTTAATCTGAAAAGAAAAGAGGCACAGGTTTTTTGGCAGAGGTGAAACACTGCCTCGCTGAGTAACTGTTTTACTATTTCTAGCCCATCAGCTGGAAGCTCAGTAAAGTTTAAATGCCAGCTGCCCCGTGCTCTGAAACCTGGAATGCAAAACCTCTTCAGCTGCCAGGGAATTTCCCAAGACTAAACCTCAAGCAAATAATAACACACAAGAAAAAACTAGGAAGAAACGTGTAAGTACAGCATTTCTACTCCTTTATGCTAGCCAGAAGCCCCACTTTTCACATTTTAAGCCATTATTTGTCTTGCAATCTGATCTGCAATTTTATTTCCAACTCGCAGAAAATAAAAGGTTATTCCATAGTTCAGATGCAGCTGAGCGGCTGCAGAGGAGGCAAGAGCTCAAGAAGTCTAGGAGAAATAACACCAGCAGAGGAGAGGAGTCATGCCGAACAGCCCCCCTTTTCCTGACATTTTCCTCCTAATCCGAAGGGTGACGGCGGTGCGGAGAGGTTCGGTGCCAGGCTGTGCAGAACCTCAGCAGCTGGCGCGAATCACGCTACGTCCAGCCATGCCTTCCTCCTGAGCTACTGAACTGCAATTTATTTTTGCTGCCACAAGAATCTATTTAGCATTCCAGAAACGGCACACACTTCTCTCTCGAGCTGAGTGGAAGTGGTTGAAACCACCTTGCATCCAGCAGCTGACAGTTTGGTTCTTTTGGTAAACTGCAGCATAGCAACCCTGGTTTTAGAGATTACTTTCTGTGAACGGAAGATGCCACATCCCATCATGTGCACGCTCTTTCCCCGCCCCCATCTTGAACAGAGGGGTGGTAACTGCTGATTACTTTACCAAACGACCTCCTACCTGGCTGAGCCCAACGCACCAAAAAGCTGGGCTTTTCAGATGGAAAATAAACGGCTGTTTTATCATCAATTTTTAACTGCTAGCAGCTTTGTGGTTTTATACATTTCCCATAACTGCAACAGTCATTCTAGGCAAATTGTGGTCTTCAGCACTAGAAATTTCCCTGATCGCTGAAGGATATTAAAGGGGCTAAAGCCAGAACTGCAATGTTATTCCGAATTCTAGCAAAGAGACTCTGTCTTAGGTGAAGGTCCTCCAGAGGACCCTTCTCACCTAAACTATTTTACGATTCTGTAACTGCATCAGGCCATTCTCAGGTGTGATTTCCTTGCCTTCCTCCCTACTCACCATGCTCTTTAAATTGCTCTCCAGTGAATTTAGAACCAAGGTCAGGAAACTGGAAATAATCTGACGGGTTAGGTGGCAAACACATGCCTTACACCAACAGATAAAACAGAGGGATTCCAGTACATTTTACTAACTGCATGGGTTATCGCTTTCCACAGCCGCATCTCCGCATCAGACCATGCGGCAATACTGCAAAACACTTTAGGGGAAGAAGTGAGAAGTAAACAGACTGGGAAATTCAGACTGTAATTTCTTCTAGTGATTGCCAGACTGCAGCATTTAGCCAGGACACCAAAATACTGAGGGGGGGGCAGGAGGGGAGGGCTCTAAGGTTTTAGGGAATTTCCCTCCCCTCTGTGTCAGGCTAGTGAGGCATCTCCAACATCATGATCTAACCTTCTGCGTAATGCAAGCCACAGAACCTAGCCCAGAAATTCCTGAATGCCAGGCACTAAATGTCATTTGCTTGACTGAAGAACCACTCTGCCTCTTCTCCCCATATTTTCTGGAGGAGGAGGGATGTGTTATCCCTTGGGACAGCACATCTCGCTGACACTTCTGCCATCCTGACCTCTCAGAGAAGCTAGTATCACTGAACAGCAGGATGACCATCAGGTGCAACGGGCTTTCTCCATCCTCTCTCAGTCTGAGATCATGTGTGTGACGGTGGCAGAGGAGAAGCAAGACGACTCCTTAATTTTAGACATCAAGGCACAAACAGCTCCAAGACTGTACATGAAGAGCTGATCTGATAATGCTACAGAACAGGCAGGGCTTAAAGGTCACAGAGTGGTTCTGGGTTTTGCACTCAGCTCCAAATTCCTTGCGCTAGAATGGAAACAGCATAACTACTTGGAAGGGGTGATACTGAATGTGTTTGTTAGGGCCAGGAAAGGATTTTGAGATTTTTAGATCAAAGTTATGAAATAACAGGCCCCACAGAAGCATTCCTGGCTAGTCACATGCTGTTGACACCCACATACTGCTAAATGGAACTACAAGAAACTAAAGATACATTATAGGCTTGCCTGATATTTTCTCTTCTGTGCTAGCTGTGGTTTTATTTGCCACAAGGATTACATGCGATTGCAAATGAAATAGGTGAAGAGTCAAGGCAACCCTGCCTGGGAAAAGGGATATATGGCCTACACAACCGTGAATTGCAAGGAAACAGACTCTACTGTCCAGTTTATGAGGAGTTTGGGAACATTACATGAAATAAATGCTGTTTCTTCCGGCTGCGTATTTGATACACATTTACAAGCACAAAAGTATTAAATCCTGTACATGATATTCAACCGTTCTTGTTTTCTAGGTTTTTTTAATGTTGTTCCTAAAATCCATCTTATTTATCCAAAAAGGTGGCTCCAATACTGTGCTATGAAAGACAGTTCTGCCAACTTCTCCCATGACCTAGTCTTCCTCTTTACGCCATCTGGATGGGGGAGAACATGACAATTTATAGCACCATCGATAAACCTGGCTGCACAGGCTGCACCTGCCAGCGATAATTTGGCTTCAGCTTCATCAAAGCAGTTATATTCTCTAAAATGTTACCTTTCATTCAGCAACCTCCAAAACCAGGGAAAGGAGGAAAGCAAATGAAGCAACCAACAGAAGCAAAGCAAAGTATAAGGCGCCTGCCGCAGAAAACCTTGCTACGAACAACACTGTCTCGCTCCCTTCCAGGATTCCCAGTCTCGCTCCGTAGCAACACCTCACCTCGCAGATAACGTCCCAACCACTGTGTGAAACAGCAGCCGAGATCCAAGTACTGTATGATTTCAGGAAAGAACGGCCCACGTGAGCGTCAGACCATGTTTTACAAGCACGGCTCCAGCAAAGACAAAACCAGCAGCGCAATATCTTCTATATTTTTGTTGCACACATCTGTTATCGGCTAGGCCAGCTGCCTGGATTAGTGGCTCAGCACGGCACTCTTCCCTCTGCAAACACCATAATTTCACATATTTTTTTTTCCTCTGCATTTTCTCAGCAATAGTGCTGACACTACCAATCCTCAGCCAACTTCTCCCTCCCGTTCTCCGCTGCTTCCCTTCTCGTCCCACATTCAGAGACACCTCATGTTCCTCCTCATTCCCATTGCTCCAGGACTCCTGTCAAAACCACATACACTGGTGTTCTCCTCCTCCTACGTTCAAGCCTGTTCCCAAAATCCCAGCCCAGCTCTGCTGCCGACACCGGCTTTCAGAGGTTTCCCACCCAGTGGCTCTTCCACATTCACCCTTGAAAATCAGAGCAAGCAAAGCTATCATGCTGATTATTTTCCCCGCCTAAATTTTATTCTGTTCCAAACATAAGGATTGCATAATGCATCTCCTCTGGAAACTGCTTAACGTGCACAATTAGGTAGTCTATTAGGGCAAGCTTATAAGGACACTTCACAAGCTCACACATTTTAACACGTGTAATAAAAGGAATTATCACAAATCATTTGTCAGATCTAGCAGTGGATAAAAGCTTCCTAATGAAATTAAATAAAAATTATTTCAATGATTTCCACTGCACTGCTGAGAACTCAAATTCTGAAGTGTTAAGTAAATCTAGGCAGTTTGGCCACCTTTATAACACACTGATATTAAGTATCTACTACAGCTGTACTAAGCATTATTAATAAAAGACAGTAAAAAGGGGTTACTTTCAAACAAAAAAAGTATAATTGCAATATATACACTGATTTTTAAAAAAATTTTGTTTTTATTTTAGAACAATAGACATACTTTCATTACTAATTACAGGCTGGTAAACACAACAGAAGTACTGCTGTCATTGTAGCCTCTCAGGAGTTCAAAACAGATTAAGGTCCGAACACACACCCAAGCGCCGATGCTCCAGCTCCTACGGAGGGCCCTTTGCTCCAGTTATAACGGTTTCATTTTTGGTTATAAACAGTCTCCTGCAGAACTGGCAATCCCAATATTGCAGTCATGTGCCAATGCAGAAGAACCAAAAAGTAAAACCAACTGATCCGTTTTCTTTTCCAAACTAAAAATAGGGCAAAAAAGCGAAAAGCACAGCTGGTGGAAGCAATTTAAGTTTTTAAGATTCTTCTGTTCTAGGAATTTAAGCTTTTAAACATAACACAGGCCAAGCTTTACGAAATACACTCATAGGTCAGCTCATAGGTCAGCTCCGACACCTACAGCAAAACTCAGCTTTACAGATCACTGCAAGTGACCAGTCATCGTATTTGAAGTGTATGCGATTCATTTAACCTGAACAACAGTGTCTGAGCACTTGGTATGAAAAAACTCCTTCCCATTGTCCTGATCTTGCCGTTTCTCTCATCCCTTTCTTGCAAATGTCCAGATACAGAAGGAACAAAAACACGCCCCATGCAGAAATGACTTCAAATGAAGGCATAACAAAAAGAACAAGGAATTATTTCATATGCAAATGGAAAGCAGAAAATAAAGGCAGATTAATGATTCAGCAGCAAAATTCTTCCAGGCAAATGAGCATAGCTGAGAAAGAGACCCAAAGGGAGTATGAAGAGGAGGTATTTAAAGGAAACAAAACTGCAATGTAAAAACATCATCTTTTTTACACATCAAACTGTGTTCAAAACGTGTTACTGCAACATGTTCATAATACTGCAAAATGTTCATAATCAGACCAACCACCCCAAATTACAGAGCAAGTCCAGTTGGACTGGCAGAAAAAACAGGTAAAGCTTCCGATTTCCCCATGACTCCCTGCTCTCACTGGAACTGCACAAAGACACAGAGGAACACTAAGAACCGGCCAGATCAGCAGGAAGAAACGGGGCACTTTGAGCAGGAAGGTGTTGTAACAGCGCAAGATAAGGGAGACCGAACAGCAAAATTGAGCAAAAAGATTAAGAGGCCCAAAGACACCGACAAGAAAAGAGTACGTATCTAAAGGAGAATTACACACAAGAACAGCACACGCGTCCTTTAATCCTAGGAGGAGCAGTACTTAGGGATATAACTTAGCTCTGTTTGAGCCTCCATTAACAACTGCTGTCATCTCCCTCTCCCTATTATAAATACTTCAGTGCCCCCGACAAGACGGCCGAATCCATAATGAACATGACATGCTGATATGAGGCGGAATGAGACAGAAAGCTTGGAGATTTGCGATGTCGGGTCTAGCAGAAACACATTTAAATTAATGCGCTGAGCAGACCTAGCAGCAGGCTCTATTACACTCCTTTTTGGTCCAGCGCCTGGAAAACTAGAGTACTGAGCAACCGGTGACTCAGAACCGCCTCAGACAGACACTTTGCAGAGGAGACTGCTCATTTAAAGTTTGCAGAGATTCTTCCGAGATTCCAGAAACTCTCAAGATTTACTGTGAGCTTCAGAGTAGTTCATACAATACAGCCACAGAGAGGCAGGATTCCCAGGTTTTAATTCCTTGCTCTACCGCTGACACCACGTAATCCTGGATAAGTCATTTTAACCCTGCCAAAGTCATTTCAAGCCCCTCGCTTTGCGTCCGGGTTTCTCCGTCAGTTAAAATGAAAAGTACTAGATCATCTGCAGCTCATAAAGCACAGAGAAGAAAAGCACCGCCAACACCGTGCCTGCACCAGTCTCCTCCAAGATATGCCATCTTCCTACTTCATCACACTGTTCTCATCTTTCAGCAAGGCACAGGGAGGACTTGCCCGTGGCCAGAGATAGCCAAGAACCACCGGCTCTTACGCAGCTCTTTCCTTTCAGTCAGCCTCAAACCGAGGCACCCTGAATTGCCCAAGGTCAACCAGCAAGTCAGCCGCAGAGCCACGACTAAAACCCGTATTTATTGAATCCCGGTGTCTTGCACATTAAGCGCCACCAGACGGTCTTCTACAACGCGAGCTTTAACGCCGTTAATAAACTTCATTGAAAGTGACAAAACACCACTGAAAACAGCCAGGCAAGAAGCAGCCGAACCTGTGCGAGTACGTCGCCTAATATTTCATTCCTTCTTGTCCCTGGACTCCGTACCTGTCAGCTTTTTATATTTTCACCTCCTTTCTTGAGTTTTTATCCATACTCGCCAGCTACCAACCTAACAGGCACTGCTATTATAAGCGACCCTGGCTTGCAAACATCCCCAAGGGCCAACAAACGCGGCTGTGGGCGCTGGGCTCAGCCCCGAGGGGAGGACGGCGGGGTGCCCCCCCCAGCAGGTTGGGCCCTCGGCCCCTCTGCCTGCCCCCAGGGCCCCAGCCTGGGCCCTCGGCCCCCCAGCCTGGCCCTCAGCCTCCCTTCGTCCCTGCACCCTAAAGCCCCCCGGCCCGGCCCTAAGCACCCCCAAGCTCCTGGCTCTCAGTCCCCCAGCCCTGGGCCCTCAAAGTCCCTCCAGCCCCACGCTCTGCAGCCCCCCAGCCCGGCCCTACGTGCCCCCCAGCCTCGGGCCCTCAGCCCCACAGCCCGGCCCTGTGACCCCCCCCCCCAACCTCTCCCACCCCCGGGCCCTCGGCCCCACAGCCCTAAACGCTCCCCCCCCGGCCCCACAGCCCTATATTTCCCCCCCCCGGCCCCAAACTCCCCCATGCCCCAGGAGCTCAGCCCCAAATGCGCCCCCGGCCGTCGGCCCCACAGCCCGGCCCTAAACTCCCCCATGCCCTGGGCCCTCAGCCCGGCCTCAAATGCCCCCCCCGGCCCTCGGTCCCACAGCCCGGCCCTAACCGTCCGTCCCCCCCCCATGCTCCGGGCCCTCGGCCCCGCAGCCCGGCTCTAAACGTCCCCCCCGGCCCTCGGCCCCACAAGCGGCCCTCACCCCCCCCCCCCGCCATGCCCTCGGCCCCACAGCCCAACCCTACGCCCCCCCCTCCCGGGGCCCTCGGCCCCACAGCCCGGCCTTAACCACCCCCCCGCCGGGCCCTTAACGCCCCCGGGTCCTCGGCCCCCCAACCGGGCCCTATGACCCCCCCCGCCCGGGCCCCTAACGCGCCGGGCCTCGGCTCCGCGGCGGGGCAGGAGCGGGCGGCGGGTCGCCTCACCGCGAGAGGTGCTTCAGGATCTGCTTCTTGATGATGCCGGCCATGCCGCGGCGCGGGGGCGGCGGGCCTCAGCGCTGCGGGCGGCGGGACCCCATCGCCGCCGCGCCGCCGCCGCCGCCGCCTCCCGCCCCGCTGCGCGCCCGGCGCCGCCTCCCGCCGGCCCCCGCGCGCCGAGCCGCGCCGCGCCGCCCTGCGTCGCCCCCTGGCGGCCCCCGCGGGCGCCGCAGCCGCAGCGTCGCCCCCGGGCCCGGCTCCTTCCCCGCGCTGCCGCGCCCCGCGCGCCGCCGGGGGCGGGGGGTCGAGCCTGCGAGAGCAGGGAAAAAAATCCCCCCTTCCCAAGGTGGGAAAACATCGATCCGTAGCAGCTTCGCCGCAGAACAGCACGGCGACCGCCCGCTCGCTGCAAAACCCGTCCGCCCACGTTAGGATTTACCCCCGGCCGGTCCTAGGGAAGCCTAGCTCCAAGGAAGCGCGCTCTCCGTAGCGCCCCTAAGCAAGCACGTCCCTCACGAAACAGTAAATTTAATGACGGAGGGAAGGCAGGCTGGAGTTGCCGACAGGACAGCACCGTCCCCGGGGAAGCGGGAGGAAGCGAGCGTGCAGAGCCTGTTCCCGCTGTCGCGTCAAGGGCCAAACAGAACCTGCAAGAAGAACCGTCAAGGGGAATCCTATAAACGACAGTGCTGCGAGCAATTGAAGGCAGCTTTTAACTCTGTGCTTTTGCCGGCGTTAAAATGTTTTGTTAAAAAGAAGTGCTCAGATGTTAAAAAAAAAAAAAAAAAGCTCAACACAAAGCAGTCTAACCAGCGAGGCTGTTGGAATGAAAACCAAAAGTCTTAGCTCAAAGCAGTTTCTATGCTACTTAGTTTATGTTTGTATTGTAACTGTTTGATGGTTGACAGTGAGTTAGACCATTGCACATGCTGTGCGAGATTTGAGATTGTGAATATTAAAGGGAGCATTTTGCTTTCAAGGCTATGCCCAACATGAAAGCTCGCATAAATGATTACACTGTTCCTCAAATACAGCACACTCGCTGGAGCTTTAAACTGATCAATCAGTCCTTTAACAGCTCTACGACAAGAAAGCTATGGGCTTTGTACTTTACTGTGTACGTTCTGCTTTAATCTCATAGGAGGCTGGGGGGGGGGGGGGGGGAACGTAAGCCCTGAATTTTTATCAAGACTCAGTACTGATCATCAGTAATTCCTGCCTGTTGTTTTCTCCAGGAGAAAGCCATTAATTTGAATTGACATTGGCATGTTTTATGTTGGACAGAACAGCAATGCCACTTCAAAATAAAACTGAAAAATACTCAGATTATTGAGCAGAGAGACGTATTTTTCAATTCAGCACGCATACCTTCCGAGCTATGCGTGGACACAATCATTCCAGTTCCCTGCAATCTACTCTCTCTCTGACACTTGCAGAACAAGCTGCGCTAGGACCTCTTTGCTGTCAGACACGGGAAACTGAAGAGCGGCAGGATCCCCTGTGTCAGCACAACAGCATCTCAGTGCATCCACCCAGCGAGCCTCTAGAGTCCTGCAACAAACATACCACAAGAACAGTAACAGAACACAGACCAGGACTAGTCAATGCCATGCTGGAGGTGATTCTTTTTTTTTTTTAATTAGCAAGGTTAGTATGTTTCATCCTCTTATTTTTGCCACAGCTCAATGTTTGTGGAACAGGGTAAAAGAAGGACCAAGTTAATTACTGGATGTCTCAACTACACAACATGCTTTACAGGAGACTGTTAAAAGCACGTGCACTCCTAAAAAGTAATTTTGTCCAAGTGATTTGACTGTCTTGCTCCATAGCAGAGAGCACTCAAAGAGGAGCCCTCACAGAACGCTTTCTTGTAAGATGCGAATCACTCCCACACTTTCATATTAGATGCAGATTCCCCCAATGGAAAAACTAACATTTTAATAATTTCATCCTGTTTTGGGGCAGCAACAACCTTACTGAATGTTTCAGTCTCCCCAGCTAGGGATACCACTGCAGTTTTCTGAATTCACTTTTTTTTTTTTAATTAAAAACATACATATTTGTTGTTTTGAAACAAGCACTCATAATGCAGACAGCGATACAGCTCTCTGGAGGTATGACATGTAAAAGAAGAAGTAAGGAGAAAAAAATAAAATAAAATTTAGTGCAACACAGGTGAAGAGAGGGAACAATGAAGACCAACATCTCACTGTGTCAGACAGAAAAAACACACACAAAGTAAGGCTCAGACTCTCCATACACAAACCAGCATCAACATTTTATTATTGTGTTTTAGAATTCAATGGGGGGAGGGGAGGGGGAAGGGGAGGAAGAACAGTTACAAATGCGTAAGTCCAGTGTGCATATAGATCAGACCATCTGCAATCTGAAGTAGCTGCAGATCTCCTCTACACACTGTTTTAATACAAAATCCTAGGGACCTAGGTCTATGCTGCTTTATTGTATGGAAGATCATAATGTGAAAAAAGAAGTGTAGCTCCACTTCCACCTTTATCTGTCTGGACGGGTCATTCCTGGCCTGGTTGGCACCATCATGGGCCTGGATGGTGGTCTCATCATTGGAGGCCCTGGCATCATTGGCATGTGTCCTCCCATCGGTGGCCTCATCCCTGGAGCTACAGGAGGAAAAACAGGACACTAGAGAAAAGCTCTCAGGAACAGCAGCTGCAGAGTCACGTCAATACAGGGTGCAGATTCTCTCCCCCACCCTCCCGGGAACTCTCATTTTGTAAGTGTATAGAAGGAGCCTTCTGATCCGGAAGCTGGCTGAGGGACTACATTTCTCTGAAGGATATTAGCAATTAGTAGAGGAAGAACCAAATTCGTGGGTTATATGACCAGCTTTGACAGTATTCACTATCTACTTCAACCACTCAAAAGAGACACTAGCTCAATTGAATTGGAAAGTTTGGAAAGCGCTGCAAGATCCTCAGATTAAGTGTGTTCAAAAATAGTCTAGTGTACTTCTTACAGCTGGGTAACAGCATTACCAGAAGAGAAAAACAGCAGTTTCATCAAAAAACACTGAAATAACGATTTCCATCCAACTTCTCCATTTATCCTCAGGCAACCATTATAGTGCCTAGTATCTCAGATTATGCCCCTATTTTGTGCCTTTAGAAAACACTTAAGGAACAATTTCTACTGGCAACACAATAATTGCAAAGACATTTCACTGCATTTAGCGTGTATAGATGTCTTCAGATTTGTTCCAGTAACTACTTCAGTAAGATGTCCTCTGAGAATTCTTCAAATGCCAACAAGCTCAAAAGGAGAATGGATAATCAAGACATTTTAGTTTGTCTTTGCTGTTCTGAAAAAAAACTTTTTAAGGCATGTCACTTTTCTGGAACATATTATTTTGAGACATTCTAAAAGATAAGCTTCATCTACTGCTGAAATTTATCCCTAGTGCAAACATGTAAACAATACAAACATAATTCCTCAACAATTAAAGATGATAGTGCTAAGACAGTAGAAAAAAGGCAGAAAGGGAAGGCAGAAAAAACACAATTTACAAAACCCAGAATTTCAACTGTACAGCAAGACTCGTAAGTACTCTCTCAACAATCAGTAACAGAACTTTAACTTGACTTTGTAAGACTGTTTTATGTCTCACCACGCAGAGGATAACGGATCAGCACAGATATGTGTACGTGGTATACGCACACTGAAATACTTCACTTGAGGCTGTCCATCCATGCAGCGTCTAAGACGACTGCTGCCTGCAGTGACACAGCCATAGGCTAAACAGGGCATCACTACATCTAGCATCCAGGTGCTGCAGCTGCTTCGTTTTCCAGTGAGCTCCTTTTACAGCTATACTGCCTATCAATACTCCCATAGCAGCTCAATGGAAAATATACCCCAAACATTCTGCAAATCAGACCATGCAGTACTGCAATTACAGAGAATTGCTTATTTCCAGACTTACCAGGCCCAACTGGCATCATTCCTGGTGGGGGTGGGCCCATCATTGGCATCATTGGAGGTCCACCCATATGAGGGGCTGGCATCATACCAGGTCGTGGGGGGCCAGCTGAACACATATACAGACTGGTAACATATCTAATTGCTTCAACACTCATCAGCAACATGCAACGTGAAATAGTTATTATTAAGCCTTACAGGAAACTTTAGTAAACTTAGGAAATTTTCTTTATTACTAAGATAAAGATGTCTTAAGATTGTTTTACAACTGCCTGTCCTCATTTTCCATTTCAACTCTGACTTCAGGTGCTAACAAATGAGTTAACTGGAAGAAGGATATGCTAGATATTACTTTCCACTTTGCATTTCTAACGCAGGTGACCACCACTTACAACAGCAGAGCTCTCTATACAGAAAGGGATCTCGAGAACTTGCCAGCTGAAGTGCAAAACAAGGTTATCAGTCCTATTCCATTCTGCTAAGAAGCTGTACCAGAAGTTTTAATGACACTATCTACCTGGCAGCTACCAAGCAAGTGAAGGAGCACACATTTCTATTAAAGTGCTCAGCATTGCTAAAATACGACAAACTAAAGATCACAACAGTCATTGAAACACTCTTACAGAGCGTTCTCGTATATTTTGATATTCACGAGCTCAAAGCTTCTTAGCTTGATTGCAGGCTAAAAGCATTTTTCCTTACAAGTCCAGGAAACATAAAACGTAGCTAAAGGCTGCCATCACAGTTACAGAGAGACTTACGGATGCTGGGAGGAGGTGGTATCATGGCTCCCCCAGGAGGAGGTGCTGAGAATGGTGTAGGTGGGATTTTCCCTTGCTGAAATGCAGCCGCTGCATTGGCAAAAAACAAACAAAAATATATATAAGCAGGAGAAAAAACAGTTACCAGGTTGAAGAAGCACCTATGTCAATCCTCCTTCCCATGTCAAGCGTTCAGAGCATACTTAATGTCATGCTGCATACTCAACTGTTCTAACTCTGGAACAAATTCCAGGTTTATATGGCTTGTCAGGGTAGGAGTACCTGGTATTCTTGAAGTGCTCTGTGACAAATTTCACACACCTAACAGGAAGGTGGATGGCAGAGAAAATACATTCATGTGATTTGCAGCTATAACTTTTACCTAGAATCATTAGATTAAGCCATTAAGCTAGCCATAAGCTAACTGAAAAAGGTAGTGAGCCAATGACCTAGGTAGGTGATCAAAAGCATGAAAAACATCTTATGTGACAGGGAGGAGAAGAAATACAGAAGACTGGAACTGATCAGAAGAAAGGCAAAAGATACGAGAGTTGAAAACTCCTAAAGAAGAAAAGCTGCCAGAAGGTTAACGTAGCATTTGTATTTATCCTGTTTACAGAGAAAAGAACAGCTATCCACAGAAAAAGTGAGGGGAAAAGAACCCTTCAAACAGAGAGGAAACGCTTCACATTTTATTCAGTCCATTAACACCAAGAATGCAAAAAATCAATATCACTAGAGAGCTGAGGCCAAGAGACTACAGCGTTAAAAAATCAATCCATACATTTTAATGTCCGCTTTCCTACCTTTTGGATTTTTATTCATGCTGTTTGCATAAACGTGCTACTACCAACAAAAGCAAAACCAGAGTAAATTTAAGCACTAGAGAGATATCTCTTTTCTCTCTCAAGGAATGGCACTAAAAACATCTGTCCTCCACTCTTTTGCGGAAGAACGGGAACAAATTTGTTTTGCAAGCTTCTTCTCATAAAGGCTTCAGACACAACTTTTTAGATTCAAAGGAGATTCTTTTAAAAGCTAACAGAGTTTGTATAAAATTCAACAGCCCAAGAGGACCCTTCAACTTTGTGTAATGTGACTTTGTATGACGTTATGTAGCTGTGCTAAAGAGTGGTATCTACAACAGTCCTAACCCATAATAAAGCAACGTCTGCTTGCAACAACCCCTTACACAGAGCTCTTAGTCTCTTCAGTGGAAACCCTCATCCCAAGTAGTTCAAGTCTGAGACTCTAAGTGATATTCCCGCTCACAACTCACACAGCAAAGAATCACCACAGAGGCGAGACAAAATCAGCAAGGAGGGGAGGAAGACAAGCACACAGAGAAGAGACAGGAGCGATGGCAAAGCAATCCAAGGACGTAAGAAGATTAGTCTCACTTGTTTTGTCAATCAGGCTCTGAGCTTGTTCCTCCATCCATTTTTGATAGTAGTCTTTCACATTCTCTTTGTGTTTTCTGCCACTGCAGTGGGTTTTTCTCACAGAGGGCTGAGAAAAATCACATAAACCCAAAAGTTACTGGAAACTTTCGTAAAACTTAAACGCATGCCATTTAGACATATAAAATAGGCTGGCTTCTATATACAGTCAGAAGACTGATGCTGTGCAATACCTTTACATAAAAACCACAAGTGTTGAGACACAAATTTAAGTAAAAGAGGCTCCCATAAGACAAAGTTAGCTGCCTCCTATAAACTCACTACAACACTCACGTGCACCGAGACATCAAAAGCCAGCAGACGCTAGCGTCTGTCAAGTTACTCCCTTGTTCTTGGTTGTTTTGGTCATAAAGCGTCAAACTAACAGGACGTTACTTCCAGTGAGTTTTTAACCTATGTACGTTCTTTTGTTAAGCCACTTGATACAATAAAAGAACGAACGCAGAGGATTTGGTACTTACCGAGTCATGGGTGAGGTACGTGTCACAGTAATCGCAATAAAACCTGCAGAGGGAAAACCCGGTCACCGCCTACACCACCTCCTGGGCCCGCGGGCCCTGAGGAAGCGCCCCCAGCCCCAGGGACACCCGGCGCCCACTGCGACCGTGTTTGCACCCCCACACACACCCCGGGCAGTCACCGGGGCCACCCCCCACCCCGGGACCAACGGGGGCCCTCAGCGCCCCCTCCCCGGGGCCGGGCAGCCCCTCGCCCCGGCGCAGCCGCCCCGCCACCCGCCGGGGCCCGCTCACTTGGGCATGGTGCTCCCCCGCCACCGGCGCCGCCGGGAAGTGACGCACTCAAGAGGCGCCACGGCCTGCCTGCGCTTCCTCTCCCGCCGCGCTTTGACCGCCCTCGGCTGCCGTAGAAGGGCGCCTCGCCGCCCTTGCGGCAGCCTGGCGCGGCCTCAGCGGCCCACGGTGGCCTGCGAGGGCCAAACGAGGCGCTGCGGCGGGCTTCGCTTTGCCCGCCCGCAGGCACAGCGGGCTCCGGGGGCTCCGGGGGCCGGGAAGGGTCCGGCCTTCCTGGGAGCACGTCGTGGCCTGCAATGGCGGCCTCATCTCCACGGAGGCGGCCCGCTCGCCCATGGGCTGCAGGGCTGGCAGGCGGCCACAGTGCAGGCTGCCACCATGGCGCTTGCAGTCGTGGCAGCGTCTCCCTGTCGCTGGCTCAGAGGCAGAACCGCAGCAGCCACCCACGATGGCGCTGCCGGGCTCCCGCCGACAGCGGCAGCCTGACGGCTCCGTCCCGCTTCCTTCAGCAGCCGCCTCTCCATGCGGCTCAGCCTTCGAGGGTGGCCAGCACTGACCCCAGTCATGTTCTGCAACAGTGTGCCAAGGGCACTTCCATGTGAGCGGGACACGTGGTTGTGGGATCACACTGCTACCATCACTTTACCTAAGCTACAGGCGGATATCTTGGTATTCCGTCAGTGTTAAGCAAAAGTAGCGCTTCATCTCCCTTAGCATCAGGCAGAATCGCTTGTGGTCTTGAGTCTGCTGACACGGTTGTGGCCCCTCTGCCTCAGTTAATGGAAATCTGTGGTTGTACACACAAGGCCCACGTGTTCCCGTAATGTTCACATCCGAGTTGACATATTAGTGATTTAGGGCTGTTGCTGCCTGTTATCGACACTTCGGTACACATTCTTCCAGGACAGACAGCCTACTTTTATAACCCTGAAGTTGTAACAGCAAATAGTAAAACCCTTGAAGAGCATCTGTCCATAAGTAAATGATTCCTGTTCTTCATACCATGAGCTCCACTTTCCTCTGATCGTTTCAAGCACTTGAAAATACACACGTGAAGAGCTTTCTCATTACACTGTACATGCCATGATTTCCAGACTGCTCTACATTTTTCATTTGAGGTTTTTTTAACTACGAGTTCCCGAGGGACTAGATAGCTCATAGCAGATATAGGATACGCAGGCTTTCAACTCTACAGCCTGAATTGCACACTCAGTCATGCGCTGATTTTACTTCAGGATCAGACCACATGTTTAAAAGATGACACAAGCTGATAGTAGACAAACACTTCATCATACAGTAGCTGCCTGGCTTTCACTATGAAATGAATTGCTATAGTTTTTTTCTAGTCAGAGACAGAGTTTACATCAAATAACACAAAAACAATGACTCTACAGTCAATATATCCTCCATCATTCTTGAAATGCAACTCTCTCTAAGTTTAACACAGTTCAGAAACTGGAATTAAAAACAAGATGTTTTCTGGGAACCAGCAAGTAAAACTTACTAAACAGAGGTTTGGCAAGCCAGTGTGGAAAACACGTGCGCTTTTGCAAGGGATGACACAGGATTCATAAGAAATACAGGAACTCAGGAAGTTTTCTTTATGGCTTATCCACAAAACAGTGTTATAGGTTACCCAGATAGTATGACAACAGTATTCAGAAATCATGTTATGAGCTGAACTGTACAGCAAGCAGAAAAAAAGGCTGGTAGAGGTGCCAAAGGAGGTTGGGCACTACTGAATCATTTTTTTGGCTCCATTACTCATTAAATTAGGAGTCTATTATAGCATACAATAAATACCATTCATGATACGCTGTGTATGTTCATTTTTTCTGTCATCTTATTGTGTATTTTGCTGTACACTCCCTGTTTTGACTTCAAAACATTTTTTTGCAGTCAAGTCAGGTTTTAGGTTAGTCTTTCTGTTACATCATAAGCAGTTTTTCCATCCGCAGGCCTAAATAAAAGTTCTGTATCATTAGAAACCCCCACTACCTAGTACTGCTGCGAAGGCTCTTTCCCCCTGTACTATTTGTTTTGTGGCAAGCTTGTTTTTCTTTTAAATTGTACCAGTTTTCCTTCGCAGCTGTGTCGTAATGTTTACCATGCAAACATTGCAGTGGGGGAAACTCCTTCTCAATCAACCTCCGAAGCGATAACATTGGGAGTTTAGGAATAAAAATCTAGCACATCGCAGCCTTTTGGGCTCAGCATCAGCGCGTCACAGGCCTCTTACCCGGCTGCGCTCCCATCAGCGCTGACAGGATGAGGAAAATGGGCTTAATTTCCAATTTATTTTCCTCAAGGGGGATAAATCGCACGATGCCGGGCCGGGGGAGGGGGCACCGCCTTGCTTCTGACTGAACACGAGTGGCGGAGAGGGGGCGGTTGTCGTCCCGGGGCGGCGGAGGAAGAGCGGCGGGAAGGCGCAGCTCCGAGGGAGGCTCCGCCATCACGCGACCCCACCGGGCCCGCCACCTCCCAGCAGCCCCTCCGCGGCCTCATTTGCATAGCGCCCTGTGACGCCGCACGTGACTCATTTGCATACATAAACACGCGCCCTCGCCTCCCGCGCCGATTCCATATTTGGAAGCGAGGGCGCACGCCTGCGCACGGCTGGGGAAAGCGTAAATCAGCCTCGCGTGACGCAGCCGCCCCCACGACCCCGGCCAATCGGAAGGGCTCAACCTGCCCCCCCCCCCGGCAAGCGTCACGTGAAGTGCTCGCCCCCGCCCCCGCTGGCCGCGTTTGCATATGCAAATAGATCGTTTGCATACGGCGGGATTTCGCCCTTGCGGCTCTCCTTCCACCGGGCGCGGGCGGGGCCGGCGGTGCTCCCGCCTCCTCGCCGGGCGCCCGCGGTGACGCCACCGCGCCCCGCGCGCTCGGCGGCGTCACAGGCGGCGGCGGCGGCGTGCCCCGCGCGCATGGGCGGAGCGGCGCCTGCGCACGGCGGCCCGCGGCTCGCGTCGCCCGCGCCCCCTCCCCCCCCACCCCCCCGCGCGGTGCCTGCGCTCCCCCCTCGCCCCCATGCGGCGTTGAGGCGGCGGCGGCGGAGCGGGGCGGCCCCGGGGCGGCGGGGCCCGCGGCGCCATGGAGGGCATGGACGTGGACCTGGACGCGGAGCTGATGCAGAAGTTCAGCTGCCTGGGCACCACCGACAAGGACGTGCTCATCGGCGAGTTCCAGCGGCTCCTCGGCTTCCAGCTCAGCCCCGCCGGTTGCGCCTTCTTCCTCGACATGACCAACTGGTGAGGGCGGCCCCGAGGGGAGGCCGCGGCCCGGAGCGCGCCTCGGCGGCCCGGGGAGGGAAGGAGGGGGGGGACCCCGAGGGGAGGCCGCGGCTCTGAGGGGCCCCGGCGGCAGGCCGGGCCCGGCCGCCGTTCCCCCGCCCCGAACCGCCTCGCGGGGGGCGGCAGGCCCGGCCCGGCCCGGCGGGGGGGGGGGGGACACCGGGGGGGGGGGCGGCCCCGGGGGCCCGGGGGTGGCGGCGCGGGGCAAACTCCGGGGCGGTGAGCGGAGCTGTGCGCGTTTGTGTGCGGGGGGGGCGCTATCATGGCAGAACCGAGGAGGAAAACGGCAGGACGGGACCGACTTCCTACGCCGGGCACCGCGGTTTGCCTCCTGCAGGGGCAAAGGGCTGCGAGCTGTTAAAAAGTGACTAATGGGCACCGAGGGGGGGTGGCGGGGGGAGGCAGGTGATCCGGCGGACCGAGGAGCTCCTAAAGGGCGCTTCCTCTGCGGGGCGGGAGGGGAAACCGCGCTGGTGAGTTCAGGGGAGGACTGTGGTGCCCGGCCCCTGAAGCGGCCCTCGGAAGGAGGGAAAACTGCGGTGGAAAGGCTGCCTGGAAGTCCTGGAGCTACCGCGGTCTCCGTGTGAAAGTTGCCTAGGCGTTTGGTGAAACTTATCGTCTGCTTGCGAGCTAGGTCTCTCTCTAAAACTCTGGCTTTCGGGATGTATTTTGGCTTTTTCTCAAGGCTCTTTGTCACTGCCCTGGAAGAAGACAGAAGTACATGTAATCGGGGAAGCTGCAACTCGAGGGAAAAATGTGGGAAAAGGGCAATTTCGTGGTGAAAAATAGAAACCAGGAGTGTTAGTGGTGCAGTTAGCCAGTGACTGAAAGAATGTTGTGAAACTACTGCTCTCTGAACTGATGGGTTTGACTCGTTATCACTGCTTACATCATGTAAACCATCTCCGAGGGCTTTGCTGGTGTGTAGGGCATTGATTAAAATGTGACCCTCCTGTTACACTTGCATTTCTTCACTGTTAAAGGATACAGGAGAGTGAGATGTTTTCTATTACAAAAATCATTAACAGGGATTATTTAGCTAATTCTAGTCGCTAGTTTTTCTTAATGGCATAACATCAAATCCAGAAAGATCTGGTTTGATTTTTGGATTCCAAGTGAAGGTCTTGATATCAACAGTTGGAAAAACTTTTGTGAAATCATTGAACTAATAAGAGTTATAAGACAACTTTGTTACCTTTTCCCTTTCTTCTCTTTCTCTCCTCCTTTGACAGTCCTATATTAAATTATATTGGCAAATTTGCCTCTGCAGAGGGAGTAAGGAATTATCAAATAACATGTAACTGCAAAGTGCTGTAATGTGAAGGAAGGTCTGGCTAGAGGAGTTGAGTTTGCTTTGGATAAGTGTTTCACAGCAGAAGATGCTTTTATACTTCATTCATGTTGTGTGAATAATATGAATAAACCTACCTGAACTACATACATTGTTTTCTAACATAATTCCAGCTTTTATGTGATGTTCCTCGGGAGACCCGAAAGCTTAACAGAGCTGTGCTGAGAACTTGAAAGTTACTAGCAAAGATACTATGTATAATCATAGTCTTTCTGGTTTGTGTTAAATAAACTTTCTATTTCGGTATTCTATTTTTTTTTGAAGTAACAATATCTTAAATGCAATCTGATAACTCATGGGGAGTTTTTAAAACATTATATCTTTTACATACAGTTGAAGAAAACCTTAAAATTGGTCAAAACAGCCTTAAATTCATTTCTGAAGTTCGGTGGCTAAACTCTGGTTCTGAAAACAATAAAAGTTTTCAGCTTTTTTTAAGTGTTAGTTGATAAGTCTTGTAGAAGGATGGGAGAGTGTAAAAACTGTTAAATTGGTGTAATGTATACAAGAGTATATACAAAATCAGCTCAGGTTGTAATGGTTACTCTTAGAGTGGCTTAAAGAGAGTTTAGCCTTTCAACAGTGTTGACCTGAGCTAGGTGTGCTGGCAGGTGCTGCTCGTTTTCCTCCTGTGTTCTTGCCTGTGTGCTTCTTCCCTGACCTACAAAATTGTTTGTTGTGCCTGTTACTGTACAGTTTGCAGTTCTGCTGCTGTGTGTCTGTCCTGTTCCCCAGCTTATTAGTATGGCCTTTGGGATATCAGCCTGAATATACTAACCCTGTTCTCCGTCATTGTAAAAAGCTGCATTCAAGACACATTTTCCTTTTTTTGGAAACGCCTTTCGTTTGTCATGTTGTGGGACATTGTGGAAGTTACCTGTGCAATGCACACTGCCCCTAGATGAGGTTAGGCAGTGGCCTACTAGGTCTGATTTTTGTGGTTAGGATCAGAATCTGCTATTGCCAACCTGTCCTGCAAATAATTTGTCTTGATGAGACTATCAAGTCACTTTTTCTTTTGTTGAGGGTATGGCATTTATCTTCAATGATGATCCTTTCACTCCATATGTATCAGGATTTATGTTCATCTGTAGGAAATAGTGAGGGAGTTCACAGCAGGGACAAGAGAAGTGTGCTTATTTGGTAGACTGAATTCCTCATTTTAGCTCTGTTTAGCTCTATTCTCGTCTATGGGTTAGTTTAAATAAATAAATGATTTTCACTATAACTTTTTTCACAAGAGTGGCAAGCTGTTGTTTGAGGATAATTATATAGTAATCAGACCTCACGCTACTTCCTTGTGCATCTTTGAAATATTGTGTGGTAAGTAATCTGAGCTGTAATGTGTTTTGAAAGAGTATTTCCAATAGTATCATTAGTAATTGTGTTTAACATGCTTAAGATGAATTTGCAAGTCTACTGGGAGAGATGAATTATTTTAAAATAGCTTTTTTCAGGTAATTTGGGGAAAAGAAGTAGTGCTTGACGGTGGAACAATAGGGACTTGCTTGTAAGTAGCCTTTAAAAGTCTGTCCACTTTTCCACTTTACCTACAATTGCTCAGTGCACTTTCTAAGTATGTGGCAGACTTAGGACAGTATTAAGAACCTGCTGGCAGGTTTTATTAGCAATATTACAAAAATGCTTTAGGTGGAACATGTGCATCCCAAGTTTCTGAGACTGTTCCTTGATCTGCAAGAAATACAGGTTAAACACTTCAGTGTGTTGTCTTTTTCTGTTATTTATTAAACAGTTTCCTAGGCCTCTCTTTAATAACACATTGAATTCTGTGTTTGGACTGCTTTAATTTCTTAGCTTTCTGCTGTGGTACATGAATCCAACTTTGTCCTTTCTGTGTGTCCTGGCTGTATATTCTTTCAGGGCAGTACACATCATCCTGTTGTTTTTTTTTGTTGTTTTTTTTTCTTTTTTTTTTTTGTTAGGAGTTCAGAGGTTTTAAAGTGAGAGCTTGAGCTTTCACTTTTGGACTTTGGACTTTTGCCTAGCACCAAAAGTTAACTGCTCCAGAAGATGTCTTGGCACTGAAATATTTCTTCCTGGAGGAGAAAGCATAGGCAGTGTAGTTGGAGGGCATTTTGCTGCCATTGCATCTAGGATAAAATCCACCCTCCATTAAATGGCATACTTAACTATCCCTCTGTTCCCTTCCCCCCTTCCAGATGTTATGTAATCCGGCAAACCGGGTGCCGGCATGCTGAAGTACATCCAACACCATTGGTTTAAGGGAGGGGGCTTAGTGGGCTGTTAGAAGTGATTTTTGTGGTAAAGTTAAGTTCCAGGTGTTGACAACAACTCTTCAGTGTTATGTGATAACATGGTTGGAACGTGTCTGAACTTGTCTGGAGTCAGTAATGTCTAATTCTATCTACATAAGAAACTCCTCTTGAAGAGCATTTGTGTCAATGTTTTAAAATTTTAGAATGTTTAGGCCAGACAGTTAACGCTGAATGAATTTGCACTGGAATCCCTACTAGCAAACTTTCCAATACAAGAACAGTTGTGGATCTCTGGATAGATGGAACCAGAGTATATTCAGCTTTCTGAAAGCAGTAGCAAAACAAAAGTTCTTAAATAAGTGCCTAGCACTTACTGGTTATTAGCAGTATGGATTAAAGTGTAAGAGCAGAAGAAACTTTACACATCTTATTATTATTATTATTTTAATATCTAGTTACAGCCTGCTTTGTGAAAATCATTGAATTCTTCCTGAGCTGATATGGAAACTGTACTGTAACAAGGAAGGGGAATTTTTCTTAACTGGAGAGTATACCAGCTGTGGTGAGGGTGAGAGGTTGCAGAATAAGACTTGGAGCTTCTTTAATTCTAGGAGAAAGTGAATTAATTTGAGTCAAAGTAGCTAGTAATGCTGGATTTGAAATTCATATTTCAGCACAGTTGGCTGTGAAGGGATTCCTAACTTGGAAGACTCACTTTAATGATTGTATAATTCAGTAATTTACATGTAAGGTTTGTTTACATTTTTTTCATTTCTGTTTAGAAAGCTGTTTTTTTTTTTTTATTTAGTAGGTGTGAAATCTAGTTGAATTTTGTCAAATAATGGTTTCCATTGTGCATTTAAAAATATTGTTTTTTTGGTCTAGCTTTCTGGTCAAAAAGGTATCTTTTAAGGTGATCTTTTCATAAGACAGATTTGGTCTGGAGGAACCGTTATTTTTGCTTGTAGCTGCAACATGGTTTAACTAGTACTTGGAGGATGAAGATGTGCATAGAAATATTTATGAATTACCTTTCTACTTTATCTCTGAAATTACTACAGAAATCTGCTATAAAACCTCTTCTCTTACCAAATTGTGTAAGATGTAGGGCATTTCTGTAGGTATGAGTGAGGGGAGCTGATATGAGGTAGGGATTAACTTGTGGTAGGGCTGATTTTTACATCAGAAATCTGAAATTTTCTCTCTTAGTAGTGAAAATGTATCTAGTATTTCTGTACAATTGTTTTATTAGTCCTGGAGAAAAGCTCCTGCCTTAAAAATACATTTTTGTCGCTATGGGTGTGCTGTTTAGGATGTCCTTAATTCTTCATATCAGATGAACCCCCTATGTTGCCTAGAAGTGGATGCAGTTAATCGGGAGTCTGAAGACATGTTTTAGCTATTAGATTTTTTTTTTTCATTGCTTTTACTAAATGCTTAATTTCTGTTTTCTAGCACAGAAGATATGATGATACTGTCAGTAGTACTCTGCTCTGTGGCTGAAAGCATATGCGTTAATATTTGATATTAGTGCTGGAGTATAGGCACAATACAGAGAAATACTCCAAATATATTTAGATAGGACAGCTGGACATACAGCATTTAACATACAGACTCAGATCAAAAGGAGTCACTCACACATCATGTGTTCCTCATATCATCACATCCTGTACTTTCCCAACAGTCCTGGTCTTGATTTTTAAACCCTGCAGATATTTGCAGAACCATCAAAAAAAAAAGGGGGGGGGGGCATTCAAATGTCCTCTGTTACAGGCTGTTGGACTGCTTTTCAGAAGAAGCTGTCTCTGTGTCAGGAAGAACTTGGGTTGGAAATGCTCTATCTCGGAGCTCAGGCATAAGCAGGTTACCATACGGTGTCCAAAGGATACAACTAGTCTTGCGTAGGCAGGTCCGTCCTCTTCTCTCAACTTGATGTAATAAGCTTTCTGCCATTTACTGTAGTCAAAGAGTTAGCTCGTACATAGAACAAGTCCTCATATGGTAACTTTTTTCTTTTTCCTTCGTATAGTTGTGTGTCCTGTTTCAAAGATCAATGGAAAGAACATATGCAGAAGGCAAATATAGACATACGAAGTCAGACTGTGCAGCCATAAAGTTTTAGGCGTTACCCATCAGGATATGAATATTGAGATGGAGTGTGTAGTCTTAGCTGCATCTGTCTGCACCATCAAACCTTTTATCATGTGGTTTTATCAAAAGCCAATTTTATTGATTACAATATGGCTCTACATGTTTGGTTTGGTGGAGGGGTTCACTATAGA
Source organism: Apteryx mantelli (assembly GCF_036417845.1). Classification (NCBI taxonomy): domain Eukaryota; kingdom Metazoa; phylum Chordata; class Aves; order Apterygiformes; family Apterygidae; genus Apteryx; species Apteryx mantelli. The sequence continues at coordinate 7,074,381 of NC_090002.1, forward strand.
TAACTGCTGCCATTAAAATATCTGCATTTTTATTCCAACCCTTACTTCAACACCAGCAAAACCCCAAGAATTTGGCTGATCTCTTGAATCAAATCACTGCTTTCATACTACTTTTATAATGTTCTTTAGATACAAATATACACTTCTGTTATTGATTAAATACTTCTGATCTATAAGATTAGATCTTATAGATCTAATATGCTGTTAAGATTTGTATCTGTTGTACAAGTCTTGAGGAAAAAGTTTGTTACTGATATTTATATCAAGACCTTTTCTCTATTTTTTTATTTGGAGATCTTGAATGAAGTGTGAATTACTTGGTTTCTAACATTTCCTCTGTTATTTGAAGGCAGAGCAGTGTTGATGATGTCCAGTAAACTAATCAACTGCTATCAGAGAATTCCATCTGATGAAAAATTGATGTTTTATTGCAGTATCCTAGAAATTGGAGATTGAAGTGGGCTATTGGGTCACCTGCTCCATTTCCTTTAGTCTCTCTTGGCTGGTCAGCTGTTGGCAGTTGCTTCTTAGAAAAATCTATTTTTCTAATAGTTCTCCAAGGGCTGATCAATAAGCACCCAGAAACTATCTGGTTACATTTACTGAGGTTTTCCTCTTTTTCTCCACATGTGAGAAGTCAAAGGGAAAGTAGGATAAAACAACAAAAGGTTGGATTTTTCTCATCCCCCGAAATAATAAATATAAACCCTTTTTTTTGTCCGTATAAGCATTGTTGGATTTGCCACAGAGATTTATGCCATCCCAAGTAGGGAGTTGTGATATGTGTGCTTTACCTTAGAAGAGTTCAAGGATTCATGCTGTCCATGTTTTGTCTGCTCCTTGTCTCAGTCAGCAGGACTTCTGTCACTTACCTTTTGCTAATCCATATTCCGATTAATCTGAGGAAAACTTCCCCAGTGCCTTGTATAAGTCTCAAGCTTAATCTCAGTACCCCTTTCCTTCTGAGAGGGTTGTGGGGGGGATCTCAAGTCCTCATATCATGGAGGAGGCAGGAGACCTGAGACAAAATGAGCTTTTAAGTAAATCCTTCTTCTTCCCTGGAAATTTCTTTCGGTTAGTTAAGTGCTCATCCAGGCATCTAGGAAGGAAGTGATAGTGGCAGGCGGGAAGTCATACTACTTTGCTTCTCTTCTTCCTATATATAAAACAGTCTGGTGTTATTTATGCACCTCAATAAATAGCAAGTGTTTTAAGTGACCTATGTCTTAATCTGGCTCTAGTCCGATTAATATTTGCAGATGATGTCCATTTGAACTTCATATGGTGAGAGAGGTGAAGCACTAGTTTTAAGAAATCGTTCAGGGTTTTGAAAAAGTTAAGCAGGTAGTAGGGAATGGGGAAGATGATGATTTAAATATGAAGGCATTCTTGCTCTGAAACTGCTGATGAACTGCTGCCCTTATGGGTGGAAAAGAGTACTGTCTCTACAGCACAGAGACAGGCCTGGTAGCTCTTGAAGTACTGTTGCCAAAATGTCAGGGCAGCGGCAGTCTCCAGGTATAGCTGCCACTAAGCAATGCGTAGATAGGGTCATTCATACTGTATGCCTGGGGGGCAGAAAATAGTGTTTTAAGTGCCTTAATCCATTGTGGCTAACTTAAAGCATAGAGGATGTCTTTTTAGTACGTTAACTATTGTAGAATTGCATCTGTGGTGTCCACAACTGTCCCTTGATGCTACTAAAGTAATGAAACCGTAGCATTGGTTAACCAGTCAAAAGCTATTTTCTTGGACAGCTTTTATTCAGTGTACTAAAAGAAAAAAATAAATTTCTTCTCCAGAATAACTCAAATATTTGACCTGATTATTCTGAGGAAAAGGTAGACTTAAAATATATTAGATTGTATTTTTAACTATAAATTATACTATAATTAAATTGTGCTATGCTCTTGAGTTGCAGAACTTCTAAAAATTGGGTGCACGTGATATGGAAATGTAAGCAGACAACTGTAACAGAAGGAATTGGGCACAATATAATTTTAGTCCAGCTGGACTGCCTTACATGCCTCAACTTGTTCTCAGACAGTTTCTGTAGCTTAATCCCCCTTTACTTTAATGCAGACAATTATAGATTGGTGACATAGTTTATGCTGAGGAATTAGTAGTTACGAGACTCTTTTGTGTACTGGCAGCTCTTGATTACTTTCCACTGTGAAGAGCTTGTTGCCTATTTTGAATGGCAGCGAGTAGAGAGCAACTCCTACTGGGACATTCTCAAAATATTTTACCGCACACTTAAAGCTCCTGACCACCTGCTTTAGGAGGGTTCAGCTGCTGGGATGGCTGTGTGGGCTTGTGCTTCTAGCAGCCTTGTCGTATGGATTCTGTCATCGAGACTGGCTGCCATTGTTTGGCAAGATGCAATGCTCAGCCGAGTGCAGTGACTGTGATAATGGTGAAGTTGTCAATGTGTGCGTTTGTACGTACATAACAGCCTCTTAAAGGAAAGTGATTTCCTTTGGTGGTTTAGAGAGCGGCCCTGAAAACGGTGTACCTCTTCTGTGGGTTCTCAGTTTCTTTCCTTGTGTTGTCACCGCACAGAGTACGATACTGCTTCTCTCATCACTGCAGGTTTCTCTGTTCGTCCTGGAATATCCCGTTTGTATTTTGGACCTGGCTGTTTGCAGCTGAGGCATTGAAATGTTTTTTGTGGCTTCATGTAAGAGAATGCATAAGCTTCAAATTAGCCAGGTGTTTCTCTTTTCTCCTTCAGCTGTGTAAGTTTAGCTTACAGCTTCTGACTTCCCTCTGTGGTCCTTCTGGCTCATCTAAAGTCTTATAAGGTAGTTCCCCAAACTCATGGTTTTGTGTAAGAGAGGTCAAGAATGAAGATATCTGATATATGAGTTTGGCTTTCAGAAAGAGTGTCTGTTGAAAGCTATTCACTGATTAAAATTTCCAGTCTTTCAAATCATCTTGAGACTTTCTACTTAATTGCCATGTGTCATCTCTATTGAAAATGTTTGCATTAAAAACTCCAGGTGAGAGTGCTTCCCTGTGGTGGAATGAATACATTTCCTGCATCTTCTTCCCTCCCCCTCCAGTAATCCTCAGCCTTCTCTAAGGCTGAGGCATCTCCTACTTCAGAAGCAACACAATACCTATTCAAGATCTCCCAGCTCACACTATTATCATTCAAGCTCCCTAATAGCTGAGGCAAATAAAATCCAAAGATGATACTGGACACTAAGCATGTCAGGGGCAGAGCAGAAGAGTGTACTGAGGATTGACTCATTTGGAAGTGCTCCATATACATTTTTAGTCTCTCCCACCTGTATCATGTGGTGATGTTCCATTTTTTTAGAAGTGAGAATTTATCCATCTGCTGCACTTTCTCCTCTTGCACATTTCTTTCTGTTCTTAACAGTGGACACCTTACGGAGTATTATGGTGCCTGGTTACATACTGGATTTGGAGAAGGAGAGGAAAAAATCTGTGAAGACTGAGGATTCAGTTACGGAAGAATACAAAGTGTTCTATGCAAAATATTATATTCTTGAGATTTCACTGTTCTCTGCTATTACTGCTTGTTTTTTGCATTGCATGTTTGCAGAAGGATGACACCTGAGTTGTTGTTTTCATGACATATTCTACCTTATGTGAGTATCAAGAATATACAGTACTCATTGCGCATTGGACCCTTGCCTGTCTTTAAAGTGAGAGCTCTGTGGAAAGCCACAGAGGGCAGAATGTAACTGGGCATTCACTTTATTAATTTGTCAGTGTTTTCTACTTGGCTTAACATCCTCAGCTTACTGTGTGTGTATGGCTTAAAGGCTATATCCTGTGTAAAATTCTGAATTGAGGGCTATGACCTGTGCGTGGCTAAATGGGTATTTCACTGAAAAGTGTAACCTTGTTTTTCTTCCTGACAGGTCAGGAAAATAAGATCACTAGAAACTTTCCACCCCTGTTTTAGCTAGTAATAGGTGATGTAGCTGTAGGAACAGGGAGGAGCTAATAAATCCAAACCAAAGAGACTGTTTGTCTTTTATAGGATCTTTCATCAGAGATTAGCAAAGAATTTGACAACAAATGAAAAATTACAAGCTTCCTATAACATTTATAATTATGATTTTAATCATTATTTTCCATTGTAAATGTTATTTTTTGAGAATTCTTACATTCCACAAAAATGCATTAGAGAATTATCTTTTCAAATTAGCCTTCACATCATAAGGGATTTTTTTCTTCCTGTGGTTCAGATCTTGAAGCTGCTGGATTGAAAACAAAACCAAAATACCATTCTGTGCGTAGTGGTTGGGAAGAGAGGTGTTGTGGGAAGGCTGCAGTTGCTGGACAATACACGATTCTTCCAATTCACTTTACCTATTTTGAAAATACTTGTTTGACAGGATTCTAGTGTCCCTTGTATGTTAGAATTGCCTATTTATGTTGCTTTCCTTCCAAGATGCTCGAGTCATATGGAGGAATGGTGGAGATATGTTGAAAGAGTTGTACGTTTTATTGGCTACAGAAGGATTAGGTATTGTGCGTACGTTCTGCTTTGCGTAAGGGCGCAGTAGGCCAGTTCTGTGCCTCAGTTTCTTCATTCTCATAACAAGGAATCTGATTCAGTTAATACCAAAAAATATTTCCAATTGCCCCATGTGTGTAAATCCCACGTATAGCTTTTCTCTTGCATATTTTCACAATTGTTAGGCTGTAGAAGGCGGCTTCTAGTTTGTGAATTGATTTGGAAGAGTTTCTTTTACTTTTGAATACTGCATGGTGACCTACTTAATTGGGAGTAATTACTGTCTAAATATATTAGTTTAACATAACAAGAGGCTGTCTGGAAAAAAAACTGGAAGGGAAAGAATGGCTCAAGATAAACCACCTCTTTGCAAACACTTAAGAGTTGTTAAGGGACATCTCCAGAGCTATTAGCAGAGAAGTTTTAACTTCACTGTTATAATACAGCTCCTGAGGATTGAAACAGAGCAGCAGAGCAAAAGAATAGATTTCAAAAGAAACGCGTTCTCGGGTCTGTGGGTAGCATTTTGTTGGAGAAACACTTGATATGTGTAAGTGTGTAAGTCGTTGTGACGCCCTTGGAGAGGAAAGAATGGGATAGCCACAGTTCGATGGGAGGGATTTAGTTGATACTATGGAGCTATAATCTTTATCTGCTATCTTCCCTGCCCCTCCCCTTCCCGAAATATTGCTCTATGGGCTAAGATTGAACACTGTTTTGATTTACACGTGTCTACCTAGTCACTACAGTGACTTCTGATTGCAGACCTTTCTTCAGGAGTTTAAGGCCAGATCCTGTCAGACCTGCTTTGTGAGTACGGTTGAGCCACAAAGTATTGCAGGCCAGGTCTGCTGTAAAAATGGAAAAATTGCTTAATTTAGGAAAGGTAAGTAGGGCCCGACACCTGAAGGGCTATGTTGAGACAGAGGTATGGCCGTCCCTGTAATTAGGATAGATCAGTCAGGTAGATTACACTGGCTGAATGTGGCGCACTCATCTTGCAGCTTCAAAGTTGTTCAGTTGTAATAGTAATTTATCATATGTGGCAGAGAGTAAGTGAAGCCATGGAAAGCTGGCTGATCAGTAAAGTTGTGGGAGAGATTTAAAGTACAGTGAGATGGCTTGGCAGTGCTGGCAAAGCGAAACAGCTTTAGATGGAGCTGCTTTAGTGTGGTGCAAGTCATAGCCGGGAGGAGTAAAACAGGGAGGGTAGGCAGGGATGGATGGGTAAGCAGAAGCTTTTGGATGATAAGCCCTCCTTATCAGGTTTAACTTTTCATACCTGACCCTAAAGCATATGCAGTTGGTGCTAGGCAATTATAAGTGGGGCATGATAGTAAAGATCCTAAAAAAACAAACAAACAAAAAAAACAAATTGGCAAATTTCAGGGCTTTCCCTGGAGAGACCTTCTCTCTTATTAAGGCTTGCATTCGGTTGTAAACTCCCATAATGTTGACCCTGTGGTAGAAAGATGGTGGCTGGATGCATTTCATGTCAACCGCAAGCACCTGCAAATAAGCGGGTTGCAAATGGCTTGCTGGTGTAGCCATCTGAAAATGTTACTGGCTTTCCAAAAGGAGGTGCTGCATTCAAACTAATACTTGGGGATTTTTTGGGGGGGGGGGTTGGGGGAGGTAAGAGCAGTGTCTCTTGGAAGGAGTGCTTAAACAAAGCTCGCAGTGATAACGTTGCTTTCTCTGCTGCTGGTGTAACCGGAGAACACGAGCTCACGGCGTGAGCGCGGCGGGGATCTCGCAGCAGAGTGCTGCCGCTCGGCCTCTCCGCCGCTATCTCCGGGCCTGTCTGTGTCAGGGAACCTGAACTTCGGATCTGCTTTGTCATCCTGACTCCGGCCCTCGCTACTTTCAATTTCTCTTTAGTTTCTGGAAGCTTCCCTGTAAATCTCTAGTGGGAAGGCCAAGAAGTGTCCAAACAAACAAAAGGGCTCGCTCCCAGCAAAACCTGCTTGTGCACCGAAACGGCGAGAGCAGGAGGGGAGGGGTGGTGACACCTGATCCCACAAGGGCGGCAAATCTGTTTTTCAGCAGGTATTCTTCTTTAGTTAGTTTTTAACTAAATGCTGCGGTGGACTGGAGTTGTTTCCCAATGGCAAAGCAAGCAATGAAATATGACACAGGGAGGGGAAGAGAGTTGGCAGAGGGCCTATGTGCACAAATAGCCCACTACCTTTTGAAGCATATTTACAGCCAAGCAAACAAAAAAACAGTGCAGGCTGCCTCACAAAGAATTACAGTAGAAATCTTCCCCTCGCAACTTTAATGTTTTCTTTCTTCGTAGTGTAAATAAAATATCGTTACTGCTGATCCCAGCATCATGACACACGAGATGATGTGCGGCGTTTGAAAATGGATTTATGTAACGGTGAATTAGGAAGGGAAAGAGCAGTGCTGCTGTCTTTTGTCGCTGGATTGCCGTAATAGAGGGGAGAAATTTTAGTGAAAACTGAACTCTAGATCGTAGTGTTATCTGGTTGAGTGAACAGGAGTCTCCTGGCACGGCCCCATTGTGAGTTATGTAAATCTTGTGCAGTGTATAAGCAACAGGCGGCTGGTGACGTAAAACCGAGCATTTGTCTCTATTTATTGGCTAATGTGACATGCACCCTTCCTGTAGCATTTGACTGAGCTGGCTGTATTAAATATAGCCCTGACACTCCTAGAAAATGCCTAGAGCTGAATAATGTCTTCTGGTCTGAAATTTATTGTTCTAAAGGTAAAAATCTTGCATGGTGGCTCTTGGGTTTCATCTTAGGCTTGAAGTCCGTTCTGTGATAATGGTGAAAGGTCTCACTGTAAGTCTTAATTTGCTGAATTTGGCAGTCACGCTAGCCATGTTGTGCAGAACATTCCTCCAGGGCCTCCTGATGCATTGGATATGTTTGGGGAGACTTATCAGGATGTCAGTGACTCCTGCAGTTAATGCAGCGAGATTATCTTCTGTCAGTGGTGATGGATTACCGAACTGATACATCCGTTCAGGTCCTCTTTGTCCCATCCTGGGTGGCTCTCGGATCTGCCTGATAGTGCCATTACCCCCTTTGACCTGAGCTCCGGTGTTATAGTTACTCTTTGGGTCTCTTGTGTTTTCTGCAAGGAGAAATCTGTGGTATTTCTCCAAGGCAGTTCTGTTTTTACACAGGATATGTCTGATTTTTTTTTTCCTTGAACACTGTAGGAATTGAACAGGAGGCAGTTGGTTTGCTCACCGCTCCAAGCCCCTTTCCAGCTGGCAAGCTATCCAAAAAGCCCTGTGTTTGCTCTTTCTCAGGGTCATGCTGCAAATGTTTCTCTTGCTTCACCTTGGCTTTTTTGGCTTCAGCTTAGACACAGGACACTCCACCAAACAATACCAACCCTCAATAAATCCTCTTACCTCTATAGTGCAGCTTCTGACAGGCTTTCTACATGGCTTTGTTTCAGTTCTTTGGGGGTTTTTTTTCTTCCCCATCTTGCTCAAAAAGGGAGCATAACTATTTGTAGTCAAGAATAAGAACCAGTTGTTATGCCCTTTGCTTCTGGTGAGATTTTATTCATCTCTCTTCTCACGGCACCTACTCACAACATGTAAATTTAGGGCCACAGCCTCACAGACAGGCGTAAACAGAGGAATTGCATGACTTGCCCAGCACTTATATAATAACTTAATAGTATATCGTGGAACAGCAGCTAAGACTCATGAATCTGCTTCCTGTTTGACTGCTCCTCTTTTTAAATTAATTATCATGAGTTTCAGCTACCCCACGTCTCAGGAATCAATAGCATTTGTAGCTCTCTGAATAACTTAATATAGCACAGACTTCCACCGTCGTTTGTCTTTATTCAATAAGAACTTTTATTTGAGCTGGTTTATAAGTTTCTTTAAGCTGTGACTATCTACAGCCGAGCAGGCACTTAATGGCTAATAAGTAGCCATAGAGTACCCATGGCTCATACATGACCATATATTTCAAAAGCAGCAGAGCTTGAGCTCTTATCCATAGCTACTGATGCACCTTTGGCCTTGAGAGTTATCATAAGTGTGTTCTTTGTGTTTTGTTCATCCCGTGCTCCTTTGGACCTTTTGTGCCAAAATAAAACAAAAAGATTCAGTTTACTTGAAGTTATCTTTAGGAAACAAGGCCTGTGTAAAGAAACAGCCCTGATGTTTACATACCGCTGCACAGCCATTCCCTCTGTCTCTTGAACTTCTTGGCAAACTTCATAAGGAGCTAATGGGGTAGAAACCTCAAACTGAATTACAAGATTTTCAATGAAAATAGGAAGCTGAGTAGGAAAGTAGTCCAAAATACTGTCCCTACCAAGTGAAAGACTGGTTTGAGCTCAGTTATCTTGGAGGATTCACATGTGACAGAGACAAAAACTTTAGGAAGATGTGAGCAGCAGGTCTAATATAGTATGAATAACATTTTTGCTTACCTGTTTAGGGCAAAATACATAAACCTGTGCAAAGGACCTTGACCCACCTGTCCTTAAGATTGTGTTTTTATTTATTTATTTATTTATTTGCTTTCTAGGAATTTACAAGCCGCCATTGGAGCCTACTATGATTTTGAGAGCCCAAATATCAATGTACCCTCCATGTCCTTTGTTGAAGATGTCACCATAGGAGAAGGAGAGTCCATCCCTCCTGACACCCAGTTTACAAAAACATGGAGGATACAAAACACAGGTAAGTCTTTTAGACTTGAGCTAAACCATGTCGTATGTTTTATGTGATAAGGATGGCACATGCAATGGAAGAGATGCTAAGTTAAGGCAGGAGGTTTGTGTGCACTTTAAGCTGGTGTTGAGCAGCCTTGTTACTGAAAGAGGTAGGCTGCCAACCTATGCAGATCCCCCTTTTTGTATCAGCACAAATGTTTTGTGTCTAGATGTGCAGCTTGGTCAGTTCCCTAATCTTGTTCCCTGTGCTGTCACAGTAGCAAAAACTCTAGGAAGCCTCTTTAGCAAGAGACAGGTAAAAAGAAAATGCAATACAAGCCAACTTTTTATGGAAACTGTTGAATCTGAGAATAGACTAAGAACCCTTAAGCAGTCATGTTTCTGATCACTTGACACAAACAAATGGAATAATTTAAGTCAGTGGAGAGATCCCTTTTAATCTCAAAATCTTTTAGCTCATGAGCAGCCTATATATTATAACCACTCTTTGTCGCACCATTTTTCTGAATGTCCCCATCATTTGGTATTTGCACTCTCTGTAGAACTATGTTCTTTGTGGCAGAGGCAGTGATGCAATGATCTAACTGAGAAGAGATGACTGGTAATGTGGCAGGTACCCTTTACTTTTAATACACTTAAAACAGAAGTGTGTGCTCATGTTTTGGGAGGATGCAAGGCTGGAGAGACCACATTCCAGTATGAGATAAGTCAAAACAGTGACTGGAATCCAGGAAGTGAGACTAGGCAAAATATATTCTCAGTATTTAATCTGTTGGGATGTACTTAGAGGGAAAGAAAAAAAAATCCATGGATGCAAAGGGAAATACCTTGTCTTCAAGTGTTGCAATGACAGGATGTTGCATGAATATTTAACCTGTGTGTCTGAATTTAATTGACCTGCTGGCACTTTTGTAAAGAAGAATGATAGCACAACAAGGCTTAATATTATGAATCATCATGAGTAAACTGCAGTTGTGTTAATATTTTTACTTGTAAATAGCTGCAGTGCTTGAGTACTGTACAGATTTATGCTAAATATCGTAGTATAACAAACATTAAAGCCATACTAAAAAACTAAGGGTATTTGATCAGGACATCAGAGGTGAGAAGAGATGTCTTCCTCTTCCCTCCCTCCCCCTAGTATAAGCCTTAATTTATAAAAACTATATTCTACAGAGAGGGCATAATTATTTCTTTTCACTTTTTCTATTTAGTTGACTCAGTAAAATGGAAAGATGGTGGGTATAGCTTACTCGACCTCCAGTAATGTGCAAAATTGGCTGGCAAATATTTTAGAATCATGCCTCAAATCACAGAATCACAGAATCACAGAATCACTGAGGTTGGAAGGGACCTCTGGAGATCATCTAGTCCAACCCCCCTGCTCAAGCAGGGTCACCTAGAGCACATTGCACAGGATTGCATCCAGGCGGCTTTTGAATATCTCCAGAGAAGGAGACTCCACCACCTCTCGGGGCAACCTGTTCCAGTGCTCTGTCACCCTCACAGTGAAAAAGTTTTTCCTCATGTTAAGATGGAAGTGTCTGTGTTTCAGTTTGTGCCCATTGCCTCGCGTCCTGTCGCTCGGCACCACTGAAAAGAGTCTGGCCCCATCCTCTCGACACCCTCCCTTCAGATACTTGTACACATTGATAAGATCTCCTCTCAGCCTTCTCTTCTCCAAGCTAAACAGGCCAAGCTCTCTCAGCCTTTCCTCATAAGAGAGATGCTCCAGTCCCCTAATCATCTTTGTGGCCCTTCGCTGGACTTGCTCCAGTAGTGCCACATCCCTCTTCACAGAAGCAATACAAGTCTTACAAATGTAGCAAATTTGACAGATCCTGTACCTCCACTAGTAACATCCTAGTTTGTGTGTTGTGATTATTCTGGTTTTGCTCCTTTCAGTCTCCTTCCTCTCTTGTTCCTCTTGTCTCCTTTCCTGCATGCAAATCCAGCCTTAATTTAATATCCTAGTTTTAGCAATGTTTCATTGTTCTTGGGATGTTTGACCTCCTGAAAGCCATGGATCTTTTAAATTGAAGAAAAGGAGTTAATCTTGACTTAAAGTTCCTGGCAAGGCCAAAATGTATTTTGGCCTCTGTGTGGGTTAAAGCTCAACTTCTTAAGAAGTACATCTGTAGTCTAACATTGGTGCTGAGGGCCAAATCTTGTTAAAACCATGCTGTTGAAGCATGTTTTAGTTGCATCCAAATTCGCATACAGTGTTATGACTGCAGTTTACGTAGGACCATAATATTTTAAAACCATTTTAAGGTTTAATTGAGATATGATATCAAAGGACTACAGTGTTTCCAGATAATATCTGCTTGTTAGGTAGATAACTGAAGTAAAGCCGAGGTTTTTAACGACTCTTCAGAAACCCTTGATTAAATGACTTCAGTTCTAGAACACAAAATACCTGAGGCATGTGTCACTGAAGTGTCCAGTGTCTGACGAGCATGGCAAGCAGAGCTTTTGAGAGATTGTCAGTTTTAAGCAAGCAATAAGCTAGTTTCGATCAGGTTTTCGTATGTGTTATTAAAAACTAATACCCTGCTCTAATACCTTCCACAGGACTCTGCTTTGCTTGTCTGCCAAAAGACCAGTTTGTATAGTAGAACCATTGCTGAAAGAGCAGCAGGATTTAACAGACTTATTTCCTCTTCCCACTCTACCCCCAGCTGCTGCTGGCTTTGCAGGACAGTTACTACAATTTATCATCTCCTGAGAGATTCGTGTACTGAAATAGAATGACATAATCATCATTTCATTTTATGGGGCTTATCAGTTGCAGCACTCTAGGCACCTTGCAAGCCTAAAGCCATTAAAACCGATAAAAATCACATAAATTATTTAAACTAAACCGTGTTGCTGGGCTGCCAACCCTTTCAGATGAGACTTCATACTCAACTCCCACACACTATAGCGTGAGGTCAGTTAATCGCTCGGCTCCTCTTTCAGAAACCTTCCTATCTCAGTACTGTTTCCAACTGTAGCAATAGCCCCCATGCCGAATATCCCATATTGTTTATTCATATCGTGCTCGCTCTGCTAGATAGTACATTTTGCACATCAGGACTCGAATAGAAAACCAATCCCTGCCATGTCTTCCCTGAAGTGTCTACTGGGATTAAATTATCAGGCAAGCTGTTGCAAAGGATGCTTTTTGAGGTAACCTTAGGTCAGATCAGCATCCACTGTCCTTGCCTCGGAATAGACTTAGAGTGGTTCCAAGCTTCTTGGTGGTTCAGGGTTTCCTTAACTGCTTCCACCAACCTTAGGCAAGCAGCAGTATTCCCAAAGTCATTGGCTCAGTCCTGTAACATCAGGGCATATGCAAAAGAAAATTCTGCTAAACTGTTCTTTCGTGAATCTCTAAAAAACTTTCCTTTTTGTCTGTCCCAATACTTATCTTTGCTGGAGTCTGCTGTGTTTGCACCCAGTAACTGTTTTCTATATGTCTTCAGATAGCCAGGTCACACTGTCAGTCCCAGTATCTGCAGTCTAAATGTTGGTCTTCGCAAATAAAGCGTATGTTCACCATTTCACCTTTGCATAGGGCTGGGAGAAGGGTTTGTGCAAGAAGGGGAAATAAATCCATTTAGAAAATAGTACTAGCTCCTCAATTATAATTCAAACTATTAGTGTCTCCTGAGACTGCCAGCAGACTGCAAAAGGAGCGACTCCCTGAAAAAATTTTCCAGCACTGTATATTAATAGCACATATTGTGAAGTTGCAAGGCTCAGGAGCTGTAGGGAGGCAAAAAGAAATGAGGAAAAACTAGGTCTGGACCTCGTCTTTGTCTCTAGCATTGCTAAAATATATGCGAATATCAGTTATGTTGATTTTTTTTTTTTTTTTCAGTTGTTACACAGTGTAACAGCTAGGACTTTGAGGATTTTTCTGTGTGAAGAAGAGCTAGAGATTATTTAAAGAGAAATATGAATTCTCCTGCTGGTTGCACAGTGGACCAGTTATGCCTTGTCTGAGAAATGTATTCTTCCACGTCCATTGCTGGCTTCCACATCCGTTGCTGGTTACGTACAGCTTGATATTCCTTTGACTGTTCAACAGTTGCACAACTGTTTTAATAAGCCTGTTTTATCCCTTCTCATACAGACAGAAAGCTTTTCCTGGTGTGCTGTCATTAATTCTTTCTTCTGCTTAATCCTAGGGACAGAGGCGTGGCCCCCAGGGGTTTGTCTGAAGTATGTTGGGGGAGACCAGTTTGGCCATGTGAACATGGTGATGGTCAGGTCCCTGGAGCCCCAGGAGATTGCAGACGTCAGCGTTCAGATGTGCAGCCCCAGCACAGCAGGAATGTATCAGGGACAGTGGCGCATGTGCACTGCCACAGGACTCTATTACGGAGGTGAGTGCTTCCCTTTCTGGCCCTTCAGGCTTCTCTTCATAATGCTCCCATTGCAGGTGGAATAGATGTTCCTGCTGGCCCCTTGCAGACGCTCTCCTGATGTGTAAATGGTAATTTAGCCGTACACTTTACTTGTGTGATTTATTGCGATGGCTGTTGACACGTTACTACCCTCTGCGAAGATACAGCTGACTGTGAAGGTCCTTGGTTTCCATTCTGTAAGCGCTGTGCTCTAAAAATCGGATGGCCGGTGCCCACTGCATTTAAACCTGAAGGACACAAAATGTGCATTCTGTAAGCTTTGACCAAGCGCGGAAGGCAGAAGTCTGCCAGCTCTGAGACTAAATATAGAAAATAGAATAGAGGAAACATTAAGCGAGCTGCTTTGTTTTCTTGGTCAGCACAGGTTTGTTTTCTAAACTCTGGAACAAATTGCAGATTATACAAAGCTCTGGAGAATAAAGGGACTTGCACGGTTCTTCTTGAGACTCTTACCCAGCCGGTCCTTGTCCGGATTCTTTCTGAGTTACCCAGTGCTGAACATGGTGAACTAAATACAGACACAAGAACTTTTCAAGTGATGAAATCCCCATCTAAGAAGTTTGGTTAAGAAGTGGCCCAGGTTCTAAAACTTTTACCTGGTGCATTTACTGTAGAAAGTGGGTTTTTTTGTTGTTAATAACTATTTAAAAATCACTGTATAATATTTTATGTAGTGCCTCAGCCTAAACCCACCAACATCTTCATTCATTTGGAGTATTGCAGTCATTTTTAGCCAGCTTTATTTTATACTGAGAACATCTTTGTGACTGTTTTGGCAGTTGGGAGTATCCCGAGTACATGGGTTTGAATGAGAAATATTAACACTCTGAGTCAAAAATAACTCTTTGCTCAGAAGTACGTGTTTCTTTGGCAGTATTGTAAGAATCTCCTGTGTTGAAAGTGGATGCAACTTGTCCCTGAAATAAGAGCGTGAATTCCTCCGCTCGGGTTGAAAGGCCAGCTGAGCTAGCGTTGCCCGCCACGGGCCTGTGTGCGTATAGAACCAGGGCTTCCACCGATGACGGCAAAGAAACGGTTTAAGATCAATATCCCTAGTTAGGCATTTCGAAAGAAAGCATCTACGCGTTTAATGCCAAGCCCAGCAGCCAAACAGATTTTAAGATGCGTCCCCTGCGACGCAGCCGCTTTCCCGCCCCTTATTTCCCCGGGTTTGGGTCCGGCAGCTGCGCGAGGGCTCGCGTTATTGCGGGTTCGGCCTCCATTGGGGGCGGCGGCGCCGCGGGCGGGCGGCAGGGGGCGCCGCCGCGCTGCCTGGCCGCGCCGCCGGGGGGCCGAGGGCAGCGGCGCCCCTGCGCGCCGGGCTGCGGCCGCGTCGCTGTGCGGTTTGGGAGCCTTCGGCGCGTTTCCTACGGGGTTTGCGACGCTGGCAGGATTTGGGGGGGTCTTTAAGCGTTGCTATTTTTTTATAAGGTAAAATCCCCCTGTCTCTAATTGCCTCGTAAAACGCAAATTAATGAACTCAGCCTCGTTAAACCCGGTGAGCGAATGGAAGGCGGACTTCTGCACATCAGAGCTGCTCCAGTAGCAGTGGTGGTAAAAGCAAACAGCAAAAGAACCTGCTGTCTCCTTCCCCCAGGCCAGCAGTGGCAGCACAAAGCAGCCCCTTGTAGGTTCATGTTAACTGCAGGAAAAACAGAAACTGAATTACATGTGACATGAGGTGCCGTTATTAGATCTGCTGAGATGAGATAAGGTATTGCTGTTCTTTTGAATTCTCCCTCTCCATGCAGCAAAACAAAATTCAAGCATGTTTAATGGAGGGGGAAAAATGCAATAAAACTGAATTTGGATACATATCAACCAATTTATGTAAATAAGCCACACTGTTTGCATGAGGTGTAAATGAAATGGTAAGTAGAATAATAATCTTATCTATGTACAGGGGATAGATATTAGGTAAGAGCTGTAAATATTTTGAACTGTTCATACAGTTATCTATCCAGTAGGTTGAGAATTAATGTAATAATATCCCAAAGGTAGCTTGTCCACCTAATGTGGATGTTCTGGAACTGGAATAGAAATACTTTAGAGTGAATTGTCATAGACCTAACTGCCTTCTAAGTGACCCTTTTAGAAGGTTTGGCTACTAAAAAAACAACAAAACTAAATGAGAAACCCCTGGCTTTTACCATCAGAGCAGAAGATTGAGAGTGATATCTCTTGGGCTCTCATTTCAGTCTTGCTGTGTGGCCTTGGATAAAGTCACTTAGTTTTCTTTTTTCAGTGCCTGCCATTGGCAATCTGAAGTGTGCAGTTTCAGACTGTCATGCTGATTTGTTGTTTTTATATGTTTTTAGTTAGTTTTCTGGAAGTTCAGTAGGAGTAAAACTTGCTTGATTTCTGGAGGGATTGGACTCGATTAGTGTTTAGCCAGTATTTCTAATGCTTTATAAAATGTGTTATGAACGAGCAGCTTTCTTCTTTTTTCTTTTTTTTTTCTGCCATTGTAAATGATAGAATCTCTGTTCTGTTTTCTCCTTCTCTCCCCTTCTCCATAAGCTCTATCTCATGATGACCTGAATGTCTTTCTCTTTTCATAGATGTCATCTGGGTGATCCTCAGCGTGGAGGTTGGAGGACTTCTAGGAGTAACACAGCAGCTGTCATCCTTTGAAACAGAGTTCAACACACAACCGCATCGCAAGGTAGAAGGAAACTTTAACCCATTCGCCTCTCCACAGAAGAACAGGCAACCAGATGAAAACAACCTAAAAGACCCTGGGGGTTCCGAGCTAGGCACAATCAGCAAAAACACATGGGGGCCTGCTCCTGACCAAATTGAACAAGATCAGAATGGACTGTCACAAAACTCTGTAAATCTCTCCCCCAGCAGTCACTCGAACAACTTGTCGGTAGTGACATACAGTAAGGTAGGTGCCCTGGGAGAACAGGAGAATGGGTAGGTGATGAGACTGTGATGTATGTGTAATAGTTCTTCGTTACAAACTGCAAAGCCCTTCCCTTCTGCTTCTGCCAGACCTGCTAAGGAAGGTTTTGAATTTGACTGTCTGACTCTGCCAACTTCTCATGTTACATTAAAATACCTTTGCCTCTGATAGACTCTACCAGATCCACCTTTTTGTTTTTGCTTCAAATCCTTCTTAAAGTTTATATAATCTTGTCTGGGTGCTGTAACTATTAGTGGCTGGAGTCTACTCCAGTTACATGTGCAAATAAGTCAAAATATCTCTCTATCTGTGCTCCTGATTTTTACATTTAAAAAAAAGACTTAAAAAAAAAAAGACCACGCCCCTAAAACCTAAGGTGAATCCAATAACTTCTTTTTAACTGGTCTGGGGAGACTACAGAGCTCAACATTTTGATCCCAGAATCTATCTGTCAGGAATAGTCAATCAAAGGATTATTCCTGTCTGTGTCCTTGTCTTGTTTATAATTGTAGGTGACTTTTAAATTATCCTTACTTCTCTCTCAAAAAGCTTGCTTGATGGATGCTATATGAGTCTGAGTGATATTTTGACTGTTTTTATTTGCTTGTGTGTGAAAATTGAATTGCAGGATTATTTACAATTCAGAATCCACCTGTTAATGCAACCAGTATGTGTAGGTGTGTACTGTCATATGTCAAAATAGTTTGATTTTAAAATCCTTTAAAAACGCTTTACTGTACTTTAAGCAGGCTGTGTAGGACAATAACACTTGGTTGCTGAATGACTTAATAAAGCCCTAATATTAGTTCGCCTACAGCACTATAGTTCCTAACTGGATGAACTGCCTGTCCTATATCAATGGATCATATTTTAGTGTCCTACTTTGCACCAGGGCTATGCTTTTTTTTTTTTTAAACTGATGGCATGTGTGGGAACGACTGTTTGGCAGACTACCAATCACCCTTTTCATGTTTTGCACTTCAAACATCAACTCTTGTAAGCTGTATTGGCTCCTGCTTCAAGATTCTCAGTTACTGAAGATCAGATGAATGGCTTAGAAAATTGGTAGAAATAAAGCCTTTCACCTATCAAGTACAATCTAAATCAGCAGTGACGGAAAGTCACTGCCATTTAACAGTTGCTTGTGGACAGCAGTGCACACTCGCACAGCAGTGATCTCTGAAGAGACCACTGTCTGGCCTGGCAGAGGCCGTGTGCATGCTGATGCAGCTTCTCTACATTAAAAGATTATCTCAATCAGGTGCTTCACGTGGGGAATGCTGCTGTGCTGTTGTCTGTCATACACATCCCAGCAAAGATGGGTAGCAGCTCTGTTTGTGCATCAGTCAGTGAAAAAAGTTGAAGTAAAAATCAGATAGCTTTGGTGAGGTAGTGGACTAACTAGCCTTTCATTGCTAAAATACAGCCTTTCGTAGCTAAAATACTAGGTTTAATTTAGGTAGGAATATTCAGTCCCGGTTTGGATGGTAAGCTTTAGGCTTGGTATGGCTTTTTTTTCACTTGTTTACTGTGGGTGCAGAACTTGGCAATTGCTTTGTAGTTGATTTGCACTCGCAGGTGGATGGATGCGGAACTGCAAATATATGCACTTCCAAAAAAAGGTCCTGCGCAAAAATTCTGGATGTGGGGTTTTGGCAGTAATGTGGCCTTCAGTTTTCACTAGGTCTCTTTCCATGTAGTGAATTTCCTTACCCTTCCTAGTGAAACGAGTGCTGTGTGTACTAAAAGGTCGAGTGTATCCACAGACTGGCTGAGGAGCATTAGAATATTATGTCTTTTTAAGGAACATAGATGTAAGAAACCTGTACCTGTTGGAGATGCAGTGGGCATAGCAAATGCCAGCTATACCATAGAGAAGAAAAGCCAAAAGGAGATTGAAGCACTAACAGAGATGATAATTTCACTAAATTTATGTAAGCTGGTCTAGCTAATAACCCAAAGTTCTTGATCAGTACTCTTATGTTGTGAGTCATTGTAATCTAGCCTGAGATGTAGGGTAGGTGACCTTCTTTCTTTTGCTGCTTGTTCCTTTTTGTATTTACAGAATGTTTTGGGGTGGTTTTGAGGTAGACTTTCTGAGACAAAAGCAGAAATTTTGTTCCCTCCTTGCTTCAGAAGGAATAATTTGATGGTTCTTTTTGGAGAGGAGGTGGAGTTGGTAAAGGTTTGTTCATTTATTGAGGTTTCTGACTCTACCACTATGTTTCTATTTGTGACAAAATAAAACCAGTTTTTGCTTTTGGGGCATTATTAAGGTAGTTTTGAAGGTCAGGGTGCTTTGTCCAGCAAGCATGCCTTGTCCGGTCCATCCAGGAGAGGACGAATTCTGCCGCTTACCTGATATTCACATTGATACAGTACTTGTGGCTGGTTTCTGTAGAGTGAATGAGTTCAAGTAAGTTTGATCTCCTCAACACTTGGTCTCATTTAAAATTGCCAGGTGAACATGCTCACCTGCTGTGGTTTGGATCTAGCACTATTGCATGCCTTCTTCCTGCAAGCTGGAAGTCTTTCTGGAAAGGAATTTTTTGCTTTTGTTTTGTTTTGTTTTTTCCCCTACAAGGGGAAAATGTGTAACCAGCATCCCCAGATCTGTCTCTTTCTTAGATTAACCAGAGAAGGGTGTATCGGGGGTGACTTCAGAAGTATTAAACCACCTGAGCAGCAGATGGTGTTCAGGTACCTGTTGGTAAAAGCCGTATCTTAGCATCTGCTTAAGCTGTTCTATCTCCCCCACTTCCCCAGGGACTGGATCTGTGCTCTGCTGCTTGAGGGTGAAAGGAAGCTACTGCTTTAGAGCTGTTGCCTTATGACCGAATGTTGATGTGCAAGGCTTTATTTCAAATTCTAGGAGCAGATAGAGAGTACTGTGGGCTGGCTATGTAGTTGCCCATTAGGATACCTGGATTTTATTTCCTTTGGGCTGAACCCTTAGTACTTGTGTCTGTTTTCACACACCCAGGGAATGGAGTGAATGCCTAATTAGGTTTAACAAAGCATTTGGTGAGGTACAGCAAAGGGGGATGGGTAAGGCTTAGCCAAGATGTTCAGAAAGGCCGACATCCCATATTTAAAAGTAATATAAGCCCTTAAATGTTTCTCAGATCATCGTTGGGGCTTCCTCTCTGCCGAGAGACCTTGGAGAAGCCCAGCCATGCAGTTGCATGAGACCATGAAATCTTTGAGACAAAACTAGTGGTTTCTGGCATCTTAAGAGCCAGTGGTAAATTGCAGCTGTAAAACACGCTAGAAGATGCCAAATGTTGTCTGTATTAGTTCTCCCTCTGGAACAACTGAGCAGGTGTGACTTGTCCTCTAAAATTCCCCAGTGGAGTCAGGATTTCTGTGACACCGACATGCCATCTGCTGCTGAATTAGACAAGTATATTAATGTTTCGCATGTGAAACAGTCAGAATGCTTTTCTACAGAAGTACAGAGAACGTGATGTGGATGCTGTGCTCAGTGAAATAAACTTTCTTTAAAAAAAAAGAAAAAAGAAAAACCAACACTCAATTCCCTATAAAGAGAAAAGATTAAACCTGTGATATAGTCAAAACAAGTTGAATGTGACCTTTATTCTTGCTACAGTATATGGCTTCCCTGGGTCCACCCGGCTTTACCTTATCAATAAAGTTCTGGAGGACTGTAGATCAGGGTCTATGTTTAAGGCATCGTTTTAAGCATTATATTATTGTATCCATTCCCAGTAGAGTTTTTGCATGTTCTTAGAATTAAACATGTACTTAAGTGCAGGATAGTGCTTATCTCAGGATAGGGATGAGCTGTGTTAGAGTCCAGATATACCCATGCATGGGTATTTTATTCTCCTATTTGGCAATCGCTTTCTCTCTGGATTCTCAAGAGAGATGTGGCTAATATAGCTTCCTTCTATTTACTCGCTCCTGTCTCATAGCAACGTTGTCGAGGTCACTGCTGCTCTCTTGTGACTGTCTTTTACATTAAAAGCACAAGATGCAGACTTATGGGGCCTGGGGAATTAGAGTTAAATTTCTTAACTAAGAAAAGAAACCTACAGGTTTAAATGCCTCTAAGAAGAGATGAAGTAGATTGCCATATACAGACATCCAGAGTGTACTTGCCACTTGCATTAAAAGAAACTGTCTAAATCTGTTGGTGAATTTGGTTGCCCACCCATCTGCACTGAGGAACTGCTGCTTTCTGTTGAATATAAAGCTGCATGTGGAAGCTCTGATTCATACAAAATACATAGTGTAGTCACTACCATAATAAAGGAGATGCTACGGTTTGGCAGATATTAACCTGTTCTATTCATTGCTCACACTGTTCTTAAAAGCCCCATGAAATATAAGCATATTTGGAGTTCACAAAGTTAAATTCCTAACATTTTTTTCCTGCTGCATTTATGCTCCCCATCTTATCTCATTCGGTGTGCAGCTGAATTCTGATCCATACTACTTGACAGTTTTCTTTAAGGGAAAAACCAAAAATCCCTCTGTCTTTAAAGCCTTTAACTGGCCTCCCCTCTCTCAGCTGAGTTTAAAAGTTGCTGCTGCTCTGGGATGCATGCTTCTTCCGAACGAGGGCACTCTGATTTGTGTATTTTTGGAGTACCTCTGTAGAGTCGAGACAGTCTTTTCCACTGGTAACTGTTTGGGTACTGAATCATATTTGGGTAAGGATGGTGCCTCAGAAATATGATTTTAATTATTATTATTTTCTCCCTTAGCTTCCATGTAGAAGAGACTCTCCCATCCCATTATCTGGGCTTTAAACTGGGCTAGTTACTGCATGGTTAAACTCATTTAGAACAAAGTGGGAGAAAGTCAGGACTCAAAACTACCATAGCTACTCCTTGACAACCACAGTGCTGCGTAGTGTCTGCAGGCCAAACTGATGTTGCATGAGCTGGTTTGCTTTTTTTGTGAAAGACTAATGTGTTTGGATGCTGCATGTTAGCTCATCCATGAAAACCAATAGTCCACGTGCTCTTGGACTGTGGGAAATGTGAGTTAATGTGATTTTTAGCTTAACTTTGCTCCATTGTAGGCCAACCGTTTCCCTATTCTTTTATCTCTGCAGACTAAAAGCACGCAGTTGATTAAGTTACAACAGCTAAGTTGTTGCATGGTAACTTAACCGTGTACCTGAACCCTCGTGTACCTAATCAGTTCATGCATCTAAACCAGCCGTAAGAGTGGCTGCACTGTGAGAAGGTTCTTAACTTTCTGGTGGTCTTAATTGCCACACCATGTTTGCACAGCATGCATGGAATTAAAAAAAAAAAAAACACAAAAAAACCCTGCTAAATACTTTGTTCTTCTGTTTGTGTTCAGTTTACATAAAAGTTAGTCAAGAGACCGCTGCGTAGTTTGGAGAAGCACTGGCTAGGAACGGCCCAGGAGGTGGTGAGGAAGCGGGGACTTGTAGGGTTGTCTGATGCTACTGTCAGTGTACACTGGGAGACTCCTGTATTGCTTTGCAGCTGTGCACCAAAATCTCCTGTCTCTCGGGAAGTGTACCTTTTGCTGATCTCAGCTCAGCCACAAAGGTGAAATAAAGATAGCTATTTGAAAGCCTGTGTTGTGATGGTTTATAAAAGGTTAACTTAATCTTGGTTTTATTTCAGTGTTACCTAAAAATGGTCTGCTTCATAACCATTCAGTTAAGAAAGCAGATGGGATGCTTCTGTTTATTCTTCAAATCATATTCGGGTGGTGTGGTGAATGCACATACAGTGTTTTTGCTGTGCTTGTTGTGCCTTCCTTTTGACACAGGTGCCTGCGTTTCATGTGTGGAAAGAGCTCAGCATTGACAAAGGCCTTTAACTTTCCAAAAGCTCTCAATTTCCTTTTAGACACTGAAGTCAAATGATTATTTATATCAATAATTCTCATGTCGAGTCTTCTCTTGAAAAACATGATCCTCTCTTCTCATGTATTTATCTGTCTGAATAGCCAGTGTGTTTTCAGTAGCAAGTTAGCAATTACTGCTATGGAAGATAATGGAAGAACTAAAAGTAAATTTGCAAAGCTGCAGCTGAGCTTTTCATAAAAACAGTGATCTCGCTTTGAGAATAGAAGGGAATTTGCCAAAAATAGTGTGATTCTTCAGCTGAAATAATTCAGAAAAACTGCAATTGTATGCAAGTTTTTTTATGTTTATGATGTAAAATGCTGCATACAAGGGACGATTATTCTTGAAGATGTCTTATTGCGGAGATTGTTACTGCTGCAGCACAAATAGCCAAAGTTGTCAGATATCAAGACGCTATTACACTGTGCACATTGAATACATATCATAAGCAATTCTTGCTGCAAAGAGCTTGCAGTCTTAGCTGGATCAGGTGAATAAGAGGAAGAAAAAATGTTCTCACTTTACAGAGGAGGATAAGAGTTTCTTGCTCAGGGATGTTGCAGGAAGGATATATCAATACAAACACCTGAAATGAAATATCCTGGACCACAATGCGGTTCTGAAAGCATGTATTGTCATTTATTCCTATCCATGTCCTGGTTACTTAACCAAAAAAATCAAAAGCTTAATGAACAGGTTATAGGGTGCAGAATTTTGATTGTTTTCACCAGAATATTTTAGGGGGGGGGGAAATATCCATAAAAATGTGAAATGCTATGCTTTCTGGCACAATGTTAGGTTAAAAACAAATTTTTTTCCCCATGCAGGAGATCTGTGTCCCTAGGGAGGTTAAGTCTGATGTAAAACCAAATCTGTACTTGAAAGGAAATGAATTTTTTAAAATTTCTTAAGTTCTTATGTACAGTAATAAATCTCATGGGTAAATGAGATGCAATGAAGAGTTCTTTTTATCCAAAGTTGCATATGGTAATCCCAAGAGCAAAGACTTGGGGCAGCTTTTTAGGGAAATTCGTTGCATCAAAAGAAACTCAGATCTCAAGATTGTTACTGGAATTGATCGAGTAGTCAGGGAAGCTCACCTGGAGAGGCCGGGCTGTTTAGTGCAATGGAGCACGTGGTATAAAATTGCATATACTTAGTAATCTGACACTAAAGGTGAGCTAAATTCTGTTTTTAATTAACATCGCATTAGCATAGTCGTGAGGCTTTAAATTAGATACTGCAGAAAACAATATCTGAAGACCCAGAGGAAGGTTTTCACTGAAAATAAGGTTAATAGCCACTTTACAGGGTTTCTCTGTGCGTATGGCAAGATGGCTCAATGAACTGTTCTCATGCCTGGCTTGCCTCAATACACAGTCTGGAGTCCTGTGCTTATTAACTGTGGTAACTCTTTAATGTCGCGAGGCCATGCAGGTGTCATGAGGCTTAGGGCCTGCACAAAAGACTTCAGCTGCAAAATACTGGCTCAGCTGTGGAGTAAGCAACCTCCAGCAGAGGGAGCAGGCGGCTGGGAGCAATTACTTTTGAAACCACTCGCATGGGTTTGTGAATGCTTGCTGGGCAGCGTCTGCAAACAAGGTTATTTAATTGCAGTGTGTGCAGTTAAAAGATGAAGTGAATTCTGGCAAATGTCTGTACAGGTAATCGGCAACAAATCCTGTTTTTCTGGTGTCGAGCAATGGTAGGTACAATAACTTAACCCCCTTGAGATGAGGCTGCTTAGTATCTTGTTGCTAACATTGTTTTCAAACACTGTTTTCCTTGTGTGTCCTGTGATTTTTTTGTTGCTGATATTGCTTGTCTATGTGCATCATTTAAATGCACGGTTTCTTTTCTGCCTTCCCCATTTCAGTGACTATTTTTCAGAAATGTTCTCTCTTTTAGTGGGAACTGCTGTTTTCGGAGCTGAACTCTGCTTCTGGAATCTGCTGGGTGTTGATCTTTTGAAATGCTTGCTCTTACGAACTGGGAGTGCAGTATATTCCTAGAGCAGAAGCATGTTTGTTTGTTTTTCCATCGCTTGCACAGATTTATATCTGCAAACAGCAATTTCTAAGCTTTCAGACTTTTTTCCTATTTCGCACTCAGTTTGCAAGATGTCTTGTTTAATTGTCTGTTAATCCTTGTCCCGTGCTGGAATTTCAAGAGCTTCTGGGAGGTGCTTCGTTTTACAACTGTCGTGTACTGTGTCATCCAATAAATCCTAGAGGATGAAGCTTTTCCTCACTGGCTGCAGCAAGACTGTAGGCTCCTTAGAGCACTTACTTTTTAAAACAGTTTATAACATAGATAAAATAGAGCTCTTGAACTTGGGATTTTGCAGTTGGACTTAAACTAACACAGTTGGTTTTTTTTGGTATGAGTCATATTAAAGACTCATTGCTTCATGGCTCTGTGGCTCATGCAGCAAGGCTGTTCTGGGGTTGCAGGAGAACGTGCTGGAAACGACGTTTCCTTTGATGGGTAGCCCACTGTCCTGTTGAAGGTGAAACGGTGAAAAGTGAAGTCAACGCTTCACTTAAGGACAGAGAATGGCTTTGTGGTAATTGTGCTCTCCATCGTCTTACTCAGCGGCACAGTAGACAGAAGCTAGACTGCATAAAAAAGCAGTTGCCTAATTGTCTTCCGGCTTTGATAATGAAATATAATGAGCTTTTCTCTCTCGTCTCACTTCTCACCTGAACGTGTATCTGGATCTGACAGGATTTTGTGTGGTGTGTATCTTCATCTGTTATGTCAAACTTCGTATCTCTGTGACTTAGATCTCTTGCCTTCCTTTTGGTCTCTTTCTTTTGCTCCCTGATGAAATACTTGATGGGTCATTTGAACATAAGAACTTACAGAAAAGAGTTCCTGTTGATTTGAGACCTGTTACTAGATCTGGTATTTAGGTCCCTCACCTGAGAATGTAAAGAAGGGAAAATGGATTGTGTAGTAAGTATTTTAATTTTTTGATTAAATGTTGTGGTGGTTTTTTGCTAGAAGAAAATGTGCATCCTCGCCTTGAGAGAATGAAAGTGTCAGGTGGGAACACGGATTTCAAAACGCCCTTTTTTAAAATACACTCTTCCAATGCTTACAACCTTTCACTTAACTGCTTGCTGCATAGTATAGACTGGTGAAACTACACCTGCTTGGCCTCGCAAGTATTGTAGCATCTGTAGGGGGTTGCTACTCTGATGTAGAAAATCTCACAAGCTGCCCTGTGGCCCAGTAACACCTGAAACACTTTGCCTGGCTATTGTCTGGCCTAAATAACAGCTGGAAGAGGTAAGTTGTTCCCTGAGGAGACCGACAGCAAGCACTGAGCCCTGTGTCTCGAGAGTGTTTCGTATGGCTGGACAACAGAGGTCCCTCCCGTGGTGGGTAAAGGGTTGCATTTGATCCAGAAGTCCTGGGGTGGGATGGTCAGTATTTGCGGGCGTACACTGATCGGGTTTATTTCTTGCCTATTGAAATTGATTATGTCTCCAACTTTCTTTCAGGGTTGCCACGGTCCTTATCCCTTCGGACAGTCTTAAAACACAAAAACAAAAAACGGGTATCGACAAGAGGAGAATTTAACAAAGAACTGACTTATGGGGGATGGGAGGGGGATTCATGTGGCAGACAGACACAACGTGGAGCCCCCTTCTCTGCCTCCGTATCCTGGATAAAGAAGAAAACAAAACAAAAACCTGATAACTTAAAACTAGCTGTTTCCAGAGGAAAATACAAAAATCTAAGTATGCATGTGTGAATGCTGAATTTCAGGAGTGTTGTTTAATGCTATGAGAAAGAAAATACACCAACACCATGGGTTTTTTTATTTTTAGAAGTCATTCTCACACGTAATTAGGTAGCTTAAAAAGTTTAAAAAAATTAAAACAAAAAAGCCATCTTTGAAAAAAAAATATTTTGCCTACAGTGCGGTTGTAGTTTGAGCAAATGTTTAATTTTTGTTTGTTTCCTGTTCATATTTTTTTAAATAAGGGACAGCGTGCATTTTTATGGAACTGTCATGTTTTGCTTGCTACCGAATGGGAATTTGCTTAGCATTTTCTGGGGTTTGTGCAGTGACGTATTTTTGTTGGACATTTTTAATGAGAGATTGGGTCTTCACCCAGCTCTGCGTTTTAATAGCACCTGCTGGTTTTAGTTACCAACTTTTAAATCTTCTCTTAATTCTTCTATTTTTTTTCCTTTTGGTTTGGGTGTTGCTGTTAGTTGTCCTGCATGTCACTGGAAATGGTGCTGAAACAAGGTCTCAGTATCACAGTTGGAGAGAAACTCTGGGACTGGGTTAAGATAACATGGAGGGCTCAATTGCCTTCCCCTTGTACATGAAGTACTCGTAAATAGGCACCCATATTAACAGAGAGATTTATTAAAGTTCCAGAGCTGTCCTATGTGGTTAGCGTTTTAAAATACCTTTTTGTTAACTCTTGATGTACAGTAGCTGTGCCTAGAACAACCAAGCAAGCGTATCAGTTTCGTGCCAAGAGGAAACTCTCTTTCTGTAGGCATAATTCACTTGACAGTAGTTGTAAAGCTTTTCAGAAGTCATGTCCTTTTAGTTTTGAATCTTCCATCGCTTGCTCTCTCTTATGCAGAATAAGTTTCAATTCATTTCTCCTGTGATAAAGTATTAGCTTGGCAAACAAAGGCTAATTCATTGCGTTTTTGAATGTAGAGCAAGAGTTAGTATCATCAGCTGGATTCCACTGTATCGCCTTGTATTCATTCGCCTTTATCTTACTGGCTTGTAGCTTTTTTTGAGGCTCTCACCTTCTAAATGGGCTCTCCAGGGCTTGTTTTCAGAGGAGGAATTGTTCCTCAGACACGGGTTGCTCTGCTGTTCCTCCAGTGTGTGTCCATGGAGTTATGGATTGGGAAGTCCCATGCAAGGAGAGGGAGAATAGCCTTGAGTACTACGATGGATTTCTAAAGCACTGTATCACCACAGACGGTGCTGAAGGGGAGCAAGGTGAGGGGCACTGTCTCTTTCAGAAACTTGAACAAGGCCAGAACAGCCATCTGCCAAAGATACAATAATATGCAAAGCCCCTGCTACCTTCTTCCAGATCTTTCCAGCGTGGTCTCCTTTCTCCTGTTTGAGAGC
The DNA here is from genome assembly GCF_036417845.1 of Apteryx mantelli. Classification (NCBI taxonomy): domain Eukaryota; kingdom Metazoa; phylum Chordata; class Aves; order Apterygiformes; family Apterygidae; genus Apteryx; species Apteryx mantelli. The sequence goes on from NC_090002.1 coordinate 7,101,867, forward strand.
AGAGTGTGGACCTGCTGCGTGGCTTCAGGCTGATTATTCCTGACTGATTGTTTTTTTCTTGGTTGGTTTTGAATGGGGGGTTCGTTTTCACCGCAGCTGCTGAGGACTCTCTTATCTTATTAGTGCATACAGATGGATCTTTTAAGAGGACAGTGGAAGTTCCTTATATCTAACAGAGGGAAAAATTGGACCTTTGGGAAAACACTAAGACATTGTAGCTCCGAGCAGACTGACTGCTTGCTGTTAATTCCATGGAAACAGCTGATAGATTCTGTTTGTATTTCAGAGGTTCGGTTGCTAAAGGTCACCATGTTATCTGAAGTCTCCCTTCAAAAATTTTTGCGGGGGAGAGAAACAAGTATAATGTAAGAAGTTATCTGCATGAAAGAGAAACTTGGATTGCTCACCATTTGCACGTGTGGTTTGGCAGGCAGACCCGTGTCTATCATGGCAGTTTGCTAGAACTGGGTGAGCTAGTACAGATGCAGATTGAACTGCTCTGAAATGTAAACGCGGAAGGTGGTGCTGCCACTGGGTAGTGCAGCTGTAGTGCTTGCTTCTTGTCCTGTAAAAATCTTTTTGCCCTGGATAAGTTGTCTTCTCTCAGAAGCTGAATCTAGGGAATGATTTGCATCGCTGTAGCGTAGCATGGGCAAGTGGATTCATTCTCCGCTCCCTCCTTTTTGAGCAGCTGGCTACTGTAACAAGCTCTAAAGGCATGAAAACATACCTGACCATTACACTTCTTGTAATACTGCTACTTCCCTTCTGAAAGCGTTTAAAACACTGGAGACTGCTGTTTGTCCAAGTGACAAGGTGATTCTTTATCTTTGTTAGCTCCTTTTAGCAGCTGTGTAAGGAAAGGGGGGAGGAATAAGTTCTGGGTCTGCATACTATAGCTGGTGCTGCAACCTTTGCCTTGTGTCAGCTGAGGCAGCTGGGAGACCCTTGAACTCGGATACCCCCGCTCTAGCTTTTTTCTGCTCCCAGGCATGTGCGCTCCTCCCTTATATAGTGGCTGCCACACTTGTGTTCCTGTGCTCCTACTACTAAGACTGAATTTTCCTTTTCTTGAAAGAAGCTTGCATGCACCCCAAGTCGTCGTGTGCTTTCCCACTCAGAAGGCACACTTGTTCTGCACAGATTTGAATTCGCTCTCCTCTTAAGTGTTTTCAGTCTGTGGTGTCTTTGTGACAAGGGTCACTTATTCCGAGGTGTAAGAAGGGCAGGGCCACATCTGAGTTGCTGCTGAAATCTGCAGCCTCTTGTTACTCACGTTACAGCTGTTCCCCAGGTAGTTGCGTGCAAGCGCTCTTGTCTGGGAACGATTGCCCCGCAGATGATTGCAAAGTGCTCCGAATGCTCTGAGGGTCAGGGTTGTAACCCCCGCTGTGACAGTGGAAGAATGTTTAAATCAGTGGCTACCCTACCTCTCCGGGTTTTTCCTCTAGTAAGAACTGTTTCACAGAGGCCAAAGGTGGTTTTGTCTCCTCTGGTTTCTTGGAGCTTAGTGGTGCAGCCAGCCCCAAATTGCTCTTGCTGTCAGGTTTCCAACTTTTAAGAAGGGGGATTTGAACTATCCTCAGAGAAGCTCTTCGCAGGTGACTTCAGGGCACTATGATTGCATTGGTTTCTATAGGACTGATGCCTTCAGACTCATGGAGTCTAACATCGAATACATGAAGTATGGCCTGATTTTTTCAAAAGTGCTAAATGCCAGATCTTTTGGTGAGCATAAGGCTCTCTGTGCAGCAGCTCAGGTAGCTCAGTCCAGGTGAGTTAAGCACACTGAACTCTCAGGCCTGTTGGAAACACGAGGAAATCATGACTGGGTTGGGACTGTTAAGCCAGTAGAAGAGGACACGTTACCCAAGTGAGGCTGGTGCTCCTGACTGGGGGAGGGATGGGGCTGGTACCCACTGGTGGAGGGGATGTAGTCACAGGCTGCAGCTGGCTCCAGTCTCTTAATAATGCCACCTGCCCTGAAGTCTTGAGAAGAGGGAGAGAAAGCAAGATCTTCATTCCCCCTCCCTCTTAAAAGATTAAAAAAAAGGAAAAAGAGGTGATGCGATACACTTCTGATGGCCTCTAAAATGAATCCTTGTGTCAAGCATGAGCCATTTAGGATTTGGAGCTGCATGGCTAAGACGATATGATCAGTGGTAGTCCAGCCACCCTGTCTCAGCCTAGACAGCTTGGAGCATGACATACCTAGGACTAGCCCCAAACTGGCAATACCACGCTAGGAGGAAGGAGCTGCAATCTGCTGCCCACAGCTCAGGAGAGTTGTATCCAAACCCCTCGAGGGTTTGGAAGATGCAGCCCCCTGCAGAGGGGCAAGGTTGTGCGGTCTGAGAGCCCATGGGCATGAGAGTAGCTGGAGTCTGCAGGATTAGGAAATGCACGCTGTCCCACGTCTGGGTTTCTGTTGTGTGTTTAATTTTTTTTTTCTCGTGTGAGTGAGTGGGTGGTTCTGCAGCCTGTCTATTCTCTGGGGGGAGTGCATGTGTAGAACAGGATGGTGTGTTGCCTCATTGAGTCTGGGAGAAGTCCTATGATAGCACATTGGGGGTAAAAAAATAAAAAGGAAGCTTTTTCCTTAATGTATAAATGAATATTTGTATGATTAAATTAACACAGAAAAAAAAAGTTCTTTAGCTGTTGAGAGTTTTATTGAAGCTCCAAAAACTTCTGAACCTCTGCTCTTGTAGCTAAATGTACCCTTTTCACTTCCATCTCCAAGGTGTTTGCAGATGCTAAGATACATCTATAGGCACAGTGTCCCTAAACGCAATGCTATCCCCAGCTTTACCCCAAGATGCTTTCTGTGAAGGGGAGGAGGGGACAGGAGAACCTGTTAAAAAGAGAAGGGGCTCCCACGGCACCCCGTGTTTCTGGCGGAGGATTCCCGTTGGGGTTGTGCAATGCTCGTACAGAGCAGTTGCAGGGGCTGGGAGAGGTCTGGAGGTAAATGATCGGGGAGAAACTAATCCTGTGCCCTGGCTTTTGGAAGCTTCTGGCTGTCAAGGGCTGCTGATGCAAGGTGTGAGGTTAGAACCGGGCCAGCCACTTCCTAAAGCAGGAAGCAGAAAGATGCAAACTTGAGCTCGGACTCATTCCTCCTGTCTGGGTTTGCAAGATCTTGGGTAATTAGGGCTACAGAAGACACTTGTGACACTGCAGTCTTACCCTTTGCCAAGTTACAGCAATGACCTGCATAAAAGTATGTGGCTATGCGTATTCCCAAGTGCTGCCGGTGGAATCATGGCCCTTTTATAAGGTCAGGTAACTGCTTCACAATAAAGCTGCTGTCTCCGGATTAAACCAGTCCTCGGCTGACGCGTATGCTCGTACAGCGCTGTGGCTCGGCGCTGAGCGAAGCGTGCCGGTGCCCAGCCTGGGTGCCAGAGGTAAGCACCATCTCAGCAAAAACTGCCGGCCTCGTGCCAGCTGTAATCAGGGTTGGAGTGGGTGGGAGGGGAGGCAGCATTGAGAGGTCCAGATGCAGATGGCAGAAGGGGAGTGGAAATCTGATTTTTAGTGATCACGTTCATAAGGGAGTCACCAGCGCGAAAGAGTACTGCAGCTGCAGCTGGGTCCTTAAATGCTCCCTGCGTGGTCTCAGCCCGCATCCCAGCGCTTCCCCCGGCTGCTGGCCAGAGCCTCATGAGGCTTGAGAGACTCCAGCCAGCAACAGACTGAGCTGTTGAGTGTTTCATGAGTCTCTTGGATACCCAGTAAAGGAATTTTGTATGAAGTTAATTTTTTCTTACGTCCAGGCTGTCACCAGGGGAGTATTTAGTGCTCTTCACGTATTAGGATGGGGGCATTTGAAGGTCTCCGCTTAGGGAGATGCTTGTGTGGTCATCCTGGGCTGATCTGCATTTCACAAGCCAGCCATTACTGTTCAGGGCACTGAGCCCAAACATTTGCCTATATAAACTGTATTTTGGAGCAGCTTAGATGAAGCTGTTCTTTTGCTTACATGTGACTTTGTTACTAATCCTTGCAAGAAGCCTCCGTGTGTGTGTGCTGGTTCTGTTTTTCAGCATTTGAATAAGCGCCTGGAGCTTTCATGCACTGTTTAAGCTTGTCCGAAAGCTTTCTGGGAACAGACATCCTGCTACCTGTGCCGATTGGTATTTATTTTGCGATGAATGCACCCCTTGAGCTCGGCGCTCGCAGGTGTCTTTGAGACCGTTCTGTGTTTGGATAGGTTAAGATTGCCTCCCCTTCTTCCCTCCCACTCTCTTCCTCCCTTTTCATTTACTCGTTATTTGCTTGAAAGGATCTGTTTGTCTTTAGGGTTGCAACCTGTCAGAAGCTCATCAAAGCAGGACAATGTGATCACACCTTCCTTCAAATACTGTCTTACGAACAGGCAAATAACATGAGCTATTGCTATAATGGAGGTCATCTTACCGCCATGACTCCTGCCTGGTGATTCGATGTGCTGGGTGTGGTGCAAGGTGGCAAGGCAGGAGGCCAAGTCAAATAGCTGCTACAGTCACCTATGAACTGTTTGGGTTTGCTTTTCCTGCTTTTTGAAAAAAAAAAAAAAAATTTTTTTTAAGGGGACCAGATCATTGTCCATTAAAAGTTTTAAAAATCTCACTTAAGTCAGCTTTTTTTTTTTTTTTTTTTTTTTTGGTTCATGAAGCGACGGCTGCTGTAGTTAGGAGGAAATCTTCCTCTCCACTTGTGCGCGCTGGGGATGTGTGCACACTTAATGAGTTACGGTGAGGAAAGGCCACGCACCTTCTCGCAGTGCGCAGGGTTGAATTGCACCGTCCCCCAGGCCTCGGCGAAGACACGTGCTCATCGCTGCCAACAGCTCTGGCTGGACGGGCCGTCTGCTCTCCTGCGCTGACTGAGACAAAAGCTGGGCCAAAACTTTGGTATCGTGTTGCCTTAGCTGCAGGCTTCTGACAAGGGCTCCCTCGGATCACAGCTGGAATCTGCTCGTTGAGGTTTTGTCTTACAGAGCCATTATTTCCCCTCGTTGCAAAGCTGATAAACTCTTCAGCTGGAGGAAGGGATCGCAGTTATATTGAAGTCAACGGCATAAAGATGACTTAAGCCTGCTAGAGCTGCTCTTGGCACCTCCTCTGTAGCGGTCGAGGGCCGCAGCCCCCTTGGTGCGAAGCGCGTCAGGACCGAAACGACTTGCACGGGGATGAACCGGCACTGCGTGAGCTCCCAGCGAGCGCCAGGCCTTTCGGGAGCGCAGGATACGGCCTTGGCTGTCGCTGCAGTGGAGAAGTGGGCAGCTCTTGGTGGTTTCCCCTGTGCCCACCAAGTCGCGTGGGATGAAGCCTGCAATGGGCTGGAAGATGCCAAGGGAGGCAGCTGTATTCACTTCGCCTCTTTCTTCTCCATAAATCCTTCAGGCTACACCGTAAAGCATGTACCAGGCCAAATGGGAAACTAGGCCGTACTCATTAAGGAGAATTTTGTGTTCTGACAAGGGAGTCCGTGGGGAAGAGCATATGTGAATCTGTGCTTAAATGCAAGGAGTCAGAAATAACTTCTAGTGCTAAGTGTGGGGTTTTTTTTCTTTGTAATCTCTATCTCGTTATGGTGCTCAGCCAGTGCATTAGCTGGAAAATTCCCAGTTAAAGAGAAATGATTCAAGGAAATCTAATCTCAAAAGTATGCTACCCCATTCATAAAACACCTGAGTAAAAGCATGCAATGGAAACGGTGAGGAAGCAGATGGCAGGCGCAGGTAAGGAATAGCGTTGTTTGCACTCTCAAATATTATGGGATCAGCTCCGTGGGCTATCGTTAGGCAGGGCTGGCTTAAAAGCTTTGTCCCTTCCACTATTCCCTTATTTTGATTGCACCTTTGCCTGCACGAGCGATACCTTTGCAATACCTTGAAGTGCTTTAGTGGAAAAAGCGTTGTTTGCCCCATTTTTACAACTGAGGCGGCAGGGTGACTCGGCTGATGCCGTAGAAACCTTGGCTCCATCTTCTGCCGTAGTGACTGTGTTGGTGATGGTGGGGTGGGTTCAACTAGACGTGGCGTTATGGGGGCAGAGGAAGAGGCCGAGCGGCGCAGGGCTCGCGGCTTGCTCCTTTGCTCTCGTGTTTCTTGCGTTTTTGGAGGCAGCCGTCCTGGCTGCTGCCAGCCGGTGCTTTCTGCTCGGGTGCTTTCTGCTCGAGCGCTTTCTGCAGCAAGCCGGCTGTATCGCGCGTCTCCCGGAGGCTTTCATGGGCTCCTCGGCCTCCTCTGCCGTCCTCCCGGCGGTGGCGAGTTACAGCTCGAGCTCAGGGTGTTTGAACAAGCCCGAAAGCTGGAGATTAGGTATAATTGCTCTACTTCAGACCTTCTTCACTAAGAGTGGTGCAGTTGTTTTCCAGCAGTCAAGTACCACCTCTTGATCTCCGAGGCTGTGCTCCATGAGCTGTTCAGGGGAATTCATTAAGGATCTCTACAAACACGGATAATAAACCTGCTCAAGTGCTTTCGCACCCGCTGGGAGGGCTTAGTTTGCTTGGCCGCCTACACGTGCTGTTTAAGCGGCCGCTGAAGGAGGTGCAGACGCAGGGGTGTGAGATAAGAGCACCGCGTGCCTTGCCGGGGGAGAGCGTGCGCCTGCAGCCAGGAGCTGCGGTGATGCCCATGCACCTCCTCGTGCCTTGCCTTAGCAAGGTAAAAATCCCCCCCGAGCACCTGCTCCCTTGCAGGGCCCTTGCAAAGCCCGGGAAGGGCTCCTGACGCTAGGAGCAGGGAAGAAGCCTGCGTTTTGGTGGCAAAAAGGAGAAACAGGTGTGTGGGTGGGGAGCCCGATATAGGATGTCTTGCAGAGCTGCTTGCGCTAGCGGCTGCGTCTCCATAGCGATCTCCATTTATTGACTTAAAAACAAGGCGCCCGCTTCCCAGCTGCTGCTCTCGGGGCCGCTGGGCGGATGATGGGTCCCAGTCCAGCTCTCCGGCTATGGGACCCATAGGAGGTCCCATATGGGTCCCCCAGGAGCCGTGTTCGCTAGGGGAGAGATAACGGGGCTGAGACCCATCCCTGCTCCTCCCGGCTCTGCTGCTGCCCCAGCGGGGTCGTGGCAAGTCCTTTCCCCACCTCTAAGGTGGGGATAAATCCCTGGGGCCGCTTGGGTCCCCGTATAAAGCAGGGAGCAAAGCGCTGGCGGAGGAGCCAGCAGGCCGGGGCCGTGTCCGGGGGGCAGAGCCACGGGAAGGTGCTTTGGAAACGGCTTAGGTATCGTCAGCTTGTGCCTGGGAAGAGCCAGCGCCGGAGCCGGAGCAGGTGCCAGCAGAGGGAGCTGAGCGTGCTCCTCATCCCGAGAAACCCTCCGGAGCGGCCGGAGCGCTGAGCCGCCGGGCGCCCCGCGAGCGACGGAGGGAGGCGTCCGAGGCCCCCTGCTAAAGGGCGTTTTACGGCGCGCTCATCCAAAGCCGCCTTAGTCCGGAGGGCGAAACGCCGGGGAGGCCTGAGCGCCGCCGGCAGGGGAAGGGGGCGAGAGCTGGGGCAGCGCCCGGCACTCGGCTTTTGCCCCGGCGTTTTGGGACGACGGTCCCCGGCGGCCTTCGCCCCGACCCGGAGGGCTCTGCGCCCGCGTGTCCCAGCTGCGCGACGGGGGGGTGGGCAAGAAAAAAAGGCAGCAACCCCCTCGCCTGCCGCCTTATCTAATCTGCCCCGTCTCCCTTCCTCCTTGTTTGCCGTGGCCGGGTTTCCTCAATTACCTTGACAGCTGCAGCCTGGGCCCTGACGTCAGCCCCGGCAGCGGAGCCCCGAACGCCCGGCAAAGGCGTCGGACGCGACCCCCGCGGGCGCTGCCTCGGGATGCCGAGCCGCCCGTCTGGGTGATGCCCGAGGACCGGCGCCGCCGGAGCATCCGGCCCCTGCCAGGCTTTAGGGATGCGCTGGGATCCCCGCAGCGGGCGCTTGGCCGGACTTTGCCCCAGGGGAGCGTTGGGCGGCAGCTGCCGCCAGTTCCCGGGCCTTTTCCGGGGAACGGGGCTTGCACTGGGGGAAGCGGTGGGGTGAAATGCGGCTCGGGCAGAGCCGGGGCCACGGCAGCTCCCCGGCCTGCCGTGGCTCCCGCCCGGAGGCAGCGCTCGGAGCAGGGCCGGGGGGAAGCGGCAGCGCTGCCTGAGAAGCAGGTTTGTCAGAGTTTTAAAGCGATCTGAATAAATAGTGATAAAACAATTATTTAAAGAGCAAACAAAGGGAAACTGCGAAACGCACTCGTTTCCTTTCCTTTTTTTTTTTTTTTGGCGGCGGGTGATGGGTGTTGGTGCCGATGCTGCCGGTGGGAACAGATCCCTGCGGAGCCGACGTGCGTTGGCTTCCTGCGGCCGGCTAAGCCGGTCCCGGGGTGGGCTGCAAGGGGGGAGCTCTGTTTGCCCAGCCCGGAGCGCCGGCCAAGCTGGAAAGCAGCCGCTGAGTAACAAAAAGCTTCATGCCATCCTACCAGGAAAAGGCTTTAGGGATGATCCAGCAAACGCCGATCCCCAGGTCAGCGCCAGGCTTGCCAGGAGGGCGACCAGCAGAGGGATGCTGCCATGGTGGCAGCTCCGAGGGCGGCTTTGCACGCGCCCGCTGCCGGCAGGAGACGGAAATCTCGGCTCGCTGCTGCCTGGCCCGTGCCAGGATGCATCTCCGGCGCGAAGCCTTGACCGGCCACGTGCTCCGCGCTGCTTCAGCATCCCGATCCCAACGTCCGCATCGGTCGGGGGGAAGCTCCCGCAGGAGCGCCCGAGGGGGAGATGATGACGGGGCAAAGGGGGCTGTTTCCAGCTGGAAACGGTGGAGAGCGCTCGCCCGGCACACGGTTTGGGCGCCGGTGCCGCGCTGCCCGCAGGGGCGATGCCGATGCCGATGCCCAGGGCCGCGTTTCAAAGGGCAGCGCGTTCCCACCCTGCCCGCCCGCGGCTTCGCTCGGCAGCTCTCGCCCGGGGATTAGGGCCGTGTTGACAGAGCAAATGTTTCGCTGCCTGCGGGATCCACCGCAGGCGAGGAGAGCGCCGGCCTCGCTCTGCCTCCGGCCGGTCCGGGGGCCAGCGGGGCCCTTTCGGGGCTCCCCCTTCTCCCGGGGGGCGGCAGCCCCGGCCCTGCTCCCCGCTCTCCTGCCGGGACCGCTTAACCGCTTTCTGCTTTAATTACTTCTCCTGCGGGGTGTCCGGGCTGCCTTGGTGGCCCGGCTCTGCTGCGGGCTTTGCGTCTTGCCCGTGCTCTCTTGCATTTTACCGTCTTACCCATTTTTCACGTTTTCCTTCCTTCCTGCCCCAGGATCCCTGGAAATGTGACGTTCCGCGGCAGCCCGCTCCCCGGGCAGTGTCGGGGAGGCCGGCCAGGTCCCGGGCCGGGGGGATGGCTGTCACCCGCAGCGGGCCACCCTCCTCACTGGTCACCCCGCAGGAGTGCGCCTGTGCCAGGACGGGGCGATGCTCCCGCTGGCATGGAGAGGCAGCCACGGAGCTGCCGGCTCTCCAGGTGTGGGACCTTTTCCCAGCCCCTCTTTTTCCCACCGGAGCCCGCAGCTCCTGGTCCTTGGGGGGCTCCCAGGCCGGCAGAGGGCTGCTCCGGGGGCAGCCAGGCCAGGATGAGCTGCCGGGGCTGAGCAAGGGGGTGGCTCTGGCCCGGTGAGGCTTCCCTGGGAAGGCCACGTTTCCTTAGGAGCCGGGTGACTCACCGTTGAGTCAGAGCTCAGGTGCGAGAGCTCGGCCAGGCGCCTTCTCCGGGAGCCGGGAGGCTCTTCCTTTCCCTGGCCGGGACAGCGGTCCCTGCGCCGCGGGAGGCCGCGGGGCTCCGCGTCCTCTCTGACTCCCTGCCTTCCCCTCCCCATCCAGCCTTCGGGCTCAGAAAGGGCCGAGTTGGGGTGTTAGGGGCTCTTTTTTTTAGGGATTCCCCCCAGAGGCTCGGGAAGCCTCTCCTGCTCCAGCTCTGCCACCGTGGGAGCCGCTCGTGCCGCCGGGCACCTTGGGGGAGCGTCCGCGCCGCCGCCGCGGCTCCCACGCTCCATGGGGCCGTTATGCCCGCGGATCGTTTGCATTCAGGGGGAAAAAGCAAAAGAAAGGGCAAGACTGGATTTGCATTTCTCGGTGGCAGCCGCTGTGGGAAACAAAACAGCGGAGGGTTTGCTGCCGCTCGGCTCCGCACCGGCGCTGTGTGAAAAGACAACATCCCCGTGCGCTGGCACGGGGCCCTGCCGGTCCCACCTGGCTGCCCGCGCGCGCCTGGGAACGCCGCCGGACAGCGGCCAGGGCTCGCGGGGAGCCAGGGCTGCGCCGGCGCGGGGCTCGTGCAAGAGCCGGTTTCGGAGCAAGGCTCGTCCCTGCGACGGGGCTGAGCGGCAGGGAGCTGTGACCTCGCTGCATCCCCCCCCGCGCCGGTGTTCGCGGAGCCGGGTGCCCCCGCGCTGCCCCGAGCCATCTCTTCCTGGCACCGCTGGGCGACCTGCAGCGATTTCCAGGCTTAATCCCGAGAAACAAAAGCAGGAGTTGAAAGCAACCGGAGGAAAGAAAAGAGCAGGGCATTAACGAAGGAACAGCAAACACGCCGGCGGATCCCTCTGCTCCCCGTTGGCGCCCGCCCCGTGTCCCCGGCGGCCGAGCTGGCAGCACCCCCGGGCGCCCGCTCCCTTTCGGCCCCGGGGGCTGCCCCGAAACGGAGCCGCTGCCGTTCGGGTCGCGGCACCGTGCCGCTCCTCCTGCAGCCTCCCTCGCTCGGGTGCCCCCGCGCCGAGCCCAGGCCGCGGGTGCCGGCTGCAGGGCTCGCGGCTGTTTGCCTTAAGCACACGCACGTGCCCCCATTAAACCGCGTTTATGGCAGCATCTGGGAGATGGGGAAGCCGGGCAGATGCCGGCAAGGGAGGCAATAAACAGGAGCGGCCCTGCCCCGTTCCTTGCTCCGGGGCCGTTTCGGAAACAGGCGTTTTTGGCTGAGCTGCGGAGGGATTTGAGGGGACTCGGTCGGTACCTGCTCTGGAGCAATCGGACCGATGTGGGATTTCTGCTCGTGCTCCTTGGTGGAGCTGCGTCGCAGGGATAAACAGCGCGGGGGCTTTTAAACGTGCATGGCGATCGATGAGAAACGGGGCCGCTATTCCCATCTGCCGCTCCGTCCGCTGCCTTTCCGGGGCACGGGGAGCCCCAAGGGCTTGCAGGCAGCGGGCGAGACCTGGTCCCACCGGCCCCTCCGTCCTGGCTCCGTGCCCGCGCTCCCCATTGCGGCTCCTCTCTGGGATCGCAGGGAGCACTCCGGGCTCTGACCTTCCCTCCGTGCCTCAGCTTGACATAACACCGGAGCGGGAGCGATAAACCGTCTCGGTGCAAGCCGGGAGGAAACGCGCTGGGGTTAGCAAACAGCCGCCGAAGAGCAATTAAGATTACGGGTGGCAGGAGGGGAGCGAGCGGCAGGCGGTTCCCGGCAGGGCCTTTTCCAGCGCTCGGGTCCTGGGATCCCCGGGGGATCCCCTGGGCACCGCCGTCGCTCCCGAACCCCGTGCGGGCTTGGCGGGCGAAGCGGGAGAAACCCCGCTGCCGCAGGAGACCGGGAAACGCTGCGCGGCTCCGGTGACAAATTGCTGGGGCTCGACCGTGTCTGTGGTTTCTGCGATGACATCAAGCCCCTTCAATGGTTTTATTATGTCCGTACATTACATGGCTGCTTCTCTGTTATTCTTGCGATGGAGCCAGAGATTAGCCGCAGGTGAGCGGGCGGGGAGATTCCTCCAGCCTGATTCACAAGCCGTTTCTCCAACTTTCCCCTCCGGCCGGCTCGCCAAGCGTTGAAGCCGAAGCGGTGGCAAAGGCACCGGAATTGCAAGCGAGCGGTTGACAGAAAGGACAAGGAAAAGCACATAAACCTGCGCACACACACGACAGAAAAGCCAGACTTTATTTCCCCTCTGTCATTGTTCCTCAGGTGTCGCAACCTATTCTTTTCCTGTTTTGCATATGTAACCAGAGCTGCTTTGAATAGCAGTTGTGACCCCGCCGCCGGGATTGCGAAAGATGGGAGGCAGCGACGTGCCCCGGGCCGCCAGCCGGCTGCGCCGAGCGCCGGAGCCGCCGGAGCCGCTCACGGGAAGGGAACCGGAGCGGCGGTGCTGGGCTCGGCGCCCCGAGCTCACCTCGCTTTTGAGGGATTTGGGCTTCCCCATCCGCCAAGTGGTGAACGCTCCCGTCTTCGACCGAAAAACATCGGGAATCGCCTCATCCACGCGCCGGCTGCCATAACACTCTTCCCAGGCCTTTGCTTGGGGCAGATGTGTCCGGGAACGCCCTTGTCACCTTGGCTGCATCCCGCTGGCTCCGGGGCCGGAGCCTGGCCCACGGGGAGCCCCGGCACGCGGCTCAGGCTGCCTCATGCACCAACCCATCCGCAAAGGGGCCTCGATGATTGGCCTCGGTCCCCTCGGCCGATTTGGGGGTTTTTCCATGGCTTCCTTGCTGCGTGCCGCTGAGCTGGCCCGCTCTGCCCCGGCGCAGGCAGACCTGCAAAGCAAACGCCTCGGAAAGCCGGGCAAATGCTTTTCCCTTCAATTTATTGCTTATCAAAATCTCCGGTGCTACTGATAACGGGAGCAGGGAAAACATTTTCAGACCCAGACGTGGTCTTTGGAGCCGGGTCCCAGCCAGGCGGGGCTGGCGCGGCGGCGGGATGCTCCCGGGCAGGGAAGTGGGGCCGGGCGCCTCCGGCGGGTCCCTTCGACCTGGGCGTCCTGCTGCCGCCTCTTCACTGCTGCACCCGGACCGCGCTCTTCCCCCCGTTGCAGCTTTGCTGTTTGCTCCGGTAGCGAGTGGTAATTAAACCTAACGAGAGCAGGAGACCCGATGTCCCGGCGAGGAGGTGCAAACGCAGCTCGCAGGAGCCGTGCAAGCAGTCACTGCTCTGCAAACGTCCCTCTAAGGCGGCACTGACCGTGCGAGAGACCTGGCGGAGGCGCCACGTTAAGGGAAGAGCCGGTGGGATTTGTCGCCCAGGAGCAACGTGGTCGCGGCGGCGCGATGCCCCACGGAGGCGGATGAGCAGGTTAAGCGTGGCGGGACGCCGCTGAGGAGCGCCTGCGGCCGGCCTGAGCACCGGCAAAACCCAGCGCTCGCCAGATTGAGCCGTTTGCCCTCAAAGCATCGAAATAACCCGCCGAGCCCCCTCCGCGAACGGCGGCGTCCCGAAGGGCCCCTGCCCTGCTGCCGGAGCTCGGCATCGAGAGCAACCCGGGCTCCGGAGCGGGACGCACCTTCGCCTCCACTCGCCCCCCGCGTCCCGCCAAGCCCCCGGCTCCTTCGTGGCCACCGCCACCACGTGTTACAGGCCCGGCTGTGTTTACCAAAACAGAGGGGAGCGAAGCTGCCCTCGAACGGCGAGAGCCGTAATCGGGGGGGGGAACATTTTTCCCCGCCGATAAGATAACATTGAGGCGTTTCGAAAGGGAGGCGGAAACTCCTGGCGCTGGCAAGCGGGCGGCGAAGCCTGCGGTGCCCTTTGCTAACGCGCCGCCGCGGCCCGGCGACGTGTTAATGCACAGGCGCCTTTCTATGGTTTTTTTTTTTCTTTTTTTCCCCCCCCTCCTGCCAGCAAACAGCACGGGGCTAATGGGGAAAGCGCGGCGCCGGGGTCAGCGGGTGCCAGGTGGGAAGCGGCTGTTGCCACCTGCCCCGGAGCGGCATTCCCGCGGGCCGCGAGAGCGGGCGGCGTTTGCTCGGGCTCTCCCGCGACAGATGCCGCTGTCCAGCAGAGGTTCGCCCAGGTTCGGGCCGTCCCTCGCAGCCCGGACGGGTGCGCCCAGAGAGCCGCCTCGAGGCGGCGGAGGCCCCGGGGCCGGCTCACACGATGGGTATTTACGGCCGGGGTTGGGCTGGGTTGTGTCTGACGTGCTCTCAAAAATGCGGGTTTTGAGGCCATGGGAGAGTTCGTTTTTTTTCTCGAGCTGCCCATGGGAGAACCGACTGAACTGCAACGTGCTCTTTACGTGTTGGAAAGGCAATAAATACCAATTCGGTGTCTGTCTCGGTCGAAACAGCTTTTTCCAGCTCGTGCCAGCAAAGACGCACCAGACCCTGAACGCCCTGCGCCGTCATCGGCTCCCAGGCACCCTGCTCCGGGGCACGGCAGCGATTCCCACAAAGTGCTCTGGCCCCACTGGGGAGGAAGGTGGCGCGTGTCTGTGCCACAGCGCGGCCGGCGAGCGGAGCAAGGGTCTTCTGGCATGGACCAGGTAGGTTGGAGCATCCTCGGCAGGTTGGAGCATCTTCAGTGGGTTGGAGCATTCTCAGCCGGTTGGAGCATCTTCAACGGGTTGGAGCATCCTTGGTGGGTTTGGAGCCACCTCAGTGGGTTGGAGCATCCTTGGCAGGTTGGAACATCTTCAATGGGTTGGAGCATCCTCAGTGGGTTGGAGCATCCTTGGCAGGTTGGAACATCTTCAACGGGTTGGAGCATCCTTGGTGGGTTTGGAGCATCCTTGGTGGGTTGGAGCATCCTCGGCAGGTTGGAGCATCCTTGGCAGGATTGGAGCATCCTTGGCGTGTTGGAGCATCCTTGGCTTGGCACTCACCACCTCCACTGTGGTCCTGCACCATTGCCCTTGCATACATATTGCTGATTTGCTCCTGGCCTAGCCGGCGCTGGAGCGAGTTATTTTGTGCACGTGGGTCTGGCTGAGCCACCGGCAGCGTCGGAGCAGGTCCTTGTGCCGCAGGGCCCGGCAGAGCTGGAGCAGGGAGGGAGCAGAGGAGCTTTCGGCCTCTCTGGCGCCGGCAGCCAGGGCGGGCAGAGGCCGGGAAGGGGTTAACGGCGCCCGGCTTCGCCCCGCCGACGTGGGTCGGAGCCCGGCGCGCTCGACGCACCCCTCAAGGGTTAAGCCCCGCTTGGGATATTCAAACACCTCCAGCTGAGGTAAGCGCCGGCTTGTTTGTTCAGGTAAATAAGGAAGGAATTGGATATAATGGGCAAAGGAGGCATTTGCCGAGCGCTTTGCCTTCCCGCCTCGGCGGCCAGCTTCCCCCTCGCGTGCCGCCACGCCGATGCCCGGCAGCTGAGCCCGGCCCTCGCAGCGCCCATGCGGCTCGGCCCCGCCGCCCTGCCGCCGCTGCCGCCGCCGCTGCCGCCGCTGCCGCCGCCGGGCCGGCGCTGAGCGCCGCTGGCCGCCCCCCGCGCCCGCGCCGCTGCCCCCGGGGCCGCCCCGCCGGGGCCATGCCCGCCGCGCCGAGCGCCCCGCGGACGGCTCTTCCCACCGTGCGCCGGCCCCCGGGCCGCCCCTGAGCCGTCGGCGGGCCCCCGAGGTAAGCGTGTGTCCCCCCCCCGTCCCCGTCCCCGTCCCCCCCGGCAGCGCGCCCGCCCGCCCCGCTCCGCTCTGCCGCCTCGGCTCCGCCGGAGTCGCCCTTTCCGGCGCCTCGTCCCTCCGCGGCTCACGTCGGGCTGGCGCGAGGTTTTCCCGCACTCCCTGCGGTGGGATCGCCCCGGATAAAGTGGGATTTGCCGCCACCCTCCCCCCCCCACCCCGCCGTTGCGCCTTTGCGAATCCTCCCCCCTGCTCGAGGCGGGGAGCCGGGACGCCCCGGTGCTGCCCGCGGCGCTGCCCGTCCCGGCGCCCCGCGAGCGGCCGCCACCGTCCCGCCGCCTCCCGCGGGAACCGGAGCCCGACGGAGCCGGCGCCGGGATGTAACGACCCGCGCCAGCCCTCGGGGCTGCCTCCGAGGGGCCCGGGGCATCTCCGCCGAGGGCTTTTAACCCTTTTACCGGACCCGCAGCCTCTCCGAGCCGCCGTGCATTTTTCCCCCCCCCGCTCCGGTGCCAAAGGCAAATTGGCTCCAGGTTGGATTTTTATGGTTATGCTCGGTTAGTGAAACACAAATGACACTCGGCTGCCAAATCCCCCACAATACGGGCTTTCTCCCGCGCAGGAGGCTCCGCAGGGCCGGGAGCAGGGGCAGGGAGGTGCCGCTATAAATAGGGGCTGCCGGGGCCGGCGTGGGGGCTGGCAAGCTCCGGTGCGCACCTGCGGGACGCCGAGGCCCGCGGCTCCGCGGGGGCCGCCCGCCGGCCCGGCCCCCCCTCGGCCCTTTGCCTGCCCGCGGGATGCAGAGGGCAGCCTGACCCGGGGCGGCCGGACCCCCCCCCCGGGGACGCCCGGCCCCCATGCAGGTAGAGGCGGTGGCGGGGACGGTGCCCTGGGGACATGTCCCTGGGGAGGGTGGAGGCTGGTGGGGGGGGGTTTGCAGGGGGACCCTGAGATCGGTCCAGACCCCCCCGTGCCACGTCCCGCTGTCCATCCGTCCTGGGGGTTTGTCCTGCCTGGGGGTCCCGGTGCTGGGCAGGGCCCTATAGCGAGACACCCCCCCCCCCCCCCCCCCCCAGTCCTTGGCGTCTCCAGCCCCCCGAGGGGCATCTCGGAGCCCCGAGCCCCTGCTCCGACCGTGGGGCAATCCCTGCCCAGGCAAATCCCCGACGGCGACTCGCCTCCGAGCATCCTGGTGTCTCCTGCGCCCCCGGCTCGGCTGGGTCGGGAAGCCCCTGGATGCCTCTGCCTGCTCCATCCGGGCCCCAATAAAACCGCCCGTGGTTCCTCCCCATAAGCGAGCGCTGGTCCCCCCGCGCTGGCACCCAGGTGGCAGAAGCCGGGCGCGGACCCCGTCCTCGGGACGCGCGTCACGGGGGGCGTCTTGTCCCTCCGGGGGCCGAGCGAAAGAGCGGGAGCAGGCACCCATTGCACACGGGGGGAAATGGGTGCCAAGCAAGACCAAACCCGAGGAAAAGGGGAAAAAACCCCAAGCCCTGCGAAAGGGCTCCTGGAAGCGCCTCGGGATTTGGGAGCTCCCCCAGGGCAGCGCCTGCTCCGGGCCGGGCCCATCTCCGTGGCTCTGGGCGGTCGCCCCGGGCTTCCCGTGCTGCGCTCCAGCACAACCTGTTTAACCGCAGATTTAGTTTTAATTAACGGGCCCATTGTTCGGGGCTGCTTGGCTGGGCTCTTCCTATTTTTTTTTTTGGCTTTGCTTTCTCTGGAGTCGCTGGTGCAGGTTGTGCTCAGCCACTGGGGCAGGTAGTGCCGGGGCACCTGACCTCACCGGGCTCCTCATCCCCGTCCTCGTGCCCCGGGGCTGGAAACGGGGACGCAGGTGCCTTGTCCTGCTGCTCTCCCCGCCGGCTCCACCGCCCCCCTTTGGCACGAGGAGACCTCAGAGACCCGGCTGGGTCCAGGCTCCGGGTGCATCCGGGTGCTGCAACGCGGCTCGGCCCCAAAACCCGCCTGCTCCGCCACAGCCCTTCCCTGGGCGAAGGCGCCTCCTTCAAACTCCCGGCTGCTTCTTGCTCGAAGGGAATTAATCGATGTGTTTTTTCATTGGAAAACCGGGGCAGGGAAGCAGTGCAGGGCCGGTGCCGGAGCTCGCCGGGGCTGTGCGAGCGGCCGGCTGGCAGCAGGTGCGCGTCCCTAATCCCCGTCCCATGTCACCTGCTGCCGGACTGTGTCTTAGTGGCAGGGAAAAGGGGGACCAAGGGGGACTGAGGCTTCACTGACAGCGGAGGCAGAGGCAGGAGCAGAGGGGGGTCCCAGGTGCCCAAACCCGCAGGCAGCGCCCCTCGGCCTCCGCGCGGCCCGGGAGGAAAGCGAAAACCTCGGAAAACCGCCTGGGGCCCGGCGGCTTGTCCAATTCGGTGGCAGTTGTTTGCTTAAAGTGTTGCAAGAGCTAATTCCCTAATCGCTTCCTCTCCTGCCCCGTGGCCGCGCTGGTGCTGCTTCGCCGGCGGAGAGGTCCTGGTGCCGAGCCCGGCTGCGCTCCTGGCTCTTGCATGCGGCTGCCGGGCAGGCGCTGGCTGGGGCTGCTGCAATTCCCGGCGCTGCCATTCCCCGCTCGCAGATCCCCGTCCAGCTCGGACGGGGCGGGCGACGGGCTCGGCCCCCCGCCGCTCCGGCGGGTCTTTTTCTCGCCCCAAGCGGCTTCTGAGAGCAAACAGGTCCCCACCCAGGCGCGGAGCCGGGGCCGCGCGGCCGCCTGCGTGCCAGCGCCGGGGAAAGTCAAACAAGGCCCCCGCCCTGGGAGTACAGCGCCGTTTGCCAGGCGCTTGCTCAGGCTTCCCTCTCCCACGGCCCACAGGGGCTGCTGACGCCCGCCGTCCCCGGGCATCCGGACTCAATTCCCCCGGGAAAGGTGGCCGGGGCGGCGGGGAGCACGTGGCGGGGCCCCGGAGCAGCGGCCGAGCAGGGAGCGTGCTGCGCCAAGCTGCTCTGCCGCGGGTCCCGGCGAAGGGGAGAGCAGTGCCCGCAGCCCCGGCGCAACCCGGAGGCTCGGCATGGCTCGGCTCGGCTCGGCATGCTGCAGCCCTCCGGCGCGGGGGCCGGGCAGCCCCCGCCCCTCCCGGGCACTTTGCAAGAGGCCGGAGCCGCGCAAGCTGTTA
Source organism: Apteryx mantelli (assembly GCF_036417845.1). NCBI lineage: Eukaryota > Metazoa > Chordata > Aves > Apterygiformes > Apterygidae > Apteryx > Apteryx mantelli. The sequence goes on from NC_090002.1 coordinate 7,120,232, forward strand.
CCACTTCCCTGTTGTGCCGGGAGCAGCGTGAGGCTGGATTTAGGGCTGATCGGCTAAAGCTCTGCACTTAATCCCGAGCAAATGAAGCAGAGGTTTGGAAGCAGGCACCATCTCTCAGGGAAACGGGCCGGTGGGGAGGTGCCAGGCACCTCCGTGGCACCGTGACCCCGTTCTCCCTCCTCCTCCTCACTCTGGCCTTTGCGGTGCCACCAAAAACACCGTTTGCTTGGTGGCCAGAGCCCCGGATCATGGTTTCCGGCTCCCGAGTGAGGAATCCCTCTCCTGGATCCCCGTCTTTGAGGCTGGGGTGGAGGTGAGGCCCTCACCTGTGTCTCCAGCACACCGCAGTGATTTTCCCGGGCTCTTGCCGGCATCTCCGCGCCCCACAGTGATTTCCCCGGCGCAGGGCCGGGCAGGCTGGCGCTTGGCCCCGGCGAGCTGATGCCTCCGTCCCCGAGAGCGCGGGGGACATTTGCAAAGCGCAGGCAATGCTGAGCCTCGAAAACCACCCTGCTGTCGGGGTAAAAATCCCCGCTGGCTTTGGTAAACCCAACCCTGACAGCGAGACGCTTGCAGGATTTGCAGTCCTCCCGGCGCCCGTTTCTCTGCCCCGCCAGCGGCTCTGCGGTTAACGGGTCTCCGGCTTGCGGCTATTAATGACATTTAATTCTCTGCCCTTTGCCAGCCGTGGCTGATTCCGGGAGCAGACCCGGGCCCAGCCTGCTTTTTCCCCCATTCTCTGCCTTGCCGGGTCGCTTGGGGGGTTTGGGGGGTTGCAGGGTTCGGCACAAGCCCGGCGGCTGCTCGGCACCGCGGGCGGCCGCAGGGTCCCGCTTGCTGCGGCGGGGCTGCTTTTGGGCTCCATTGCAAAAGCCGAAGCCGTGGCGGTGATGCTTTTTCTGCTTTTAAAGAGCATCACATCACCCGTGGGGGGTTTCTCCTTCTGATAGGAAAAAATAAAAAAAATACCCGGAGCCAGGCAAGGAGCACCGAGACCCGGTGGTGCTCGGCCCCTGCTGTGGCCTTAGGCAGCCTCCGTGCTCGCAGGGGTCTTTTTCTTCCTGAAGCCTCAGGATGCCCCTGGGGGAGCTTTCTCCCTTGCTGGAGATGTTTCCCGGTGTTGCCATGGAAATTCAGCAGGCTCATCCTCATCTCCGCAGCCTCCAGGGCTCCCCGCATCCCCCAGGCAGATGGGAGCGGGCTGATTTCGGTAGTTTGGTTCTTGCAAGAGAGTAAAAAGAAAGTTCCCGTGGGGGGGGGGGGGGGGTCTGCAGCGGGCGGCCGAGGGCCGGGACAGCCGGGTTTGGGCACCCTGCGAGCTGGGCTGAAGGCAGCGGGCGATGTTTTCCAGGTGCGGAAAAGTGCCTGTGGGGGTCAGGTGCCCCGCACCGCTTAACACCCACGTGCCGGCCCGGTGCGGGTGCTTCGGAGACCCTCCGGCGTGTCCCGCCGCCTCCCCGCGAGGGTCTCCAGCCCTGCGCGGGACCAAAGTGCTGCAAATGCCGCTTGCGGGTCGTGGCGCGGCCCCGAGAGCTGCCGGCGGCAGAGCCCCGCTCGCTGCCCGCTGACCCAGAAGCGGGGCGGCCGCGCGGCGCGGCGCCGGGCTTGGAGCCCGCTTTCATCCGGGCTCTCGCGGGGCGCCGGGACTCTCTTTGGAGGGTTTTTTTCCCCTCTAACAGGCTTAGCAGCCGCCTTTGTGCCTGCCGCCGGGCGGGAAGCGGGCAGGCTCCGTCGGCAGAGCCGGGGCGCTCCGGCGAGCCTCCCGCTCTCTCCTCTCCCGGCAGGCTCGGAGGCAGCGCTGAGCAGCGGCATGGGCAGCGCCAGCCCCCGGCTGCCCGCTCCGCCGGCCGGCCGCGGCGGCGCCCTGCAGCACGCGGCCCTGCTGCCAACGGCGCGGGACCCCGGCGCCCGCGGCTGGGGCGCCCCGGGCAGCCGCAGCCCGCCGGCCACCCCGGAGCAGAGCCTGCCCGCTTTCTGCCTCCACTACTTCGACATGCTCTACTCGGAGGAGGCGGCCTGGGCGCCCAAGGGCCCCGGGGAGCCGTCGCAAGGCAGCACCCAGGGCGGCCGCGGCGAGGCGCAGAAGGAGCCGGAGCAGTGTCCCGTCATCGACAGCCAGGGCCTGGGGCTGGGCGCCGAGCTGGACTTCCAGGGCAGCCTGCACCTGGAGGAGCACTCGCTGGAGCAGGTGCAGAGCATGGTGGTGGGCGAGGTGCTGAAGGACATCGAGACGGCCTGCAAGCTCCTCAACATCGCCGCAGGTGGGTGCCGCCGTCCCCGCCGCCGGGTCCGGCGAGGCTCGCTGTGCCCCGGGCCCCAGGCATTTGCAAGCGGGGCGCCGGGTGCTGCCGCCTGGCTCCCCGCGGGCACCTCTCCCAGGCAGGGCTGTTTGCAAAAGCCCGGGGTTGCCTGCGAAACGCCCCCTCCGCCCTCACCAGCTGGGAGCTGAGCAGAGGTTTTGCCGAGCGCGGGGAGCCTGCGGGTGCCGCGGCGCAGAGCCGGGGAGGGCAGGCGCAGGGGCGCGCAGTCCCTTCCCCTCGCTGGCCGCGGCGTCGGGGCACCTTGCGGCACTGCGTGCGCTTCGCAGCAGGTGAGCGGTGACGAGGAGCAGAAGTCGCCTGCTGGGGCTGCTTTATCCTCCCCTCCGTCCCCCTTTCACCCTCCTCGGGCATCGCTTGCAGCCACACGCGGCCGAGTTTGCCGCCCCTCGGAGGCAGCAGGGCAGGCGCCGGGGCAGAACCTCCCGGGCTGTTCCCGGCCGCGCGGAGCCTCCAGGTGCTCGGCTGGGTGCTGCCAGCCAGCGCCGGGGCCGGGAACAAAAGGGACTTTGACAGGCGGAGGAAAAATGCCGCCGCGGAGGAGAGCGAGGTCGTGCCGCTACCGCCCAGGTGCCGCGGGGCGTTTGCACCCCACTGGTGGCGCTTGGCTGCTCGCTGGGCTGAGCCGGCCGGGGGACGCAGGGTCCCCATCCCGGCTTTCCATCCGGAAACCCGGGGTGTTTTGATCCCCGTGGCTGATACTGCCGCAGAGCAGCGTGGCCGGGGCAGCGGGAGCTGTGGGGTGAGCTGAGTTTGCCCGGGCTTTGCCGGAGGGGGGCAGCGGCGCTCTCGGCAGCGGCAGGCAGGTCCGCGCTCAGCGGCCGGCGGCGGGCGCCCGTCTCCCCGCAGACCCCGCCGACTGGAGCCCCGGCAACGTGCAGAAGTGGATCCTGTGGACGGAGCACCAGTACCGGCTGCCGCAGATCGGGAAGTCCTTCCAGGAGCTGTCGGGCAAGGACCTGTGCGCCATGTCCGAGGAGCAGTTCTGCCAGCGCTCGCCGGTGTGCGGCGACGTCCTGCACGCTCACCTCGACATCTGGAAATCCGGTAGGCGCCGGGGGACGTGGGCGATGCTGCACGTCCGGCCGGGGAAATGCCCTCCCTGACCAGGAGCTTTTCCCTTCCAGCCGCCTGGATGAAGGAAAAAGCCGCCCCGGGCGACGGGCGATACTGCGGTGAGTTTTGCGCAGGCTCAGCCTCGCCGGCCCATCCCTCGGCGACTGGTCTGGGGTGCTGGGGAGGTCGCTCCCTGCTTAATTGCAATTATCCGGTGCATCGGCGGAGTCGCTGCTCTGCTGGCATCCGTGCGTTTGCGCTCCCTTCTGCCCCAAAAGCGAGCCCTGGGCTGCCCGCGTGGCGCAGCCGAAGGGGAACAGCCGCGAGCCCTCTCCCTGGGTGTCCTAGCTGATTTCTGGACCCCTGGGCTGAGGCCCCCGGAGACCTGCAGGCATCAAGCCGGGGTTTCCCGGATGGGGAGCCGCGCGGCGCTGCTGCGCGTCCTCAGCCCGTCTCCGTCCCTCCCGGCGGCAGGGGGTGACGCCGGCTGGGCGGACGGCGAGGTGGACTCGTCCTGCGCCGGGCAGCCCATCCACCTCTGGCAGTTCCTCAAGGAGCTGCTGCTGAAACCCCACAACTACGGGCGCTTCATCCGCTGGCTCAACAAGGAGAAAGGTGGGTGCTCGGCGGCGGCGGCGCCCGGCGCGGCGGCGGCGGGGGGGAGCCGAGGGCTGCGCCGTGACCCCCCCCCCCCCCACCGTTTCCCGCGCTCCCCTTGCAGGCATCTTCAAGATCGAGGACTCGGCGCAGGTGGCGCGGCTGTGGGGCATCCGGAAGAACCGCCCGGCCATGAACTACGACAAGCTGAGCCGCTCCATCCGGCAGTATTACAAGAAGGGCATCATCCGGAAACCCGACATCTCCCAGCGCCTCGTCTACCAGTTCGTGCACCCGGTCTGAGAGGCCGAGGAGGGACCGGCCGTGCCGGGAGCGCCGGGGGGGACCTTCGCCTCGCCCACCGCCGAGACCGTCTCCCGACGCTACGCACCAGCTCCGGATTTGCACCAAACCCCCCCCGGTCCCGCTGGGTGCGAGGGAAGGACGCGCTCCTTGCTCCGGGGACGCCGGGGCCCCGGGCTCGGGCTATTGTTCCCGGGAGGACAAAGGCTCCGCGGCCCCGTGCCAGGGCGCACACCGACCCGCGCGGGGACGCGCCGCCACCGCCACCGCCGCCCGGCACCGCTTTGGGGCAGCCTGGCCCGTTCCCGGGAGAGGCGAGCCGGCAGCCGGGACGTCCCCTCCGGAGGGACGCGGCCCCTTCGAAGGGGGATTTTGCCATAGGGGCGACTGCAAAACGTCCCGTGTGCCCTGGCCGAGCAGCGCCCGCGCGCGGGGACCCCCCGCGCCCCCCGGCCTCGGCCCCGGCGCAGGGCTCGGCCCCTGCTTCTGATTCGGTTCGACTTTCACTGCCTGATTCCCGTTCCTGGGGAGAGGAGGGGGAAAAAAAAAAGAAAAAGATGTAATTTTTCCATTTCCCTCTGGAAGATAAATCTGAAACGCAAACACCTGCACCAGAACTTGGCCAGAGAACTGGGGACTGTTTAACCTGCACATTTCATAAGAGTCTAAGTTACCTGGCAATGTTGATCTTTTATATTATAGGGGTTTTTTTTATTTGTTTTTCTTTTGGTTTTGGCCGGCGACGAGTTGTGGTTGAGGTTCAAATGAGGAGTACAGAAGGGAGCCCCGGATGCCCGTGAAATGCTTTGTGAGAGTTTAAGGGGGAAAAAAAAATTACCCGGTTGGTGGTTTTTTTGTTTTTAACTTAAAATAGCTGCCCGTGGCAGCTGCTGCCTTTTTATTGTCTTTCTGCCTGTTTTGTACTGTTTACCTGGCAGAGAAGCGAACGTGCTTCAGCCAGCTCTGCCAGCACCGCGACTGGGTTGCAGTTTGAGGCCGCCGGAGGAAGGAGAGGAGCAGGGGAAGGAGGAAAACAGCCTTTGTCTCTGGAAAAGGGAGAAAAAAAAAAGAAACAGGGGAAAAAAAGCGAATCGTGTGTCTGGTGATTTCCTTGTGTGCCCGTGCGTGCGCGGGGTGTTGCTGGTTGGACCTGGGCGGCGACTCGAGCTGGGATCCCGAATCCCGTGTCCCTTTTGCAGCCCCCTCCAATGCGGGAGCCTGGCGCCGCGGATGGCCAGGGGGGACCCGCACGGTGCACGGGTAAAATAACCCTTTTTATTTCGCACCATATCTTTTTTTAAGTAGGATCGACGTTGCTGCCGTCGCTCTCAGCGGCAGGAGGGGCAGCCTGGCGTGCCGGGTGCCTCCGGCCGCCGTGCCGGGGTTTCTCCCCCAAATCCCTCCTGGGGGGGATCAGGGTGCACGGAGGTCTCTGACGATGCCGGGGTGCTCGTCCCCTCCCCGCAGCCCCCCTTTGCCTGGGGGGTCCCGGAGGTGCCCTTGGCACCGGCTTTCCCGCGGTCCCCGGAGGCGCCCTTGGCACTGGCTTTCCCACAGTCTCCGGCAAGTGGATCATCGCTCCCGCTGCCGGTTCTCCGTGGCAGAGGTAAACTCAGGGCCGGCACTTTCCCATGGGCTGCTGCAAGTTTGCAGACCTCAACCTGCCACCGAAACTGCCCCAGGTCCCTCCGTCCTGCCCTGACGCTCCTGGAGGTGCCCTGGCTGGGGCGAATAGGAGGAAATCGGGAGCATCCCTCTGCTCCCTGCAGCTCACAGGCGAGAAAACAGGGGTCAATCTCAAGGCTTCGCCCAGCAGCAGGTTTTTGGGACAGAAACACCCGGGCACCCCGTCCCCCTGCACCCCGGAGCCCCAGGGCGCCCCGCGAGCTCTCCCGGGGTTTGCAGCCCCGGCAGCTACGTCTACGCGGGGCGAGATCGGCGCACGCGAGGTGAACGAGCACCCAAACCGGGAGAACGCTGACAGAGCTCAGTTATTTTCGCTTGCTGTTTTTGTTCTTGTATCCACGGTAATACAATCACAATATATATATATATATTATATATATACTTCTTAAATTACACAATCAATGTACAAAAAACCGGGGTGCATTGCTGAGACAGGTGGTTGGTTGGGGTTTTTTTTGACTTCTTTTTTTCCCCCCCCTCCTCATTAGTGTAACTAGCAGAAGAGACGGGGCCGGGCAGCTCTCGCCCGCGGCACCCAGCGTGCAGCGGATTGCCTCGCTTCGGAGGAACGCCCGCTCCCCGGGGCCAAAGAATTCGCGAACCGACGGGCCGGGGAAGAGAGGAGAGGCGGGAGAGGAGCGCACGGGGCAGACGATGCCCTTGATGCAGGTGGGGGTGATGTTATGGAGATAAATAAGAGACGGACTGTGCAAATGAGCCACCGGGCTCCTTCGCCAGGTTGCCCACGGCAGAGGGGTTGGGGCGAGACGTGGCGAAGGGGCTGCGCACCCCGCGAGCTTCCCGAAGCGCAGCGGCTGGATGGGGCCGGGAGGTGCTTTCCAAGAGCCGCCGCAGAGCAGGCGGCCAACAAAAACTCCCGCGCACTCACCCTCCGGGCCGCGGAGGCTGGACGCGGCAGCTTCCCTTGGGATCCTGCAGTGGGTCCTCTGTGCCGCGGGCTCGGGGGTGAGGAACCGGCCAGCGGGATTTCAGGCTGCTCCTGCGAACGCCCCTGGCCGGCGGCGCTGCAGGGCGGCCGCTTCCCCCCTCGCGGGGAAGGACTTTGGGGTCTCGCTTTCGGCTGTCTTCACCAAGCAGCTTCTCCGCTGTTCCCACTGCTGGGCTGGGGTCCGCTCCCTGTGCCGAGCCTTCCTCGTCCTCCTGGATGCTTGCCAAGCTCTTCCCGCCTTGGATCCCGGCTGGACACAGCTCCCTGCCCTGCTGCAGGGACCGGACAGCCCGAAGGAAAGCTCCTGCTTCACCGTGCGAGGCTGGGCTTTACTTAACCCCCTTTCCCCTCCTGCCGGCACAAAGCCTGGGGCCGTGAGGTCTCCTCCTGCTGCAGGAGGATTTCGCTCTCAGGAAAGGGAGTCCCACGGGGACTGTCCCCAGCAGCAGCCAAGCCGGACCCTGCTTCACCGGGCTGGTTATGAAGGTGCTTCCAGCAGCATCGAACCAGGGTGAGGTTCTTCTCCAAAAAGCAGCCTATTTTAGACCATGCTGGGCCACCTAGCCCTGGATCAGGTTCGCCCTGGGATAAATGCCCTTGCGACAGCCGCTGCTGCTCCTGCAGCAGGGCATTGGCTCTGGAGCATCTGCCCCCTTCCAGAAGACAACATTTCCAGAAAGACCTTGACATCTCCAAGCAGAGAAGGGACCTGGCCTGGTACAGAGGAGGAGGCTGAAGAGATGCCACCAAACTATATGGCTGGGAAGGTCCAACCCTGTCCAGACATTGACTCTGCTCCTGGCCCTGGCTGTGGCCCACTGCAAAGTGGGGAGGGACTGGTTCATGGATGGGGCTGGATGTTGGCAGGGGAAGGAGGAGGATGTTCATCCCCTTCCCTTGGGGAGGGAGGGCTGCGATGGAGGATGAACTGGGGAGAAGAGCATGGGAACACCAATAAATAAATGGAGTAAAACTCCACTTCCTTTCATTTTCGGGGGAGCGAATTCGATTGGTCCCAGGAGCTGAAGCGCCGTGCATTTCGGAACAGTTCCAGCCAATCAGAAGGCGGCTCATGATTTCAGTATCTTTAAAAACCAACCAATCAGAAGCTCTCACTGGTTGGGCTTTAAGATCTTGAGGTATTGGCTTTTCCCTTGGAAAACCAACTAAAGTAGAAGAACGGACAACGTCATCTTTCGCTTCACCTTATCTTAGAAGAAGAAAAAAGCAACTATGCAAAATACTCTTCAGAGACAACTCTTAAAAAAATAAAAGCTTGGTCGGAAAATATGTCTGAATCTCTAACTGTGAGGAGTGAACGACCAGACGGCGAAATGGCTGGTTGGCTGGTGGAGAGATGGAGACAACGGAGGGTGGATTTATCTGCTGACGGCAACAAGGAGAACACCACAAGACTTAGATAGCCTCCACGTAGTTGGCTGGGTAGAGACCTAGCTGCCCGTTGTCCAAGCGCCCTTTGCACCATCCTTGCTCATCTTCTTCACCTAGTTTGGTTAGCTCATCACCTGAAGCAAAACGTAGAAAGGGGAAAGCTTGTCGCAGTGTGCATGAAGCCTCTTCTAACTCCTCCTTTTCTCCCCTGGATGCAGCTCCTGGAGACTTCTAGGATTGACCCCCGGCACTCAGGATTGTAGGGCAGAAATGCAAGGACTAACCCCAGGAGACCCCACATGCTGGGTCCCAGCATATCTCCAAGCCTGCTGTGGTTCAGGCTCAGCTTGTGCCTTCCCCTTTCTTCCAGTTAAACATTTGAGGGGCTGGGACAACTCAGAAATGATTTGAGGGATTTTACTCCAAAAGGCAGGACAGAGTGTCACCAGCACTGAGTGACCCGGCACCCACAGGGGACCATACCTGCTTTGAAGCTGAGCTCGTCCTGCTCCTGCCCGTCGTAGTCATACAGAGCCCGCACCCGCACACCCTTCCCCGACGACTCCTCGTCGAAGGGGTTGGTGCCACCATTGGCCTCACTGGTATTGAAGGAGTTGCTGCCTTCGTCGTCGGACCACTCTGCACTGTAGGTCTGGCCACGGTCGTGGCTGCTCACGCTGGGGGTGGGAAGGAAGGAGGGAGAAGGGCGGTCAAAGCAGGTGGACGGGTGCTGCAGCCTTCCCACGGTTACAGGGGAACGAGGACCTCAGCAAGCAGGCTCCTGGGCCAAGGGCATGGCCCCCACCAGGCTGCCCCACAGCCAGCAAGACGCAGAGGGAGGGCACTGAAGTGTCTGCACGGGCAAACACCACGCATTTCCCCATGGCGGACGCCTACCTTGGGTTGCATCTCCCCATCCTGCCGGGTGCCCAGCCGCCCTCCCCTCCTGCCCGTCGGCAAGCAGCCTGGCGCACTCACCTCCCGCGCTCCCCTCCCTGCGCCCCCGTCTCAGCCCCGCTGCTGGCGTTGGTCAGGGTCACCCCCTCGCCCTTCTTCAGCTTCTCTTTTCGTGTTATCGTGTGCGTCAGGTCCGGGTTCCACTCCTGGAAGCACAAACCAACCAGCCCCTGAGCACCAGGACAACGGGCAACCACTGCAGGGCTCCGAGCGCCTGCGGTGGCAGTGGCGGCCCCCATCCCTGGGGGTGCTAAGCCTCACCTCGAACTGGGGCCAGTTCATGGGCATCCCTGGGCCACTGGTGCTGCGGAACCACCGGAGATCCTCCTGCGCATCCGAGAGGCGGATGGTCTGCTCCAGCTCCCGGTAGACATTGGCGTAGCTGGGGGAGAGTTGCGGGTTGGGGTGCTGCAAGTGGGGATGCCGCAGGGACCAGCAGGGTCCTCCGGCAGTGGGTTTGGGGTGGGGTGGCGAGAAGCCAAGGTTGTGTTTCCTCCTAGGAGCCGCTGGAGGGCACCAGGCTCCCACACAGCCCACCTGCGTGACTACACCACTCTGGTACTTCTTAGTGGCCACAGTGGTGGCAGGAGACCCCTTTCCCTTGCATCTCAGGGGACTAGTTTGCTTGGAAGCACCCAGACCCTCCAGGACTTGTTTTGCTGCCAGGCAGCAGGAACAGACCTTCCACTGGCCCTGGCATTGCTCCTTCTGGCTCCCGACCGCTGCCACGCTGACCCACCATGCTTTCTCCCCAGCCAGTGGTCTGGCCAGTGAGGGATGCACATACCTGCTGCTCTCTGCCAGGTTCAGGTGCCTCTTGATGTCCAGGAGCACTTCCTTGAGGAAGTTGAGCCTCTTCTCCTCAAACTGCTGGCACTGCTCAAAGACCTGCTCCATACTCTCGATGTACTGTGGGGTGCACTTGTTCAGCTCGTCCAAAACCTTCTCGTACTTCTCCTGAGTCTGCAGGTGCAACAGGGTGTCTCAGTTACAGCTCAAGCACCTCAGAGACCCTTTTTGGGCACTGAGAGGGTCTGGCCAAGCTTCTGGCCCAGCTTCAGCGAAGATCCTCCAGGGCTAAATCAGTCTGGCTGCAAGAGAACTCTTGCCCCAGGAAGAGGAGTAAACCTCAGCTCCGCTCATGTTGCCCTCAGCACTGTCTGCAAAGCCTGAGCCTTCTGCTGCTGAGTTACATGGTGCATAGGGAAGGGAAAAAGGGAATGAAAGGGGGCACATGGAGAGGTGGTGGCCATTTGCACTGGTTTTCACTGCCCGGGTGACCCTAAAGCCTGATGCTGCGTGAGCCTCAGAGCAGAGGCAGCAGCTGAGCTGCATCACCGCTCTGCTGCTGTGACTCCCAGTTGTCCCAGCATGGGACCCGCCTGGGCAGTGACTCGCACCTTTTGCACATCTTGCTTGCACTTTTCCACTTTGTCCTGGAGTTTCTTCTGCTGCTCAGGGGTGTTGGACTGCTCTGACTTGCTGTTGGCTTCCCGGGTCATCGCCAGCTTCTCCTCCTTGCAGGCCAGGTGGTAGGCTTTCTTGGCTGTCTCCAGCTAGTGAGAGAAGAGAGAGAGAGGATGGACGTCAAAGCAGAAGTCACAGCCCCCTGCCACATCCCTCTGCCTGCCCTCCCAGCTCCCGGGGTGTGCTCCTTGGGTCTCCCTGCACTGCCCAGCTTGGACCAGGCTTCCCAGAGCCTGGGACTGGGAGATGGCCTCTGCCGACCAGGATGGGCTGCGGTTCACATTTCCTCCTCACCTCCTTGAGCTTCTTGGCCCAGGGTTTCTGCGCTTTCCGGAAGCCGTCCTCTGCCTCCTTGGCCTCCTTGAAGCCTCCCATGATCTGCTTGTGGTAAGCATCCTTCTGCCAGTTCTTGACCTTCTCGAAGTCGTCGTTCAGCAGGCTGTTCTTCACCTCCTGGTGCAGCTCGCTCACCTTGTCCGCCTCCGTCATGATGGCACCCCATGCCTTCTCCATGCTGCCATACTGGGGGCCTGCAAGGACAGACGGGATGCCTGAGCCTGGGCATGCAAACCCAAGCCCCAGGTGGTGAGGTGGGCTTGTCCTCACCTCCCTTTTACAGGTGGAGACACCAAGGCAGAAGAGTGGAACCCAGGTTTCCTGGTTCACCACCGGCATGGGGTGACCCACAGCAAGGGGAGAGGCTGCGATACCTTTCTCAATGAGCTGCCTCCACCTCTTGGACCAGTCGGTGAGCTGCTGGGCATAGGACTTCTCGATCTTGGCCCTCTCGTGCACGCAGTTCATGAGGTCATTGCAGAGCCGGTGCCCGTCGTCGATCCGCTTCACCGTGCGCTTGTAGTTCCCCACCTGGGATGGGGACAGGCAAGCGTGGGAACCACGGCTGGGGCGCCAGGGGGCTGGGGAAGGGCTGGGAGCTTTGGAGGGGATCAGGAGGGGCTCAGGGATGGAGGGGCTTTTGCTCCAGGCTGGCTCATCCCCAGCTCCTGTGTCCCCTCCTCCCCGCTCTGCATCCCCTCCTGCACCCGGGCTGGCCGGGACTGGGGTCTGCATCCATCCTGCACCGAGCACGCACGGGATCTGTGTTTGGGGCGCTCTGCGGAGCCTGCCCCAGCAGTGACGGCGGTTCAGGGCTCTGCGATGCCTCGGTGGGGACAAGGAGGAGAGGGGCTGCCGAGGCTCCCCAGCTCTGAGCTCGGCCCCAGGGGGGACGCAGCAAGCGCTCACCTCCCAGAAGCTGTCAGTTATTTCCTCCGCAGCTGCTGCAGACTCATCGTAGGAACCCGACATGGCTCCCGGTCCTGCCTCGGGCGTTCGCGCGGGCGCTCGGTCGCTCTCCGGGAAGCACCAGCCTCATGCACTGCGGGGAGAGGGGCCGGGCTCAGCGGAGGGGACGGGTCCCCGGGGCGCGACGCTGAGCGTGGGGCACACCGCCGCCGGCGATCGCTGCCTCCCGCTGCCCTGCCTTCGCCCTCCCCGCAGCCCCTGTGCGGGATGCGCGGGGGCTGCAAGGATGCAGGCGGCCGTGCCCAGCCCCGGCCGTGCAGCCGGCGCGCGGCGTCGCCCTGAGCGTTGCTCCGAGCAGGAGGAGCCCTGCACCGTGCACATGCCCTATCTCCGCATGCAGGAGAGGTTTGCACCGGGAGCGGCGGCTTTAGCCGGGATGCCCTTCGAGCCACGTCCCTGCGCTGCGGCGAGGAGCCAGCCTGTCCTCTCTGGGCACGGATGTGCCCTGTCCGTCAGCCCATCCGCCGCCGGAGCCAGGCGCGGGCCAGCCCCGGTGCCGGGTGCGCGGCTGGGTTGACAGCGGGACCCGGTGCTGGCAGCAGCCCCCCGGCGAGCAGCAGCCTGAGCCAGCGGCTCCATCCGGCTGCCGTCACGTGAGCCGGTCCGTGGCGTTATCGGCACAGATGGGTTAGAAAATGGGAGCTGTCGCCCTGCGGGTCCTGCTGGGAGAGCAAGGACCCGGCTCTTCCCCGAGCCCGGCCGGTGCCCCCCTCCCTCCTGCCGCCGGCACCGCCTGTGCCCTACACTGCGGGGCCAAGGGTCCGGCCGGAGGGGCTCCGAAATCAGGATAGTGCCCAGCCTGGCTTGGGAAACCACAGACCGCCCTTCCAGCCCAGCTCCATCCCAGCTCCTAAGCCTGGACCCGCTGCGGCATCCGCGCCCCGGCGGTCCCGGCGGTTTCTTACGTAACCGCAGGGAAGCCCGATATGCCGCAGCGCTGCCGCCGGGCTGGGCTGAGGAAGCAAAAACCCCAGAGCAGCTCCCCCGGGAAGGAGAAACCCCCCGGGAGCATTCCCGGGGGGGGGGGTCCCTTACCCGGCGAGGGTCCTGCCCCGGCCGCTGCGCATCCCCGCGGAGAGGCCGGGGCGAGAGGCTGCGACGGGGCCGGGGGCGGCTGGCGGGGGCGAGCGCAGCCCGGAGAAATTCTCGTCCTGCTATTCCAACCTAATCCGTCCTGATCTCCAGAAAAACGGCATCCCCGGAGCGTCACGTGGCCCCGCCACACGGCTTAACCCTTTACCGCTCCGCTGCCAGCTGCATCAGAGCCAGGGGAAGCGGCTTGGCACGGGGCCGGGAGCCGGCGGGGTGGCCGGAGAGGGGATGTAGTGGCCACGAGCATCCCGTGAGCCCCCTGCTCCGGTTGTGCTCCCATGGGGAACCACGGGACCACACAGCGTCTCCCGGTGGGATGGGGCCAAAGCGGCTGGGAATCACCCCCGGCTCTGCCAGCTCCGGCCCCGAAAGCGCTGCAGGAGGCGGATTTGGCTGCGGCTGCTGTGCCCAGGCGCAGCCTGCGAGGTGGAAGACGTGATGCATCTCCCCAGGCTGTTCCCTTCTCTGCCAGAGTATTTATTGGGCTGAGGGAAACTGGATTTCTTCTTTTGGGCCAAAACCCTTCGGAAACCGTGATGAAAGCTGTGGATTTGGGAGCTGGCCTCAAACAGTAGCCTGGTCCTCCCGCCCGGGGCCGAGCGAGGAAGGGGGACAGAAGTGGGGTCCTTGTGGCCAGGGAGCCGGACCGCGGGCCGGGGCGCAGCGGGAGGACGGGGTGCCGAAACGGTTACCGGCACGCCGCGGTGGGGCTCGCTGGGCTGGAAGTAACAGGGCCTTGCAGGGATTCAGTGATATAACCAAGAAAGCCACCAATCCCCGGCTGCCTTCCCCGGCCGGTTAAAAATAAACGCGTGACTCTGGCCCTCGCACAGCCTCCGAGACATGTATGTAGGTGGGACCGCGGCGAGGCGAAGCACAGCCGGCACCGTCCCCACGTCCCTAGCAACACGCAGCGCCCGTGCGTGCATGCGCGCCGGCGCTCGGCTTCCTTACGGAGACTGCGTTGGGCAGCGGGATGGAGGGACAACGTTGGGGCACAGCCCCGGCCCTGCCCCGTGGCCGCGGTGGGCGCAGGGACCGCGGGAGGCTGGGGAGGAAGCACGGCCACCTGCCTGCAGCAGCCTGGGCATCACAGGTGGGGGGACCGGCCCCGAGCACCCAGCGGCCGACGGGCGAGGGAGTCGGGTGCCGCAGGGTCTGGGTACGGCAGCTCCATCCTCTCCGCTCTTCTCCAGTGTGAGCTGTGGCTCTGGGGGCTATTTTTGGCTCTGCATCATTTCACAGTTGATGCTGCTGCCTTGTTGCCTCTCTCCAGCCTCGCGCAGATGCACACACATGCATACGCACACATGCACGTGCATGCACGTGTGCACACATGCATGCACACACGCACACGTGCATGCACATGTGCACACGTATACACGCATGCTTGCTGATGCGGCGCTGCCCTTGCTCCCTGCGCAGTGCGTGTCAGCCCAGCATGGCCCCGCCGCAGCCCATCGCTTCGCATCAGGGCAGCTGGCGGTGATGCCCGCCGCCCGCGCTGCCAGGCCCTGCGCCGCGCTGCTGCAGCTCGCCGCGGCCCCGCTGCTCCCCAGGCGCCCTCGGCGGAGGGGGCTGCGCTTCGGCCCCTCGGACCCCCGTTTCTGTGGGGAGCCGGGTCCCCGCCGGGTCTCTCTCCAGCCTCCCTGGCCAGGCCTGCGCAGGGCTGAGCACTGCGGCAGCTCGTCTCACGGTGCACGGGGAAGGGGGGCAGCGAAGCAGCCGGGGGCACTGCAGGGGGTTTCTGCCCTCCGCGCGGGAGCTGCTGGGGCGAGCCGGTGCGGGAGCCGGCAGCTCCCCAGCTGGGCGCACGCGTGCGGGACGGGTCACCCGGCTGCTCGCCGAGGACGCGGCCGCCGGCCCTGCGCAGGCGGGAGGCTGCTGCAATGCAGAGGGCTGGTTCTGCAGACGCTGCCCGGCGAGACAGACGCCTGTCTGTCCTTCCAAAACCAGGAGCTCTCGCCGACGGTGCCCCCTCTCCCCACCCAGGCGGAAACATCCCGGTTTTGCCCTGCATCCCGTGCCCCTGTGAGCCGCCACCGCAGGCTCCCCCGGCACCGGGGGAGGAACCCGGGGCGCCGCGGGGCTGCCCAGCGGGGCTCCGGCATTTGCACCAGCTCCTCGCTCCTGGCTTCCATGGCCGGGGGGAAGCAGCCGGGGCGCACACGGGTACCAGCGCTGGGGCTTGCTCCGGGGCTCCCCCCGGCTCCCTTTCCCACTGCTGCCTCCCTCCCCGACCCCGGCTGCTGCCTCCCTGCCCTGCTCACACCAGGCTTTGGGATCCGGAATAACTCCGCAGGCAGAGCCGGGCCCTGCTGGGAGCCGCAGCTGGGTATAAAAGCCCCGGGGCGGCGCAGCTGGACCCTCCGAGGAGGGAGCTGAGCTGCCTGCAGCTCGTGCCGGGCTCCCTGTCCCTGCCCCGGGGAAGGGGCCGCTTCCGAGAGGTGCCCGGCCGCCCCGGAGCTGCGGGGCCGAGCGCAGCCCCTGACTCCCAGGGAAGGGGCTGCCTCTCCCCAGCGCCAGGAGGGAGCCGGGAAGCAGCTGCGCTGGCTGATGCAATCCTCCCTGCCGGCTCCTCTGCCCCCTCTCGCACAGCAAGGACGCGCTGGGGCCGGGCTGAGCGCGCCCGGCGCAGGGCAGGGGAGGCAGCCGGCGGCGGAAAGCTGCTGCGGTCGCCTTCGGCGCGGTCGCTGCCGCGCAGCGCTCGCTGGGGACGCGGAGCCTTTCCTTGGGCTGCCTTTGCTGCAACGTTGCCGCTAGATCCGCAGCGCGTGGTGCATCGGCCACGTGGCCTGGCCGTGGCTGGGGAAATCCGACGGGCAGCAGCGCGGGCGGCTGCGAAAGCCCCCGGGAGGCTGCCGGACGCCAGACGCAGCCTGGGAGAGGCCGAGCCTAGGTGGCAGGTTGCTCGGTCGTGGCAGCTGGGGCCAACGCGGCCGCCCCGCGCTTGCCGCACGGATAACCACGGACCGCCGCGGCTGGCACTTCGGAGGAGCTGGCACCCGGGACCGATGCTCTGCACAGCTTCCCGCAGGACGCAGTGGCCTCCAACACCGGTCTTGGAGCACCAGTGCAAACCAATGCAATGCGAGAAGCTCCCTCGGTGCAAAAACGCTTCCGCAAACCCAGCTGCCAAGCAGGGAAACGACGGGGCGCGGAGAGCGCCGGGGAGCGCGGAGAGCTTGGGCAATTCGGAAATGCCCCGGTTGCCCGAGCCTTTACTGCCGTTAAGCCGAGGGACCCGGCCCCGCTGGGCAGGAGCTGGGGGCGACGTACACGTGCTGCACCTTCCCCTAAAATCGGCAGCAAGCCCCAGGGCCGAGGTGCTGGCGGGAGAGCGCAGGGGAGGAGGGTGGGAAAGACGGGAGCAGGCAGGGCTGGGAAAGGGGGTGGCCAGCAGGAGCTGCGGGAAGGGCCCTCTCCTGCATCCTTCCCCTCTGAGCCTGAGCGGCGGCGGCGGCGTGGGGCTCGGCGGTGACGTGGGGCTCAGCGGCAGCCTGGCTTCGACGTGGCTCCCCGTGGGATTCCCCCGCTACGTGGGGCCGGTCCAGGCTTCCCTCGGCATCGGGGAAGGGGCTGCTCCGGGGGACTGCTCTGGTCCCTGGATTCCCCGGCGACGCGGTGGGGTTTCGGTGCGGCTGAATCATCCCCCTGTCCGAGCAGATGCCAACCCCACTCGAAGGCGGTCCGATTCACGCGGACGGATGGCTCCGGCCCTCGGCTCCGGAGCAGGCAGGAGCAGAGGGAGGAATGTGGGGGCTCGGGGCTGAGCAGCTGGAGGGAGGCTGAGCCAGCAGGGGAAGGACCGAGCACGTTTCCTCGCCCCCAGTCATCACGCGGAGCCAAAGCCCGGGCAGGAGGTGATCCCGGGCCCAACCCAAGCCGTGCGCTCCGTCGGAGCAGGCTGCAGATGGCTCGTTGCAGGGACCCATCCTGTTTTGCCCGGCAAAGATCCCTCCAGCCTTGACGCAAGCGGGATTTGAGCCCAGTCTGGGGCGATCAGCGCTGAACCAAGCCCCAACGAGAGGCGGGAGATGCCGAGTGCTTCTCTGCGGGATTTAGCCCCGGAGGTGGCACAAGGGTTGCAATCCCCTTCCAGGCGCCTTTTTCCCCGTGCTGGGCGAAGCTGGTGGCTCTTGGCTCAATTGCTTTGCTCAAGCCGAGGAATTGGGTCCGTCTGGCGCTGCTGCAACGGGCCTCGTGCCGCAACCTGCCGGGTGCAGGCTCGCTCCCGCCGCGGCCGGCGCAGGGGCCTCCCCGACCTGAGCACCCACTAAGGGGGGAAGCGACGCGTGTCCCGCGGGCGCCTGCTGCGCCGGGTGGGAGCAGCGCGGGCTCCGGGCCCCGGCAGCAAGCACTTTCCCTGTGCGATGAAGAAATGCTCATCTGCTTCCTGCTCTCCCCGGAGTCGTCCTGTGCAGGGCACCCGCCAGAAGCCTTCCAGGGATTTTGCAAGCCTTGCGGGAAGATTTGGGGAAATAT
This sequence comes from Apteryx mantelli, assembly GCF_036417845.1. Lineage (NCBI taxonomy): Eukaryota > Metazoa > Chordata > Aves > Apterygiformes > Apterygidae > Apteryx > Apteryx mantelli. Next base: position 7,137,839 of record NC_090002.1, read on the forward strand.
GCATGGCATTTCCAGATAACGCGAGTGGTTCTTTCCAGAGGAGCTTGCAGGCAGGCTGAGGCATGGCAGATGTGCCGGGAATGCGGATAGGCATCCAGGGGCTGGCGGGATGCGGGGTCCGGAGCAGGGCCGTCGCCCCCATCCAGGGGCCCAGGCCTGGGCAAGGGAGATGGGTCTGAGCCGCAGCCTGCGGGGCTCCGACTTGCCTCCGAGCTCTGCAGCTTTTCTCAGTCTCTCTTCTCAGCTTTCCGTCGTGAGCGAGGATGTCGTGACTCTTGAGCAGGGGGTTTTGCAGTCCCAGCAGCGGATTTAGGTACCATTCCACATATGAGTTTGCAAATAAAGCGAGAACTAGCGAACGGCGGTGCCGGAGGATACGGTGGTGCCGTCACCCCCGCTTCCACGTCGGGGCAGGAGGGACCAGGGCGTCACGCACGTGCACGGGGCTCCCGGCGGCATGGACCCGGGGCTGGGGGTGCGGACGGGAGGCGAGACCGGGGGCGGTGGGGCTGCCGGGAGCAGGATGTTGCGGGGAGCTGGCTGCACTTTAGCTGGTTTTGGTGGGGAAGGAGATGGGGGCAGGGAGCTGGAGGGGGCTCAAAGCGGGGGTAGGAAGCACAGGGATGGGGTGGAAGGGCTGTGGGGGGGGGTTGAGGGGTGAAGCTGGGGCTAAAACTGCAAAAGGAGGGATTTCAGTGATGGGGTGAGGGGCTTAGTTGGGCAGGGGGGCAGCAACGAGCGGGACAGCACAAACGCTCCCTCCCCTCCCTTTACAGCTGGGGAAACTGAGGCACAAAGCTGGGCATGGGGCAACGCCGCGGACAAGGTGTCCCCAGCACCTGGCACCTGCTCAGAAGCACTGGGGGGGCCTGAAGGTCGCACAGCCCCTCAGCCCTCCCTGGCCGCATCCTGCCTGCGGGGTGCAAACCAGGGCCGTGCTGCCTAGTCCTTGCGCGGTGCCCTGCGGCCCCCTCCCCAGCCGTGCCAGGGACCCTGCAACCTCCATCCCCATCCGTGCAGGGGGCACAGGCAGCCTGCATCGCCATCCCTGCAAGGGATCCAGGCAGCCTGCAACCCCATCTGTGCAAAGGACCAGGCAGCCTGCATCCCCATCCCCATCCATGCAGGGGACACAGGCATCCTGCATCCTCATCCCTGCAAAGGACACAGGACCCTGCATACCCATCCCTGCAAGGGATGCAGGCAGCCTGCATCCTCATCCCTGCAAAGGATCAGGCATCCTGCATCCTCATCCCTGCAAGGGATCCAGGCATCCTGCATCCCCATGCCTGCAAGGGACCAGGTGTCCCGTGCTGCTTTCCGAGCCGCGCAGGGGAGGGCGCTTACCTGGGGCGGGCGGCTGCCCGGCGGGCGGGGGTGCCGGTGCCGGTGCCGGTGCGGGCCCGCTGCGGGGCGCCGGGCACGGCGGGGCGGCCGTGCTGCGCTGCGCTGCGCTGCGTTGCGTTGCGTTGCGTTGCGCGCCGGCCGTGCAGCAGCGCCGTGCACGGGCCCGGGCGCGCGCCCTGCCTGCAGCCCGCCGTCGTCACGGCAACGGGGATGGAGCCGCTGCCTGCGCCGGTCGCAAAGCTCATGCTGGTGGCGGGGGGGGGACACGGGCGCCCTCACCCCCGGCCTCCTGCCCCCAGCCCGGGGTCCCCCGGGGCAGCGAGCCGGGCACGCGCTTGCTGCGTCCTGCAGCCGCCCGGGGTGCTGCCTCGCCGCCGGGCTCTGCGAGCCCCTTCCAGCGCCATTCCTGCATTTCCCCCAGCTCGGGAGTGCTGTAAGGGAAACTAAAAGGCAGCCGGAGACGAGAGTTTGGAGCGGAGTAACAGAAGCCGCTTTCCGCGGCGGCTGCGCTAATGAGGCCGCCCGGCTGCCCGGGGCCGCGGCCGCCTGGATCGGGTTGCCCGGAGAACGTAAGCCGGGTCCCGCGCGGCGCCGGCTCGTCTTTCCCCTAGCGAGCGCCTTCGACTTCCTAATGAAGCTCGCTGGGGGCCCGCGGCCTCGGCGCCCGCCCGCCGGCTCCCCGGCCTGGCTCCAGATCGGCCGCAACACCCACGCCGATGCCCCGGCTCCGCGCATCCTCCGGCAGCCGGGACCGGCCGGCTGCGGGCGCTCTCCCCGGCGCCTCCCTCCAGCTCTGCGCCGGCCGCGGCGGCGGCGGCTTTGCGGGCGCCCGGAGGGGTCCGGACGAGGCGGCGCGGCGCTTTGCCTCGGGGGCGGCTTTGCAGCCCGACGCGGATTTCTGCAAAAGCAGCTTCCCGCCGGGCCCGGACGGCAGCGAAACGCCCGCGGGACGAGGGCAGCCCCGGCGTTGCGGCCGTCTCGCTCCGTCGGGTGAAACTCTTTGGCATTGCAAGACTCACAAGGGACTTGCAGGAGCTGGTTTTCCAGTGTCGGGCCGGAAAGGCCAACTGGGAGAACCGACCTGAAATGTTTCATAGCCGGCTGCAGCCGGCCCCAGGCAGCGAGAAGGCAGCACGAGAACCAAGCGGCACGAGTGATCCGAGTGCTCTCCGAACCCGGCAAGGGCCTGGACTAAAATCCCTGCACAATGTCGGGTGATTTTTGCCTGCTGCTGTTTCAGGCCGTTAGACTACCCAGCAAGAACCTGGGGGGGGGGACTAACTGGGCAGCGGTGCCCTTGGAGAGCTCTGCGGTCGTGGCATGGCACGAGCTGGCAGGTCTCAGCGGTCGCTCACGGCGGGCACTGCGGGGCTGCCGCCCCGGGGCTCGGCAGGCTCTTGGGAGAGCAGCGGCAAATACTCGACCGCGGTGTCCTCACGGGCGAGGGGACTGCGGCACCGCAGACCCGGGCGCCTTCCCCGCCTGCCGCGAGGATGCAAACGCGGGGCTATTTTGCATGGCTAATTAGCAGCGGGGGATAATTGGCCCCTCTGCAGCCGTTCTGCAGAAAGCGAGCCATTGTGGAGGGCCCGGCGCCGGGCAGGTGCTGCAGAAACCCCGCTCCCACCCAAACAATCCCCTTTTTGTCCGCTAATAACCGGCCCCGGGGGCATCCTCGGAGCCCCTTCCGGGGAAGGGCCAGGGGCCGGGACATAAAGGCTCTGTTTTTCCTGGGAAAGCAGCTCGGCGGGGCCGCGCGTTTGCTCCTGGGTGTTGCACGAACGGCGGGCGGGAGGCCCGGCCGCCCGGCAGGGGACAAAGTCTTCGCGCGGGGCAGCGCTCGCGGTGCCGTTTCCTCCCGCCCGCCGCGAGGGCTCCCGGCAGTGCCGAGGGGGCCGCGGCTTCGCCGGAAAAGGCAGCTCGGCAAACTCGGCTCGCGGTCCCGCTGTGGGAAACGTGGCACCTGTTGCCGAAACGCGTTGCCCTGTGTCGCCCCGCTCATGCCTGCGTCACGAATCGACGCCTGCCGGCTGCCCGAGCTTGCTCCCCGCAATCCTGTTGCCACTAAATCCATCCCGGCAGCTCCGTCAGGCGCTGCCGGAGGGGATGGAAAGGGCTGGTGGCTCCGCTCCGCGGCGGCAGCGGCCGATCCGGCGGAGTCGGCGGCCGATACCTTCCCCACCGCGGCGTTAACCTTCCCCCCGAGTCGCTCCTCCCTGCTCGCCCCGGCGGAGGAGACGGTCTCCCCGCTTGCAGGAGGGGTCCCGTTTTGGAGGGGGGACATTGCGCTCCCGGCGGGTCCATTCTGCGCGTCCCCTCGGTCGTTCGGAGCCCTTCCACCTGCGGCTCGCGGGAGCAGCTCTCCGGCCGCTTGGAGGAAGGACGGAAACGACCTGCTCCGGGTTCCCGCAAAGGGGCAGCGGAAAGCGGGAGCGCGGGAGGCGGGAGGCGAGCGGCGTTTCGGCGGCGCTGGGTTTCGCGGCTATTGGGGTCTTGCCGCTCCCGCGGCCTGACCGGGGGCTTGTGCCCCGCAGCAGGGCGACCGTCCGCATCCTCGGGCGCTGCACCACGGCACCCCGGCTGCTGGATCCCTCCAGCCGCTCCAAGCCCCCGGCACGTGCAGCCCCGGAGGCCGAGGGGAGCGGAGAGCGGAGGCGGCAGCGGGAAGCGGCAGCTCTAATCCGTTTAGCAAAGCGCTTGCTTGGCCCTTTCCAGCAAGCGGCCGGGAGGGACGGCGCAGCTCCCCCAAACCTCCTCCTCCCGGCTTCCCGAGCCCCCTCCGGAGGGATCTCCCCTGGCGGAGATGCCATTAGGCTGGAAACAGGGCTGGTCCCCCCCCAAATTTGGGGCTGAGCTTGAGCCGGAAAGCCAGCGCCCTGTCTGCATAAGAAGTTTGGAATTTGCTCCGAGCGAGGGGCAGGGAGACGGTCCGCAAAAACCTACTTCATTTCTCAGCAAATCATCACCAGCGCAGAGAGAGGGGGGGGGAAAAGCCGCGCTCCGGGAGGAGGCCGCCCCGGCGTCCCGCTCTGCCCCCCGGGGACACCCGCTCCCTGCGGCACCCGCGGGAAGCCCTCGCTGCCCGCGATGCCGCGGCGCCGGAGCAGCCGCCGGTGCTGGCACCTGCCCCGACCCCCCCGGGCGCCCGGGGACCGCGGGCCGGTACCTTGGCGCAGAGGCTGCGGGGGCGGCGGGCAGGTGGCGGCGGGGCAAGATGCGGCCGCCGGGGCGGCCCGGGCGCCCGGCGAGCTGGCAGGGAAGCCCGGCCGGCTCCGTCTCGCTCCGGCTGGCGCTGCACATTGGAAGGAAGGTCACAGCAGATGGGGAGGAGGGGGGTAAAGATCAGCACGGAGATTAGAGAGGCATTTTTAGCCAGCCAATCGCCGCCCCGGCTCGCCGTAATGACTCCTTCGCGGCACAAGGTGACAACATTACTGCAGGAGCGGCAAGGAATAAGCCTGGAGCCCGGCTCGGCCCGGCCGCGGAGAGGCGGCTGCGGGGTCCCCCTGCCTGCAGCCCCCCGGCTCCTCGCTCCTTCATTTCCTCGCTCTCTTTATTTCCCTTGCAAGCTCTTATTTGCAGCCTCCTTCCCCGCTCGCCTCCCCCTGCTCTCCCCCGGGGCCGATTTGGGGGGTCCCCGCGCTGCAAAGCTCCTCGGGGTCCGGCTGGGGGAGGTTGCAGGGGGCAGCAGCCTTCTCCCCGCTGCCACCAGCGGGAGCCCAGCCCCGGCTCTCCCGGGACATTTCAATCTCCGGATGAGGCAGGAGCAGCCCCGGCGCGGGAGGGGAGGACGCGGCGGAGCTCCGGGCGCCGGGAGAGCGTCTCGCTGACGCCTGGCCGAGGCGCCGGCGGCCTTGCCCGGCCCAAAGGGCAGCGCTGGCAGCAGCGGGGATGAAGGCAGCAGGTCGCCCTGGGGGGGGTGAGCGGCTCGCGGCGAGCGCAGGTGCACGGAGGCTCAGTGCCCGGGTCAGCTCCGAAAGCACCATGTCTCACCAGATCCGCTTTAAGGAAAAAACCTGAAGGTTTTCCTCCATAAGGGGAGCCAGGCTCACCCAGCTCCTCCTAATGGCAGAAGAGCCCCGAGCCTGGAGGTGCACAAAGCCGGTTTCTCTCCAACACGTGCCGGTGTCCAGGGAAATTGTGCTCCTCGGAGCAGGGTGCTGCAGGGTGCAGGAACCGCCCGGTCCGGCACTGCCCAGGTTTTGGGTCAGCCCGTCCCAAGCATTTGCCAGTTGCCAAAGCCGCGCGGCGCCCGGCGGACACGCAGAGCCCGAACCCCAGCGTGAACGTGCCGATGCCGTGGGGAGCTCTGCGGGCGCCTTTCGAAGCAGCCCCGGGAGCAGTGCGAGCGCTGCGCCCCGCTGCTTTCTGCTGCTCCTCGGGTCTGACCAGCTCCCTGCCAGCCGAAAGCGACAGGGATGCAGGGGTCCGGCGGCACAGCGGGATGTGGGCGGACACACACAGAAAGATGAAAGGCAAGTGCACCCTGCGCTGCAACCAGTGCAGGAAGGGAAGGAAAAGGCCTTTTCCTTATTCCTGCCCCGGCCAAAAAGATGATGGGAGCTGAGCCTTTCACAGAAAGGGCCTCGTCCCATCCTGCTGGACACGCGAAAGGACGGGAGAGGACGGAGGAGCGGATGCGGCATCGCCACCCTGTCCTGGGTTCGGCTCTGTGCCGGCACAGGGGTTGCGGAGCTGGGCTGGGGGAGGCCGTGGGCAGCCCAGCTGCCCTCCGATCTCCTGGCTGGGGTCATGTGGGGCGCGAAAGGGACTTTGCGTGCCTTCAACAAGCCCCAAGCCCTTTGCTCGAGCACGTGAGCCGGCAGATCCGGGTGTGTGTCCCACGGCTTCCCCATGCCTGCAAAACCCATCCTGTCCCCTGGGATCCCAGCCAGGGCTTTACGGCCCGGCTCCAAAGGGCACTGCAGGCTGCGTCGCCTCCTCCTCGCCTTTGGCTCTTCCCTGCACGGCCTGAGGGAAAGGGCAGGGCTTTCCGCAGGGATGCCGTGCCGCAGCGCTAGGCACCAGCCTGGGCTTCCCAGGGCAGCAGTGGCTATGCTGCGGTCCAAGCGGACAGGCAAGAGCTCGGACCCGATCGGAACGCCTGTGTGCGGGGCAGGGGCCTGAGGCCAGAGCAGGGCTGGCAACATGCCCCAGGACACTAATCCCCCCTGGCGCCAGGGTGCGCAGGGTGATCCTGGCAAACTGCCTCTGCCATGAGAAAAGGAGCTGGCGCTGCAAATCCGATCGGGCCCAGACACGTGTGGCCGCGGGGGTCCCCGCTGCGCCGAGCGGGACAAGTAACGGGTGCCGCTGCATTTCGGCTGCCGCAGCCTCCCGGAGCCCGAGTGAGCAGCAGAGACATGTGGCAGCATGCTCATTCCTCCCTGGCCTGACTTAAAAATGGTTTTCCTGAACCCCTGGGATCTCCAAATCCCCCACGGAGACCCAGGGGGTGGCATCGCGGGGCCCCGTGCAGCGGCATTCCTCGCGGACGGGCTGCGGCAGCCGCCTGGCGAGGCAGCAGCTGGCTGGTGCTGGAGGCCGGCACGACCCCCCCAGGCACGGGCTGTATTTCCTTACTCGCCTGATGAAATATTTAAAGGCGCTGTTAAATGAAGCCCTGCCTGGTCTTGCCCGGGGAGCGGGGGGAGCCGTTTCTCTGTTTCTCTTTGCTCCGGCACCCTGCGGATGGGGATCAGGGAGCCTCCTACTGCCTAAATCCAGGGCAGGTTTCTGCAGGGGGGGGATTTAGGAAGATTTAGGAAGGCCCAGGCTGCTGGCTTGGTCCCGCAGTGCAGGATTCGTGCCCCGGATTTCCCTGGCCAGGAGAGCCCAGGGCAGCTGGGACACCCGCAGGCTGGCGCGGTGCGTGCACCGAGTGCCCCAGGCCTCTGCTGCCCGCCCTGTCCCCCAGGCGAAGCCGGGGCACACGGGGACACCAGAAATGCCCTCCTGTGGCAACGAGCCCCCCAAACACTGCACAAAACGTTGGTTTTGCTCCAAAAAGAGGAGCGCGGTTTGCTCCCCATGGGCTAGGCCTCACGCTGTGTTGCCCTCTTGGCGCCAGGGGCGAAGGAGGGAGCGCCCGGGGCCGGGGGCGCGGAGGGGCAGCACAAGGCAGCGTGACCGGGGAGGAGCCAGCGGAGAGGGCGGCTCTCGGCGGCGAAACCGGCCCCGCGGGCGGGCGGGTGGCGCGTTTCCAATCAGGCACCGCCGCGGACACCCCGCTGCCCGGCCCGGCGGGGGCCTTGACGCGCCTCCCTCAGGCACCGCCGCGGACACCCGCCGCGCCAGGGGGCCTTCCGGAGGCCGGAAGCGGCCGCGCTGCGCAGGCGCCCTCCTTTCCGCTCGTGGGCCCGCCGCCGCCGCCACGGTGAGGCCGCGCTCCGGGCCCGCATCGGCCTCGTATCGGCGCCATCCCGGGGCGGCGCTGCGGGGCCGCCGCTCGGCAGCGGCGGGGCAGCTGCGGCCCGGCCCCCCGCGGGGGTATTTCCGGGGCGGGGGGAACCCAGGCCCGAGTCTGCGGGGCGGGAGCGGCCGGCGGGGGGGTAGGCCGCACGGGGAGCCCGGGGGGGCCGTTACCGGTGGGGCCAGGCCTCGGCGCTGGAGGCCTGGGGGCTCCGGGGCTGCGCTGGGGCGGCTGCTGGGGCTCGCACCCGGGTCCTGCCCTGCCCCCCGGGGGTAGCCGGACTGCTGCTGTTCGGCAGCTCCTTGCCGCCGTCTGCACCGAGAGCTCTGCCGTTTCCCTCTGCCCGGGAGCGGCAGGCAGCGTCGCCTGGGTTGCGGTGTCCCTTGGCGCGGGTGCGAGCGCTGGTTAGCAGCGGGGTGCGCCGGGCCCCGTGCGAGCGAGGTGTGCTGCCCGGTGGTGCCGTGCCCGTCCTCACCGGGGAGCTCGGAAGGATCCCTCCCTCCGGAGCAGCAGTGCAAATGAGCAACAGCAGCGCGACAAGTGTCATCGGGTACCTGGCATTAAGGTGTAGCCGAAGCAGGCATTGCTCCGAGCTGTGTCCTTGCCCCACTTGTGTCAGCTCCTGCCTCTTGTTCTGTCTGACTGGTACCAAACAGTTTGCAGTCTTTACTGTGGCTGTGTAGTCTCGATTTATCTTTAAAAATCAAAACTTGGGGCTGCTCTATTTTTTTTCCCAGTAAAGCAAGCAGAAAGCATGGCCAGAATCTCAGATATTAAAATCTAGTTCAAAAAACATCTTCTAGGAGACAGTCGTGTTCGTAGTTTTACTTAGTATTAGGCTTTTCGTACAAATTTAACTCGTTGTTTTATTACTTCTGGTAGATGTTAGATTCATGAAAGCATTTAGTTTCACTCAGCAAAATTTACCGTCTCCTGCTTATCTCTTGTTTAGATGTTGATGCCCAAGAAGAACCGAATTGCCATCTACGAACTCCTTTTTAAGGAGGGAGTGATGGTAGCCAAGAAAGATGTCCACATGCCCAAGCACCCCGAGCTAGTAGACAAGAATGTGCCCAATCTCCATGTCATGAAAGCCATGCAGGTAGGGGGGTGAGGTTGTGCTGTTTGGGCTGGGCTGTGAGGTGGTTGTACAAGCTTGTATATGGATAAATGTTGCCAGATGTTACCTTGCATTTACTGTTTCTTACCTTGTTACAGTTGCTTTCCTATTTTCCTGATTACTGACACATTTCCTGTTTACTTGTTTTATTGATCTATTTACACAGACTGTAGAAGACTGTTTTCTTTTTAGCTGATGCAAATCCATAGTCCTCTTTTTAGCTGATGCAAATCCACAGTCCTCTTTTTGAAGCTGTGCTATCTTTGTGTGTGATAACCTTAAATTTTCCTTTGGAACCGGAATGTGAGTGATGCTGTAGTTCTGTCTTCTGCATGTGAACTTTTATTTATTTTTATTCTGTTATTCCCCATTTATTGTTGATAAGCTCTTCTGTTAACAGAGAAAAATATCTACTGATATTGATCGGAGATGTTGAATGATGATAAAGATCATACACTTAACTAAAAAGTAACTGAGAATTCTCTCTCTAGTCTCTGAAATCCCGTGGTTATGTGAAAGAACAGTTTGCGTGGAGGCATTTCTACTGGTACCTGACCAACGAGGGCATCCAGTACTTGCGCGATTACCTTCACCTTCCCCCTGAGATTGTGCCTGCAACCTTGCGCCGTAGCCGCCCTGAGACTGGCAGACCGCGGCCCAAAGGTAAACTGTGCTTGAGAGGTGACTACTGTGTCTACAGGGGAGAGCATGTAATGAAGTTAGGCCTGTTGGACAACGTAACTTTGGAGGATAGTCAGCTGAACATGAGCTCCCAGTGCAGACTGGCATGGATTACTATGATTCTTGGATACATAAACCTGAATAGACTAAATAGAGACATACAAGTTTTATTGCTTTGTATTTGGTGCTAGTGTGATGGTTACTGGACTACTGAAGAACTGGAGAGCACTGAAGAAAGCTGTGAAATGGAATAAAAGACTGGGAGGAGTGCTTTGAGTGTGGGACATAACCTTTCCATGATTAGTGACTTGAATGACTGAGTGCAGGCCTGCTGAAACCTCGGACTGTGAGTCTAGATGGTAGCTAGTGCCCAGACAGATGTCACTGAGGTCCCAGACAGAGGATGTCCCTAGTTAGCCAGAAGACTTTTTACAAATCATTCTTGTCTTTTGGGAAGAACCTGCTGCACATTGCTGCAGCTCTCCATCGGGAAGGCAGCGTAGGGGTTGTCTGTCTTGTCCAGCAGATAGAGAGAACCTTGTCTCTGCTTGAGTTATACTTAGAAGAGCTACCTGAGGGGCTGTTGTGTAAGACTTGAGTAGCCTTGCCTAGGATTGCCAATACATGGAGCAAACTTGCTTTTCAGTGTAGCATTCAGTGGCAGAAAGCTGAAACTAAGCGTAGGTGCTGCATGTACTTCAAATGGGGATTTGTCTGTGGCACTTAGGACTGGTTGAATGTCCACAGTGCTGGCTTTATCATGTGCTTTTAACATGCTGTTAGGCAAGGCAAGTCCTTAAAGCTGCCTTCAGGTTTAAGTTTTAAACAAATGTATGTAGTATGTTTTGTTTGTAGTTCTGATTTTCTTCATGGGTTTTTCATATCCCAAAGAGAAGTGGAGATGCTAGTCATGCAAACATATCTACCAGTGTTGATTTCTCGAGTTGCCTGCAGCTGCCTCTTCGCAGGCATCTCCTTGTAAAATGTTGTAGTGCTTCCTGCAAGTATCCAAAATGTATTGCTGAGAGGTGTGTTTTTGGGTTGCAAATAGCAACTTTAAAAAATAAAGTGGGGGTTACAAATCTCCCTGTTTTGCACACTAGGTAGAACGTACCCTTTTGGGTACTTGTTTAACAGCCTAGGAATAGTATAGGAATCATTTTGATATCCTTTGGAATATCAAAATGATGGGCAGTGTTATATAGTAGCACAGTAAAAATAAACTTTAGATGAATGTGATCAAGCCACTGTGCCCTTCAGTTCAGTTCTGAAAATGTTACTCTGTTCTAAGGTAATAATTAGAGTGGGAAGGATGGTTACATTGCTTGTATGCATTTGGAAATGACGTGTGAAATCCCTTCTGCTGGTTTTCCTGTTTTTTTCCTGTTTTGTGTTTTTTTTGTCCAGTAGCAGGAAAGAAACACCACAATGTAGAGCACAAATTATAAAATGTCAAATTGTCCAGAGCGTCCTTGTGACCAAAACTTCTGCAGTCTGTTACAGAAGGGAGAGAGAAAATTACTGCAGCCATGGTTGGCAAAATAGCATTGCCAGGTCTCTAGGGGTAAGAAATGTTACTTCTCCCTTGAGGAAGGAGACAGTGGGTCTTCTGCCTTACTTGTGTGGAGTTGCCTCTTCTGTTTACAAAAGATAACTTTGTTGTAGGATGTCATTCTACCCTTAAACAAGGACTCATTCTGTGAAGGGAGGGACTGCATTACAAAGCTCTTTCTAATATACAGTAGGAGTCTTTTTCACGCTTCTGGGCTACATCATATTCCAGTCAACAAGCACTGTACACCCTGCTCGGGACAGAATCTGTGTCAATGTGTGTGTATGTGGTGGGGGAGTTTTGCCTGCAAATCCTTCAACTTTGTCAGCCAAACAAAACTGCAGCATCATTTGCTTCGAAAGCAAGAACTGCATTGAAATAGGAAGATGATAGTTTATCTGATCTCTGAGGAGCGTTGGAAGTTACCCTATGTAGTCTTCAGAAGCTGTGTTTATCCAGTGAGCTAAAGAAACTGCATATCTAATGGGAGAGTGGGGCTTTTTCCTGGCGAAAATTTGCTGAGGGTTTCTTGTTGTGAGGAAGCTTCATTTACAGCATCACAGGCCTTGTCAGTGCCTTGCCAGTGACCTCATTCAGTCCGCTTCTTACTGGGGTTAGCTGGTCCTGCTGCAAGAATTGTTTGTTGCTACAGTGCTGTTTCTCTGTGGACTAGCTGCTTTAGACTGCAGCACAGCAGGAATCGGAGACGTGTGTGGAAGGTGATGCAGAATCCAAACTTGTAAGTTTTGCTTGACCTTAGGGGTTTTTTGGTCTTTTTTTTTTTTTTTGGTACTTTCATGCAGTGCTACCAGTTCTCTCAAGCGACGCTTGATGCAAAAATTGAAACGTTTAGTCTAAAGTAGATTTTAGCCTACTGTGTATTTGTTATTTGCAGTTTGTCTGCTACACATGTAATTGAGCTGTTAGAAATGAAGGATGGACAGATCTGAAGGAAAAAAAAAAGTTTAACCCTAACAGAAAAGAGGGATGTAGAAGCAGTTGTAGGATAAGTTAAATAATCTCTTGGCACATCTGTGCTTAGTGTTTCTCTTTGTTTTAAAAGCATCTATTATAAGAACTGATTTTATATGGGAAAGCTAGTGTCTATAGTGTAAATCAAGCCTACAGAAAAAACATGATTCATGGGTTTCTTGCAGCACATTTGAGACTGCTGGTACACTGTGGTGTCATACAACAACCAGCCTTTACTCTGTTTTACTGCTTGAGCATAAGGCCTTGGTCTGGTGCTGTTGGAGAGTATTTCATCATTGGTATTCCAGGGGAACTCCGTGAGAGTTGTGCAGAGGCTGGCAGACAACTGGATTTGTTTCTTTCCTACAGGTGTTCTGTCCAATATTAATCTGATGTTACATAGATAATCTGCTCTTAGTTTTATTAATCTATTCCATTTTGGAGGATTTGTGATACCGATAGTGTAGCTGTATTTTTAGGTTGGGATGGGAATGTCATGCAATTTGTGGTTTAGCTAAGAAGGAGCTTGTCAGACATGACAAATTCCCCTATTTCTGGGATTTTGTTTTTTTTGTCTTCATTTTTGGCCCTTATTTGAAGCAAGTGCTGTAGCTGTGTTTGCCAGTAGACTGTTGTTGAGATGATACTGTAAATCCAGTTTTTACATTATTTATGACTTCAACCCACGTACAAACTTACACAGTTAAACAGATTTCACTCTTAAAGTGAAGCTTTCCTTACAATATCGCTTCTTTGTTTACATTTATATATACTAAGCTGTCTAAGGTGCAGCTATGCTGGTAGGTCTGATGCTTCAGTGCAGGTTTTTTTTTTTATTTTGCCACCTTCAGATGCAGGGTCACACACGAAATGAAACACGAAATGTTCGTATAAACAGTGTATTTGACTGATGTTGCTGTTTTCGCTTACAGGTCTGGAAGGTGAACGCCCTGCTCGTCTTACTCGGGGAGAAGCTGACAGGGATACTTACAGACGCAGTGCCGTTCCACGTGAGTATTTGTCATGTTGCTGTGTGAATATCAGGCTGAGCTTGCTGTTTGTGCAGCTTATCTCTGGGAGATTTGTCTTCAATATTGGCCTGCTTTCAAGAAGGAAATGGGGAAAATTGGACTTTTGGCATAGCTTAGGTGTTCACATAGCAGAATTGATCTGTATCTGCTTAAGGATGTGGCTTTTTTTTTAATTTATCAAGCTGAACTGTGGATTTTTTTCTGGGGTGGGTTTAGTAACTGTAACTGTCTCAATGATGGCTGTTTTAATTAGTTATATTTAGCCTCTTTTGTAGTCTCCTTTGATTGTAAACCTTTGATTTGAAGCAAGAGTTCTGTACTTGGGGAGTGGATTCTTTGGTCTGTAACTCATTCATCTCTTTCTCTCCAGCTGGTGCTGACAAGAAGGCTGAGGCTGGTGCTGGAGCAGCTACTGAATTCCAGTTTGTAAGTATTTGCCTTCAAGATTTACTTCCTGTGTTAAAGCTTTGGATAGGGGACACTGGACAGGTCATACCTGCATGCTCTTCAATGTGGTGCTTATCAGTTGTTCCATGCTGGGGTTAGGTATTTGGCCCTGATCTTCTCAGGGAGGCCTGTGACTGTTATCCTTTATGCTGAACTCATTTGCTGCACTTCTGTTGGGGGAACGAGGTGATGGCCTCAGTGCTGTGACAAGAAGCCAGCGACACATTTGAGAAGCATGTTGCAATCTTTAGAGGAAATGCATTATTTTATGCTTTAGCTGTTAATGCATGGAAGGGTTTGGACATGATGCACAGAGTTGGCTTAAGATGGGTTGGGTTTGTTCTTAGTCTTGCTTTTCCGGTTAACCTGTGTCAGGCAGCTAGTCTCAAGTAGATCAGAGTTATGTGATGCTTGGAGCGGGGGGTGCATACAATGACTTCTAATGCTCTTTCTTTTCTGTTGCAGAGAGGTGGATTTGGTCGTGGACGTGGTCAGCCTCCTCAGTAGAACTTCTGCTTATGTTTTGTGTGTAATAAAATAGGTGAAAATGTCACCTGGGTTGCATCAGTGTGTGTTATTTAAACACAGAAATCTAATGCTCATGTAACAAAAGAGGTGACTCAAATTGCTAGGTGATTGGCATGTGTAACAGCAGTTGTGTAATAACCTCTGATTAGAAAACAGGTTATAAGAACTTCCTAGGTTTGGTGATAACTTGATGTAGGGTTTTGCTAGTGAGTAAAGGTGATTTATGGAGGAATGAGGAGTCTGGGTTTGTGGCAGCACTGAAGTGCTGCAGGCAGTTTTTCAAGTCTGTCTAGGAAGGTGCTCATTTCTAGTAATTTCTAGTAATGCAGTAAACCTGAGTTGAGAGACTGTTCTATATTGTAGGCAGAAAATTCAACAATTTCAGCTGTGTTAGCCTGAGGCCCTCACTGAATCAGACACAAATAATGTGTGCAGGTCAGCATTTCCTTTATCCCCATTCTGAAGTCACTGTGATAATTAACTGTGACCTAAGAAAAATGGGATGGTTTTGACAGCATCTGCTGTCTGGAGCTGAGGAGCTGGGGCAGGGAGGTGCAGCACAGACCCAGGGTCCTCTGCGGTATTCATCCTACCAGTAGATGTCACCCACAAACTAATAATGGAATAGATGCTAACTGGGAATGATTTTTCTGTTGCCTGCTCAATGATATTTTGTTCTAGGACAGCCTTAATATCACAGAAGTGCTGAACACTGGAAGATGAAGTTGGATTATAGCCGAGTGGAAAAGGAACTGACTCCAGTTCTGGTTTAGGGGGGAGGAAATAATGGGCATGTGATTCTTCTGATTCCAAGGGAATTTGAACTGTAGGTGTTAACTGTCACTTGGGGGAGATTAGGTGTTTCAAATTTTTATTTTAACTGTTCCATCTGCCTCTGAAATTTGTAGATTGCGATTTAGCCAAACATAATCCAGGCAAAACTGTTGAATCCCAGATGACTGGGTTTAGCAGGGTGCACTTTACAGTCTAGTTCCTAGTGGCAGTGTGCATTAAAGAAACTTTTTTTTAAGCTTTGCTAGCAATATTCTTGACCTTCTGAGTTGTCCAGATCTGCTAGGGCTTTTCATTCAAGGTTCTGCTTATTTTATCTTACATTGTAGTGGTAATGCTTATATTTGCTACTATGCATTTATAATTGTGAATCTATGTGGGAAGCCAGTGTTGTGCTCAGCAAATGTTTAACCTCATGTGAAATTAAGCAAAATCTCTTGGAGTACTTAAGGAAGCATGTGGCAGTTGTTATTAAATATTGAATAACGATGGGGTTTTCTTTTTCTTTTTTTTTCCTAAAAGGACATTTGAGTCACTGAAGGGAAGATCCATGTGAACGAATATAGATGGCTTTTGTCTTGGGGTGAAGAACATTAGTCTACTTTTAGACTCTTTCAAGAAGGAAATGTTACCTTCACTTTTTAAAATCTCTTACTACTTTCCTAACCTGCCAGTCTGTTTAGCCTGGGACTGGCTGAATCCTCATCCTTTCAAAGGGGGTGTGTGTGTGTGGTTTTGTTTTTTTTCTCTTTTAGCATTAGGCCCTCTGAGCTGATGGGGTCTGAGAAATGTGGCCATTAACGATGTCTCCTTTCTGGATGGTGCCTCCCCTGGATGCCGTTTAGTGGAATCCACACTGGGCAAATGACAGTTTTATTGGACAAATGCATGGAGTCACAAGATGGGCCTGATATCCTCTGTTTTTGACTATATCTCCCATTGCAGAGAGGGAGACCAGGCTGAATCTAAAACAATACTGGGCAAATAATGGTTAGAGAAGTACTCAGGTGCTTGCCAGGATTTTTTTTTTTTTTTTTGCTTTGAAGCGGTCAACTCTTTGGGCAGGTTCCCCCTTTTTTGTGGACTGCGCGGTGGCACTGCCGGGCTGCAGCTGCCCCGGGCCCAGTCGCTCACCCATGAGGCGACTGTACAAATGCAAATCTAACCTGTGGCCTCTTTTTTTATTTTATTTTTATTACAAGTTGGGGAGATTTTGTGGTATTTTGCGGCCGACGGATGCCAGCCGTCAGCATGGTTTTTCCTGAGAGGTAATGTTGTGCCTGGTGCTTACAGTCCTCAGGGGCTGCCCCTGTAAAAACCTGCCTTGAGGATGAAGCCTAAAATTGCCTGAAAAAGGCCACTTGGGAAGAGCCACCTTTGACAAGCGCGTTTCCGCGTGAGCCTCACACGGTGTGTGCGCGGGGCGAGGGTGCAGGCGGCTGCATGCTGCGGCCGGCCCGGGGCAACGTCCCCGGCAGGGCAGGTTCGGCCCCGGGGTCCCGGTGCAGGTCCCGTTGCCGGTGCCGCCGCCCGCACCTTTGTTCTCCTCAGGGCGGTGGGGTACAATGGCCCCCACCACCGCGCGCTCCGCTACTAGCGTAAACCGCCCCCCCCCCCCACCTTGCGCAAGATGGGCATTCTTCCCGGCTCGGCGGCTGCGCGCTTTGCGTAGTGCCGCTGTCAAAGCGGCAGCCATGTGCCCGGCAACGCGGAGCGCCGCCGCTGCCTGGCGCCTTTTGCGTAACTGTTAAGGCGCCCTAGCACGCAGCCGCCCAGCTAGCGGCTTACGCACCATCGCCGTATTCTCCAAGCCCGTCTGCGCCGCGCTGTTGGCGCAGAGAGCTCGCGGCGAGGCAGAGGGAGGAGGCGGAGGCGTGGTGGCGACGGTGCGGCGGGGGGGGGGGGGGGAGCGATTCTGGAAGCCGGACTGCGCTGTCTGCGTGGCGGGCGCGCCGTGAAGCGGCAGGGGGCAGCCGCCGCCTCCCGCGCCCGGCGGCTTTACGCCGTTTGCGTAGCGTGCCCCAAGATGGCGTCGCGGTCGTCGTCGTCGGCGGTGGCCGGAGCGCTGACAGCGGCGGCGGAGCGGCTGGAAGTGAAGGGAGGGATGAGGCGGGCGAAAGGCGGCAGCGCGTAGCGGGTGGCTCCCGGCCTGCGGGAGACAGAGAGAGACAGAGAAAGAGACTCCTGCGGGGAGGCGGGTCCCCCTCCGTCCCCCCCGTCCTTCCCCTGCCCGCCCCTCGCGGGAGCCGCGGCGGGTCCTTCCCGGCGCCGCCACCCTGCCCGCCCCCGCCGCCTCAGCCCTCTAGGCCGCGGGCCTCGCCGTCCCTGCGGCCTGCCCCCGCCCCGCCGCCCCCCTCAGAGCGGAGGATGATGAAGCTCAAGTCCAACCAGACGCGCACCTACGACGGCGACGGCTACAAGAAGCGGGCGGCCTGCCTGTGCTTCCGCAGCGAGAGCGAGGAGGAGGTGAGGGGCCGGGGACGGGGCCTCCCGCCCGCGTCGGGCCGCGCCGGGCCTCGCCGCCGCGGGCACGGCCGGCCCCGGGGAGGGGGTTGCCGGGGGGGGGGTCGGCGCCCGGCCCCGCGGGGGCAGCCCGAACTCCGCGGCGGCGGCGGCGGTGGCGGCGGCGGCCCTTGTGCTCGCGCAACGGCGGGGGCGCGGCAGCAGTTTCCCTCTAGGCGCATTAAAATGTCAAGGCGAAATGGTTATATCCCTTCCCCCCCCCCTTCCCCATCTCTTTCCACCGAACGTGAGAAAAACGCTCCGAGCGAGAGGCTGTGGATCGTGGGATGGTGGAACAGGCGGGTAAGGAGCGCTGTGGCACGGGATGGGGTTTGGCAGTTGACTGGACCGACCACGCTGGCAGAACTTCAGTCCAGCACATCACATGAGATGGGAAAGGAAACCTGACCTTGGATTTATAAAAAGAAACTGGGATAAAAGGGGACTGATGGAGTGCCAGAAGTTGAATGTCCAGAGAGGCTTGGGAGGAAGTGGGAATTAAAGGTAAATTGGTTCGTTTGAGAACGGCTGTATTGCTAAGCGGCTGTATTGTCCGTGAAGTTAAAAAGAGTAACTTTACGCAAACGTGCATTTTCATTATCCTTTTTTAATATGGGCTTACAGGGGATTGCAGTACATGGAACAAACTAGGCTGCAGGTCTTTTTTGCATGTTATGGAATCAGACATACTTCATTTCGTTTGCTGGTTCCTGAATGGCTGTACTAAAGTCTTTGTTCTCCTGATTATCATATTTGTAGCTACAGGAAATCGGAAGGGAATGCAGACAGTTCGCTAGAGGAAAGTAAATTAGCATACTGTTCAGTTATTATTTAACATGGTGAAGGAGGCTTAACAAAACCTTTATTGCTGTGCTGTCATGGTGAAGAGTGTCAACATTTCAAGTAGAAGCAGTTTGAAATAAACATGTTTTAGGGCAGCTTTCATCATAGCTGGTTCTTCTTACTGGCTTTCAGGAAACTTATGATACTTTGAACTAACTATAAAGAAGAATGTGGTCATGTTGTGTAATGATAGTGGGACTAATCAGCACATGTAGTTGAAGGCATCTGAGTTTCCTGATGCATTTTTACCCAATTTATTAGGCAAGTGTGGTGATTCTTCTCAAGAATTAGATGTTTGACCATGTTTGGTTACAGTATGGTTAAAGATATAAATGTGACTTTAACAGCTGTGTGATGTAATCAACTTTTGACTGGTCGTTAGTCTTTATTTTACAACTCTTCAATTTGCAGTGTCATACAGACTGCAGCTTACTTCATGGCAGTGGTTGTTCTGACCAGGGAGAGCTGATGTTCAGAGCTGGTATTGGTGACACAAAGGTTTGTTAACATGCAAGTTTCACAATATTGATCAGAGATGGCTAAAGAAAAAAAAATAAACAAGCTCATTCTAAAGGCACATTAACCTGAAACAAATTTCTTTCAATTTAGTTTAAATTGTTTAGGTTTGTTTAAGCTTTCGTTTTAAAGCCTTTTTATATCTAAGTTGTGGCTTGTAACAGTTTAAAGTGGATTGAAAATCTCATTTAATTTAAAGTGGTGGAACTTCAAACGTTAGTTTATAGATAAGACTTTGAATAGAAAAATCTGTTTCTAGTTTTCAAAAGTAGGAGTTAAGAACTAGCTGTTTCACTGTGCCTAATTGTGCCTTGTCATTTCTATAGATCTGTTACAGAGGCTGGGAGTGAGGCTCTTGAAAAACTTTGTGTGCATCAGGACAAGATAGGTTCTCACTTAGGTGTTGTATTCTCAGTTTAATTTTGGTTGCTGTCAGTGTTTGGCCTGGTGTGTGATCACACCAGTAAAATCAGGTAGCGTGTTGTATTGTGCTGTGACATATTAAGGTGCACTAATTGCTTTGTAAACCATGCAGTATGTGATGCAGACTGATTTCCTCAAGTGTGTACATGTTTGTGTGTGCTTTTTTAAGTAAGCCGCAGAAATGGTGAAATTTTGAATTAACTTAAAGTTTTGTTTTATTTTGGTTTGGCATCCCAACAGCAATGCACAGTATTCCAGGCACCATTATTTATTTATGGTATCTATATAGTTAATGCATAGCTGAAACTGTTTCTAACATTCTTATCTATGACATACCTACTATGTGAAGTGGACTTTTTCAACAAATTCATTTAGGAAAATTAGTATCAAGTGATACTATACTAAACACACATGTGCCAGAATGGACTAATTTAAATTATGCTTGCATTGATTATTTAAATCAGCAAGCAGGAAACCTTGATTTTATTTATTTTCTACTTATTTCTTAGGCTGTTTCTCCTTTGGTCTTTAAACTTTAATTTGAGAGAAGTTTACTGGCCTAATCATATTGCCACTTGCACTTTTTTGATAACCATAAGGTGTTATCTGTATATATTTAATCAATTATATAGCTTAAAATGTCTATAAAAAATCTTTTACATTTTCTTCTCATAGAGAATAATCTTTTTTTGTGCTATGGATATGTTTTATTATTGATGGTTTCTATTTAAATGGAAATTGAAACCTATTTAAAGGATCTCCCCAAGGAGAGAAAAACAGAACCAAAATAGAGTTAAATATCTTTTAAATGTTTACAGTTAAAAAAAAAAAAAAGCCAAAAGAATGTTTTGATGGATAATTTAAATTTGCTGTATTAAAGTATTGTTTGTTTGTAGGGCTGGCTGGTTTTAGTAGGGCTGGCTGGTTTTGGTTATTGTTTTCTTTTGAGGATTTAGAAATACCATGTCTTACACTCACACATTTCTCCTTTACTTCCCACTGTGAACTTAAAAAAAACAAGTTTTCTTCCTTTTGAACCTCTAATTAGCTCCTGAATTTTAAACATACTTGTGAATAAACAAAAAGAAATTAAGAACAAGTAGAATTAGGTGTTTATCCATTAACTGCTCACTTCAATGATTTAATTTTCTTGAGTCGTAGCAATAAATAGATATTGTAGAAACAGCATATCTTTGGTTTGGCATTAAATTCACAAATAAAGGGACTTAATTCTTACTTCTCCGTTTCTTCTTACGTTAAGTGATTTGTTTTTCTCCTCGTACTGCTAGAGGTTGCATATTTTCTGTGTATTGCATTTGGAAGCTACTACTTTTGGACATGAAAGACTCCATGGAACATTTTTGGAAGACCAAATGTTGGGTGAAAAGACGTCTTTGTTACATTTGCCTTTAAAAAGCAGTGAAGGGAGAGTTCATTTAAAAATGAATCTCAAATGGAGTAAAAAACCACGTGTCTTAATTGGCCTGCATGAAAAATCTCTTATCAGTGTTGTTTCATAAACAGCAAGCCACCGTAGAGGAATCTCTTTGAGCAGGAGGGAGGACAGGGGACTCAACAGGATAATTTCAAAGAGAATGTGAGCAGACTTCAAAGAACCTTTCAGCCATAGTTAGAATACCAGGGCTCTACTATTTTCATCTTTTCAAACGGATGAAACTCCTAGGATATTTGCTGCCTCTGAAAAAGTGGAGAAGGAGAGTGTGCAGATTAAGAGACCCTAAGTATCCTGTTATCCCTGAAATCCTTTGTTTGTTACTTGTGATGTCAGTGACTCTCAATATTGCTGTTATGGTGTTATTTTTAAATAATACAAGTATTTTTTGTGTAGACCAGCTGTTTCCATGAGGAAATGTTCCAGAAAATTTCACTGATGTCTTACTATTATGAAGCAGATGGAAGCCTGCTTAATGGCAGCATCTCTGTTATATTTTAACAGAAATAAAAGGAACTGTGTGGCTTTAAGTCCTGTACTGGTGTAGCTACAGGTTTAAACATGCCTGCATTGTATCTGGTGAAAGCACAAGCTGCTCATTAACAACTCATATTTTCAGAGACTTTTGGAGGAAATGCTTCAGAAAGAATAGGATCCAGGATTGGTCCTCTTTTCTTAATTGTGAATGAAGTCTAAATTAAGATGAGAAAGCAGAACTTTCACGCAGCGTCTGGTAAGTGCTTGGGCTCTGTAGTTTTATGTGTGCACCAAGCCAATACTGTCACCAAAAGCTACGTTTGTGTAGCCACACAAGAGCCTCAACTGGGGAAAGTAATTGGAATGCAAACTAACCTTTGTCTTCTCACTTATGCTGGGTCAGTTTTTAACAAAACCATGATATAATAGAGCAATTCTCAAATTTGAACTGTAGTCTACAACTAACCTCTGGATCTTTCCCTGCACACTGATGATGCCACAGAAACACTGTGTGATCCTTTGTGCATGTGCCTCACTGTAAAAATAATATTAGCTAGAAACACTTTTGGTTCTTTACCATCTGGGAGTAAGGGGAGCCCAGCGTCATAGAATCATCTTGCTTTCCATGGAGTATGGTCTCAGAATCACTGTTCCAATGGCTCAGCTTGACTCTTCACATTCCCTTCTGCTACATAAAAGGTTTGTGGTTAAAACCAAATAAATTTCTCCCTGTCTGTTGCTAACACATTACCACATCTACAGTAGGATATAGGCCAATTTAGAAATAGTTCTCTTGTTTTTGCTTCTCTTGTCCTGCTCCCCTGTGGTGTAGCGAGTTCTTTAAGAGCAAGAATATAAACTTTTGCAGAACCTAGCTTTCATCTAAAAAGTGGTTTCTAGCTGTTCTTCAAGGCAGCCTTCATAAACAATTTTACAAACAATTCCATGATCCCTTGTACTTTTCCAAGCTACAAAGGAATGAAAATTGTTAAGTTTTCACTTATTTTACTGGGAGCTCCATAAGGTCTTGTGAAGCTGAAGAACTGAGTCAGTTTTGTTCTGCTGTAACTCAGGGAAAGCAATGAATATGGGGGGAGAGAGAGAGAGAGAGATTGTACTGAATTTGTGCATTTGTTGAGAAGGACTCAAGAGCAGTGGCAGTTGTCTCTTCTCTTCATAACAATTCCCTGAAATCCCTTTTCATTTCAGATTTCTTTGTATATGACCGGAGGCTGTGGTACCTTTCCCCTTCTACTTACCTTTCCCTCTTGGGCTTCTCACTTTCTTTTTTTTTTCTTTCTTTCTTTTTTTCTTTTTATTTTTTAATAGCTCATGATCAGTTCCTTGATTTGGTTCCTCTCACTGCCCTTCAGACAGTCCAACTACCACAATCATGGAGGCAGGCACAAGCAGTTGGGGGTTGTACTCAACTGGGTGTCACAACCAAAGGACTTAACAGCCTTCCCCAGGCTGTAGTTGAATGGATGGTCTCTAAAGGTCTCAGAAAAACGATTCTTTCCCTTCTCAGTGAAAGAAAAATGATCATCTGCTTGGATTTTACAATATTGTTTTTAAATAAAGGAATTTGATCTTAATTTAATGCTAGTTTGCACACCTCTGTGCTCAGGTGATGGGAGGGAAGAGAAAATGAGCATGGTCTCCCAGAAAGATTAGGGTAGAACAAAATTGAGAAATTCATAGTTCTGCCTTATGAACGGTAAACATAAGTGTTCAAATGCTATATATAATATCCAGCAATTAGGAAGCAGGTACTCAGGTTTTTTAAGCTGCAGTTCGTTCTTAGCGCAGCTGAGAGACTGACTGTGCAGACTAGTCAAGTGTCTTTCCAATTTTGCATGTATTTATATCAGAATTTGTGTCTCTGTAGCTGTCCTTGCTGCACAGTCAATAACACACACTAACTCTTTGTTCTAAGAAATTTTATGTTAACATGTAAAATTCAGAGGGATACAGTTACCTGCTGGGTAGAATGTTCTTTTAAGAAGCTTCAGAAGGTTTGAATATTATTTTCATTCTTACTGACTTAGGTGGTTGCTTTTTCTTGTGTCAGTAGCCATATTTTGGTATTATATGTTGTAGGATTAACTGCTTATGTTTGTAAAGCTTCTCGAGTTTTCATGGCTGCAGGTTTTTTGCATGCTTGATTTTTATGAATAGAACATGTTCATCAAAACAGTATGTTTATATTCACATACCTACTGATATTGAGTCATTCAGTCAGTACAAAAAGAATAAAATACTCCCTTTCTTTCTCTCTCTCTCTCTCTCTTCCCCCCCCCCCTTTTTTTCTTTCTTTTCCCTCTTTCTTTAGAAAAAAAGGCAGCTTTAAAAGCTAACATTCCTTCTGGAAAAAGTCTGCCTCGAGGAGTTGTGTAAATACTGGATGGTCAACAAACTGGTTTTGACAGGCAAAATAGGTTATCGGTTTTGGGGTCTTTCAGTGGGAGTGCCCTTGTTATCGGCTCTTTGCTTCTTAAACAAGTGGCTGCTAGTTCAGGCATTTCAGCTGTTTTCTCTGTTTTGTCCCTACTATGAAAGGCATGTTGCAGATAATTTTCATTCTTATCTAAAACATAATTTTGATAGAGGGAGAGGGCTCTTGATTATGTTTCTCTTTGGTAAGAGTAAGCAGTCACTCTAAAATTACAAGAAACCTGTAGTTACAGTAATATGACCCTTGGTATTTTGAAGCCAGAGTAGCAGTGCGGTACATTATGATTTATAATTTTTGTTCTGAGTAGTCGTCTGAAAGATAAGTGTTTTTTTTATTTTTCTCTCTGTTTCTAATACCGTAGGTGTGATGCAAATGCTTTAAATAACTTTATTCCAATTCAGGTTTTACTCCATTTTCAAGACCTGTGCTTCATTTTGTCGAGTTCTGTCACATGAATAATTCTTATAGTTTTCTGTCATTAATTTGCTGTCTCCAGTTGCTACCTACTGCATTGTAAGTTAAATCACGTTATGCTGTAGAACAATGTGCGCGTCTGTGTGCAAAAATAACATTTGTCTAAAAAATATACATAACATTGAGGAACAATAACACTCCTGTGAGAACATGCTGTTATGGTTAGGATAGCTTTTCTTTGTGGTTTGCTGTTGAGGTTGGGTATAGTGCAGTAGTAGTCCTGTTAGCTAAATACAGTGTCATATATAAAGCTGGCTATAACCTTGCTGACCACAAACTGCACTTGTTACTATGTGCTAAGTTGGTAACATGCCCTGAATAGCAAGAGGGTCCGAGAAGCCTTCCTGGAAGCCTTGTACTCTCCGACATGCTTGTTCAGACTATCCTGTGTTAATAGTTTGGCAAAACACGTGTTTTATCATAGTGTAATTAAGGCTGTGTTACTGCCAGTTAAATTTAAGAGATGAATTTTTGTCTTTACTTAGAGAGTGTTTCTTTTCTCCTCCTGTTCTTCTTGATCTCTGTTTGCCAGTGCATGCATTCTTATTGTTTAAAGATGGTTTGATGCAGCCCAACTGAGATTGCAGTTTTGTCAGATATAAAAGTGTAAGATACAATAACAATAATATATTGGGATTGTAAGAACATTTGTTAACTTTGAATAAAGCATAAAAGGTCTTTATTATGCTGGACACAGAGCTGTATCCTGACTGGTTATAGGACAAATCAGAAAGTCACTAGAACAGCTAAGCTCCAAACTCTTGAATACAGAGACTCTTCTTAAATTGAAACTTTCAAACAAAGACAGATTGTACAGGCGAAAATCATTGAAGTCAGCCATCTTCTCCACCAATCTCACTAAAATGTATTCTGAGAAGTGTTGTTTTCTTGCAGTCAATGCTCTGATAAATAATGATAAAATGTGAAATGAGTTTAAATGTTTAAATGTCTGGGGGTTCATACTTCGGTAACTGTTCAAGTACATGATTTTGTGACTTAATGTTTAGTAGAAAATATAAAAGAAAATGCAGAGTCTGTTGTGATAACAATAAACTATAGGTTAGTTTCTAGAAGCAGAATGTTCCTTGGGACGAATGCACCTATTTAATATCTCTCCTGCTGTCTCTTACCAAGTATGTCTGCCTGCTTGATCGTCCTTAGCCTGGTGTGTTTGGGTAGGACTGACTTTTCATGGAAGTCTGGAAAGTAGATAGCTCATTTTCTAATAATGTTGTAGCCTAGACTCTAATAATGCTGCAGCCCTTTTAGTCTTTGCTATATTGCTTCAATGGAGTGTTTTTCTAGAAATCCTGTTCCTTACAATATGACTACTGAGGTGCTGTGGGTTTTCTTGTTTTTTGTTTTTTGGTTTTTTTTGTTTGTTTTTTGTTTGTTTGTTTACTTAACTGTTGGGAAGAACCTGGGAATTGCTTGGTGTCCATTCTGTAAACTGAGAATTCATTCTTGGTTGTCCAGTCTTTGCTTTGCAGAGCACTGTTATTTCTGGAATAACTGATGTGAATAAGATTTGTAAGTAAGTAAATAGTTTTAAGGTCAATATTGCATATCAGGGATTCCCAAATTTATACTGGGGACAAACTCTTTCCCTTTTTCTAGCCCTGCATAGGGAGCAAGAGCGTTTGGCTGTTGGGATAGTTTTAGATGTCTCGGCATGTGTTTCCTGTCCCCTCCAGGGAAAAGTTGGTAGGCTGTTCTAGTCTGGTTTGGGATTTTTTGTTCGTTTGTTTGTTTGAAGGCTTCTTTGAATGTTGCCTACCATTAGGGCTACATGTAGCGCTGTTTAGGAACCCTTACTATAGACTTGGTGTATTTTTCTAACTTTTCTCTTATTTCATTGTTTTTGTGTGTAAGCTACTTCTGGGTTGCCTTTTTTCTTTGCCAAAGAGGCTCGTGTTGCTAGTTTCCCTACTTTGAAATGACATACTGTCTTTCAAATCCTCGAAAACAGAACTTGGCCATGTGATGTAATACTTGCAAATATTTTTCCAACTCTACTCCAAAATCTGCCCCTCAAATCCCTGGTAGGCCAAGAATTTCCATAACCATTTAAAAACAGCTTCCTGTCAAGAATAAAATGGAAATTTAAACTTTCCTTTGTGTTTTGACCTGACACAAAATTCTAGATTGAATTCTTGTATGGGGCCTATTGGTCATTATCAAAGTATGTTTCTTTAACAGTGGACCCTTGAAATGTGCTAAATGAAGGGAAAGTGGAAATGAATGCTGGGCGCAAAAAAAAAAGACTTTTGGATTACTTCAGCTCTAGTCTCCAAGGCTGCCAGGTAGGATTACGGTTGAGTTGTGCTAGGTGATGTGCACAAACAGTGACAATGTTGTGTCTTAAAGAGACTAGAGAATTCTTCCTTTTTTGTTGTTTCATTTCTGAGGAATCTGTTGTCCCTTTCTCTCTGCTTTTAAGCAGACTTGAGAGAAAAGTCATTTTTGGTATATTTTTTTATGACTGTTTTGATTAAATCTCTTTATTACGTAAAACCATTCATTTAAAAATATGTTAATAAAGTTTAGGAGTAAAAAAATAGCAATTGAGGACATAGGCCCTACTAGGTGGTCTTTTAAAAAAAGTGTACTCTTTATTTTGTAGCTTTCAGTTATATTGGAATATGTTCAGTCTATTTAAGCAATTGAATAACAGAAATGCAAAGGCAAGTTTTGCAATATTAGGAAGTTTCCAAACAGTACTACCTTGTGATACAAATTTCTTGACTACCGCTTTCAAAATGCACGAAAGATAAGTGTTGGTCAAGGGTTAGAATATGCAGGTGGGGGACTGGGTCTGCAGGACTGTCCTTCCATCTCTAGGTTGTAAAATAAAAGGTGTAGTTGTCATTCTTGGTCTTGGCTTTTTGATGGAGGTTAGTCTTATGCTATGTCATGGGTTTGTTCTGGAAATGAGTCTTTGAAAAGAATTCTGACTTCACTGTGGCAGAAGTACAAACTATTACACCCCTTTTCTGTAAGGGACCTCCAACCCTGTTGACCTGGTGTCTTCCCTTCCCCAGGTAATTCATGTGCACTCATCCAGCTGTCGGGGCAAAAGGTTTCTGTTGAGGAGTGCATTTCTTAGGTTTGTATCTTGGATACAGCAGTCATGCTGTTCCTCCCAAATATTAGTGATTTACAGAGAGGTGTTATTTTTCAGTAGATCTCATTTTAGTGGGTTTGGGGCAGTCTGTAAAATATTTGAATAATGTTTTTCTTGCGAAAATATAGTCTTGGATTATAATGACTTTTTTACTTGATACCTTTGAATGTCTTGCATGTATTGGGGCACAAGACTTTTTCAGATGTTTGGTTTTTGGAATACAACAATGTCTCACCCTCATTTTGAGCTAGGCCCCTTTGTCTTGTAAGAGCTCATTGGTAGCAATATCCTGTTTAAAGTTGTTTTAAAAGAATGACCTTGTAGGGCATGTTTCCTGCTCTCTCTTGATGGGATTTCCTTTTTATTAAACAGGAAATAGTCTGATTACATGAAAGTGTGAGAATGACAGGTTTTTCCTTCCCAGTGAGGGTTGTTCATGCTAATTCTATTTAGACTAC
Source organism: Apteryx mantelli (assembly GCF_036417845.1). NCBI lineage: Eukaryota > Metazoa > Chordata > Aves > Apterygiformes > Apterygidae > Apteryx > Apteryx mantelli. The sequence continues at coordinate 7,165,446 of NC_090002.1, forward strand.
TCTCAGCTGCCAGAACTGCTGAAATTAATTTGCATTGCCTAAAATTGTTGTTTACACCTAAAAGTTTCACACTGGTGTGTTGCTAAAGTGTTGCCTTGGTCTGAACCATCAGCTAATCTTTCATGTAAAAGTCTTTGTACAGTGATTCTGTTAGCAGATACGTTTTTTTTTCCACAAGTGGAAGGTGACAGGATTCAGTGATTTGTAGTGTGCCCTGCTGATATTCAAAGGTCTGCTTCTGCTTTTTTTTTTTTTTTTTTTTCACCCTGGCACTCTGAATTGAAATTGGAAACTGCAGAGATGATGCTTTCTTACCTGTCAAGAAAATGTATACTTGTAACATCCTTTACTTTTCTTTTAACTTTGTCTGCAGAATCACCTGCTGACCTGAAGTTAGGAATTTCAGTCCAAGCTCTTCTGTATACAATACTGCTAATGAATCAGGATGAAGTAAAAGTACTGTAACAGAATAGCAAAAGAGACCGTGATAAGATGACACAGGCCAACTTAGTGCATTGTGTGCTGAGCCTATAGTGGCCAAATATTGACTTAAAACTAGAGGTGGTTGCTGATGATGGCATTAAAACCCCTCTACCACTGACTGGTGTCCGAAGTTTACATTCCATATTTAGACAGGGCTTACTGATCATGTTTCATAGGGACTGGATGTTTTGGGGAAAGGAATTTTGTCTTCTTGAAGAAGGCCAGATACCATGGGATGTTACTAAAATGGAATAGCATTTACATTATATTCCATAAGCCACAAGAATGGTCAGATAGTTAAGTGTTCCCATTAGGAAACTGCAGAATTAAGGTAGCCCATTCAGCTTAATTCATTTCTAGTATGCATTATGATTGCCTTAATAGATAGGTTGGGTAGCACTCGGGGGTTGATTTGGGGTTGTCTAATAAATGATGGTGCTTCATGCACTGCAGACTTGAAACGTGGGTACTGACTGAAGCAGGAAGGCTTTGAGACATATTTATTGTTAGGATACACAGAAAATTGCTGATTAGAGAAGTGCTGACACTTGAGAACATTGAATTTTCTTCCAAACTTAGGAAAGGTTAGACCAGCAGTTGCCAAAATGTTTGTTGTGACCCCTCTTCAGTTTCTGCCTTGAGTTTTGCTACTCCTAGTTTTGAGAGCTGTTGTGTAGACCGTTGCACCTTATCCCTCTCTCCTTGCCTCTGCATTTCTGGTCCGTTGGCCACCACCTTTTTCTCTGTGCATGGTCTGGGTGGCCCTTGAGGAGAGTCTTGTGTTCTTCATTCCCAGGTCTGTGCCTTGTGCCATGAAAGACTAGTGCCTTTTTTTTGTGTGTGTGCAATGAAAATAGTGTAAGTTTTGTGTTCAAAATTAGCACGTGTATTTTTAAGACTGTCATGATGAATATAATTAAGGTTATTCTGACAATATTAACTATGCTGCTTTTGAATGTTTGACTTTGCATTAATATTTTAATGTACTTTCACATTACTATCTGCGTAACTTTCAATGTGGAACAGCAGAAAGGGAAATAATTTTGCAGAGTGGTTGGTTGGTAGATAAGAATTTTCAAAAAAGGAAAAAATGGGGAAACCCTGGAAATCTTAAGCTTGCTTTCATTGCAGAAGTGTAATTTAGAATTCTGTATGTAGGTTTTCCCTTGATAATTAGTGCAAATCTTTCAATATCCCACTGGAAAACCAACATTTACACAGTAAAGCCTGGGATTTTAGTGTCTTGTACAGTTTAATTCTGAAATGCCTGATTGAAACTGTTACAGCTGGCCTGTAACCTAATTGGACTGGTATGTTGGAAAGTTTCTGGAGCCAGTTGCTTTGGCTGTAAGTTTTGTGACAGTGAAATGATGATGTATAACATGATGACTCTAATGAAGAAGCTTTGCTCAGAGAGTTGAAAAACAGTATTAGTTTTTTGTTTCTACCTCTGCTTATGGTTATATTGCAGGCAGATGTGAATTAGCTTTAGATTAGGTAGTCTAACGAGATGTATTTAAAAAAAATTTTTTTTGCTTGTCATTTTTTTTGGAAAAAAGCTAACTGAACAACTACTGGACACAGAACTGAATTCTTTGGTGCCTGCTACATAAGAAGCAGCAGATGGGAAAATTAGGGCCCAGCCTGAAAATCTTTGTTAAAATAATTACAGTTAAATATTTTGGTGGGCGATTACCTGACTTGTATATGTTATTAATGTAACTGCAGAGGCAAATAAGGCAAAAGGTACCAATAAAGTTAAATCAAGCTACTTCTGTAGAGAGGGGAGGTTGGAGGTATGGGCAGCTTTTATGCAGTCTTACGTTGTTGTAGTGTGTCCTGAAGAGTCAAGCCTGTGTTGACTACAGCAATGTGCTTTTACAGTGTAGGTATTGTAATGCTGTATCAAATAGCGAATCGTTGTTTTGGTATGTGTAGGCTTAATTTATTCTGCTACCCTCTGGAGCAGTGAGAAGGTAATGGTTGAAATAATTTGGAGTATTGGAGTGCTTTCGTGTAGTTGCTAATGAAGTTTGCGCAGCTGCCTGGAAAGGGCTCAGGAATATTGTTGTGAAAAATGTGGAGTATTTTCAAGGACTCGCATTGGATTAGTTGTGTTTGGAGATGTGCAAGATACAGAGAGAACTTCTGCCCTCAAGAGGGGCCCTGCAAGAGATTATTGCCTTGAGTTTATATGCTGTGCTCTACCCTCTGCAGGTGCTGCTGGTTAGCAGTAGTCGTCATCCCGACCGATGGATTGTCCCTGGGGGTGGAATGGAGCCCGAGGAGGAGCCCAACATGGCTGCTGTGCGAGAGGTCTGTGAAGAGGTAAGTGTTCAGCAAGAGCAGGAGCTCCTGGAGCCGTGCTGGGGACTGTTAGCCAAGGCTCTGTGCGTCTGCAGTGTTCTCTCTTGTTTTCCGCAAGGTGAAGAAAACTGTAGGGTCGCTGGTGATATCCACATTGTACGTGGGAGGAAACTGGAGTTCTAAATAAAGACAGCAGAAGAATGTAATTGGGGCTCTCATTCAGAGTGAACTTTTCCTTGACTGATACCTTTAGCTGAAGATAGTTAAAATTAAACTCTAATCATTTCAATACATATGATGATGCTCTCAATTTTATTTTGTTTTTATAAAGTACAGTTTAAGAGAACTTCAAAAGACAGCTGTGTTTTTGTGGAGCTAATAATTAGAAAATATACCTTATGAACCCCCGGAAGACATTCAAAAAATAGGGACCTCAATGTGTTTTGGTCCACTACACATTTTGAGTTTTATGTGAATACCAGAAATTGACTATAAGAGTTATCATAAACAACAGTTCCTGTGTGTTCACAATCTTTTTTTTTTTCCTTGAAGCTGTTTCAGAAAGGGGATCAAACAGCAGATTTATGAACTGCATGGAGAAGGCTTTTTTTCTCTCAAGGTTGCAAGAGCAAGATGTGGGGTTTTTGTTTTGTTTTCTAAGGAAATTAAAAGGCAGCAAACGGAAGTCGACTGTATCTTATGCAAAATATGTCTTTAGAATTTGCTTCTGAATATTATTGAAATGGAGAGGTGCTTGGGATTCAGAAACAATTAATTGGTCGTATGTGGATGATCAAGTAGGTTCACAGTTATATAAGACAGGATTAAAAAGGCTTTCATGAGGGTTATAAATCTATGTCCTAAAGAACAAAAATCAAGAGCTAATTGATGGGAGTTGTGAGGAAGCTTCTCCAGTACTTGCTTTATTTAATTGTCTTGTATGTGAGGCTTTTCCCTAAAGTACTTGGAAGTACCTGCTGTCTAACAAAATGTTGGACATCAGGGCCTCTGGACTAATCTAATGTGGCAGATCCTGTGTCATGTGTTTCTCTTTAGATGTTTTCACAATCTAGCAGTTTTTCTGGAAAGATACCAAAGATACAAAATCAAAGCTTATTTTTAAGTCACTTTAGGTCCTTCCAGCACTGGAGATTTCTGCTTTCAAATTTTGTTTCCAACTTGTAATACAGCTCCTGCTTTTTTAATAACTCGGCAATCTTTCAAAATACTTTACCAGCAAAAGTGAATTTAACCAGAACAATAGAAATATTTTCAGTTGCAGAGTCCTGCTTTACAACCAAATCCTTACTAATAATTAAGTTATTTGATACTGAAGTCAAAGGTTCATTCAGGAGATCCATGGCTTCGCCTTTCAAATCCTTAAAATAAATCTGCATCGACCCTCCCTTTCTCAGGCAGCTCAGAGCCTTGGAAGAGTTGCTCTCTTTCCATGACAGCTCAGTGGTTGAAAGGAAGTCTTGGCATGGACTCAGTCTGCAGCGAAGAAACTGGTTTAGGCTGGCTGAGATAATCCCCTCTCCCTCAGCTGGTGTTCCCTCGCTCACGTGGACTGGTGCCGAACGAGAATGTAATTCAAACCGTGGCAGCCTGGCAGGCTTGAGCCATTCCCAGTGAAGTACCTATCTGCTTGAATGCTGCTCAACAAGCAGCAAACATCAAGAGCCGCAAAAGCAGCAGCATTACCAGAACTGCTAACCTCTACGATACCCAATAGTATTTGATGTGCACGCAGAGTCAGAAACCGAGCTATCAAATGCTGTTACCGTAAGGGCTTTTCTGAAAGTGGTCTGCAGAGGAGCAGCCTGTCATGTGTATAAAATTACTTGAGCACTTCTGCAGCTAATGATTAGACTAGCTGACACAGGTGGAAAACACATGCCAGCTTTGGGGCATATAAGACCTTCCTCAGATACATTTGTTTTCCAGTATGTCGCTTATGATACTTACACAAAATTATAACATAGATCAACCCAGTCCTAGGCTCAGTGAGCTGTTCACTGTTAGTGTCGCTGGGCAATGCGTGTGCAGGAGGTTAGTGTGTTATATTCTGGGTGTAATGCTGTAAGGGACTTGTGCACCCAGTTTCCCAGCTTGGGTTATTGATTTGGTGGGGGTAATGTTTTAAGAGGTGACTTGCTGGGCAACTGGTGTACGCTGGCCTATGCTAGCTGGAACTTAGAATTATACAGTTAATCCTTGTTCATCCCTTCAGAGGAGTTTAGGCTTTTTCTGATAGCTTGTAGCTGAGGCCATGATATGTCGGCAATAAGAAGAGCTGCTTTCTGAGTAGATTTGGTCTCTGTTCTTCTCCTGGGACAGATGTCTGTCAGTCACAAGGTAGATTCTGCTGCTAGTGTTGAGAGAGAGAATATCCAGTTTTCTCCATGTCCGTGGACACGCAGTAATTTTTATCCTAAAAGGAGATGGTCTCCGAGCTAATCAAAGCTATGGAAGATACTTGTGGCCTTTCTTTCACTGACTCTGGTATAGCTTTTCCATTTAATCAGAGCTGGTTGGAAGAGGTGGAAGGACTCATTGCACTTTCAGTTGCTTGTGGTCTTTGGAGATGACAGTAGGCTCTCTTTTGCAGTTTGTTCTTTTGCATGGTATATATCTTCCTTTTAAAATATCCTTCCTTAAACTGAGATTCTTAACTTTTGCATTCACTGTTAATTTCATTGTGTGTGTGTTTGCATTTATACATGGTATCGCTGGAATAATTGCTGTGTAAGGAAATCTGACTTCTACCTTTTCCTCATTTTCAAAATTTTAGAATGACTGTTCTGAAAATGAAATGCTGTTTCTGAGTGACACCTGTGATCCCTTTGTTCCAGTTTGAGTTAAAAGTCCTTGTCCTAGTTTGAGATAGTCCTTATCTATATTAATCTGTACCAGTAGAAATATTAAAGTAGACAGGTACCAACACTTGTCATGCTTGCAATTGTCTGCATAAAATTTGAAGTGACTGGTTACTTGGGCATTCTTTGTAGGCAAAATGGCAGTAGATAAGCATGCTAGCTCTGAATAAGAGCAATCTTTATAGAATAAAGCTGCTTACTCCTGACAGGCTGTTGGAAGTGACGTTGTCAGTCTTGTGTAGCTGCAAACTCAGGTACATTCTAAGGTTCACTTTCTAGAAAAAATTATATGCCTTTCTGAAACAGTAAGTACTAGTACCAAGATCATATATTTTTTGCTTCTTCATTCTTGGCTTTTTGCTGTTGTATTCTCTTCCCCAAATTAATTTTATGTTAGGGATAAGAAGGTGTTTGGTTTTTGTTTTTTGTTTTTTTTTAATGTGTGTGAGCAACTGGTGAGGAACGTGTTGAAGAAATAGATGCTTTAAATTAAACTTATTATAGAATGACTTTGAAGAAAGCCTCCGCACTTGTCTGTTAAACCAAAATCCGTTTTGCACTTGCAGCATCTTTCACGTCCTGACCTTTAAATACTTAGTAAATGTCAAATTCTTTAAAATTAGGGGAGTGTTAGTCTTGCTCCCTTTATGGGAACTAGAAGGCAGAGAAGTTGTGCTTGATCTGTGATCAAATAGGCAATTGATGCCAATATCAAAAGCAGTCCATATCATCAGAGTACTTTGATCTAGTCACTAGACTGTACTTTTGCTCTTAAGTAGGCTTTATAAATCATCTTTTGTTTCATGTATTTTCTCAGTGATTTAGAATATGGACACTGATATCTTTTGGTGCTAAAACAGGAAGACCTATTTTTTTTGAAATACCATTGCATGGACTATGAATGGATGGCTGAGATAATTCAGTGTTTAGCTCTTCCTAGATTTAGTAATATTCAATGCAAATACTGGACCAAATCCTCTACTGTCTATTACGTTGTATAGGTATACTTTATAAAAATGAATGCAACATCTGAAAGTTCTTCACTTGGTGGTGATGATAGTTCACCTCTTTCAAAAATGTTTATATTAGTTGTAACGCAGTAAAGAATTAGTTAAATAGATGCAATCCTCCTTGAGATATACAATAAAAATAGCAAGAAAATCTGCCTCCTAGGTCTGTAGTTCATGTCTCTAGACCTTGTCTAAGCTAGCAATCTTTACTGGTCTGATTTACTGCCTTTAGTAGTGCAAGTATTGGAGCAAAGATTTGGGTGTTTTACCACAGCCCTCTTGCCCAGCAGTAATCTATAGTAGATGCAGGCTTTGAGCCTAATAGAGCAAAGTAAAATAGCTGAAATTCCAACCCACATTTTCCTTAGCTCAGATGGAAGGAAATAAAAGCTGTCCCTAGGAACAGATGGTGTTGCTGCAGGCTGCTTTTTGCATCTGACCCGAACTTATTTTCAGCTTTGAAACCTGAACCTGCTGTTCTTGGATGTCTTCAGTAATTTTTCTTTATTAAAACAAGTTGTTCCATGAGCAGCAGAACTAGTAAAGCTTCATTTCCGCTAGATTTTTTGTTCCTTGTCCGAAGTGCCCATCCCAACCCTTCGGGCATGCAGCAGCGGTTTGAAGATGTGTGTGCTGTTTTTCAGTAGCTGGATATTGCTGAAATTAGTATACTCCTACCACGTATATCTTTTCCCCTAGTGAGGACTACCTTAAGCACTGGAAACTCATTTGGGTCTCTTGGATGCTTAGAGCAGTGAAGAAGAAGCTCTTTTTGCAAATCTTGCCTGTCTTTTATACCTGAGCATGCCTCTTACAGACTAAAACTGTCATTTGATTGATTTGCTTTATTTTCACACCTGCAGACAGAACAGTTGGTGCTGGTGCTCTTCTACCCCTTGTTAATAGGTTTAACAGCGTCCTCCTAGGACGTGTGTGTATTTTGAGGATTGCAGCGCAGACCCCGTGTGCAGTACTTCTAATGCTTGGTGGGGAAACACGCGCCCAAATAAATTCTGCTGCTTCTGGTGGAAGTTTACTGTTGTGGCCCATGAGGACAGAGAATTGCCAATGCATTCACTACTGAGGAGAAAATCTTTTGAGTCATCTGGTGCAAATTAATATTTAGGTCCAGCTCCTGTCCTGCATGAGTCTGTGACTGTACTTTTTCCTTTCCAGGAAAATGCTCGTTATCCTGTAGTGAAGATGACTAGGGAAGGTGCTGAGGTGTTGGCCCATAGGAAAGCAGGCGATATGAAGTTGCTGTAGGATGAGCTTGGCAGTTTTCTGAGTCAGTTTCTAGCTGTCTTTGTTACTGATAGTGACTATAGATATTTTTCACAGATGTACTGGGCAATTTTATGTTAGAAATTCATGGAAAACTGTGAATTCCACTTTCTCATGTTCCATTACGGAAAGTCACTATTAAACAGAGACTGTTGCTTTTCTATTTGGTGTGTAAATTAAGTGCTTTATCAAAAATCTGGGTGTAACTATCAAATCAGCAGTCCAGATTGAAAGTCCTGTAGGAGAATACGTTGTCTTTAAAATCCATTATAGCAGTAAAATTGGATAGGAGAGTTAATGGACTCAAGGATTTAACGGTTGATATACTTCATGGTCTTTGGTAAGGCTTTAGTGTTTCTCATTTTCATTATGAACTCAGTCTGATGTTTGCTTAAATCAAACGATTAATTTATGACCCAATTACTACTGTATATGGTATATTCATATATGAAGAAAACCTTAGCACTTCTTTGAATTGCCTAACAATAATTCAGCATGGTTTTCTAACAATGTACTTGTACGCTCTTTGTGCCTTTGAGTGAACAAGACTAGGCAGAATGGAGGAGGAGGATGTTGGTTTGCAGACAGAGCGTTGTTTCGGTTACCTCTGTGTTTAACCTGAGCAGAAGGAAGGGCTACTCACCTGCCTTTGCTAGTTCAACCACAGTTTTAGAGCTGTGAATAAGCTTCTTGGGATGTTGGCTGTGCAGTATTCTTGCTTAGTTTCCAGGCTGACCAGTTGCTTGGAGATAAATTACTTGGTTTCTAGTCAGGTTGGAGAGTTTGCTAAAGCGTAGTAACAAGATCCCTGTCTTTTGATTCAGTGCCCTTGCAGGGAAGTAAGGAGAACAGTAGTGTATTGGCCAGAATGCAATGACCTTTTCCTTTTTTGGAAACAAGTGAAGAAAATTCTTTTAAGACAGTTATTTACCTAGAGCATTTGATTATACTTCACCTTTATATACATGTGTGTGTGTGTTGTGATTGTGGAAGCCTTGTGTTCCTCTCTGTTACTGATGACCGATTGATATGGCTGCTTATCTTAAAAGAAGAAGAATTGCTATTTGAGATCGTTGAAGGAGTTCTTTGAATGAAATTCTTCTGACATACTGGCCTTCCAGTCCACTTCTGAGAGAGATTAGTTCAGGTTAGCAGCAACAGTTTTGCAGATGAGGTAAAATCACTCATCTGCAAAGGTCAAAATCAGTTATCTGTCCTAGTCACAGTAGTGTACGCATACATGCGCGCATTGACCTTCATGGAATTGCTATTTGACTCCAGAAATAGCCTTGTGGTTAATAGTCAGTGGCCCACCTGTGGGTTTAAGGGAATGTCAGAAATACTGATGAGACAATAAATTTTGCATCCAAAAACAACATAAAAGCTTCAGTTGAAAAGCTCCTTCCTAGAAGTAGAGGTCAGGGAGCATGTTACAGAAAGAATTAGATTTCTATGAATGCTGGTAGTAGTGGGAGTTACACATCCCTTCCTCCTTTTGGGGCAGTTTTACCAATAGGAGCAATAGTGAGATGTGCTCTGGCTTGTATTGGTCTCTGTGTGTGTTCATTTACTAGGCTGGGAACTTAACCAGTAAAATCTTGTAATTATTAAGAGTTGTTCCTTTCTAAAACCATGCGACTGGTTAGTAGTTGAACAAGTGGGAAACAGTGGATCTCAGCTGCTCAGGACAGAGAATTTGCCTTATTGTTAAACATTCAGTTCCCCTCACCCAAACATCTTTTAAAAAGAAAAAAGCCTCATATAATCAGGTCTATATATCTAGACTCTAAGAGTAGAGGCACTATTTTCATGAACTGTTTGGGATATGTTCCAGCTGCCAGAGATGGCAGCTGAATTTACCTTCCTAATGTGGCTGGGTTGTGTGCCAGATTGTGTGTGTTGTTTCAAACCAGTTAAGTAATGGAGTGAAATCTGGTCTTGTCTGTAGCACTTGAGCTGCAAGCATTTACAATCGTAAAAAGAAGGGAAAGAAAATTATTGGGGAAAAAAAGGAGGGATCTGGGGGCAGGAGAGTGGGATGACACTTTCCTTTCATGCATGATGCAAGCATCAGAGAACAGAGGGGAGAAATAGCACTTTGAGGAAGCGACTGAGCCACAGTGATGAGTGGAGATATAAAAAGTGACATCAAATCACATAAAGGGGGTAGTTCCTGAGTAGTACTCAAATATAGGACAAAACTGTTACTCAGATCTCTTCTCGATTTGTGTCTGCATATGATTCAAAAGTCATCTTTCAATTTTCGTCTGCATTTTGTGGTATATCAAAAATAGTGTTGTTCCTGTTATCTAGGCTGCTTAACAACTTTGGAAGTATTTTATACTTGTATTTTTTCCAAGTATTTGCTCACCCTCAGTTAGCTTGCTTCAAATGCATACAAGACATCACTGAAATACCTGGAAGCTGTCACGTTGCTTTGAGGGTATAAATGGATGTCTTACATATACCTTATAGTTATTTTCTTAATCTGTAACTTTAAGGAAGTAAAACTGCTAATCCCCAAAGCAAGTTTTATCCATGTTCAGGTTTTAATAACCTATAGAGGAGATTCTGGTCATTCAGGCTATATTGATATGCTGTTAGTAACTTGTCAAATCATTTTTTTCCTCTAGACTGAATCCAAGATGGTTTGAATATATTAAAAAAAAGGGTGGGAGGAAATGCTTGCATGGTTAGCGCTCATGACAGAGTGGTGTACTTTCTCTTGTGACTTCTTTTCAGATTAACTGGATTACAGCATTTGCTTCCTGTTTTACAGGAACTGCTGCTGTACAACAAACAAGGAAATATGTGCTAAACTGTTACTAAAGCCTGTTTTTCTCTTTGCACTTTTCATAGGCTGGAGTGAAAGGGACGTTAGGAAGATTAGTGGGAATTTTTGAGGTAAGTTTTGGATGTTGTTTGAGACTGTAAAATTTGATGCGAAAATCATCTTGGAATAAAAGTCACTTCCCAGTTTGTGAAGTAAACTAGATAACTTGTTTGAAGAAAAAGGTAAAACTTCATATTGAAATAAAAGTGTATGCTGATCTTTTCAGTGATGTTGGTCATCTGCAGTTTCCACTTCAGTTGGAATTATTGGTGATAAGCTAGTGTAACAGTGAATATTCCAGTGCATTCACACCTTTCTTGCTGTAAAAAAACACCACCCTGCAAGTGGGGAGCAGTGGCTCTCCGTTGTTCCTTTAGCACCTCCGATCACCAGCTGCCAAACTGGACCCTGCAACATAGTGACGTGTGTGTGTGTGCCCAGCTATTAAAAGTGCTGTGACACATGGTGAGTACTAGTGAGATGCATAGTTGACAGGTACCAGACATTTTTAGCTCTTCTCACAGTTGCTTTTAGCTGTTTAGAGTTGTGTGTAAATAGAAGAAAAAGTTTAAGAAATAGATCAAAATGTTTCTTGGTTGTTCCAGCTAAGGAACTGATTTATAAACGTAGCCATCTGCCAAATATTGCCTTACAGAATAGGAACTAGACTTTTCGGTTGTAATCCCTATTAATGCTTACAGACCTCTCTTTTAAAATGCTACAATTTTTAATAGCTAAGAACTGATTATATGTGACAGAAACTGCATGTAAGGTACTGCAACGTTATGGTGAAGCAGCATGCAACTTGTGGTTGCCATGTCCCATGTGCCTCCTCCCATTTTCCCTTTGACAGCTTTATCATCATTTTTTACTTTGCCTTCTAGAATCGGGACAGGAAACACAGAACATATGTTTACGTACTTATCGTCACAGAAGTGTTGGAAGACTGGGAGGACTCTGTCAATATTGGTAAGCCCGTTGTGCTTGAGAGCATGAGCTGGTTCCATGCAGACAAAGCATGTCTGCTTACCCTTCCTCGGGGAGCTGGAATCCTTTTGAGGGTGGTCTAGAAAAGCTGCAGTGGTGTGGCCTTTACTTGTTTGAAAAAAAAGGAAAAAAAAAAAAATCTTGGTCAGGCTGATGCCTTCTTAACCACTGTGGCCCAGGAGAAGTCAGTTTGGCTGTAGAGCCACCTCTCCAGCGATCTGCATCTAATCGAGGGTATCCGTATTTGATTCTTGCACTTTAGGATACTAAACAAAGAGCATGAAGAACTGTCCGTTCTAAAACTTAAAGAAAATATACGTGGGCAGTATGGATTGATCATTCCCTGTTCTCCTTTGAAATATTTGCATTTAAATCAGACTTCCAAATGAAAATGAACCTGTTGCTACTGTTCCACAGAAGGTTTGTCAATAGCCCTATAACACGGAGAGGTTTTACTGAAAGAGTAAGAAATGAGTGCTGTCTGCTGAAACTGAGGTTGACTTGCAAATTGGTGCAAATTGGGTGGTTTGGTGTGTGTCATTGTGGATTGTCTTAAAATAAGTGTCTGACTTGAACGGAAATTACAGAAATAGCAAGACATGCACTTTTTTTTAAATTGGGAAGTGCAAGACCAGTTTGATTGGATAGTGGATATTTTGCTCTAATGATAGGTACGTGTTCTGGGGATAGCGGAGCCAATAGTACTTATAGGTGGCCCTTAAACTGCTGTGAGATCAGAGAATGCTGAGAGAAAATTTCCTAGCTGTTTTGTACTGACACTTTGTTACAGACTGGAATTAATCATGTAGCATTAGTACACATGATAGTAATTGAAAGCTAATCAACAGCAAACTTGAACAAGGATGACATCATTTTGTTGCATCTACTGATTTTTCTTTTTACCCGCAGGAAGGAAAAGGGAATGGTTTAAGATAGAAGATGCCATAAAAGTTCTGCAGTATCATAAACCAGTGCAGGCCTCGTATTTTGAAACCTTGAGGCAAGGTTGTTTGGCAAACAACGGCACTCCTGTCATGACCACGACGTACTCTGAGAGCTCTATGTCTGACATCAGATGACTGAAGACGTCCCTATGAGAGAAGTTTTGAAAAATAGACTGAAACGTGGATTTCCCTTCCCCCTCCCCTTTTTCACATGCCTCCTCTATCAAACAAGGCATGGGCAGCAGCCTGTGGCAGAGCAAGTGTTAAGAGTGCTGCAATTTAGTGCAAGGTGGGATTTTTTTGTTAGCTTTTTTTTTCTTTTCTTTTTTGGATATGTATTTTGTAAAATACATTTTGTGCATGAAGTGCCCCTTTCCCGTTACATCGCTTCCATGGCCTGGAGAGCGAGGCTGCCAGTTTCGCCTCTGCCTTGTGTTCTGAAGTGTCCCGTTTGTGTCATCCCAGCCATAGCCACTTTTTTTTAATTAAAAGACTTCAAATGTGAGATCAGCTCTTTAAGTCTTAGTCTGTACTGTAAGGTGCTGTTCAGACCTGTGTGTTGGTCACTTTCAGCGCATATGTATAAACTTTTTTTTTTTAGATGGAGAGTCTAACATTTTAATTTTGCAGGAATTTTTTTAATCCTGGTCTGCTTCTGAAAAGAAGGGTTCATAATTAATCTGTTTGCCTTTTGTTCTGTTTTTTAAAAATACACATTCTGTGACAGTGCTAGTGGCTGGGCCAGTTTACTCCCCTTTCAGTATCTCCCAGTTTAGTGCAGTGACACTTGAAGTTGAGGGCAGAGTTTTGATCACCTGCAGACATCCCTGCTGCTCAGTTGCTTCTCCTACAGCTTCCGCCAATGTTTCTGCTTTTACATCAAAATGAAACAAAAGGAATTGGTCTTTATCACTTGGCCAAAAATAAATAGCCTCAGATATGCTATGATAGAAACTGAATTTCATTGTCTGTGGTAGGAATCAGGGATTCAGAGTGGGGTCAAAGTCTGACAAACTGGAGCGTCAATCACCAATGCTGTTCTGCTGATCCTGCTGCGTTTTGCTGATGTCTCTTCTTGTCCACATGCCTTATACCGTGCTGAACTGGATATTGTAATTTGTGCTAAAGCATCGGATTGTACTTACTGAGTGTTATTGCACGAACCCTTGGTTGGATAACCGTGTGTGTCCCTGAAAAGAAGTCCTGGGGGAAAAATTCAGGTGTTCAATCTCTTGTCCTGTGGTTCTGCAGCACTTGCAATTGCACCGTGGAGCATGCTCAGAATGTTTAAACTCTCCCTCCGTGAAAGGTACAACTGACTCCCGAGCAGAAATGCTAGCCGGAGAAGTACACCATTTAATAGGATAGTTCCCCTGATGCATTGGCACACTTCACACTTTTTGTTGTTTTTATTGATGTAAGTTTCATGCTGTCTTGATTTGCCAACAGTGTTGTCTAGTTGGGAAATAAAACGGGAAGGGTTGGGGCTGGGGGGGTGGGTTGGGACAGGTACACGTTTGGGAGGGGCATTAATTAATCCCTGGCTTGGGACAAGAGGTAGTTGCTGAATTCAGTAACATCTCCTTTGTCAGAGCATAGCCAAGATGTGAAATTAAATCTGCAGTACTCTTTTTCTCTTTATTTAACAAAAAATATTCTAATAAATACTCACTGTTCCAGAGTTTTCTCTCTTCCCGAAAAGCGCTTACATATGAAAATCTGATAGAAATATCCATGGAGCCTGGGACTAGGGGGAATGGTATCCTTGCCGGTTTGGCAAGAAGCTGTTCATTTTAAGATCCTATTCTGTTCCTTTACTTGTTCTCCCTGCTTTCATCAGTGTGGAGTAGCAAGGCCAAAAGCAGTGCCAGTGATCACTAACATGAAAAACCATGCATAAGAAAAAGCTGAGAGGCATTATTCAAGCAGTAGTTTGAAACCGAGCATCTGGAATTGAGCCTAAATTACACCAGTTCAGCTCACTTCAACTTAGAGACGAATGTACAATCCTTTCTTACTCTGTGCTGATCGGCCTGAACCAAACTCTCAAAAGGGCTTGAATTCTGTATCTGGAAATGTGTAAGAAATTCATACAGTCCGCTCTTACCAAGCTGTGAGTGGCACCTAACACAGCCATCTACTGCCTTCAATTGAGTTTTTTTTGGTCTTTACTGTACAGATTAGTACGTTGAAAATGCTTTGCAACAAAACAGCTGGTACTCCTGAAAGAGTAACTGCAGTTTTAATATCAATAGCATGCACACTTTTGTTTTTAAACTAAAAATGTTTTTACAGGGCTGTTAAACTGACAATTTAGGGTAGAATATTGTTAATGACTTGCTAATGGCTTATTTGTTTGGGTCAGAAAAATAAATTGTGCCAAGAAAGTGTTTTAATGTGGCATGAATTGATGCTGTTAACACAGTAACATTGGGTGGCTGATATTATGCCTTCTTAACTGGAAATAGCTCCTGGGGTAGAACTAGTCTTTATTCAACAGATGCGTATTTCAAAACAGGCCCGGCTCCTGTTCTGCCTAAATCTCTCCCTGCACCACAAGAATTCCCGTCTTCCTCAGCATCTGAGGTTCTTCTCTAATAACTGATACAGCTGCATGACCTATCAGTTTAAGCAATTTTATCCAAAATTATGCCTAAATTGGTTTGGGACCGACAATCAAACTACCGTTATTAGTGACAAAAATGTTTTAAAGACAGCCTGCTCTCTGGGTTTTGCAGTAGAGGCTAGTGCCAGCTTCATTAAACTGCTTAGGGCCAGTGTCACTGACCAACTGCTAAAACCACCTGTAGGGATTGGACTTGGGCTTCCAGCTAAAACTGGTGCTACTGAGCTAGTGTTGGAAATAATGGAATTCTTACCTCAAAATATGTAGTGTCTAGACTGACCCCTTACATTGAGCATTGCGATGTGTCTCAGCTTTCCGTTCAAGACAACTGTCCTGTGTTTGGCTTTCAACATAGCTTCTCTCATATTTGGCACTGGCATATTCGTGGGTATTTTCTAACTAAAATAGAGGAATTTCTGTGCTTCGTTTGGAAATCCTGTGAGTTTGCAGCAAGTTTGTCACCCTAAAATTGCAGGTTTGGTGCGATTGTCTTAGTTCTCTGAAATCAGTTCTTAGAGCAATGCTGGGCCTGTTTATCGTGCACAGGCCTCGGCTCAGAGTTGCTCCTGTTAATTATCTTTAGGCACCTCTGAATCGAGGAATCTAATGAAAATGAAACTTCCTGTGTACTCGCAACTTTGTAGGGGTAAAGTTCACTAATCTGATTACCTTTTCCCTTGCTACTTTTCCTGCTGTCCATGTATTCCTTGTACGTACAAGGGCACTTTGTTAGTGGTATACTGAGCAGCAAGTCTGCCTGTAGAGAGGAAGGGGGAAAATTACTGGCTCTTGAAACATTTGAGCACTAGATTTCTCTATGCACCTACATGTAGACCTCAGGGTGGCAAGATCAGGAGTGACGTAACAGGAACGGGGAGACATGCTACTTAGTTTAGGGAAATTCCTTGAGCAGTTTCCACTTTTGAACACTGATTCACTTCCTCTGGTATTGTCAAAGTTAGAAATCCTAGTCGAGGAGCTGCATCCTGCCATCTGGGTTTTTAAACACATTTGAGCCTTTAATGGGAGAAGGGAAGCACATTCAGCACTTAAATCACACTAAGCACACTTGTATCCCTTTTAGACCTCAAAATACCGACAAAAATCTGGCCTCTGTCATTGAAGGGGTTTGACAGATCAGCTCGGATTACTGCTGTGGCAGTAAGACGTTAGCTGGTGGTTTAAGCTCAGGCTGCGTGGCTGCTGTACTGGCATTCGTTCTATCCTGTTGACTGCAACGTGGGAGGAGAAGGAAGACACCCCTGGGGCATTAATGTCTTTACTGCCTCTGGATTTTTTTTGGAGATTTTGAACTTTCGATTTTGATTTTTTTATTGTCAGATCCCATGCTTTTGTGATGATTTTAGCTGACGCTTAAAACTCAAGAGGCAAGTGGAAGCCCCTCTGCAGTATAGTGCCAAATGCAATTAAACTTAGTGGAGAGGAAATTTTATGTACGAACTCTAGGAAGTCTCTCTCAGATGTGGCTTTGGTATGGTGCAACAGCAATTTCTATGCATTGGATAACATCAGTTTAGAAATCTTGTGCAGCAGAATTTATACGATACATGAGAGTCTTGAAGTTGTTACTGTAAAATGTTTTTTGGTTTCAGATTTGACTTAGCTCACGTGGGGGACTTTTCAAAAGCATATTTTAAAAGGACAAAAAACAATTCAGCTGAAAATAAATATCATTCTCTATTCAGTGAAGCTTTTCCACTGTATTTAATAGATGTGCCACACTACTATACGTGCTAAAGCTCATGACTGGTTATGAGAGGCATAAAACAATTTATAACAAGGTTGGAGATTGTGGCACTGTCAGGCCTAGGAGGTAATGGATTTTCCCTGGAGATGCCCAGAAAAGAGTTAAATGAGGGTGTTTTTTCCTTTATTCCTGAAAAATGGCATTCAGTGCTGTTAAAAAGAAAGCACATTTGGTCTCTTCACAAAGATGTCTTTGGTCTCTTTACAAAGATGGATTGTTTATTTTTAGACAATAGTTTACTGGAGATGAGGGAAATGCAGTATTATAATAAGCCAGGGGTGGCTTGTACCTCCTTTATCTTTGCATAGTATTTCTACTTCTTAACAGAACTGGCAGAGTTGTTTTGTGCTGTCTTACTGGTTAGCCAAGCTACTCTGCCAGAGCTCAGAAAACCCTTGCTGCTTTCTTCAGAGCTGCAGTAACTTCTTAGAGAAGCAGATGCCAAACATTCGTATTTCTAGGCGTATTGCTTGGCCAAATATTGTTCTGAGCTAATGCCTACTTTGGAAAGTAAAGACATGGTAATTTTTCAAATTTAAAATGCGTTAAACTTTAAATTATACAAACTCTTTAGGGCTGATACAGTGGCAACTGAAAGATAGGCAGAATGCGGATAGCAGTCTTCCTTACCAGCTGCTGTGCCACGCGCGTTGGGTAGGGTAAACACTGCTTTCTCATGGTACTGAACTAGCAGAAGGAGGCAGGTAGCCGCTGTGTGGTTTTACAGCTGAAATATGCTGAGATGAGTCTATAAAAGATGGGGTGTCTGAATGAGGCTGTTTAGTAAGTGTGAGGCAGTTGCATCACCTCCAGCAAAAAAGATAAATTGGAAGTTGCTGGTGGCCAGCTGACTTGTTTACATTTAATGCTATTAGACAAAGCCAAAGTAATAGACTGATATTCCTGATAAACTCCATTAACCGATAACTATAATTGAAACCTAATATAAGGGGATTAAAGTATGGGCTTTAACAGAGGGACACTTAGTAATGAGTCTTTAAAAGCTGCTGCTTGAATCAGATTAGGGATGGGGTGGAGAGTATACCTGGCTTGCTAAAGTGTTGCTATTTATTCCCTCCATCCTTGCTCGTAATAATTGAGGTAAGGTAAGGTGCAAGAAACACTTGGAGTGTCCATTGGCTCTTGATAGAAAACATGCTATGATTTAACTGAGTTGTTCTTTGTACGTTACACTAGAAGAAACTATTAGATTTGCAAATAAATGGATCCCAGTCAGAGCTCTCCTCAGATAAAATCTCTTGACTTGCTCTGCGGTAGGAAGGTGGCGCAGACAGAGGAGTGTTTGCATGTGCTATCCTCTTGCATTTTTTAAAAAATACATCCTTTGGGAATTTTTTCCTTTTTCTTTCATTTTGGAAAGTTGGTTCCTTCCCCTTACGTGGATTTGACCACAGCTTAGCACTACAAGCATGTTCTCTAAAGCTGTGCAGCACAATACCGAAGGTTGCACGATGCTGGCAGTGAAGTAGCAGTGTTATGCTGCGTTGGGGAATGTGCTTCAGCGATCCTACACGTGGAGGTTAGCAGCGATTGGTGTGGAAATCTGCACCCAGACAACCTGCCGCAGAGGGACTGATGGCCTGCGTTCAAGTTGCTGTAGAAGAAGGTAAGAGAGGGGATCTGCAGGTCTGAAGAACCTTTGTTTCGGGGTCTAGCAAGGAATTGGAATGTAAATATTAACATCAACCTTATTAGGCAGATGAACAGTGCCTGCACCTCCAGTAAGATTTCTGTTGAGCAAGAAGGCAGCTTAATTCAGCATGACCTTGAATGTGCCTTAAAGCAAACTCTATGAACTGAAAAATTGAAAGGGATTGGAATGTGCTAGAATGTTGCTTTTTTCCCTTGTGCAGAGACAAAGTATTCAGTGGCTAAAAATGTGGGTAGGGAATGTCAGGAATCTTCGGTTTCATTCCCAATTCTAGCACTTGCTTTGGGCCTCTGCCTTGAGTTTTCCATGCAGAGAATATTTGTTCACCATTTTGTAACACACTGGTTGCTTCAGAAGAGCAAAATGTTTGAAGCTGCACAGATTGAATGTTTACCTCCCCCAATTAAGACTTTAAATTTTCTTGCTCATTCTCAGAGACACGATTTTATCCCATATGGATATGTTTTATGCTTTCCAGACAGCCAGATGCAATGTTTGTACCTGCGCAAAGCATCCGCTCTTGTCTAAAAGGAGACGTGGGTGATGTGGGAGTTGGTGAAAGATGTGTTTGAATATTGAACTTTCCCTGAATGGAAGCTGTGGCTGGTGGTGATTCTCAAAAGGGCTTGGGATGAAAATGTGTTGGACTCTTTAGCTAAATGTGCATCAGGAAAATTAAATTAGCGTGGACCCGTGTTAGTTGTGACAGAGCCTTCAGAATTGGTTCTGAAACGCAGCTAGTGCAGACAGAGCAGTTAGACACCCTGCAGAAAGCGTAATTGCTGCTGCTTTTCCTGGGTCCAAGCCGAGCTCTCTGTAACTATTCTAAAAATGACAGGAATAGTTAGATCAGATTACTAATGCAAGCAGGACGTTTGGAAGCTGGTCTTTCTGCAAAATGGCCCCACTAGGTTCGCTCTCCCTGCAGGCAACGCAAGGTTCAGCAATCACCGGCAGCAGGGACGGACACCCCAAATATCGCGGTCATATATAGTACACGTTACAAGAGATTGAAACATTCATGTGCAGAACTGCTTGGTCGGATTCGTAGCGGATGTTAAGGTTATTGCTTCAGGAATTTGAGAGTTACTGTAGGGTGAAAACAGTGTGCAGGTTTCGTGCCCGAATCCATAGTGCACAGCATGTGTCAGGCAGAAGGTGCTTCCTAAGCTGTGCTGCTGCCAGTGCAACCCTCTGGTTCAGAAATGTTTTCTGTCATCTTGAAGTGCCACACTGAAATGAACTTTGGAGTGAGAAAGTATATTTGAAGAACTCTTTTCTTATAAAGATAATTACATTAACAACTTTGTATAATTCACTGACTGCTGTGGTTGTGATTTTAAACGACTCGGCCTTCCCCTCCCAGCTCGGTTCGTCCTGCTTAATGAGATAGCATCATCTAGTGGTTACATCAAAGCGGTGGGGTTCAGGTGACCGTGCTTCTGTCCTACTCTCTCCTCACGTCTCCATGTTAGAGACTGTAACATCATGCCTGTTCTTTTCTCAATGTTGGAAGGAATTTGATTACGATTAGAGAGAACTCGTGGCGTCAGTGATGGAAGGTGGTGTATAGATATGCGTAGTGTTATTTTGGGTATATTGTCATCAGGTCTGTACATAATTAAGAAAGAGGTGTAGATGGGTGGAAAAGAACACTTAACTGGATTAAAGATGTATTTTAGGGGATTTTTTGGTGCTAGTTGATGGTTTTTTTTCTTTTTTTTTGGTGGGAAAATGAGAATTTTGGAGTTATACTTGAGAAATTGGATCTAGAATTGCCTCTGAAACTGATCTTGGGAAACCCAAGAGTGTTTCCTAAACTTCCTGTGTGTCATACTTTGTATTTATTAAGTCAGGAGTTTTTGAAGCTATCACCCTTGCGTTTTCTGCATAGTCTTTTCACAAACGCTCTGAGTGACGCTTTGGGGCGGTATACCCAAGCTGAGAGCAGCGCCCCAGGTTGAGTAGGCGACCAGGGTACATCACTGCACAAACAGCCCAAGCTGGATGTCAGTAAGTCTGAGCATAATTGTCTTAGACTTTTCCATTCCTTATCTAACCAAGATACCTCCAAGATCAAAGCTATGGGTCTTTGACTGTGCGCTGTCTTTTCTGTTTGTTTGCTGGTGTCTGTATACGGCTCTACGTGAGATGGTACATTTGAACTTACCTTCGTGACCAAGGATAAGACTTTGTGATACCAGTCCAGGTACTGACCTTCACTTACCTCTTCTGCTGGTTACTTCTGCGGTTGGCAGAACAAGCTGATGCTGCCAGCGTGAGCTGTCCCTCTGGGAAATGCTTTTTAAGCACGGTAGATATATTTCCGAGTCACTCGAGTATCCACGACTGGGGTGGTGGTGCACAACTGCTGCAGCAGAGCATGGTTAGTAAAGACCTGAGGTTTCGTGCTAATGTTATGAATTGACGTTTTTGATTGGGATATATCCGTGGAGGCTGTCGTGCTGCTGCTGTTCAGCTGTCATTTCCAAATAGAAATGTCAGATAAGTTTAGAGGAGGAAAACCTGATGTAGAGAACAAACTTGCCAATTTATTGGAATTAAAAGAAGCCTGAGATTTTCAGTGAAGCTTGAGAAGCTACATGCTCAATTCTCCGTGAATTCTAGATGGATTTGGATGTGTAATTCCTATCACCTGTTTCATTTTACTTTTTTGGCTGCAGATCTTTGCTCCTAACTCAATGCTTTCTGTTTCTAATCTTCAGGTAAAGTTAACATTTTTGTGGTACACTAAATAAAAACGGTTTTCAAAAACATTTTATAACTGCAAGGGCACTTTGGAGATCTAGCATTTCAGTTGATTGATAGTTTTTCTTACTGACTTGGACTTGTTCTTACTTATGGCATCTCTTTGTTCAAAAGTAAAATTCATTCAGTAGAAAACTTTTTTTTTCCTTTGAAGGTCAGATCCTCGTTTGAGCCTATGAATAACACAGGTGTTCCCTTTTGTTCTTGTTTAGACTTGGCTGGCAAGTTTAGTATATACCTGCCTAAGTTTGGTATTTTCATCTGTAGTGTTTCCAGAAAGAACAGAGGGCTCTCCTTCCACTCTATCTTCAGCTGTGGTATCCTTACAAAACCCCTGTCCCACTTTTTAAGCGAATCTCAGTGTGTTTTGAGCCAGATCTTAAGCTGATGGAAGCCAGCATGGCGCTTGTGAAGCTATGCTCATTGACAGCGGCTGGCGATCTGGGCTGGTGCATCTGAGAGTGCAGCTCCTTTCTTTTGAAGGTGTTTCCTCTGTTTGAGTTGTGTGCAAGGGGGAGGTCATCAGTGTCTTAAAAAAAGAAAAAAAGTAAAAAAAAAAAAAAAATTGTGGATGCAAGTTTGACAAGAGTGTAGGCTGTAATCTAGTGCCAACCAATAAACACGCCAGTATTTCACACACGTCTCTGCTTACTGCGTGGTCTCTCTTCTTCCTAATGCTGTTACCCAGATACGTGAACTTTGCCCATTTGGGGGAATGGGCAATAAAATGTCACTGGAGGAAGAAGCTCGCTCCGAAATGGCTTGGTACGTCCACAGCCCGGAGGAGACAACTTTGAAGGGGCATCACGATCAGTGGAATTGAGCAGGGCTTGTCTGAGCGGGGTGCAGTAAGACGGGGTGAATTTTAAGGCATTGACATAGTCTCCTTCAGATGTTTCTCATCCTGAGCAAGAGCACTGTGGACCAGAAGTGGTGCTAGTTCACAGAAGCTGCTCAGACCTGTTTCTCATATAAAGTCCTCACTGGGAACCCTTAATGTGGAAGTTGTCTTCTGCTTTCCGCTGGTAGCTTTGTTTGGGAACCACCTTTATAGAGAAAGTCAGCATCTGTCATCTCCTGTGTCCGTCCTTGCTGGGTTTAGCCAATTCTCCCAAATTCTCCCAATACTGATTATTGATTGGGTTCATTGCTTGTATTGCCTTAGCACTTTGTGTCCCGGCCCGTGATGGGGCTGTGGCGCTATGCGTGACACTCGTGGGTTTTAGGAAGGAAACGTGCGGATAAGTTGCATCTCCTGTGTCATGCAGCGGGCTGCGAGCACCTTTTCTGCTCCAGCTTGACCAGAAGAGGATCTCATGGCCTTGGGGCGCTGCGTTAGTGCTCCGGGGAAGTTTTCCACCAACTGCTCTGGCCTCCCGGCCTCGAAGGCACCCGGCGTGGGATTGCCTGGCTCCCCGTTGCACTGTGATGAAGCAAACGGCCCTTTTCTCTGTTCAGCGATCCAAAAGCGTTGTCTTCTCCAACGCAGACAGCGTTGTGTTAACACTGGCGCTTCGCGACCTGGGTTTGGCAGCGTCAGCTCTCCCTCCCTGTGTTGGCGCTTGATCTGCAGCCCTCACTTGCCCGGGGACCGAGCAGCTTAGCTCGCTCGTGCAGTAAAAGGTGACTTCGCCGTGAGCTGCAGGGGAAAATGAACCGCTTGTGGCTGATAATAATTTTCTAATGTCAAACCCAACATCCGCTGGGGAGACGCGTTACGGAGAAGCTGTGCGCGTGGCGCGGGCGAGTGTTAAATGTGACCCGGTAAAGCTGATGGTGGCGGTGGCTGGCACAGGGCGTTTGGGCTCACTTCACGCCGCCCCCGGCAAGAGGCTCGCGGAGCGCTGGGGACGGCGAGAAGCCCGTTCGGAGGCGCCGGGGCCGCGGCGCGCTGGCCGGGCCGACGGCGCCTCTCGCGCTGCCGCGGGGCGCCCTCCCCTCGGGGCACCTATCTCGGCCTCCGCGAGCCCCGGAGGGGCGCAGGGTCCCCTCGCCCCGCGCGGAGAGCCGCCCGCGTGGGGACTGATGGGGTCGAGCAGGGGCAAGCGATGGCGCCTCCTCCCTGGTTCGGTCCCTGTGCTCAGCCTGTGATTTTTTTTGTTTGTTTGTTTTTGCTTATTTTTTTCCCGCTGGCCTGGGAAGCGAGATGCTGAGCAGGAGCCATTAAGGTGCAGCCCAGGCCCGGCTGCGCTCCGCTAATTGCAGCCATGGGAGCGCTCGTGTTTCTCGGCAAATCGAACGTATCCTGCTGCACGGACGCTTTTCTTGCAGCCCCTTTGCAAAGCCCCTTTGGGATCTGCACGCGAGCGGCTCCTTTCTGCTCCGTGTTAGGGCGAGGAGCCGAAGCGGGCCGGGCTCCCGCGGACCGCCGTCGCCTCCGAGGCTGCGGCGCGGGGCTGGGGGCAGGATTAAGGGCTGGGGGGGCGAGTGACCACTCCGGCTGCGGAGCTGGCTGCGGCATGGCCCTGTTTGGAGCAGAACCGCCCCGTTTCGCCGTTGTGTCGCCCGGACCCGGGCACCCTCCTCGCGCCCCTGCTCATTCCCGCGCTCTCGCCCGCTCTCCAGGGAACTTTCCTCGAAATCGCTGCGGTTGTTTTTAGCCGTGGCCGGGCAGCGCTGGGTGGGGGGGAAGCGGTGGCGGGGGGTGGCGGGGCTCTGTGGGGCAGGGGGTCCCATGGGGCAAGGCCACCCAGGCCCCTGGGTCCCCTCCGGCTGCCCCCAGTACCCGGGGGTGCCCCAGAGCCCCCAAGCTGGACCGAGGAGAGGGGGGGAAGTGGGGGCGAACTGCACCCCCTGGGCCAGGGCCAAATGAGGGACCCACCCGCCGGGGCAGAGCCTCCTCGCCCCCTCCCTCCCCTCTGCCTTTGGGGCTCCTCCACGGGCCATGGGGCAGCAGGGGACACTGGGGCTGCTGGGGACACTGGGACCACCAGCGGCAGTGGGACTGGTGGGACTGGAGTGGGGCTGCTGGGGCCAGTGGGGACAGCAGGACCTCCAGGACCAGGGGGACCACTGGGGACAGTGGGGTCACCAGGGCCAGGAGGACTGGTGGGGACAGTGGGGGGTCACCAAGGGCCAGGGGACCACTGGGGCGAGCAGGACCTCCAGGGACACTGGGACTGTCAGGGCCGATGGGACCACCGGGGCCAGCAGGGTCACCGGAGAGAGCAGGACTGCTGGGGACATCGGGACCATGTCTGCCCGCAACCCCTCGCCCCCATCCATCCATGCACCTCTCCACCCCACCGTGAAGGTAAGTGTTTATCCGTCCATCCATCCATTTATCTACGGACCTACCTTTCCACCCCTCCGTGCAGCCAGGCCTGCATCTGTCCATCTAGGCATGTACTCATCCATCACCCATCCATCAGTCTATCTATCCCTCCATCTGTCTGTCTGGGTATTCACCTACCCACTCACATATGCTCTCACACATGCAGCCTTCTGTCCATCCATCCATCCGTCTGTCCATCTGTCCATCCATCCATCTACCTATTGATCTTTCTCTCCACCCATCCGTGCATCCAGGTGTGCATCCATCCACCCTTTCCTCTTTTTCCCTGCCTCCCTGCTCCCTTTCCTCCTTTTCCCTTTCCTCCCTTTCCCATTTTTCCCTTCCTTCTTTTTTTATCCTTTTTTCCCTTTTCTATTTTTCCTCTTTTCCCTTTCCTCCCCTTTTCCTCCCCCCTCGTCCTCCCCCCAGCTCCCCCCGCCCTCCGTGCCCGGTCTCTGCTGCCCCCTGCCGGCTCCCCGCCGCCACAGCCCCGCCCCTCCCCTGCAAACCCCGCCCCCTCCCCACAAACCCCGCCCCCTCAGGCCCCGCCCCGCCGTCACGCGCCGCGCGCGGGTTCCGGGTGCGGGCGGGGCGGGGCGGGGCGGGGCGAGGCGCGGCGGCGCTGGGGTGCGATGGGGCGATGCGCGGCCGGGGCGGGGGGGCCCGGCGTGCACGGCCAGCACGGGGGGGTGCAGCAGGGCACGGTCAGCACGGGCTGGGGGGGGGTGCAGCAATGCACGGTCAGCACCGGGGGCGCAATGGGGGGGTGCAGTAGTGCACGGTTAGCACGGGGGGGGGGGTGCCACGGGGGTGCAGCAGGGCACGCTCAGCACGGGGGGGGGCCGTGGGGGGGTGCAGCATGCACGGTCAGCACGGGCTGGGGGGGGGTTGCAGCAATGCACGGCCTGCACGGGGAGATGCCACGGGGGGTGCAGCAGTGCACGGCAGCAGCTGGGGGGCAGCGGCGCTGTGGGCAGGGTGGCAGCGCCTGGCCGCGGTTGGGGGGGGGGTGTAACCCGGGGGACATGCAGCAATGCAAGGGGGGGGTGTAGCAGAGGATGCAGCAATGCATGGCCGAAACGGGGGAGGGGGGCGCAGCAGGGAGCGTGGCAGCGTATGGCGGCAGTGGGACAAGGGTGTGCGTGTGGGGGGGGGGTGCAGCGTCGTACGGCTTCAGTGGGGGAGAGCGGGTGGTGAGTGTGGGGGGGTGGCAGCAGTGCAGAGCTGCGGGGGGGCCCCGGGGCAGCGTAGGGCTTGCAGCGATGCTGGGCTGCAGCGGGGCAGGGGCGGGCGTGCAGAGGGTGGGGGGGTTGCAGCAGCGTGGGACTGGGGGCGCCGGGGCCGTGCCGGGGCCTGCAAGCGGGAGCAACGCCGCGAGCAGAGCGCTGCTGCAGGTTGCGAGCGCCGCCGCCGGGGCTCCTGGGCAGGGGCTTTCCCTGCTTCCCTTATCGCGCTGCTGCTGCTTCGGCAGACTTGGGTGGCCCCTGCGCCCCGCTTATCATCTCCGCACCCGGCTCTGGAGGGGGAGGACTTGCGACGCCTCTGCTCCTGGCCTGCGTGATGAAGGCGCCGGGGAAGTGACTTCCCGCCAGCAGCACCCGGCACGGAGGAGCCGCGGCGGTGAGCAGGGCCTGGCGCGGCGGCAGGCGAGGAGGGGTGAACCCGGGGCGGGTGAGCGGGGTGGTGTGGGGCAGCGACGGGGTGCCGGCTCCCCGGGGTGCCGCAGGTGCCTGCGTGCCGTGCTAGGTGCCTGTGTGCCAGCATTTTCCAAGGTGCACCCTCTCCCGGGCGGGTGCACCCTCTCCGGGGTGGATGCACCCTCTCCGGGCGGGTGCACCCTCTCCCGGGTGCATCCTCGTGGCCGGCTCCTGCGCAGAAGCCTCATGGTGCTTCCTGCCTTCGGGGGCCGGTGCCGGCGGAAGGGAGTTATTATCGGATGTTTGTGGGTTTGCAGCCCGCGGTGCCGCGACGCCCGTCGGGTGCCTCCCGCGTCCGCTGGCGGCGGCAGGGCCGGCCCCATGCGCAGAGGCGCCCGCGCGGGGCTGCCGCGCCGGCCATGAGCAACGCCACGTCGCCCACAGCCCCGGGTGCCTCCGGCGACTCCCTGGTGGGCTACGTCCTCGTCCCCTTCTTCCTCATCACCCTCGTCGGCGTCATCCTGGCCGTGGTGAGTGCAGGGCGCCGGCGGCGGGGAGCCGTCCCCGAAACGCCGTGTCCCCCCCCCTCACCTTCCCCTGCTCTCCTTGCAGACGATGTACGTTCAGAAGAGGAGGAGGTGAGCGCTGCTGGCCGGGCTGCCCGAGGAGGGCTGGTGGGGCGGGGGGAAGGGGGGGGGTCCGGCCGGTCCCGGGGCGCGCGCACCCCTCGGCTGCAGCCTCCGGCACCGTCCCCCGCGCAGGTTTGACCGGCTGCGCCACCGCCTGCTGCCCATGTACAGCTACGACCCCGCCGAGGAGCCGGCGGACGCCGAGCAGGAGCTGCTGGCGGAGGCCGAGGAGACTCGGGTGAGCCGCGCGGGACGCCTGCTGCGTTGCATTTTTTTTGCACGGAGAATTATCGCTCGGCAGAGTTACTGCCAGCAGCGCCGCGCGGGGTTTAGCCGCTCCCCGGCCGGCGTCTCCCGCTCAGGACGCCGTTCTCGCTGTGCTCGTTGCAGGTGGTGCCCGGCTGGGGGGGGTCCCAGCCCCGCCGGCCCCCGCGCGCCGACTGGAGGGCCTGATGCCGGGGCCGAGCCAGCGGCGAAGGGACGACGGCTCGACGCCGGCGCTTTGCCTCCCTTCGCGCCTCCCCGCCGCCTGCGGGGGCCGGGCAGGTTTCGGCAGCGGCGCCGTGCCCCGGGACGCACCCGGCCCCGCAGCGATGCCGCCCGGCGACACCGGCGTTTCCTGCTGCCTTTGCACGCGGTTTTGCCGGTTTTCCTTTCTGCCAGGTTTTCTTCCCCCCTCCTTGATGGCTCGCGGGACTCGAGCCGGGATGCCCACGCGGGGCACTCCGGTGGGAAACGCAGTGGCGGCGCGGGGTCCGCGGGCGAGACGCGCGCCGCCGGGCAGGGCGAAACGGGGGTTTCTTTGCATTCAGCCCAGAGCCTCGTGCATTTGGCCGGGAGGATTTTCGGCAGCGCGGACGCTCCAGGACAGCGGAGCGGCACAGCACGGCTTTGCAGCGGCGGCTCCTTTTTGTATTTGATGGCAGCTTGTTCTTTTTTTTGGTAATAAAAACGCCCCATGGACAGGGGCGGTTGCAGGGGGCAGCAGGGCTTCGCCTGGCTCTGTTTGCACCGGCAGCTCCCGCGCGGCCCCGGACGTCCCGGCGCAGAAGGTACCGTGCCGAGCGGCTGCTCCGTGGCTCACGCGGATCCAGGGCCCGCAGTCTCCATGCATGGATAAAACCAGGTTTTTCACCCCAGAGCGGCTCCAAAAGCACGTTGAGCCGAAACCCGACCCAAACCCAGAGTGCAGAGCAGAGGTGGCAAACATCCATAAAACGTTTTATTCAAGTAACTGCAAGTAGGAAACCAAAAGGTCGTTAACAGTGGACCAAAAAGAAGAAAAAAATCCAATTTTCTCCCAACTGCAGCCGCCCCTGAAACCCAAAACCTTCGGCTGGAGGAACGGTGCCTGCGGGCTGCCAGGTGCTGCGTGTCCCAGCGCCCTGCGAGCCCCGGCCCTCCGAGCAGCCTCATCCTTAAAATAATCCTAACAAAAAAAAACAAAACAAAAAAATACCCGAAACGGGGAGAAAAAAAACCCCATGATCCCCTCGGCCCCGGCGCCACCAGCTCTGCTCTGCGGCGTCAACTCACTGTGGCCGGAGGGGAGGAAGGAAAAAGAAAAAAAAACAAACAAAAACCCCCCAAACCCCAGAAAAAAGAAGAAAACCCAACCCGGCGCTGCCCCCCGGCAGCCCTCGTCGGAGTCACGAACCTCGTAACCGGTGCAGCAGCAGCATGTCGGTGAGTTCGGAGAGTGGAACTTAAATATCCAGAGGTAGTTGCGAATGAAGGGAAAAAGAAAAAAATACAAGAACCCCCCCTAAAAGAACCTGTATGAGGAGGAGCCCGGCGCAGCGCGGGATGCGGCCGGCCGGCAGCACTGCCGGGGCTCTCCGGGCTGCGGGAAGGGCGCCGGGCCGGGCGCCCGGTGCCGCCGGCATCGCTGGCGGCCGCGGGAGCAGCTCTGGGACGCGGTGCAATCGCCCGGCGCCGCGGAGGGGGTTTAGCCCGGCTCAGCAGCGGCCGGAGCAAAGCTTTCCCCCGGCACGGCTCTGCGGCTGGGGGCTCTCGCCTTCGCTGCCCCCTCCCCGCCGGGCCGAAGCGGCTGCTGGGGCCGCGCGCGGGGAGGGGACGGCGAAGGACGAAGGCTTCCCATCGCCGCCGTCTTACGGGGGGGGAGGCAGGCGGGCTGATGGGGGCCGCGGGAACGCCGTGCCGGGGGGAGCTGTATTCCAGTGCTGCTGTTGTCAGAGTGTGAGAAAGGAGAGGAGGAAAAAGCCGGGGGGGGGGGGGGGGGGGACGCGGGGCTTTTCGCCCCCCCCCCCGCTGTCCCTCTCGCTCCGCGCCGGCCCGGCGAGGGCACCGCGGGGGGGGGGGTCATGAGGTAGCGCCGGTCCGCGAGCTCTCACTGCTCCTCCTCGGACGACTCCTGGGAAATGTTCACCTCCTCCTCGTCCTGCTGCTGCCGGAGGGAGGGAAGGGAGGGAGGGAGGGAGAGCGGTCGGGAGGCGGGCAGGACCCCGGCGGCCCCCGCGAGCATCCCGCGCCCGCCGGCCGTGACTCAGGGCTGAGCGGGAGCGTGAGTCAGCGGCGGCCCCCGCTTCCTCCCGCTTCATTCACAAAAAAAAAGCCGCGGCGGCCGGCGGCTGCCAGGGCTGCGCCGAGGGTTCCCGCGCCGCCGCTCGCCCCGGCGTGCACACGCGTGTGCGTGGCGTGTGCGTGGCGTGTGCGTGGCGTGCGCAGCTGCGGCCCCCCCCCGCTGCCGCTCCGGGGGCTGCTTCGCTATCGCTGCTCCTGGTTTTAGGCGCTTTTAAGCCCGTTTGGGAGCCCGAGGCGGCCTGGGACGCCCGGCGCGGGTGGAGGATGCTGGCGCTGGACCAGGTGCAGCGCAGGTAGGAGAAAGTGGAATCGTTTGGTTTGCAGCCCTGGCTCTTCCCAGCCCTGCCCGGAGCTCCCGCCAGGAAATTTAGGTGGAAAAAGGGAGAAAACCCGTTGAGGGCAGAGCGGCGGGGCCCCGTGGAGGCTCTCAGGGGGCTGTCGCGTGGCCCCACGCGGTGACGGCAGGAGGCAGCTGGATGCGCCCGGGGACGGGAGCTGCAAATCGCTCCCAACCGGCCGGGGTGCAAAACCCAGGGGGGAAAAAATAATAATAAAAAATAAAGTGCATGGCCGTGGCGCGGCTCACGCAGCAGGAATGCCGCGCCGGTGACGCAGCGCCGAGCCCCGGGCAGGCCTGTGCCAGCTCGCTCGCCGGGACAAGCCGCTTCCCGCTCGGCGAGGAGCGCCGCGCTCCATCATCCCCTCCGGCCCCGGGCGGCACCTACCCCCCGCTTCTGGGGTCCCTTTGGGGGCCGCCGGGAGCAGAAAGCGCTCAGCGTCCTGCCAGGATGCGGCCCTTGGGGAGGAGGAGGAAGGGGAAAAGGCCACTCACCGATTTTTTGGGTCGGCCTCGAGGTTTTCTCCCTGGTGTGACTGCAGCTTTCTGAGCACAGAGCAGGGGGCAATAAAAAAAAAGAAAGAAAAAAAAGGCCGTTTCGGTCAGGATGGGGCTGGTGCCCTCCCTCGCCCCCCTCGCGGCAGGCAGCGCCGCCCGGCTGCCTCCGGCTTTCCCCTCCCTCCCTCCCTCCCTCCCCGCCGACTGCCAAATTCATCACCCCAGTGGCATCTCCGGGGCTGCCGGACCCCGCAGCGACCCCGGCGCCTGCAGCCAAGTTTCTCCCCCTTCCGCTTCCCCCGTCGCCGCCGTTTTCCAGCGCGGGGAAGGTCCCGGCCCCGTGACTCACGGCACGGGCGCAGGATGTGAGTCGCGTGTTTTGAAAACAGGTTTCTCGCGGGTGCACGCAAACACGCACGCGGTGCGGTGCGCTTCCTCCCCGGCCAGCGCCGGGATGAGCATCCCTCCGGCCCCGGGATGCGGCGGGGGCAGATCGGCCCCGCACCGTCGCCGAGGGGGCGGAAAACGGGGCTGCTCGGCCCCGGCTCTCTCCGTTCCCGCGCCGGCCCTTCCCGAGCACCTACCCTGCCTTTCGGGGTGGCCTTGTTTTTACTGCCCTTGGGTCGTCCGCGCGGCCTCTTGGGGGTCGGCGCCTCGCTGGGCTCCTGCTGGAGGGAGAGCGGCGGGTGCTCAGCGCGGGGCCGTGCCGGGACGCTCCGGGATCCAGCCCCGGGGATCCCGGCTACAGTTTCCCGCGGTGGCTCAGCAGCCAGGCGGATCATCCCGGCCGGGTGCCTCCTTCCACCGGAGCCGCGGGCTGGTGCTTTCCCGCGTGACGGTGGGAAGCGCCGGGATCGGCGTTCGGTCATCGTTTGGGCTTCGCTCCCGGCCTCGTGGGTGACCCGTCCCCGTCCCTCGGCATTCAGGGCTCAGCGCGGCAGGACGGTCCCCGCTCCCTCCCGCTTCCCCCCCCTTAGAAACCACCCGGAGCAGCTAGTGGGTTTCTGCTGTTCCTCAGCCCCCTGTTTTTTCCCCCCTAGTTTTTTCACCCCCGCTTTAACCAGAAACATCTCAGACCCCGTTACTGGAGCCCGAATCACCCGCTGGGCCGGTTGCACGGCAAAGCACGGGGCAGCGGGCAAGTCCCGCCAGCTGCAGGGGTGCAAAACCCCACCTGTTTCGGGGCACAGACACACCAGCACAGCAAAGGCTCCGGCAGCACCTTATCCCTCCGAGCAGCTTTTGCTAATGTGGCTTTAATCAGTAAGACAGGTTCAGCTGCAGCTGGGGGGGGGGAGGAGCGCTATAAATGCCACGAGGCCCCTAAGCCTCTCCCTGGGGCGCCCGGGGGTGCGTAGGGTGCTCGGCCAGGGCCTTCGGAGCAGTTTGGGATAGGGTGAATATCAAGTTCATGCTGTGCTGGTGTCGCTAAAGTGCAGCCGCCTCCAGGGCGGAGGGGGGCGAGCGGGAGCGGGGGGTGCCGCCAGGCTCCCCGCGGGGATCGGGGGGGCTCGCGGGGCGGCAGCGCGGCCGCGTCGCGGCGTCCTCGGGCATCCTCTGCTCTGCCCGGGCTGCCGCTTCCCGCTGCCCTTCGGCGAGGGGCCGGGGCCGCTGCAAGCAGAGCCGGGGAGGCGGCTGCCCCCCCTCCTTCCCCCGGCCCGGCGCGGGACGCGGCTCGCCGTACCTGCGGCTTCTTCCTGGGTCGTCCCCGGCCCCTCTTCTCCGACGCGTCCTTCTCCCCCTTGGAAGCCAGGGCCTGGCCGGCTTTGGCGCTGGACTCGCTCATGCTCCTGGCGGCGGTAAGGGGGGCGAGGGGGGGGGGGGAAAGGCGAGGTCAGCGCGTTCGCTCGCTCGCTCGCGGCGGGTTCGCGCGGCGCCCGCCGGCGGGGCGAGGAAGTGAGTCAGCCGGGGCCGGGCCGGCTGTGGCAGCTCCGTGCGCGGGCCCCCGCCGGGACGGGGGTGGCAGCGCGGGGGGGGCAGTGACGAGGGTCCGCGTCCCCCCTCCCGGCCCGGCTGCACCGCTCGACACCCTTTAGCGAAGCCATCGCACGTCTAGAATGAGCAGGCGCTTCCCTACCCTGCTTCCACCCGGATGCCGCTCCGGATGCGGCTTGGAGCGGGGACCAGGGGACCAGCCTGCGCCCGGTGGGCACGTCCAGCATGGCAAAAAACCCCGAAAGCATCCCTAAAGAGACCCCTGCCTCCATTGCTTAAGCTTCCCTTTGCAGGGATAACGCGCTCGGCACCGCCTGCCTCTAGCAGTGCTGGGGTCCCCGGAAGGGGCGATCCGAGGCTTTCCCAAGCCGGGGTGTGCAGGGAAGAGCCGGGCAGGCTCCTGCTCTGCCTCGATGCCCGGCGGGACAGGCGTTACCGGCGCTTGTCCTGGGGACACTGGGCCATCCCCGCTCCAGAGGGCTGGATTGCTTCCCTGCCTAATGGGGAATCTGATGGAGCAAAAGGCTCCCTCTTCCCCTCCCTGCGGCACAGGGAAAAACCTGCTTTTCCAGAGCCGTGAGGCCTCTGGTTCCAGGCGCTCAGCACCCCGGCCGGGAGGACAGGCGCCGGGATGGAAGGAGCAGGATTGCTAAAACAACCGGCTGCTCCGGGGCTTTACAGGCTCGGCGAGAAAAATCACAGCGTTTCTCCGGGGGCCGCGGCACCCTCCCGGCGAGGTGCCCCCGGCATCGCCCGCGAGACCCAGGAGGCTTTCGGGGGCCGCGCTGAGCTTGCGCCCCCCCGAATCCGCACGATAGCGCCGTTCTCCCGGTCTGCGCCGAAAGGGTTAACAACGCTCAGCTTTTAGCAACCGGTTTCAATCCGGACGGTGCCAAACTTGAGCCGGGACAGCGCTGCTTCCCCGGCCGCCGCGGGGAGCGGGAGGGAGCGTGGCCGGCGCCGGCCCCGGGCACGAGCCCCGCGGGCCGCTCGAGGAGGCGCCGGCGCGCGAAGCCCCGCGTCCCCAGCGCAGCCCTTCGAGGCTTTGGGAGAGACGCGCCTCAGCTCCCACTCGGGCTGGAAGTGACTCACGAGAACAAAACAACAACAACAAAAACCACCCTCGGGGTTTTTTTTGAGAGAGAGAGAGAAAGAGAAACCATGCTGTCGTGTAAACACCCCGAAAATATTACTCACAGCATCCCAGAGCCCTTCAAGGAGCCTCCCTTTGCAGGGCACTTAAAAAATATACGGGTTAGGTTCAGGAAAGAAAAATAGAGGCTAACTGAGCCAGGTTTATCTTGCGTTGGGTCAAGCTTTGCCAGGGGAAATGCATCCTCGGAGCTGCAAACGGACGGGGCCGGTGTCTCCCCACCCTCCTCCCGAGCCGGCAGCGCAGCCGGGAGCGGAGGGACCCCCCGGCATGGGCATCGAAGCGATGCCCTCCGCCACCCTCCTGCCAAACCCCGCGGCCAGGCCAAGCTCCCCCGAGGGACCCCAGAGCTTAAAGATGCCCGAAAGGACGGGAATCTCCCGCCCTGCTCCGGCGGGGTGAAATACGGAGGTGCAGCACCTGTGCGGGACGCGGGGCTGTCCCCAGGGCGGCTCCGAGCGGGAGACGCTCCGGCACCCGCCGGTCCCCCGGCTCCGGCGCGATGCTCGGCGCGCCGCAGGAAGGAGCGAAACCCGTATACGCGGGAGCAGCTGTGTTGCCATGGAGGAAAGGAAGTAGCTGGAGAGAGAAAAACCTTTCCACGGAGGGACGAATCCATAGGAAGCGAGGGCAGGGGACTGCCGGCTCCGGCAGGATCCGAGCGTCCTGGCAGATGAGGGTACGGGGAGCCAGGCCCGGAGGCAAGGGGGGATAAATCCTCGCACGGGCAGGTTCGGAGGTGGAAGGGGTCTCTCTTCCTTTGGATCGATGGAGTTGGAGGATGCAAAACTCCTTCCCCCTCCATCCCTGCAGATAATTGCCCTCTGTGCAAACACTTCTCCCCACTAGTCCCACCGACTCTCCCCACTCCCAGACAGGATCCTGGCCGCTCTTGGCAGCCGGGACCCCCCTCTCATGCGAGAGGCTGTTGGGGTGCGAAGGAGGCGCCCCGGCCCCTCGGAGCGATGCTGCCGGCTGCCCCGGCCTGCTCCTTCCTTGCCCAGGCCACTCCGTGCAAATAGCCCCATAAATCCCCGCTCCTGCCACCTACTCCTAGATTAAACAAACCAGCCTGGGAGAAAAAGGGAGACAGGCGGTGGCTTAGATCTGGGAAAAGAAGAAAAAAAAAAAAAAAACTCTTCACGCCCAGGAAACGGCGCCTGCTCCAGCTGGGGAAGGATCCCGGCCGCACCTCCGGCAGGGCAGGAGCGCCGGGAGGAGGGGAAGGAGAGAAGTTGAAGAGCCTGTTGGGCAGGGGTGCGAGCTCCGGGAAGGGATGTGCTCGGCTCCTCCTGGGCACAGGCCCTCGCCGGGGCTGCTTTGAAGACCCCCCCCCCCCAGGCCTGCTATTAAGGAAAGTGCCCCCCCCCTTCCTCCCCGGGCATGCATAAGAAAAGGAAGCGATAAAAGAAAGGAAGGAGGGAGGCGGGGAGGGGGGGACGGAAAGAAAAGAGGCAGGAAGGGCAACATCACCAGCTTTGTGAAGACCCTGTCCTGCGGGGAGGAATAAAACCTTTGGCAGAGCAGCCCCATTTCGCGGTGCCCCCCCCCGCCCCCCCCCCCCCCAGCGGAGGGGCGGCTGCAGGGTCCCCCGGCCCGGATGCCGCCGAGCGGGTTGGGGTGCTCGGCGCTGCACAGGCAGCAGCCCCCAAGCCGGGGGGGTCCCTGCTCTAGCTGGGTCTGCCTGGCGGGGCTGCCACCAGGCCAGCACCTTGCACGGGTGTCAGCCCCACGCACCCTGCACGGGTCCTGGGCTCCGTGCACCCTACCGCAGCCCCACGCACCTTGCACGGGTCCCAGGCCCGGCCCCACGCACCTTGCACGGATCCTGGCCCCATGCACGCGTACTGGCCCCATGCACCCTGCACAGGGCCCGGTCCCAGGCCCGGCACCACGTGCTTGCACGGATCCTGGCCCCACGCACCTTGCACGGGTCCCAGGCCCAGCGCCACGTGCCTCGCACAGATCCTGGCCCCACGCACCCTGCACCTTGCACGAGTCCCGGGCCTGGCCCTACGCACCTTGCACGGGTCCCAGGCACACGCACCTTGCACGGATCCCGGCCCCACGCGCGGGTCCCGGCCCCACGCACCCCGCGAGCCCGGGCAGGGGTGGCCCCGGGCCCCGCCGCCCCCCCCGGCTCCCCCCGCGCAGGGCCGCGGCGTTTGCGGCCCCGCATTGCCCGAAAACGAGTAAGTGGCGGAAAAGTCCCGCCGCGCCGTTTGCAGCCGGCAGCGCCCCGGCACCGGGGCTGCGGCTCCGGGGCCGCCCCGGGCCCATCAGGTGCAAAGCCCTTGTTAATAATAATAATAATAATAATAATTATTATTATTAATAAAAAAAGGGCATCGCCGAGCCGGCCCGCCGCGCGCACGCACACGCGTCCTTGCAAACAGAGGGGAAACCGGGAGCAATCGCGCCCCGCATGCCGGGGGTGCCGGGAGCCCCTTCCCCAAAGCAGCCCCCCCCCGGGCGGCCCCGGCCCTCCCTGCGCCCCCCCGCAGCAGAAAGGAAAGAGGAAGGCCGGCACTCACAGTCAGCTTGGTCTCGGAGCTGGGTGCTTGGTGGTTTTTTCTTTTTCTTTTTTTTTTTTTTTTTCCTCCTCTCCTGGCGTGTCTGTGTTGTGAGCGAATTAAAACAACCCCCCTCCTGGCTGCTGCCGGTTGCAAATGCGGATCTGAAAGGAGAAGGCAGAGAGAGAGAGAGAGGCAGCGACTCGCACACGCATCCACAGCCCAGCCAGGCCCCCTCTTATTTATATAAATAAATAAAAAAAAAAATTTGCTCCCGGAGGAAGGAAGCTGGGTCAAAATCATTTGCAGGGAGCGAGAAAAAAAAAAGAAAAAAGGAAGGGGGAGAGAAGGGGGGGGGGAATAAAAAAAAAAAAAAGCGCGAGCTCCAAGCCTTACTGGAGGGGATCCAGCTGCTAAAAATAGCAAAATCACACTCGAAATTAAATAAGGGCAAACAGGCTAAGGGGAGCTTCCAGCCCTTGCGGAGAGGGGGGAGGAGGAGCCGGGCTGCATCACGGCCGGGGGCGGCGCGGGAGGCGGCGAGGCCGGGAGCGATAGGTCGGTTCAAAGGGCTGCGGCGGGCGGGCGGGGGGGCGGCGGCGCCCGGGGCTTCGTCGGCGTGAGCAGCACCCGGTGGGCTCGCTCGGGGTGGGTTTGCTCCGTGCAGGTTTCCTTGGGGTGAGCAGCACCCTGGGGGCTTCATCAGGGTGAGCGGCACCCCATGGGCTTGCTCGTGGTGGGCTCGCTCGGTGCAGGCTTCCTCAGGGTGAGCAGCACCCGAGGGCTCCTCGGTGCAGGCCCGCGCGATGTGAGCATCACCCTGGGAGCTCACTCGGCCTGGCCTTGCTCGGCGTGAGCAGCACCCCGTGGGCTTGCTCAGGGTGGGCTTGCTCAGGGTGAGCAGCACCCCGTGGGCTTGCTGGGCACGAGCAGCACCCGGAGGGCTCGCTCAGCGGGGGCTCGCTCAGCGTGGCAGGGCTGGCCTGACACTTGGCTTCCCCGTGGGCGAAAGCACCGGCCAGGGCAACGCGACGGTAGCAGCTAGTGAGGTTAGGGAGCCCCCGGGAGCCTCTCCCTTCCCTCTGGACACGGCGGCAGCTTCTGCGTCTCTAGGGCGCCCGAGGCTGAGCGGATTCACAAGGCGTTTTGATGCATTTTCTGCAAAGCTGCAGACTTTCTGCAAAGCTGCAGAAATAGGCCGGCGTGGAAAAGCGAGTCCCAGCGTGGAAAAGCGAGTCCCAGCGTGGACTGGCACGGGGCAGGATTTTTGGAGCTGCTGGGCGGACGCTCTCCCAGGGTTTAAGGATGCAGTGGGCTCGGGCTCAGCACTGGGTCGGGCCTGCGGGTCCGAGAGGAGCTGAGTTTCATGCAGCTCCTTGGAGTTTGCACGCTTATCACAGAATAAAAGGGCCTGATTCCAAATTTGTTAGATCCCTTTTAGAAGTGAATTGGGTCAGTTTGGAATAGGAGCCAATGTTAACTCTCTTGGTAGGCAAGTACTCCAAAAATCAGTCCCCTTTTTGCACTGGGGCAGTTTTTTCCAAGGAATATAAAAAATTTGGGATCTCTCTTTTTTATTAATTATTTATTTATATATATGTATACATATATATAATATAAGGAAGTCCAGGGCTCGGCATCCTCTCAGTTGCAGCACTGTGCTACATCCCCCCAAACTCCTCTGAAAATTCCAGCCGCATTGAATGGAAACTCTGGCTTACGTGCTTTTGACGATCCCACAACAGCGGGCCTAAATCTGGAGTTAGGAGCTGAACTTTAGGCCAGAGCAAGCTGAATTTCAGTTTCAGGTTTTCATTTATTAAAAAAAAAGAAAAAACTAAAAAGGTAAAGCACAAAAGTAGAGGTAGCAGCATGTGCAAAATCTCTTTAACGGGGAAGATTTGCGACAGGCAAAGGAAAAAAACCCCCTAAAGACGCAAGGCTTTTGGTACTTTGTGCTAATTGCTGTTGGGATTTTTAGAAATCCTCTGCAAACTCCCTTGACTGTTCCTGACTGAAGCACAGCACGAACCAGGCACCTTCTACCCTCCGCGGCCCCCGAACCTGCCCAAGAGCCCCGACCTCGCCGCGGAGCCGCGGGGGAATCTGATTTCCGCCTCTGGGCGAGGGAGCGCCGTTATTAATATCCCTCGTTATTTATCCCGGGCGGGGGGTGTAATCGGAGAGGGGCTGCTGCTTCGGGCCGCTGCCTCCGAGCTCGTGCCGACGGGGCCGGCGCTCTCCAGGCGCTTTATCAGGCCCAGAGAGGAGAAACGGGGGAAGAAGTTGGGGATTTGGGGATGCTTTTTGTGCTCGGAGTGCCTGTTTGCCAGGGTGGGAGGCGGCAGGAGGTAACTCCAGTTGCTGCAGTGACCCAGGGACTTTGCAAAAGTGAAGTTGCTTGGTAATATATTGCAATGAGATTTTTTTTTTAACCTACATTAATCCGCAGCGAGGCGTCTATAGGGCAATGCCTGCCGCTTCAAATAGGAAGAAACCTGCGTGCTCACGACGCCCGCGTGGAAAGGTGAGAGCGAAGAGCGGCGGAGGGCTGCCTGCTCTTAAGCAGAGCCCGGAGCCGGGATTTCAATGCCGCTGCTTTGCTGAGCCTCGGCTCTCATCTCACATTTGTCTTTGCGGTTTTCTCTCTTTCCCGCGTTAAAGCCAGAATAGATGCCGTGCTGGCGCTGGAGGATCTGAGAGCAGAACCAGCGAGATTTGCAGAACTTAAATTAAACGCAACTCTGCAGTGGGACCCGAAAAGTGAAAACGGCTAGAAACAGTGAAACAAGAAGTGATTTTTTTTTCCCATCCCGGCTGGATGCAATGCACACCGGAGTGGCACGCACCGTGCGAGGGGGGGTGGTGTTGCACCGTGCGGGGTTATTCCTGGGAAATCCAGGCAAGCTGAAGAGGCTGGGAAACACATCGGGATGTGGGAGGCGGAATTTCGGCTGATGTGTCGCCGGCGGTGCCGAGGGGGGACGGGACGGGACGGACACTGGGATGGGATGGGGCGGATGGATGCTGGCCAGGGCCTTTGTTTCCGCTCCCTGCTTTGTTTCCCCGTTGATCGAGCCCCACGTGGCCACGCAGCCCTGAGATACTCTGCTTAATTTGATTAAACAGCTTCTTCCTTCAAACCCACCCAGTCCTGCCGGATTTATCGCCGGCTAGCGCAGCGTTCCGTTGTAGCGCTGTCGCAGAGACAAATTCCTGCATCGCCCGATGAATTATCGCTTCGCGCTGCTGCTTTTAGGCTGGCAGCACCGTGCCCTGATGCCCGTGTTGCACGATGCACGCGCTGCGGCCAGGGGGGTGCGGGCACGCGTGTATCTCTGTTTTTACAGCCGCCGGTGCGTCCCCCCCACTGCCGAGGGTGCGCGGAGGCCTTGGGGTCTGGGGCCCTA
The DNA here is from genome assembly GCF_036417845.1 of Apteryx mantelli. NCBI lineage: Eukaryota > Metazoa > Chordata > Aves > Apterygiformes > Apterygidae > Apteryx > Apteryx mantelli. Next base: position 7,204,938 of record NC_090002.1, read on the forward strand.
GTTTCTGCTGATTTCCCTGGGAAAGGGGAAATCCAGCTCCCTTAAGGCAGCTCTGGAAAAAATAACTCGGCCCAGGTCGTCGGGTAATTGGAAAGCCTACCAGCCTAATTAAAAGCGTTGTGTGTTTTGTCACCTCCAAAGCCCCCTCAACTGGCAGCTAATTAATGCTCCTGGTTCGGGGCCTCACAAAGACACGTGCGATTATCCTGATTTCATGGATGGGAAGCGCATGGATCAGAGGTTACGTGACTTGCTGGAGGCTGGGTCACGTATTGGCAGCCAAGAGCAAACTAGGGCTGCGTTAGCCTCCAGGTCTGGCGCTCGGGACGCCGTTGTCCGAACTTCCCCTCCCCAGGGGACCTGCGGCTCCCGAGGTCCCGGCTCCGGCAGCCGCGGGGGAGAAGAAGGGGCCTTGCAAAGGGTTTTTTTTTTTTGCAAAAACGCAAAGGGTTTTTTTTTTTTGCAAAAACGCAAAGGGTTTTTTTTTTTTGCAAAAACGCAAAGGGGTTTTTGCAAAATGCAAAGGCACAGGCAGGACTCAGGTCACTCTGGAGCTGAATTTTCTCGTTCCCAGCTGCCGGTCCCAGAGCACCTGTTGGGCTGGGCTGGACGGCGGCACAGGGAGCCGTCCCGTGTCCGTCTGGATGGCTCCTTTATGCGGCTCCTGGCAAAATGCCGCTGGTCGGAGGCTCCCAGCCGCTCCGGGCAGCGGGGACGTCTCGGGCAGGAGGTGGGTGGCGAGGTCTGACCCCAGGTCTGCTGGCTTTGTGGCTCCAATCGTGTCCATCTTCGGAGTTAGCCGAGCTCGGGGCGGCCGGGATCGACTTTCACAGCGCTACGAGCCCTGACGTCCCTCCAGCCGCTGCAGGGAGGAGGCTGCAGTGGGGAATCCACCCGTTCCCACCTGTTTCCACCCATTTCTGCCCCAAAGCCGCTGTTCCCCTGCGAGACAAGCGAAGGCTGCACAAACCAGGAGGATCTGCGATGGCTCCAGGGTAATTAACCGCCTTCATTAATCCTCACCCGGTGCAATAAGGCGAGCACTGTATTTCTGCCTTCCTCCCTGCGCTGCTGGGGCCTGAACTCCTCTTCCTCCCGCAGCCGCGTCCCGTCTCTGCCGCGGCGCGTCCTCGCGCTTGGGAAGGGGGTTCCTGAGGTAGCCGGGTGCTGGGGAGCTCGCAGCAGGCGAGAAGAGGCGTTTCTCTCCCATCGGATGCAGACGGATGCTGGATGGTTTATTGCCGGCTGCAGTCGCTCGTTGGCCCCTCGGCGGAGGGCGGCCGGGCGTTTCGGCTAGCGGCCGCGGTGCTTGCGGTGGTGCCCCGAGGGGACGGGGATGGCCAGCACCTCTCGGCTAGGTGCCGCTGCTCCGAGCGGGGCAAAGCTGGAGGGGAGGGAAGGGACGACGCTCCGGCGTGGATGGAGCGCCTGGGTGCCCTTTGCGCCTGGAAAGAAGTGGCCGGATCTGCCCAGACCAAGCTGAGCACGTCAGGTGCTGCCTTGTTTGGAAAGCTCTGCCGGGACGTTGCTCCCGCGCTGCCCGGCTCCTGCGCTCGCCGGAGGTTTGGCAGGCGTGCTTCCCAGAGCCCAAAGGCCTCGGCTGGTGCCCAGCTTTGCCGGGGTGCGGGAAGCCGGGTGCCCCGGTGCCAGGGATGAGCTGGTGGGGCTGGGAAGCGGCTCCGACCCCCGCGGGGAGCTTGGGGAGCGGCCGGGATGCCGGGTGTCGTGTCAAGGCCGGGCTGCGGCACCCGGGAGCTGCGCCTTGGCCCAGCGCGTGCCTCTTGCCTCCGCTTTCCCCCGGCTGCTCGGATGCCCCGGAGAGGTGGGAGCAGGCTCGGCTCGTGCTGATGGGCTCCTTCCCCGCGTCCCCTCCACTGGTGCCGGCCCCGTTTCGCAGGGGGCTCGGGAAGCCGCCGGGGCCGCTGCACCGCTCCGGCCAGCGGCGCACAATGGCCTTTTGTCCGCCGGCCCCGGCGCCCTGGGAGCATCCCGCCATCCCAGTTTCCCAGGAACGTGAAACCTCCTCAGGGCTGCCTGCGGGGGCATCCGGGGTAAAACCTGGAGGTTTGGGGCGAGAAAATACCTGCTAAGGCTCCCCGGAGCCCCCTCTCCCCCCCCGGCCCCTGCAGCCCCCGGGCTGGGGACTGACAAAGAGTTGTAAAGGAAGCAAGAGAGGGAATGCCGTAAATCATTAACGGGAACCGGCTGCGGAGCAGAACGCAAAGGGTCATTAATTGCGGACTTGCTGCCTGGCTCGCAGGGGAGTCTCTCTGCCTTGTTTTTTTTTAATCAAAGTGCTTGATTCCAAGCGGCCCATCAAAACTAAACGGGCAGCAAAGAATCCCTGGCAGCCGGCAGCATCCCGGTGGCGGGGGCGAGCGGCAGCTTGGGAGGTGCTGCAAGGGACGGGGGGGGGGGGACACGGTGCGAGGGGCTGCAAGGAGATGGAGGACACGTGGTGCAAGGGACCGGGGGACGTGCAATGCAAGGGATTGCAGGACATGCAATGCAAGGGATTGCAGGACATGCAGTGCAAGGGACCACGGGACCTGCAGTGCAAGGGACTGGGGCACACGTTCTTCCTGCCCTTCACAGCCGGGGGGCTGGTTCCCCCACCCAATGTTTTCCAGAGTAAAACGAGAGCACGGCCTGAGCACATCCTCCCAGGAGAGCGGCCGGGGAGCAAGGGCACATTCGTGAGCGGCTCCTCCCGGGGCAGCGCTGGCCCCGGCAGGCAGCACTCACGGGACGGCACAGGAGCCCCAGCCCGGGGGATGGCCGAGACCGAAAGAGCCTCCAGTTGCTTTTGCTTTCACGTGGGATATTTTCACTTTCTGTCTGGCTTTGGGCAGCTGCTCGGGCGCGGCGGGGAGGCTTTGGCTCTGCCCTGCTGCGCGCGTGCCCTTGCGTGTACGTGCGCACGTGCACCCACGTGTGCGCACGTCCGCAGGCACCTGCGTGTGTGCGGGTTTCCCTGGGGTTTTTCCTTGCCGCTGGAGACACCGGTTCACTGTGGCAAAGGGGACGCACCGGGGAGGCAGAGCCTTGTCGGGGCTCCAAGAAAACACTCTCCCCAGCCAAATTCCTCGACACTTTCCCTTTTACTCAGCTCCGGTTGGAAAAGTACCCAGGCCACGGGACTTCCCTTGCTCCCCGTGACTCAGGTGCTGGTCACGGCCGGTGACTCACGAGGGAGGGGACGGCGCGGGGGCCACGCTTGCCGCCTCGGGGGTTTGCAATTAGGCTAAAACCCGCAGGGATTTACTGCAAATAGGGGCGAAAAGCAGAAAGGGAGGGAGCTGGGTAAGGCAGCAGCCGGGCTGCGGGCGGTGGGGATGGCTGTGACACGGATCCCGCGGCGGCTAATCGATAGCACTAAATAATTAATTTGCAATAACCATTTTGTGGAGCGACCTCCCCCCTTCCCCTGCTCACTGTCCTGGTAATTCCCCTCTTCCGCCAGCCCGGGCACAATCCCGGGGAAGTCAATACGGCCGCTCCCGTGCTGCTCCTGATGGACTCGCGTCGCCCTCGGCGAGTTTTACTGGGTCCCCAGCGCCTGCGAGCTGCCATTTCGCTAATGGGGGAAAAGGCCAAACTTTGGGGGAAATGGGCAGAACGGGAGAGAGAATTGAAAAATCGAGACTCTTCTCGCGTTGCTCTGAGACGGCAGCTAGAGGTGGCCGAAACGCGGGATCGCCCGGCCCGGAAATCCCAGCGTTTGGAACAAAACAGACAGGGCCAAATTTCCAATTCCCAGCAAACAAAGTTTGGGGGAAGAGGCATCGCCCCCGTTTCACCGCCGCCAGCAGTCGCCTCGCTGGCAGCTCTCCCGCGGGCGCAGGGCTCGGCGCCGTGCGGCGGCCGCCGCTTCCCCTCCAGCCCGGCGGGGAAGGGGCTTGGGGGCGGCGGGGGGGGGGGTCGATAGAGGCCCCAGTTTCGGCGCAGCGGGACGCGGCGGAGCAGCCGGCGGCAGTGTGCAGGCGTGCGCGCCCGTCCGGAGATGGCACTGCGGTGACTTGCTGCCATCTAATGGGCAGAGGGATGCAAAGCCGGGCTGGGATTTGGGGGGGGGGGGATCCCCGTCCCTCTGCGCCCTCCCTCCCTCCCGGGGGGAGCCCACGGGGGCTGGGGGAGGCGCCAGGGCCAAGCTTCCCCCCCCCACCCAGGGCTGCATCCGTGCTGCGGGCGGGCGGGCGGACACGGTGCAAAGGGAGCAGCGACGTGGCGGCCGGGGGGGCGAGGGGGACCGGTCCTTGCAGCTGGGGGAAACTGAGGCACGCGCGGGGCTGGCTGCATGGGCTTCCAAAAAGGACAAAAAAAGATAAAGCAAATTAAAGAGTAAAGCAAAGGAGAAAAGCCCTGGTGTGGGGGAGTTGCCCTGCCCTCCTGTTGGCTGCTAAACCCGATTGCTGGGAAAACAAAAATGAAAGGATAAAAAAAAATAAAAATAATAAAAAAGCTGGGTAGTATTTGGGGGGATATTTGCACTTGCCCCAATTCGCTACGAGGCTTCTGCACCAGGCCGTGGGACCCCGCACGGGCGCGGGAGACGCTGCTTCGAGAGAAGCCATGATATTTTATTTGTCATAAAAAATACAATAGTTTGTTTAAAGATTAATTTGAAAACACGTTCAACTACCGAAGTGGCACCGAGCGGCGGGTAGTGGATGGGTTTGCAAGTGCGGTCGCCTGGCGGGGGCTGGCGGCGGGTTTGGTGGCTGCGCGGTGACTGTTTCAACAGGGCAGTGATCGCTGGGCTGGAGGAACAGGGATCTCTGGGGATCTCTTGGGATCTACCAGTGCAGCATCTGTCCCTCACTGGGCACCGCGATCGCGGTCCGCCAAGGAAAAATCCGTGCCAGCCTTGGCTGCCCGCTCGCTCGCGCTCCTGGGATGACAGTGTTTCGCTGCAAAGAATTAAGCTGTGAATATTTTATGCCCGAGGAGGATACTGCTTCCTGGCGGCTGCCGTAGGAATTATGGAAGAGCCGGGAGGAGCATGGGGATGTCGTTCCTGCCGCACCACGTCCCTAAGCTCTGCGGCGGGTCCCTGTTGCTCTTCCAGCCTCTCGTTGCAGGGACGAGGGTGCTGGGAACCCTCCGACCAGGACGCGGCGTTAGTTGAGAACGGGTGTGATGAGTTGGAGCCATTTTAAGGACTGCTTTAGGGATTTTGGTGTCGAGCGCGGGATGCCTGAACACCCGCAGGGAAGCGTGGGCAGCAACGTGCTGCGGGGCGCAATCCCGAACGGAGATTTGGGGTTTGCTTGGGCTCCAGAGACCGGCGAGCGCCCGGTGGACGTGCTTTCCGCCCCGCTTCCCGTGCCGTCGCTTTGCAACGCCGGGCGGGTGTGAGCTGTGGCCGTGGGGGGATAAATGCGGAGCAGATGATGCCGTGAGCGACAAACCGCTGTAAAGCACACGCTGAAGTGTCAGCGCTATCCATGCAGCGCGCGCGGTTTTATTAGAAAGTTGGCTTTATTACTTAATCAAGCAAAATCCCCTGTTGCTGGAGCTTCCGGGACCGATAATGTGCCAGAAAAGACGGATCCCGGGGGTGAAAACGAGCAGCTTTTGCTGGTGCTTTCACGTGACCGAGTTCTGCATCGGGCTGGATCCAACCGTGCGCTGAGCGGTGCCGGCCTCTGCTCGGTGACGGGACGCGGCGCGGGGGATAAACCAGCCGGCCGGTCGTTTTGGGGGATAAGGCTCGTGGCTCAGCGCTTGCTTTTCTCCCTGGCGTTTTTGCCATTAGGTGGAAGTGTTGCAGAGGAGAAGAGCCCTGGCGCTTCCCGAGCTCTGGGCTCCCAGAGCAGCGCCAGCAGACGCCGAAGGTGCTGTGAAAGCCAGACACGATGCCTTTCTCCTCTTTAAATACGGAGCTAATGAGCTATAATGCTGCACGTGAGGAAAAAGGGGGGAGTTTTAGGATTAATTCAGGCTGGGAGAGAGGAGAAATCCCTGACAGGCAGCTCCACTCTTGCTGGTAATTCCCATTTCTCAAGCAGGAAAATCCCCCGCCTTGGTGGCCAAACAGGCAGGTTTGGTGGCCCCGGCTGCTTGGCCTCCCAGAGGGGCCTGGCAGGTCGCAGCAGCCTTCGCCGCGAGGAGGAGGAGTTGCTGCTCCCGGCCTGCGAAGGAGCAGGCGAATCATCCCTCTTTCTTTGCAGATTCCTCCCCGCGAGCCCGGATGGGCTTTTCTTTTTTTTTTTTTTCCCCTGTCATTCTTTAAAATGCAGCTCCTTCCACAGAAATCTGGTTAGTCATGAAGCGTATAATGAGTTTTAAATATATATAAAATGGTCTGACACTCGGCATCCCATTATCCTCGCTCCTCGAGGGAAACGCGGCCTGGATGTGCGAATGTTGATCCAATAAGAACGCAGCCGGTACCATTTTCACTCTCCAAAATATCCGTATCTATTACCCATATTCATGTGCTGTTTGTGTGTAGGAGTGCCTCTTTCTTGAGGAAAGAAATCCAAGGCTGGCTTTTGGTTGTTTTTTTTTAAATTTTTTGGCCTGTTATTTATGTATTTTTGGGGCACGCCGAATTATTTCGTAGCTTGTTTTCAGCCTGCGTTTTCCTCCCTGGTGAATCGCGGCTCGGCTCTGATCGCCCAGCGCCGGGATGCTGCCGGGGGGCTTTTTGCACGCGGCTCCGAGCGGCCGCGGGTTGCGGGGGCCGGAGCTGCCCGGCCGGGCCCCGGCAGCGAATCCCTGCCCCAAGCGAGCATCTGGCCGGCGAACATCCAGCGGCGACTTTTTCCCCGTCCTTTCTCTGAGACTTGCTCCTCCGCCTGACGTCAGTGAAAACCTCATTCCTTTTGCTGCAAAAAACCCAGGGAGCAGGACAAAAGTGGCAGCGTGCTCTTCTTTTCTTTTCATTCCCTCTTGAATGCTTCTCCTCCTTTTTCCTCTTATTTTATTTTTTTTTAGCCTTTAAGTTCCTCCTGCGGCGCTGGCACCGAAGAGGAGACCTTGACCTGCTGTGAACGCGTGTCCCTCCACTTCGGCTCCTCCGGGCGAGCGGGACGCCGCAAACGCGTCCCCAGCGCCGGGCGCTCCCCGTCTCGCCCTGCAAACTTCTTTCTTTAAATACCCGTGAAAACAGCTCTTGCTGGGACCCTGCTTTTTAACTGTGCAGCTATTACAGCTAATTATAGTTCTATTAATCTTTCGCGTTGCATTAAGGATTTATTTCCCCTGCCCTCCTAAGCGGGAGGGAATTAAACCCGTGCCCAAGCCAGGCACAGGGGCTGGAAACACGACCCGCAAACCGAAGGGGCCGCGGGTGCCTGGCGTGTCCGGCTCTTTTTGCCTCGAGTGACCTGGGAAGAGGACGGAGGAGGTGGTGGCTTGGCCATAAATTATTCAAGTGCTTCTGCAGAGCCGGAGCGTCCAGTCTGTAAGATGCGGTTTCATGTTTTCCTATATTAAAAGAAAAAAAATTGCAAAGCAGCACGTCTCCCTGGCGGTGTCCGATGATCCTGGCAGTGGACGCGGTGACCTTCCTGGCTGGAGGGGAGCCAGGGCAGGAGGAGGCCGGCCGGCCGCGGGGAGCAGGGAGCCGTTTGCTGCCGGCACTGGGCTCTCCGGCAGCGCTCCATCATCGTCTGGGGCGTCTGCCCCCCTCTCGCATTTAATGTGAATTGTATTTTGGCCTTCTCGAGGGTCACACACGCGCTGGCAGATCAGGGACACGGAGGAAGCGGAGCCGCCCCCTCCCGCGCCAGCCGGCGATGTGAGATGCGGTCCCGCCGGGAAGCCGCTGCTCCAGGTTCTTTTTCGGCTGCGAGGCGACGCTTTGCTGCGGCGCCAGCAGCACCCTGGTTTCGGGCTGCGAGGGAGATGATGCGATGGCCCTTTCCCCTGCTGCCGCGTGTTTCGTCAAAGCATCTCGAAATAAAAAGACGCATAAAAGGCGCAGAAGAAGTCGCTGGTGGTGGCGGCTGTTTCCCGAACCTTCGTGTGCAACGGGAGCCAGGGCAGAGGGAAGGAAGAGGGTCTCTCGCCCCTATTTAAGCTACTGCACGTGGTAGGGATGACGTGACGGAGGCTCTTCTCCGTTCAGCCAAGGCTAAGGGCTGAAGGCTGCGTGCGTGTGCGCGCGCGGGGGTTTGCCGGGTCCGTGCCTCCCCCGGGGCCGCCCTCCCCGCACCGGAGCAGAACCGCGCCGAGAGCTGCTCCGGCTCCCGCAGGGAGCGAAACCACCGCAGCGCGGCTCTCTGCAGGAGACAGAGCCCTGGGCAGGATCCCGTGAGCGCCCGGCTCCATGGGAATATTGCCACTTATTTTGATGGCAGGCGGGCGGGCGGCCAGGTTTTCAGCAGAGCGCAGCTCGCTCGAGAGCGCAGCGTTTCCAGCCTCCCTCGAAGGCCTGGCCGGGGCTTGGCACTGGGCAGCACCGCGCTTGTGGAAAACCAGCCCTTCCCCGGAGTCCTAACCGTGGGCTGGGAGAGCAGTCCGGGCTGAGCCCTGGGCGGCTGGGACCCGTGTCCGGGGTCTGCCTTTCCTGCAGCAGGGTGAAGCGCGTTGGTATTTGCTGTGACATGCATTTCCCTGGCTCTTCCCCTAGGTGCAGACGAGGCTGCAGATGCTCCTCGGAAGGGCCGTGTTTTGCATCGCGGTGGTGAGAGGGGGCAGGAGGAGCGGCGGCGAGCCTTCCTGGTGCCACCGGCCCTCCCCGGCTCTGGCCTCGCTCCGGTGACCCATTAGCTATCCGTCATTACCGTGATGGATTGGAGCGGTTAAAGTGTCAACGGCTATTACTAAGGGGTCTGTGTTTTCCCGGGATTAACGAACTGACGCACCGCACTGGCCGCCGTGGAGCCCCCGGAGCCTGGTGGGCTGCTTTGACCACGAAACCTGGTGATTTCCCAGCCACGCGCTCCATGGGCTGCGCACACGGAGCGGGAGGTTCGTGTTGCATTACAGGCATCCGGAGGGAAGGGCGACGGCGGGGGGAGATGTGACCCTGGCGAGAGCCTCCCCCCTCGCTGGTGGCCCCCAGGAGCTGCCCCTGCGGAGGTGAAGCCCGCGGAGCGCTGTGCACGCCGTGGGAGCCCCGGCCTCCCTGCAGCCCGACCCAGGCGCCGTTCCCGTGCCCAAACCTCGCGCTTGACGCGCTGGGCTGCTCTCGGGCGAGGGTGCTGCGGCGCTTGACGAAGGACGCTGCGTTTGCACCCACGGTAGCCGTTGCGGTGCTCAGCTTTTGCAAATGCTGAAGCTGTGGCATGGAGAACGTGGCCTCCTGGAAGCCCTTTGGGGTCTAGGGGGTGGTGGTGCCATTCGGCCCTGCTGCTACGGTCATGGCCGTGACGGTGGCTGTAGGCGATTGGCATGGATAGGAGGAATGGCTGGTGATCGGCACGGAGAGAAGGAGAGGACAGTTATGAGCAAAATACGTCCTGGTGTTAAATGAAGACCACGGGATGAGAAATCCTAGGGGTAGCAGGGCGTGAGGTGGGCCAGGTCCACCCTTCCTCCCGCTGGCCAGGGGTTGCAGATGCCCCAGAGCCCCCTGTGCCCCAGGCCTGCTCGGGGAAGGGGGTCAGCGGGGAGGGGGGAGCCGTTTCCCCGGCGCTGCCCGGATCTGGGGGGTGGTGGGGCTGGGGGGGGGGGGTCCCCCCTTCGCCTCCCCGCCGCGGTGCGCTAGTGCTTTAAAAGGCTGGCGAAAGCGGAGCCGGGCTTCCCAGCGCCTCTTCATGCAAAACTTCCCCGGCCCTCCTCCTCCTCCTCTTCCTCCACCTCCTCCTTCTCCTCCTCCTCCTCCTCCTCCTGGCGGCTGCGGTGCGCGGAGCGCGGCTGGTGCCGCCCGGCTGCGGCTCGCTGGGGGCCGGGGCCGGGGCCGGGCCGGGGCGCGGGGCCCCCCCGCCGCATGCGGCAGCGCCCCGCGGGGCCCCCCGCGCCCCTCCGCGCCCGCCGGCGGATCGCGGCGCCGGGCAGCGGCGGCCGCGCACGGGCTCGGCGGCGCCGCCAACTTCGCGCGCTGCCCGCGGTAAGTGCGCGGCGGTGCGGTGCGGTGCGGTGCGGTGCGGTGCGCGGCGGGCGGCTTCCCCCGGGGGGGGCTGCGGGCGCCCGTCCCTGCGAGGAGCCTGCCCGTCCCCGTCCCCGTCCCCCCCCCCTCCCCGCCCGGCTGCAGCCCCCGGCGCCGCAGAGCCCCGGACCCGCCGCTCCTCCGGGCCGGCGATTTTTTTCCGCTTTTTCTTTTTGGGGGGGGCTGCGACACCGGGGGCTGCAGCAGGGAGCCGCTCCCCGGGGATCCAACCCCCCCACCCCCTTCTTGCTGCCCCCTCCCCGGGAGGACCCCGGCTCCCTCCTCCTCCTCTCCAACTAATTGCATTATTGCTAGTTGCCCGGCTGCAGCCCCCAGCCCGCCGGGCGCCCCCCGCAGCATCGCCCGCGACGCCCGGGCTCCGCTGCACGCGCGGGGCTGGGGACAAGCGGGGACCCCCCCGACCCCCATCTCCCACCCCGGGGTCTTGGCCCCCGCAAGGTGCCCCTCGCCGCGGCGGGGGCTGCGGGAGGGGCGCGGGGGCGGCTCGTCGCCCTGCTCTGCAGCCCCGGCCAGGTCCCGCCGGGGCTGGGAAGGGATTTGGGGGAGCAGGACGCCAGGCGCCGGCTGGGGGCTCTGGCCAAGCCGCGGGCGGGTGGCAGCGCCGGGCTCCCCTGGCCGCAGGGGCAAAGGCCCCGGCGCGGGGCAGTGGGGAAGGGGCGTCCGTGGGGGCCGAGCGCGGGGGGCTTGGGGAAAGGCCCCTCGCCCAGAGCTGCAGCCCCCCCGCTGGCGGAGACCTGCCCGGCTCGGGGCAGGCAGCCGCTCGGTGCGCCAGCACACACGCACACACACACGCTCCCGGGTTTGTTTTCCTCCTTTCCCTCTCTCGAGCGCTTCCTCGCTCTCCCGCTCATCAGCGCTTTGGGGGGAGCAGCTCGGGCTTGCCGTGCGCCGGGCTCTGATGGGGAAGTTGGCTGCCGTGGGAAAAAATTGGAGAACTCTCCCACCGCGTCCCCAGGCACAGGCTCGCTCTGCACCACTGCGCTCCTCCTCCTCCTCCTGCCGCCGCTTCGCGCCCGCTGCGATGAGTTTGCCGTGCTCTGCTGGCCGGGTTATTTTTCTGCAGGCTGCTTCGGTCGGGGGGAGAAGCAGGCTCCGCTTCCCGTTGTGGCTGCGGTTTAGAGGCCGGGAATGAGTCATCGCCGCCACCGGTTGACCTGTGGCTCCGGGTTTGAAGGGGGGATGTCAGGGGGCAGGTCCGGGGCGAGCGCTTTAGGACATCGCGGACGCTGGCCGCTCGCCCGAGGCACGGCCTGGCGAGGAAGGGAAGGGAGCCGAGCTGTTGCATGCAGTGAGGAGCTCGGGAAAATGCCAAGAGAGGTGCCAAAAGCAAAAGCTCGTTTCCTTTCCTTCTCTCTCTTCGCGTAAACAGGGCTTTTCCGCACCAGCGCAGCGGGCGGGGGGGTGGCGGGAGCGCGCCGGGCTCGGCTCTGGTGGGCCGGAGGGGACGGACGGGAGCCGCGGCCTCCCTGCCATCTGCTGCCTCCGCACTGGGACCTGGGATCTCGTCTCTCTGGGATAGGCTGTGCCGAAATCCCAGCTGCATCTCTGGCCCGCTGGGGCTGGGCAGCAGCTCTGGGGAGGGCAGAGGCGGCCTGAGGGCTGGGGCCGAGCTGGGGGGGTCTCCCCTGCAGAGCTGCACTGGGGGCAGCGGGCCGGAGCTGCGGGCACCGGGGGTGGGATGCGCAAGCTGGATTTGGGGGCTCCCTGGCTGGGAGCAGGCCCTGGAGGAGGAAAGCTGTGGTTCAGCTGGACGCCACGGACTGTAGCCCCCTGTGCTCCCCTAAAAGGGGGTCCGGGCTCGGCTCCCTGCCCTGGGCATCCCCGGGTGGCTGTCTGCACCCCGTCCGTCCCCCGAGGAGCACGCCGGCATGGGAGATGCCGAGTGGGCGTTTTTTACACCTGAAGCCGAACCTCGGCCGCAGCCGTGTCCGGTCCCTGGTGCCGCTTCCCAGCGTGGCCCCCCAGTGGGGTGCAGCGCTGCCCTTCGGCAGAGCCTGCCGGCTGCCCGAAAAAGGGTGTCACGTGCCTCGACTTTGGCACCAGGCAGGAGGAGGACGGATCTGTCAGCTCAGCCACCCCCTTCCCGCTCTTCCCGGAGAGGCAACAGCCTGAAGACGTGGCAGCTCCTAATTATAACACGCGCTACCGTGCGCCTGCTGCCGCCGTCCCCGAGTTGGCGCCCGCCGCGGGTGCCAGGCACCCTCTCTCGCTCTCGGGCTCCGCCGCGGGGGTCCCTCTCCGGTGGTGCCGCCCTTGCGAGCGGGGGGTGAGCGGCGGCCTGCTTTGCACCGGCGAGGAGGGAGGCGGGCACAGCGCTTGCCTGCAGTTAAGGAGATATAGATATATATATATATATATACACACGTATATATAGCATGATAAATATTCCCTGGCGCTGATCCGCAGCCCAGGTGGAGCCTTTTTCAATGGCTTTTGGGAGCCTTTTTCAATGGACTTCAGCAGCCGCCGGGTCGGGCTCTGGAGGAGGAAGGACGGTGGCTGCACCCGGAGGGAAGCTGGCTTCTGCCCCCTGATTTGGGCTCAGCGTAGCCCACTGCGGACGGGGAGTTCGCCGGGAGCCTCTCGGCTCCTCTCGGAGACGACGAGTGCAGCCGAAGATCCCGGCGCTGGCAGCACCTCATCCTGGAGAGGTAGCGCTCGGCTCTCTGCTATTTGGGTTGGGATTATGGAAACGTTGCAGTATTGGCTCGTGCGTCGCTCTAGTGGTTGCTGAATGGGGGGGGGGGGGGGGAATCTTCGTTAAGGTATTGGGTGTATTTTCCCATTAAAATCTGGGCTCCCTGCTTCCCGGTGCCCGCTTTCCTAGGCAGGCGAAAGCCGGGTGCTTGACCTGAATGCTAAAGATTTTGCCTGGCAAGCGATAACTTAACCTGGCCTCCCCTCTCCTTGTCTTTGGTTCGGCTGTACTTCACATAGCCTTTGCAATTAAAAAAAAAGAAAAAAAAGAAATAGGAGCCAAAGCAAAGTTAGTAATAGCTCGCAAGTGGGGAAAAAACTAGCGTAGGCTAATTGGGGTATTGTGCTGCGCTCCGGCTGTCCCTGCTTGCCGAAGGATTCGCAGGTGGGGAAAGAAACGGCCTTGATTTTCAAAAAGACGCCGGCGAAGTCGCGGCAGAAGGCGGCAGCGGCCCTCCACGTGCCGGGATTTCGCTTTCGGCTCCGCCGCAGGACGGGGGCCGTCGGCTCCTCCGCCGCCTGGGTGCAGGGTGGCAAGGTGCGAGGGCTGGTGCTGGGGGGTCCAGCAGGACTCCTGGGCCCCCCACGCCGAGCCGGGCAGGGGCTGCCTGGGGTCGTAGTCTTGAATTCCCCAGCGAGCCTCCGGGACCGGCCCCGAGCCGGGTAGCTGGTCCCGCCACTGGCAGCAGCGAAGCCTCGGTTTCCGCCGGCCCCGGGGCATTTTTGCCCGTGTCCTGCGCCCCGGGATGGGCCAGCTCATGCTGCCGTCCCAGAGCCGCGGTTCAGGCTCGCAGCTCGCTGCCTCGGCGGTGTTTGGGGCAAATACGGGGTCCTGCCGGGCTGTTTGGTCCTGGGGCCGTGGCAGCGCCAGGCCGGCGAAGGGAAATTCTGCAGAAAAAATAAAAACGTGCGGTGTGCGGCTGGGAGGGGATCCGGCTCCCTCTCCTGGAGATGCGGCAGCCCGGCGGAGCAGCGGAGAGCAGATCCCACTGCACCAGGGCTGCGTGGATGAGGCCGGGCTGTCCAGTGCCAGAGCCACGCATCCGGCGGCGCCACGCATCCGGTCCCTGCGGGAGACCTTCAAAAGCCAGCGCGGTTTTGCGGGATGAGCTCTGCCTGCCTCCGGCTACGTTTCGATAAGCGTCTAGTTTCCCGAGCCGATGCGCGGGGCACCGCTCGCCGTCTGGGTGGTTCTGATGGGGGATGTGGGCTGCCGGCGGCACAGGGCCGGGAGGAGGGACGTCGCCTCCGCCGGTGGTGCCGGAGCTGCTGAGACTTGGGGGGGAAGCGGCTTCGCTTTTCCCTCGCCCCTGCGATGAACCCCTGGCTTGGGCTCCGTCCGTGCAGCTTGGCTGCACCTCACCTGTTGCAAACGTGCAGTTTTCTTGCTCCGGGGTTTGCAGGGCTCAGGCTCCCCTGGGGGTGCGGAGACGTCGCCCACCCTTGGAGCAAGGATGAATTTGCCTCCTTTTGGGCTGCTGCAGTTGCTGCCCTTGAGCTTTAAGGCCGGTGCGGGCATAGCCGTGCCCGGAGCCCGGAGCAGGGTTTCGGGGGCGCTGGGGTGCTCGTGCCCTGCTCCTTCCTGCAAGCCCTCCGGCTGCTCACACCCCGGAGCGCAGGATAATTGGGGTTGCATCTCCCCTAATGATTCGGCGAGGGATTCAACCCCTCCCCGCGCCGCTATTTGCGCTTTCTTCTTGCCTGCCATGATATTTTTACCTTCAGCTCGTTCAGATTATATGATCAAAGGAGGCGCAAAGGGGAGAGAACAGAAAGGAAAAAGCTTAAAAGAAGAAAGGAAGAGGCCGCGGACTCCCGGGATGCCGGCAGCTCTGTGAGAGCCGCTGCGCTCTCGGGGCGAGCAGGATTTTCCTTGTAGCGGATGCCACTTGGAGACTCATCTCGCCTTTTTCCTACGGGCGGAAACGTTCCAGGCCCGCGGATGAGGATGGGGAAAATGAGCTGATTCAAGGTGGCCCTGGGGGCTGCTCGGGGCTGCTCTGCCCTGCCGGGAGCTGCCACGGGCAGAGCCCTTCCCAGGTCCCGCTTGCAGCAGGAGCAGCGTGGGAGACGGCGCTTGCCAAGCCCTGAAAGTTTCCGCGGTCTTGCCGAAATTGGGGACTCTGCCCCCTTGCAGGGGTCTCCTCGCCGGCTGCCTTTGCATCCCTGTCCCTGCTCCCGGGGGCTTTCCCCGGCGAGAGCTTTCCTGCCGCCCGGGGGCTTTGCAGCAGGCGCCGGGGCCGAGCGGCTCGCGTGCCGCGGCCCTCGGAGGCTCCCTGCCCTGCCGAAGCGGAAAGCTCGACCCTGGCTAATTCTGATTGCTTAAAAGCCCCAGCTGTCAGAAACGCTTTGGAGAAGGGCCTTGGAGCGGCTCCGGCAGGCAGGGAGCTGCATCATTTATGGAGGTGAGTCGAGGCAAGGGCCCTCCCGGCCGGGGAGGTTGCGGAGCCAGGGAGGCTCCCGGGAAGCCTCCTCCGCCGGCGTACGGCGCGGGCGCATCCGGCCCCGCGGAGGCGAGCGCTGCGCTCGAGCCCAGGCGGATTCGGGCTCTTCCTCGGGTCTCGCCGGTCCGGTCCGGCCCGTCCTGCCCAGGGAGCGCGTTCGGCGGCTTGGCTCTCCTGCGCCCGTCGGCGCCGCGCAGCAGCCGCGCGGCCTCGGGTAGCGCTTCGCGTGCGCGACTGCCGGGTCTGCGCGGCGCCCGGCCGTGTCGGCTCGCGTTGCAAACCCAGCTGCGCTCCGAGCCGCCTCGCTTTGCCGGGCGGCGCTGAGGACGCGGAGGCCGGTTGGGAAATCCCCCCCCCTCGGCGCTCCCGTCCCCCTCCTCGCGCCCCTTCGACACCTCCGGCGCTTGCACGCGCTTGTGCGAGGGGTGAAGGCTCACAGCCCCGAGCCCTTCCCAGGGATGGTGCCTGGAGGACGCGGGAAGAGGCTTTGCAGGAGCTTCCGCGTCAGCCGGGCTTTGCCCAGGGTTTTGCTCGCGGATGGAGGGGCTCGAAAGGGAGCCGGGGTGGTGCGGGAACCACGCGGCTCGGAGCGGACGTGCCGCCCCGGGACAGGCGCGTGGAGCAAGGCTTGCTGGGGAAGGACGCGGCTCTGCCCCCAGACAGCGGGCTGTGTAAAAAAAGCTGCTTTCCCCCCCAAAAAAACCTCAAGGCCTGAATAAGGCTTAGCTGGGAGGAGGCCGTTCGGCTCCCGTGGCCGGCGGGAGGGAGGCCGGGGGGCCGGGTCCGCTTGGCGCTCGCCCCGCTCCGAGCACCTCCGGGCGCTGCCGCCCCGATAACCTGTTCAGGCTGAGCCAAAGCAGCTGGCGGGAAGCAAAAAAAAATAAATCAAGTGAATCCCAAATCTTTTTGCACTAAGCCACAGCGCTAATTCCTGCTGGGCTCCCCGCTGGAAGAGCTGAATAGCTGACGTCCTCCTCCTGCTCCTGTTTGATTCTTCTCTTTCTCTCTTTCTCTCCCTCCCTGTTTTCCACCCTCTCCCTTTCAAGGGCTGCGGAGGAAGGAGCCGAAGCTTGCTGCCGGGGCTCGCGTGGCCGCCGCTCCGCACGGCGATGCAAACCCTGCCGCTTCCCTCTAGCCGCCGCGCCAGCACCCGCCCCGGGGCCGCCGCCGGGATGCTGTGACCCGCCGGGCGCCCGCCGCGACATGGATGCTGCCGCCGGGCGCGGGAGCCGCTGACGGGGGGGCCGCGGGCGGCGAGCCATGCCGCGGGGCCGGGGGGCTCCCTGAGCGCCCGCTCGGCTCCGGCGCTCCGGGCGGGCGGGCGAGCGCCCCGTCGTCGTGCCGCGGCGCCGCCTCTCGCCCATGCGGAGCCGGGGCCGCCGCCTGGCCGCGGGCTTTCGGGCTGCGCTCTCGGGCCCCGCACGGCTTCGGCGATGAGCGGGCGGCGCGGCGGCGGCGGTGGCGGCCGTTGCGTGGGGCGCCTGTCCTTCTGCCTCCTCCTGAGCGCCTGGGGCTGCGGCCGGGCGCCCGTGGGGGCCGCCAAGCCCAAGGGCCAGGGCTACCCGCACATGAACTCCATCCGCATCGACGGCGACATCACGCTCGGGGGGCTCTTCCCCGTGCACGGCCGGGGCTCGGAGGGCAAGGCGTGCGGGGAGCTGAAGAAGGAGAAGGGCATCCACCGCCTGGAGGCCATGCTCTTCGCCTTGGACCGCATCAACAACGACCCCGAGCTGCTGCCCAACATCACGCTGGGCGCCCGCATCCTGGACACGTGCTCCCGCGACACGCACGCCCTGGAGCAGTCGCTGACCTTCGTGCAGGCGCTCATCGAGAAGGACAGCACCGAGGTGCGCTGCGTCAACGGCGGGCCGCCCATCATCACCAAGCCGGAGCGCGTGGTCGGCGTCATCGGCGCCTCGGGCAGCTCCGTCTCCATCATGGTGGCCAACATCCTGCGGCTCTTCAAGGTACAGCGGTCGCGAGCGCTTCAGCGGCCCTCCCGCCCGCCCGCCCGCTCGCCTCTTCCTCCCCGGCTGGCGGCGGGCACGAGCCCCGGCTCCCCGGGGATCCCGGCTCCCCGGGGATCCCTCCTCCGACCCGCTCCGGTGACGGCGCTCGCCCCTCCGAGCTGCTTTCCCCTCCCGGCATCTTGGGCACCACCGTTGCTCCAGGACGGGCTGCCTTTCTCCTCCTCCTCTCTGCCCCCTCCTCTTCCTCGCCGCGCGCTCTCCGGGGAGCGCTGGGAGCTGGGAGCGAGGACGGCGAAGCAGATCGCTGATGGAGCTTGATTTTTCTGGGTACCTTCGCAGAAACGTGTTAATGTTCCAGGCGACACGCGCGAGGGCTATTCAATAATTAAAATAATATGAATTAAAGGGAGCGGGAGGAACTTAAAAGCTATTTGCCAGAACGAAAAAGATTGAGTGCTCGCTTTGGAGAGGAGGAGGAGGAGGAGGAGGGAGGCAGGCAGAAGAATGGCAGCTGGAGGAGTGGAGGGTAACTAAACCATTTTGTTTTTTTTTTTCCTTTTTTTCCCCTCCCTTCTCGAGGATTTCATTTTAACCTCCCCCGGTTTTGCTCCGTGGGCAAAGCAGCTGCGGTCTGCGCAGGAAGGAAAAAAATCCTGTTTTATCGCTCAGCTTCGTGGCGAAACTCTGTTTCCCGTCATCGGTGTTAAAAGCATCCTTCAGCCTGGCGGTCCAGTCGCCTCCATCCCTGCTCCCGCTGGGAGCCGTCTCTGCTGCCGGTTAGCAGCCCGGGGCAGCCCCCGCGCGAAAGCCGCCCCGGCTTTTGGTGGACACAGCCCGATTTGGCTTTTCCTGCCCTCTGGCGCGGGCCGGAGCGGGTGCTCCGGGTGCTCCGGGCGCTGCGGGGCGGCTGGTGCAGATGGCAGGATTTGGGCTGCGAAGCGGCTGATTGCAAATGGGCGGAAGAGGGAAGCGGGCTGGGGGGGGCGCGGGGGACGGCGGCGAAGAGGAGCCGCGCTTCCAAATAAAGCCGGCACACAAAGTCCCGTGATTGCACAGGGAAAAGCAAAAACGGAGCGAGGCGACTTCCTGCTTTTGTGCCGGGGGGGGGGGGAGGCTTTTGTGGGGCGCTAATTGAGAAGGGCTTAATTAGGAGGACGGGTTTAGGGGTGGTGCAGGGGGATTAAGGCGTTATGGAGCGGCTGCGGCTCTCCCAAGGCCCGGGACGGGTCGGTGCTGCCGGATCTGCGGTGTTGCCAGGGCCTTTTCCTTCGGGCAGGAGCCGGCTCTGGGTGCAGAGGGCAGATGTGCAGCCCGGCTGCTGTCGCTTTTTGTTATTCAAATAGCGCGTTTAGGGCACGGACACGCTTAAAATGGAAATAAGGCGACTTCCATCTCGCACCGCTGCTGACCTTTAAGCGCGGGCGACTGCTCTGAAGTTCAGCTCTGCGTTTGCCTTGCCGGGCGCCGCTGCGCACAGTTGTCTTTTCCCATCCCCCGGAGCGACGACCCCTGCTCCGGGGCTGGAGCCGGCGATTTGGCTCCTGCCTGGCCCTTGTCCCGGGAGAAAAGCAGTGCCTGCGCGCCGGGCAGCCCCGTCCCTGCTTGCACCCGTCCGTGTTTTGCACCCTGTTTGCACCCGTCAGCCCCAGCCCTCCTGCTCCCGCTCCCCGTTAGACCCCCCGTTAAAGCCGGGCTGCGCCGCAGGCACGCGGCGTCCCCCCGCTGCCGGATCGGCGGAAAGGCCTGGGTTTTGTTGCTCCCACTCGACATAAATAAATAACGGGTCCTTCATTAGCTGCCTAATTAAAGCTGTACATCAGCGGAGCAGCTTGCAGGTGCGGCATCCGCTGCCCGAGCTGCTTTCGTCGCTCCTTGCGGCTCGGCGGGCGGGAAAACCTTCCCCAAAGCCGTGATGGGGGCCCCGGGCGCCAGCATCGCTCTGCCGGCGCTGCGGGCGCTTCCCGGCACGCGCCGCCTCCTCCCACCCGTTTCCGCCCTCTCGCCGGCCCCAGCCCTGCCGCGGTGCTCCGGGGCCGCTGCCGCCGGGACAGCGGACGGGAAACCGGGTCCGTCCCCTGCGAATGTGACCTCCTAGCCGCCGGGTCCGGGAAACCGGGCGGGAGGAGTGGGGGGAGCGGAGGCTCGACTTTGCCATAGAGGGGAGGAAGGGGAGGTAAGGAAGCGCCACGCTTCCCTCCCGGACGGGGAGGTGGGAATGGGCCGGGGGATGCTGTGATTAATCGCCGGTTCAGTTCCTTGCTTCTCACGGGGATTAGTAAAACAAATTTCAACTGCCCGGATCCCCCAGGGCTCGGCGAGGAGGAGCGGGAGGCCGAAGGCAGGACAGGAGTGCGGTGCGGTGGGAGCCCTGCTGCAAGCCGGGACGAGGCGAAGGCTCTTGCTTTGCTCTCGGCTGTGCCGGGGGCTGGTTTTGCGGGAGAGAGGATGCAACCGCTTTGCCTGCCCCGTGCAGCATTGCCCTGCTTTCAGCTGGGGACACCGAGGCACGGGGAGCCCGGCGGCTGCCCAAGGGCACCCAGGGGGTCGGGAGTCGGCGTGTTAAAGCGCGGGAAGAGGCATAATTTCTTGATCTGCATTTTGCTTCTGAACTAGGATGAGTGCTGATCCGCAAATCGCGTTTGCTCTCGCACGCTCCCTTTTGCTCCGGCTCTCTCAGCTCCTCTTATCTCCCGTAATTCCTCTGAGCCGGCATCAAAACCGCTCGGTGCCTTCGGTAGCCCTTTCGGGACTCGGAGCTGCCCCGGGGGCCAGGGCAGCGGGATGCGCTCTCCTCCCGGCCGCCCGGCATCGAGGCAACCCCCTCGTTCCAGCAGCCCCTGCCGTTTACTACATTCCCCCTAATTAAAAGCTCCCGTCCAAACGGCTCCCAGTGATGGAAACTCTAATTAAATCAATTCCGTCTTGTCTGAGAACCAGAGGTTTTTGCATAAAGATAAGTGTGAAATTAGTAATTGCATGGAGGAAATTAGCTGCTCCCAACCCTGTTTCTGGCACGTGGCTCCCTGCCCTGCCCCTGAGCAGGGGGTGCCGGGACCAGGAGCCCCCTTTTCCTGCGGATGCTCCGGGCCTGCGCATGGCCCTGGCCGTGCAATAGCTATGGGAGCAGGCGGCGCGGAGGTGAGGCCGTTTCAGCCCTGGGCCGGGTGGAAATGGGCCGTAGTTGCCACCTCAAGGATGTTTTTGCACAAAAAGCGCTTTCAAGGGACCTGCTCTGGGGCCCTGGGGCCCTGCAGCCACTTTTCATCTTCCCTTTCAACGTTCCCCTTTTGTTTTCCGGCTCCTTCCCTCCTGGCTGATCACGTTGATGTTCAAATTGATAGTTGAGGTTGGAGCGTCGCATCCCTGCAAGCCTCAGCTGGGGGCCGCGGCGCAATTGCCGTCGTTGTCTAATTCGCTCCGATCTGAAATGGATTCCGTTAAATTGGTGCTTTCCTCTGTTATTAAAGAAAATGCTGTATTAGCTCATAAGCCGGCAGTAGTGAAATGTGTGTGAAATCAAGGTGCTTTTGCAGCGGCGCTGTCAGGAGCGCGTTCTGGGTTGCGAGCCTGCCCCCGGGCTCCGGAGGAGCAGGATCATGCCGCAGCCCGGCTCCCGCCTGCTCTCGCCCTGAGGGACGTTTCCCGAGGTTGGGAGTGTTTCTCAGTGGTTGCAACTCTGCTTTTCGGTACAAAACACGGCAGGAGGTGGGTTTTTTCCCCTAGCATTTCTCCCCCATCTTGAGGAGACTCCGGCAGCGAATTGCTCCCTCCTCCGAGACCCGCAGGGCCTCCCTCGAGCAGGGAAGGGAGCCTCGGGGCGCAGGAGGGCTGATCTCAGCGATTTCCCCACTAAACCTTCCTATTTAGCCCCGGCTGGTGGGGACGGATGAGCAGGGCAAGGCGCCATCGGCCCTGCGGGAGCTGGGCTGCTGCACACTTGCTCTGGGCTTGCACAGGTGCCCAAACGCGGGAGCAAGATGTTTTTCCGGCTCCCCCCCCCCCCCACCACCTCCATCCTCTTTCTTTCTAAGAACCTTGAATTCCCTGCCTGTATTTTGCTTTTATGGACCTAAAAGGACTTTTGTCTTTTATCTGAGAAAATAGCTGGTGCAGGGAGTTGGGCTATTGTAGACCAGGAGATCAAAAAGGCGGAAGGGGGAAAAAGGCAGAAGACGACTGTAAAACAGTCATTTGGGAACTGATATTTTATTCTCGCTTCCATCCAAGGCAGTGCGGAGAGAGAGAGGGAAAAGCTCTTGCTGTTTGTTTATTAAAATACAGCTTCCAGTTCATAGCCTAGAGATCAACAGGTATTTTGTAGGCTTCGGTTTCAAATGCGCTGGGAATAACGAGCTCTGCCGCCTGGGCGATGCCCTGTGCGGCCACCGTGCAGGTGAGGCGCTGCTGCTGCCCCAGCCCTGGCCGCGCTCCCGAGTCCTGCCCCGAAGCCAGATCGCAGCCAGATGTGCACTCCCGCAGTTAAATCCAGATGTGCACTCCCACAGTTAAATCCAGATGTGCACCCTTAGGGTCAAATCCAGATGTGCAGTGCATGGGTGAGATCCAGATGTGCGTCCACTGAGTTGGATCCAGATGTGCACCTGTGGGATTGGATCCAGATGTGCACCCCAGCCAGCGCCTGTGGGCCCATCCGCTGACCTCCGCTCCGCCTGCCCCGGCCTCTGTCCCCAGCTCCCTGCTGCTGAAGCGTGGATGTGTTTAAACTTAACCACTTTGCATAGAAAAAATCATGGGCTTTGACGGATGTCCTCTGGAAAGGCAGGTCCGCGTGGAACGCAGCTCCTGCCAAGAACACGCAGTTTTCATCCCAATCATGGCTTGTTTCCCTGCTCCATGGCCAGTCGGGGACCGCGCGCTTCCAGGATGCGTCGCTTCGGGGACGCTGGCTAGCAGATTGTCCCGGCTGCAGCCAGCACCCCTGCGTGGAGGCGCTGGCGCCGGTCGCGGCTTGGTGTCGGCACTGCAGCGGGAAGCCTGGAAGCGTCTCCAGCTTGGAGCCGCGAGCCATGCGCTAGAGGCAGAAGGGCATCGTTTTTCCTTTCTTTCCACCTTGTGCGGTGCTTCGGACCGCAGAGCCCAACCTGGAGCCGCGCGGCCAGTAGAGCGATGGGGTTTTGCAGAGAGGACGTGTCTCTGACCCCCCCCCCCATGCCCTCCAGATTCCCCAAATACCCCCAAATCTCCTCGTTTCACATCTCTTGCCCTGGCGCGGGCGTCTCCCGGCAGCCCCGCTTCCAGCGCCTCCGCGAGCAAGGCAGGGAGAAGGGAAGGAGGAAAGGCGCAGAGCAGCCTCCCCCTTCCCTCCCCAGGATGAATGATCGCCAGACGAGCGTCTCGCGCGCTGAGCGGAATTTTAATCACGTCTCGTGCACTGGCTCCTGGTCACAGATAGCCGACAAGCAGATCGCAGCCCCTTGGAAGGAGCACGAAGCAGGTTGTCACCGAGAATAATCCCGTTTGTGCCACGGTGGAGATTCCTTCCTGCTCCTTTCCCGCTCCTTCTGCTTCTCTCCCCGTTTTCGTCTTGCGTTTTGCAGGTAGTTAGAAGAGCGGCTGCTCCTTTCCAAGGGCCTTTTAGCATTCAGGTGGAGTCGTGGGTTTATAACACCGGTATCGCATTTAATAGAGAGAGAGAGACTGGAGTGGAAGAGAGGAAAATAATGAGAAATAAGGGCGAAACTGTGCGATGCAGCCTGGGAACAGCCTGGCAGCCGGAGCACGAGCGGAGGCAGATGGGGGTAACGGGACGTTACCGTGTTGGAGCAGGATTTGCCCAGGGAGGCGCCGCTATGAATCACAGTCATTAGGTGGCAGGTAGCAAAATTTCCGGCTCCCAGCTGGGCTGCTTGATCTCCTAACGCTCTCCAGACCCCTGCATACCCCAGGCCCCTGAGCCGGCCCAGGCCTCTCCTTCGGTGCTAATTAAGCTAATTGCTTAATGCAGGAGCTGTGGCTGCTGAGGCTGGCTGCAGCTGGGGCTGATTTAGGCATCCTGCACTAGCCTCGGTGCCTCTCCCAGAGAGGGGCTGGGAGCAGGGATGCTCCTGGGCCGTTCCTGCCCTGTTTGCTCCGCACCAGCTCCGGGTGGGCTTGGCACCGTCTCTGCAGCGCTCCTGCCCTTTAGCCACGTTAAGGCTGCGCCTTTGCAGCCTGGCTGAGCTCCAGCCCCTGGGATTACGCTGCTGCTTAATTCAAACCCTTGCCCGCGCTTTCAGTGTGTCTTTGGTTGGCAACTTCAGGCTGGTGGGGAGAACCCGGGCTCGAGGGTTTAATAAGCCTTTTCCATCTTTAAGATGAATTAACATCCGCGGTGTATTTTGGAGATGCAGAGCGCTGTGTAAGTGCTAAGTGTTGCACGATCCTCCGGTGCTAAATCATTCTAATGATCATTCAAGGTGCGGCAGCTCTGATTAATTTAAAAGCCTTATTTATGGCTCGTCTGGGCGGCGCTGCGGGGCCCGGCCGGGCAGGGGGCGGTTGCGCCTGCCCTTCGCGGGGTGGGCGTCCGAAGGATGCTCGGAGCCGCGCTCTCCGGGGCGGGGGGGAGGTTTTCTTCGGCTTCTCCCACGCCGGGTGCCTTCGGTGCTTGGCAAACCCTTCGGGAGCCCCTGTTTTGTGTCTTGGTTGGTGTCCCCTTGGCAGGGTGTCCCATGGCAGGTGGTCCCTGCCCGAGGGCTTCTTCTGACGCCTGGGACCTTCTTGTGACGCCTGTCCTCGCCTCTGCAGATCCCCCAGATCAGCTATGCCTCCACCGCGCCGGACCTGAGCGACAACAGCCGCTACGACTTCTTCTCGCGGGTCGTCCCCTCCGACACCTACCAGGCGCAAGCCATGGTGGACATCGTCAAAGCCCTCAAGTGGAACTACGTCTCCACCTTGGCCTCCGAGGGCAGCTACGGCGAGAGCGGCGTGGAGGCCTTCATCCAGAAGTCCAGGGAGGATGGTGAGCGGGTTCCCCCATGGGATGGTGGGGTTGGGGGCACCTGGGGCTGGAGGGGGAAACGCAGCCGGGTCTCTTGCAGCTTGTCCAGGGCTGCTGGGATGGAGGATGACGTGTGGCTGGGCATCTCGATGGGAGCTGGGCATGGGTTGGGGGCTTTTCTGACCAAAAGCGGGTGCGTGCTGCGCGTTATGGGCGACGTGACCGTTTTGGAGGAGGCAGCAGCGGCAGCAGCGCGGGTGCTGCCGTGCCCGTGCCGCGGCTGGAAGCAGGGTCCAGCGCTGCCTGCGCTTACGGCCGGTGCAGCCCCATTTGCGTGGGCTACGTCAGCGGAGAACTTGGCCGGGTGTCTCCAGGTGCTGGTCCTGCCGTGTCCGCGTGGAGGGCAACGGGAAGGTCTCTGGCCGCGATCGAGGGCAGCGATCCGCAGCTGCCTCCGGTCCGCAGGGTTGGCTGGGTTATTGCCGCTGGCTGCTGTCCGAAAGCGTTTCTAAATCCCGCTCCCTGCGTGCAGGGAGGCTTTGAGTGTGCTGGCTGACGGCTGGCGCCTGCCTAACCCCCTCCCGCCGCAGCGCCCAGCTGGGCCCCTTCCAGGAGAGACGACTTTTACAAATACTCCCAGGTTTTAACAGAAAATCAAGCTGGCACCGGCGCGCGCTTCACCCAGTTTTAGCAGAATTATCCCCGAGGGCAGGTGCTTTAACTTGTCTATAGACTTTGGACAGGCTGAAAGTCTGTGCTTAGCAAAACCCTTGGCGAGGATTTGTCTGGAGCCAGAAAGCGTTTTGCTGACGGGCGCGCGTGGGGGCTTGGGAGGGATTAGTGGCCCCGGGAGCAGCGGGACACACTGCGCCCTGGCGGCTCTTGTGGCACCGTGTCCCAGCCGGAGCCGCCGCCGGGATGGAGGGGGACGTGCCGGGGTCCCCCCTCGCTCCGGCATCTCTTTGCATTGCGCACGCCAAAGGAGACGGCAGCTAAAGGGTGTTAAAGGCAGTTAAAACCCTGCAGCGCGCAGGCTGCTGCCTGTTACTGGCTTAACTGTATCTGAATTGCACATTAAGTTCTGGCAAAATCGGTGGGACACCGGCCTATCTGGAGCTTGTCAAACTGCGTTATGGCCTTATAAATGGATAAAGGGAATAAAAACTTCTAGGTGATGAGCTCCTAATCAAAGCCCTATAAATAGGAGCAGCGTTAATTCTGTCTCTCCTGCCCGCCGCGGCGCTGGGAGCTGGGAGCGCTTTTAATATGCGGAGCAGCCCATCTGGGGCTTCAACCTGGCGTCGCTGCTCTCCAGGATTTTTTTTAACCCGAAAAGCGAAACGTTTCCGTGGGCCTCTCGCGGGAGGAGCGCGCGGGGCCGTTTGGGAGGAGGCGGGTGCCGGGGTCGGTCGCGGTTTGCGCGGCGACGCGCAGGTGGTGCCGGTGTGCGCCGGGACCCGGGCGCCCGCTGCGTTGCAGCTGTGTTTGTGCATGCACCGAAAGCCAGGTGTGACCGCGATCCGGTGCGGAGCGCGTGCAATATTGCAATACGTGCGTGTCGTCGGCGGCGGGGCAGCGTGGGCGCCGGGGCGCTCGGACCCGCGCGGCCGAGCGAGTTTGCAGCGCCGGGGCGCGGGGCTGCTGGCGAAGGTCTGCCTCTTTCTGCCTCTTTATTGCTCGGTTAACAGCTCAGCCGCGAGCCCTGCCGGGGTTTGTGAATGCTAACAGCAGCCCCATCTGGCTGGCGGCGATAACGTGATTCGGCTGACAACGAGAGGAGCGAAAGGCAAAGCAACCTCGTTCAGCGGTGGCGGCGGCGGTGTCGTTTTGCATTATCTCTAGCACGGATTTTCCGCCAAAAAGGAGAGCTTTGCTTGCTTGCCTCGTGCCGGTGGGTCCCGCTCAGGGCCACCGAGCAATGTGGGATGGAGACAACGGTGGTATCGGATTAACCAGCCTCGCTGAGCCCTGCATCCCGACTTAGTGCATCCTCTCCGGAGTTGGCAGGGAGCAGAGACCATCGCATGCTGATGCTTTTGGTGACACCGGGGCCACTTTAGTGGCAGCGAGCGGATGCGTCTGGAGCCAATCCGAGGCTGCTGCTTCCCTCTGGGACCCGGCACAGGACTGCGCCTGCAGGGAATGAGCCGGTGGGATTCAAACCCGGGTGCCGCCGCTGTTACACGCCTGCAAGTCCCACCCCGGCACAGCGCTTCTGGTTCAGGGCACCTGCGGTTACCACCAATCCACGTAACCAGACGGCCAACGACATAACGGAGAAATTGCAGTGTAAATGAGCATATGCGGAGTCCAAGTGCACACGTATTAATCTGGAGCTGAGGCAGTCCTGTAATTTGTGTATCCACGTAACCCGACGATTATGTGCATTAGTGATAATTTAGTTATCAAAAAGCATAATTCTGCTGTAATTGCAGTATAACAGCAGTGTAAGTGCAGTCGGTGCGTTATCGGCGGTAACTCTGCTTCCCCGCTCGAGCTGCAGCCATATGCTTGTTTACAGGGGCGTCATATATCAAACTGAGCAGGGAGCGCTGGGCTTCGGGGACGTGGCTCTCGCTTAGGTGCCAAATGGCTTTGCAGCAGCGCGGGAGAACAGGGGAAGGATCAGACCCCCCTTTTTTATTTTTTTATATATATATTTTTAACAGCCTGTTTGTATTTTCCTGGCTCTCGTTTGCACTTGTCCGGCAGCACAAAGGGCGTTATGATTTATTTTGGCTTCATGGTGCCTTTGGACCGTCGGCGCACGGCTGGGCTCTGGCCTCGGCGTGCCGCTCACGAGCGCTTTGCCAAGCTGCCGTGTTCACCCAGCGCGCTTGCCCGGCGCGTTTCGGCCTGGGGAAGTGGCCGCCCCCTTCGCTGGCGACGTCGAAAGCTGCCAAGGCGACGCTGGCTCTTCCCAGGCACTCGCTCACCTGGCGTGCTGGAAACGACGGCCCTGGGTATCGCGCCGTGCATCTCCCTGTGCTCCGTGTGTGCTTTCCTCCGCGGCATCGCTCTGCTTCGTTTTTCATGCCAAGCCTGAGTCTTTGGAGCCAGTTCTTATTTCCGTCGGGCAATAACTGTCATTGCTGCAAGTAGCAGCGCTGCAAAGGTGTTACATCTGCAAAGGATGAATTTGGGCTGGTTTTAGGTGTTTTAATTGAAGTTCATGCTCCGCTGGAGCATCCCGCAGCGGCGGCGGGCGTTATCCGTGTGCGGGGCAGGGCAGCCCCGCGGGGCTCGGCAGCGCAAACGCGGCACCGAAGCCGAGCACCCGCGTTGGACGGGGCCCGTGGCCGCTTTGCCTCCGGGTCCTGCAACACGTGCTGCTGCTCCGTGGCTGAAACCAAGTTTCTTGGGTTATTATCATTCGTTCTCCCCCCTCCGCCTCATTTCTTTCTGCCGCAGTCAGTACGGTGTTTACTACGAGCTGCTCTGCACACGAGACGGGCGCTAACGACCCGGCGTTTAACAACCTGCTGCCGCGTGCCCTGGCCCCGGCATCCTTCCAGCCCGCGGCCGGGACGCGCTTGGCTCGCCGTGCTGTCGCCCGGACCGCGGTGCTTCCTACCCGAAACAGCCTCCCCGTCTTTCAGGCGAAACCGCTCGGTCGCTTGGGGACTGCAAGGAGGAGAAGGCGGCTGCGGAAAGGAGGGTTTCGCCGGGGCGCGGATGTGGCCGTGGTGTAAAGCGACCCCGCCGCCCGGCTGCAGAAGACTCGTCCGCCGCCGGTGCAACCTTGTGCCTTGTCCTCGGGTCGTCCTGCCATGCTTCCTGGCGGAAAACGGGTCCGGTCTCCCCAGGGGGGTCCTGGTGCTACCGTCTCCCCGGGGCGGCGGGTGGATATTCGTTGCTGCCTTAACCCGGCTCAAGGTTGCATCGCAGGTCTCCGAGGCAAGGTCATGAGCAGCCCCAGTTGCTGGGTTCGCCCGAACGCCTGGGCCCCGGTGGCCGGGAGCTTTGAACCAGTGTGTGATCAGCTCCTTAAATACCATTTTAAACTCCCTTTGGACAGAAATAAGCCCTCGGCTGTGCTCTGCTCCCAATATAGGGCAGCCCCGTGCAGGAGAAGATTAAACTTGCGGAGCAGTTGTTAATCCCGGCCAGCGCTGGCGCCGTGACCTCGTGCCTCGGTTTCCCCACCCGCGTCGCAGAGCTTGAGCACCGGCCCTGCGCTTGAGCCGCATGCTGGCCGGTGGGAAGCGGCACTGGGCCGAGCCGCAGCCAAACTGGGAGCGCTGGGGAAAACGCCTCGCTTCCAACGCAGGGCTTGCGAGCGTTGCTGGCTGACGTCGGTCTTTAACGCTGCCTTTGCCTCTCGACTCCGCTCCTTGTTTTCCTGGCTCGCGATAATCCCTTTGTGCCGTGGGAATGGGAAGGAGGAAGATGGTGCAGGACAAAACGGAGCTATTAGTTGTGGTCGAGGCTGGCACGCGAGTCCTGGCTCGGAGCCCAAATCTGCTCTTTGAAGGTGGCCAGTGTCGATATCTTGCTTTTTCTAATATTGTTTACGCGTGTTGCTGGGTGCCCGTGGGCTGGCACCCGGGGCCGCATGGTGCCAGGCGGGTCCCGTCTGGTGCTGGGCCAGCTCGGGACCTGCCTGTGCCCTGAATCCTGGCTGGCTGTCCTGGAGAAGTCTTTCCTGGATGTGCATTTGGATTAGGAGGGAAGGAGAGGGCAGGGAAAAGCCATCCTTGCTCCTGGGGGTTCAGCTGTTTTCTCGCCAAGCCCCAGCTCCTGGAGGGAGCGATGGACTGGAGCGATGGATCTCTGCTGCGGTTAAGATCAAATTCAGGCCTCCGGCTGCAGTGAAACGCTTCCTTTGCAGACCAGGAGATGGGCAGAGGCTGCAAAACCTTTTTATAAACCTTAAAAATCCCCAAACCTCCTGGCTCTTCCCAGTCCTGGGCTGGAGCAGGGTGAGGGGGAAGGAGAGGCTGCTTGGAGGGGCAGGACGGGCCAGGAAGGAGTTGGGAAGCTTAATCTGGCTGAGTCCCGGATTAATTCACTAGCAGATGATCTTCCCCGTGCACATATGGTCTGTTATTACCCACGTGAGAAACGAGACTTTTGAGTGTGTCTTGTCTCCGGCACCCAGGCGTGCCGAAACCGCAGCGCCTTTGCACCGCGCTGCAGCCTTCTGCTCCCAAACTTCCCGCCCGGGGCTCTAGATTTCAGCCGAGCGAAGGCTTTTTCTTTTTTTCTTTTCTCTCCCATCGTTTCCCCCATTGCAAATTCATTAATTACTGATTTAGCCCGGCAACGCAGGCAGCTGAAAAGCAGCCGAAAATTGCTCAGATTCATAACGTCTGATGAGATTTCAAAGCACTAAAGAGCAGCGGCTGAAGCGGTTCCAGGCGGGCGGCGCGTGCCGGGAGCGGGTGCCCGGGGCGCCCCGCGGGAGCCCCCGCACCCCTTCCCCAAACTGCACAGCCGCCACGGTGGGTCTCCTGCTGAGCCCCTGATGGGGGAGATTAAACCCCGACCTGTGCTTGACAGCGCGCGTTAACCCCACCTTAACGAGGCCGGTCCCCTTAACGAGGCCGCCAGGCTCGGCCGAGCCCTGGGGAGCGGCGGTGCGGGGGTCTCCGGGTTGTCCCTCCCCAGCACGTTGGAGGATGCTTCCCTGGTCCCGCAAGCTTTTCCCACTGCTCCTCTTCCTCCCCCTCCCAAAGCTGGGGGGGGGGAAAGGCCGCCTGTGCCGCAGCGGGGGGCCGGGAGCGATGCCACGCGAGGGAGAGGGGCCGCCCCCGTTTCCGCCTCCTCGCTTTGATTTCTTGCTTTCCAGAAGTGTTTTGACTAAACGGATTTTGTGCGAAGATATTAGGAATATCGCTTGGCAAATCTTCCCCCCCCCCCACCCCAGCGCCGCGGGGCCATGAATAATGCAGGCGTTAAAAGCCTCGGCTGCTCGAGGTACGGGGGGCCGGCGGTGAAACGCTCGCTCGGCGCCTTTTGTTCTGCCCCGCTGCTTCGTGCCTCCTCGCGACCCCTTCGCCCCGCGCGGCGCTCCGCAGCACCGGCATCGCCCATCCGGGCACCCGCGGGATGCGCCCCGGCTCTCGGGACTGCGCGATGGGGATGGCCACCCCGGCAGCATCCCCACATCGTGTTTTTTTTTTTTTCCCTGGCAGCACGAGGTTGCGGGGAGGCTCCCAAGGGGCTTTTCCGGCTTGAAGCATGGGCAAGCGCACGTGATCTGCTCGGGGGATCGCTTCCCTATCCGCAGGCCTTTCTCTTGGACCGGGAAAATATCCCGTCTCTAAGCCCAGATTCCCTGCCCCGCTCCCGTCGGTCTCGTTCCCTTTGATCTCTCTTCCGCTCTCCGTGGCCTCTCCGACATCTCTGCCTTTAATCTTGCCTGTGGATTTCATCAACCTGCTGATGACCTCTTTTTCCAGACCGTTAATTAAGAAGTTAAAGCTATTAAGAGGTGTTGCCAGCCTTTGCACGTGGCTGGGTGGAGGGAGGCATTGCCCTGCCTTCGGGACCCCCGAGCGCCTTCTACCTGAGCTGGCTTCGAATTTTGGTGTTCGAGTACAGAGAGCCCCAATTATCTTTAACGAAGCGCAGACACACTGGGTTTCTCCTCGCGAAGGCAGCAGCGGTGCAGGCAGGAGCGCGGGAGCGTCCCCCGCGGCGGGTGGCCCTGTAGGCGCAGGGGACGAGGAGGTGGGATTGCTTCCCTCGGAGGAGACCCGCTGCGCCCACAAGATGGGAATTGGAGTTTTGCTCCCTTCTCCTCGTGCGCGCCGGCCGTGAGCGAGGAAGGAGGCGTCCGCGCTCTTGCAACGGCGCTTTCATCCTCAGCCTCGCCAGCGCTCGCCTTCTCCTCGAAGCTCCTGCTCGTGGAGCCTGTTCCCGTTGCGCGGATGAACCTCTTACCCCTGGACCCCCGTGTCCTTCCTTGAAGCAGTTTCCCCCTTGCATCCAACCCGCTCGTTGGGTTTCTTTTCATGCATTTCCCTCCGGCGGTCCGTGCTCCCTCCAGATACCGGCTCCCGGGCAGCCTCGGTGCTCGCTGGCCTTGCGCAGCCCCCCGGCCAGGGCGCCTGCGTCCCCTTCGCCCCGCTCTCCGGCCGCCGCGCTAACAAGGTCTTCATTACACATTAATTGCCTGTGTCCCTTTTTTTGTTACCTCCCTCGTTAGTTTGATTTAACGGAGCTGCCGAGTAACTCGGCCATTTCCGAGTTGCCATCGATTTAGTCTCCTTCCCTATTTATTTACGGGGCTGTCTCGCCCGCCGCCTCCCCTTTGCGCACGTACAAGGAGCGAGCCCTTGCCTCGGGCGCTCACCTGGCCTCGCCGGCTTTCTTGCAATATTTATAGTCCTTCTCCGCCAGCCCGCTCTTGCCGCGGCCTCCTTTGGGTGCGGCGAGGCTGCGTCACGGCGCGTGCGACGCGCGGGTGGAGGTTTGCGCTAGCCCCGGCGCACGTGCGCGCGCACCGGCGTGGCGGGGCGCGCTGGGGGTTTTGGAAGGCTCTCGTGTTTGCAAACTGCCGCTTGTGTTGGTTTTGCTCCTGTTATTGCCATGGAAACTGTAATTAAGCTGCAAGGGCGCCGGAGCTGGCGGCGGCTCAGCTGATGCCAGCCCCGCTGCGGCCCCGGGGCTCGGCGGCAGCCGAGGGGGCAAGCGGCAGCGGCGCCGCGGGACGAGCCCCGTCCTGCCCACGCTGCCTCGCTCGCCTGATCTGTCTGTCCTGGAGTCTGTTTATCCAACTCCCTCCTCTCCATCCATCTGGCTCCCCATATGGGAAACAAACATAAAATTGGCCCAATTTCTTACTGTAGGGGGGGGGGGGGAAGAAATCCATCCTGTCTGGCTGCACGGGGGATGTGACGCGAGCCGTGCCGGCGAGCCGGGGAGCGCAGGCGGCCGTCCCCGCGCTGCCGGTGGGGCACAGACGTGGCTCTGGCTCCCGGCCCCGCGCGCTCCTCGGCACCAGACCTCAGGCCCTTCCCGAGCACTTTTGCACCGGCCGCCGGCTCGTGACCTGTCCCTGTCCCGGCCTCGTCCCGCTCCTCTCCGGGGCTGCGAACTGGGAAATCTCTTCCTGCCTCGGTAGCTGTGTGCTAATTAGTCTGACCTTTGCTTAAGCAGGGATCTTTCAGTGGCGGGCGAGGTATCAGCCATGTCATTTACTATGCAAATTGAGACCATAAATTACATCCAGAAAGTCTTGCAATGTTTAATTTTCTGTCCCATTCCTCGCTCCTTTTTTTTTTTTTTTTTTTTAACTGGCGTCTGCAAAAACACTGGAGCGAGAAGCCCTGGCTTTTGCAGAGCTGGAGAGCAGGGTGCCGGGAGCCCTGTGGCCGTGCGGTTACTCTTCCAGTTGCCAGCTCCCCCATCGCTCCCACCCCATCTTTAATTTTAATTAGCTGCTTTTGCAAACACCCCGTGGCCGGTTCGGTGATCAGCCTGCAAGGCTTTTCCCCGATAGTCTCCCGTGCACGGGCATCTTTAGGCATGGCCATGGTGAAAGAGGTGCCGATCGGGGGAGCCAGGCCGGATGCTGCAGGGAAGGGGATAAACCCGTGCGGTGGGTGCTGCTCCCTCGGGGTCTCGCGCTGCTGGAAGCCCCCGGGCTTGTGCCGGGGCAGGGGTCCGTCGTCTCCTCTTCCTCAGGGCTGTTTTCTCCGGTCTTTGACTTCTGTGTGAGCAGAGCCCTTGCAAGAGCAGCCGCGCTCCCCTTGGCGCGGGCGAGCGATGTGGCTAAGGCTCGGAATGACGGATAATAGGAGGAGGAGGAGGTGGGAAGCAGAGATTAGCTCCCGCGCCGCTGGATGGGAGGGAACAACACGCGGGAGGGCTGACGCTCCGGAGGAAAGGAGGGGTGACGGCAGCGACCTGGGAGAGGAGGTGTAGTGGGAAGAGCCGGACTCCTCCCGGGAACGTGCCCGGAGGGTTCGGTGGTGGCAAGGGGAAGGTGCAGTGAAGGCTTTGGGCTGGGATCGGAGCCCTGGTCCGGACCGCTCTGATGGCATGGTGCTGAACTGCTTGCCTGGGTGCGAGAGCAGGCGAGCTGGGGAGGCCGGCGGTCACCTGCTGGGGATCCCGGGAGCCGGGGACGTGGGACGGGACCCCGTGGGGCGGCAGAGGAGCTGGGGTGTCTCAGGGCTGGGGCGCTCTCTTCCCGCAGGGGGGGTGTGCGTGGCCCAGTCTGTGAAGATCCCGCGGGAGCCCAAGGCAGGAGAGTTCGACAAGATCATCCGCCGCCTCCTGGAGACCTCCCACGCGCGGGCCATCATCATCTTCGCCAACGAAGACGACATCAGGTGCGGAGGGGCCGGCCCGGCCGGGAGGAGAGGTGGGCTGGGGGGGACACGCTGCAGGGCGCCAGCGGTGCCGGCTGGGGTGCGGGACGCGTGGCGCTAGTGGCAGGAGCAGTGCCGGCGCCGGGATGGCGAGCGCCCGGCCGTGCCCGCGGCATTGCGTGGTTGGGTTTGCAACGTGCCGTGGCTGTGTCTGCAGCCCGGGCTCCCCGGAGCTGCCTTCGGACGGGCCGCCTGGGGTATTCCAGCAGTGCAGAGCTCTGCTTGCAGCTGGAAGGAGGAAAAATCAGCTCCGCGTTGGCTTTGGGCTGCTCCGAGCTGGGGCAGAGCTAGCGCGGGCCCTCGCCGTGCCCCGGCCGGCGGCTGCACCCCAGCACCGCGTCCTGCCCTGCCGCGCGGCCTCAGCCCCCGGCGCGGGTCCGGGCTCTGCTGCCCGGCGGAGCGGGCGCCACGGCCACGCTCGAGGTGACGCACTGCGAGCAAAGCGACATCTCGCAGCTCCCCTTGCTTATGGAGCAGAATGATTCACGTGGAATTACCCCTGATTTCCTAAGTATCTAATTTATTGATCAGCAAGCATTATGTAAATGTGGGTAAACTGTGATTTTAAATCAGTTTACGCCAGATGTGCCAATGCTCCCAGTTTCTCTATTCCCCTTCCTTAATAGAAACGTCTGCAAACCTGACATTGATGCGGGTGTGTGTTGCAAAACGGGGGATTTACCTTGCTGTGCAAATGGCAGGCCCCATTAACTGGGGTTTGTAAACATTTACCCATCCAAATAGGATTACATCCCATTACCAGTCGTTTACACACACCTCCCTGGCGCTGGGGTAAGCGAGGGTTTAGCCCTTCTGGAGGGGCCTGGGTGCAGAGATTGCAGCCATCCCGTGCTTTGTGCCAGCTCTGGTCGGGGAGTGCACCAAGATTTCTGCCCCGAAATGCTCGGGGCCCAGCGCCGCGGGGTAAGATGTGTCCAGGGATGGTGTCTGCTTGCATCCGTGCCTGGCCGAGCCGCTGCTGCAAATCAGTGCTGCTCACTGGGCGCGGAGGAAGCGCCTCGATTTGCACCGGGGGGACGGTGACCTGTACGAGGACGGGTCGCTGGGGCGGCTGCTGGCCGGAGCAGGACGGGGGTCTGCTGACCTCCCCGGCCTGCCGGGGTTGGTGCCGGACGCCTGGGCTCCGGCACCAGGAGCTCGGAGACGGCCGGGGCGAGTGCAGGGCGGCTGGTGCAGCTCCCCGGCCGTCACCGGCCCGCGGCTCCCAGCACACGCCTGCCTCTTCCCCTCTCGCTGCCTCCTCTCTCTGCTCAATTTGGATTTTTTTCCTTATTACGTGTTTCAAGCACCATCTGGGCTTGAAGCGGTCGGCTCCGGATGGCGGAGGTGTGAGTCATAAACCTGCCTCCGCGCCGGAAGGGGGACACGGGGCCAGGCAGGCGCTGGGGCTCCCAGGGCTCGGCGCCCCGCGCAGCGCTGCCACGGGCCAGGCACCGGCCGGAGCTCCTCACCGCGGCTCGGCCGCCCGCGTGGCACCAGTATGGCCCAGTTTAGCTCTTGCCCGGGCGCTGGCTGGGATGGCAGGCTCTCTCTGGCGGTTTGCCGCGATGATCCGAGATGAGAGC
The DNA here is from genome assembly GCF_036417845.1 of Apteryx mantelli. NCBI lineage: Eukaryota > Metazoa > Chordata > Aves > Apterygiformes > Apterygidae > Apteryx > Apteryx mantelli. Next base: position 7,239,967 of record NC_090002.1, read on the forward strand.
ACGCTTGTGCCCTGCGCTCTCCGGTGCTGCCGCTTCTCCTGCCTGCTGTGGCGGAACCTGATTTTTTTCCTAATGTTGGGTAATTAAGGGGGAAATTCAATTACCAGTCAGCACATATGCAAATAGGGCGGGAGAAGCTGCCTCGGCGCACAGGCCGGGGAGGAGCGAGGGTGCGGGAGCCGGGCAGTGCCGGTCGCTGTCGAGCATCCAGCAGGCGCCAGGGCTCGGCGGGCAGCGAGGGTTGTGCCCGCGGCCCAACGCGGCCCTGTGCCCATGCGCAAACAGCACCCGGCCCCTCTGCCTGCTGGGGGCCGGCATCCCCTCTGCGGCGGGGCGGGGGGGGACCCGAATCCCGTGGCCCGTTCTCCTCCCAGCCCCCCGCCGGAGCCCAGCACCTACTGCCGCTGCTCTCTCCGCAGAAGGGTGCTGGAGGCGGCCAAGCGGGCGAACCAGACGGGCCACTTCATCTGGATGGGCTCGGACAGCTGGGGCTCCAAAATCTCGCCGGTGCTGCACCTGGAGGAGGTGGCCGAGGGCTCCGTCACCATCCTGCCCAAGAGGGTGTCCGTCAAAGGTAAGGGGCTCGGCTCCCCCCTGGCTTCGGCGGTCCCCGGCCACAGCATCCCTTTAACCGCGGGGTATCCGCTATTAAAGGCTGTGCTTTCTCCTGCAGGTCTTCCCCAGCCCAGCCCAATGCTGGCAGCCCGCGGCTGCCCTCGCTTTCCCTTGGCGAGAGCTCGGACACAAACCCACCACCCTTGGGCACCTCCCCAGACCCAGATCCCCCCCTTCCCTGTTGATTTTCGGGCCCCGTTTTGCTTCTCTCCACCATCCTGGAGATTTATCCCCTCCGTCCTCTCTTCCCCGGGCAGGTTTCGATCGCTACTTCTCCAGCAGGACGCTGGACAACAACCGCCGAAACATCTGGTTCGCCGAGTTCTGGGAGGAGAACTTCCACTGCAAGCTGAGCCGGCACGCGCTCAAGAAGGGCAGCAGCATCAAGAAGTGCACGAGTAAGGGCCGGCGGGATGCCGCGGGGAGCGGGGGCTCGCGGGGACGGGCAGCCCACGGCAGGGAGCCCAGGGCAGCCGTCAGAAACGTTGTGCTTGCCGTCCCCTTACGGCCTTACCGCTCAGCCAGGTCGGCTCGCGGCAGCGATGCGGCCGTCGAAGGCGGCCCAGGTTTTGGGCCGTGTGAGGGCGCAGGGATGCTCTGGAGCGGGGGCGAACGTCCTGGCACCAGCTGGAGCGGCGTTTGTCTGCATTTCGTTGCAAGCCGCATTGCTGCCGTGCTCCTGCGCAGCTCCGAGCGGGGAACGGGGCGTCCTTGGGTGCCTCGGCCCCGGCGGAGCAGGGTGCCCGGCCCCCTCCTTAAGTGATTCTGGGCATTTTTAGCCACTTCCAGCTAAAAGAGGCTTGTAGGGATTAATGCAGTAAACAAAGCAAATAGGGAATCTGTCTTGCTGACAGCGCGGCTGCCGAGGTGATGGTTGGAGGCTCAAGGAGGTGACATGTTTACTGAGAGATTGCAGAGATTTACTGCCTGCCTGGCACCGGCTGAAGACAGATAATGGTGCGGTGGCTCTCAGGCTGCAATGTGGCAGGACCGGGGGACGGTCGCGCATCCCCACGGTCCCCTGGCGAGGGATGGCAGCGTGACCATGCCCAGCTGATGTGCCAGGGTGTCAGCACCCCTGGGTGTCGAGTGATGCGTGTCCAGCTGAGTTTGGCAGTTGTCAGATCTTGTTATACCTTTGCCGGGTGCTGGGGCTCTGAATGATCAAATCTCCTAGTTTTTTCCCCCCTTCCACCGCTGAGGACTAGGGGATGGTGCTTCCCCGTCCTCTCCTTGAAGGCATCACCCAAATGTTCAGCCGACGGTCTGCGGACACCCCTCCGGCCCCTGTGGGCGCTGCTCAGAGCCGCGGCTTCCCGGCGTCACCTCGTATCTCCCGCTTCGGTGGGAGTTTGGTCTTTGTTGCTGGAGCAACACTTTGTATTTGGCTTCGTCCTCGGCAGGCTGCGCGTTTGGGGCGCATGAAACGTCGCCTTGGCCCTTGGGTGCTTCAGCCGCCCTCCAGCGCGTGTTGACTCAGCAGGGGTGGGAGAAGCGAGAGAGCTTTGTTTGCAAGCGTTAAAATATCCTGCCCATATCAACGGCAGCACGTAGGAGGAAGGGGCAGAAGTTGCAGTCGCAGCAGAGGGCTCGTGGGAAAACTTGCGCGTGCCCGGGCTCTCAGGAAGCCGAGAGGCCATGATCTTGTCGACTTGCACTGGGAAATGCATGAGCAGGCCCTGCAAACTGCTGATCTCTTCATCTTCGTAGTAATGTAGCGTTTAAATGAGCAATATTTCAGGGCTAGGGCGTTAGGGGAGGCAGCTGAAAGCATGACATGGCAAATGTCCTAGGAACTGTCTTTAAATTATCTGTATTTGTCAGTGAATAAATTATCTCCTGAACGTTTGCTTGGCAGATAAGCAGAGAGGGGAGATAGCGCGCGGCTTGAAGGACATGGTCTGCCCGTGCAGTGCCGTGCACTCGTGCTTGGCGAGGTCATGCAAAGACCCCACTTGGTGCGGTTTTATGGTGGGAGTTGAACCGACCTCCCCCTCGAGCTTCAGGTTTGGGGAGAGCCCCAAATGCCCAGCGAAATGCTGGCTTTTGCTTGCTTTTGCATCCCGAGCACCCAGAGCCAAGGTCCCGTCGCCCATCGGGACAGGTCGTGCCTCTCGTCTCAGCACGGAGGCGCCGAGGGGCCCGGAGCTCGGCTGAACGTGGGCTTTGGGGCGATTCCCGCTGTGGCTCTGGCACGGCCGCCTTGCCCAGGCCATGCGCGGTGGCGGGGTGCTCCGGGCCGTGCTGTGAAAACCAGGCCTGTTGTCTGGCAAATCTGAGCTCGGAGGAGGAGGAGGATGGGCATGCCAGACCCGGGGAAGCTCAGCCACCTGGAAGGTGCATTAAACAAATGTTTTCCCGGTGTCCCGGGGCTAGAAACGCTCGCTGGGGCTCCGCTGATGGGGACTGACTTGCTCCGTGGGGAAACGTGGTTGCTCTGCGCAAGCTGGATTTCGGCGGTGGGAGAAGCCCCCTGCTTTGAACCCCCGCTCAGCCCTGGGGCTGGGGACCCGGCTGTCCCCTGCGCGCTTTGAAAGGGCGCTGCTAAGATTTGGTTTTTGCTCTTTGCTGTTCTCTTTCATCCTCCTTTTTTTCTTGCCTTCCTTTTTTTTTCTTCCTTTCCTTTTTGTTTTTTGTAAAGAAACTTCCAATTCTTGCAACGTTGAAAATTCAGGGCAATTCTGGCACTGGACTGGCAGCGGCTGCGGGCTCTGCTGGGGATTTTTGCTCTGCCCTCCCCTGCGGTCGCTCTCGCCTCCCTGCGAGCATCCAAGTGCTGCGCGGGGCTTGCGTTTCGGCCGGCTCCCCCAGCCCGTCCTGCTCTGCTTCAGCCTGGCTGCCTCGAGCAGCCGGGGAGGGATCCTGCCGGCCGCTGCTTCGTTAATAATTCGCACACGCGTCGATGCAGACGGGGGGGTGCTGGGGTGCCGTGCCAGGAGCTGGAGCCGCCGCCGGCGCCTGGGTTTGTGGGGGCAGGAGGACGGGGTAAGGCGCGTGGAGCGTCCTCCCCTCCCGGCACGGGGCGCCTGGCTCTCCCAGGCCCTGTGGGCTGCGGGTTTTTCCGGGAGAGCGAATTAACGGCCTTCGTTTTGCAGGGCTGGGCGTTAACGCTGCTTTGAGCCGGGGCTGGGGAAGTGTCAGCGCTCTCCCCTCCGCCGGACCAGGCGGCCGATAGAGGCTGGGTGGGAGCGGGCAGAGGGAGCCCCGCAACAGCCCTGCTCCCCTCTCTGCTCTGCTTTATATCCGCAGGCAACTCGCTGTCCCAACTGGCACCTCCAGTTTTTTGGGGGAAGGCAGCTCCTAAGCCTTCGTGGCAGCGAGAGTCTCTCCCAGGGGACGGGGCTGCACTGGCTCGGGTCCCCGCGCCCCGGCCGGGCTCTGCCGCCCCGCTCGGCACCGGGTCCTGCCGGCAGTGCGGCTCCGGCAGCCGTTCGTGGCTCGTGCGGGGCAGGGGTGGAGGCAGCGCCGGCGCGCCTGGGGCCTGCTGTCCCCTTGGCTCTCGGGAGAGCGGTGTTGTGAGTGATTTTGATTAACTCCTGCCGAAAGCCGATGCCAGCGATGTGACTGGAATTGATGCTAATCCCTTCTCATCCGCCGCTTGAGAAGATAGCGGCGTCCGTGCTCCGAGGGGGTGCCTGGGAAGGCTCATCACGCACTTGAAAATTAATTATCAGCCCAGTCGTACGATGCACGACCCTGCTATTATAATCAGCAGGGTTACATCCCTCTTGCGGCCCTAATCTACTGAGGGTTTCGAAGAGATTTATTGTCTCCTCGTCGGGAACACGCCACCACAAGCCTCGGCTTTCCGATCCGCGCTGCCCCCTCTCCGGGCCGGTGTTGTTCCCTCCTGAAAAAAGCAGCTGGGTCCTGGGGAAAGGCACTGGATCGGCAGCCCCGGGGCCTCCGGCTTATCTGCAGCAGCGCAGCCAGCTTGTGCCATCGCGCCGGGGCTGCCGCCGCTTGCGGTGAATGAGGGACCTTTGGGGGGAAAACTCAGTCTTCCCGGCCCGTGTTAGCTCTGCGCTGTGTCTCGCTTGCTGGTACCGGTGCAGGCTCCGATGTGCCCAGCTGGGCTCGCGGCGATGCTGGGGGCAGCTGCCTGCGCATCCCAAAACCCTGCCGGCATCGGGGTGCCCTGGAGCGGAGCTTCCCCGCGGTGCATGGGAGCAGGGCCGGGCCATCCCCGCGGGCTGAGCTCTGGTGTAAGGTCTGTTACACCCCCTTTCTTTAATGGGTAATTATCTTGACAAGATAGAGAGGCTTGTCTGCGGGTTGAGAGATGAATGCGTGGAAAGGCCCGACGCTGAGGGAGAAGATTAATAGCCCTTGTCAATAATGTGGAAGAAAGGATAACTTGACGGGTTTCACATGAGTAATCTCCACGCAGTCCAAAAGCATTTTTATAACTTTGAAGGATGGGCTATAAATTTACCTCTTTGATATCATCTTTTCTTGTTGGTCAGTCTGCTATCAATTTGCTTTAGCGCCTTGTCAGGCTGGTGCACCCACACCGGGCACGGCCAGCTCTCCGTCCCGGCGCAGGGACCTCCGGGTGCGCGGGTTGCGGGGACGTCTGCTGCTCCTGCCCGGCTCCTAGAGTGGTGCCGGCTGGAGTGCGAGCTCGATGCCTCCTGTGGTCGCTTGGCCTTTTCCTGGACAGCTTCCGAGCCTTTGGCGTATGGTGGAGATGGGGGAGAAACCTCCTACCTGGGCTTCTGCCAGTGGAAGGAGAATGAGCTGTAATCAGTGCTTGCTTATGCATCCTAAATCCCCACCTGGGATCAGGGAGCATCCATGCGCGATGGAGCCAGACTTCATTTTGGACACCCTTGGCTGGCTCCCAGGGTGCCTCTGCGGAGGACAAAGGCCTTGCCGGCAGCTCCCCAGGAGCCTCCTTCTCTCCGCCCGGGACCAAAGGGCCTCCAGCCTGGCGGGGTGCCCAGCCGCGCCGCAGAGCTGGCGACGGAGGCGCACGGAGGCCGCGGCTCTCTGACACGGCGTCGCCCCATGGGAGAGGCTTTTTTAGCTGTAATTAACAGCGTGCTATGTTGATCGATGTCTTTTGCTAAATGATTAACATGTTTCCAGCCCCATCAAGAGTGGTTATGACAGGAGAGGCAGGCGGCTGTCGCCGGCAATCGGCAGCTCCTTGCAGGATCCTGGAGGCTGGGGCTGGCCGGGGAGGCTGTACGGGGCTCTGGGCTCAGCGGGGCGGGAGGAAGAGGAGGGGGGGGAGAGCAGAGAGGGAGGAAGGAAGCTTTAAGAACGTGATAGAGGACATGCAGCGAGTGATGGATGATGCCTAGATGGTCCCTTGACATTGCTGATAGAGACTGATAGAGTGGGAGCTGCATCGGTGGGTTTGGCTGCAGCCGAAATATCCCCGCGGGGGGCGGGAGCGATCGCAGTGCTGCCCGTGGTGTCTTTGCAGACCGAGAGCGCATCGGCCAGGACTCCTCGTACGAGCAGGAGGGCAAAGTTCAGTTCGTCATCGACGCCGTCTACGCCATGGGCCACGCGCTGCACAACATGCACAAGAGCCTGTGTCCCGGCAAGGTCGGGCTCTGCCCCAAGATGGACCCGGTGGACGGCGTGGAGCTGCTCAAATACATCCGCAACGTCAACTTCTCAGGTCTGTCCGTCCCCGGGGTGGTGCGGGCGCCGCTGGGCTGGGTGTTGTGGAGTGTCCCACCGCCAAGGGTTGCACTCATGGCTCCAGCTGCTCGTGTCCCGCGCTCCGGGCTCTTCCCGGGCTGTGTCCTCCTTGTGCCGTGGCTGGCAGAGGCCCCCGGCTGAAACATCATGCTGCCATGTCCTTGTCTGTCTCCAGATCTCTTCTGGAAACTCATCTTTTCCTCTACTCTATCTCTTTAATAAACATTTTCTGTCTTGTTCTGCTTATTACTTCTATTTATCTCTTCTCTGCAATCTCCTCTGCAATGTCTGTCTTATTTATTTTCCCCTCTTGCTTGATTTTTCTCTCCTCTCCTTTTATTAGTGTTTATCTGCGCAGTTCACTTGATCTAACTCTAAAGCTGTTTTTTCCCCTTTTGGAAAGAAGCGGCAAAATGCCCGGCGTAGGAGCGCTGTGCTACGTACGCGGCATCGCCAGCGAGCTCTGCTTGGCCGGGAGGGAGGGATGTGCCGGCGTCCTTCGAAACCGGCTTTCCGGGGGCGAGAGATGCTGGGGCAAGGCAGGGAGGGAGCCGCTGGCCGCGTGAGCGCGTCGGTCGTGCTGGGCTCCTTGCTGGCAAGTCACCATCGCTGTCCTGCAGCTCTGTCCCTTGTGTCCCCACCGGGCTGTCCCCGGGGCTGTGCTCCCCCCGATGCGGCCCGAGGCCGTCGGTGGGCTCCTGCGGCGGCAGCGCACTGCCTGTTGCGGATACCCACAGACTCGTGCGGTCCCAGGCGCCGGGGTGAGCCGGCACCCGCTGAGCAACACGCGCTGCCCCTGCAGCTTCGGGGTTGGGTTTTTCCCCCCTCCCCGCCCTGGGTGCTGAGCCCCCCCCCCGTCCTGCAGGCATTGCTGGGACGCCGGTGACGTTTAACGAGAACGGCGACGCGCCCGGGCGTTACGACATCTACCAGTACCAGATCAGGAACGCCACGGCCGAGTACAAAGTCATCGGGCAGTGGACCGACCACCTCCACCTGAAAGTAAGGCTTGGGGCTGCTTGGGCTCGTGCCCGCGCAGTCCCCAACGTGGGGACCGTTCCGTGCCTTTTCCGAGCTCCCTGGCTTTTGATACCTCTGCTCTGGCATGAGAGAGGGGCCCCAGCAGGGACCGAAGAGGGGGTATACGGCCTCGCAAGCCTGTCTGGGAGCTGAGGAGCCTTTGGACGTGGCAGCTGGGGAGGGTGGCCCTCGGGAATGTGCTTGTGGTCCGGTCCGCGGTGCCGCACCTCCAGCATGTGTGTCCGTGTCCCGTGGACAGCAGGGCCTGCTCCAGGCTTGGCTGTGCAACTTTGCAGCCCTAATGAGGGAAGGGAAAGTCTGCCGTGGGTGAGCAGGGCTTGTGCCATCTCGTCCCGCAGCTCGAGAGCATGCAGTGGCCGGGCGGCGGGCGCCAGCTCCCCAGCTCCATCTGCAGCCTGCCCTGCAAGCCGGGCGAGAGGAAGAAGATGGTGAAGGGCATTCCCTGCTGCTGGCACTGCGAGCGCTGTGACGGCTACCAGTACCAGCTGGACGAGTTTCACTGCAAGCGGTGCCACTTCAACGAGCGGCCCAACGAGAACCACACCAGCTGCACGCCCATCCCCATCATCAAGCTGGAGTGGAGCTCGCCCTGGGCTGTGGTGCCCGTCTTCATCGCCATCGTCGGCATCATAGCCACCCTTTTCGTGGTGGTCACCTTCGTGCGCTACAACGATACGCCCATTGTCAAGGCCTCGGGGCGGGAGCTCAGCTACGTCCTGCTGACGGGCATCTTCCTCTGCTATGCCACCACCTTCCTCATGATCGCTGAGCCCGACCTGAGCACTTGCTCCTTGCGACGCATCTTCCTGGGGCTCGGCATGAGCATCAGCTACGCTGCCCTGCTCACCAAGACCAACCGCATCTACCGCATCTTCGAGCAGGGCAAGAAGTCAGTGAGCGCCCCGCGGTTCATCAGCCCTGCGTCCCAGCTGGTCATCACCTTCAGCCTCATCTCGCTGCAGCTCGTCGGCGTCTGCATCTGGTTTATCGTGGACCCGTCCCACTCTGTCATTGATTATGAGGACCAGCGGACTACAAACCCCCACTTTGCCCGGGGCATCCTCAAATGTGACATTTCAGACCTCTCCCTTATCTGTTTGCTTGGGTACAGCATGCTTCTCATGGTCACCTGCACTGTGTATGCTATTAAGACCCGTGGGGTCCCGGAGACCTTTAACGAAGCCAAACCCATTGGGTTCACCATGTACACTACTTGCATTGTGTGGTTAGCCTTCATCCCTATATTTTTTGGGACGTCACAGTCGGCGGAAAAGGTAAGGGAGAGAGAGTTTTGGCTGGTGGCCCTGTGTGCTGGAGGGATGAGGGGCTGAGATGTCCTAAGCAAGGAGGGATGCTTCTCCGTGCTCCTACTGGTTTGGGAATCATGGTGGGAAGGGTTGATTTCCAAACCTCTTGCTCTGCTGGGAACCAGCATCCACTGCCTGTTACCCTCCACTGTTGCCGTCTCCCTTCCATTCCTTTGCATTCTTCCTCACTTTTCCCTTTCTGTCTTTTCTGTTTCATTTCCTCTCTCTTTCTCACTCCCTCATTTTTTTCTCATTTTTTCTTCCTTGTTCTCCTGCTGCCCCTCTCCAGAGGGCTGGTGGCAGTGGCAGCACAGATCGCTGCTGCTCCTGGTGTGGGCTGGCGGGAGGACGTGTGCCAGGGGCAGCCGGAGACCGTGTGGGCAGATCGGGGCCCCCAGTGTCATTCCTGTGCGGAGGGACCGAGGAAGGCGCTTTCTGAGCGCTCTGCGGCTGCACCTCTCACCCCCTGCTCTGCGGGGGAAAGGGTCCCCGAACATGCTCAGCTGGCTCCTTTCCCCTGAGCTAAATCAGTGATTGAGGTTGTAGAGATGGAGACGTTCTCTGAATTCCCAGCTGGAAACAGCTGGGGACAAGGGAGAAAAAGGGAGGACGCAAGCCCTGGGCGCTCTCCTTCCCTCGCTGGGGCACGCTGCAGCTTGGGCCTTCTCACTCGATTACTGTTTTGCTGTGATTTTAATTAACACCTGTGTGTTTGGCAACGTGGCACCAACGATAAATTCCTCCGCTTGGCTGCAGCAGGGAAGGGGACCCGACCCCGCAGCGGGGAACTGAGCGACTTGGTCTTGTGGGGGAACTGGGACCCTCCGTGGCTCCCACCGCGGCTCTGCAGGCAGCGGAGACGAGGACCAGATGATCCCGGGAACAGCTCTGTGCAGTGAAACAGCCTGTCTGTCTGCCGTTCTCCCTGTCCATCAGCTGCCTGGGAGGCTGTTGTGCTCGGTGTGGAGGGGGGTCCCGATGCGGGCACCCCGGGAGCGAGGCCAGCCCAGATGAAGCTTTGTGCTCAAATGCGAACAAACAAGAACAAAGAGGAAAAATAAAAAATAAAAAAAATCTCATGAACGAGACCAAAATCCCCTTTGCCTGCCTGCCAAGACGGGAATTGCACTTTTGTTAAATGTGAAGAGCTCGCGCCTGCCAGCGCAGAACTGCCTGTGACAAGTCGCTCCTGGTGGTGCTCTTCCCCGGAAATCCCTGGCACCGACGTCCCCGGGCTGATCGCCATGTAGATTCCCTCTCCGCACCCTCTGGGGCTGGGGTGATTTCCCCGAGTGTTTGTCCCTTGATGCTGAGTGGCTGAAGCCATGGATTTTGGAAACATCTAATGCAAGAGGGCCAGTGGTGGCTCGCTGGGAAGGATCAGGAGATCTTTTGTTGTACACACCCGAGAAGTTTAACGTCCCTCCTGGAGAGCTGTCTCTGCTCAGAGCATCAAACCACGAGGAGGCCAGCAGAGCTGAGCTCTCCACATACAACTTGAACCTTGGCTCGACCAAAGAAGTCGTCACTACCAAGCCACCTGGCTCTGGCTGGATGTGCAAAGGAGAATTAGAGAAAATAAATGGAGCCTTTCGCGGCATTTCCATTTTGATGAGATGGCAGGGGAGATACTAACAAGAAAGCAGGTTTTTAAAGAAATTATTGCAAAACAAAAGCTCCCTTAAAGCCGCCTTAATGTGCTCGGCATACTGTGGGTAATAAAGATGGAAATGATAATGATTGTAGATTATGCGCAAGGTTGCTCACCTCTTCACTGCAGCTTGTCATGGGATAATTTAGGGCTGCCGAAAGCTGGCTGTCAAGTAGCAATTCGACAATAGGCTGCGCCTCACTTTGGGGGCTTGTAATGTGCAGGGCTTCTCTGTTATTAGGCTGCTAACAAGCTGATTAGAGGCAGAAAAAGTGATGTTCCCAACTCCCTTTGGACGCAGCTCTCTTTTCGCAAAGCCTACCGCTGCCATAGCGTCCACCGAGCCATCTCAGGAGGGTTTCGCAGCATCTCGTCCCTGGGGATGGTCAGGCTGGGGATGGTCTGTCCCGGGGGACGGATGTGCTGAGTGTCTCCGGCCGAGCCGGCATAAAGGGAGATGGATGTTTTCGGAGGGGTGGCCGGAGGAGTCGGGTGCTTGTCGCTTTAGCTGCGGTTTTGCAGCTCGGGGAGGAAAGGGTCTGGCTCGTAGCATGTCCTTGGGATGAAACACAGGGGTGTTAGCACTGGCATCGCCCTGCAGTGGCTCCGGTGTTGCCCAGGATGCTCAGTGGTGTGTCCCTAGGTGACCGCTGGAAGGGGTGCCTCGTCTTTCGCCCACGTTCCCGCCGGGACACGGGTCGTGCCGGGCTCTGCGGAGGACAAGCACCCAGGGAAAAAAGACTGGGAATGTTTGCCAGGCGGTGGTTGTCCCATACAGCGCGTTGGGAGTTTTGCTCACGTCCTGCGGGTGCCACGGCCTGGCTACGCCAAGCTGTGGCCGAACCCAGCCGAGGCCTGTGGACGAGGCCTTATTGCTTCCTCCTGAAGGAGTGGGATAAAAATCTCAATTTTTATTTTATTTTCCTTTACCTCGTGCCTACAACTTTGCATGGAGGTGGCATATTATTATAACAAGTCCCCCAAGCCTTTTCTCAAAAGAACCTCTTATCCCTGCCGATCCCTGGGGATTACAGAAATAGCAGTAACAGAGGATCTAAAGAAAGAGACAATTTCCTGCGCCGATAAGGCGGCAGCTGAACAGTGGTGTCATTGTCTGGTTCCCTGTTTATCGCATTTGCGCTCGGAGAGGGGAAGGAATGAGAAGAAGGAGCAGCCACTGGTGGCTTTCGCAGGACTGAAGAAGGGATGAGTGGGTTCTCCCTTCCCCAGCACCCGCCGCGGTGCAAAATGCCGAACAGCTGGATTCAGAGGGGGGGATTTGCAGGGTGCACATCCCAGCCGGCAGGAGCCCGCGCAGCCCTCGCTGTCCGCCCCGGGCTCGCCTCCCTTTCCCAGCATCCGACGAAACTGCCGGAGTCGCTCCTGCACGTAGTCGCTCGTTCAGCCTCCTGCCATGCCCACGTCGCTGCTCGATTGCCAATTAATGCTAAACCCCGGGACAGCTGCCTGCGCCGTGGCTTTTAATGCTAATTTAGCGCCGTCAAAATGGCGAGTGAATTAAGAGCCGGCGCCACTGCTTCGCGGTTGTCCTCTGGCGCGGGAGCAGCTGCCGGCGCCGCCGAGCCGCGCTCTCCAGCCTCGCCGGGAGCCTCGGCGCCGTTAGAGGCTTCCCGGCTGCTTGGGAGCCCTGTTGAGCTCTTCTCAGGGCACCGCTGCTTCCAGCTTGCTGCGTATCTGGGCCAGGCACGGTGCCGCAGGGCAGGACGTGGGGGTGGCTGGGGGCTCCTCGGCCCCGGGCTGGGCACCGTGCCGGGGTTTGGGACTTGCGCCGCATCGTTCGGGAGCGCTGAATGCGGCACCGTCATCCCGAGCTAGAAACAGGCTGGATTCCTTGATTAAATGCATGAAGCAGCAGCAGCTGCTGTTGAACTGGGGGCTGTAACTTCTTTTAAACCTGCAGGTCCTTGCTCGCGCCTCCAATGGCTCTAGAGGAAGCTGAAGTATCATTAGCAGAGGAGCAAAGTGGGGTCCTGGATTGGAAACCAGCTAAGAGAGTGGGAACAAAAATTGTCATAAATGGTCATTTTTTTCAACGTGGCGAAAGGTTAACTGCGGAGCACTTCAAGCACTTTGTGTTTCGACTCCAGGCTAAAAATATTTCTCTTTGAGACGAAAAGGGGCCTTGCTGCATCGTGATGTGAAACTATTGAGGTTAGCGCAGGCTGCAGAAAATTGGGCTGTTTCCCAGGGCCCTGATGAAGGCAGGCAAACACGGTCTGCACTGGGAGGGGGCTGGAGGGGAGCACGTGCCCGGGCGCCGGGTGCTGGAGCTGAGTCTTAATTGAGCCATGAAGACTGGTGGGGAGACCTGGGCCACCAGCACTCGGTGCAAGTCTCTGCTCAAGGCCAGGAAGAGCAGCAAACTTTCTCCAGGGTGGGTTTGGATCTGGTGAATGGGTCGTTAGGTTGAGGGCAGCTGCGGTGGCCCCGTGAGACCCCCCCAAAATGCTGCAAGTGCTAAAGGAGGGCTGAGAGATCAGGGGAGCCTGTGGCTGGCGCCAGCTGGGCTTGCGGCAGAGGGAAGCCCCAGCGTGGTGCCGGAGGATGGAGACCCGAGCCAGGCACCAGGGAAGCGTGCGTGGAAGCCGTCGGGTCTGCTCTCCAGCTCAGCTGCTCTCCCTCTTTGCGGTAATGCCTCCGAGTCTCAAGTTATGAGCAGGAGTTGCTGCAGAGGCAGGAGATGTGGAAATATTGCAAAGCGAGTCTCCTTTGAACGGCACCCGCGGGGCGCTGAGGAGGGCTGCAGATGGCAGAGCTGGGGAGGTAAAGGTTTGCTGGGCCTCAGCAGGGGCTGGACATGCAGTAGCTGTTGCTCTTGCTCCCAGCCGCTCTGGTCCTGGAGGTCTGCCCGGCTAGTTGTACCAAAGTTTGGAAAGTTTCAGCCGTAAAGGAGAGAGAAAAGAGCAGATATTCTGGCACGGAGAAATGTTGTGACTTTTCTTGATGATACAACACTTATCTCTAAAATCTGCCTGATTGCTGCAACCACCCTTCAGAGCGCAGATGAGCTGAGCGAGGCCGTAAGGCCCCTTGCCAGGCTGGAGCCGTTTGTGTTGCCTGAGCCCAAGGCGCTGTTCTCTGCCTGTTGTCACCCGCAGGATGGAGAGCTGTCTCCCCGTGCCTTCTCCCGGGGCATCAAAGCGTCTGCGCTCGGCTTTTGTTCTTGGTCACCTTTTTGCTCTGTTGACACCAGAAAATGAAGCCCTCAACTTCAACACGTGCAGCTGGGGCAGTGGGTCCTGCTCCTCACCAAGCCGTGAGCACTGGGCATGCTTTCTTCTCCGGCCAGGACATGGTAGCAGCTGTCAACCACTGCCTTGAGGCTCCACTTGCGCTTGGGGATCCTTGGCTGGATCCTGCTGCCCTTGCTCAGCGCTAAATCCCATGTGTGAAACAACTGCAGAAGAATCCCTGGATGCCGCACTGTGGCTGAGCCGTGGGATAAAGTTCAGATACTGCTTAAACCTCTTACTAAAACCTTGTTAGCAACATGCAGAACAGCCCCTGCATCTGAGCACAGCCGGAAAAAACCCAGATTGTGTGCAGATTTGGCCAGGAAAGGCCCAACACGTGAGCTGAGGATGCTGGAGAAGACGGCAGTAGGCAGAGGCCTGCGCTGAGAGAGGGATGCTCACGGAGCAGGGATGCTCACAGAGCGGGGATGCTGGCGGAGGAGCTTGCCAGCCCAGTCTCTTGCGCTGCTTTGGGCCGAGAGGTGGGGACGGGTGGAGAGAGGGGATCTCTTCACCTCCCATGGCCACCCGATTGAGATGCCCCCGGCTTGTGAGGAGACTGCCAAACACTTTCCATAGAAAAATGGATTATTCTACAGTCAGATTAATGGGCTTTCACTCTGCAAAACATCTGTCACCGTTAGTCCTGGACAGTGAGCGTGAAATTAGTTTTGACTGCAGAAAGGCAATGTTGGTGTATAATATGTGACTTACATGACAACGGCCCAGGGAGCCAGCTGGGGAATGGGAATTACCTGTTGAAGGGAGCTGGGGGAGCACTGGGTGCGTGGGGCCGGGCTGTGTGGTCAGGTTTCCCTGCTGTGACCATCACCGTGATGTCCAAGTTCCCTGCCCTGGGGCTGGGGGTGCCGCCTCTTGATGCACAAGGATGCCAGGTGAGGAGAGAGGGAGCGCAAAGAGGGTGCTGGGGGCTCCACTGCCATCTCTGCTAATGCTTTTAAGCTGCCATGCTGGCAGGTCACCGCGAGAGCCTGTGTCGGGGCTGGGGTGGTGGAGGCTGCCGTGGATCCTGCAGAGCCGTGGTGGGTCTGAGCTCCTGCCCTTGTGTCTTGCAGATGTACATCCAGACCACGACGCTCACCATCTCGGTGAGTCTGAGTGCCTCGGTGTCCCTGGGCATGCTCTACATGCCCAAGGTGTACATCATCCTCTTCCACCCGGAGCAGAACGTCCCCAAGCGCAAGCGGAGCCTCAAGGCGGTGGTGACAGCTGCCACCATGTCCAACAAGTTCTCTCAGAAGGGAAGTTTCCGCCCCAATGGAGAAGCCAAATCGGAGCTGTGTGAAAATCTGGAAACACAAGGTAACGGTGGCTCACCGCAGGGTGGTGGGAGCTGGTCCTGCTGCGGTGCAGGGACGCTGCGCCGGGGAGCCTGCAGCCCTCGCTCGCTGGTGGGGCATTGCTGTGTGTCCTACAGCTGCATGAGCACAGGCATCTCCGTGCCTGCACCGGGGATGTGCCAGGGGATCAAATAAAGGCTCTTGTGGTGGCTCTCACTCCTTTCTGCCCAGCATAGCATCCTGAGCTGATTCCAGATCTCCCTGTTCATTAATTTATCCCCCCCAAGAAACACCGTTTTCCATCACTGCAGCTGCGTGGGTGAGACAGGACGTGTCCTGCCTCCTTGTGATCCACATTGCTCCTCGTGCTCCCGTCCCCTCCGCAGGCCCCTTTATTTTCTCCCACGGAAGCAGCTGTCGGCTGGCTGCCATGGGAAATCCTCTGGAGATGTGTCCCTGCAGTGTGAGATGCCTGCTGGGGACACAGGGAAATCTGCTCCGTTGCAACAAATACCAGGAGAAGGCTCTGAATGTCAGACCACCCTGGGGATCAGCCGAGTCTCTCCTTGGCTATTTCAAAGAGGTTTCCAGCGAGGGCGAGCCAGGCGGCTGCATGGAGCTGCCCCCAGGAAGGCTGTGATGTGGCTGATGGAGAAATTAGGTGTTTGCTGTGTGTCTGTGTGGGCTGTTCCCCAGGGGGACAGGCTGGAGCTAAGGCTGAGCATTGACGTCACTGGGATGGAGCCACCAGTCTCCCGTGGGAAGCGAGGCTGCGCGGCCAGGTCCAGGGGCTTGGGAAAGCCAGGGAAAATGAGTGCTTTACTTCTGGGTTTCCAAAAATAGAGCCTTGCAGGAGGAAGGAATGGCTAGAGCCGGTGCTGCTGGGGTGCTTTGAGAAGGGAAAGCCCATTTGGGCTCCATCTGCAGAAAACCCCACAGAAATACAAACGTTTCCCGTGGGCCACCAGCATTGCTGGGTCTCAGCACCAGTGGGATTGAGACCAAACGTCATTCACATAAAAAAAACATGTTTTTCTTTGTAATCCAGCGCTCGCTGTCTTTCCAGTTGGAGCTATGTAATATCTCTTGGCACCTCAGCAGTAACCCATCTCTCCGCCACTCCCTGTACAACGGCTCTCGCTGGCTGTCAGCCCTGCGTGCGACGTCTCTCCATAGGCAGTCTCGCTGCCTAATTGACTCTTTCATCTGCCCATCTGCATCGCGAAGGGCAGCCGGCCAGGCAGACCCCCCTCGCCACCCGTGCTGGAGGTGGCTTTCATCAGCCGGTATCGGAGATCCCTGTGGTCTGCGTCTCCTGCCCTGATTTAGGGCAGGTCGTGGTCCTTCCATCCCATTTTGTCCATGCAAGAGATGCTCCCCGAGAGGCCCTGGGGTATCTACGGGTGCTCCCCAGCAGGAAGGGCTTGCCAGTGAGCACCTTGTCCGGAACCTGAACCAGAATCATTCCCATGCACCGGCTGCTGCACTGAGCATCCTTCCTCCCCGCGGCACCGATTTATACGTGCCGCACTGGGGACAGGGCAGGGAGCTGGTCGCAGTATTAAAGCTGTGGGCAGGGGAGATGATGGCGATGTCAGTGCAGGACACAGGGGCCGTTTGTCACTCTGTCGCTGGCAGGTAACGCGTCTTTAAATACACAACAGAATAAATAATTTGTAGGGCTTTGATATGGGCGGATTGGCTATGAAAACACTGCAGCTAACAAATAGCTCTGTCAGCTCTAATTTCTTATGGCCCGTCTAATTGTTAGCTGGGAATACGAGTCTGAAATCTTCAGCGAGGTTCATTTGTCAGGGAGGCGCCAGGACGGAGGGAGGGCACTGGGGAGGGAGAGCTGCAGGTTGTCCGTCAGGCCCTGCTACGTGGCCCTGCAGCGTGCGGGCATCTCCGCGGAGCACCGGGCCCAGCCGAAGCGCCGCTACGAGCCAGGGCATTGCAGGCGCCTGCCTCCACCGCTCGCTGCTCTGTGGCTGCTGCTCAAAGCCAGCGACATGCAGCAGCCTCGGAGCCCGGAGGCAGCGGCGCAGCCCTGCGGGGAGCAGGAGGATTTATTGCTCTCCGGCATTTTCCTGGCTCTGGGCCTTGCTGCATCTGCCCTGGTGCGTGTCTCGGACACGTGGCGGTTTCGGAGCCGTCGCTTCCTCCTCTCCTCGTGCACTCGACCCCTTCCCAAGGGCTGGTGCATCTGGGGAAGGTGGAAGGTGGCCCCAGGTTTGCATACATGACCCTGACCCAGCCCCATGTCGTGTCCCCCAGCGCAACGGGTTCAGGGTCGCAGGATGGGAGCCAGCAGAGGAGGTAACACACGCGAGGTCTGTCTGTCTTTCCAGCACTGGCTACCAAACAGACTTACGTCAGCTATAGCAACCACGCGATTTAACTCCAGCGGTCCCAACCACCTGGCGCAGAGGGAGGCTGCGGGTGCCGTGAAGCAGGAGGGAGCGGCGTGGCATCGCTCGTCGCGGGACGCCGGAAGGGGAGCCGGACGGGACGGGAAGGTGGCAGCGGGGTCTTTCCCTGGCCGGGCCGTCGGGCAGAGCTCCTTGGGAAGATGGTGATTAACAGCAGCAAAAAAAAAAGAAACAATAAAAAAAAAACCACCGTCTAACTGACCACCGTGACCATGCATGCCTCCCCACGGAGGAAGAGGAGCGGTTGAGGGGGGAGCGGGGGGGGGGGCGTATCGCGGAGAAGAGGTGATGGACTTTGGGATTTTGTTTCTGTATCTTGGCAAAAAAAAAACACCCTAAGACCCAACATTTTCCCTTTTCTGGAATTTGTGAGATTGTTTGTGGTTGTGCAGAACCTTCTGTTTCCTCTTTCTTTTCTTTTCATTTATCCTTTGCCATTTTCTTTTGTTCCCATCTTCCTCCACCCCTCTTCACTCTCTCTCCTTTATCCTGCCAAATTCTATATGTTGCAAAAAGGAAAAATAAATAAAAATAAATAAAATTTAAATAAAAACAGACAACAAAATAAAGTAAAATACAACCTAGACTGTGTTCAAAGTGCTGATTTCTATAGGTGGTTAATTAATGTATGTGATGACCATATGGATTGAAATATGTCTGCTTTATGTACTGACCAGTCAAAAAACAAAAACACACAAAAAAAGTTCAGTGCCTGGATGTTTATGAATTATTCGATGACTGTGTAGAGCATGATCATTTTTATACGAGGAGATTTCTAATAAAAGACCATGGTTTTGCACTCAGCGTTTGTTGTCCCTTGGTGCCTGTTCGTTTCCGACTCCGGGAGGTGCCTTGGTTTGGGCTGGTTCCTCCTCGTTTGCTCTTCCCCAGCGTGTGCAGGTGTGAGCTGAGGCTGGGGGGCTGGAGCAGTGCAGAGAGCAAGGGGTTTCCCAGGTTTTTTCCGTTTCTTTCCCCCTTCACAACCAGGGCCAGCCCCACCCTTCCCATCATGACCCGCCTGGGCTAATCAGGAAAGTCTTTCCTGCCCAGAGCAGCTCTGCCTTCCCTCCAGGGAGGAGGGTGCCTGCCTGGTGCTCCAGCCTGCTCCTTGGGATAGCACAGCCGGCTATACGAGGTACGTAGTTTGTTCAAAGAGGTCTTGGTCTGGTTTTGCCTGTTTTGGGGAGGATTGTGTGGTTGCTGCTGGTGTCTCTGTCCCTGGGTTCTGGGAAAGGCCCTCTGAAAGGAGGTGGCTCTGCTTTTTGGCTACCAAGAGAGGAGAAGATGGTCCAAATCTACCTTTTCTCTTGGGAGCAGCTGTGAGCTGGGGAAGGGGAGCTCTTCCTTGGCCGGGCAGGGAAAGGCTTTGCTGCCCGCACTGGAGAGGTGGCCTGGCTCTGGCTGGGGCTCCAGCAGGACGTTGCTGCTGTGTTCCTGCAGCTGTTTTGGACAGGTCGATGCTTTGCAGGAGTGTTGGAGCTGGCTGTGGTGTCCCAGCCTCATGGATGAGGATTCTGGGTGCCTTCCCATCCCTTTCTGCGTGTTCCTCCCAGCTCAAAGCTCTCCATGTGTCCCCTCTCTGTCTGTATGAAGTTACCCTAGAGATATGCATGTTCCTGTTCCTATTTGTGTATTAATTGGGTGTCTCGGCTCTGCTCCCTGCTTGTTCCTGTGGGTCGGGTGAGCTGTGCGCTCTGGGGAGGGGAGGCCTCTGTGCCGCTCGCTCCGAGCACCACGGGGAGCTTCAGCCGTCAATCAAAATGAGAAGGGAAAAGCGACTGCTCCCTGCCAGCATGGAGAGGACAGAATGGGGCTTGATGGCAGGAATTAAAAAAGGAAGTGGAAAAAAAAAAATAATGAAAAGCTTGAAACTTTGATAAGATCACACTTGCCAAAAGAACTTCTCAGGAGAAAAAAGTGCTTCATTCCCACCGCATCCATCACTGTCTGATCAGATGGTGAAATGCTGCCTGGTTCAGAGGGCTCCCAGAAAACCCAAGTCGATATCTCTGGTGCTGTTTCTAGCTTTGAGTTACTGCTCTACTGTTTACAAGCAGCTTTACCCCTTAAACTGCCTGGTGCTGTTTAGAAAGGCTGATTCCACCTGAATCAACCATCCCTCCCCTTGCAGTGTGTATAATGAGGGATGCACTGAGCTACCCAGAGAGGTTGTGACTGGGGTTGAGCCTGCTGCCACTGAGCAGTTTTTCCAGACTTATCTGTCTTACTGGTGGTCCAAGGTGGTTTACAGGGCACAGTGCAGAGAGGCCGGGGCCAGCCGGTGTGCTGGAAGGAGGAGATGGGTGGGAGCAAGGCAGTCTCCCCTGGTCAGTGCTCTCCACTGCGCAGGATGCAGAGAGCTGGGCTGCTCTGCTTCAGTAGCAGAACGAGCTATTTTTCTGTTTGCCAGTATTTCTTTGAGGTGTTGCCCTGTGTCTCTTTTGTTCTAAAACATTTCTGCCTTCAGACTGCTTCCCAATAAACACAGCCAGCCCTGGAGTGTGTTGTATCAGCTGCTCGGTGCTTGGACTGTACTGCTGCATGGTGTTATAGCAGAAGGGTGTGTGCAAGCGAGAGTCACGCTAAGCCCGTGCTTGGCCACTTGACAATGCCCAGTGGCCACAAATGCATCGCTCGGTAGAGGGAACGGTGGGGTCTGGGCTCCCCTGGCCAGGATGGGCCAGGAAGGCGCTTCCCGAGGGGGATGTATTTGACACTTGCTTGGTGCTCTGGCAAGAAGCCTCTCGGCTTAATTTTGATGGCAGTTTCAAAGAAATTCATATTTCCCTCTTGCATCAGGCCCTATTTAAACACAATAGCTATCCTGATTTCTCGATGGATCTGGTGGAGTGTTAAATCAAAAGAGTCCTCATGTGGGTACTTATTTTGGTGTAAGTGTGCTTTACAGTGATTCAGTTTTATTCCTTACAGACTTCAGCTTAAATGATATAAAGATGCTCTTAAACAGATATGCAAAATATTTGCATAAAGCCAGCCTCACTGGTCTTGAAACAGAATTTTAATTGGTCCCATTTTTATCAGCTAAAACCTACACTCACTGGCACTGTTCCTTGTCGCTGCTAAATAGGCCTGCATCCTTCCCAGAGCTGGGTGCGTTTCGGTGGTGGATGCAGTGACCTCTGAGCATGGCTGGTTAATTTTATACGGTGTTTCATAATACAGTGCTGTTTAATTCTAGACACTTATTCGATTATGAAAGCTAATTAAAAGGGAACCGTCTATTAGCAATTGAGACGGATGTTGAACGACAGAGATCAAGGCAGACTCTGGTGCTGATATCTGCAGAGCAGTGGCGGCCACTGCTGGGGCAGTTTTGGGAACTAGTTACCATCTATTAGGATTGGGGTGCAGCTTTGCTAAATGTTTCTGAGGGCAATTCTGCTGGTTGTGGCTGAGCAGAAGAGCAGAGGAGATGCTGTTTGATCTGATGGGTGGACGCGAGCTTTTGGTAGTTTGTGTGTGTATATGTAAACATACGTACATTTTTAAACAAGACTCCTGTCCTGAAATCTGTGCTGCTGTTTCTCCTCCTTGCCTCCCTTGCAGCTTGAAAGCACTTGTCTGATTTCTCCCTTATTTCTGTGAAGGGTCATTGAGTTAAAATGACAATAATTGCCCAAGTTCCCTAACTGGTTGGCCTGTGTGTTAAGGTCTTCTGGGAAGCTGAGATGTGGGATGACAAACCTGGGCTCCTGCTGTCTCTCAAGTTCCCCCTCCTCGACCTTTCCCTTGGCCTTAGCTCCCCTTAGCGCTGGTTTCCCGACTCTCTAGCTCCTTTTCTGAGCTCCCTGTTTCCAGGGACAAGCAGGTGCTTTCAGGGTCCTCCTGCTCCCCTTCCTGCGGCACAGCCCTTGGCAGATCCCGAAGGCTGGAGCTGGGCACTGTGTGTGCATGCGCTCATCTATCAAAGCCTGCGCGGAGAGGCAGCAGTGTGGAGCCTATCATTAACTCTGCTCTGTGAGAGGCAAATTACAGACTTTAGCGACACAATTAGGCCAACTCTATAGGAAATGGAAAAACAAAATCATTTCTCTGTGAATTCTTAAAATCTCCCCCCGCCCCATCGGCCCTTGTTCCTCCATGGCACCGATTCAGATGGAATCGCTGCAGTTCCTCTCCCCCACCACCCAGGGCTGGAGACCTCCTGTCAAAGCCATGGCAGACCTCCTTAGCAAGCAAATCTGGAGGAAGGGGATGGAAAGAGCTGGACTGGAGCAGAAAGGCAGCAGAGGCAGCACAGTGGCTTGTTCATTGCTGAGGCAGGTCTCCACCTGGTTCCTCTCCCAAGAAATTGCAGAATCCCAGTTTGGCCCTCGGAGATCCAAGCACAGCTTGGAGCAAGGTGCAATTTGCATTTAGAGCAGGAGGCAGCGAAGGCTGTGACAGTTGTTGTTGTTCATTACGTGGTGGGAGGCAGCTCTGTAGCAAGCAGGTTAAGCTAATCTCTGCTCTAGGAAGTGTTTCTCCCAAAGAGAGCAGTTGCCAACCAGAACTTTTGTCCTGGAGCATCAGGCCCTTGTAGAGCCACTGGGAGCTTTGAAGATGCAAATAGGGACCTTGAGCTCAATTTTCCTGGGCTGTGGGAAGCTGGTGAAGAGGATGGAGAGCTGCGATGAGCACATCCATGCTGCTGTGAAGGTGGATAGATGCCTCTGAGCGATCTCAGCAGGCTGGTGGATGGAAACGCAGTGCTGGGCGATGATGGTTGCTCCCGGAGAGAGGTGGAAGCAGCCCATGGCTGGGGATGGGTTACGGCTCAGTGGCAGAGCAGAGCTGGATGTGTCAGCGGTACAGTTTTCCCCTGGCGAAGCAGTGCCAGTGGACGAGGCCTGCCAGCCGTGGATGGAGGCATGCGTGCGGCATGTACGTGAGGGTCTCTCCCCAGCGCTGATGTTCTCTTGTATGGCCAAGCGAGTCAACGGCAGATTGTGTTAAAAACTCACTTCAGAAGCAAAAGCTGCAATTAGCATTTAATGAAGCTTCTTGCTTTTATTTTTAGGTAACCTCCGATTCCCTGACTGTGTAATTTAGTCCTCCATTGCTTGGAGATAATTAAAGTATGTCACTATAATTTGCTTTTTTTAAAAGCCTGTAATTATGTTTTTATTGAGAGTAAAATGGGGGGAGGGGGGAATGAAAACAATGTTGGGGGAGG
Organism: Apteryx mantelli; assembly: GCF_036417845.1. Lineage (NCBI taxonomy): Eukaryota > Metazoa > Chordata > Aves > Apterygiformes > Apterygidae > Apteryx > Apteryx mantelli. The sequence goes on from NC_090002.1 coordinate 7,262,402, forward strand.
AGAAGGTTTTGGATGGACAAGGCAGTTTCCTTCTAGCTTAAAGGCTCAGGAGATCCTTCCAGGTTGCTGAGTAGTGTGGGGACAGTGGAAGAGCTCCTTCTGTAATAGCTTGAGTAATGACGAGATGCGGTGTCTCAAGTGGAAGTGTGAGAACTTTTGGTGTCCACAAGCCCCAGTTGCACCCGCATGCAGTTTAGCTGCAGTGTAACCACAGTGTGTGCATGGGCTGCATGAAGTACTGGTATGGTTTCCTCCATCCCATTTCTGGCTTGCTTCGTGGTCTTGGGCGTTGTTCTCCTTGCTGGGAGAGGAGGGCAGCCCTGCTCCATGGACGTGGCCTGTGGCGTGCAGTACAACTTGAACCTGTACAGCTGAAGCCCATGGCTTGCTCCCACCGCAAGGACTCTGCCCTGCAAAGGCCAGCAAGCATCTGCCCATGCGCTGGGTCTTAGCACATTAATCCCAGGCATTCAGTCCCCAAGACAAAGCATGCTTTGCTGTGTGATGACTGCAGATGATGCAGGTGACTGCATTTGTTTTTTGGGGATTTTCCTAGTCCTTTTGGACCTTCTGATTAGTGGGAACATAGCTCCAGAAAGAGCATTTTCCCAGAGCAGTCTCCCCTGCAAGCCATGCTGTCATGTTACCACAAGATTCTCCCCAGCTCTGTCTGTGATGGGGGGGAGATGTTGCTGAGGGGAAAGACCTCGTCTGGCTGAATGCAGGGCTATGCAGCTCTTCCTTTAGGTCCTCACTGCACAACGATGAATTAACGGGGAGGAATTAAATATGCCTTACCAGGCCTGGCAGGACTGCACAGCCTTCAGGGGATGCTTCTTGACACTTTGGGCTGCACTTGCATCTGTAAATGCTGCTGTTGGCAAGTTAAAAAAAGCCCTTCCAACCCCCTCAGCACTGTGTAGCGCTGAACATGCCAGCAAGGGTGTCCTGCCTTGTTCCATTCTGCTGTAACGCTGTGCGTGACCCTGGGCAAAGCGCTGCTCCCAGGCAGCCCAGGGAAGCTGCCCCCCTGCAAACTGGTCTGAAACGAGAGTGTGGCCATCACAGGAGGAGCTGCTCACCTACAATTCACAGCCTGCAAATTGGCTGTTGGAGGAATCTTGAGTAATGAATAAATTCAAGATAATTGATTGGCTTGCAGCCAGTTCACAGCCAGAGAGAGCTGGAAATGAGTTGGATTGTTGGCTTTTTTAAAAAATTATTCTTGCTCAAATTTTTGAGTGTTAAGAGGCTACATTTGCTTTAGAATATATTTAATTCATTAAAACCTTGATCTTCTGTGCTGCAGGCTTCAGATCTGATCCCAGGCTTTATTCCTTATCTAAATGTAAAGATTTCTTGCCAGAAATGCAGAGCAGAAAAAGTTTTGGTCCTTAGGAAAAGTGGCATGATCAAGGGAATGTGGTGCTGGACTGCCTTCCAGGGCTGCTGTGTTGGGGACCTGCTGTGACTTGGGCTGACGTCCTCACCAGCGTGTGCTTGGTTGCCTTCATGCCCATGCTGGTGATGAAGTCTTGAATATGTGTTTTGAATCTGCAAGCAGCAATTCCAGCTCCCTGCAGCAGGTGCCTACTGTGGGGTGCTTGAATGCAGGGATGCAGTGAAGTTTGGTGCAATCCCCCTGAAAACTATTTTGTCTGGAACTGTCTGCCCCTTACTGAGCATGGGGCCAAAGGGACTCTGGAGAGTCTCTTTGACAGAGCAGTACATGATCAGGGGTTTATGTTATGCTTGGGGCTTAGTTCCTCCTGGCTTGCACCATCTTCCTCTTCCCCTGGGCAGAAAACCCCCTCCCCAAGCTGGAGTGTCATACCATCTTCATTACAAAGCCTTTGTTATCTTCTGGGGATAACAAAGGGAAGGAACAGCACTTAAAACCCAACAAAACCCACACACCATCATCGGCTTTTGTACTGGTTGCTATGGGAACCCCATACATACACCGGAAACGCTAGAGTATGCAGATGAGCTTCTTAATTAGTTCTCCTTATTCTTTCATGCCCCTGGTGCTGCAATCTGATCATTAGATGAACATGCCACTTAATTATCCGCGGCTTAACCAAACACAAGCTGGAGTGACCTTTGGGGAGGGTGGGGTGTCTTGGGAGCTGGCGGCAGTGGGAAGACAATAGCAAACATTTGCTTGGAGTCAGAAATGTTTGCTAGCAGTTTCAGAGCTGGCTGGACCCGGTGGTGTCATCTCCACAGCTTTGGAGAGGGGGGAGCTAGCAAAGGCGGGCCTGTGTCCCTGGCCTGTTTCATGCCTCCTGGAGAGGTCCTTGTCTTGCTGCGGGGCGGTGGTGAGATCTGAGCTGCAGAGGGGAGGACTGGCTGGAAAATCCAGGCTCTGAGACCCTCCGAGCCATGGAGTCGGTTGCAGTGAGTTACCCTGGCGCTGCTGGCAGGGCAGTGGATGTCTGCGGGCAGGGATCAGGGTTCGACTTGTTGCCTCTAGCCCAGCGTGCTGGTTTCCCAGAGCCAGATGCCAGGCGGGTGCATGTGTGAGCTCTTGTTGTAAATGCTATGAGTTTTTCACCAAACAAGCTTCATTAATCGTCTAATAACCGGATTAATTAAGGACACTGAAAGTAAACAGCAAGAATGTAATTTGCCTCTGATTGCCATGTAATTGCAGGAGTATGGTCCTATTTGCATATGCAGAAAGTGTTGTTGACAGAGGCATTGTGACCAAGAATAAAAATTTATGGAGGTCAAATGTGCCCTTGTGGTTTCCAGGCCTCTTTAGCCATCCTCTGCACCGCCTGCATGTGGTTTTTCTCTCCAGTTCTCAGACGTCTTCCCAATTAGGCAACTCTGCTGCTATTCATGGAGCTGGAGCTTTCCAAGCTATTTGCTTAGGCAAACATTGATGCAACAAATGAACAGGCAGATCAGCTTGGGAGGTGTTCTCCTGTGTCCTGCAAGATGACAGGAACAACTGTGAAGAAACCTCTCTTTATCTGTGCAGTTCTGCTAAAGGTTAGGACAGCCAGTTCTCCCTGTGAGTTGACATGGTTGGGACTCTGGGTTTTTAGCCATGCTTGGAAGAACTTGACCTTGCAAACCCTGGAGAGCCTCCAGTGCCCCAGGTGGAGACAGAGACTAAGAGGTGAATTGGCTGCATGCAGAGAGGAAGGGAGATGCTGTGCAGATTGGAGGCAGAGCCAGAGGCTGATTGCAAGAGTTTGAGATCCTCTGATGTGCTATGCCATCATGTGTCCCATGTCCTCTACCCCCTGGTAGCTAGTTTTTCTTCCAGCATGTCTCTCTTTCCTCACAAATGCAGACAGCTGGATGGTGACTAATCTTCCATCTCTCTGCCTCCCAGTAGCCTCCGGGTGAGCTTTCTTCTTGCATTTGACCTTGTCAACACTAGATCTGGGCTGCTTGAGGAATGGGTGCACGTGGTGTTTTGCAGAAATGACTAAGCACCCCCTGCTCCCTCTCCTACACACCCAAAGGGGAAAATCCAGAGGACTGATCCCATCTTGGAGAGGTCTAAGGTGATATTTTTCTCTCTCTCCCTGGCAGACATAACTTGGTGGAGAGCTACAAAGCAGAGGGAAGGGAACCTTTCAGAAATGACCCAGGACAACTGACTCTGCTGTGAGAGGAATGATTCTAGTGTGCTCATTTTTCTCAGGGCTGATGTAGGGTCTGTAAGCTCCAGCTGCTTCAGCCTGCTCTTCATGTGTGCGTGAACCTGGACTAAATTCATGTGTACTCTTTGCTTGAGAAAGACACCTGCTGCTCACTCGTGTGTCCACACTCAAGCAGGATGAGAGGCAGCAAATACAATCCTTGAGCAATTGTTTTAGAAGAGAGCTTATTGGCAAAACGTATGTGGGCCAGTTTGCCAGCAGAACATGGGACAAATCTGTGAAAGAAAACGGGCTACTGGGACGCCCCTGCCCGTGTCTGTGGGCATTTTTCCCATTGATTGTTTGTTTCCTTGCAGTATTTGGAGGTTCTGGGCCAGTTTCCCACGGCCCTAAGTGCCATACCTGTCCCAAACAGCTGCCAAATTACATTTATCACAGACAGCATTTTGTTTTCCTGGTCTGGAAACTTGAAACATTCAGAAAGAAATCAGGTTTTCCCCTGAAATTCCATGGGGAGAGGGGTGGAAGGAAAGTAGCCTTCTGTTTATTTTGCACAGCCTTTCTGTAAGTTCCTATAAACAACCTGTCATCATATCTCCAGTGAAGCAGTTGCACAGACTCCCCAGGTGTCTGCGTTTGGTTTCTTGCCATGCAAGGTCTCGTTAGAGGTGGTGTTTGTTTCTAGTTAGCCATGGACTCCCTTTGAGCTTGAAGAGCAAGACAGGGAAATAGCAGCAAGTGTGATTAGGGCTTTATTTTGAACTCTTAAAATCTCTATTTCCTGCGGTGAACAACATCCTAGAGTGGCTGGAGGCTGCACCCCACGAACATTTCACAGCGAAACTTTCAAAGCAATAAACAAGGGAGGCAATCAGCCCCTCCTGGATTTCAAGAGGATGTGGGTGTTGATGCCTGCTGTGCCTTTGAGACCTCTCCTGTTGTCAGCCTGCTTTCTTCAGGAATTGAGGCCAAAGTGAAGGCTCTGTCACTGCCGTTGCCCGCTTTGAACCGTATCCGAATGGCTTCAGACGTTTCCTAGAACAACCTAGGCTTCCTTCTGGAGTGGTGCTACCACTGCCTCTGCCCAGGGTAAGCCAGTGTTCCTCAGTCTTGAAAGCAAGCCTTTGCTCCTCTACACATGAAGGCCAAGTGTCTGGCTGATGCCTTGGAGCTCATGTACACGAATCTCTCATTGAGGCTTAATGTTGTTCTCTCAGGTGTATATATTTTTTTCTTCCTTTCCCTGTGGTGTGAGGTGTCTGCAAGAACTTGACTTTGAATAAGTGTTTGTGAATCCAAAAAGATGGACACATAGGCCTAAACCATATCCTGGCCTGAATGATCTTAGGCTTTGAGGATACTGGGATCCTGATGTGATACTCGTGTACCCTGGACTTGGACGATTCACCTTTCCATGATCTGGCTCTTTGAAATCTCTCTTTCCTAGGGAGCTCTGCATTCTGGTGCTGTCTGCCTTACAAAGCTGATGGGGAAGCCGCCTCTGGTCTGACTGTCAGTGCTGCTTCTTTTCTATTATATTTCAGATGCCCTTAAAAAAAAAAAAAACAAAAAAAACCCCTCCAACTCCTAAAATCCTGTTTTGTGTTTTTTCTCTTCTCTGTGATTAGATGAAGCAGTGATAAAAATATATTGCATTGCACTGCAAGCTTTTTTAGGCAGCTGTTTCATCACCAGAGGAGAGATGACTTCATCATCTTCTGCATTTGGGGGATTTTTTTTTCTTAAGAGGAAAGAAAGTGCTGGATTTCCTGTTGTGTGAATATGGCTCACAAGGCTTCACGGGAGGGACGTGTGAGAGAAGAACAACTAGGACGAGTACGGAGAGAGGACAAATTTCTACTCTGGCAGCATTCAGATCTTGGGAAATGCACCCCCAGGTGTTTGTTTTGTTGCTGAAACCGTGCAGAGCCTGGTGGCTGTGACCCACTGTGCTGCTTTCTTGCAGCCTCTGTTGTAGGAGGGTTTCCAGTGCGAGGCAGGCTGGTGTGCGTTTTAACTATCCAGGGTGGAAGAGAGTTTCTAAGCCTCTGCCTCTTTTCCAGAGCTCTTTAATATAAGCTTTTAGAGCAGTTGGGCAGGATGCAAAGGTGGCATAAAGTCCACCTTTCTGTCCTTTAGAACTTTCTGGTGCATGGTGCCTTAAATTGATGGTAAGAGCAGGTTAATTCCACAAATCAAATATGAGGAGTAGAGGAAGGTGGGGCAGAGGAAAAGGTGCAAGAGGGGCCTCTAAATGGCCCTTTGCTGGGGGATGGCAGTACCAAATAGCATTAGCTCTGGAGGAGAGATAGTGGTTGGGGTGGGAGGGCTGGCGAGTGTGCAGGGAAAAATGTCTTTGGGACTGGGAACACCAAGCACAGTTTTTCAAGCTCAGTTCAATAAGTGAGCCATCAGAAGTAAAAATGACAGCAATTCTGCAGTCAATATAATGTGGCTGCAGGTTAAATAAATAGTGTTTGAATGATAATAATTGCAAAATGACACTATTTCATCCACCACAAACATGTCGTTAAGCTCTCATTAGCTGTGACTACAGGCTTTACAGGAAGCGCAGACTCTTTGAAAGCAGATCTTGTTGGATTATGCTGCTATAGAAATTCCTGGACTGCTCTTGCAAGTGTTTAATGCCTGTGAGTAAGCTTGCTTAAGGGATCAAGAGGATGATCAGAAAGGTCGACACCCTAAAATAGAGCAGCATTTCTCCCCCTCCCCCCCCCCCCAAGTTCTGCATTTTTAGGTTCTCAGGCTTCCTGAAATCCTGCTTTTAGACCATTAGGTCTAAATCATAGTCCTGAACCCTATAGAAAAAATGTTATATGTTTTTCAGTGTTTATGTACAGTATTTTTATGTATAGATACATGCATATAGGTAAACCCAGCCACAGCTAGTGTAGGCTTATTTGACTTTCAAGTTTTAGCAGAAAGCTGTTCTGTCCTGTCCCCCCACTCTCCTTCATTTCTCACTGCCCCTGTAAAGGCAGGGTGCTTGACCCCCTTTGGCCCCCGGTTTGGGGAACCTGGTGTGCTCGGCACCTAGCCGGATAGCGGTGACGCAACATTGATCCTCGCTTAACGCAGTAATGAGAATCTGCTTTCCTAATCAGCTAGGGAAAAATCTTATTTTTCAGCTCTAGAAGGAAATGAGCTTTGTTTAACTGTGTGTTGGACACGTGGTGGTACGGAGGGGTGAGCGATGCCGGCTTTGCTTCGATTTGGTCTTCCTGGCGCGGCCGGGAATTGCTTGGGTCCCTCCGGCTGTATCGTGTCCCGTGTCCTTCTTGTCTCGGCTTCTCTCTCGTATGTCCTGGCATTTGGGAAGAACAGAGTTTGCTCGTCCTGAGGTCTGGTTCAAGTTTGTTTGTAATGAACCCCAGCGTTTATATCGCAGCTGCTTGTGTCTCCCCTGAGCAGGTGACAGTCTTAAACCCTCGTTTTACCACTGGTGTCGCAGGGATGTGGGGCCTTATTCAAGATGGCTCCACCAAGGGTGGCCTTGCACCTTGTCCTCCTTATCTTCAAGGCTTAATTGGAAAAAAAACATGTTATCTCCTCTCGGTTCCTCACTCGTAAGCTGCCTGCTGAGGGGAGCTGCCTGATGCCCGTGTCCCTCCTGCAGGGCCGGGTGGCCTCTCCTTTTCCCTTCGCCTCCGTCCTCTCCGTCGCCCGTTCTCCAGCGCCTGGACTCCTCGCTGGACCGTCTGCCTGACGGTAAATTGTTTTTTGATGGCTGACTCGGTATAACTGAACTCAATTTGCCTTTCAAAAGCAGCTAATAGTCACATTAAAAAATCCATTTTCGCTTGTGATTGAATTTGACGGTGGCTCAATCAATAAGCGAATGGAGTGTTTCACACGCTGTACTGAGCTGGCGTTACCACGGTAACGGTGTAAGCGCGCGCGGCCGGGCTAATCCCCGCGTGCGCGTGGCAGTGGCCGCCGGCGCCGACCCGTCACGGTGCCTCAGGCCGGCATTGTGGTGGGCAGGGAGGCCTGCCTGGTCCTCACGGCGGTGATGCCGGCTGCCGTTTCCTTCGTTTCCCCTTTGCTGAGAGGGAAGGGGAATTTGTCGGCACCCCGGGGCGGCCGGCCTGAGGGGGAACGGGAGGCTGCGCTGTGGCGTTGCTGCCATGGCCGAGCTCGTGAGGGGACGGTGGCCATTTTGTGTGGGGGTGGTGGCGCTGGCGGTGAGGAAATGGAGGCTGGGTGCTCCCCTCTGTGGGGACCTGCTGTTTTCCTGTGCCTTTTTGTCCCAAATGTCACAGGGCTGGTGGATTTTGGCAAGAAGAGAGCAGCCGGAGCGGTGTTGGGGCTGCGGAGAAGGGTGGCAGGGTTGGGTGACCGGCAGTGAGTTGTCTGAGGGGATGGGTTTCCTGGGGGGGAAATGCTGAAGCGGGGAAATGGAAATGTGTGTGGGTTAGTTCTTCCTTCTTTTTTCTTTTCTTTTTTTTTTCCTCCCCCTTTTAATAGGGTTCATCAGAGTTTGATGAAAAATGAATGTGGCACTTTCCTACATGACAATCAGAATGTTTTCTTTCGGCTATTGTTTGCTTTCCTCTTATTGTATTATAAAATGAAAATGAAATGGTTCAGTCAATTTTGCAATTCTTCTTCTTTTTTTTTTTTTTTCTTTCCACTTTCAAAAGCAGTTTCCTGGGGGATTTTAATTAGAAACTCTCCCTCTGCTACAAAGTAATCCTGCTTCTTGCTGTAAACGCAGGGAAGTCTACCTGCGTGCCAGCGCTGCAGCATTTTGTTCGCGTACAACAGGGCGTACCCACCTGTGCGCTCCCCTCCTGGAGACATTATACCCGGCCCCGCTTTTCAAGAGTTTCCTTCAGTCCGGGGGGGGATCTGAATCGCTAAACAAATAAGCCACCTTGCCAACATGGTGTTTTCTCTGCAGGGAGCTTGCCTGAGCCTTCAGGATGCCTTTAGTTGCAAGTTCCTTATTGCATCCCTGAAGCACAGGCAAATGAGCCAGGCCCATCTTAGCTTATTTCCATAGATTCATCTGCACTAGAGGGAGGGAAGGAAAAAGGGGTGGGGGGGGGAAGAAAAGGCAGTGCTCAATTTGAGCTAAAACAAAAGGAAAGCCAGGTGCCCTGGGCTTTCACTTGAGCTGGCAACTGGAGTTCACCCCTGCTGGGGGAGCTGAACAGGGCTGAGCCGTCTCTGCCCACCTGGGTTAAATCCAAGCGCCTTCACAGCTCGCTTTCCAGGCTGTGCCATTGGCTGCACTGGACTGAGACAGTTTCTTAGGGCTGCCCTGGACCAGGGAAGGCTGCCGGCCTGCCTGCCACAGCGTGGCATTTCTTGCCTGGCTCTCCTGTGCTGTGCATGCCGTGGGGACCTACAGCTGGAGAGCAGGATGCGGGTCTCGGAGCTCCCTGTCCAGCGCTGTGTCTGCTCGGCCCCTTCCCTGCCATGCTGGAGGTTGTGGCTCCCTTCCTGTAGAAAGAGGGAGACTCTCCAAGTTTCCAGCCCCTTTGCTCAAGGCTGCTCTGCTCCTTGCAGAGGAAAGAAGCCATTCCCATTAATTTCACAGGCTGTTTCCACCATCCCCGGGTTTTTCCACTGCTGGTGGCTGTGAGGATGATTCTTGCTTCCCACGTATCCCAGAAGAAACAAAAAACTAACGATGGTGCCTGAGCAATCTGCAGAGCTTGGGAGACAGCCTGGAGGGTCAGGGCTTTGTTTCCTGACAGGTATGGGGCTTCTCTAAACTGTAATTTCATTGTCACCATGAGCTGACATCTCTTTGTTTTACATACTGGAACGAACTGGCAACAGAGCTGGTGTAAGTGTGCGGAGGTGAGCTGCAGTTTCTTCCGCCTGAGCAAGCGCAGCTCCATCGCACGGAGTAGCGGGCTCTGGATGCGACAAGCTGGGCTTTGCTCCTCGTGTGCTGCCTCTACAGGCGTCGGAGAGACCTGGGTCCTGCTCCCGGCCCCGCTGCTTGGTGACTTTCACAAGACTGCTGTGCTGTAGCTTTGCCCTCTACTTCTCCTCCGGGGCAAAGAGTCTCTCCTTGTGCTTGCATCTCCCCAAAATCAGGTGATGGTACTTTGGGAAAATCAGACTGCTTCTTGTTGATGTGTGTGGGTGTAAATGTTGGCTCCTTTCCTGGGGAGCATCTGCATGGCCCCCTGGATTGTGCCCGCATGGAGTATTGATGGACTGCCTGACCTTTCTGATGGTAATCGGAAATCTCTCAAAGGCACCGCGCTCTCCCTGTGAAAAGTGGAATTGAGTGGACTGGTGACAGCACCAAGATGTGCGCGAGGCTCCTGTATTACAGCAGCTGCACAGATCTCTCTGGGAGATAAAGCGGATGCCTGACCCAGGGGAAACCGTGCTTCTGTCTGTCTGGGCTTATTGCTTTCAAAGCCTTGCCGGACCCTGCTAGAGAGCTCAGAGTGCAGTGGTTTCTCAGGGCTCCTTTTTCGCAGATACAAAGCTGTCGAGGTGTAATAAGCCGAAGGGAAGGCGATAACCTGTTTGGTCAGCTCCACGTGCTGCAGCAGCATGCGTGCTGTCGTTAGCCTTTGGAAGCTGCCTCACGTCCAAGGCACTTGGGAATGCATTTGCTGCTGGTGCAGCTCCTGCAGGGAGATCGCTGGTGCAGCTTGGGTTGTGTGGGCTTGGGAGCAGGGAGAGCATTTCAATCACCATTGCAACTAGGTCTATCTGACCAGAGACCCTCAGTGCTAGGCACTGTACATAAAGCTGGGGATAGTCTTTATCCCAGAGCTCAAGAAACAGAGGAGAAATGGTCCCCGAGAGGAAACGAAGTATCAAGATTAAATAATTCGCTTGATGCAGAATATGCAACAACGCTGGGGTAGCATGCTTGAGGTGATGGGAAGTCTGAGCTGAGGTTTATAATTCGTGATGAGGCTTAACAAACGCCAGCTGGGAGAGCTCAGAGGGAGAAAGCAGGCTCTCAGAGGGTGCTAGTGTGCAGCCTTGCACTAAAACCAGTCAGATTTAGTTGTGTCAAGTTTTGGGCCAGGCCATCCTAGGCCAGAGGCTATTAAAGCTGAGAACTCGGCCCAGGTCTGCTGAATCCAGCTACAGAAGCTGCTCCTGGGTGTTAATATTCCCAGCACTGCTGTCTAGCTCCGCACAGGATGGGTTTGTGTGACAGGGGATAAATCTTCCCCTGGTGCCAACTGGCATACCTCCATCAAAGTCATCGAGGACAAGGAATCTATTTCCTAGTACAGAGGCTCCAGAAATTGCTGCTGTGGGTCCCAATGTTGCCTGAAACAGGGGGAAAAATTGCCCACCTATGGCATCAATACCACTGTCGATTGATTTGTGTTTGTTTACACCAGGAGCCCTGGATCAAAGCAGCTTTGGGACTTGACGTGTGAAATGATTTCCTGTCTTACGTTGCTGTACAATTATTTGCAGATCTTTCCCCTTCACAATTACATGGAGAAATGTTAAGTCATGAGATCAACAATATTGCAGAATTAAATTTAAGAAATTAACTTGAAAAAAGTGGAAAAAGTAGTGCAGGGCTGAGTTGGCATTATGATTAATTACAGATCAGCTGTTGCTCTGTGTGTGTGATAGGGAAGTTGTCTTCATTGCCGAGATTTGTGTTCACACTGCGCAGGGCTAGAGAAGGCCTGGCACAAGGAGCTTTAAACCTTTCAAGTGGGGAGAGATCAAACCTGGAAGGCATTTTCCTGATGTCTTCCTCACTCCTACCCTTTGCCTTGGGCTTGTCCATGTGGACAAGGACTTCTTGTCCATTAAACTAGCCTCCTAAAGAAAGGAGGCACTTGTGACTTCATTCTGCCCATCTATCCTAGTAACTTTTTAACGCAATTTGAGCCATATTTGAGGGGAGAATCGAGGTCTTGGAGATGTGCTAACTTGTAACTTAACTCAGTCATTCTGTTGACTTTAGTTCTTTTTTTCAGTGCATGCTCCATTTACTCTTTCTCTGTGCCTGAATAAGAGCAATAGAAAAAGAGGAGTCAATCACCAAGGTCACTGGGGCAGGGACCATTTTTCTGTTGCAGAATTGTCCTACAGCCAGTATGAAGGAGTGCTTGTTGCCTGCTGAGATGCATGGTGATACCTCAGTGCAATTTATAAAAAGGGGCCCAAGAAATAAAGATAATCTAGAAATAAGGGGTTTTGTTGTTGTTGTCCCTTGTGCTTTTTTATGAGTGTCCTCTACCCTGAAAATCACCTCCTTCATCTTTCCAACTAAAAAATGCTGGTGACTCCTGATCCTGCAGTCCTTGGCTTCTGCTCCCTTGTTTGTAGGACATATGCCTCACTCCAGAGCCTCTTTCCTGGAGTGGCAGGCTGTCCTTCTGGCAGCAGAGCCCTAAGAAAACCCAGGGAGAAGCATGCTTTGGAAACTCCTCCAGGTCACCCCTGCTGAGGAGGAAGAGCTGTTTCTCAGGGCAAGTTATTCCTCCCTGGAACTCATCCCCCTCTTGGCAAGTGGGTTGTCGATCATGCCCGGATCCTGTGGGGCAGCATGCACACAAGGAGGCTCTGTTCCTTCCCTGCACCCTGCTCGGAGGAGCCTGCCAGACTATGGCAGAGATGTGAGCCTGGTGACTCGAGACTTTGGCACCTGCCTCTTGCACAGACAGACTGACTGCTTGATGCTGCAGAGCTGTGCTGGTGCTGACAGATGATAAGGCGTGCTTGGAAGGGAGACTTTGAAGGAGGTGGAAGACAGCAGTGTTGGTAGCCTGCCTCTGATGGGAAAAGGCTTCCTATATGTCCTATATCCGCAAGCTCTCCTACCACTGGGGCCACTGTGCCAGGAGAGCTCTTGCCACTTGCCAACCCTCTGCTTGGTTTGTTTGGCCTTTTGCTGATTATGGGGGGGTTTTCTTTTGGGGGCAGGGGCAAATTTTGTTGCTGACTGATGTTTCTGGGTGGCCGGATTGCTCGCTCGGCGTGTCAGCTTTATTACGAAGCTACCAGCAGACTTGGAGTCCTAGCTGTCTAAAAAGACTATAGCCCAAAGTCTCACATAGGCAGGAAACACATAAATGTTTTTGAGCTGTGTTAAAGGAACACCATAGCTAACCTGTTTAACTCATGGCCCAATGCAAGGCTATGGAAATGTCTGGTGCTGGGGCCTGATGCATGTGTCTCTTCTCTGGTTTTCTGCGTATGTAGTAGGAAGGGAGCTGGGCATGTGCAGCTTTATGGAGAGAAGAGGATGGAGGCAGTGTTTGCACAGAGAGGACTGTCTGAGGCACTGTTCAGCTCGACCTTGCAGTTCTAATTGTGCTGTTAATGGCATGATAAAGTGAACATTGCTAGGAACCTTTTCATTAAAACAAACGTGAGAGAATTTATCACTGTTACTAAATGCGTTAAAACATGTCTGGAGGAGGAGTGGGAAGGGCAGCCTCCAAATGGAAGTGCTGGCATGTCACTAACCCAGCTGCTTGCTGCTGGCTGGGAGGATGGCAGGGGGCTGTGCCACCAGTTTAAGAAGATGTTCTGTATTGTAGCCCTAGTTGTTGGATCTGAATAGCTTTGAGCAATTCATGAAACACCATAACTGCATGTCTGTGCTGTGTATAAGCTTTCCCCAGGGGGAGAAGTGTGTGTTTGAATGTCTTGTTTTGATAGGGCACTGCTGCTGGATTTAGCCTGCACAGAACCGTAGCCTGTGCCTGGGATCTGCCTTTATACAAGGATCAAGAGAGATGAACCAACCTCTTATTTCAGCTTCAGAAAAATATGCTTGCCTTTTCCTTGACTGTCTTTTTGTGTGGGAAGGGATTGTTGTTATTTTTATTTACTATGTTTGGTTAAGCACTAGTCAAAGACCTGGGTTTTTTTTGCATATCTAGTCCTAATTACAGTATGGGCATGTTTGCTTTCTCTGAGAGGCTAAGCTCCAAAGCAATTTTCATCCGTGCCTTTGTTTTTATTCCCCTGCAATGAGAGAGATCTGAGTGGCTGTCTCAGATGCTTTGCTCAAAGTGGAGAACAAGCCCTACTGAGAAGGGCAACTGAAAAGAGAGATTAATTAACCTGGCCTTTGTGGGCTTTTTAAACAGGGAGAGAAATCTCTCTCAAACTGCTTGTTGCTTATTTAGCTTGTAAGGAGCTGCCTAAGCTCCAGCTAGGTCTTAATCCAATCCACTTTTGACAAAGCTAATTGCCGGCAATTTGCTAGCCCATCTCTGGGTGACCTTCTATTCCTGGGTGGCTTTACCGGCTGTGGACCAAGATGATGGAGAAATGCACTTTTCCCCTCTTTGGCTACAGAACAGACAATAAAAGTCTCTTGGTTCAGTCCATTTATCTTTATAATCCTAGGAAGGTACCTGTCTAAGCCTGGGGAGAGGAACACAGAGCGGAGATGGTCGTGGAGAATGTCTCCTTTGCTCCCAATGTGTTTACAGTGCGATCTAATTAAATGAAGTCTGGGTAGCTCAAATCCATTGATTTTCATCAGTGGCAACCTTGATATGTTATCAGAAGTGAATAATCCCTTCTCTGTAAAGCAGACTTTGATAGATCAATAGGAGAGAACATGCTGTATCTCCTGGCAGCTTCATCAACCTTGGAGGGAGAACTATCAAGGGCACCAGCATTCCTGTTCCCCTACTTCCAAAGCTTCATTACTTCCTTCTCCTCAGTTGCTTCAGCCTGTTTTCTCTGTCACTGGCACATGCTGCTCACCAGCCCCCAGCTTGAGATTCCTCATCTCCCTGGAGGATCTTCTCCTGGTATTTCCTTCCTACCCCACAGTACAATTTCTCATTGAAATCTCCCTCTTGGTTCAGCTGCATTAATAACTGTGTCAGCTCCATTATTTCTAGGTGCAGGAGAGTGCCGTCTAATCCACACTTGAGCAGGCTTTAGAAGACAGGTGCTTGACTTCTTAGCAAAGACTCATGGATTAAAAGGAAGGAGGAGGGGTTGACCATGATGGGACAAATGTATGGGACCATGTTGGGCCTGGTGCAGCTGTTCTGTGTGACACAGGGTGGATAAAGACCTGGAGGTCTTCCTAGCAGCAAGAGCCTGGTAACGGTGAAAGGCACAGATTCTGTGTATGGCGATGAACCCGGCATATTTGGGAAGCTATCTCCTTTCCTGCTTTTGTCTGTTGTGGGTCTAACATATTTGCATTTTCCTGAATTCAGGCTGAAGAAGAGTATTTTCATACTACTTGAGTGTATGCTGGCTTCCTCCTAGGAAACAGGACTCTGGATGTAGGACTGAGACTGAAGGTTTGGAGGATGGGGAATCGGGATGGACGGCCAATTTGATTTTTGGTAAACAATCTTAAGAAAGGACAGTGGGGTTTTTTTCTTTGTCTTAGTGGGTAAGTTGTGGTAGGGCCTGGAGATGGTAGTCAGCAGAAGTTTTTGTCATGTTGAGTGCTGGATACATCACTCAGCTGCAGCGATGCACAGTCAAAGCTCAAAGTAGAAGGCACTTGGGACAGAAAGGAAAGGTGTTGGGGTGAGAAGAATTAAAAACTATCAGGGCTGTTACAACCCCCTCTGAGCTCTGCAGTTGAGACTTCTGATAACATCCTTTGTTTTTGAAGATTTCGCACAATACTGCTTCTGGCCTGGGAGTGAGAAGATGCTATGCTTGCTGCAAATTGTCTTGATAGAAAATAGTGGTACTTTGGCCATTAGCTGCATGAACAACCACTTTGTTCTGCTCTCTAATCTCTTTCCCTATACATAATTTGGTGCCTAACATGCCACTACAAATACTGTGATTATTCTTAACAGTCATATACAGTACATGTAATTTGAGGTTGAGTGTGGGAGCTGTCAGATGGAAATGTCTAGCCTGTGAATAGTTGAAGGTCATGTCACTGCCGTGGTAACTCTTCCCGATGTCTGCAGTTAGGTATGTGAATACAAGTTCTCTGTGCCGGGGGGTTTTGATCTGTGAGGGAGATGCAGGAAAACAAACAGGGAAGAAAAGGGAGAAGATGCAAAGCCTGTGGGATGTGAGTGTCTGTTTCCATCCATGTCTGTTTTGAAGAAGTTAGAAAGCAGCAGCTGGAATTTCCTATTGGGCTGAACTTGCTTAGATCCCTCAAACATGACACAAGGCCGGCTCTGTACTCCAGGCTTCCTGCATGGTTTGGTGAGGGGTGGTGTTTCCCTGGCAAAGTATTTATCCCACACTGTCTCTGCAGCCTGAGAGGCAGGATCTGTCCCTGTCGTGAGCACAGGGTATCTGAAGCTTTTTGTTTGCTATGGGAGCAGAGCAGCAGTTGTTTGATGCTTGCCTGGAATTGAAAAATGACAAATAATTAGCTTTGCCCTCACCTGGAGGTTATGGGAGAGAGCATGTCTTGTCTTCTGTGTGACGATAGGGCTCACTGTGCCGGTTGTTTTGATTTCTCCTTCCCCCTCAACCCCGTTCTTGTTTTCTTATCTAATTTCCCTTCCTCTTTCTTGGAGCAAATTAACAAAACGCTGCAATCCATGGGGTAAAGTCCTAGGAAGCATCAAAACCGACGTACAACAAATAGCTCATGAGCAGTTCTTCTCTCACATCTTATCTCCCCGAATTAGACAGAGACACAATCAAAGTCAATGCCATGCTTATTGTAAAATCTTTACAGCGTGTCTTTGCAGCAGCTCCGAGGGGAGCACTGAGTTGTTCCCTGGCTAAGTGAAATTTTTTTCTCCTCTCTTTTTGAAGCTTGCCAGCTGGGACTCTGCAGCTGGTAGGACTCACTGGGGTCTGTACATCCCGAGCGTGGGAAGGACCGGCCGTGCTTGCATTTCCATACGCAGCTTTTCTTCTGTGGCTTCTGCCCCTGAGACACTCGGGAGTGACCTAGCGTCGCTAGAAAGCCTCCAAATGTGTGGACTGAAAATCCAGTCTTTTGCCTTGATCCATTGCAGCAGTAGGACTTAACTATCATGGAAAGATGGAGAGCTGGAGTTTTTGGAGCATACTCGATCCTGCAGCACCTGGGGAGCTTGGGGACTTTTTGGGAGGCGGGTGGGAGAGGAGGCTCCCACTGCATCCGAGTCCTTGGTGTTTCCGTGCAGTAAGCTCTGAACTAAAAGTTCCTGTGCATCCTGTGTTTCCATTTGCCTTCCCAGCCCAGGGCTGCGGCATCCTGGGGAACGCATATAGGGTGGACGGAGGTAAGGGGAAAAGGAAGCGCTGTGTGTGCGTGTGTGTGCAGAGCTCGACTGAATCCTTGAAACGTTTCCCGTGATATGTGCGGGGTTGGGATGAGGAAGATGCACACGTGCGTGCGCCGCTTGTCTCTCCACACTTCTGCTCCCCTTGACTCCCACGTGCGCTTTGCAAGCGAAGGCTCCCACGTGCTGAAGCTGCGTGTGCCACGCTGGCTCCCCTGCACGCCCCTCCGGCTCCTCCGTGCGCTGTCGCCCGGCGCGGGGAGGACTAGCTGGTAAAATATTGCTCCTTCAGCACGGGGTGCGCCTGGAGAAGGCGAGATAAGGGAAGGGTGTGTGCAGAGAGTGAGTAATTGGAGGCCAAGAGGCAAAAGTGTCTGACAGAACGGGATTGATTTGAAGGTTTTCACTGGAACACTTGCAAAAAAATCAATGCTTATTCCCTGGGCCCGAGAGTGTGTTTACTGTATTCAGCAGCTAGCGTTGAGTGAATTCCAGCAATTGCAATTACAGCTTTCTCCATCTTTGCCATTCCCCTCCTCTCTCCCCCTTTCCCCACTCCCCCTGTTTTTCTGGCTGCCTTTCGTATGTTTTAGAGCCTAAGGCAAAGCTAATGCAGTCAAACTGAAAGTGGTTTTATAAATTGCAAAGCCCACCTTCCCCCTTCCCTTCCTTTCCCTCGGGATCTTCTTTCTCCTGAGCACTGTCAAACTCGATTCAGCTCAGAGGCACGGAGGTGCCTCGCTGAAGAGCCGGCGAGGCGCTGAGGCCGGCTGGAGCCCGGCTCCGCAGCCAGGCAGCGGGCCAGGACGTGTTAGCCCTAATGCTCGCGGATCTGTCTCGCCGTTCGGTTTCCTAGGGCCTGATGGCAGCAGTCTCCGGCGCGACTCGGAGGGGTCCTGGGCCGGGGAGGTGGAGGGAGACGGGAGAGGCGCCCGCCTCGCCGGGAGAAGGCGGCTCGGCGCGGTGCTCGTGGCGAGGGCGCGCTGCTCACCGGCCGCCCCGGAGCAGGCTTTTGGGGCTTCCCAAGCGCCAGGAAATCCAGCCTTTCTGCTGGGAGCTGCGCAGGGCCCCGGGCACCCCCATAAGCCGTTCTGACTGGTCCCAGTAGAGGGCACTGGTGCCTGCACGCTGCTCCTCTTCATTAACCTCTAATTAACGTGCAGGTCCTGCCCTGGTCTCGGCTGCGGATGGAGCGCGAGGGCAGGGGTCATCCTCCGTATTGCCGAGAGGCTGCAATTAAAGCATCGGGTAACCGTGGCATTGCCGGGTCCCCGGGGCCTGCTCCGTAACGGCGACAGGGACTGGCTCCTGCGCGAGTGCGGCTCGCGGAGTCGTGCCAAGTGAGGTTAACGAAGAAATTTTTTTTCCTCTTTGCTGCGTGGATTGCAGCTGCGGGCGAGGGAGACGGATCCTCCCCTGCCCTGTGTGTTAATGAAGCAGTTGCAAGCAGGGCTCTGATGTGAGGATCTCGTAGTGGTGGTGGCGCATGAAGCGGAAAGAGCTCAGCTTGACTTGCAGACCCCAGCCTGAGCTGGTGAGGCAAAATACAGCTGCTGCTGCTTGTAAACTGAGTGGTTTTGATCTGGAAGTTGCTGGTGGGAAAAATAAAATGTGGAATATCAAGAATTCATTGTTACCACTCTGCTTTTCTGACTGTAACAGGTGGTTTTTTGTTTTTCTGGTTTTTTTTTTCCTCCTCCCATGTGAACCTGGGTGGAATAAGATAGGAACTACTGTGTTTTGCTTGTGCTGTCTCTCTTCACCTATCGATTTTTATCTGTTCTGCAGAGGATGTGTGTCCAAAAGTGCCTAAATCTACTGCCTTTTGGTGCAGCAGAAGCTAATTTTTTTTGGCTGCTTCTGCCAGCTTAATCCAAAGCACCAAGCTGCTTCCTGCTGGACACGTGTTGTGGTTTGCAGGGATGTCCAGGGTGCGCAGCCAACACCCTGCTCTGCCCTTCATGCAGGATGGTCCGTAGCTCTAATGCGACCTCTGGGTGAGCTGCTGCTTTTTCCCCCACTGTGAAATTGGGGTTTATCCGTCTCCCAGGGCGCATGGTGCTGGTGGCTGCCAGCAATGCCTGCCTGCAGGCTCTCTGAGTGGTCCCGCTGTCAGGTTTTGTCCTACTTTTTGCTCTGGATCTGGAAGAACCTCTGAACTGTGTTTTTGCCTCCCTGCCTGTGACTTGCATCGTAAAGCTCTGGGCAGCGTTCAGTGCGGGAGCAAGCACCGGGCCAGAGAGACTCTTCCCGTCTCCCACGTTCGAGTGCCTGGGTCTGCGAGTGCCTACGAGATGGCTGTTCAGCAGCTGCAGTATTTATCCAGCTTGTTTCGATAAACGCGCTTCAGGACCTTCCCTCGTGAGCTGCTGCGTCTCGGCACTCGGTTGACCACGGCTGCGTGGGGCTCGGCCTCGAGATGGGAGACCTCGGCTCTCGCCCTCCATCTGCTGCAGACCGACTGCACCCTCGGCCAGGTTGTTCCAGCTCTGTTCTGCCCCGGTCCCGTCTGTTACGCTGCTGGGACAGGCCCTGTTACTGGGGGACGTTTTATGGCTCGGTACTGCGCGCTTGGCTTCTGATAAGCAGTAACGGCTCTCGGTGTTTCACAGCTGATCAGTGGAGGTGTGGGGAGTCCAAAGGGTGAGAAGGTTTGCATGCAGGCTCCGCTGCACTTGCCGCCGGGGACTTTATTCCCCTCCTTGCACACATACAGCAGTTAGGAGAGCACGAGCTCACCTTCACAGGCACCTGTTGGCACTAAAGTGACTATATATATATATATTTTTTTCCTCTTAAACTCGAATGGAGGAGCTGGTCTGAAGAAGAATGTCAGCTGATGAAGCCAGGGATCAGCTCAAGGGCGTGTCATCCCCCACTCGTAGCTTGAAAAGCTCTGCAGGAAAAAGCCCTGGCCAAAAAAGGGGACACAGTAGTAAAAGGCCAGGCTGTGCTTCTGTGACAGCCAAAGAAAGCACTGGTGGCTACGAGCAGTCTGCCTGCCCCAGCCAGCCGTGACCTGGGCAGCCTGTGGAAAAACAGTTTTCGGAATCGTTCAGCCTCTTGAATTTGCTGTGGGTCCCGAGTGCTTTGCAAAATCTGTCCTTTAATTCCACACCCTGGGCTTGAGAGAAATGATTTTTCTCTTAATTTTGAAGGACATTGAGTTGGGCATTCGGAAAGAGACTCTGTGATGGCCTGTCATGAGTGAATTCTGCACTCGCTTTTCCTTGGGCAGCTTTGCAGATGGAAAATTCATGCTGAGCTTTCGAATGAAGCTATTGTACCTATTTGCATGTATAAACTGTTGGCCAGGACTGGGCTAGGGTTATTGGCTGCAGACCCTTTTGCACAGTCTAAATTGCCGGCACCGTGTGCAGAAACAAACACAATGTTGATCTTTCTGACTAAAGTCAATAGCATGCAATTCCCGGGGTTGCTAGCGGAAGCAGCACGTGCTCCAAACCTTTCCACAGTAAGTCATTGGAGACGTTGCTAAGTCAAAATCTGCTTTTTCCAGACAGCAATGCAGGAGTGTTTGTTTTCTTGAGTATCTAACTGAAGTCGCCACATACAGCAAATGAATATTGACTTAAACACAGTTGCCAAGGCAAGACCCTTGTGAAGCTCAGGAATTTCCTTTCCAGCTGGTTACAGAAGCAGGCAGTGAATACAGGGAAGGGGTTCTTGCTGTATGTGCCCTCTTTCAATGTTTTCCCTGGTTACTTGTGACTGGGGACAGGAGATGGAAGTGCCCCCATGGCTTGTCTGGCTCTCTCTGGCTGTGACATGAAAGTGCTGCACAAAGAAAGTAAAAGCTGAGATAACCATGGTCAAATCCTCTTCTAGCTTGGAAGAAACACCTTCATTTGCCTTCAGAGAAACCCGATAAGCTTAGGACCAGATTGTTCAGCCAGGGCAAAACTGGATGTGCTGGGAGAAGGCTTGCTAACCAGCACCGCTTCTTCTCTTTCCTGCGACTGTTCCTGCTTCTCCCTCGTGGAGCTGTTGTTTGGTGGCAGACAGCACACAGCAGACGGTCCCCGGAGGGGTCTGCTAAGCACGCATAAACATAATGTTAAATAGCTCCGGGATGGATCACGGAGGGATTTAGAGTTGCAGAGCTCTGCTGCACAGCTCAGAGATCCCCCTGCAAGTAAGCTATCCTCTTCACTGACACCAGCTTTGCCTTCAGGTGACAACACCAAGCCTCTCGACCTCAAGATAAATCACTCCCTGCTATATTACAGAAACTCATTTGCCGTCATTAAGCAGTTTGGTGGAAGGTGTTGGAAAGGTGGTGGCTGAGCTCTGGCTGGTTGAGGTGTAAGTAGGATAAAAGGGCTCCCCTCCCTTCCTCCCCCAAATCTCCCTGCACCTTCTATCTTCTCCCCCCCTGTCTGGCAGAGGCAGGTTGCCATTTGCTCAACTCGTTGCTGACTTGGATGGAATGAGCTCCTAAAATTCAGTACAAGCTTTAGGATGCAGTAGTGCTTTACTTCCATAGCTCGGTGTCTGTGCTGGCATGACTACCCCTTCCCGCTGGGCAGCAGGGTGCTCTGCACCCGCTCTCTGCATGGGGATGGTCCCCCAGGTGCACACCTGAGATAACATGCTAGATGGAAGTGAGGATGGCAAGGCCTGACCTGGAGGTGGTGGGAGGGGCTGGAGAATCAAAGATGGGTTCTTCTGGTGAAACCAGGAGTGGAAAAAGTCCCCTGAGAATGACTTTGTAAGTGGAGTAAACCCAGCTCCTTCTGCAGGAGACTTGCCTGGCTTTCCCTGGGAACTGGGGGGCAAACAGTCTCACAAGCAAGTAGAAAACCGCTAATTTCCTGGCATCAACAAACCAGTCGGAGCCTCTGTGCTTGCAGAGAGCGCGTTCCCTTTAACGTCCCACACTCCTCAACAGGCATCCGGGGACGCTAATTGCTTGCGAAGGCTCTCTGAAGTGTTTTGCTCGCTGGATGTATTTGCGTGATCTCCAAGCGGTACTTGTGAAAAGTGGCAATCCGTGTCGCCAATGAACCGCCTGATTCATCATGAATTGATTTCCGTTGGCTGCGGTACATGACTTAGAGACTGTCAGAGCCCGCAGTGCGGGGGGAGAGGGGAGCTCCGCTCTAGACTGAGATGGGGAGGGAAGCTGGTAGAGACCGATGCTCAGAAGAGCCAGGAGAAAGTGTAGTGAACCCTCCTGGTCTCCTGGCTTTTATTTCTCTCTTTTCCCTCTCCATGCTGCTATCTGTTCAGTGAGACCCAGCCTTATGCACAAAAGGGCCACCAACCTTGAGTTCTGCTGTTTGTGGATCAGCCTGCAGCGCTGGGCCAAGTTTCCTGGTGGGAGAAAGCATCTCTGCGGAGGCTGGAGAGATTCTGTGGGTTGGATAAAACAAGATTATGGTTGTTCTTGGTGACCTGCTGCCAGCCTTTTTCCAAGGATGGTCCTGTATGGTGTGTGTATGAGTAACTGGGGTTTTGACAACTCAATTGCAAGAGGCAGATCTGAAAACATAGCCTCAGGGTGTGCGGCACTTGTCTTGGATGGTGGCTGAATATTTTAAACTGAAAAATGTCACTGGAACAACCAGAATAGCAGTCCTCTGGCTCCAGGGATTAAACAAATGCCCTCCCTTTCTTTCTGAGTCTTTTGAATTCAGCGCTGCCTCTGTCTGTGTACAGTAGGACTGAAGCCAGGATTGGATTCGGCACCAGCTCCTGCATCTGGCTGGGAGGTGCCTCCAGGTCTCTGGTGTTTTCATGGCTTGTAGTTAACATCTGGCCAGCGTGGGCAGGTTTCCCTGAATTTCATTCTCCTGCAAAGTTGTTTGGCTTTTCTAGCTAATAAAATCTGTGTGTTTTGTTAGAAGGAAGCCTGCTGTCTTCCCTCCTCTCCTCTCGCTCCCTCCCCTCTTCCTTGTGGCCTGGACCAGCGCCCTTCGAAGGCTTTGCAAGCTGCGTGCTGCTGGTCTGCATGGGCTGCTCTCCCGTCTCTTCCTCTGCGTAACCCGCTGGGGAGGGCAGAAGAGTGTGGTGGGTTTATACAGGGCTGCAAGGTGCTGCGGGACTCCCCTGGCACATCCTTTCCTGGCCTGTCGGAGGAAGCTACGGACACCTGGGCTGTAAAGATGGGAGAGGAGGAGAGATTGGTTTAGCCTTGTTTAGTATAGCAGGACAATGTCTTATTTGCCAGGACTTGCTGGGACCCAGGGGATAAGCTTTAACCTCCCTGGCTCTTACTCTGTGTGCTGGGCGTGAAGGCAGGATTCATCCAGCATTTGAAAAACTCTTGGGACTGGATTATCAGCTACTGGCGGGCAAAAAAGCTACTGTATAAAAGCAATCCCTTCTTGCTGTGTCAGTGTGGGCTCCTCTGCACCTGTGTCAGCCACGTTGGCTGGCTGTAACTTGTTCATCCCGCCAGCGCTGCTGAGGCAGCCGCAGGTGCCCGCGGAGGAGCCGGTTCCTTGTGCGCCTTGTGCAGAGCAGCCAAAGTAACTCGCGTGGCAGGATACCCGTCACAGGTGGCTGATCGGAGCCAGCAAGGTCAGCATTTGGCTTTCAGATCCCAACAGGAGTGCGGGTTTTGGGCAGCAAGGCTTACAAATGCAGGAGAATTTTAAAGCAAATCACAGAATCATGGAATGATTGAGGTTGGAAGGGACCTCTGGAGATCATCTAGTCCAACCCCCCTGCTCAAGCAGGGTCACCTAGAGCACGTTGCACAGGGTCGTGTCCAGGTGGGTTTTGAATATCTCCAGGGTCCTCAAAACCCACAACTTCCAACAAGATCCTCAAGTTCTAGTCAGAGCCCAAACACTGCTGTGCAAACTGCCGTGTCTGTTTGCTGCCTCTGTTAGCTGTGTCTCCGTGCCGGTTCATTGCTCCAGCTTCTGAGTGGTCTAAAAATGGTCTTTGAAGCATTTCCCATCCAGCCCTTTCAAGCCCTGCAGGCGGTGCTGTGCTCTCCCAGGGAAAATCCCGGCAGCAGCACTTCCTGGTGCCGGACAAAGCCAGCCCCGCTCGTGCCAGCGCAGGAGCTGCTGGCCCTGCCAGTGCATGGAGAGAGGATCCCATCTGCGCTCCGATCGTGGCCCTGCTGCTGGCTCCCTCCCGCTCTGTTTGTCTCTTCCAGAGGATATTAGACCTACACGTTAAATAACTTTGTTTTCGGCACCTTTCCCTTTTACAGGCTGTATAACAAATGCAGAAACAAAGCAGCACCCTAAAATGGGCGATAGCTACAGGAACAAAGGGGTTGTGAAACGCCAGTAAATCTCAATGCTATGTTTAAATGATACAGCATTTTTTTTATGCTGCTTTTTTTAAATTTATTTTTTATTAAGGATTATATCCTAACAGATGGGCAGCATAAACGGGAGCATCAGACGCTGGAGAAGGGTAGGGTTTTGTTGGATACCTCTGAGCTGAAGCCTGCACCCTAGTAGCTCTGTGATTTCTCTTTGGACTGGCTGGGCCAAGCCTGGCTCGGCTGCCCCGTCACGGGCTGCAGGATGGAGCTTGCAGTAGGGAAAAATCCCTGCGTGACTCTGGCTTGTGCTCTGCAGCACAGATGCAGAGCTCGCGACTGGAAGTGACAGGGCAGACGAGGCACGGGAAAGCGGCACTGGAAACATCCTCACCGCTGGGGTCGTGCAGGGGACTGGCAGCAAGGCTGGCATCTGCGCTAGCTGTTTGCCCCGCTCCCAGAGCTGCACGGGAGCCCTGGGTCTGCGAGGAGTGGGTGATTTGCCCCTGTTTTTTGGAGAAGGCAGCTTTCAGCCAGGCGTGCTGGCCTAGGTTGAGCATTAGGGATCTAGGAGGTGGAACTGTCTCCTTCCCGTCTTTAGCATTTTGCTGCATCAAATGACTTGTCTGAAGCTGCCCGGCAAATCCCCAAACGTGGGTCTCCAGGGTTTCTTTATCCCCTTGCCTGCTGCCCCCTCTTCCCATGCGGCCCACCAGTATTTCCATTGCCGTGGGAGGGGAAGTTGCCTTTCCAGCCAAGAGCCCCGGCACGGATAGTCTCCGTGACTGCGAGGAACTGCAGCCAGGGCCTGGAACTGCAACTCCTCCGCAAATACAAAGCAATATGTAAATATGTCTTAATGTCAGGTTTTTATTGAAAGTGGACTGAGAGATTAAGATGTTCTTCTGCCTTGCAGGGAGTGACTTTATAAATCTCTGCTTGCATGTGCTCAGAGTGTTGCTAATCACCAGACTAGGTCTAGATTGCGTGGACTGCTTATTTGTGGAAATCTCTTTCTCCAGGCAATGAGAGCGAGGGCTCCGTGAGGCCTCCATGGGGTTAATGTAGCTTCCCATTGACACAGAGTTCTTGGGTTTCCTTCCTCTTTTGAGGCTGTTATACTCGAGGTCTGTTATGTACTTACGAGCCCATACTCTGAAAATCTTGCCGGGAGCAGCTTTAGGGACCAGCAGAGACCCGCAGCTGATACGAGACTCTGGGAATCCTGTCCAGGACACCATTAGAAGATGCTTTGAATTCCCTGAGAAAGGCCACAGCGAGGATGGCAGTGGCCATTGCAAAGCCCTTTGGAAGCAGCCTGGGTGTCAGTCTCTGCTGTGCTGAATTGCAGTGGTAGAAGTGATCTAGGAGCATTTGAAAATATTGCCCTTGACCTTTTTCTTTATCATGAAATGGTCGTAGAAGGACTGGAGCAGGCTGGGTAAGAGATCATCTCATTGATGGCTTTTATTTTTTTCGCTCTGCTTATTTTCTTCTCCTGCAAGCATTCATCTAGAAATCCCCCTCGGCCTAGGTTGGATTGATAGCGCTGGGACAATCAGTTGTGTATTGCTGCTGTTAGTGGTTTTAAAGGCAGTAAAGTTGGATCCTTGAAGTGCTGTCAGTAATCATTTTTATGGTGGTCAGATTGCTCATTAGCACACTTGTTTTCAGATATTTAAGCTGGAAAGAAATCTATAGTCCTTGCATTTTTAACTTGATAGCCACTCAATAGAACAAATAGAGTCGGAAATTAGAGCAAAGCTGGGCTGGAAGAAATAGTCCTGAACACTCACCTCTTGCCCCCGAGGTCTATAGAGACAAGTGGTTTAAGAACACAGCTTGGGGAGAGCACATATATTTGCCAGCCTATAGAGAAGTTATAAGTCAGCTCAGGTTTACGATGGTGGCTGGAGCTGGGGTAGAGGCAGCCCTAAAACAGGTACGTTGAGAGCTTCTGTTCCGAGTCTGGGAGAAGACCAAAAGCTGGGTCAGGGCATCCTAGTTCTCAGGTCCCACACCAAAAGGAGCAGCCCAAGACGGGCTTCGGCACGTCAGGAAGGGGGAAGAGATGCGGACGTGATCAAGCATCAGGATGAGTCAGTATTTCCCCCTCCCCCCCTTTCGTTCAGGCAATAAAACAGAAAAGGGCTGGGGGGATAGCTTGGGAATCTTTTTTTTTAATTATTATTTTGGGATTTGGTTGGAGGCAAGGTGCTGTGCAGATGTGAGCTCGTTAGAAGATCATTATCATTATTTACCTGCTGTGTCTGTCTGTCTCTCCAAACAGCCTTAGCTGCCAGTCTATTTATCCACGTTCCCCTCGTTCCGGTATTGGGGCAAAACAGCAGCTTGCCCCTTCTCCCTCCCCGGTCCCCATGCCCGGGACCGTGTGCCGCGGCTAGCACGGAGGGGTGCACGGCCACGTCGTGCCTTGCCTTCAATCCATACTGCGCTCCGGAGGAAAATGCAGATTTTCTGAAGCCTTGGAAGGTAGCGAGGGTGCCCAGGCACAGCGTGTCCCCGCGGCAGCCAGCCGTCCCCCGTCCCCGCGTGTCCCCAGGCACGGCGTGTCCCCGCGGCAGCCAGCCGTCCCCCGTCCCCGCGTGTCCCCGCCGCAGCCTGGGCGCCTCAGGCCTGCGCAGCACGGCCTTGCGGCTCGGTTGCTCGGAGGAGGTAATTAATGTGGAGAAGTTGAAAAATTTGCCTTGCACTTTTTACAGCCTCTAGCCCTATTAGCCAGGCCATTTGGAGTCCAGGGAGGGCTGTTTCTTGCCGGAGTAGATTGCAAGTGGATTGAATTTCATTATGTTGTTAATTAAAAGGAAAAGAATAAAAAAAAGGATGGGGGAGGAGAGGAAGCGGTAGAATTGTTTGAAACTCGGGAAGGAGAATTAAAGGCTCTTGGGTATTTTCCATTGATTCATTCACATGTATTGCCTTGGTGTTTTGTTTGCCCTGATTTTTGCCCTTGAGTTGCATCCCAAGGACCCCGAGGAATGTGCCCAAATATTTTGGCCCAAGACCAGACAGCAAAGAGAGAGGTGAAGGGGCTGAGCAGCAGCCAGGGCCTGCAATCGGAGCAAGCCAGGGATTCCCAGGGAGGAGACGCAAGGAGCATCCACGGAGCCGGAGGCTGGAAGAGCCCAGCCTGGGGTGCTGGAGGGCAGAGCCGCGCGGCAGCCGTCCCCCCGCTTGCGTCGAGGCACTGCCGGTCGACTTTCACGAGCGCTCTCGGCTGCCCAAAGCGCTCGGCGCGCTGCCCGATTTCATGACGCGGCCCCGCGGCCCGCGATGTGCCGGACGTGGCGCGTCTAAGCAGCCGGGCCGCTGCTTATCAGCCGGCCGCGCTGTCTCGGAGCCCTTCTGCTAAGTGTCTTTTGTCCCCTAATAAACCGATAAGCCCCTGCTAATCCGCCGATGGCCGATAGGCAGGGCAGCCCTGCTCTCCCGCGCCGCCGCCGCCGATAAGGCGGCTCTTTGCTGGCGGGCGATGCAGCGGCGGTATGCGGAGCCTCCCGCGAGCGGCTGGGCTGGGAGGGTGCGGGGGCCGTGTCCAGGAGGTGCCTCGTGCTCGGAGAGGGGCAGGCCTGGAGCCCCGAGGATGGGCTCAGCAGCTGCTGCTGCTGCAGAGGGTTTTGCAGCACTGTGCGAGTGCTGGGAGCCCGCCGGGAGCCGGGCACGTGGGAGCCCGGCCGGCTGCCGGGCTGCACCAGTTTAGCAGAGGATAATTGAAAAGAAATGGAAGCGGGGGGAGAGCAAGGGAGAAAACACGTGTTTCTGTTTCTCCCCTCTCCGTTACAACACTGTTTTGCTCACCGCTGTCAGGCGACGGGCGGGCGGGAGCTGCGGAGCTGCTTTCGGTGTTAATTATCTGAGGTCTTCCCTGTGCATCCAGCTGCTGCAACACAAGCAGCTCCCGTCCCGGTGCTGCTGGCCACCTCTGCTTCCGTTTCCCTGGCCTGTGCGGGGAGAAAACCCCTCTGCAGCCTCCCTGCACCTCCCTCCAGAGCCAGCGTGGGCCAGGGGGCCGAAACGCGGTATTGCTTCTCCCTGGGCGCCCCCGTACCTGCTTCATACCAGGAAGCAGGTATGAATCTGCTGAGGTTGTCAGAGAGGAGCAGTTTGGGAAAATCGGGAGGGGGAGAGTGATTTATTATTATTATTATTTTTTCTAGCCACATATGCACGCAGCAGTGTCGTTTAATTTGCCGAGCATTAGGGAGCAAGGGAAAGGAGGGACTGATTTCACTTTTTTCCCGGACTTGCCTGGCGTTCTCCTTGGGGACGGCTGATCCTTGGCCTGTTGCAGCCCCAGCCCTTGTTTAGCAGCGTCTGTGTTTGCTCTCCCCGTTGCTTGCTGTGGAAAACAACTCATTAGCACAAGGTACGCTGGAGCCCTGGAGACTCTCCTGTGCTCCTGCTCTTTTGTGCAGCGCGAGGGCGGCGCGCGTTTCTCCTGGCACCGAGCAACGCTATGGGCTCGCCTCTGTGTCCTCCTTCTCTTCCACTCGCGCGTTTCAGGGTTAACGTTGGCCTCTTGGCCTCCTTAATACAGGACTTTGAGTTGAGGGCATAAAATCAAGAGCAGGACCAGTCTTCCCTGCCTTCTCCCCTTAATTGCGCGCATTTATGTATTCGTTTGTGGTTGCTGGAGCAGAGTGGGCTCAGCCCAGCAACCTGCTGTGTGGTGACTGGAAATGAAGCATCAGGGAGATGCTGGCAGTCTGCTTGCGAAGGCTTGATCAATCACTATGCGGTAGAAAAATAGCTCTGGCTCCTAAAGGGAAAAAAGCGGCAAAGGATTTGATTAAAAAGTGAGGCTGGTTGGATGGGATGCCTCTTGGAGGTGGATGAACCATCGGGTAGCTGTAGCAGAGCAGTTTGGCTTGAGAACGGAGCGGGGGGGGGGGGGAAGCCACCCCGGGGAGCCCGGCGAGCCCCGGCATCCTGCATCGGCGCCTTCGAGGTTCCCGCGGTGCCTGCGAGCTCCGGGGGACGGCGGCTCCTCTGGGTGCCGGCAACCCGCCGCCTGCCCAGCCTGGCATTTGACGGGGGTGAGCAGGCACTGAATAACTGGCAGCCTATTGATCCCAGGTCACCCATGCCAAGCGTGATCGATAGGAACGGACAGCTGAGTGGTTCGGTAATAAAGTGCCTTCGCCGTAGTGGATTTGGGAAAGAGCAAGGGTACGGGAGATTAAATCCTCCTGCCATCGACAGCTCATCAAGCAAAAGATATATTAGCGAAGAAAAATCGCGTTTCCTGAGCCCTGCTGGGAGGATGCGAGCTGCTGGGACTGCTTGTGCTCTTTGGGGGACGTCAGCTGGAACAGGGGCTCTGCTGCCTCCCGGAGACGCCGGCCCCGCAGGGGACTTCTTAAGCAGCGCCCTGAAGTCTTCAGGGGCTTTCTAGGGAGGAGGTATGAGGTTCCCTGTTGACTTCCCAGTCTGGAACTGGGAGGAGATGCTGTTTCATCCCCGCTGCCTGTGTGTGCCCTTGCTTGGAGACCCTGTCTCTGTGTGGCGCCGCTGGACGTGACCCTTTACTGCCCCGTGCATGGGAAAGGGTTTTTTAAGAGCGAATTTTTCATGGTTGCTGCTGCTGCGGGCTAACACGGGGCCACCAGCCGATGGGCCGGTGGGGATCTGGCCACACCGTGCGGAAGCACAGCGGCTGTCGACACACTTCCCGGCCCGGCGGGCTGTAACGGTGTGAAAGAAAAGCCTTTGGTGCAGGTGTGGAGCAGGGAGGTCCTGTCGCACCATAACCCGATTGCGTTTGGGCCGGTCCCTGGACCTGTCTGTGGGTTAGATCTGATATCTCCGAGGTTAGCGCTTGCCTGCTAACCCCCACTGCCTGCACAAAACCTCGCAGGCAGAAGCGAAGATTGAGTAACGCTCAAACCCCTGCGGCCCCAGGGTGACAGCAATGCTCTGCCATCTCCTCCGCCTGTTTCCCAGGACAAGCTTTCCTCTGCGATCCCCGCGCCGCTTTATCGAGCTCTATTTCCTCTAGTCTAACTACAGGAAGGAGCTGGCAGCCGGCGTTGGGGCGGCCGGCGTGGAGTGGCCGACCTGCCAGGGCTCCTGGGGTTTTACGGCCCTGCCGAACACCTAGATCATCGTGACACTTACATAATTACATATCGGACCGGGGAGGATGAAGCGCCCGGCGCCTCCTAAACGTGTCAACATGATTTGAGAGGTTTGGGCTTGCCTGGACTTCTCAGGCATTGGATTTCAGACTCCAATCACGGGGGCATCCGGAGGATCAATAGCCGCCCGCCTTAAAGAGGCTCGCGGCAAGGTGAGGGACTCGGGCGTCGTGTCGAGGATGCCGATTAAAATGATGCATGAGTTGGTTTTAGGGTTTGTCGCTCTTCTTTCTCCCTGGGTCTTGTTCCGCCAAGCCGGGAAGAAAGGAAATCTCGCGGGCAGAGCGCGCGAGGACGGCGTGGCAGTGCGAGAGGCTGGCTCGGCCCACCGTCTCCTCCGAGAGCTCTTTGCAGCTGGCAAAGCCCCTCCGGTTTCCAGCCAAGTCCCTCAACAGTTGTGCCTCTCTCCCTGGAATATTTCTGCCCTGGAACTTTGCTTAGGGGGCCCGGCGGCAGAGCTGGGACCGGTTCCTGAGCCTGTCTCTAATTGCCCTCTGCAGATCTCCTCCAAACCAAGAGGCTTTTGAGCTTTGAGTCCCTTCAACCTTCATCCTGCTTAGGCAGTCATGAACCTGCGTGTGGCTGCTCCCTGACCCGCATTATGCAGCGGAGCGTTTCCCAGATTTACCCGTAATCCCGTGTCTCAGATCCAGCCACGCAACCTCATGCCGACAGCAAATAGCTTGTGGCAAACGCAAGTCTGCATGACGCAAGTCTCGGCCGGGCTGAGCTCCCTCCGAGGGGAGACGTGGGCCGCTCTGACGGCAGCTCTGCCTTTCCGGGTGCCGCTTCCGCCAGCCGAGCGCCCCGTATAGACCATTGCATCACTTCAGGAAAAAGTTAAAGGTTGATCATGTCTTTGGCCCAAGCTTGGACCGCGGGGAGCAACCGCAGCTGGGCTTTTGGGCCCTTTTGTGTTTGCTGGGTTCCTGCTGCGGCCGTGGAGGGCAGGGCTGCCCTCCCGCCGCACGGGCTCCCCTCGGGGAACGGGGGGACTAGCGACGGCCCGTTTTATTGGGGTTGGGGGGGGACAAGAAAGAAAGTGCACGTCAGAAGCGTTGTGTGCGCTTGCCTTCCCGAACCAAACTGATACTGAGATTTGTTCTGAATTTTCTTGCCGTAAGCTTTGGAAACAACTGATTTCAGCTCTTTTCTACTAAGAGCTGAGGTTCGTGGTGTTCTTGTCACCTCTACCTAAAATTCATGGCATTAGGTGCCGTCAGCTGACCCATTAGGGTTTCTAGCAAGTACCGAACTTTGATTAAGGTATGTGTTGGTTGCTGGTTAACCCTGTACGCTCTGGTCCCCACTCTGGCACGGAGCAGCTCTTCGGCAGCGGTGCCCCGGTCCTATCCATCTCCTCTAATTTTCTCGGCTCCGCAGTGATCCCAGCCTCATAAGCGTGAATCTCCTACCACGTTGCATCCAAACCCCACACCGATAGGACCTGTGTGTGTGCGTGCACACGTGTGAACATGCATGGGCTGGCGGAGGGTGCAACCCAGGCCCTATCTCACCCGACTCGTTTTGCATGATTTAATTTCCTCTGCGTGGAAGCTCTGCTTTGGCCCCGTGTCTCTCCCGTCGTGTCTCGCCAGCCGTGGCCAGATCAACCCGGTGGCCGGGCCGCTTTGGGCTGCAGTTTCTCACACCTGCCTGCAGCTCCTGTGCCGGCTCCGCCAGGCTGAATTACCAAGCGCGACTTAAAGGCAAAGCGCCTGCAAGCAAATTGAATGTTTCTAAGTGCAAATTGGATTTTCAATTGCTCAAGATTTAAAGTGGCAATACTGCAAAATAACGTTATTTTTAAGGTGGCTGCCTCTGGAATCTTTTTTTTTGCATGTGTTATCTCGGAGGAGTGCTTTTGCGTGGGGAGGGTGAGAGCGCTTGGAAGAGGCATTGGGGTTGGGCTCTTTAGGGAAGTTGAGCGAAACAGTAAGTTTGTTTTTACCTGGCTCCCGCGATTGTACGAGGCAGGCAGGTCCTGGGAGGATGGTTTCATTTGGACGCCTTGGTTCGCTCTCTAGAAATAGCCAGCGGATGAATCTCACGTCTGCGCTACTGGTCTCATCCGCTTCCAGTGTGACGCTCGCGTTGCAGGGCAGGGGCTGGGTGAAGCTTTATTGCCTGGTAGGAAACGTGGTGCCCTGCCGTGAAACGAGCTGAGAAGCACCTTGCACACGATCGCTCTCCTTTTTGGGGAAGGTGAGGCGATCCTCTGCTCCTTGAGGAAACCCTATCTGCTGCTGGGGACCCGCTGGGGGGTGATCCAGGACCTGTGCCTGGTGTATATAAACGGATGGATGGTGATGCCGCAGCTCCTGGCAAGACCCTGAGCCGAATGCAGCCCCGCTCCAAACTTTCCATTCTCCTCCGCCTGCTCTCCGCAGTCTTCATTTCCACTAAATCATCTAAATCGGTTTCGCTCAGCGGTGGGAAAGCCGTGTTCGGCATATAACGGTTGATCTTTTATGACATTTACCGCCACTCTTGTCAGCGCGAGCGCCTGTTTAATTCACTTGTTGCTATGCCATCCGTCAATCACCATAAATGTTAGCACAGCGATCTGTCACCGGCGCGGGGTGCGCCGGCGCGCGCGGCTTGGACGGGCCCGGGAAAGGCAGCGCTGCCGCTGAGTTTTTGGGGAAGGGGCGCCTGGGTCTAAAGGGCGCCCTCCGGTCCCGGCGCTGACCCGCGCGCTGGGCTCGGGCAGCCGCCTGAGGTTCTGGCGCTGCGTTTATCCACAGGCTCGGCCGCTCTGCGGCTCGTGCTTCCCCCAGCAAACCCTCCTCCTCCTCCTCCTCCTCCTCTCCTTGGGGGCGGGAGGCTCTTTACGAGACTTCACGCGGTGAAAGCCGGCGTGTTTTTGTGGCGGCGCGCGTTTCCCAACAGCCTGTATAACAGCAGCCATCAACCAGAGGAAGCCCGGCAGCAAAATAAATGAAGACGAAGTGGCCTTGGGTTTCACTTCTTGCCCCTTGCAAGAAATTCTATTAATACACCTGTGTGCTTGAGCAATAATAGAGATGAGATTCCAGCGATGCCCTTGTTTGGGTGAGGGTGGGCTGGCGGGAGGTGTGTGAGATTGCTTTCCCTGCAAAGGATCAGCATTTTGATTGATCTTTTAAGAAAGGTATGAAAACGCACCGGCGCCGTGTGGTTTTTATTTTTTGCGGTGACGTTCTGCACAGCTCCCCTGCGCGCCGCGGTGATGCGAGCGGCAGGCGACGGTTCCCGCTGCACGTGGCCGTAGCTCCGCGGAGCGACGCCGGGGACGTTATAAGCACCCCCGTGATCTGCACTCCGACACGGGTCTAAGCCTGCTAATGGTGCTGAGCTAATTGGGCTCGTGAAAATCCCGGCTGCCGGGTTAAGGCAGGTGAACCAGGCTTTCCTCCCTGGCACTGTTACAAGCCGGATCAGGGCAGGATCCCGCTTCCGAAGGAGGCGTCGGAGCAGAGCGTGACAGGCAACACCCCGGTGTCTTCTCCTCTCGACTTCAGCGCGAGAGGAGTTTCGGCGGCTCCCTTCCCCCTTGCGCAGAGCTCTTCGCTGATGACAACTGTAATTAAAAGCTGAGAAGTTCATGAAATACTAATCCCCCTGCCCACGTATCTGTGCCGGTTTCCCTCGGTCCCTCGTGGAGGGATGAGGGTTTCTCCGGGACCGGAACAGCCCCGTTCCCCAGGGAGAGCTCCGGCTGCTGCCTAAGGATGGCAGGAAGCTCTTGGGTGTGAGACGGGGGCAATCCCGGGCTTTGGGAACCAGAGGCCTCTCGCCTTTCCCTCTGCTCCCCGGTCCCAAGAGACGGACTCGCCATCTCTTTCCAAATATAAGCCGTGACTCTCGCCCTGGCCGAGTTTTTGCACCAGCCTGGATGGTGCCAACGTGGTGCCGCCGGGGCAGCAGCACGGGGGATGCGCGCTCCGGCACGGTGCTGGCTCGCGGCTGCTTTCACCCCCTCGTGCTGCTGCCTTCGGGCAGGGAGATGCTGCGTTACCCCCGGTTTGCAGCCGGATGGGATTCACCCTCTGGAGCTGCTGGTTTGGGGGTGCTGAGTTCACATGGAGGGGTGACATGGGGTGGAAAGGAGGAGGAAAGCGCCCGAGGGAGAGGAAATAGCGGCCGGGGCAGCTGGGGGCTCCGGGTGTGCAAAGGAGGCCACTAGAGCAAGTGCTTGTGCCTGATTCCCTAAACCCTTGAACATGAGGATTTATAATGGAAAGGCTGCCAGAGCAGGAGTCTAGCGGGGTGAACAGAGCTGCTCTAATGGATATTAAGTGATTTGCAAGCCTGCTGCTTGCAAACACAGCTGTAAATAGCACGAGAGGAGGGGGGAGCAGATGAAAAGAGGCTCCGGCTCTTTAGCAGAGTAGTGTGAAAAATGGGGAAAGGTTCCTGTGCAGGGCTTGGGCAGCGAGAGAAACAAAAGCCCCGGCATCTATTTTCATATCTTTTATGTCCTCCTTGCACTTAATCTTGTTTAGCTCTGCAATTAAATTTTAAGACGCATAAGAGTGTTCGCTTACACACTTGGATTCTTCACAGATTGAATTATTTAATAGAGTGTGGAGCAGCTCCATGATCTCGGAGCTATGGCACCAAAGGCAGCCGAGCAGAAAATTAATAAACACTGCCTGCCGTCTCCGCGCCTCCCGCGCTCCCCCTCTGCCATGCCTCCTCCCCGGCACGCTCTCCCGGCTGCCAGCCTCTCCTCGCCTCCCCTCCGCTCCCCCGCTCGGCTCCCGGCTGCTCTCCCTCCCTCCCTCCCGTTTTCTCCTTTGCTTTTGCCGTTCTCCCTCCTGCTCTTCCCTTCTCCGGTTTCTGCGTTTCGGCCTCCCTTTTGGGTCCGCTCTGCCCCTGCGTCCCGGGGGCCGGGGCTCCCCAAAGGGCAAGAGGGGTGTCCAGACCCCGCCGCCTCCATCCCGCCGGGACACGGGGCCGCATCCCGTGCTCTGCCCGTGTCCCACGGTGACTTTTCCCTCCCGAGCCGGGAGGTCGGAGAGCTCCGCGACAGGAGCGTTTCTTGGGACGGGGCCATGCGGCGCTGGGGCAGACGGGCGGGCGCGGGGCTCGCTGCTGGCTCTCCGTGCCCGGGCTGCGCAGGAGCCGAGCTCGCTCGAGCCCGCTGCTGGCGTGTGCTCGGACGTGGTTTCCTTCGTGCCGGGGAAACCCGTCCGCTGCGAGGAAGGGGGTGGGGAGGGCCTGGCCTGCGCCCCTCTGCAACTGCGTTCCTCCTCCTGGAATAAACCGCGTTTCAAACGCCATCGGCCTCCTCTCTCTGCTCTCCCTCCCTCCAGAGCCGCCAAAGTTGTTCTTCTCGCCCTTGCTTTCTTTTTTTTTTGGTAACCTTTCCAGGGAGCAAATTGCAGGGGCAATTATGCCGCGTGCTAAAGAGAACGTTAAGGCAGCCACGGTTTCCGTAGAGGAAGGTGCTCGGCAAATAGCAGTACAAAAGCAGGCTGTGAAATGCATCAAATTGCCTCTTGGATAACGGCACGCGTTTACAAAGCGCTCGGAGCCCTCGCGAATTATCTGAAGAAAAAGATCAGTTTGTTATTTCTTTTCCTCTTAACTCCCCCTTTTTACGGGGAGCCAAATAAACAGGTTTGGAAATTGCTGCGAAAGAAGGAGCCTGGCCTCCCCTTCCCGGGAGACGCTGGCGGTTTTCCCCCGGCGCTTCTTGCCTGGGATGTGCTCGGGGTTTCATGGCTTTTCACGTGCGCCTCCGCCACTCTTTCCCGCCGTCTTCCTTCCCGGCTCTCGCCCTCGGGGCAGCAGCCAGGCGAACCGAGGCACCGGCGGTTAAACCTTTGCCAACGGAGCTAAGCTGTCTGCTGCCTCCTGGCCCCGTGCCCGGCGCTCCTCTCGGAGCCGTCTGCTGCCGAAACCCGGCCTCGCTCTCCTCCTCGGCGCGCGCCGCCCCCAAAGAGCCTCCTTCGCTTCCCGATGGCCCGGGGGGAAACTTTCCTGCTGGGTCGAATGGAAATTCCCGCCTGTCCTTTTCAGAGGGTTTCTCTCTTTCCCAAAGCCGCCTTTCTCCGCCCTCCCCAAGGCTTTTTGGCAGGAGCGAGGGCTCAGAGACGCGGCGGTGGGGTCGGGCGGTCCGAGGCTTACCTGGCTCCGTCGCCGGATGGAAATAGGTCTTGTGCAATTGCAATTCGGGAGGGAATAGCAGGGACGCAGCAGGGAAGCAGCTCAAACACCTCTCTAATTGCTAATCAATAAGCTAAAGAAATGTTTCCCTGGCTGGAACCTGTTCCTGGGGAAAAAATAAAAATCCACATGATTTGTTTCGTGATTAGAATGAGATTTTATTTGTCTAGCTTTTGAGCTTGCTTTCTTTTCCCATTTTTCCAGCCCCCCTTAGCCCCCATTACGCTCAGGTTTTATGAAGTTATCATCCGTTCAGTGGCTCACAACCTCCGTGAGAAACTTCTGGCTCCGCAGACAGACCGACACTAATCTTCTGCGTAATTGAATCATCGTTGTGGATATTATTTGGCTTCTTCGAAACAATTCTGTTTCCTGAGTAATATTTTTATTAGCTTTTGGTGCGGCTGAGTTTGGTTCTTTTTTTTCTTTAGTAGTAATATTATTTCCTTTCTTTCAAGAGCTGTCTGTAGCGCGGCTCTTTATTGATGCGTTCCTGGGATTTCTCTCTTTCTTAAAAATCCTCTGCAGGTGTGCAGAGCTGTGAATCCCCGCCGCGCTCTAATGGAGCTCTGCTGTCTCTCCGAGGAGGAGCAGTTAAGGGACTTGACCAAGGAGAACTTACTTGTGCTTGGCTGTAGCTGCTCTCCGGCCCGGCAGCTTGGCTTGGTCTAGTGTGCAGCTGTGCAGATGTTGCAGATGTGCGGGGCTCCCCGAAGCCCGAGGGGAGCCGCTCTGCATCCTTGATAAACCTGGCCCGAAATGCAGCTCCGATCCAAGGGAGGGATCATCTGGGGCTGGGGTGGCACCGGCATGCTCCTGCCCGAGGGCATTGCTCCGGGATAGGAAAAAAACTCTGGATAAACGCGATGTGCATCGATGCCCCGGCGGCTGGAGGCAGCTTCGCAGGGAAGCGGCGGCAGGGCTGAGCCGAGGAGCGCCGAGGCCGCGGGCTGAGCCGCCGCAGGGCTGCGGGAGGGATTTGTTGAATCCTGCAATTGCCTGAATTCATTTCAATTATTGG
This sequence comes from Apteryx mantelli, assembly GCF_036417845.1. Taxonomy (NCBI): domain Eukaryota; kingdom Metazoa; phylum Chordata; class Aves; order Apterygiformes; family Apterygidae; genus Apteryx; species Apteryx mantelli. The sequence goes on from NC_090002.1 coordinate 7,299,769, forward strand.
CAACACTTCTCTACAGAACTAAATAAAGTAAAATAAATAAGGAAAGCAAAAGGCAATATAAAGCAGTTAGGGAGGATCAGTGGTGAATTGAATAATTCATTCAGGAGAGAAAAGGAGCTATTTGCCATGTCAGTCTTATCTTGATTGTATTTATAGACAGGAACTTTTGACAAGGAAATTACCTGTAAATTCTTCTTCTTCTTTTTATTTTTTCATCCTCCATCCCAGAAAATAACTGGCAAGAAGATTTCCTGCAGGTTTTTTTCTGAGGCGGTTTGATGGATTTCTGTAAAGAACATGAAATCTTGCGACCTCGCCGGGAGCCCAGGGGAAGCTGCTGCTTTGATAGAAAACGAGATAGTGGTAGATGGAAGCTCGGCGGGGAAAGGAGAGAACGTGTTCGTCGGAGCCCGCGAGTGGGGATGGAGGCGGCTTGTTCGCGTTGCCCGGGCTGCGCCGGGCCGGGGGTCTCCTTGCTTCCCTGTTTGCCGATAGCTGAAACCAGGTCGCTGCTCCGAGCCTTGGTTTCCTTCAGAAGTGATGGTTTTAGGTTTGTGTCTACGAATGGGAATTTTGCATCGGGATGCGGATTGCCGGGAGCGGGCAGGCGCTGGGGACCCCGAGCGGCACCCGTTAACGCCGCAGGACCCTCTGCGCAGGTGCCGTGGGTGCTGCGCTCGGACCGATGCCCGTGGGAGGACCGAGTGCTCGGTTCCTTCCGCCGCCCCGGAGAAATCCATAGGGGAGGGAAGAGCTGCGGGATCAGAATAGCCGGGCAGGCCACAACACCGCCACCAGCCCGGCTTCTCCTCCTGCAAAGCTGCAGCCTGCCCGAGGCGTCAGCCTGTTTGAGAAGATGTTATTTGGGGGGGAGGGAGAAATAACACTAAAAGAGAAAGAACCCCACTGGGCTCCTTGAGCAGAGGGAGACTTGGCGGCTTTAAAAGTTTATTTGCAGCCCTCGTGCTTCGTGTTTGCTCTTCCCTTGCTGCTGGGGGTGACGTCAGGCCAGGGCTTGACGCCCCCGGCCCCTCTCCGAGCATCCTTGCTCCGGGGTGCTGCTGGCACGAGGCTCGGGCCAGCGGCAGGGTCAGCGCTCCAGGGACGACCGGTGACCCGAGCTTTGTTTTTAGTGTTGGTGTTTCGAAAGCATCCGTCAAACACTTAAATCCCATGGCAAAGCCACGGTGCTGACGTGCCGGGAACACTTGCGGGGGGAGGCTCTCCGCTCTTTCCCGCGGGAAAGCTGCCCTCCGGTAACCTGCGGGACTCCAGCCCGCGGCACAATCCGTCAATCCGGGAGCTCCGGTTCGGCGTCTCCGCAGACGTCGCTGCAATTTGTTTCCCGAGCGGCGCTGGGGGGACGTGCGGTGTGAGCCGAGCCTCCCGCTCGCGTCGGGGGGAATCTGTAACGTGAGCGGAGCGCGGAGCGCTTGCAGTGAACTCCTTGTCTCTGCGAGCGCGCTGGAGCTCAGCCTCGTGTGTAATTGAGTTGTTGTCACGAGGGCTGGTTTGGGCTCTTTGCGAAGGAATTTGTTTAGAAAAAGAGACTCCCGACTTAATTTAGATTTCATGCTATTTTCTGGCAGTTGTTGTCAGCGTTGTAGGTCTTCTGGTTCAATTTGTCCCTGGTGTAATTCCCCAGGGATCGAACAGTGCCGGGCTGCGATACGGCTCTCGCTGGGGCTCGGCAGCTCTCGGGGCCCCCAAGGAAATCGGAGCTGGTGGCGGCAGGCGAGCGAGCGGGAGAGCGAATTTCTGCCTGCTGTCGAGGCGGATGCAGAAGCCGGGGAAAGCCCGAGTTGTCCCCGTTGTTAAAACTAAGGCACAGGGAGGAAACACGAGTCTGGAAGGGGCTGAGGCTGGGAGCAGCGTGGTCTCGCCCCCGTCGAGGGAGGCAACGCGCCGTCTCCAAAGCACCAAGCTTTTTTGCTCCGCTGCTCTTCTGGGAAAGCCTCCCCTCCCGCAGAGCTGAGTAGTAAATACTTTGCAGGCTCCATAACTCATCAGCATCTCTAAGCAATGGGGAGATGTAAAAGCAACAAGCAAACGAGCTCCCTCTCCTTCATTTGTGCCTTTTGGTTTAAAATATTACGTTTCCAGGGATAAATGTTGGCAGCACTTGAAATAAGATGTATTAATTAACGAACGGAGCACTTAATTTAGCTTTAATAGGATAATCCTTTGCTGCGTGTTGCATAAATACTAATTGAATATTAAAAACTTATTGAACGAGAATTAACAACCACGGGAAGGAGATGCGTTTTACTGCGTGCTTGTTTAATGCTTGGCCCTAGTCTGGTTCTCTTGCTTGGGAAAGCCTGATTCGAAGGCTGCGGGAGGTCCGTGGAGAAACTGCTCTGAAATAGGCGTTGAAGCCAGGTAAGAAATTCAGGATCGGACCTTTGTTCTTTAGGGATCCCCTGCCCGAGCTGAAGCTCGGCTGGACAGGAGGGAGTTTCTTCCATTGACTTCAAGAGCTGCCGCATCCTTCACTAGGGGAAACTTAGCCGTCGTCCTAAACGCACTGGCAGGGCAAATGTACCCACGGTGTGGGGGATCGGGAGGGAAAGGGCCCCTTTTCTCCTTATTCAAGCGTTCCCTGTCCTCTGCAGGGAGATCCAGGACTGTGGGATGCTACTGCGGGACCACAGGGTGGAGGGACCAGAAGGGGGATCCTCTAGTCCAGGTTGCCACCGGGCAAGAAATGGTCCTGGAGAAGGAAAAAAAGAGGATGAGAAAGGGAGGAATTTAGACCCATTTGGTGCTCTTTGCCCCCCGGGACCTTGGCATCTCTCCTCTGCAGCTTGAGCTGGGGCCGGGCTTTCCTTGGGCAGTTTATTCCTCGACTGCGGGGCCACTCCGATCTCCTCCGAACCTGCCGACTAGGGCACCTGTGGGAACAGGGAGCAGATCCAGCCTGGTGCTCCCTTACTCTCAGTAAATGCAGAATTGCAGTCCTACATCCTTGCTTGTTTTTTAAGTGGAATCTGCCACCTTTATTTTATTTTGGGATTTATTTATTGCCACTTGCTCAATTACTTTATTGCAAAGCGTGAGTGATAAAACCCTTAAATTACTTACAGCGCATCCTTGTTTAAGAGAATAATTAGTGTGTTTCTAAACAGGGAGCAATCCTTCACAATGGGAAATTTAGGCTTTAAGGATATTTTCCCTGTAACTTATGCTGCATGAATAATTTGCCTCGGATCATACAATTCTCTTATTCTGCCTAGCCCTAAGACTTCCCCTCCCTTGCCCGTCCCCCGCGTGAAGTTGCCCGCTTGGCTGCTGCTGTGCGCGGACGATACCGCCGATACCACTTAGGTGACTTGGCCAGGGCTGTGGCAGGGCAGACGCACCATATCACGTCCCCTGGTTTCAGTGGTGTCTTTCCAAGAGCTGGATCCTGCCGTGGACCAGCCGTGCAGATGCTCCAGCTGGCTGCGTCCTTGTGGCCCCCCTGCAGCAGCCGTGACAGCTCCACCTAAAGCCAAGATGCCCGTTCCCTTGGCGGGTGCCGAATGCTGGCCCGGCACCCTCGCTGGAAGGGAAAAATTGATCGCAGAGTTCCTCTAGCTCTTACTCTGCTTATTTATTTTTTATTTTTTCCCTCAGCCGGAAAAGCTGCCTCAAAGCTCAGCCGGTTGCCGGTGTCGCTTGCGCACAGCACGGGTGATTTATGCAGCCGGCGGGAGGGAGGTTTTTCAGCTATTGTTTTAAAAGCAGGTGCAGAGGCGCGGGGGGAGGCGGCGCAGCGATGGAGACGTATTTCATTTGTGATTCAGATCCTGCCACCTGGGAGAGTTTGGGTGACAGGTAGGGAGAGCTCATGCAATTAATCTCCTGGGCTGGGAGGAGCTGGAGCCTGAAAGTCTCTCTCATGCCAAACGGATGGACCAGGTATCCCTGTTCCGGTGGGGGAGGCTGGCTCAGCCGGCACGAGGGTTTTGCGCTTGGTGGATCGAGGAGACCAAGGGCTTTGGGTGGGAGGAGCGGTGATGGCCCAGAGGGCGAATCTCTGCTCCGCCTCGGTGCAGCCGCTCTGACGTTCGGGCTGGGAGCAGGCAACTCGTGGTCGCTTCTCTGATATGTGGCAAGGCAGAGAGCAGCAATTTCCAGCGTAACCCAGTTCTCCTCCTACGTTAATTAAATGGGACAGCAACATGGAACTGGCTCCTCTGAATAAGAAACCACCTGGAAGGAAGCTCCTTTCCCGAGCCCTGCTGCTCCAGCAAGCGGGGTGGGGGGAGGCAGGAGGAGAAGAATATCCCCGGATTGAATTTAATGAAAATAAATACATTGGCTCTGCTAGCAGCAGACGGGGCCCAGTTTAGGGAGCAGCACAAGTCCAGCTCATTCTGCAGGAGCTGGAGCTTCTGTGCTGGCTCGGCGCCCGCGCGGTGGCTTTGCACGACGCGTTTCTGGAGGTGCGGGAAGGATGCCTGGGAGGTAGGTGAGACAGCCTGGAAGACAATGATAGATGAAGTGATGCCTCACGAAGCTGGCATATGCTTGACGACGAGCCTATTATGCTGGATGCTAAATACCAAACGATGATTAAACGGCGGCGGTGCGGAAGGAAGGGGGCGGCGGACAGCGAGTTTGACCCGCCGGGCAGCTCCTGAGGGCTTTGCTCAGCAAAACTTCCTCCGGAGTTTCGCAGAGGCACCGGGGCTTCGCGGGTCCAGTTTGTGCCTTGGTCTCGTTACGTGCATGCTCTTAAATAGCCTAAGCGAGATGACACCCAGGTATTTCCTCAAAAAGCAATACTTAAAGCTGCTCCTTGTCCCAGGTTTGTTAATGAGGCTGTTAACGAGAGGTTTGCTCAGGTCCTGTCCTGATCTGCTGGGTTTTGTTTGCTTCGATGAGCCCCTCCAACGCTCTGGGCTGTTTACACACGGGGCTCTGATTCGAGGTCCATCCTTAAGCCTCGTGGCGACATCTCCCTCGCTAAAAATCAAAGCGAGGATGCTTGAAGGGCAGAGTGAAGAGGGACACGCAGGACAAGGGACAGGAAAGGGCTGGAGGAGAGGGTTAGGGGAACAGTAATAGGAAGTGAAAGGAAACGGTCTGAAGCAGGCCCCGTGGAGCAATAAACGCCAGCGTGGTTGGGTGGTCAGGCTGGGTTCCCGCCGAGGCTGCGGGATCATTCGGAAAGCAATTAAATGCTTTCCTGGGGGAACCAGCTCACTGGAAAGAACGAGATGGTCTGGACCTTTTCCAGTCCCTGCTATCTCTAATAATTTCCCAGGAACTTAAGCCAGCCGGTGGCTAAAGGCAACAGCCAGGAGTTTCTAGTGGAGCTGGGCAAAGCGGCAAGTGCATGAAGGTGCTGGGCTCTGCCAGGGCTCTGGAGCGGTCGCTGTCCCTGCGAGCAGCGGTCATGTGTTTTAGTCTCCCACCTGGGAATAAGAGCCTGGATGCACCTGGCCGCTCTGACGAGGCAACTGGAGGGGATCAGCGCTCCGAGCCTCTGAGAGTGGCATGCAAACAGAGTGGAGAATTACAGGAGACAACTGGAGAAACGTGTTCGTGTGTCTCTGGAAACGCGGTGTCGGCGAGGCTGGGGATGGTGGCGTCCTTCGTGCCTGTGCAAAGCTCGTGCAGGACCTGCCCGGTGCCTGGAGTTAGGTGTTTTGGCGCGTGTGCGACGGCTCTTCCCCTTCCCCACGGCTTCCCGGACCTGCGCAGGGCTGAGACGTTCAGGTCTCCAGGCTTCTCCTAGGGGTGACTCGAGCCTCCTGCGTGCTTGGTGGCTCCAGGGTAGAGCAACTCCTTTAGGAACAAATTGTCTTAAAGCGCTCAGGAAACGTGAAAACAATAATTATTCCCTTCAAAACAGCAGTTCTGGGACACCCGATCTCCACATGTTACGAAACGAGGCTCCGGCAGACTGACACCTTTCACAACACGGAGCTCCGAGGGAGGCAGCGGGGCTGCGCAAGGCGGCGCGCTGCGAGCGACACCCGCGGCTGCGTGGCACTCGCCGCCGCTGCCGTCCCTCTCCGGGGACCCCTCCGGAAAGGCCCAGCCGCGAGCCCCGTCCTTTCGGCCACCGCCGTGCCGGCTCCTCTGCTGAAATGCCGGGGCAGCAGCCCCGGGCGCCCGGGTGTTGTCAGCACCCAGGAGTCCCGGGGCTTGGAGTCGAGTGGCTGTCGAGCAGAGAGGGAGACGTGCGGGAGGCAGCAGGCTTGATGTGCAATTTGCATTTTAATAAAGAAAGTTGTATTTTTCAGCAATTTGCATTTAAATAAACCCTGTTTCATAACTGAGCATCCTCCTTAGTGGGGAGCTCGGAGCCATGCCTGACTCCGAGGAAAGGTTAGAGGAGCCTTTTGCTCACCCTGCTTCTTGGCTTTCGCAGGATGGTACCTACACCCCTCACCCGCGCGTTTCCGCCTGTTGGAGCGGACCGGAGTCGTCTGCTGCGATCAGGGTGTCTGAGCAACCCCAGGAGGAGCAGACGGAGCAGAGGGAGATGGAGGGAGTTGCCCAAGGTCTCTGCAGACGTGAGGAGCTGGGACCGGGCGCGACGCAAAGCCAGGGCGCGTGGAGGAGGTACCCAGCAGTTGCAGGACTCGGGAAGCGGTTTGGTCTGGTTTCCCAAGGAAATCACAGAAATTTGGTCTGGGAAGCGCATTCTCTCTTGGGATCTCAGGCTAATTCTTGAACCCATCAGGCAGTTTTGACCAAATTGAGAAGGTCTCAGTGATACCAAGCGCCAGGCAGAAGCGAGGGGGCCCTGCTGGCATCGGGAGCAGGGCAGGGGCAGGCATGTCCCAACCTGGGTGAACCTGGCAACTTCTTTTCAGGGGAAAACAGTAACAGATGGAAACATTTGCAGTGCGGACAATGGAAGAAATTTGTACATTTTTTAAAAACTGTTTTGGATTAATTCAAAAACTGTTTTTTAGCAAATTTGAAGCTTTTCTACTGCTCGCTCCTCTTTCTACGAAAACCACTCATGCTCCAGCACAGAATACAGGATCTCGAAAAGCGATGGCACTTCTGAAAGGAAACGAGATGTTCTGTTCTGGAAAGCTTCTCCCCCTCCAGACGTAACGAACTTCTATTGCTGTGGAGAAGTTTCTATAAAAAGCCGTTTCCCAATGTGAAAATGTTGCCTCGGAGGCCGCTCTGACAGGGGCGCTGAGCGACCTGCCGGCAGCGCGGTTCAAGTCCGTCGGCGGCTTGCAGACCTGGGCCAGCCCGAGCAGGGCGCCTCATTTTGGGGTTTGAGCGTCGCCTCTCCTCTCCCGATGCCGAGCGGCCACCCTGGGGGTGCCCTGGGACCCCCAGAGCCTTGCAGAAAGCCCTCTGCAAGATGCCGTGGGTTTGCAATCGCTTGTGTTTGCAGACAGCGACTCTCCATCAAAGCCGCTGCTGCCTTTCATCGCCGGGGAGAGCTGGCTCTGAGAGCAGCTGCCTCTTGCCCGCAGCTGATGAGGTTACTGGGAGCCTTTCACGGTCCTACTTTTATCCTGGAGCAGGGCTGCTCTCCTCCTAGGAGGTGGATTTGAGTGCTTGGAGAGGGTGACACTGGTGTGCGGGCCCTGGTGGGGGCTTCCTGCTGCCCCGGGCTCTGCCCATCGCTCCGGCCCTGGGTGCCGTGAAGATGCGCTGCAGCACCTTGGCCCTCTTCTCCGGGGAGCAAACCTGCCTGGCAGGAGGGAGCCGAAGCTGCTGCCGCTTCTTTCCGGAAGGGCGAAAAGCTCAAACCTTAATTTTAAAGATTTAAGGTTTATTTGATGAGGGCGACTCCAAGGGAGGAAGGGGACTGCTCTCTATTTAACCACCTCCACCGGGTGCCAGAGTTGAGGTGAGTGGACCAAAGTCCTGCCCTTGCACGCCAGCGAGCGCCTGGGAAGGGGGTTGTTTCAGACGAGGGTTAGGAGCCGCAGGACCTGCAATGAGCACCGACATCTCCTCTAATGCGACCCAGCTGCTGCCAGCGGCCTTCGGAAAGCGTTAGGCAGCCGAGGGGCCGCGGGGTCTGCGCTGGGGTCGCGATGGCCACGGAGATGTGACCTAGTTGTCGGCCGCTTGCTGCTAAGCAGGGGCATGCCTGGATGCTGCTTAAGTGCTGTGTCACTGCTGCTGCTTTTTATAAAGAATTGGAGAGCCGAGAAGAGGAGGTTGAGTAACAGTGGGTATAATTCAGGTTGATTTCTTCCCAGACTCTTCATTTGCTGAACATGTCACCAGCCGTGTAGTATATGGGGTGTTTCGTATCAATTTTCTGCAATGCCAGGCCATAAATAAAGAAAATAAATGTCGCGACTGTTAATCAGCCGCTGCTCACCCAAATGAGTTCCCTATACATTTTCCTGTTCTATAATTACTTGTCACCTATTGCTAGTTTGTAACTTTTCGGTCTGTGATTCTGTTATGTGGCTTTTTCCCCTTCTTTTGACAGGATTAATCTGTTAGTTGTTGGGTTGTTTTTATTTTTTTTTTATTTTTTTATTTTTTTCCCCCAGGCGAAGGGAGTTAAAAACCTCTATTGATTTGTAGTGGAGGTTTCTTATGGTTTAGGAGCTGAGGAAAAACAATCTCCAATCAAAGCTGTATTTTTAATGTCCAGAACAAACATTCAGGATACCTGATGCTGGCAGTGTACCGCTGTCGGAGACTTTCTGCAAACACGCATTGATTTAAGCCCGGCGTCGTGCCTGGGAGGTGGGTGTAGCGCTGTTATGAAAGCACGCGAAGGTGCTGAACACTCTCTTCTTTTTCTGCCTTTCTTTATTCTGCAGCTCTCTGATGCTTTTCCCACTGTTATTTGTTGCAGAGTTCAGCTCCCTGTCCCGGCTCGCCTTCGCTCCGTGCGGCCTTCCCCCACGGCCAGCTCTGGGATTTGGGTTCGTGGCCCTGCATTTCAGATGGGGAAACTGAGGCAAGACGACCTGCTTGCGGCTGTCCTGTAAATCGGCATCCAGCCCCAAAATCCCGATTCCCCATCCCGCAAGCTGGGGCAGGAGGCGGTGGAAAGCCTCGTATGAGCTATTGCTTACGGTAAGGACCCCTCCAGCATAGATAATAGTCGAATGGACGGGAACCGGCTGTGAACCCCCAGTCTAGCGATGCAATTTTTCAGCCAGGTCCTCTGAGCCTGACACCAGAGCTAACTCCATCTCCCTTCCCCTTGCACCTAAAATAGTTATAGTTTACACGCCAAAGGGCCGGATACTCCGGTACATCTTGCGGCACGGAAATATTAAGTGTAACGATCAGCCGGGGCTGCTCCGGGGACTGGTCTATTAGAAGGGCGGCTGGGGAGACGGATCGGGGGGAAACGAGCAGAGGTTCGCGGTGGACGTGTGTCTCGTGCCTCACCGAGCTGCCTGTCGCGCATGGGGATGCCTCGCACTTCATATCCTTTGAAGCCTTCTTGCATGTTCATTTGCCCGACAGCCTCTGCTTTGAAGGAGGAATAAAAGACTAAATTCCTAATGCAGCAAAGGATAAGACACAATGGGGAAGCCGGCCCGCTGTACAGGAGGAATAATAGGTCTATTAGGCGAATACGTTTGCTGTGCATCCAGGCAAAACGTTTCATTAAAACAACGGGACTCCTCCCTCCCCTGCTAATAAATTAACCTCTGCGAAGGGGATGGAGCTGCTGAAAGGATCCATCCGCAGAAATGAAACGTGAGCCGGCGTCCGTGTGAGCGCCGGAGCTCTCCCCGAGAGGACCGTGGGGCGCTCCCGGTCGGAGGTAGCGTGTGGGAAAGCTTGGACCCAGGCTCGAGCCCCCCAGCATGGGGGCACTGGGATAACGGCTTGTCTCCCAGTCTGCCTCTGCAGTCGCTCCTTTAGGGGGTCTCCCGCTTCATTTTACCTCCTCTCGCCCTGCTCTAGGCCTGCCCTTGGTTTCAGATGTCTCCTTGATCCGCTGCCTGGGATGCAAGGGCTGTTCCTGCCCTGCTTAGCGGCTGCTGAGCTGTGATTTTGTGGCTGTGGGGCAGCAGCTCCGCACAGGAGTCCCCGGGCCGGTCTGGGACCCGGCAGCAGCCCCAAGGCTTGGATCTGGGGTCTCCGGAGGGGGTCTGGGGAGTCTGAGTCCAAACGTCCATCTGGCTCTGAGCTCACTGCTGTTTGCCCAGCCCTCAAAACGCCCCTGGGCCTCAGCACCTCCGGAAACGAGACGTTTTGCCAAAGGGACGTGGGAGGGAAAGTTGTCTGCGTTTGCAGGAGCTGGCGATCGGCTGCTCTGAGCCATAAAGCAGCCGCCGGCTGCTGCGCTGGCAGTGGGACGAGGGGTTGCGAAAGCATCTCCTGAAAGGATGCAGGTAGCTTCCCCGCTGGGGCAGCCGCCGCTGTGGACTCTTTGGTCGCTCGCCCGATACGGCAAACCCTCCTCCTAATTGCGTTTGCCGCTTCGGCGGCGTCTCTGCTCTGTCCCGCCGCACAGTCTGTCCTGGGGCTGCCAGCAGATCACCGAAACCAAAACGCACAAACAAACCAAGCCTCCTGCGAGGCTGCTGCTGCTCGACGTTAGGGCTCTGCTACCAGCACGGAGACTCCTGCGTACCTGGGAAAAGCAGCCAGCCGCCCTCCTTTTACAGGCAGCTAATGACTTGCAGCAAGCAGATGGAGTCTGGCTGCTGAAAAGATTTTATTGCTAGTCTAACGCAGCCTTGCATTCCTCTGCAAATTATTTATCAGTATAAATAATTATATATTATTGCAATAGTGGATGCAAATGATATAATTAATAATAGACGCTTCAAGAGTAATTTGCAATTTAAAGTGCTGCATAAAAGCCCAGTACTAGCAATATTTATTTATTAATTGCTGGCTCTCAAAATCTCCATGATGAATAATTTCCCATCTTTTCCCTTTTTAATTTATTCCTGTGGCTCTGGGGAGAGGGAAGGCAACCTTGTATTGACCTTGTAGTAGAGGCGGTGGCCTGGGACTCCCAGGCTCTGGTGGCACCCTTGGCTGAGCTGTAGCTTGCTTGTTTGACCTTCATTGCTGGATACTGGTCCCCTTGGGGAACAGGGTTTATTATTTTATTACCAGTTTTTGTCACTTTTTTAGATTTTATTGGTGGTTCAGGAATGTCTTGCTACTCTTCTGAACTGCCCATTTGGTGAAATTGCGTTTCCAAAACACGGAGACAGTGCTTACACTGATTCCTTCAGCATAGCAGCAATAAACTCTCAGTGGGATTTTCTGCCTTTAAAAAATCCCGACGTCTGCCTCACAGCAAGTGCTGCTCCCCCTTCCGCCAGTGTCTTCGATACCCCGAGCCCGTGTGCAGCCCTGCAAATTCCTGCCTTTCCGGTCAGGGAAACTCAACCCTGCTTTGATTCAGGCCGGCCAGGTGTCCTACACCCGCTTTTGCTATGGAAAAGGGGCTTAACATTTTTTTTATATATATATATATATATATATATATATATATATATATGTATATATATATATATTTTAACAGAGGCTGAAAGGGTGCTGAGCACCGTGATCGACTGTAATGTGGTCTGGAGCAGCAGCCTCTGGTGCCTTTCCCCTTTGCACGAGGTCCTGGCGAGGTCTCTTGGCATCCATTCGTTAGCTCCAGGGAACGTCCTTTGTGAACGTTTTTTCTTTTCTCCCCCCTCTTATCCCATCCCTTGGTCAAATTTGGTATGGAGATGCTTCACTGGCCTTGTTGCTGCAGTGCTGAGCGCCTGAAATGAAGTTATCCTCTGCCATCCTTCCCCTGGGTGAGGGAGGCAGTGAGTTACGGCAAATTGGATTCGGTGCTTCTGTTTGCAGAAATGTTTGTGAATCTTTTTACTGCCTGTCAAGCACCTGACCCTCCCCGGCTGTAAAGCCAGCCCGGCTCCGAGCGCGTGGAAGGGCTGTCCGATGGCTGCCCAAGAGCACTGCGTTTGGGCACTGAGGAAGAGGAGAGGGGGGGAAGGAGAGCTGTGCCATGCACACCAGCGAGACGCGTAAGAAGCCCCCATCGAGGTGGGAATGGGGCTTCGGGGTCGTCGCTTGCGCCCTGTGTCGAGCAGCCCCCCGAGGCAGGCTGCGAGGAGCCACGCGGCAGGTTTGTGCTCTCCGTGTTATTCAAGCGCTTTATATAACAGGCAAGTCCTGACACTTTGCTGCCTGCTCCTCAAACCCTGCAGGATCTGGTGGGCGCTCGGATTCGCGGCATATGATACAAGTTGCTCTGAATTCACCCAGTGGAAGCAATATCAGGGAAATGGGTCAGGGAACGTGGGAGGAAGGAAGCTTTGCAAAGGATGCTTTGGGAGATATCCCACCGGCAATGGGCTTATGGGAAGCAACTCAGCTAAATGGGGATATTGAAGAGAGCAACTTTGCGGATTTATCAGTGGCTGGGGCTGTCCAGCAGAAATGAAGCGGTTTGGCTGTGGGGTCAGTTGGGTTTTTACATGTTTCTTTGTGTTGTGGGTTTCTCCAGGAGCGCCAGGCAAGATCTGGGAACAAAAAGGCACTTCTGACGCTGGCCGCAGTTGCTGGCGTGATCTAAGGTCAGTGCTAACCTGTGCTTGGGCCTCTGGACACAGCATGTCCTCATGCCTGTGAGGGTGGGACTTGCAGGTGAGGACTTTGCCTCCACCCATCCTGCCCCAGGGGTAGAGCAACATGGGCAGGAGGTTGCTGGTGAACCTGGCCTTTGGGAGAAGAAAAGGGGTGGATGCACACCCAAGACCTAAGTCAGAAAGCTGGATCTAGGTGCGAATTTATTTCCTCTAGTTGTTGGAATTAGACTGGGAATGATGCGTCAAACCTGCCTCTCCTTAGCAGGTTGTGTGCATGAGAGCAGTGGTCCGGAGAAGCTGGTGGAGGTGCTTGCAGCCCTGTGCGCTGTCCTCTGCGTCAGTGCTCTCTGTAGCAACCCCCTCCTTCTGCAGGAGCCGGAGCTGTCCCGGCACGGAGGATCTGTGCCTGCTCGGGCGAGGGAGCACAGCGGGGCAGTCCGGATGGCGGCGCGGGTGGCGGTGCCTGTGCGGCAAGGCATGCCGCCCCTCCGCAGCCGCGCGGCGGGGGCTCAGCTGCTGGCCCATCTGGCGAGGCAGCTGCAGGCTGGAGGCTGGCGCGTTGCACGCAGGCGCGCAGCGGGCTACAAATAGAAACCCGCGGAAAGGGGAGCCACCCGTCGGTGCGTGGCAGGCCTGGCTACGGGAGGAAGCGCTAGCGCTGGAGGGAGGTGTGGATCCTGACTCGCGTCCTGCTGGTCTGGCACCGACGATGCTCTGGCCAAGCTGGCGGCCACGGGGGTGAGCAGAGGTTTGAGACCTCTTTGCCAGGGGAAGGAGCGCCCTGGGGAAAAGTGATGGCAAAACCCCTTGGCGGTCCTGAGCATTTAAGATCATAGTGTAGCAGCTTACGTTGACTCCCTGATCTCTCTTAGGATCCCACTAGAGCAAGGGAGGGAGACAACCCTCCATCAGGGCGATGGTTGGACCAGAGAGAGCCTTAGAGAGCACAGGGCTTGGACCTGGGAGCAAAACCATGCTCACAGCACTGGAGAGCTGGGGAGAAGTTGGCCTACATGAGGGGGATGTTGAAGGCTTAATTAACCCAATTTTGGTGTATGGGTATAGGCCTGGGCTAGGCTGAAATGTTTTACTGCTGTTGCTGTGTTGGCAAGGAAAAAATGGCACATCCTCGTGTTTCCAAATCCCTAGCATAGGCAGAACTTAGCTGCCAGTCATGTGTGTCCTGTTGGGGGACCTCAGATAAAGGATGGTGAAAGAAATCTCTTGCTGTAGAGGTTTCCAGGTGAGCGGGTGCAGATCTCTCAGCAAGTGCTTTGCAGCATAGACGAAGCCTTTGAGAAATGCAGGGAAGGGCCAGATCCTGCTCTTTGCCGCTTCTCACGCCGCGCAATAACGTCCCCGTTTGCTGGCGCGGAAGGCAGAATGGAGGAAGATCAGGATGGAAAACGGCAGCCTGTTCATCCCGCCTCCCTCTGCGGTGCCTGGTCCCCCGCTCCTGTCCGGGTGTCACTGCAGAGCCGACGCCGCGGCACTTCAGGGCGCCCGAGTCAAATTGCCGTGCCGCAGCGTGACAGGGTTGCCCGTCTCGTCTCTGCAGAGCAGGGGGAGAACATGGCAGGCGACAGGCCTGTCAAAGCGCTCGGGATTAGAGCCTGTCACACCTGGGATCTTGACATTTTCATTTCAGACAGCTCGTCCTTGCTTCCCTGGCGAGCACGGTCTCACCAGCGCCTGGGAGCGAAGGCTGGCGCGAGCCGCGGGGCTGCTCCCTGCTCTCCCCCCTTTGCAGCCTGGCTCCCCAGGGAGCCCTTCCCTGCAGCCCATGGTCACGCAGGGCAATCGCGCACAAGCAGCTGGAGACCCTTGGGACCCGCCTCTGAGAGCAGAGGTAGGAAGCCTTGATGATGCCTCTCTATGAAGAAGAGGCCGCAGAAGAGCTTACATGAGATACCAGCAACCCTGGGGGGGGATCGAACAAAAGCTCCGAGCCCAGGAAAGCCATCAAATCCCATCGGTGGGATTGCAGTGAGCTGCAAAATCTGAATCCTCAGCCTTATTGGAAACCGAGTTCTATCAGCTCCTGTCTCACTGAGCAATTTTTCCCTTTCATCTACCGCTGCCGGCAGGCCCATTAATCCTCAAGCATCTGAAGCACGGTGTGATTGACCCAGGCGGAGTTTGGCCTGGGTCATAACGTCTAGATGGAGCGTGAAGGGAGAGGTCTGTTTGAGACCCGTCAATACTTAAGCTCCAAAAATTCAGAGATGTCTTCAGCCATTTGCAGGGCGATGCAGAAGGTGATTCTTCTCCTGTTGTGGGACCAGCTGCTCTAAGGAGGCTGGAGATCTTACCTACGTCCAGCCAGAGAGATCAAGAAAAGTGTCTCTTTCAAAGCACTTGTCTTCACCCAACCCAGCTTTCGATGCTACTGCAGAAGCTCAGTCAGTCTTCTGCAGGGATGCGTCTTCTGCAGCCTCCTTTTTAGGAGCTGGGATCTCTTGGCTTGATCCTTCTTGCCATTCGTCATCGCGAGTATCTTTTACCCTCCAAAGTCACATCTTGTTTTTAATCAGTTCTTACCATTCAGGCATGCTGCAAACAGCTCCCTAGATGGCAAAGCATTATCCTCCTTAATGAGCAGGACTTGGGGGACACAGGAGAACAGAGCAGCCCATTTCTCTTCATCACCACCAATAGATCAGAGCAAATCAGTTTTTCAACAACTTTAATAAATTGATTCAATTTTGTGAACAAAAAAGAGACAGAGAGGAAGAGAGATTAAAAAGTAAAGGAGGAAATAACATGTGATGCTTCTAGCAATTGTAGTAGATGGTAAATCTCTTCTTTATTGCTCCTTTATTATTTCCAGAATCTGAAGCTTAAATAATTAAGCAGAGTAAATGGTGGATGAATATTATTTTCAAGTTTTATTTATTGATTCTCAAAGGACAGATGGGCACAGAGACCCACACAGAGGAAGCTAATTTCTCCAGTGGTGTAAATCAGCATAGGTCTATTAACTTGAATGCCATTTAGTGGAGATTTACACCAGCTGAGAATCCAGCCTGCTAATTTTGGGAGGAAAATATGGAAGACTACATAGATTTTAATAATTTTTTGTTCCGTCTTCTGCGCAATTCATTTATTTTCCAATTTAAAAGCACATCAGTTTTTTTTTTTTTTTTTTTTAATTTAAATATGTCTCTTGACAGTGCTGTTCACTCTAAAGGTCTTTCTGGGAGCTTGAAATTGAAAATACCCTGTGCCTGCAGGTTTGCATTCGTAGCGTCTGGGAGGCCAGGGAGGAAGCTGGGCCACTCTCGGGGAAGGGGACAACAGGCTGCACCATGCTGATGGCGCTGGACTCCTGGTGTAGCCACGTGAATTGTGAAATCCCTGCGGGGGATTTCACATCCAGGAGCTCTCGCCCGGGCAAGCTGGGATGGCAGGTGGCATTTGCGGTGCCTGAGTGACGACGTTCCCAGGGCCAAAGGCTTAATTCCTGTTTGAAGTCTGATGTGCGCCTTGTTCTTGGTAATATGCACTTTAAGCAGGTATTTATTCTTTTAAAAACCCACGTGCGCCCCAACCGGCCGGAGCACCGGCCCTCCGCACCGCCTGTGCCATCCGTCCCGCATAGCTGCCGCCTGCAGCAGAGCCTCAGTGTGAGACTCCTTCAACGCCAGGTTGCGTTTGAGGATGAATATCTTGTCGTGCCTTGGCTGGGCTTAACTGCAGCTCTAATATCAGGGCACTGCCGCTCTCCGGGACGGGCAGCATCAACATGCACAAGGGGTTCTTGCCTTCCACCGGAAATCTCAGGCAGTGGGAAAATTTTGGCAAGCGAAGGAGAACAAGGTGGCGGCTGCTACAGCAAGAGCAACAGAGGCCCAGAGACGCAGAGGCACGCAAGCTGATATTAACAGTGGGGCCAATTAAGGGAACCAGGAATTAAGGAAATCCTACACCTGTAAGTAAATTAACCCAAAGGAAATACAATGTTACATGAAAATTCTGCTACGCGGGGAGTGACATATGGATAAAACATCCCTGTGAGCAGATAAATATGTGGTTCCCTTCATTATCCAACCTTGCCTGTGTGCTAAAACCAATTAGGGCACATCATCCCTGCAGTTGTAGCTAATGTGGATGGGCACCGGGGCTGGAAGCATTGTCAGTTTTCAGGAGTTTCTAACTTGGCTGCGCCACTTCACTCCAGGCTAATTTCATTGTGCAAAGTCTCAGCTTGAGATGACGCGAGAGAAGCAGTTTCTAGTGCTTGAAAGAGTCCGAAAATACAAATGCAGAGAATGCAGTGCTGCGTCTGCAACTCAGACTTTTATGGCTTTATTATCTATGTGTGAGCTTGGATCTGGTTCCGGGAAGTTATTTTGTTCCAGCAAGAGGGAAGAGTCTCAGGAACTTGGCTTGGGTTCGTTCTTATCTATTCCCAGTGCCAAAATGAAAAATTGGGCTGTGATTTGTAGAGATTCCAGTGGAGCCGAAAAGCTGTTGATGCCTCCCATCCATTTCTGTTCATTAATGGAGTTTATAACTTGCTTTAGAGGAGTCCCTGAAATTCAGGGAGCTGCACCTCTGAACTGTGGTCACACAGCACATTTGCTGCCAAATAACAGTGCATTTCCACCTTAGTTCCTTCCTTAGCAGGATGGTCCCTCTGGCTGACCCGGCTCCCCTCGGGGACACCAGCAGACTGAGGGTCCCATCCTGCTCATGGAGCCCTGTGGGAAGAGGAGGGAGATTGCTTCATCTAATTGCCTGGAGGAGAGGATGGAAAACCGGCTCGGGTTGTGTTCCTCTCTCTGCTGAAGTGTGTCAAATTAATCTATTTAGCTGATTCTCTTGCTAAAATTTTTGCCCAGCTTTAAAATGGGGACTGTCATCACCTGCTGCTTTTTAAAGGAGGCTCGTGGTTTTCTGGAGGAATGCTGAGTGGGTCTGATTTTTGGCTCCCACGGTTTCAGTAGGGGTGAGATTCGGTCCTTCAACATGTCACTTCATAAATAACAAGTAATGATAAACACTTACTGTTATTTTCCCCTTCTTTCCTCTGTGGGAGTAGATGATACTGCTAGGTGACTGATTTGACCCTTGAAAATGCGAGAGTCATGTTTAATTCATGTCTCTTATTTATAGATACGGGCTCCTCCAGTTTCTGTCCTGAGATACATGGCTGATGCTTCGGAGCAGAGGGAGGGTGTGCGGCCCCGCTTCTCTCTAGGAACAGCCTTCAAGACCGCATGAAGGCAATAAGTAATGTGATCGGGCACTATGTCAGCTCCCTTCACGCTGATGAGAGCTTGTAAGAAAAAGAGCACGGCAGGTTTCACATGGGTGTTTTCGGTGGAGCGATTGCAGCTTGCTGCCCGCCCCGAACCAGCCTCCCACCAACTCAACCTGCTGTCTAGAAGAGGGGGACCAGCAGCAATGGAGCCACAGCACCCCAAAGCCCTCTGCCAAACCTTCTGGGACTAGCAGCAGGCAACAGGAGTCTCTCTCCATCGTTTGGGGCGAGGGAGATTTTGGATGGGAGCTTGCTGGCCTGCGTGCACTCTAGTCAGAGTTGTGCTGAGCGGGAGCAGTCCCTGACACGGCTGGGCTGCCCAAGGGCTTGGTTCTCCTCTCACTGCTGTTGAGGTGGGAATCAGAGTCACTCCTTTAAAATCAAGGGTTTTCCAGCAGTATCGGTGTCAAGCGTGTCCCTCCAAGAGACCGTCCTCTCCATACCTCCTTTGCCCCAGGCAGCTTCCTGGCAGGACACAGGGAGGGCAAGGAAACATGTCTCCCTGCTATCCCTCGGCCCTGACAGCCCCAGGGGGCCTGGCTGAAGGAGGTGTCGGTGCCTACGGGTGGGAGCAAGCCGTCCTGGGAGAAAGCGCTACCTCCATGAACATGGCCCAGAAAAAACACGGAAGCTGCAATGCAGAGGTGAGTGAAGCTCGGAAGCCGCTAACCAGATGAACAAGGACGTCGTCTAAAAGCCATGTACTGAGGACAAAAATGATGAGTGGTGCTGGATGGAAGCAGCCCAGGCAGAGCTGGCTCTGGCATGGCCTCCAAGATGAACGCTTGTTAACAGGTAAATGCAATCCTGGAATGTGCAACCGGAGCACTTGAGCAGAAGGGCAGGGAAGTAATCCTTTCTCCTAGCACTGCGCTAGTTAAACCACTGTAATGCAGATAGCTTTGGGCAAAGCATCACAGAAAGGAAATGGAGAAGCAGCAGAGAGAGGGGATTTCAGCCTGGAGGAAGATAAAGGATTTAGAGAGGAAGGCTGCGAAGAAAGCAATTAGAGGAAATTAAACATGGACAGGCTGGAGATGGAGACTGGGGAGGGGAGGATGATTCTGGTCATACTGGCGCAGAGGCTCATTGCAAAGCAGGGAAATTGCTCTCATTGCTGAACAGTGAACAGGCAGGGAAGAAAGAACGGTATTAAATAGTGCGAGAGGCTGACACGCGGTTGAAGGACAGCCAGGCAGTTCTGGCACTGGGACCAATTCTGGACTGAAACCAAGCAGTACAAAACCAATAAGTATGGAGGAAGTGGGAGAAAAATGTTAATTCCTGCCTAATGAGACCCTAATGCATATCGTTCATGGAGTGCCCATTGGTAAGTGCCTCACCCATCGGTCCCATTAACAAAGAACCCAAATGAGTTTTTGATAGATACCTCTTTTTTCTCCATCTAGCAATTAAGTGTCCATCATGACAGAATGTGCCTCTTCCCTTGCAAGCCTCTTGCAAGGAACAGACAACCAGAGGCCTCATTGGTCACCTTTGCAGCTTCTTGAGCTGGAAAATGCCATGGGAGATGGATGTGCTGTCCCCAGCATTTTGATGCATTGGCTTGAAGCTTGCCTTGCGCTAGGGTCTCTGAAGATGCTTCATCACAAGAACTGATCCTTGTAGTGCAAGTGATGTTGAAGGCGAGACTCGAGTTTGGTGGCAGATATGAGTGCTCTTGCACATCCCAGTGATACAGTCAAGTGCACTTGTGTTGCCTTGATGAGGGAGATGAAGAGAGATGAGATCCTGGATGCTCTCCAGCTCACTGCTCTCCATTCCTGGGAGGTGCACAAGAGCATGTCCCTAGCACTGGCTTCCTACAACTTATGACCAACTTGTGGGTGCTTTGATAAAGGCAGTTTTGCACCCAGTGCTGTTGCATTGATCCAAGGCTGCTGCACCATGTCTCAAGGAGGACGAAGAACGATCAGGAGAGTCAAGAACTTCACCACAGGCCTCATCTGAAGAGGATGCTGCTGGAATAGGAAAGTACTGGATCTTGTTTTGACCCCTGGTTCTCCTCCTCCCACTGTCCCTTTCTGTGTAAAAAAAAAAAAAAAGAAAAAAAAAAAAAAGAATTAAATCCCATCAGTGGCTTTTAAAAGTCAACTGAAAATGTCCTTTATTAAATTACCACCCTATTGATCTCACAGTCATCTGAAAGGGGATTGATTGAGGACTTAAACAGATGCACAGTCGGGCCAAACGTTCAATTAATGTGCATAAACGGGCAGTGGAGAAGCAATTTTCAGAGTAAGTCGAGCAAAAGATCAATCCTGTTTTGCTTTCCACGCCAATGTTGATTGTGTATTTATTTTTGTTTTTATTTCATCCTATTTTTTTGTTCCTCTTATGATAAGCATGTTGATGAGAGGCAGCACTCAAAGCACAACTCGCTCCACTCCTCTTCACCTCATTCCCTTCTTTCAGGCCTTGGAGAGGACACATTTGCAGAAGGGACAAGGAAAGACACATCGTCTTGAATGACCCACACCTCAGGGTGCATTTTCAGCAGTGTAAATCCCAGGCTCTCCATTAAACTTCTACAGAGAGTACTGAATGCATCAGCAGAAGACCTGTTGCCTGCTTTGAGTATTCGTGTGCTTGAGGAACCTTGAGTTGCTCTCCTAAGACTGGGGAAGATTTGGGGAAAAAACATGCTCTTTAATGAGTGTTACCTGCCTCTCCATCATATGACAATTCCAGGTGGCTGCCAGGGGCAAAAGACTCTGATGGAGCTTCAAATACTCAGCTTCACTCCAGCCTTTCCCGTGGATAAACGTGCTCCAAAGAGAGTCTGTGAGCATGGCTGAAGCATGGGCCAGAGGAAATTATTTGGAGGCAAAACATTACTCTGTGGTTGTTCCAGGTTTGTGGGCAAACTGCAAAAAATACTCTTTTTTTTTTTTCCTCCACACTCAGCGTGAACCCTTGGAAGAAACTGTAGTCTCAGAAAGCTGCCAGCCTAGCTCTGCTGGCTCAAGGGCTTTGCTCCCAATCTCCCTTAAGCCAGGCTTAGGTGGTATCTCTAGGGGCGATGCCTGAGTGATCTCGGGAGGCAACGCCAGACACAGGAGAGCAGAACGGGCTCCTGGAAGCCAGCGTGACTTCATAGTGGTGATACTGGGGACTTTGAATTTACTCCTGGACAAGCAGTGGCAGAAACGGAGCCAAATCCCCCGACTTGTTTTTGTTCACTAAGCAGCGGCTGAAACTCCTGTGCCTCTTTCAAGGCGCAGAATGGGAATTCCTTGGGGCGAAGGACTCCCAGTCTGCAGTGCTGGGGCGGTACGGACTCAAAAACATCCTTGTGAGTTTTTCCACCTTCCCATCACTCCCATCTTTGTCTTCTCCCCCCGACTGTGCGGTGTGGGGTCCGCGGGATCTCTGAAGTTTGGGCATGCGGAGAAGGATGCTTTCCCCTCCTGCTTCCTGCCCCACCAAACTCAGCCGTCCCCTCTCGCTGCTCCTGCTCCGTGTGCATCCCAGAGCCGCCTTCCTGCCAGCCAGCAACAGGGGACAGGGATTGCCGGTGAGTCATGGCAGCAGCTTGAGTCCCCCTGTTCATTAACCGCTCGGCCTTGGCACTTGCAGCTCCTTCCCCGGTGCAGGCAGGAGTGAACGCGCTCGGAGATAAAGCCATAATTAGCAGGAGTTCATTGCAAAGGCTGGAACCGAGGGGCCTTTCCTGCCTGTTACGTCTCGAGAAGCCTTTCATTATATAGACGGAAAAGCTCTATTTCTCTCTCCCCGCTTGTGCATCGAGGCATCTCCCCTCCCAGGCAGGCCGGGCGTTTGGAGATGTGATGTGCAGAGGGGTCGAGGGGTTGCCCTGGTGTCGGCTCTCATCCGCCTCTCCTGGAAAACGTAGCAGGAGCCGCTCGCGGCGCGGGGGAGGATGGGGCCGGAGGGAGGGATGAGAGGGGCCGCGGGGTGGCCTCCGTCCCCAGCATCCCCGACCGCGCTCATCCCTCGCCCCACGGTGCCAGCAGGGAGGCGGAGAAGGAATGGAGCCGGCTGCTCCCTTCCCTGCTCTTATCTTCGTGATATAATTGCTTCACAGGGAGATACGTTATTGAATGTGTGAAATCTTCTGTGAGGTGTATTAAAAAAGTATCCTCAATTAGGACGTGCTGGGGGTTTTTTAAAGCACCTGAATGGGAGCTGTTGCTGCGGCAGATAGAGAGCTCTCAGCTCTTCTCTTCTTTTTCTTTTCTTTTCTTTTTTTCCTCTCTCTCCAGATCATTGTTTCTTCGCTGCTCAGGAATGGCTGCGCGGGAATAGATACGTACCCTAGCAGCTGGCAGCAGTCACGCCAGCGGAGGGGGGCGGGTGATCGCTTTCAAACCAAGGACCGGTCGGCGAGTGAAATGGGGCTTTTTGTTTTGTTTTTTAATAGCGCTGTTCTTTGGGTTTCGGAGCCAGTATTTTATTTTAGGGGGCTGCTTTGCCCCTGGTAGTGCAGTCTGTAATTCAGTGCAGTTCTGGGCTGATAAAGCAACGCTCCGTCTTCCTCTCTTGTTCTTCTTTGGGTAATAACCGGATAAGTGGAGCATGTCATCAGCAAGCTGTTAACGCAGGAAGGAGCCCTCCGGATGGGCAGGATGGGCACCGTGGTCCTGGGTGCCGCTGGGCTGCTCCAGCCCTGCCGTTCCTGCGCCGGGGCCAAACCTCCTTAACCCCCTTCTCCACCCTGTCGCTGAGATTATCGGCTGCTCCCGGGATGGGAAATGACGAAACTGCTTCCCTTCCTCCGGACAAACTCGCCCAAACTCATCCGCAGCAGCATCGCAGCCCTTATATGACTGTAAGTTTAGGGGGTAGGGGGAGAAGGAGTGATTTATCTGTATAGTTGGGATTTTATTTGCATTTTAAATCACACTCTTCTGCTAAACTAATGGACCCCCTATTTATAGATGACTCCAACATAAAGTGACTGCTAATTACTACAATTAATATAGCGTTAAAGGCTTGCCAGCCAACTCCACTGCAACTTGTATCGCCTACTCATTTTCAATTAAGGCACATTGACAAGTAAAATACGCAGTTATTAAGAGCAGAGCCCTGTTGTGTAATTACATTTTTCTAAGGTCATTAATCTCCTGCAGTATAAAGTTTTGCACCCAGTGGCCGGAGCAAGGGGCAGTTTTGAGGGACAGCCCATCAGAGGGACGGTGGCGGTACTCAGGGAAGGCAAAAGAGGTGTGATATTTCTCATGGTGCCGTCAGGCCGTGCACGCACGTCTTGGATAATCCGTCGGACCATGGCATCTGCGGCCAGCGGGTCCTCCGCTAAGCACCAGGCCCTGCCGTGCAGCAACCCTGCGTGTGCTGATTGCCGGCGAGAGGAGCTCTTTCCGCGTTAGGGTTGAGTAGAGAAGCCCCGTGTTTGTAGAGCTCTTCGGTGAGGCTATCACTGCAGGTTCGTGTGTGTGGTTATCTCCGTTGCAGGCAACGGCACTGTGCTGAGCTCAAGGCTAGGGATCCGGCAGCTCTGTCGCATGGCTTGTTTCCATGAAATTTAAGTGTTAAAAGCATCTCAATGCCACCACAGTGATTTTGCCTCTGGAGGGAGCGAGCAATTTTGGAGATGGGCTCCCGCAGGTCAGCCCGTGGCAGTGATGGTGGGGACGAGGGCCGCAGCGGGAGGACTGGGGTGCCAGGTCTGCCGCGACAGCAAGGGGGTCAGCTCCTTGCGGCTAATTTCCTTCCCTGCTGCACAGCCAGAAAAATGCCGTGGCGGGGGGGAGGGAGGGATCAACTGCTCCGAATAGCAAAAGGAGAATAAATAAAGAGAAGGCAGTATAAAAAGAGGCTTAACAGCAAACAAGCAAGCAAACATCCGGAGCAGCGAAGGAGCATCAGCTTCCTGATGCCTCCAGCAGCAGCTGGTGAAATCATGCGCAAAATATTGCAGCGTTAGGGCACACGCGGCGACAAGGTGTAGCGCTGTGATTATAATAAAGACAGACATGGGCCTTTAACACCTTCAAGCTGATGCTTTGATTGACTGTCTGAGCCTCGGTGCTGGCAAAACGGCTGTAGCCTGCTGATTGCCGGCGCCTATCTGATCCCGGGAGTGGGGAAGGAGGGCTGGAGAGGGTCCGTGCTCTGCGCCGGGCTCCCCCCTGCTGCTGGGTGAGCTGCAGGAGGAGCTGGATGTGCTGGGCCAGGTACAGGGGCAAATTCTGGGCCAAGGCGCTCAGATTTCATCCTGTGCTTTGCCTAGAAACATCTGGGATTCAGTTATGTTGTGGTCCAGCTATGTTATATTTTTGGGAAGCGTGTGTTCATTAGGAGCGTGCTGCTGCGTACAGCTCCTCGCACCCGTTGGGACTCGCCGCTGCGAGATGCCATCTTTTTACTGGCAGGGAAATGCCACCTCATCCTTGTCCCTTGCAGCTCCTGCCTGGTTTGTGCATGGTAGTGGTTTTCTTTGCACATGGAGCTGAAGTTGCTTCTCTGAGCTCGGTCTCTTCTATTTCATTCGTGGCTTGGGATTTGTCTCCAGACGTTCTGCAGTTCTGCATCTCCTTAGACTCCCTGGACACTTTCTGATCCAGAACTGTTTGCCACAGCAGCCACTCATCCGTGTCTAGCCGGATATTACAGCACTCAACTGATTCCTGTTAACTCCAGGATTTAAGCACCCAGCATGGCCCTTAGCGCTGAACAGCAGTAAATCTCCAGGTCCTTGTATACCGCGGCCTTTATTGGCAGCACCGAGGAGCAGCTAGGGCCACATGCAAAGAATGAAGGTGTCTAAGGAAGCCTGTGCAGAAGAATGACCATGGGCACGTAAGGTTTGCATGGTCCTTGGGACACCTTTCTGCTGTTCCCTGGAGGGAACCTGCCTCTGTCCTTGGGCTCCAAATGCAGGATTGGGGCCTCATCCAGTCTTTGCTCACCATGTGGGTTTTGCTGCTGTCTAGTGCCTGGTCCTTGCAAAAAGCGGATGCAGCGGGTTGTCCCCAGCTATTGCTCCAGGCTTCAGGGTTGTGTTTTCAGCTCTTCCTGCTGAACGCTGCCAGATGCAAGAAGGGGCAGGAGCAGGGCTACTGCATGGATGAGGCTGAATGCTCTGGCATCTTCCCTGCAAATCCCACCTTATTGCAGAGGAGTCTCAAGGGAATTAGACACTTGGTTCTCGCTGCGGTTTGGCAGAAACCAGGCGTCCTGAAACGCCGTGGCGCTTCCCAGCCTGTTGTGCTGTCCTCTCTTCCCAGTTCCCAGCATAGTCCCTGCGTTTCTGGGGCTGGAGCAGCCAAGTTGCGGGGACCACAGAGCCGTGGGGCCAAGTCCCTACATCTGGAAGGCCTGACGCCTGCTCTGCTCGTCCGCGTTGCCCTCTCGAGGTTGCTATGAATTATGGATAAGCCAAGGAGAGGACGAAGATGGGCCCGGCATTAATCATGCCCGGACAGGCTCCTATCTTGTTGATTTGCTTGGCATTTTTCCTTCTGCAGTAGTCCCCCACCACCGCTTTATTTTGCCCATATAGGTAAATGCATACATGCTCTTTCAAAGATGAAAATGGAGTCGCTGTACAGGCTGCAGCGAGCCTGGCTCTGGCGTGAACGGAGGGAGCAAGCTTGGCCCTTAATGAGGCGCAGGCAGGGCCAGACCTGAGCCGGCGAGGGGAAGAAATCACCCGTTTTGGGATCTCGCCACCTGCTTTACTGCAGAGGCTGGAAAAAGGGAGCAGGAGGGATCTGGTGCTCACGGGGCACATGGCCAAACCCTCTGAAACGCGATCGGAAGTGTCCGGGCCCCACCGAGCCCTTGGCGAGTTGCTCCCTGCCGGCACGGTGGCGTTGGGCGCCCCGTCCCCTCCCCTCCGCTCGGCTGGGTCCCGGCTCGTTGCTTTGCCGTCGTTAAGGATAAGGTTTACTGAGATTTATGGTGCTTTTGAGGAGGTTTCTAGGAAGTGATGCCTTTTGCCCTCTGAATTACCAACTTCTCTCACTCTTTCTCTCCCCAGAGCTCAGATCCATGACTTGACTGACACAAAAGCTTTCCAGCTTTGGAGACTGAAAGAGACAAACAAGCAATTTGCAGGAAATTATCCTTTGGGATTCCTCCTCTCTCCAGGCAGCTTAATTGGGTGAGCTCAGGGTGGCTTTAATTGCTGTTTTCAATGCGCAACTTCACCCCCTCCTCTGTTTTTTCTCTCCAATCTCTCTCTCCTTCCCCCTCCTCCTCCTCTTCCTTCCTAGCACCATTTATCTTCCTCCTCCTACACCATCTCCCCTTCTTGGTGTTTTTTCCCAATATCCCTCGGAAATGGTGACAAGCTAAAAGCTGAAGTGCCGTCGCGGGTCTTCACCCAGTCACGGCTGACAGGTCCTCCAAGACTTTGGCGCTTCCCAGAGGGCAATGAACCGGCACGGAGACGCACCGGATTCACTCCAGGGATTTGTGACGGTGGCACCGGTGAAAAAACGAAACCCACACGATTTGCGTTGGCTTTGGGTTCGTCTCATCCCAGAATTAGCTTCGATGTGTGTTTTCTGGGTCAGATTCTCAGTGGTGTGAATCAGTCTCATCCCACTGAGTTCCCAAAGAGGACACGGGGTACGTGAAGGTGACGCTAGGATGGATTATATGGAGAAGGGCATTCAGAGCCGGTGGACATATGTGTGGACATCTCCCTGTCCTTCCTCCGTGGCCTGAAATCCTCCTATCTGCTACCTATATGTCCTTGCGCTCTCCCCGCCAGTCCCCGATGCCGCTGGAGCTCTCTCTGCTGCTCACGAAGGCAAAACTCCCTGTTGGGGGCTTTGCTGTTCGCTTCAGATCAGCGTCTGAATTTGATGTAGCCTCTGGAAATGAGAGGGAATAAGCAGGCCCACTCCTGGGCAAGCGACAAGGGACCGGTGGATCGCTCGTGCTCCCCAGGGACACAGCACGAGCATCCAAGTGGCGCGCGCTGCGCCGTGATGAACAGGGGATGATTTAAAAATGGCAGCTGAAGCCCAAATTCTGTCCGTAAGAAATGCATAAACTAGTTAAAACTAAATTGATTAGCCAAGGATATCCTCTTAACACTCTTTAAACCCTAGCATCTGTTTGTAATAAATAATTCAGCCAGTAGGTATTAATGAGGAGGCCAGGCGCAGCGGGAGAGGAGGCTGCGCAGAAACTCCGCCGAGATGCCGCGCTGCCAAGGAGCGAGAGCCGCAGGAGCGGCCGCGCACGGACGCCCGGCCGCGTGCTTCCCGGGGACCTCGTGGTGCGCGTGGCAGCAACACGTGGGTCCAGCCGTGTCCCCACTGCAGTTTCCGATGGGCGCGGGAGTTGCATTGAATGCACGCGTGTGCTGCCTGTCGCCACCGGGTTCCCCGGGAGCAAGCGAGCGCCCCGGTCCCGGCGTGGGCTGCAGCCGCTCGTCCCGGCCTGGCCTGCCACAGCCCTGGCTCCGGGCAGCAGAACTGGCTGTCACAGGATGATAATTGTTGGGTTTTTCCCTTTATTTTTTATTTTTTTATTTTTTATTTTTAATCAGTGCTACCAGCTGCTGTGCCTAATCCATGAGGGGCCGCTCCTGGCAGCGACAGTGAGCCATCAAGCCCGAGCCCGTCTCCCTGCTCCGATGGAGGAGCCAGCTGGAGTCGGACCAAGGAGGAGAGTGAGTAATGAACTGCGGGTGGTGCAGGTTGTCCCGCAGCTCCAGATGGGGGGCCGGGAGCAAGGGCCGGCCCGGCTGGTACCCGACCAGGCTGCTTGCATCCCTGCAACTAAGCCGGTGAGGTCAGAGCTAACGGGATCACTGTGTCTCTGGAAAGCATAAATCCCGCAGCACGCACAGCCCAGGAGAGGCTATTTGGCTCCCTGCTGTAGCTGGTCCTGCAGGCAGGGATGGAGCCGGATGGGGTTGGGGGCAGGTGGATGCCGGACACCCAAACCTGCTAGGAGCTGCGTGCCGGAGGGAGGGAAGGGCGATGCAGTGCCCTGTTGCAGTGCATCCCGCTGCCGTTGTGCTTCCCTGCAGGGCAGAGCTTCGGTTCCCACTTTGCAGGTGTCAAGGGTATGGGATGCGCTGGAGGTCTCTGGGCAGAGCTGGCTGGAGGTGCTGAGGGTCCGAAGTGCTGCAGTAATGACGTGCTCAGCACCTTTTCCGAGTTTCCCCTGGCCGCTGTCCCACCGCTGGGTTGCGTTTGCATGGCCACAGCCCAGACAACATCTGTAACTCCAGCTCCTGCAGGGGCAAATCCAGCCTGGGTACAAGAGGGGGCAGCTATTGCTCCCTTAATCCCTGCTCCCAATGCAGCTGCAGTGGGCTTTCAGCCAAGCTAGCAAGAACCAAATATATTACTTTTGAAGCGTGGTCTAAAACACATTGCCTTCTCCCATCCCTCTCTGGGCTAGAGGATGTTTCACTCCCATGCAGAAAGGACCTCCAAGGCCAAGTGCTCAGTCCTGGGCCATGGGATTCGGGGACAAGACTTCTCCAAAGTACCTCTTGGCAACTAGGAAGTGCTTGCGCAGAGATATGCTCGTTGCACACTTGGACGCTCTTGTGCAAGCCTGGCTTTTGTCGCAAGCTGATGCCACCCAAAGCCAGCAGCAGCTGGGATGGCTTATTGTTACTGTGAAATAGTGGCCGATGATTGCAGTGTTAATCAGGCTTTTTAGGGCCCTCTGCAAAGCTACCCGAATGAAATATTTTGCCTCCTGTATTTTCTGCTGCTCCTCCAGCTGCTTGGCTTCAGCTCCAGGGCCAAGAGCTGGTGGCAAGGCAGCTCCGGTGCCCGTAGCCGGCTGCCTCCGAGGGAGCGGGTCAGGGACTAGGGCTGTGGCACCCAGCGCAGCCGAGGGCCCAGGGTAAACAGTGTGACCGCTTTGGAGCCAAAACACCCTTCTCGGGGCTTCCCAAAGGAGACCTGTAGGTGGATGATGCTGAGGGGATCAGAGCTGCTGGGAGAGCTTTGGGAGAGCAGGATGAGGTGTCTCTGTCCCGGATGCTGGAGTCTGCGCGTGGCCGTCATCGCCTGTGCCCCGGGTGTGAGGCTGCTCCCTAATCTTGTACCCAGCCGAGCATCGCTCCCGCTGCTCCATCCTCCGCCAAAAAGGCTCCCCGAGCTCCTGAGGCCACGACAAGGTGCTCCTGCCATTAATCACCCCCTCCAACCAGTGTCTGTGGAGGAATTAAACTCATTTGTCACTGCTGCTCTGTTCCCATCCACCCTTCTCCCAGTGCGCTCGTCTCATGGGACCCGCTGCTCACGGTAGCCCTGTGCCCCCGATGTCCTCGGGCACCCTTCGTCCAGCAGTCCCAGGGCAAGGCTGAGCCACTTCTGTGCTCAGCGCCCACTCCCGAAACCACCAAGGTTCCAGCGGGAAATTCCCTGCTAGCTGCAAGGTTGAACCAACCCATTTGCTCCACCAAAGCTGCTGGGAGATGTTAATGGGCATCATGTGTCCTGCCTGTCCATGGTGGCTGGGATTGAAGTGTCCTCCCCTGCCCCAAGCTGCTCCGTGCCCCGCACCGCATGCAAAACCTCAGCCAGGACTGTCACTCGCAGAGCAACAGGTTTGTTTTCCCCCTCCTCCATCCCCTGGTGCTATGCAACCTCGACACGCTCGCTAAAACCCGCTCCGGCGGCATCGCGCTCTGGCTTGCAGCATGGCCCATGGGAACGCTCCCCCGGTAGCAAACAAGAGCTGCTCATTAATTAGCCTCCCGTTACTCCAGAGCATCCCCTGCAATAATGCACGGCTCCTGCCTTTTAACTGCCTACAAGCAATCACTCAGCCTCCAACAAAAACAGAAGGAACAAGCCCCTCGTCATGTCGTTAGTGATAATTTTCCTGGCTGTTAACCTGCTCCTCTGCTCTAATTTCTCACTATACAGCCCCAGAGGCCGTGGGGAAGGATGGGAGCCAAGTGCAGCGCCGGGTCCGCTGCTGACCTGGTACTAGTTACCCTGAGCCACGCTTTTAGAGGCGGTTTGGGGCTGAACTCCTTTAAAGGTAAAAGCTGTTGTCTTATTCCTGCCTCTAAACTTTGCCCCGTCTGCCTGCTCTGTGCGCTGGTTTGGCAGGGCAGAAGGGCGTGCTGGAAGGCATCTCCTAAATCCCCACGGCATCTCACGTGCGGCAATAGGAAAAGCAGCCAGGATTTACGCTGCTGATAGTTCATGAATGACTGGATCTCCATGGAAAGCCAGTTGGGGGTTGAATGCCGGCGTGCAAGGTGCTGTACGACCCTGGCCAGGCGCACGTGGCTGCGATGGGACCGCAGCGACGTGAACCCGCAGCAACGTGGGCTGCGCTGGGCTCCTGGCGGCCGTCCCCAAGCTGTGTTGGGCAGACAGCAAAGAGCCTACTGATTTGTGTGAAAAAGGATGGAAAATGTGAATGACTGTAATTGGGGGTTTTTGCATTAGTCCTGGAAATCTCATGTCAGTCTTGGAAATGCAGGCTCTGCCCCTAAACATCTTATAGTCCAAGGAAAATACAGTGCTGTCAGGGATGTCAGCCTTGCTGGGCTAGTCCCAAGGAGCCGGCTGTTTTCTTCCCTTGTTGCCTGTAAATCCCCGACACGCTCAAAGCCTCTCTCCCGATAGGGAGCCTAGTGCCGAGCTCCGCATAAACCTGCGCAAGCTCGGCGGCTTAGCACGCCGAACGGAGTGTTCTTAGCCAGCCTCGTGTCGGCAAATCTCCATATTTCTAAGGGATAAACATTCACCTCTCCTCCCTCCGGCTCTCGCTTTTTTACCGTTTTTTCCAGCGTCGGAGCGGTGGCAGGCTGTAACTGCCGGAAGGACGGCGGCCAGCCGGGGCCCGCGGGGCTCGTCCCCGTTCGGGGGGCAGCGCAGGGTGCTGCTCCGGGCTGGCCGGGCTGCCCAACGCGTAGGGCTGATGCTGCAAACCTGGCTGCAAACCTGTGCGGGGTTTAGACGAGAGGCGAGGCCGGATCAAAGTGGCCTCCAAGCCCTGAGACGCCAACCGTTTGCTCCTGGCCGGGCTGTCAGATGCCTACAGCTCTCCAGCCCCGTCCCAGGGCGGCGTGTGAGCGGACGGGAGGGTAAGAGGTGGTGAGCCAGTGGGAGGAGGAGGAGGAGGAGGAGAGAGAGAGGCAGAGCTGGTTCCTGAAGCACCAGGGGAGGCTGAGGATGTAGATCACCAGAATTGGCCGGGGACAGGCCATAAAACAAAAAGGTATTATAATTTATGATGCACAATAAAAATATCCTGGGAACCCGGGTTATGAAGAAGGATTCATTCTCTTGTTGACTCGGTGTATCTCTAAAGATGATAAACGACATTATAACTCCTCTTTATATCTGTGAGAGCTGGAAAATCCACCCCAGCTCGGAGCTCTGTCCCCATCCCCTCCTGCTGCCCAACTGAGCCAGGCTGCTAAAGCCCGGCCTGAGGACTCCGCTCTCGGGGGTCCTGTCCCTGGTGGGGACAGCCCACAAAGTCCCATCCCCACAAAGAAATGAGTCTGGGCAGCCTCAGCATTGCTCAAGTCCAGGAATCCCTGAGCAGAGCACGGACTTTCCAAAAGGGCCTTTTAGCTGGTGCTGAGACCTGAGAAGCTGAGTGTCTCCTGAGGTACCGAAACCAGCTTCCCCTGATGGCCCTGCCAATACAACCCCTTATACGCGCGTGCTCCGTGGCCGCAGCCAAATGCTGCAGAGCGATGTATAAAGGTGGATTAGTTGCTCGCCAGGTGGATTTAAAGAGTTAGGAAAGGAGAACGAAGCCAAAGCCTTCTTTAAACCCGCGCAGGCAGCCCTGGCATCGCTTCCCTCCCCTCTGCACAAAGCCGGCAGCCGGGTGTCTGCTTTGATGAGGGCCCTTGATGCCTCCGGGCCTCCAGGCACCGAATAAAAGGTTTAATTACCCACTGCCGCACCGGGAGCCGCTGAGGTGCCTTCTGGCCATACCTTGGCATGGAAAAACTTCCTGCAGAAAGAGCCGTTTCCATTTCATGTGCAGCATCGTCGGCTGCTCTGAAGGCTGCTTCCACACCGGAGTGCCGAGCCCCGGCCCGGGGCCTCCTCGCCTCCAGGGTTTATATTCCAGGGAGGTGTTTTCCTGCGGCTGTTTCTCTTCCTGCTCTTGCACGCTCTTTCATGCCTTTCCTAGTGGATGCAGCTGAAACGCCGTGACTTGGCCGGTTATTGCCTGGTGGGACGGGGGCTCGGAGGCTGGCTGGTTGCCGGCAGCTATTTACGGTGCAGGTACGAGGTCCCGAACGAGGACCGATGTCCTCGGCACAGAGTGACGGACCTGCCGCACGCCGCTGCCTGCCTTGCAGCAACGCCTGCCCGGGGAGCGACGTCCGGCTCACAGCACGCCTTCCCCGCGGATGGGTTTTAGCAGCACGAGCGTGGTGGGACGGACCCTGCGGCCCTGGGGCTGCATCATCCCAAACTTGCCATTCCAGCATCGGGAATGGCGAGCCGTTTGTGCCTGGAAATGGAAATGCTGCAGCTGGGGCTTGGGGGGACTCCTGTTCCTCACCAAAAATTCGTATCAGGGCAGCAGCTAACGCGAGCTCGTTTTTAGCGCTCCAGCTGAGCGCTGCAAAGGTCACGGGTTGTCGGACGCCAGCCGGCTGATCCGCACCGCTGGGATGTGCCTGCTTGGACTCGCCGCGATGCTGGGCTCCTTCGGCACCTGGAAATTTCCCATGTTTTCCAAATCCGGTGGCGCTGCAGCCGGCTCCTCCGCTGCTGACGGGCGGTGACGACTTCCCTGGCGCTCCTTGGCTCTCCTCTGTGCGCGGCTGCAGTCCTGATGCCTGATGCTGTCCCCATTCCCGTGGATCAGCCGGGGGCTGAGATTGAAGGGAATCGCTTTGAGCAACAAATTTTCTTGGGAACTGCCAAGGAAAGCTGCTTGCAGGCACCCTGGTCTCTCCTGAATCTCCTCCTCTGCACATCCCAGACCCACCAAGCACAGACAAGCCTCAAGTATTCCCCAAATGAGTCATTAACGAGGGCCTGCTAACAGGCGCTCCTTGAAAAAGGCCCCCGAAGCCTTTGGAAACATGGGGAGCTGGAGCACTTGGCTTTAATCATTCACTGAAAGTGGCTTCATTTTCACTGGGAGATGGGGGCTGCCTCATCCGATAAAACACGCGGTGCCGCGGGGAGGCAAGCGCGCCGCTCCCAGCTGCCGCGGGCCCATGTGCCACCTTTCCCCCTTGTAATTTCTTAATTGGGTTTGGAATATTTTATTACTCCCGGCTCTCGTCTGCTTTTTGTTCGGCGCGGTGTTCCTCCTCCCCTCTCGCTCCAATTAAATTAGGTGCTAAAATCTATCGCTCCAGCCTGCTGCTGGTCCGCTTGCTGCTCCGTGGTGGGTTTAAGAGCCTGGTCCCGGTATCTCCCGTGTGCCGAGCCCTGCTCCAGCGTGCTCCCGTGGGCGCAGCAGGATGATGCACCGGCTCCTTCTGGCAGCGGGATGCACCTCGGCTCTGCCGGCCCTTGAAATGAAAGCGATGGGGGGGGCGAGCGCTGGGGCGGCTCTGCTCGTGGTGCGGCGCCCTGCCAGGTGTCCGGCCGCGCTCCCGCAGCGAGCCCCGGGTGCCCCGCGCCCGGCTGCGCAGGGAGCCGCAGGCGCTGCCGCCGCTGAGCGAGAGGCGCCGGGAGGGCAACGGTCGGGCTCCTGGCGGCGGCAGCTCGCCGTTTTCCTGCAAGGAAAACCAGGGAATCTAGGGGGATTTTCTGGGTATTTACTTACTTGAATTTTAACTTAAGAAATGAGACCGGGAAAGACGCTAAGGATTTTTGGCAGCTGAGCACACCCCTTCCTGCCTCCCGATGGCTCCTTAGCTGCAGAGCCTTGATCCATTGATTTCGTTTTGCTGCCATCAATAAAGCCCACGTCTAAGGGAAACTGCGGGGTGGAGGGAGGGAAGGGAATCAGCTCGAGCTGGAAACTCGTGCTGAAGTGGAGGGTGGAGACCAGGCCCGTGCTAACAGCTAAAGAGGGAGTGAATAATAAACAGGGGTGGTGGACGTTTGGCAAGATAAATGGCACGTGGAAAATGCGCTCCTTGGAAATTTCATGGGGATAAAAATGATTTAAAAAGGCGCTGTCAAGATAAAAATCATATCTATTCAAGGAAAGCTCCTTATGAGTGTTATTAATAGTACCGGAGATTGTTGCACTGAGAAGGGCTTTAAAATACAGCGCTTGCTTTCCGCTGCCTGGTTTAATTTCTGCAGCCCGCTCGGCCGGGCAGCGCAGCGATCCCCGGGCAAGGCCGCAGCGAGCGCTGGGGCGACGGCGCGACCGCCGGCTGCGCAAGCGCTGCGTTCCCTGAACCCGTCTCACGGCCGTCGCGGAGGCTATCGTTTCGGGGTGCGGATGCTCGGCCGTGCACCCTGAGCGAAAGCCTCCCAGCGATGGTGCCTTCCCTGCATCCCGCCTCCGACCGCGGGATTAGGGATTGCGCTGGCATCGCAGCCCTCCTGCCCGGGTGCATAATTGCAGGCTGGGGTCCGGCTGCCTCCTCGTCTCCTTGCTGCCATCAAGGCCCTGCTAACGCGAGTCCCTCCGGCCCGGCCCATCATCGCTTCCCAAAGCGGAGCCTCCATCGGCACTGGGACTGGTGTTTCTCTATTTCCTCTTTCTTCCTTTTTGCTCAACTTTGCAGCAATAGCCAAAGTTCCCATGGCAATGCGGGAGCTCTCCCGCATTTAAACCTGGAAAGCCTGGCTTGCTTCCAGCGGAGAGACCCGAGGAGCTGCTCTCATCCTACCGCAGCTTTGCAGGTATCCATCGGAGGCTCCCGGTGCGCGCGGGTCTGCTCGGGCACCGCGGCCGTGCTGGGGCGAGCGGTTCGGAGCGTGCTGGGCAGCACCGAGGGGCGAGGAGACTCGTGGTGCCCAGCTCTGACCTGCCTGGTCTTAGCATCCCCCCGGCCGCCGGTGGACGAGGGGCCGGAACGCCTGGCCGGGGCCGCGTTGCGCAGGGCTGTCCTGCTCCGGGCTGGTGTCTCCCCCCGGTTTCACGCCGCGTGCGCGAGGCTGGCGCCGGCGAGCGGTGGCTGATTTCAGTGTGTGATGAAGCACGAGGGAGACCTTGCTCGGACGAGGACGTGGCGGAGGTGAGTCGCACCTTGGGCTTTAGCCCGGCACCCTTCGGGAGATGCCCAACGCGGGCTTGTTGGAGGAGCAGTGCCAGGGGCTAGCGCTTTTCCTCCTGCCTCACCTAAGTTTTCCTGGCTCTGAAGCCCGTTATTTCATGTTCTGACCTGTCCTGTACGCCCAGAGGACGGATCACACCTTTCCTCTCTTGCACCTTTGAAAATGGTGATCGTGTCTCCGCTTATTCTGCTCCCACCTGCGCAACCTCAGGTCTCGCTCCCCGGCCCCCCCCCGTCGCTCCCGTTGCTCTTCCCGCACCCTTGGCACCCTGCAGCCGCGGGAAGGTCCGTGGTCGCTGCCCGGCTTCCAGGTCCCCCTGGAAAAGGGCCTCCGCTGCTGGGCTTCGAGCTGCCTGGTTTGGAAGCCGTGAAAGCAGAACTGGGAATTTAATGGCAACGTTAAATATACGGCCGATTGCTAGGTCTAATTCGGATTTCAAAGCAAGTACGGCCCGGGGAATTAAAGAGGAAGATGAGTTTCACTACAAGGTAAATAAAAATTAACTGGTGGTGATATAAATATACCTGCAGATTAAAAGCGGGTGCGTTTCTTTGAAATACACTCCATTAGAGAAGTTTTTTTTTTTTTTTTTTTAATAAAAGCTTCATAACCACGGGAAATTTCGAGGACTGACAACCGATAAAAACAGCCCGAGCTTCAGTATCTAACTCCGCGTGTTTACGAGCGGTTAGTGCTGCTCACATAAAATAAAAGCACTGCCACAAGTTAAACCGCCACAAATTACCTCCCGGGAGAAGGGACGAGGAGGGACCGAGCCGGCCCCGCGGGATAACCGCGCTCCGGCTACGGGGTTTGTTCTCGCTGCTCCCGCTGCTGGGCTGCAGGTTGATCTGCTCCTTGGTTCGGACTCTGACCGTGTCCTTCGCCTCCCGTCTTGGCCTTCAGACCTCCATGGAGCCGAGCATCCCTCCTCCTCCTCCTCCTCCTCCTCCTCCTCCTCCTCCCTCTTCCTCTCTCCCTGGCGCTGCCTTCCTCCCTCTTCCTGCTCCTCCTCCTCGCCCTCTCCCGCTGCTTTCCTCTCCCAGCATCCGCAGCCGGGTTCAGCGGTTGGCGGCACCGGGTGCAAAGCAGCCCGCACGCGCTGGATCCTCTCCCCGACGTGCTAGACGGCGGCGGCTCCGCGGCGGCTCCTCCGTGGGCCGGGGGGATCGAGCCCCGCAAGCAGGCAGCGAGAGCTAATATCCGAAGGAAAAGGGGAGGCGGGGGGCTGACCCCCACCCCTCTTTCTCAGATTGGAATCAGAGCGGTGACGCTGTTAGGAGCATGATTCAGAGTTTATGAACACATTATTTATATTGATTTATCCCTGCAGCCACCAAGGCTTCTCGAAAATAGTTAGGGCTGGCACGGCTGGCGCTGGAGCTAAGCATGGACATCACGGAAGGAAAACCGCAGGCTTGGGCTCTGCCCCGCAAACACAGCGCGTTGCAGCATCCGCGTGTTGCACCCTGCCCGGCTCCTGCCCCACATCCTGCGGCCAACGGGTGTCCGGGAGGTGCCGCCGCAAAGGCGGGATGGCTGGCGGCGGGAAAGGGCAAGGCCCATATCCCAGGAATATGCGTCTTTAGCTTCCATAAGCTGTCCCGGAGACGGCAAGCCCGGCAGCCCCACTCTCCTCCCGAAGAGAGGGAGCAAAAGCCGGCGCAAAGCTGGTGCTGCCAACGCCGGGTGCCCACGGCGGGCGAGGGGCAGCGCGGGGGCTGCCGGCCCGGCCGCATCCAGGTGCGGGGCATGAGGGCAGATCATCCCTAGTGGGGCAGAGCCAGGAGCCTGGGGGGTGATTGGCAGCAGGCAGCACCCGCTTGCCCTTGATAAGGGGCTGGTGGGGGCTCCTGGGGCTGTTTTGCAGGCAGGGGAGGTGGTAAATGCATGCACGAACCCTGCTTTGCGTTTAGCAGAGCTGCGTGCGGGACGTCGCCAAGCCGGGGTCCGGCACATCCGTCTCCTGCTGAAGCCGAGGGTGTTGTGGCGGGTGCGAGGCCGATGCAGCGACGGCGATGCGGTGAGTGCTCCTGCTTTTGAAAAAGCAGCTTCGGAGTTTGCAAACAGCTCGGCAGGGAGCGTGCTGGCGGTCGGGGGTTATCAGCTCTGCTGCAATAGCATCCGAGCTCAGCGGTGCCTGGGCTGCCAAGGGCAGTGTTTCCCATGCCGGTGGCGCTCCCTTTGCAGTGGCCAGGGGGACGGCAAAGGCTCTTGCTGCAATCGGCACCAGGGCAGGTTCAATGCTTTGGTGCAAGCTCAGTTTGGCTTTGCAAGTCGGCTCTAATTCTGCACCCTGCTCAGCACCGTCGCCCCGAGCGGGGCTGTCGGCGGAGCCATCGCTCACCGCGCCGGGGCTAGCCGCGTCCCACGCCTGCTCGCTCTTATCTCACTGCTTATTGCTGTAAATTATTAAAGCCCGAAACGCTGACTCAACATCGGAGGCTGGAGGAAATTTTTATGCATCCATCAAAGCGGCGAGTCCCCCTCCCGTCTGCGCCGTGTCACCTTGCAGCGGGCTCCCTCCCGGCGCCGCGCTGAGCCTGGGGCTGGCGGGTGCACGAGTGACTCAGCCCCGCCGGAGCAGCCCGAGCTCCCTGGGTGCCTGGTGGCCGCATCCCTCGGGGACCGGCCGGAGGGAGGAAGGGGACGTTTTGTTTGTGTGCTTATTCGCCGCTAATTTATTAAAGCGCCGCGGGGGCCCCGCTAATGAAGTGTTGAAGATGAATGGGGGCCGGGCGGTGTTACGGGGGGGCTGGAAGGAGAGTTAATTACCCTGGGAAGCTTGGCGCAATGAGTGCTTCGTAGAGCGAAAGCCGACAGCACCTTGTTCATGATGCATTTGGCCGGTGCGTTCCCAACGGGAGCCCATGGGCACGGACCCGCATGACATCTCCGGGGAGGGATTTGAGCTGGGGTCACAACATGGGGATGCCAGGGATTATCCATCCCCTCCTTGGAGGGACAAGGGGAGACGGGAGGAAAGGATGGCGCGGAGCTGAGTGCGAAATGCAGGGGCGTTTTCCATGTGCTTGACCTGGTGATTTGCCTGGCGCATCCTAACTGGATAGAAACTAAGATGCACCCTGAACTCTGAATCACGTTTGGGGAGAGAAAGCTGAAGAAAGGAGGTGTGCGGCTGGGCGAGGGCTGCCAGCCCCTCGGGGGGGGGGGATGAAGGCGCCGGACGAGTCCCTGGGGCTCAGCCCTGGCCAGCAGCACCCGGGCGAGGATGCGGGAGCCGCTGGGGCGGCCGGTTGGGTTCGTCTCTTCCCGGCACTGTGGGAAAGAACTGTGGTGGCGGCAGCGCCGGGGTTATCTGTTAATCCCTGCTCTCTGTTGGAAATTTAATGAGCGATCCCGGGGCTCAGGATGTCCGGGACCGCGGCGGCCCGCGGAAGCAGCCTGCGTGGCCAGACTGCGCCTGCCTGAGCGGGAGCCGGGACCGGGGCTGCCGCATCCCGGCTGCCGCAAGAAATAGGCTTTGCTGCCATCTACCTCTCCTGGGCTCCCCGGCAGCCGACGGGGGGCGGCGGGACGCCCCGGCGCTTCCCTTCCCCTGCCCGGCTCCTTCCCGCGGCGGCAGCTCAGCGCTCCGGCCAACACGTCTCCATCCCTCTCCGGAGCCGCCGGGCAACCATGGGGCCCCGTGAGCGCGTTCTCCCCCCTCCGTTCCCGTCCTCGATTTGTAATTTTGTGTTATCCCCCGAAATCTGTGCTCCTGCTGGTGTTCTCTAGACCTTAAAGAATATTTAACCGCCTGTTAAATTATTTATCCCTCTGAGGTTTGGTGCGCTCAGGGCAGCTCGCGGGCCTCCCGGAGAATTAACTAGAGCCATAAATCAAAGCGACGTTTGAGAAATTTCCCATTGCACGTGTTGATGGCGGCCTGGCCTCTGAAATGCCGCTTGCAGGTTGGGAGCCAGGCGCTGCCACTTGGTGCTATTACTTGTTTAGGAGCTTGTTAAATTTAGAAGTTAAATAGACTCCAGGAAATGGATGAGACGCACCGAGTGCAGGCTACCGGGGAAATTGGGTGGCTGCCACCCCCTAATACACCTTTTAAAGGTTAATTTATTTATTTATTTTATTTATTTATTTATTTATTCAGGCTTTGCACATCGCCAGCGTCACTGCAGGCGCGAGGGCTCCCTCCGCGCAGCAGAGCGGGGCTGCAGCAGGCTGCGGCGCTGCTGCCCGCCGGGGTGACGGCGATGGGCCCCCTCCCGCACCCTCTTCCAGGAGGAAGCGGGTGATGGAGATACTGGCAGGGAAGCAAAGAGCGAGCGCTAACACGTTCCCGGAAAGGAGGTGTTGGAAAGGCCAGGATTAAAGCAGCTAGTGGGCTGCAGAGGGAGAAAGAAATCCCATCACCTGTTTGTGCCTTTAGATACATTCGACTCCGCTGATGCGTGGAGCGGTGCTAGCGATGAGCAAACATATTGATCTTGCAGAGCCGAGCGGGCCCGGGAGCTGCAGAGCTCGGCCCCGAGCAGCCCCCCGCTAAAACCCTCCTCCTCCTCCACCACCCTGCGATGCAGCGACGGCTCGTGCTCCCGGAGGGCGATGCCCTCTCCCGAGTGCGCTTACTCGGGCGCTCGCTGCTCCGGCTGCTTTTACCCCAGTTTCTAAGGCACCACCCAGGATGGAGCTGGGTCTCCGGCATCCTGCTGTGGCACTTCCATGAGGGAAAACAGCCTAAATGCATTTCAAAAGGATTTGGTAGCCAGTGCATGTTTCCTTATTTTGAAGAAGCGAGCTGTGGCTTGGGCATCCCTAAAACCTGGCGGGAGGCTTGGGAGCAGAGGGAGGTGGCGGCTGCCTTCGCAGGCTCCCGACCCCGTGGCTTGTTTCCAGGATGCTCCCTCTGAAACGAGGACCGGGCTGAGCTCTCCGTGGGGTCTAAGGTCTCCCTTTGCAGCCCTTCACTCAATCAGGCCTTTTCCTTTGGGTGCCCTGGTTTCTCCCCGTGCTGGGAGCTTTTGCAGGGGTGGCAGTTGCCCCTGCAATGCTTGAATTCGCTTAGCGTTTCATCTTTCCCAAAAACATCGTGATTTTTTCATTGCCATCAGCAGTTTTCCAACAGAAGCCACCTGTATTGTCCCTGCTCCCGAGCAGCCTCGGGAGGCTGCTTTTGCTGCCGACTGCAAAGCGCAAACCATTTCCATGACAGCTTTCCTGCTGCGATCCAACTTTTCCGTGCCGCCTGCCCCATCTGATGAGACTTTAAGCACACTGGTTACGGGGTCGTTTGCCCTCGCTCCTGTCTCGCGTTAGACGCGGGGCTGCCCCGAGGCACGTGGCTGTCTGTCAGCGCAGCCAAATGCACGTCTCCAAAGGCTGGTTTGGGAGCGATTCCCTGTGCGTCGAGCCGTGGCCAGGAACCGGTGCAAACCCCGGCAAGCACTGTGTTTGCACTGGAGTCGTGCTTGGCCCAATGTCTCTTTTAGCCCTCTGCTCATCAGCTGGGAAGTTCATGAGACTGCAGCCGCTTTCTTTCCATGCAGGTAGACAGGAGCCCGAGGTCAGCTCTTCCCCCCCGACAAAATGGAGAGTTAATAATTCCCCGTCTAACGAACCTGGCAGAGGGTTTTGCAGCCAGGAGGGTTTTGCAACCAGGCGCCTTCGCCCCTCGGCAGTGATGCCCGTTGCATCCCCTGCTCTGCCCCGCGTCCCCTCCTGCGCCCGCTGCCCGAAGCAAGGACGAGAGCTGCTGCCCTGCAGATAGACAAGCCCTGACCCCCCTTTCCTGACCGCATTAAATCACTGGGCTCCCCACATCGTAGTGCCAAATCCTCGCGCGCAGCCCAGCGAGGATTTTCTCCCCCGAGCACCGTCGCTGCACGCGGGAGGCTCCGGCGCTGCCCCGGGGCCCTTGGCTGCAGCCTGTCTGCTTCGCTCCCGCCGTTTATTCCCCATAGAAATGAGAATTTTGGTTCATCACGTCTGCCTGGGGGCAGCGAGCCGCCAAGCGAGCGGGAGAAGGAGCCTGCAGCAGCGAAACGGCACCGTAATAGAGGTATTTATTACCGGCACGAGGAAATGGATAAGCTATTCCCGCTCCTTCAGCTCTCAGTCATCGCCGAGGGGAGAGGAGGAGTGGGCAGCTCGCGCGGAAAATAGCCAGAAGTCTGTTTTCTGCCCATTCGTCAGCCTGACGGATGAGAAAAATATAGGCAGCGCAGACAGAGGAGGAGGAAGGAGCCTGGAGACGGCGGGCGCGTGTCTCCGCCGGAGCCGTGAGCCGCCCGGATTCACGGCGCTGTCGGGGCCGGAGCCGCGGCTGTTCCCGGGCTGTTAAAAGCCCAAGAGGTTCAAAAGTCCTCGAGCCGCCCCAAAGCCCCGGGGCAGGAGCAGCCGGGGCCCCGCTGGGGCTGTCACAGCGATGCCCAGCGTCGCGGCCGAGGCGTCTCGGACTTGTTAAGAGAAATTTGTGGCAGAGCTGGGCTTGAAACCTGGGTTTCTGAGCCTGGAGGCATCACACATCTCCCCTTAGGGAGGAAGAGCCTTGGGGCCCCCCGGATCATTAGTTTATTTAAAGTGCTCAGCATCTACTGGAGGAAAGCACTAGGGAGTTAAAAACAAAAAAACAAACAAAACAAACCTGAAGTATCGAGCACTAATAATTCCCTACTTTTATTTGCTGTTATCCACCTACATGAAAGAGGCTGGGTTTTTGCTGACACTTTCTTGCTGGGAATTGACTGCTGCCTGAATCATCTGTCCAGGACCATTTGCTCATAAAAGTAAGGAACTGCTGTTTTGAATCTTATTATTGCTGCTAACGTGTCGCAGGCAGTGGTGATGGATTCGGAGAATCTCTGCGCAGGCTGGGAAACGTCCGTGTCTGGAAACGGCGCCGGCTCTGGTGTTCGTGCAGCCTCCTGGAGGGGGAAATGCTGCCTGAAGCCTTTGCTTCCCTGAGTGGGATAAGCTCCCGGGGTGATTTGTGGCCGGGGCAGGCTGAATGGTGGCTTTGGACAGCAAATCTGTACCTGGGTTTGGCTAGACACTGCCGAGCATGGGGCTGCCGGCCGGCTTTGCTCGCCCGTCCCTCTTGCACGGGTTTCCCCGGAGCCGCTGATGACCTGCACGAGGCCAGCGGCTCCGAGGGCGCTCCGGGAGCCGGCCCTCATCCGGGATCTGCCTCGGAGTGAGCACGGCACAGCAGCCCCAAAACACCCAGGTTCAGTGGGGCTGGAGAGACTTGCCAAGCAGCAGACTGCAGTGCAGCCCCGGGCTGGGAAACCACCAGGGCTTGGGGCAAGGAGGAGGGATGGACCAACAGATGGGCCGTTGTGGAGATTGCCCTCATCATCCCTGCTTTTGGGGACTTCCTCATTTTGGAAGCCTCCAAAAGTAGGGATGTTACTGACTGCGAGCTGCTTTTCCCCTGGCTGTCGTTTGCACAAATGATAACTGATTTAGAATGAATTGAGCCGATTACTGCGGTTTTCTTAAGGCAGATGACGCCAATACTTGGGTAAGGAGCAGCAGTCCCAGCTGCAGCCTGGATGAGAGGTGCTGAAATGCCCTTTGGGCCTGAATTTCTGACTCTGGCTTGGTTTCCTGGTCTAGGTCTAGCTTCTTTACTCAATTGCATGTGGGTTTAGGTGGTAGCAGCTGGGGGCTGCTGGCTGGGCTGAACAACCTCAAGCCCGTGGTGCTGGCGAAGGTGCTGGTATCCTGCTCTGTGCGCGGTTATTCATCATGAATGAACGATATTGGAATGATCCTTGCTCTTTGCAAGCAAGCAGTGCCTGAAAATACCTATGGATTAATGGAAAAGTGAAAAGAAATAACTCTTGAATGATTTTCAAGGATGGGAGCTCAGAGATGGGTTTGGAGATCTGCCAGTTCCTCAATCAGTGCTCATGCACGTGGGAATTTCATGTATGGGAAAGATGTGGGTTGTCCAAGGGTTGCAAAAATGCATTTCCTACCCCAAGTACTGGCAGGCTAAATAACCTAATGGTTATTCGATAAATACCCCAGTCTGGTCTGCCTTTTCTAGACCAAAGCTGCACGTGAAGCTCATCAAAAATTCTAAAGAACAAATAATTGTCATTGGAAACCTTGTCCTTGTAATATGAGGAGCTGTAGTGGAAAGGAAACGTAATGAAGATGAATTAAAGTCCGACTGTGAAAATGAGCTCTTGAAATCTGGTTCCCATTTGTCTGCCCTTGCAAACCAAGGGGAGCAGCGCCGGGCTGTGCCGGGACGGCGACGGCCGAATCCTGCGCTGCTCCTCGAGGCCTTTGCAGGCTTTGGCGGAGGTGCATGAACATCACAAGCTGGAGCAAAGGAATTAAGACTAAGCAAGCTGCCGCAAAATCAATTGGTGATAAAAACCCTTCGGCAAACGCGTGCAACTGTATCATTTTATTATGTTGCCCTCTGAGCAGTAAAAACACATAGATACGCACCTACATGGATACAAAACAAAATCCGAAGCGCTGGGTCGGAAACCTGGGCTCCTGCTGCTTCCCTTTTAATCTCCGATTAAGCAATATATCTTCGGGTTGCTTTTGTCAGCTCTCTAAATCTAATAACTGAACTAACCAT
Organism: Apteryx mantelli; assembly: GCF_036417845.1. Classification (NCBI taxonomy): domain Eukaryota; kingdom Metazoa; phylum Chordata; class Aves; order Apterygiformes; family Apterygidae; genus Apteryx; species Apteryx mantelli. The sequence goes on from NC_090002.1 coordinate 7,343,230, forward strand.
CTTCTCCTATTGTTTGCATATAAATAAGCGTCGGATCGATAAAGAACATCTTTAAAAGAACCTGGGTTTGAAAAACGAGGGGAGCGTGGCCTGGCAGGCATTTGGAGGAAAGTTATGACTTCACACCTCCAAGACAGTGTTTAAAACAAGGCAGGGAAAAAAAAAAGCCCCCTTCCGTGAAGTGTTTTCTGCCGCTGAAAGATTGAATCGATGAGGGTGTGATGGGCTTTTAACTTCTGGTTGCGGATTGCCCGGCCGCCCTCTTCCCTACTGACGCCTGCCCGGTGCTGCCGTGGGAAACTCGGCAAAGCGGCGAGGGGACCCCGAGGGCAGCGTGTGCCGGCGGCAGCTCGTCCCTCCGCGCCCCAAAAGCTCCCGGTTACCCCCTTGGAGGTCGCCGGCTGTTGTTATCCTCCTCCGGCAGCCGCTTCCGAGTTGTGAATTCTCCCAGCATCGCCTGCACGGCAGCAAAAACTGAGCAGCCCTCGCCCGTAACAGCAGCATTTAGAAAAATATATAAGAAAAAAGGGGGGGGGCAGCGTAGGGTCGCGCTCTGTTCAGGGCGGCGGGAGCTGCATGCGGTTACGGAGGTTTCGCTTCCACTAATATATTGCTCTTGAAGTCGCAGGGTGAGATGAGCAATCCCGGCGAGGCCGCCCGCCTGTACGGCTTTTTCAATCGCGCGCCGTAAAAACGCGGCAATGCTGCCCGGCCTTTGCTCCCCCCTCGCCTCCAAGAGCCGATGGAAACGTGCTCGTTCCAGGCCGGAGAGGGAGAGGAGGCTCTGGGGACAGGGAGAAAGTGCCGCCAGGGGAGGAATTATCCAGGATTGCTGCCGGCACGAGCAGCGCCAAGACCTGCTCCCACGGTGGCCCTGGCCCCGATGCCCCAATTTGGCCCGATCCAGTGCAGCCCTGCGGAAGCATCCTGCTCCGGGCATTTTGGAGCAAAAGGGAGGGGGGGGTCCCCTTTTTTTTTTATTTCTCTTCTTTTTTTTCTCACCTAGAGGTGGTTGCTATTCCTGCATCCTTACTTCAGGGGCAAAGCCTTGGGCTTCCCCTCGCTTTGAGTTGCTTTGGGCCAAGAGAGAGGAGGAAGAGCGTGCAAGAGAGGAGGAAGAGCGTGCAAGAGAGGAGGAAGAGCGTGCAAGAGGGAGGGCGCGTGTGCACGGGAAGGGGGGGGCTGCTGGGGGTGGGAGCCCCAGGAGCGATTGCATTTGGGACCGCTCGCGAGCTGGCTCGATAACAAATTCACTGACACCGGGAACAATTTTTCCCTGACTCTGCCAATTCCTTAACGATGCTGACTCTAACGGCCCCGCGGGGAGGGGAACTTGAACTCGGCAAAAAGCTCTCCGTCGAAGCAGGATTGCTTTATTTAAGGCTACGTGCGGGGATGTTTAAATATTAAAGGCTGAAAGCTAATGGCTGGCGGGAGCCTGGGCAGCGAGTGGGGCCGCGGCACCGCTGAGCGGTGGGGACAGGCAGGGACGCGCTCGTCCCGGCCAGTGGCAGGTGGCTGTCGGCCGAGCGGACGTTGCCAGCGCGGCCCAAGAGAAGCAAAAGGACTGAAGCATCTTTTTCTTTTCTTTTTTTTTTTCCCCTTCCCCCTGTGCTGCTGGTGTTTATTTTTTATTTTTAAATCCCTACTTTTCAACTGTAAAAGTCCTTGGGCTGACACGATGTTATTTATTTATAAAATACGTGCAGGAGAGCGCTCAGGTAGCGGTGCCACCCTCCAAGGCCGCGCGTGTTGAGCCAGGCGAAAGAAGGTTTCTCCACCTTAGATTTGGGAAGAGGAGAAGGAGGAAAGGGCCAAAAAAGATAGAGACCTCAAAGTACGTGAGCAAATATTTACAGGTTCCAAGAAAAAAAAAAATACATGTATATCTACAGTGTTGTCTTGGGGATATAGGGAGCGGGGCTAAAAGCAAAGCCCGCTCGCAGCTCCATTTGTTATATTGATTTATGAAGACTACGGGTATCGATTTGCGTCGGCCGTGCCGTCAGCAGGGGCGCGCAGCTCCGGCAGGACCCGGCCCCGGCGCTGGCCGGGGCAGCAGAGACCACTCCAGCCACGGATCTGTGCTTCTGAGACTTTCTTTGATGGTGCCGTCTTTGTACGGTTGGTTTTTAAAAGAGGGACGAACGCTTTCGAGATGCTCCCTCGAGCCCCAGGGAAAGGAGGATGCTAGCAGGGAACGTGTTTCGGAGGAGACGGGAGGAAAATACTCCAGTCTGGGCTTTCCCGCTGGCTGCCGCCGCTGTAGCGCGGTGTGAACGCTGGAGGTGCCGTCTCGGCGCCCGCGGGTGCGCTGGGCAAGGTGTTCGTGCACATGTGCAATGTCGGCAAGGCTTTAAAGTGTTGGGGTTTTTTTCCTCCTGCACGGGAGGTGCTGGAAAGGGAACCCCTGCGAAAGCAGCCTCTGCTCCGGCTCTGGCTGCAGGCTGGAGGTCCAGGTTGGGTTTTATCATGGGGTATCAGCATGCAGATTCGGGGAAAAATGCCCCAGGGGGCAGGACGGGGCAGGACAGCGCTTGCCCCCGGGGATGCACCCACGGTGGGCGCCCGCGTGCAAGAGCCCCGGCCGCGTTGGCGCTAGCGGGTGCAGGGGTGCCCCCGCGAGCGTGCCCGGGGTCTGCACGCGGGGCTGCGCCGGCATCCGAGGGGGGAGCGACAGCGGTGTTTGCACAGCCCGGCAGGCGAGGGGTGTCGGTGCACAAGGGAGTGACTGCATGAAACGAGTTTGTGGGTGCATGGGTGTCTAGGTCTCGGTCCCAGAGCTCAGAGGGTCGCCCCAGTTCAAACTGTCCATGGTCTATGCGGGTGATACTTGGCTGGAGGAGATGGAGGAGACTTCTGTCTTGCTCTGGGACACGGTGGAGGAGACTTCTTCATCCCCAAAAGGGGTTCTTGCCACAGCAGATTGTGGTGATCATGCAGTTACGGAACTGGAGCAGGGAGAGAAAGAAAACGCTGGCACCAGGGGCAGCAGGGACGTGCCGCAGGACGGGGAACACCCGGCAGCCCCCCAGCTTGCAGCTCCCCACCGTGCTGAGATGCAGCCACTTCTGGGGAGGAGCAAGGTGCTGCTGCAACACCAAAAGCACTGCTGAGCAGAGGGCAGGGGAGAGGCCGTACAGGGGGCTTCGCTGGGAGTTGGCCAAAACAGTGGCTGGAGGGAAGAAGCCACCTGCTTGTTCATGAGGACGTAGATGATGGGGTTGTGGAGGGAGGAGCTCTTGGAGAAGAAGGCAGGCACTGACATGAGCGTGGCGGTGAAGTCGGCTCCCTTGTTGGTGAAGATCCAGAATGCCACCACGGCGTAGGGTGTCCAGGCCAGCATGAAGCCCAGCACCATGAGGATCACCATCTGCGTCACCTCCTTTTCTGCCTTCTGGGTCATGGCTGACTCCTGCTGCTGAGCAGCTGCCTGTGGGCACGGACAGGGGTGGTGAGCGGGACCCTGCGGCTCTTCGCCCCAGCATCGCCTCTCTTTTCCTGCCCAGGCTGTCCACCCTGTCCCCCTTCGCTCCCCGGTCCCCATCCAGACATTACCTCTCGGACTTCGCAAATGAGCTGCCCATAGGAAAAGAAGATGACCACGACGGGGATGATGAAGTGGATGATGAACATGTAGAGGACGTAGGACTCGTTGTGGTAGTCAGGGTTGTGGGTGTAGCAGTCGAGGCCGCAGGAGCACTGCATCCCCTCTGGCATGTATCTGCCAAGGAGAAAGATTGGGACGTTCGTGAGGACCCTCCTTGGGGACGACGGGAGCAGGTTAAAATGAGCAACTGGATCCTATGCAGCCGGGAGATGCTCCCGGAGCAGCACATGTCTCTTGGATGAGCTCCTCGCTGGCTTCGCGGCGCTCACCCCAGCTCCATTGCCCCCTTCCCGGGGAGCCCCAAAACCCCAGGGCTCCTCAGTACGCAGGAGTCGCTCCCGGCACCCGGCTTCGCGGTGGGCCAGGGCAGGCAGCAAGTGAGCAAGGCCTGCTTTGCCGCTCGCGCCGTGCCGACACATCGCGCTTGGGTGCGTAACATGGGTTTGTTGTGACACTTGCTTCCTCCCACGGGGAACAGGCTATTTATTTCCTTCCTACATGGCTGAGCAGTTGCCTGCCGGGAGCCACCTGCTCTCTCCCTCTGCGGATGGAGGGACGCCGCACGGGGACGGGAGCTGCCGGTGGGGCCGGTCTGAGCTCCGGAGGGCTTTGTCCCCACTGCTGCGTGGGGCCAGGATGCGCAGCCCACATCCGTGGGGACCTCGGCTCAGAGGGACATAGCTCGTGAGCCGAGGACAGCTGCCGAGTCGGGGATCCCCATCCACAGCTGGAGTGGGACTGTGTGGCCATGGGTTTTGCTCTGCTGTCACCAGCTGGTGGCATGGGGACCTCGCTACCCCCGAAGCCACCTCCTGCACACGCCCAATGGGCTGCTAGGGGCTTGCTACGACCCCAGAGGACCACTCTGCCGTGGGGTCTCGGGGGGCCAGAGCGCAGCATTGGAGAGATCCCCTCTGCCTCCTTGGCTCCTTCCTTATGCTCTGGGCAGTGCAGAGAGCAGCAGGGGTCCATGCCCCCAGCTAATCCTCCTAGCCAGGCTGTCCCATGGTCCTGGAAGGATGAGCCCCTCCGCAGTGCTGGGAGCAGGGCAGGTGGGAGGGCAGATCAGGGTGGGATACAGGGGAAGGTGGCTGCAGGGTCCAGGAGGTGCAAGGAGCAACGCTGGGGCTGCTGCAGTGGAGCAGCATGTGAGCAAGGCTGGATGTGCCTCCTTGGAGCAGCCTTGTCCGCTGGACGGCTCATTCAAATGCCATTTAGGGTCTGCGGAGAGAAGTGGGCCCTTCACGGCATGACTCTCCTGGGTGCAACCCAAGGATGGGTTGAACTGTGCCTGCAGAAGCACCTCTTTCTCTCTGCAGCGTGTAAAGGGAGCTTGAAGGATTATTGCAGCTGGAGATGCTGAGCCTGGAGCTACCTTGACTTGGGGGGACACTGAGCCATCATAACACCAACAGACGTGGCATTTCCAGTCTCGCTCAGATGAAGCTTGGGGGCTTCGTGGAGGGAGACAGGCTGTGTCTCCTCCCGTCCCGTTGGGGTGTCTGCACGGCAGCTGGGGCTGCCATGGAGCATCCTTTGACTCACCTGGACCAGCCGAAGAGAGGTGGAGCCGCACAGGAAAGGGCCATTACCCAGGTAAAAATGATGCCCATCATGGCGTGGGTGGAGGAGAAGTGGAAGTTCCCCGTGGGTTTGCAGACAACGATATAGCGCTTGATGGCCAGGATGACCAGGGACCACAGGGCAACCTGGCCTGTGGGGGGGCGGGGGGGGGAGAGGGAGCGTACGATGGCATTAGGGTCTCCTCTGAGCTTCATCTTCTCTTCATGGTCTCATGGTCATAGCAAAGAGCAGAGGGGACCAAGGGGTTGAGGACTGGCAAGGGGTGACCAGCATCTTTGTGAAACAGGAGCAGCGGGAAGAATCTGCCCGTTAAACAGCCGAGAATCTCCTGCCTGTAATGTGCAAAAGGTCTAGGAGCCGAGGAGAGCGTCTGTGTCGCAGCGGGATCCTGGGGAAGGGGGAGGGATCGTTGTGATTTTTTTAATCTTTTAAAAATCAATGGGGCGAATGCCACCTGGGCGCCGGGAAGCACCATTTCCGGCAAAGATGCCAGATGTATCCAAACCTGTTGATGCTTTTAAATGTGTTTCCTGAGCCTTCCACCACTGCTGGATGAGCTGGAGGAGGCGTACGGGGGAGGCTGTGTGGGTGGGCGTGCGGGCACATTTATTTCTAAGGGATAATTAAACTTCAGGGGATTGGGAGTGTTTAGTCGGTGCTGTAAGCCTGCTAATGCCCCCAGCTGTGATAATCTACAGATAACTACACCCTGGGCTAGGATTCGCTGGAGACCTGCTGCTAGCACAGTGACTGCTTCCCATCAAACTTTCTTTCCTGTGATCAGGAGCCTCCTTGTTCTTTACTAGATAAAAAGAGAAAAAAAAAAAAATGGAAGTCCAAATAAAACTGCCTGAAAGCACACAGGGCTGGAAGCGCCTTTCTGTTTGCAGGCTCGCTCGATCAGAAGTGGGGCAGACCCATACGACGCTCTGCTGCCTCCCCGATACCAAGACCTTCCTCAATCCTTGGCTTGGGTCAAGTAATTTCGCCTTGCTTTGGCCTTGCAGAATATCTATCTTTTTTTTCTGATAGGAGTTATTGCAGGAAATCACCCCTTTAAAAACAAAAAAAGAAGTCCTTGCATTGGTTGTGACTCTCTGCTGCAAGAAATAGCATTTGTCAGCTAAATCACAAGGTGTCGTGTGGGCCCGGCTGGCTGCGTGGGCACAGGGTGCAAAATGAATTTTTCCTGTTTCGCAAGGGGGCTTTGTGCAGGGCGCGGTGTTAGCGGCGCTCAGGTCCTCGAGGAGTGAAATAAGGAAGCTCATAAGAGGCAGCCAAACTGGGTGCAACTGGGGCAGAGCTGAGCTGTAGCTGCAAAGCCTGGGCCTGGTTTGCCTCACTCTGTGCAATCCCATTGCTGGGTTCCTTCCCCTCCGTGATGCCGCTCTTATCTTGGGGACCCGGCGCGGATGTCCCTGCCAGGTCTCAGCCAGCCCTGCAGCCTCGGGGCGAGACCCTCGCCATGCCCTCGGGCAGCTGGGCTGGATGAGGCCACATTTGACCCTGCGGACCAGGATCCCTTCTTCATTTGCTTTGCAGCTGTCCTGCTGGTTGCGAGAGCAGCGTGTCTCAATGTCGAGATCAAACTTCAAGAAATCCCCCTTTTTTCGTTTTTATCCCCACCTTTAAGCTGAAGGGAAGTCTTGTGCGGTGACGTCTGCCCCGTGCAGCGACCCAGTGCTGCAGCTTGCAGCCCGTTTCTGCGTGCTGCAAGAGGATGGCTGCAGCTTTCCCTACGGGAGGGATGCCGCAGGCACCAGACCTGTCCCATCAGTACAAGAAAAGGGTGGAATTGGGCTCCCAAAGTCCCAGGGGAATAAACTCATCCGCTGCCAAGCCTTGTCCTTGGGCATGCGCTCCTGTCCTGCATCCCTTACCTCCCAGCGTGGCGAAGAAGCCCTCCATGGCGCAGCTGGTGGGGCCGAAGATGAAGTAGCCATTCCAGGCCGCGCAGAAGGTGACCGTGAAGCCGAAGCAGGCCATGAAGAGGTCGGCCACCGCCAGGTTGACAAGGATGTAGTTGAGCGGCTGCCGCAGCTTCTTGTACTTGAAGGTGACCATCAGGGTGAGGAGGTTGATGGGCAGCCCGGTGGAGATGAGGAAGAAGATGTAGCAACGCATGACGCCGTATTTCCAGGGCTCGGCTAGGTAGTACTGGGGGTACTCGAAGGGGCTTCACACCATCCCTGTCTTATTGGACACAGGCACGTAAAAATTGATACCTTCCGTCCCATTCATCCTGCCAATATTTTGGCAGCTGCTTTATTTATTTATTTATTTTTAATCAAATGCTCTGCTTTATTCTGAACATGATGAGCTCATGGGAAAGTGAATTTTCACCTTCCAGCGTTTCTTTCATTGAGACTAATGTTCTGCCACATCTTTGTGGTGTTTTGTCTTTTCCTAAAGAGTTGCACAAATGAAGCATAACTGGGGAAGGAGCAGGAGAAATGAAAGTTGTTTTCAGTGGGAAAGGATCAGCAGGGGGAAAGGCTGAGGGAAAGGATCAGTAGTATTTTCTGCGCAGAGGATTTCTCCTTGGCCAAGGCAAACCCTCTCCTCTCCCTGTTCCAGCTACGTCTTGGTGCAACTTCGGCTTCATGCTTGGTACCCAGAAGCCTTTAACACGGAGGGCTGCTAACATCTGGACCAAGAGGACATTCACTCGGCCTTGGAGCAGTGCTCAGGATGTTCCCCCTTGTTGGGAGCTGAATATGAAGCAGGTAAGCGTAAGTCTCCTTGTCGTTCCAACCAGGCTGAGCACGGGGCTGTCCCTGCCCTGTCGTCCTCTCGGCCTCAGCTTTCTCCTCTCACAAGCGGAGGCTGGCGTTTCGGTAGATACCCTGAGCCTGGAGTTGACATGGATTTAGAGTTCCCGGCAGGTCAGCAGCAGCCGGAGCAATGCTAAAGGCTAAAGGCCTCAAATCAACTCAGCAGAAGAAAATGATACCAGAGAGGATAGGTGGTTCCTCCAGGACGTGTCCTGAATGCAACCTCGCTTCCTCTGTGTCTCTGTCACAGAAATGGAAAGTGATGGCTTTAATTTGGTATCTCTTAGCAAGGAAACTTTGCCGGCTGTCTCCCAGAGAGTGCTCAATTATTTTCCGTGCTGACTCTAAGACAAAGAAGGCAATAGCAAAATCTAGGCCCCGTTGAATGAGAGAGAGGGAACAATCCCTTTTTCCTTCTTGTTTGTCCTGAAGAAAAGGAAAGGTTTTCTTTCCTCTTGCAGGATTTTCTGCTTTGCTAAGCTCTTTGAGATGAGATTGTCTCTTATTCATTGTTCGTCAGCATGTTGCGTGACAGAGCCCTGAGCTTGTCTGGGCTTTCGCGTCCTGTGTAAAGCAAGAAATGATAATGAAATAACCAAGCAGCGGCAGCTTGCACCGACATGACAGGGCGTTCCCTGGGCTCGAGCAACGCGCAGAGCGGACCACGCAGGTGTGCTGGGAGAGGTGGGCTCCCCGGGGCAGTGGGAGCTGGGAGCCCTTCGCTGTGCCTATCCGCCTGCGCAAGGCAGGGCACGGCCGTGCATCGCCTCTTTGGTCGTGGGGAACTAAGTGACTTGCCCAAGGGCACCCAGGGAGCCAGTTGCAGAGCAAAGTGTGACAAAATGCAAAAGCAACAGCAATAAAAACCCATTGCGGAACAAACAGGGGGGCCCTGCACGTGCCTTTCCTGAATAAACCCCAGATAAGTGCTTCCCCCTTCATCTAGGTTCCCTCAGCCCCAAAAGAAACCATGGGGTGCTGTGGGCTAATCTCCCTGCAGACACCGAAATTCAGTTTTGAAACACCAGGGCTGAGCTCTGGCTGCGAGTCTGGCACCTTCCCATCTGTGCCTAAACTATCGTGGTGGACTAATGCACAGGACCTAACCCCTGCGCTGAACACCAGTGGCAACGTTGAGCACAAAACGGCACAGAGTTTGCTTTTCTGCCTTTGGCTGGTTTTGTAATGCGTTACCCGAATCTCCCTTCCGGAGGGGCTCAAACCTTCCTTGCAGGCAGGAAGAAAAAGAGGGAAATGTGAATATCCCACCGACACGTGCCTGCCTCCCGGTACTCCCGGCTGCCCTGGGAAGACTTCGCTTCCCTGTATCACATAGCAGCCGTGCAGGGCCGGGGCGCTGAGCTGCTTACGCCGGCCTTGCAAGCTCCCTCGCCGGGAAAGGGGTTAAAGCAAGCTAAAGCCAGGGCGTTGTGGAGACCATATGGAGGGGAAGAAAACCCTTTATCCTGTAATTGGATTCGTTCCCAGCGGCTCCTGGCGGAGGTGAGGCTGAGTGGAACTGACAGGTCGTGATGGGTGAGGCGCTGTCAGCCGCCCCGGCCGAAGCAGGATGTGTGTGCACAAACTTGTAGATCAATCCATTAGAGTGGATCAAATAGACTTAAATGTGCGGCAGGGAGCAGGAGGACACAGATGTATTTACAGTTCGGTTCGGTGGGCCATTCCTCCCCCAGCGTGGATTAACTCCGCCGAGGAGGTGGCCTGGGCCCTCTGCCGGCGAGAGCTGCGTGCCGGCAGCGGCTGCCTGCAGGTCCTCCAGGCTTGCGCAGTTGCATCCATCCAGGACAAGGGGCTGGTGGTGCAAAGAGGGGCTCTTCGTGCCACTTCCCCCAAAAAAAGAGCACACAGAAGCCTGTCTCCTGCCATGCAGCAGGCAGGTCCTTGCTCAGAGCCCTCAAAACTTGCTGCACCCACAAGCTTTGGCCAGGGGAAACTCCAATTCCTGTTTTCCTTGCAGGGGTCCCCTTTGCAGCTCCTTCTCCAGGCTCTCGCCACCAGTGCAGCCTTGCAGGGGGTGGCTGCACCAGCACCAGAAGGCAGTCGGGAAGCGGGGAGAGACCTGCACCACCACCGCTGGCCCCATGCATGCGGCGTTCACAAGCGAGCAGGCCCCCGCCACCTCCCAGGCTTTTCCTCCTCCTGCTGATCCACGTAATGTTTCTATAAGCATCATAAGATTTCCTTGCAGAGACAAAAAGTCATTGGGACCTGTCATTTTTTGCCAAGGAGCTGAGCAATCCCAGTTCAGCCGCCAACCTGCACCACGCTGTGTGGTGCTGTCAACACTTAACTAAGTGATAAACTAGGGCTGTAGCATAGTGTGCAGGTTTGCGAGATGGTATCACCAGTCCTCCAGCAGCGCAGGACCAGCCCAGCCCATAGAAGCCATGTGAGTGTGGTTCTCTAGCTGTTAGCGGCTGCGTAAGGGAGCAAACCGGCCGCTGCAGAGGGTGCTGGCCAGCGAGAAGATGCTGGCTGTTCCCGTGAGATCTTCCCGTCTTGCTAATGGCAAGTGCCTTACTGCGAAGCCAGGTGCCTAGAGAAAAGAAAAGCCATCTCATTTAACTGCAAAGGGATACAAGAGCGCAGCATCGCCATCGCTTCGTTCTGCACCTTCCAGCAGCGCCTGCTGCGGGCCAGCTTTGAGGACGGCTGAGCAGTCAGAAAACGGGATTTAGGCAAATAACAGTAATCCAGCTCTTTTATTTTTAATTTGTAAATCTCATTTGAAGTTGAACCCTGTTGTTCCTGAGGGCCTTATTTTGGATGTTTGCAGCCCGCTGCAGCAATGCTTTACACATGCTGTTTCATTTTGTCATAACTGGGTCATTATTTTTTTTTTTCATTTCTAGTGCACAGCCCTTGTTTTCTCTGTGGAAACCTGGAGACTGCTGTGACAGGTCTGGCTGGGTTTTTATGTTTCGGGAAAAAGTGCTGAGGAAATCTGGGGTTTACTTGTTTGTCTACTGTTTTCCAGCAGGGCTGTTGCCCAGTGCCTGGCTGGGCTGGCTCCAGGGCGCCTTGCTCCGATGTCCCTTTTTGGACCGTGCAATGCCACTTTGGTGCTCCAAGTCCCAGCAAAGCCACCTCCCAGCAGCACTTTGGGTCTCCCAGGGAGAGCCCCTCTCTTTGCTGCCTCGCCCAGGCTCTTGCCACCAGGTGGACCCCACCATTGCCTTGCTTCGGGTGCCTTACTCCTCGCAGTGGTGGCTGAGCATCCTGCGCTGGGGCTCGTTTTTGTCCTCATCTCGCTGCTCTCCCTGCTTTAAAGCCTTCTAGGGATTTGCTCCAGACCAAATGCATCCCTTCTCTCCCTTTGCCCTTCATCCTGTAATTGGATTCATTTCTTCCACTTGGCCCGGCCTGGCTCCCTCTCCGTCCCTCTATGTAATGGCCCCGGCTCTTGGCTGCGCCTGGTGGAGCTAAGCCCCATCGCTCGGAGCTTGGCCTGCAGCCAACTGAAGTTAGTGGAGGGGTTTTCACTGTTTTTTTTTTTTTTTTTTTTTTTTGCATTGAATCCCATGTTGGTATAACGACCCTTTCCCTTTTGCCATTCCTGCTCCCTTCCTCCTTGCTGCCTCTTTGTCCCTTTTCACATGCAATTTTCATTTCGTGCTGTTTGTGCGGCGGCTGCATCTCCGGCGGAGGCTCTGCGCGAGCTCTCTGAGCACGTGCTGCTGCCCGGGGGCTGCCAGGGCCTGCGCGTGACGAGGGAAGACGTAAATGCGGCAGCCCTGCACAGATGAGCAAAGTGATGGTGGGATCGTTCGGAAAAGCGATGATTAATTTTCCACTCCTTTCATTAATATTTATTCTCCTTAATTTCCTGATCTTTACTGTTTAGCTCTCTAAAGCCCTTGCAGTTGACTGGAGGAGAGGCTTTTCCTGAGGTTGCTATTCATCACCTAGGCAAAAGATCCATAGATTAAGCAGGCTTTTTATCAAATTTGAGTCCCATTGCGGAACTGGATTTCCCTGGACAGACCGACACGTCCCTGCAGATCTGACTGCTGCTGTCTGAGTTTTGCATTCGGTTCTGCTGGCCCCGTGTCCCAGCCGGGACGTGCCGCTGGGTTTCGCTGATCACCAGGTCTCTCCCATGAAGGTGTCACAGCCACGCTGGCCCCATTAACGCTCACCAGTGCGCGCATTAATCTGCCTGGTAAGACCTGGATAGGAAAGTGCTTGCTGGGTTGTGCTGTCTCTTTTTCACCCTGAAGCCATCTGACCCTCTTTCTGTGTTAGCTCACAGAATGAATTGGTGTCTTGAAGGTCTGAAAAGAGATAAAGAAACAGAAAATTCTTCTCCCCTGTTGCAGATAAACTACTATTAACTGCTGAGGTGTTCTGGAATGAAAACAGCGACTCTACTGCAAGTGCTGATAAATCCTGGGCATCCAGCATAATCCAGTCCACTGTATCAGGAAATCTCTTGGGAGCTGGCAGCATTGAGATCAGCAATGTTTTTTGATGCTATAGACTCCTGTGGATGGATAATCTCCATGGACAAAACCCGAAAATGCTGGAGGTTGGATCCTGGACTCTCCAGTTCCCTCCTCAGGCAAAAAAAATGCTAGCTTCTGCAGGAAGACGGGGCTTACTGCAAATTTGGCCTGCAAAACTGACCACAGGACTGCATTTTGCATCCCAAGGGTGAGTAAGAATCTCATACATCATCCTCCTGCTGATTTGACAGTGCAAGCAGCCCTGCAAAGCAGCTATTTAATGTACTTCTCGGTGCCTTAGCATTTCATCTTGCTATACTTAACCTGATATATTGTTATTTGATACAGGAACGGTAGGGGGGGTAAAAAGAGGTAATAAGAAAATAAAAGGTCAGTGGGTGCCTGGTGTGTGTAAGGCTAAATTGCTCTTTCATAAAATCTAATAAATATTCCCTGTGAGGGGGGGTAGCGAGCTCCTTTTCTGAAAAGCTAAGTGATTTCCCCACCTCCAGAGCCTCGGGCCAGCACTCAGGCTATTGGACGCGTGCGGTCTGCGGCCGTGGGCCGGGCGCCTTGCCTGCCCCTCGGTGCTGCCAGCCGGGCCCTGCTCCTGCAGCGCCCCGGGGCGACTGGGGAGCAGCGCTCCGGAAGGGACTGTCCAGCCGCAGCCCCTCCTGGCGGCGCGAAGTGCATTTTCTGCCATTCCTAAAAATAGTCCTGAGCCTTCAAGTGAAAAGCTGGTGGTTTGGATTTGAAAACCGAAAGGGGAACAAATGAGATGCATCCTATTTTGCTTTCTCACCTCCTCCTTTCTCTCTTCACTTGTTCCAGATCAGGGAGAGAATGGCAAAGGAGCGAGCAGAAACCACGAAAACAAAGCAAGGAAACACTTTCCCTCTTGTTTATTTGTTTCTTGTTTGAGCGATTAGAATGTTTTATAAACACCGAAATGTGTTTTGTAAATGCCTGCATGCCTCTCCTCGCACTGCAAAGAGATGGTGTTAAATCCCTTCCAGGCACAGAGACACTGAGGAAGGAGGCCAGAATTTCTACACGTCCCCAGTATTTGAGGGTCCACTTCAGGTCACCTCAGGCCTGGCTTCCAGAGAGGCTTTGGGGTTATGGGCTGCAGCACTGATTCCTCAGGCTTTAAACACCGGAGGGAGGCTCTCAAGGGCCCAGAAGAGCTCACCAAGTTGCTGAAGATGTAAATCAGCACGATCCTGCTGGAGACGGCCTGCTGCGAAGGAGCTGCTCTCCGTCCGGAGCCTCTTGGAGATGCCGGAGTTGGAGAGCTAAGGAGCTTGGTGCTTTCAGGTAAAAGTGAGATCGCCACCTCTAAAAGGCGAGCTGGGGGGCATTCCCCATCCTCTGCTGCACACCCAAAGCCTTTGCCTCCTGCTCTGTGTCTGACTTGCACCTTATCCAGAGCTCAGTGCAGTTCTGCAAAAAGACCCTCCAGGTCTCTGTGTTTGCTGCATAAGCCTAGCAGGCACAGTGGGAGGAGAGAGGAACAACGCCAGACAAATTTGCCATTAATCTAAGAGACCACTATTTGCTGCTGCAACCAGGAGGGTGAACTGTTTTGGGGAGTCAGCAGGAGTTAAATCCTCGCTATCGATTCTCTCCCAGCCCCTCAACGCAGCGGTGAATTGCCATGAATTACTGCGCCGAGCAGTGGGGAGAAACTGAACCGGGTGTGAGGCAAGAATTGGGCCGGGAGTGGGAAGTCTGTGTGCTTAAAATATTTATGCTGCAAATTAACATGTGTTTTAAGCCTGCAATTCTTCAAATATTTATCTAGCATTAATATTTGGAAAACTGCATTAAAATTTGCCACTGGTGCTTTATTCATTAGGAGAGTTCAGCAGCCGCAGACAAAGTGCCTGCTAAATCTGTAATGCATCCATGCAGAGAGAGCAGCTGGAGGACGGTGCCTGGGCTGTGAGGAAGAGCTTTCTACTCCTACTTCCAAAGCAGGGAGCCTCAAATGAACTCCTTACCCTCATCCACGTTTAGCTGTGCGACTGCAGACATTGCATTCAGCATAGCATGCTCCACATTTTTGACCCATCAGACTCAAAGCAAAAAAATTATGTGCGAGTGGGGTGAGACAGACACTCCCTTGGGCATGGGGAAGGGGAATTGAGGGCTGAGGACACAAATTTGTCCAAGCCTGATGGCTGCTGCGAGGCTGGAGGAGCTGCTACTGCAGATGGGTCTCCTCTGTGCACAAAGCCAGTCCTCCCCTCGCAGATGTGCCAGCCCCATCCATGGAGGTTGTTGGAGATGGGGGGAAAGAGGGCAATTTGGCCCACCGTGGCTGTCAGGGCTATTGCTCCAGCTCTGACCCTCGGCCCTGAATTACAAGCTTTGCTGGCGGACACCCAAATTCCTCACTGACAGTCTCCACCTGCTTGAGATGGAAACGAACAACCCAAACCTACAGCGTAAGCAGGGCGCAGTGCGGGATTTTGGTCATTCACGCTCTCCTCGTGTGCTTTCCCCCACCTGCTTTAGCCTAGGGCCGAAATTCAGCTTCGGACTAGCACAGGCTTCTTCTCTCCTCTTTTTCATGCAACCCACTTGCCAAAATACCCCAAGCACAAAGGGACTTGGAGGGAAAATTACAGGACACGGAGACAAATGTTCAGTGTTGCTGGTACTCGTTTTCCTTTGATTCCTTGACATTGCAATTGATACATGGTTTAATGGACTTTGCTACCACTGCCAGTTTCCTGTTAAAATTACTCCCAACTATGGCAAACATTTAACTTCAGGTACAAGCAGAGCTGCAAACAAGTCCATATTGCACATCATTTTTTTGTTAAGCTTCTAACCTCTGCTGTAATTTTGCTTCATAAAACAAGGAGATTTTAAGGGGACCTGCAGATTGCAAGTTGTTATAGGGAGCCCAGCAGAACAGAGATTTTTTTTGCCTTATGACAGAGGCCAGATTCCCACCTGTGAATTTTATTTTCTTTCATCCTCATTTTTTATTGGCAAAGGGGGAGGGGGTCATGCTAAAAGCTGCCTTTATGAACTCAACAAACCTAGGGCAAAAAGATGCCTGTTGCTACCATCCACTCTGGTGCTTCCATTAAAGAAGTCTTGGAATGAGGTCTCAGTTCTCCATTTCCTTTCCATTTTGAGTGCACTTGCATAATTAAGAGGTGGACTTGGTAGACAGTGTCCAGCTAATACAAATATGATTAATTTTAGTCTTCCCTTTTTGTTTTAAAGGTTGTCCCTTCCAATGAAGAAAGCTTCATCGCAGATGGATGGGAAACCTGCCAGCCAGCCACATTTCTGAGGTAAAAGGGGACAAGACATGGGAAAGTTTAGTGCACCGAAAAAGTGACCTTTCTCGGTAATTAATTTGTCACTTCCCAACACCATCTGCCGACTCGTCAGCTGCATCCATCATAGCCATAAAAAAAATAAGAAAGAAAAAGTCAATTAAAATGAGAACCAGTGTCAAATGGGCTTTGTGCAAATTCTTTAGCAAAGGGAAAAATAACCTATCGTGTAATGTCCTTTTCATCAACACACATGCACGTGGTCCCAGGGAGAAAAACTATGTTGACCTCTCTGGAAGTTTTATAGCTAGGACCACTTCATTGCCTGGTGATAAGCCGTAATAAATACACAGGGATCTTGGAAGCATCTTAGCGACTGCCACATTTTTTAAGGAGGGGTTTGGCCCAAATTGAGCATTATTGACTGCAGTGACAGCAGCAAGGCCCTGGTGAGGACCCACACGCTGTGCAGAGTGTGTACACATTGTATTGACTAGCTGTGATGGAGCCGGGTGAGGAAAGCCATGTTCCTGCCTTGTGCCACCATTTTTCTCCTCTTGTCTCCAGCAAATACTGCCGGTGCTTAGCTTTCAGCCGGCGAGGCAGGAACGCTGCTGCACGCCCCTGCTGTAACACCCTGCAGAGCCACTCGATGCAGCAGGGTTTCATTCCTTCCCCAACTCATTTTTTCCTCTTGCTTCTCACCTGCTTTTGGCTGGTTGCTCTCAGGTTTGCTCACATGCAGCCACCGATCTGATGAGAAGCAATAGGACATCTCTGGCCTCGTCCCAGAGCTTCTGTGTGCCTGAGGGGGATCAGTGTGTCCAGGAGTGTGAGCTGCTCAGCTATTATGGTATTGGCGCCATCTGAGGACCCCAAATAGACAGATATATCCCCCAGACTGCCCAGTCATCTCCTCACTTGTCTGCTCAGTTTATAAAGCTCTTTGGTGCTAGGTTTGGCATGTACAGTTTTATTTATTATTTTAATATTTTTCTCTAGATCTTGCCAGGAGATTTATTACCTTAAATCAATGCTTTTGCAATGCCAGTGGGTCAAACTTCATTCTGCATTATGCTTATTTCAGTGGCATCAGTGTTATTATTGTGATTTGTTCATATTACGTTAGAAATAGAATCAACACCCAGGCATCATTTTTCTGCTGATACATTCACAGCATAAAGGCCTTACCCGGAGGGCTCACAATCTAAATAGACAAGTGGGGCGAGAGGAAGTTTCTCCACCATAAAGATAGGGAAACTGAGGCACAGAGAGATTTGCTTTAGGTCCAGCTGTGGGCACCACTGAGACCTGCTGCCAGCCTAAGGACAGAAACCTGGGGGAGGGCAGAAAGGGGATCATCCTGGAAACCAGAAACTCTTAGAAATCCAATGCAGATAACAATGCTGCCTGTATGGCAAACCCGTTTCCACGCACTCCAGGTAGCCGTTCATCAGCTCTCCTGGAAGTGGGGGTACCAGCGCAGGAAAGCAGGTATATAAAGGGCTGGGAAACCCAGCAGGAGCATCCAGACGCGAAGAGGAACGAGAGGCCTGACCTTCAGCATCCTGTGGCCGCGCTCGCCAGGTAGGTGCCGGGTTTCTGCTTCCATCCAGGAGCTCGGCAGGGTGGCCCGTGGGTGCTCGAATAGGCGCCGGTGGCAGCGGTGGTGAGCCCTGGCTCAGGGGGGTTTCTCCCTGTGGTTTTCAAAATTTTCTGCAGGGAAAAGGGAGGAAACATGACTCAACTCAATGTTTCTGTTGGGCAGAGCAGAAAACTTTTCCTCGAGAAGAGGTCAAAAATGGGGCCTTTCACTACAGTCAGATGTTGTGAATCAAAACTCTGGCGAGGTCAGCCCAGTTGTGCCTTGGGATGTTTTGCCTAACAGCATATTCCTGCACACCGTGCGGGAAGCATTGCCTAGGAAGGTGCTGTGAGCGCTCAAGCCCAGCCAAGCTTTGCCCTGCAAAATTTGTCTGGAGGCTGGTGCCTGTGTTGGCATCTCTCTCCTTCCTCCTGCTCTGTTGCCATTAATGCGACTCCTCTCGCAGCCCCAGAAGGGCCCCGTTTCCCTAATCTCCATCTCCCCCGGTGCTCGCTTATCCCACACTGACCAAGCACTGGCAGAGCTGGTGTTACCAGCGTGCATTTGCTTCCATTCGGCAGGAGCTTGTCTGACAAGGAGGAGGGAAAATCAACACTTAAGCAAGGGGAAAGGTGCTTTCTGCTCTTCCCAGCCGTGGGAGCACTGATTCCACCCGCTTCTGTCTCCTTGCTTGCCCTGAGCACCTAGCAGACAGCAGAGCATGCTGCAGAGACGCAGGCAGCCCTGCATGTCCTCTGCACTCCGGGAGCTGCTTTGAACATAAAGAAAATGAGTCACAGCCAGCTCCTCTTGACAGGAACAATTTGGTTTTCGGAAGGCAGAGCTCAGCAGATAAAGGCACTGTCCTGTCGTCGCTGTGCTCGCACCAGGACCAGGCGGTGCCCACGCCTCCTGACCCCAAACTGGCACTCTGTCCCCATTTTATGCTGGCATAAGCAGAGCTGAATAATGCTGCACCCAGCCTCATGCGACCACAGCACTTTGTTGTGCTGATGCTGAACTTGGGATGCTCCTGCTTTGTGCTTTCCCTTTGTAGCTGGGAAGCAAATTCACTAGCGACAAGGTACATATCTGCCTGGAGAGGCAATGAGCTGGAGTTCTCGGGTCTGAAAGACACGTCCTGCTTACAAAATAAGGAAGGGACATTCAGAAGAGACATTCTCCAACTGGAAATGCGTGGGGGTGTTTCTCTGGGGGAGGAGGGAGAGAACTGATTCACAAAGGGCTAGTCAATAAGAGATGAAGGAGGTGACTGGGTTTATTTTGTTGTGTATGGCAGTATTTTATTGCAGCTCTAGAATAAATGAAACAGCACAAAAGACTGATGCTACTGAGAAAATGCTACGTTATCAGCACATGTGCATAACAAAATGCTCCGAGGAGGGGAGAGCCTGAGAAACCCCCTTTTGATCACCGCAGCAAATGGTGCATATGGCGAGGTCATCCAGGGCGATGTCGCAGGGCAATTAATAGCTTTGACCCAACGTGGGGGCAGCGGGGAGGTGGCCCTGGCTGTGGGCAGACTGGTGCAGTGCTAAGCAATGCTGAGAGAGAGAGGAGAGGGGCTACAGTTGCCTTCGCTCGCTGTCAGACCTCCCCTGAACTGGCATTTTGCTGAGGGATCTGGCTGGCAAGTGCTGTGGAGGGGAGTATTTATTAACTTCCACTGACCTTCAGTTCAATACTAGCTGATATTTATGGGAAATCTAATTTAGGGGTCAAATTTGACCTAACAACCTCTTTCTAATAATGTCCAAAGCACAAGCTTTTTGAAACTAATTAAGGATCAGGCTCCAATCAGGTAGAGTAGTTAAGTTGTGGGACCTGACTTCATTAAATTCGTCCAGAGAGAATATTTTAATATTTAAAGAGAGCATTTAATGTTTACATAAGTCCTCTTCTGATGTAAAGTCGCTGTTAAATCACTTCAAAAGCTAGTTTTTAAAGCCCTTTCTACTAGACTCCTACGGAGCAGGGCTGGCAAATGCCATTCTAAGCTCACTCTGACCCAATGAGGTTTATTAAATGATTCGGTCCACCAATGTAGATTTTCGGTGGTGAGGAATATGAAAACAAAATTTAACAAAACAGCTCTGTGAAGGCTTTTGCTCTCCTGCAGCACCACCCTGCCCACTCTGCTGTCAGGGCTCTGTGGGTTCGACGGGAACGCTTTGCTGTGGATGCGTGGGGCTGTCGTACCACCGCAGCTGGGGGCCAAAGCTCTCAGCACGGAGGGAGTCTTTAATGGTACTGAAGGGCTGGGCTTTGAGTCTCTGGGGTTATTGCTCAAGAACAAATCTGTTTACAAGAAGTGGTTTGAGAGAATTGTCAGTCAAGACACTTCTATTCTCAGCTCAGGAGCAACTGGAAGAGTAAATATACCTATAGTTAGCTGGTCGTTAAATTAGATGGCAGCTGATCAAAAGCCAGAGGGATTTCTCCTCAAATGGTCCTCTCCATTATCACCCCAACATCTTTTTTCCTGTGTTGCTCAGGCTTTCACAATGGTCTCAAAGAAAGTGGTGGCTGGTTTGCTCCTGGTGTACGTGGTGTCTATGCTGGCTGAACAGACCGAAGGCTTCCTGCCCTTCTTCACCCAGAGTGACTTCCGGAAAATGCAGGTAACCCATAAGAAATGTACTGCACCGGCTGGAGCCCTGAATAATGCAGGAAAGGTGTTTCTTCCATCCTCACCCCAAGCTTTGCCAGTGCATGCCATGCCACTGTTGTTCTCATCATCTGTCCCTTCCGTCCAAACAGGAGATATTATGATATTGGCAGTCCCCCACTCATCACAAAGCTAAGGGCTATGGGAGAGACAATCCTCAAGATGTGAGACCAGAAAGGAAGAGCTCAAACCCCTTTATATAAGAACTGAAAGCCCTGTGTGGGTTATCTGCAGATACTGGCTCTTTTTTCCTCTTCCCTCCATGCTAAAGGCTGTAATTTTTATAGAGAAGTTGCAGCCTCCTTTCACCATTCTGCTGGGCCTTTTTGTTGTAACGAATAATTAACCATCCTCAAGATGGTTGTCACCTCTGGGATGTGCAGAGAGGAGAATATTTTTCTTTTGATGTGAAACTAATACTGTTGAAAGGTGTCAGGCAGGCAGCCTCAGAGACTGGCATCTTCTCCTTAAACACAGTTAAAGGGAGCTTCCCCCGCACGACGCAATCCATTGATACTGGGGAGAAATCTTGTTTCCAAAGCCTATCCACTCGCTGCCGAGCAATTGCTTTTTGTGGGGAGCACAGCCATCCTTTAACCTCCTTGAGAGAGAGGATGGGCACCCACACACAGTCCCCATATCGTTTGTACGTCACAACCCTGGTAGCTATGTGTCTGCTGGTGACTGAGGAGCTTTTAGGTTTATGTGGTGAAATCAGTCTTGGCTTCCTCCCAAAGGCTGCCTCTCTTCCTCTGAGCACTCATTCAAACGGAATTAAGTGCACAGCAACCAGTATGGCACTGAGCGTGGCCTTCACTGGGTTCTGCACCCCTTGCCATTGTCTGTTGTACCCCACAATTTGGCTTTTCTCCTGGGGCTGGAATAGCTCTGTAAGGTCAGTGTACTTGGCCACCACATCCTGCTGATAGTGTTATCTTGCACAGATCAAAGGAGCCATCGAGGAGTGACGTGTTTGCTATAGGCTGTTCCCTGCAGCCTGACCTTACACCCAACGTGGCAGCCCCTGCTGCGTATCAGAACTGTAGCCCCTGAGGCCGTGCTGACCATAGTCCGTGGGCCTCTTCCTGGTGAGCTGCAGCTCAGGGCCCAAAGGAACGATGCTGCACCCAGCTCTGCAGGCCCCTGGCTGCAGGGCATTGCACCCTGGATTTGCCACAGAGCATGTTTGGTACCGTCACGATGCTGTGTCACAGCTCTTTCCTGTGGGGTTCCAGGAAAAGGAGAGGAACAAGGGGCAGAAGAAATCCCTGACCTCGCTGCAGCAGCTGGAAGAGCAAGGCTTCTCTGAGCAATCCAGAGCAGAAGATGTCAGCAAGGTCAAGACCATCCAGGTAAGGTGAACCGTGCGACCTTAAGGAATCCACAAGGACACATGGGGCCAGGTTGCTCTAGAGCCAGCCCACAGGACCTGGCTACAGAGACGTGGTTAATGGTGCCATGTGAGAAGAGAGTGGGTGCTATTAGGGAGCTCACAGTCAATAAAAAGGAATACCACCCATTTCCTCCCAGCTCTGCCAGGGAACTGAGCAAGGTTGCACCAGAGAAAGGGTATACCTTCAGCCTTTAAATTATCTTGAATATTTACCAGCCTGGTCACCCTTCAGACCCACCTTGCCTCTCCCTTAGCACAGGAAAGATGAAAACAACACGTGGTCTTTCATTTGCCACTCAGTAAACACCAGCCAAATGCAAGTCAGTAATTTACAGCTCTGCTTCAGGTCTGGTTTTAACTTGTCACTTTTTTGCCCAGCTCCAGTATCAGTTGTCCAGCATCACTCACCTCCTCTCACAATGCCCTGCACCAGGAAGACCTTATTTACAAACTTGAATGCAAACACCCACACCCCCAAAGCCTGGATACAGAGCAGAAAATCATCAATTTTAAGGATTTAAGTGTCAGTCTAAGCCCTCAAAGGCACACTTACCTGGTCAGCCAAGTCTGAAAATAGTGCTTTTCTGTTTTTGCCCTGTCAATGCAGCCACTTCTGTGGTGAGCACAGCCATTCCCTGTACCATCAAAAGGAGCGTGTAGGTCCAGTCCAAATTGCAGGAGAGGCTCAGTGGGACAGGCAGAGTGACTAGCTAGACTGGAATTTGGCCAAGACACAGGTTAATATGCACTGCTCTTATAAACGTGGTACACCAACAATCAATAATAGGATTTAAACAGCAAGATCTCACAGCTCAATGTATTAAATAAGAGGCACATCCCAGGGTCTAACCCCCCACTGCAACCACAAGTCCTCCTGTGCCTCCAGCCATGCCCAGAACAACTTTACTTTGGGTACATCTGAGCAGCGGCTGGCCTGAACTCGGTCAGCCTGGAGGCAGGATAATGTCTCAGCCTCAGTCCTTACTAAGGCAGGACACTTCATCAGCATCAGGAAAGCTGATAGCTTGGAGGGTCAAGGTGGGAGAGAGTGGGGGGTTATAAGGTTCAGAAGTGACTGTCTCATTTAAGGTTTCTCTTGCCAGCAGGTGCCTTTATCTGTGTTTCTGAGTCAGTCCATACGCATGAAAACTGGCACTATGAACAACACAAGATTGGATTGACAGTACAAGGGGCTGCCTTCAAAATGTTGCTATTCCCCACACTCAGGGTCATCATCTTCCCTTCAAACCAGCACTGGACCCTCTATTAACTTGAGCAAAGTGGAATCAAAGCATGGCGGCCCCCAACTTACCTGTCTCTCTTCCCCTCAGCTTTTCCCATTGACTTTTCCTGCTTTCCTCCACAGCTAGCTGTTCCTGCCAAAGCTGGGATGTGGCTCACCTCAAGACAGCTGGAAAAATACCAAGATGTCCTGGAGAAACTGCTAGCAGAGATGCTACAGGACACCCCAGTCGGTACTGTCGGAAGCTTGAATTCTGCCTTGGAAATTCTGCCTTTCCTTTCTCTCACCAGCTCATCATCATGGAGATATTTGTATTCCTCAGAAGGGCTTTTGTGTCATGCTTGCTCACTTTACAGAGGCCTTGGATACCTCCGCCCTCTCTCATGCATACACTTTTCTGCTGGGAAGGTTATACTGTCTTCAAGGGCCCTGCCTGTGCCCTAGAGCTGATATTGACTGCTAACAGCACTGCAACACTTCTCAGCAGCTCTCCTTAGCACTGCTTCCCACTTCCCTGCTCCTCCTCCCAAAAAAGACCTCAGGCTTTAGGGTGCAATTTCCAACAGAGCTTATAATTCAAGCTACATCTTCAAGGCAGCTCAGCACCTGTCCTTGGGTTGGATCTTACAAAGACGTTGGGTGCAGAGCAGTTCTGAACACCTTCCTTCCTAGACAGGGGCTTAAAACTAAGAGAATTAGCTGCAATTTGAAGTGTCAAGTGCTAACAAACCAGCTGTGGGCTTTGATCTTAGTGTATGGGAATTGCAAAAGGAGAAATGCAGAGGTAGGATGTTAGATAGTTACTCCTGCCTGCAGACCTGGGGGTTGTGGAATGGTTATCACTGTTATCTCTGGAGCTTTGTCTTATCTGGGCTTAAATGTCTCTAATAAGAGGGTCTCTATTATTCCTGTGGGAGTTGTTATTCTGCTTTGGCTGTGCTGATTTAAGTTTGTCTTCTGGATTTTTAGGTGAAGAGCTGAGGAGGAGGAAACAGTATATAAAACCTAGCAAAGACTGAATGACAAATTTAAGGATACTTGTTCTTTCTTCTTTTCTTTTCAGCTTACTGATATCTGCAGAATCAGAAGAGAAAGCGATGCAGCTTGCTAAAGTTAAAGGCCTCCACTTATGTAAATGAAATCTGTAAAAGAGATTAACAACAAAATCTGAGGTGAGATAATAAAATGCGCAGTATAATTAAATGGAGGATTTGTGTCTTTTTTTCAGCATGCTTCTCAGCCAGATGGCAAGCACCAAGTGTGGGAAAGAAGAGAGGCAGAGTTTCCAGTTCTAGAGAATATCACTTTTCTTCTGAAAAGTGCAATGCACATTGCAATGACTGAGTAACTAATCTTCATGGACTAATAAGCTTTAGTCCCCGCTCTTGGCAAAGAGGGAAACTGAGGCAAAGATTTCCTAGGATCACCCAGCCAAACTGCTGACACAAAGCCAGCATGAGGAGCTTGGGTGTGGGACCAGGGCGTCCCCATTCAGCTCCCTGCTCTCCACACAGGAGGGCTGGATGAACCCAGGAGTCCTGATTTGCGGTTTCTATCTGTATTTTTAACCCCCTCTTGCTCACTCATACTATATAAATCTAAATAATACTACAAGGAATATGTTAGCCATCGCTATGATGTGAACAGATACAGTGTGAAACACCACAGAGATCCAGCCTTATTCCTGCCCCTGAAGCAAACCTAGATGGGACATCGTAATTCTGCTTGAACATATTGCTCTCCATTTACATACCTTTGGCTCATTTTAGAACTGCTCCTCTCTATTGGCAGCAGGAAATGCAGCATATGTAAAGGGCCAATGAGACCAATGGTATGTATGTGAGTATATCCGATTCCAATCCAATTTTATCTGCCCAACCTAACATAAATTCTGTTCTCGCTGTGGCTCACTTAAATAGCTGTGTTTGTGCTAGAACAGCACATATGCGCTTCTAACTGTTCTGTATGCTCTCTGCTGAAAGCCATCCCTTAGGAGGAAAGAAATCTGCCAATGTATAATGCAACATCCAGCAAGGAGCGGATTCCAGCTTTAGCATATGATTCAAAGGCATATTCCTATTGCATGGACTGATCAGTTCAATGTAACTGGAAGTTTGCAGGGATTACTGCTAAGGCAGGTTGAGCTATGAAATGACTAGTAAATGAGTGTGAATGGGAGGAAGACAGAAAATAACACATTCCATTAGGCTGAAAATGAAAGCAGCTATGTCTTGCTGGGCTAGAAGCTCAGCCAGTGCGAAGCAGGCTCCAGTGGAGGCACATTGAGTGATACCCATTGGAGATGAGGCTTGGAAATCCCTGGAGGAGTTGTGCCACATTTATACCATTGTCCAGCAAGATCAGAGACAAGCTTGTTTGTGTGAAAGGAGGAACTATTGGCTCATTAATTCTGACAGACCCAAACCCTTACCCCAGGTTTAATTTTGCCCTGCCACAGGAAAACAAGGACAGTTTCCCCTTGAAGGGCAAACTGCTCCTAAAAACCCTACATGAGATCCACCCCAGGTCAGAGCTGTCCCTACATCATCATCTTTTGCCCAGATCTTTCACCGAAGGGGTTTCCCTCGCTGATAGTTCCCCTGCGGAGTCTATGAAGGAACATTGCCCAATGACAGTAAATAAGAAAGTGAATATGAGCCTCTGGAATTTGCTTCCTGGATCATTTCCCACTGGGCTGATGGTGGGGCTGATGTCGTGGAGACTACCATAGAGGAGATCCATGAATGTGACTTTGCTGGGTTGTCTTCCCCCTGCTCGTACATTTTGACCAGGACAAATTGCCACTGCTGGACCAGACCAGCAAAGGTCTGCTTTTACCTTGGGCCTCAGATGTGTCAGTGGCTCCTCTCACTTGATCCAGCTATAAATGAGGTCTTGGATGTATGGCTGGTGGTGATGGTAAGCACATGAACCTGTAGCCAGAGCTGTGCTGTCCAAATGGGTCACTAAAGGCAAGGGGATCTTCAGCTTTTGGAAGTAAATTCCCTCCAGACTCAGTGGGCTGGAGTGGTGTGAATGAAGGCGGATACTGATCTCGGGCATCCTCACTCTGCAGGGTTTTGTGGCCAGATGAACAGCTGAACTGTGGGGGGAGACAGGCAGGGAAACGAGGAGGAAGCAAGAAAAGAGACACTAACTTTGTACAGTGTCTAATCTAATAAGAAGCTAGGCAGGCTGAGGACATGACATATGATCAGGAGGACAAGAAGTAGTGTTCCTGGGTCACACCTGTGCTGTGGCTGTGAGTGACAGGGTATTAAACTGGCACAATCAGCACCCAAATAAGATTTGACACTTTCCCTGGTGACATATGCAGGACTGTCATCCAAATGCCATGGGATAAGAGGTGGGGGGATGCACTCGCAATTTTTTCAGCATCCCCTGGGTCAGGGGTGGGCAGGTTCATCCACTGCCCTGTTTTTTGGGGTGCAATGTGCTCCCCTCTTCCAGGGCCTTGTGAAGATGGTGAAGATCTAGTTCCACCCCTCTGCTTACACCAAGCCTGTCTTGTGCTTCAGGAGGAGAAGCAGAAGGCACAGCACTCCTCCTCTTCCCATGCTATCGCTGAGTCACTGCCAGCAGGCCTAAGGCAGCTGGTAGGATGGCAGGAAAGGTGGAGGCTATCCCCTCCTTGTTATCCCATTTTCCCACATTCAGCTCAGGATATTTACAGCCAAGATTTTCCAGAGCTGCCCAGTGGACTGGGAACTGGCTTTCCACCTCTGGCGATCTCTGAACATCACAACCTGTCTGCATCAGCAGAGCATTTCAAGCTGGCCTATGCTCACCCTTGGCAGCCTTCCCCGCTGCCCAGAGCTGTGTGGACAACCAAGGGGGCTGCACAAAGCAGTGTCGGCAGGAATCTAGACCTCTCCCCACCAGAGAAACTCCATCAGCCTCATCGCTGGCACTGTGGGCAGGATAACAGGTAAAATTAGGTGCTTGTCCATAGGGCTACAGGCTCTGTCACCTCTGAAAGAGGGCTGTCTTCTCCTGTGCTCATCTCCATGATGTCTAGGTACATCCAGGAATGGTAGGGATGTTCCCAGAGCGTTGTCTTGCAAGGAAGAAAGAGACAGGGGTAGCTGATTTCTCTCCACAAAGGGACATCTGTTCCTGCTGAGTGTCAGCACCACCAACCTCCCTTCTGCAAAGGAATCATAGCTTTTCCCCAGCCCTCCAGTTCTCCAACACCACTCCCAGGTTCTCCTTTCCATTTCAGAAGGTCATCTAGCAGCAACGCTGGGCCAAGCTCTATCCTGCTGTAACTTCCCCGATCTCCAGAAATGGCAAGAAATTGAAGGGTTTTCTTTCTTTTTTTTTTTCTCCTCCATACCAAGGGGAATTCACTTAATTCATGAGCTTATATCAGCTTGAGCTTGGATGCCAACATGCATCTGCATGTCTAGGCAGAGCTTCTCCAAACCGTCTCAAAGCTGTGAGCTTACAGAAACTGTGTACTCAGAGCACATTCTAATTCTGTATTTACATTAGACACTGCTCCAAATTATTAGCTGTCAGTCGCACTTTCCAGTTAGTGAGCAGGGGAGGCTCAGCTTAGCACATTCATGCTTCCCATTGGAACAGAGTATGCTCTTTTAATGGGCTCCCTGGCCTCCACTAAGTGTATATTTGTTGTTGCTAACCAGATTAACAAATCTCAGTGTATTTTTTTTGCTGCTTTCTTGCATAAATCAGGAAGAGCAAGGAGAGCTTTGTCTGATGCCCTGATTTAGAAGAAGGGCATGACAGCAAAGTGAGCGTGAAAGGAGGGCCAGAGGAAGCAAGGCAGCCTGCCCGACTTGCCTTGTATTTAATGCATCCATTAAAATCAAAGATGCCCTTGCTGAGACTGTACAAGACGCAACGCCTAATCAGATGACACGGCTCTGCGGAGGTCTCTGCGTTCTGCCCCTGACAGCTGTACCCGGTGGAAGCCAGATGAATTTCTCACCCTTTGGAGGTCTGCTCTCATCTTAAAAGGGCACCTATGTCACACAAACGTCACGGTGACGACGCGAAGCGGCAGCACTGCCCGAGGAGCCCATGGTGGCCCATCAGGCTGGGTGCAGCTCACATGCTCTGGGAAGAGGAGCAGCTGCCTAGGTCCCCTCCTGGGACCTAGCTTGGCAGCTGACCGGCCGCTCTTAATATCAGAGTGTCCTTAAAGATTTGTCCTGTGCACGGCTGCATTTAGCATCGCTAGCCTCACAGCAGCAAGTGTTGGGGTGTCCATCAGAGCACTTCCCGGAGCCCCTTCCCAGCTCCTGCTCGCGGCACATCCTGCTCTTTCGGAGATGCGCTACGGGAGAGACTGTAAAGTTTCCATGACTCTGTTATCATGCGTCTATCATAAAACCCGTGATGCAGAGACGGTCTGTGCGCATTCATCACTACCTTTTCATTATCCTTAATTAAATCCAATATTACGCTACAGTATTTCAGCCACTTTCATTACTTTCTTTATGGGCAGCAGCAGAAAAAAGCAATTACTGTACATCATAGCCTTGCCAAAATAAATTTTCAAGTCGACACTTGATTTTGCTTTTTTAGGCTGCGAGTATGTAAAAAACCCTCCTTCCCCAGCGAATATCCTGAGGACCCAGATCCTGATCCTGCCGAAAGTGGTGGCAATGCTCCAGCTCGTTCGACTGGTGCCAGCTTCAACTGTAACTTGGCAGAGACAGGAGGGAGGAGGAAAATGGGGGGGGGGGGGTAGGTGGCTGGGAAAGACACTCTTTTCTCCTCATAAATGTCCCTATATGTGTCAAAAATCGGCACAGCCTGGCCTGAGCGAGAGTGAGGAGGGCTCAACCCCCCTGCTTGCTCCAGCCCTGCAGCCCCATGTGATGGCACAGTCCCCCCAAGGTGAGGAGGCGGTGGCACTGGCTAGCCCCAGGAGATAAGGCTGCTTTTGCCCCTCGCCCCCTCCATTTCTCCCTTTTCCTTCAGCCTTTCCCCTCTCCTGAGATGGGCACCAGATGCCTCCCGGCGCCAAGCCCTCCCTGAGTGTGTGTGTGTGGGGGGGGGGGGGGGGGGTGGTCCTGACCTCCTCAACATGGCGGAACCAGCGGACCCCCCCCCCCCCCGCCTTCACAAGATGGCGGAAGGCGGGATCCAGCGTGTAGCGGCTTTTCTCGACCTTCCCAATATGGCGCTCATTCCCGCCCCGCCTCCGCCCGCCCACCAACATGGCGCCGGCTGCGCGGGCGGACAGAACCTACATAAGCCCAGCGTTTGCCCTTCCCAAGATGGCTGCCGTAGAGGGGCCGCGAGCCCCTCCCAAGATGGCGGTCGCGCTTCCCCGCTCGCGGGGCGCTTCCGGCCGGGGCCTAGTCTCGGGGCCGCGGCCATGGCGGAGCTGACGGACGCGGAGCTCCGGAGGGAGCTGATGGCTCTCGGCTACCGGCCGGGGCCCATCACCGAGACCACCCGCAAAGTCTACGCCAAGAAACTCAACTGCCTGCGGGCCGAGGTGGCGGCGGCGAAGCGCAGGGGCCGCGGCGCCCCGCCGAGCCCGGCTCGCCCCCCCGCCAGGCCGCAGCAGGCCTCGCCGCCGCGGCCGCGCCTCGGCTTCAACCCCGCCGCGGCCGCCCGCGACAGCGAGGAGGAGGAGGAGGAAGAGGAGGAGGAGGAGGAGGAGGAAGGCGGGCCACCAGCAGGGGGGCGGCCGCCCGCGGCCCGCTGGGGGGCGGCCGGGCAGGGCGGCGGGGCGCCGCGCGACAGGGCCGCGGCTCCGGGCTCCCCGTCCCGCCGGGGCCCGGCCGCGGGGCTCCGCGCCGGCTCGGCGCTGCCCCTCGACGGGTTGAGGGCGCCGAGCGCCCCGTCCCGGTGGGACGCGTCCGCTGAGTGGAGCGGGGGGCTGAGCACTGGGTCGAGGCCCTCCCTGGACGGCTTCGGGGGCTCCAGCCCCCCGTCCCAGTGGGGCACGTCCATAGAGAGGAGCGGGGGCCTCAGCGCCGGCTCGGCACCATCCCTCGACGGGTTTAGGGTGCCGAGCGGCACGTCCCACTGGGATGCGTCCATGGAGAGGAGCGGGGGCCTCAGCACGGGGTCGAGGCCGTCGCTGGACAGCTTTGGGGGTTCGAGTTCCTCATCCCGTTGGGGTCTGTCCGCAGAGAGGAGTGAGGGCCTCAGCGCGGGGTCGAGGCTGTCCCTGGACAGCTTTGGGGGTTCGAGCTCCCCGTCCCACTGGGACACGTCTATAGAGAGGGGCGGGGGGCTTGGCACCAGGGCTGGCTTGGGGACCTCCTCGGATGGGGTTGGGGGGCTGAGCCTCTCGTCCCAGTGGGGCACGTCCCCAGGTAGGAGCAGGGGGCTCGGTGCCAAACCTCTCTCCGGCGAAGAGAGTGGGGGGCTGATGTCCAGGAGCCAGTGGTACACATCAGGAGGAGGCCTTGGGGGTCTGAGCCCCCGGTCTCAGTGGGAGACAGTGGGGGAAAGGAAGGGGTTATCTTCTAGCAGCTCGTGGAGACGCGAAAGCGAGTTAATGCCCAGCGCCCACTGGGGCACCACGGCAACGTCAGCGGGACTCGGGGGGTTCAGTCACCAGGCCCAGTTTGGGAGAGGGGAAGGAGACTTGACTTCCAGTGTTCGGAAGGAGTCAGAAAGGGAGCTGAAACCCAGCACCCAGGGAGGGGGATTAACGCGTAGGTTCCCATGGAAGACAGCGAGCGATGCAGGGTTAGCCTCAGGGACCCGCTGGGGAACAACAGCAGCAGGACAGGGAATAACCTCCCGGACTCAGCCGTGGCGGTCAGCACCCAAGCCGCGGCTGGAAGGAAAGGGCAAGGGCCTTGAACACTACCTCTCCCAGTTCCTCTGCCTGGCCAGCTTTGTGTTGCTGATGATTTTTTTGGGCATCCTCTTGGTGAAGATGATTGGATCAGGCTGGCTTGACAGGACAGAGGAGAGTTGTACGTGTACTGGTTTAATTTTGCTTTTAAGCTATGTTCTTCACCTTTCTTTTACTGCTTTACCTTTATCCCTTCCATCTCCATCAGCTTTATCATTCTTCTCGTTGCCATAACTTGACATCTCTGTTTCTGTCCCCATTTCCCTCTCCCCTTGCCCGTGGAAAACCTTGTTAGTCATGGAAAGTAAGTCAGGTGTGTTTCTTTTCAAATGAATTCGGCCTCCAGTTCTTCAAAACCATGGATTTTATGGAGAGTGAAATTCCTGCTAGGCCAAGGATGCTTTTTATGATTGCCCATTGTGTAACCTAATGCCTGCGTAATTGCCCATTGTATGTTTTAACGTTAGCCTCTACAAAGCACAGCCATTTGGTGTCCTTTATCCTGGCCCCATCCGCAGTACAGTGTTTGAATTGGTACCTCTGTTCTTCGAGTGTGGTAGAGCTTCAACAGGAAAGGAAAAGAGACTTTCCCTTCCCCCTGTATCTAAGACAGAGCTCCCCAGCTAGAGCAAACAGAAGTATTGTAACTTCGTGTCTTTGAACTGGAAGAAGTAGTTTGGGGGGTGGCTTGGAAGGTGCAAGTCCTGATAAACTCAGTACACTGTGTTGTGTAGGTGTTTGTGCATTTTGCACAGGGTAGGTGGGCTGTTTCTTGCTTTCTCAAAGTAAAAATAAAGCTGGCCAATATCACTGACATGAATTTCTGGTGCACCTGTTAAAACTCTGTTAGATATTTCTAAGCCAATGCTATTTTGAAGCAAGAAATCTTGCAGTCCAGCTGTAAATTCTTTAAATTCTCAGATAATTAAGATTAGTAGAAAGCACTGTATCATAGACCTGTGGGTGGTATATATCTAATGGCTGGGGGGAGAGGAAGAGCTGTTAAACCAGAGGCCATAATCTACCAAGCTAACAGCTCTTTTGGCTAAAATAGATCCTCTGCTTTTGCCTTGAGTAGACTTGATTTAAATCTCCTTTATCACCGTGATATATCAGGTGACCATGGCCTGCAGCAAAGGACACTACTAGATTGTCAGAGATCTGTGCAAACTTCCAGTGTGAAGCAGTAGATAGTACAAGAGCACAAAACATGTACTTAAACAGGAGCTGTTAAAACATTCAGACCACAATTTTTACTTGCCAGCTGAACAGGGTTCATCATTTGCACCCTGATACAGAACACATTTTATTTGTTTTGTTTTCAATGCTGCCTATCAAAGGAGTGCTTTGAATGCACGATTTGCACAGCAAGGTACTGTGTAGTGAGATGAAGAATAGCAGAACTGGATTCGAAAGTAGAGCCTTTTTTAAGCACATAATTACTTTCTTGATCAAAGCCCTTGTTTTGCAGCCAGCTAACTCTTCCTTCCCCTTCTTTCTTGTAGTTAATCTCTTGCCTGTGGATTGTGACCAAAGAACAGATGATGTAAGCATACATTTATTTATTTTAAAATACTATGGATAGGAGAATCTCACGGAAGAGTAATTATGCTAGGTAGCATCCAGCAGTATCAGCATCACTGTAAATTTATTAGTTCTATCATTTTGTAAAAAAAAAAGTTCTGATTTGCTGAGCTGGAATTAATAGGCCAGATTAAATAGGACTGTGTATGAGACTGAAAAATCCATTTCTGTAATAGCTGTAGCATAAGTGATGTTGGTTTGCAGAAGAGGCTGTACCTGTGTTCAGCCTTAACAATGCATGGTTTAATACAGCTAATTCCTTGAACTCCATTATAATGTTTGTACAGTCCTGATTTTTTTCATAATGCATTATTAGGATAGAGGAGAACTTTGTGTTGGATTCGGAATTATGGTTAGTCTCTTGTGATTTTTCTGGAGAGTCAGTCCGCAGTCTGTCAGAGGGGACCTGCTCCTTCAGCTGCTGGTGATGCAGTTCTGGGTGGTTTGGCATGTGGGCGTTGGTGGCACTTTCGAAGGATGTGCTAGCTAGCTTTTGACTTGGAAACTATAGATCTTTACTGCAGAAGTGTTTCATTTGAACTAGTGAAGTGATGCATAACTGAGTAAAACCCTACTGCTGCTTTGTTTTCATATTTTTGGCTAGTCTGACCACTGTGCTGTTGCTGCTGATCTATTGATGTTTGTTACCTGTTTCTGGCTTTCAGTTCTGTCATGCTCAACAGAAGGAGATTATAATGAACATGCTGCACGAGTTGTATAACTACTTGTCAATACAAGCTGGTAAGTTCCAATTGTCATTATAAAGCACTTACAAGCATTCAGCGAACTGCCTCTCCCAGCTGTCTGGACATTTCTAACCTTACTTTGAAGAGAGGAGTTTATGGAACAGTGAGTTCCACTTGAAGAGCTCTGGGAAAGTCAGGTAATAGAAAAATAAAAAAAGATGAGTTTATTTTTAATCTGAATAGTGCTTAGCTAATGCACTGATATCACTGTGTGCTTGTGGAGTGGTCCTTATTTGCACTTCTTGTATTGGGAATTTGAGGTACAAATATTCAGCTTTATGGTCCTTTCCTACCTGCATCTTGAAACTGTCTTGAAGACGCTTGGAGCCAGTAAGTGTAAACTGATGTACTCTTACAAATAGAGTTGAAACAACTTAAGAAATTGCCATCTCTCTGCTCAAATGTGGTAACTGTTTATATGAGTGCCTCTGGGTTTTTTTTCATTGCTGGGTAAAACAGGCTTACTTAGCTCAGGAGCTAACTGAACTCAGTACTTTCACCAGTCTCTGCTACATATATGGCAATCCAATCCATAACTAGTATTTTGTGATGGAAAGGACTGTTAGAAGTTCAGTGAATACGTTTTTACTTTTTTCAGTAATGTACATAATAATGTTGATCATTAAAAGTGCTTACGTTCCATTTTCTAGAAGATTTGAGACATTAACAAGGCTGAGTCTTAGGCACTGAAATTTCACTGAATTTCTAAATCTTTTCAAATCAGACTTCAGCACCTGTGAAATTTCCATCAGTTTTACGTAGTCTCTTAACACATTTGTTTAGTCATCTTTGTGAAGCAAGATTTAGAAGCCTGAGTTTCTGGCTGGTATCTGTGTGCCTGGGTAGAAGATAGAGCTGGGAAGTAGGCTCCTCTGTAGCATTTTGAATGCTGATGCTTAACTCCAACATCACTGTCTTTGATGCCCAATGGAAGAGGCACCTCTGCAGGGTGTTAGGTCAGAGAGGCAGTTATGTACTTAGCCAGGGGAAGAAATAGGGTTTTTTTCCCTGGATTCTGTGTTGAGCAGCTCACACACTGAAGCATGAGGTTTGATTGCCCTTATTCAACCTGTATATAGTGGTTGAACGTTTTATTAATAGTCATAAGATTATCTGCCTACATTATAAATCTCACCTTGTAATTGTTTTGCCCAGAGCTGTAGATGGTTTTAAAGGATAGCATTTCCAGACAGTTTGGTATATTTCTGAACTGTTTGAGGGCTTTTTTCTAAAATAATTTCTGTCTGTTTGACTTTCTTACCAGGTAATTTTGAGTGTGGAAATCCTGAGAATCTAAAAAGCAAATGCATTTGGGTTAGTGAAGCAAGGGATCACGTGATGGTGAGTACGCTGTGAACACCTATTGTTATAACATAGCACTTAGTCTCTTATAAGGCAATAAATAATAGATACTAAAGCAATTCACCATCTGTTTTACTTCCTCATCCTGTTTTGCTTTTTCCCCATATCTCTTGCTTCCCCTTTGGGCAGTTCTGTTCTCAGCAGTTCTTTTGAAAATAATCTTCTCCTACATCTCTGATTCAGCCCCTGTAAATCTAACTTAATGGTTTGTTGTTTCACTGTAGTCATCAGTCTTCTGAAACCAGAAATTTCCCTGGATTGAGGGCTGGGCAGAAGAAAGATTTTTCCATACCTCAAAGTGTCAGAAGACAGACTGCTTTGATCTAACATTCCATTTCTTTCATGGTAAACTGTCAGTAAGATTATGTTGTATTTAGTGGTTAGTCTTAGCAATCCAGGGACAGTGTTATTTTACAGCATGCTTCATGCATCATCTACCATAGTCATAAGATTTTAGTCCAGACCGACCTCCAGATTTAGTTTCTTCTTCCACTTTGCAGGATTATGATAAGAATTAACCTAGGGACAGACCACACAGAATGAATTCTCCCACTAATGTAATGAAATAATGTTATTGCAGTATCTTAAATGAACGGAGAACTAATCTTATGGATTCTCCCATACAGAATGTAACTGCTAGTTCACCACAAAAGTTTGAAGCTGCCCTGGAATGGATACTGAAGAGTAGCAAGGATTTAGGAATATGGTAAGTGGAAGCCTCCTGTGCCAGTTTTGCTTCTCTGTTGGTTGATGTTATGTAGTTTGTCATCCTGTGTGGTGTGCTCTAAAAGCTATGATACCTCCCTTAATAGATTTCGTAAGATAATCTGGGATCAGTTTTGTCAGTACTGGCTGGGCCAACTTCCAAATAGAAGGTAAGGTCCTGCAGCAAAAATTGGCAACTGAGGGCATTCCTTCTGAGTCTGTCCCAACCTTCGCGCTGGGGGACGTTGCCTTCACAAAGACGCTGTCTTTCAGATGAAGCATAAATCTGAGGTCCTGGCTGCTTGTGGCTATCAACCATTATGTCACGCTTATTACAAGGTTTAGCAGTGCTAGTCCTGGTGTCCTGCCCGCGGTCTTGTGACTACAGTCGGCTTTTTAAACTTTCCCACGTACTCAAATGCTTTTCCCTAGGTAACTGTTTTATTCGGTACCGTTATCACAGGCTGTGCTTCGGTGCAGTGTGGAGTTAGGTTCTTTGGCCAAAGGAATTGGATTTGATAGGTAACGTGCTCTGGGAACCTTTGGGACCAGTCCCTGTGAGGAAGAGAGGGGAATAGTCTGTTGAATGGTATCTTTTCTTTAGTGCCAGTTGTTTTTCTGACAGAAAACACAGTACATATTAAAATGAATGGAACGACTCCCGCTGTGTGGGGTGTTGGTCAGTCACTGGAAGGGCTTTTCTCTTGTTTCTTTTGGCTACCAGTCACTTCAGTACATGAGAAATGGCAGAGATACTAGTTTCTTCAAGTAAAAAGTATAACGTTCAGGTCATTACCTAATGAAAGACTTATCCAGAGTCTGCAGACGTCAGTATCTTCTTCTGGGAAGCGTGCACTGCCTCCGCTCTGTGTTAACAAAGTCTAACGTTTGTTTGCATTTTAACATTGCTAATTGTATCTCTGATTAAATGACTTGTAACAACAGTAACACTAGAGTTTGTGGGTGTAGCTTGCATAAATTCCTAGTGCTTTATTTTCCCTTATAAATTTGTGTAGCTGTTACTGTGATCCAATGGTCAGAGAGCATCTACTACTTTGACTTTTGGTATGTGGTAAATTCCCAGGACAGGACATTGTTTCCCTGGTGGCAAGTTTGGATTTGTGGGTAGGCTGAGATCCAGAATTTTCAAATATGTGTTCTTGTACAGGAGCGCTGTTCAAGTCAAGAGCCGTGGAACACTATATACTCCCTTTTTTATTTTCATAATTAGCAATTCTACCAGCTTTTCACCAAATGGATCCACTTCCAAGAAGCCTATGTAGCGTGCAGAATGAGTGTTGAGCATGCTTAAAAACCTGCAGGTGGCATTTTAGCAAACAGTACGTGAGATTATTTTCCTAGGTGCTAGTCGGAGAGGCAGAACTGAAAATGAGCTCTGCACTGGGTGATTCTGTTGCATATTTTAAACATTTTCCTGGAATTTGGATTGTAAATAAGACAAGGGAGTGGGAAACAATTGGGTGCCTCTTTGGTTCCTGTAGAATCCAGTAACCAAATGGAAGCTGTCAGCAGTTTGTGATCTCACGCTAGTGAGCAAGTGTCTTTGTCTAATAGGTTATTCATTGCAAACCTAGAATGTATTAGTAGCTTTAAAAAATAAAATCCCCTTTAGTCCAATTCCTCTGAATCTGATGGCTCTCCCTTGGATTACTTGATGCCTGTTGGCATCTACTAAGGAAACCACATCAGTGTAGATCTGTATATAAAGAAGTGAGTTAAAAGCATATCAGATAGCACAGCAGGTGCGTACAAGTGATTTTGCAGGAGGATGTGCTATCGATTTTGCCATGAACGCTTGCCAAGGGTGTGTCTGTTTTCTACTGCAGATACAGTTGATGTGTTTTCACTTTTTTGGCTAAACTGTTTATACTCATCCATACTGAGGAAAACAGTGCAACCTCCATGGACATATGCAGTCTCCCTCAACTGCTCTCTGCAATTGCTGAGAGTGACTCAGTAAACATTTCCATTTCTGTATGCTGGGAGGTGGGAATCCAATTTAAAGTTTAATCTTCTGCACACTGAGAGGTGCTGTCAAAGAGTCTGCAGAGGGAGACTTCAGTTTACCAGTGGGAGTTCCAGCCCTGCTGCCTTTTCTAAAGCCATATCCATTCCTTGCTAAGCAGCCAGTTCCGAAATATTCTGGAAGGAGGAGCTGCAAGAATGTGGTGTATTTTCTATGCGGTGTACTGAAAAAGTTACTGCCTCTGCAGTCTGTCTGTTCTCCCTCTCTTGATTAAAGTCTGCAGTTGGAGTGTCTGTTTTCTTTAGTGGAGATTTTCTGCCTCTTCCCTTTAGGTTGAAAGGCAGAGACCCTTCTGAACCGGTTACCACAGTGGAGGAGGTGGTCTGTCTTGAATCAGCCCATCCTCAGATGGGGCTTGGCTGCCGTTTCCGTCGGGCAGTGATCACTGCCATTATGAACCTTTTCCTGTTTTTCTGGGGTAAGTCTTTAGTGTTAGTAATCAGCTTCTCCCCTCTCTAGCTGTACAGATGAACACGCATGCACATACATGCATTCTCCCAACCATATGAAATTAAGAGGTGAAATAAATCTGCTGATGAGTTAATTTCTAATTAACCTTTGTTCTGGCAGCAGAGAGAGACCTGTAGACCTGCTCTTGTGCTGTGAGTGCTTAAGATTTATTTTAAATCAGCAAGCTGATTAGCTCTCTGAGTATTCCTCAATCACCCATTACTATGGTCTGCAAAATGAGTATTTTAACCTGCCTAAAAGATTTGGTTTCTCTTTCTTTTCTTGGACTAAGCTACAAAGTCTTCTGGCCTCTTTAGTAGTGACTTGTAGCATTTCAGTGCTATAGACTTTACTGCAGTAGTCTGTCATGCCCCAGCTGAGACAGAGGTCTTACTAAGATAGCTGATAATGAGAGATGAGTGTTGCCTAAAAGAGTTTATAATCTAGCCAGGCAAGGTGGGAGTGAAAGGAGATAGTTATGTTTATTGCAGAGGCCGAGATACTAAAGTTAGCTGATGTTGTAATGGGGGCCTTTGTCAAGGCTGAATTCTGGGCTGGAGCCCTGGGCTTTATATCCTTATGAAGCACCTATTTTTGGAGCAGTGGAGCTTGACAGTTTCCTAAGTGATTATTGTGGGGGAGGCCTCTAGCAAAGAGATGGCTCTGGGATTTAGAGAATTAGAGCCTTGTGGTCGTCCTGAGGTTTCTGAGGGGGAAAAAAGCCCATGATGAGGCCCTTTGACCAGCTCTTCCCACATGTACACATGCCCTTCCGCTGCAGGCACTGTCAGTACTAAGGTTTTTGTGGGGTGCAGCTGCCACGATGAGCAAATGAATTGCTTGGATTCGGTTCCAAGCAGGCCCTGGGTGGCAGGGAGTGGAAGCTGCCTCAGAGAGGAGGCAGCATCAGATATAAACAGCTAGCATCCAGCAAGAGCATCTATGTCAGTACTGAATTCCATTTGTTTTTATTCTTCTCCTAGGTCTGATAACTCTTTGGGGGATCCTGATCTTCCTTAAGTATCGCTGGCGGAAGATGGCAGAAGAAGAACAAGCCATGTATGAAATGGTGAAGAAGATCATAGGTAGACTCCAGTAACTCTAAGCCAAGTAGCACTGTTCTCCTCTCTGCAATGTTGAGGTCTCTCACTGCTTGTCCTTCTGCCCCCCCAGCTGTTGTCCAGGACCACTATAAGGAATGGGAACGGAATTTGGAGCGTTACCCCTATGTCGGCATTCTTCATGTTCGGGACAGCCTCATCCCTCCTCAAAGCAGGTGAGCTGAATTTTGTTCTTTATGGAAGGCTGTCAGCATGATGTTATTCAGCTCAGCTCAGAACCACAGTTAGCAGGTAACAGAGCATGAGCAGGCAATTGATGGGAAGCTGGAGTGGAAGAAGAATCTCTCTGGCCTTTCAGTTTATAAAGGATTTTGACATAACTCAGGCTGTGTCTTAACCTGCTGCAGATTAATGTG
Source organism: Apteryx mantelli (assembly GCF_036417845.1). NCBI lineage: Eukaryota > Metazoa > Chordata > Aves > Apterygiformes > Apterygidae > Apteryx > Apteryx mantelli. Next base: position 7,382,060 of record NC_090002.1, read on the forward strand.
ACAGTCCTGGGGCTGATATTTTGTGCAGTCGCACAGGTGTATTGTCATTGTTCTCTCAAACAGTAATTGGATTTTGTTTTGCCTGGGCATGGAGTACCTTATTTTCTCTCCATCTAATCTGAGTTGGATGCTATCCTGTTTCTCAGCCGTCCTACCTTGTTCTTCAGGCAGGTGCTGTGCTTTTCAGAATGAACCTTTCCATGAGTGGAATAGGCTCTTCTGAAGTGGCTGCGTGTGTTGCCTGCCTGGAAGATTACCAGTTTGAGTTGGGCAGCTTTGAAAAGGAGATACAGCGAGATGGCTGTTCTTGTGCTTTTTCTGAAAAGAAGCATGGTCAAGGTAGTTGCTCCACAGCTGATGGAGCTGGGGGGCAGGATCCTGGTTCTTGGTGACTGCGTGCCATCTGCTTCATCTTTGCAGGCTTGTTTCTGGCATTTGGAGCTACTTCCAATATACATTTTGTCCTCTGCTATTAGGAGGACAAAGTCTTAAAAGTTCTCACCTTTAATTGGTCATGTTACTACCAGTAGGAAGAAGCTATTTCAGCTGTTTTGAACTGATATTGCATGTGGTGTGCAGAATTACTGGACTCCAATTCAAAACTGGGGTGAGTTCCAGTTTGTGCTTCCCAGTCTGAGATCTTTCTGCATGCTGGAAGGATGGAGGCAGGTTGCTAATTGAGTCTTTTCCCAACATGAATCAGTTGTGAAATTGAAGGCAGTCACCAATCTCTTGTACTGCCAGAGGGTCTTGCCTTCCCCACTGGCAGGACTTGTGTTTTCATGTCCTGGTCTGAAATTAGCTCTAAGCCAGAATTTTGGTTTAATATCCTTTACTGTCTGCACAGGGAACAGGAAGAGGCTAGCAGTAGCTTGGTCAGCAGCCACAACTGCTGTAAGCTGGAAAGCACAATGAGGATGTGATTGTATTTTTCTTTTCTTTTTATTGTTTTTTCTTCTAGGAAAAAAATGAAGCGGATCTGGGACAGAGCTGTGGACTTTCTGGCTTCGAATGAGTCACGGATTCAGACCGAGTCGCACAGAGTAGCGGGAGAGGATATGCTAGTGTGGAGATGGACTCAACCTTCTTACCTCTCAGACTCGGAGCACTAAAGAGGAGCAAAAGCTGAGCTGTTGATGTGGACCTCTGCAAAAGGGTGCTCCCTTTTCTGGTGGTGGGAAAGAGCAGGTCAAGGTCCTCATCTCTTTGGGCTGGGGATTGCACACATCTCTTTGCTCTTCTCTCAAAGTCTTCACACAAAAAAATTCAGGGCAATAATCTTGTCTTGTAAGGAAGATGGGCTTGAGCTGGTGGGAAGCTTGAATTGCACCAAAGTCAGCCTTCCGGCAGATATCTGGCTTCCAGAGGCAAGGAAACCTAGAACAACTTTCTAGAAAGAAAAAAAAAAATGCGTACCTAATAGTGAGGGACTTCGGGTCTCTGTGACAAGGGTTAGCTGTTTAAAATTTGACCTCAATTCTGCGAAGGCCAACTGGTGGCAATGTCCATCAGGGAATGTTTTTAAAGAAAAGATTAACATTTCCCAAGGAAACATTTGGGTGGCAGTTAAGATGCATTCTGTTAGAATTTGTTTTTTATCAGTATAAAGTCCATGCCAAAGGCACTTAACTGATTCCTAACAAGGAAAATGTTTGTGTCTGCTTCACCCTTTAAAAATGGAGGGGGGAAAAATTTGGGGGAAGGTGGTCCTAGAGGAAGGGCAGTCTGATGTGCCTTGAGTCATTTGGGCTGGTTTAGGTGGTAGGGAGGAACGGCTGTGACCCTGATTACACTTTGTAAGTCTGCAATCTCTGCGCTTTATGTTATGGGATGGGGAGGGAGGGGAATTTGGGTGAAAAGCGAAGGATATAGAAAGCTACAGAAAGCTCTTTCTTATGGCTGCAGCCAAAGGGACTGCTTCACAAGTTATTAAAGAGCAGCTTTGGAAAGGCTATTAGGGTTGAATGTACATGTTTATCCTGGGCAGCTGCAATGTGTGTGCTGTGTGTCAGAGCGGAGATATACTGTGTGTGGAGTGTCGGTACAGGGGTGGTTTGCCATGTTAATTTTCCTGCAGCCTCACAACAGGTACAGGGAGCAGTGATCAATCCTCTGTTCATGCTGCAGGCGTCGTATTTTGTGTCTATAATCATTTGGTTACTTAAGTTGGTTTTTTATGTCCAGCAAAGGAGTGTTTGTTTCAAAGAAAATAGCACCATTCTGTGGCAGCTTAGGCTGGGCAGAGATACTGTTAATCTGCTGTTCCCAGTGTCATAGAACTGCTGTCCAGCTCACCACTAAGACAGCAGGGACCAAATTCATTTCTGGCATAAGCTAGTAAAACCCACAGAGAGAAGCCAGCAGTTAATTTGAATCTATGTAATCAGTGGATGTTATTCTCCTTAGCATCACGGGTGCGATGTAAATGTTTGCATTCATCTCTGGCGCTGGATGTATGGAGAGCTTCCTCTCCGGGTCCTGGGTCGGCCTGGGAGGGCTGCCAGAGCCCCGCTCGCTGGCTGGCAGGTTGGTGATGCTGCACGCAAGGTGGGTTCCTTGTGCTGGGTCCCTGCTCGCCTCCCAGTTGTGAAGTCTGCACTTCTCCCCCCCTCCACTGCTGGCTTTGGTGGGGTTTTCCGCCTATGCACCCCGCAGGCTGCCGAGGCAGACTGCAGAGACTCTTCACATACCTCCTGCTGGCTCATCAACCAAAACGCCTGGAGAAAGCGACTTTCTCCAAGAGCAAAACACTGGGAGGTCTTGTACACTAAGTGGGAGATATCCTGCATGGAGTTGATTCTTTTTTTTTAATCCCCATATGTCCTTTTTGGCTGCAAAAGTAGGGTGTTTGAACAAAAAAGGAAACTCAACAGCTGTCTTTGAGACAATAACCATCTTCTTCCACTGTTTTTAAAATAGGGGATAAAATGAAGGCAGCCTTGATTCTTCTAAAGTGTTGTAACAAGATCTTCAGTGCTGTTGTAGAAATTATTGCAAACACCAGTGCCTACATTTTTAGGCCTTTTTAAAATGCTTGTGGGGTTTGGGTTGGCTTTTTTTAACCGTCCAGATCTAGGGTGAAAAGTGAGGCATTGCAATCATTTTGTATTAAACTTGTTTTTGTAGAATAAATCTCACTGGCTTGGTGCTATTTATTATATGCTCAATTTAGCTCTGTACATCAATATATAAAATAAATTTATTACAAATGATTGTCACCTTTATTTGTATTGAGGAGTTGCAGGTTGTGCTAAGTGTTTTGCTCATGCAGTTCAAATAGGTCCTGCTCCAGAGAGCTCAGCTTCTAAGAATAAGACTGAAGATAGCATGGGGATTACCCGACAGCCTAACGAGACAATATGGATCTGTGTGATACTCTGATCTTGGCACAGTAGCCAGCTGTCTCAAGTGTTTGGTTGCAAATTAAATGTCTGTTTTGGGACTAGTTGGCGTTAAGCAGAGAAGGTGCATATGAAAAGCAGTTATCTTGTTTAGCTGCATTTTGACAAGATTGACAGCTTTGAGGATTGTGGTATTATAAATATTAGTCTAGCAGGTTGATTGGTATTGCTATGGTCCATTATAAAGCATTTTTTTAAAGCAGAGAATGGGATGGAACAATAAGTCTAGGGGAATTGGCTGAGGGTGCTTCAAGCTTCAGGTGCTTCGTACTTGCTCTTTCAAAGGCAGGTCCCTCACATGGCAGGTGTCTGAAGTCAACAGGCTCTTCAGTGAATCTTGATGCTGTTCCAAGCAGTTACCAATGCTGTGTGGTGTGGCATCCTCAGGCCGCGGTGAGCTTGCCTTTACAAAGTGTTTTGGGAGGTGATGTGACGTGCCGAATGATAGTATAGGAAATGGGAAGTGGGTGAGGGTGCCGGAGTGCAGTACTGGGTGGAACTGATGCTCCATGCTGTCCTCGCTCCCAGACTGTCCCATGTCATGGGACACATCACTTCCCCTCATGGTGCTTCAAGGGTTAATAGGCTTTAAACAAGGCTATTAAAAAGCACTGTAACAGGGAGAATATTTGTGTCAAGGGCAGAGGCAAAAAGTCAAGTCTTAGCTTATTTACTAGATACCTGAGTTTCCAAGGCTGCCTGGTGGGTAGAAAACACGCAAATCCTGCATGAGTGCTGGCAAGCGTGAGTTGTTTTTTGGGTTTGTTTGCCTGAGTGTTTTCCATTCCTTTCTCTTACCTGAGTGACAGTGACTCAGAACATGTGCTACTGCGATTTTTAGCTTCCTTCAAAGTCTACTCATGAAACAGCGAGAGTGGAGCCTGTGAATCATCGTTGTGTAACTTCTGCGGACGTGGTTGACTCACTCGTGTTTGGTTGGAGAAGTGGTTAATTAATCTCGTAACGTAGGTCTGGATGACAAAGGGGCGAGATTTCCACCAGCACGAAGGGTGGTTGGCGACGCAGCTCCTGTTGGAAGTTGGTGGGAGCTGGCTGCCTCTCCGGTGTGCAGGTCGTTGCTAGGGTTTGGGGACAAAAGGAAATACAAGGCTAAATCTCTCCTCTGAACCTGCATTCCTGAGAGTAGATGCTTTTATCCAGTCTATGTTGCTAAGTTACAGCTGAAAAATATTCAAGGCTAGGAAATAGTCTTCAGTTTGTAATTACATGTGCCGGTGGATGTTTGCTTTGAACCAAGTTGCCAAGATGTGCTGTGATAGTCTTCCCCCCATGTCCGTTCTTTCATTTGCTATCTTGGGAGTGGAGAAGACTAGTTTAATGCTGCGCTTGCCACCTTGCTCCTACTTGCTCTGTACAAATTGTCCTGATGACTTCTATAGAACTAGCAGTTTTCCCAGAACCCCAGGCCCATTCAAAGAAGGGGAATAGCTGGGTTCTTGATCTCCCTTCCCTGCTCACTGCCCTGCTTACAACTTATATCATCTCCACCGGAGTTGCTAACACCCCCCTCCCACTTTCTTGTAAAGCATTAGGATGCTGTAAGTAAATTCTCAAATGGTGGGCTGATAAAGCCATTGCATCCCCTTACTGTCAGAAGGAAAAATATGTACCAACAAGGAATCTAAAATAAAATTTGCCCTTTATCTTTTTATTTCCTGCTTCCATTTAAAGGCTTTCATATTAAATGTTTTGTCTCCTGCTGACATGACAGCTGATGCTGTGCTTATTTATGGGAAGCAGGGTTAGGGCGCCGTGCCAGTTCTGCTGGAAAGATCAACATGAACTAGAGAATAAAAAGAACGGCCAGTGAGTCCTGCCCGAAGGACCCTCCCTCCGGCGCTGCCCCGTCTGAAGCAATCACTCCAGCGTGCCTTCCTTTGTTCAACCTTTAAAGAAGGGCCCTCACGCTTGGGCAGTTGCCTCCAGGCAGGTGCTGCAAAAGGTTTTGTGCCCGCTACTGATCCGGACCTTCCTGCAGCAGAGCGCGAGGTGCGAGTCCTGTAGTCGCCTCTTTACCCTTGCCAGTGCTTTGCCAGCAGCCGCGGAGCCAACCACGGAAACCAGATCTCTGGGCTGTCTGGCCGCTGATGTGACCGTTTGACCAACCAACCTCAAAGTAGCAAATGACTTTTGTGCAGACGCTCGCGTAATGGGAGAGGCAGGTGGAAAGCTCAGATCCAGGGTCCACGGGTGTCCCTGGACGTCTGCGTTGGCTCTACGGTATGAGCAGGCCTCCGTGGGTGGTGGAAACCTTCCTTGGCTTAGAGCTAGCGCTCGGGGCTGGGGTTGTGCCTGGAGCTCTCCCGGGCGCCTCGGGGGCAGCGTGGCGCTGCTGGAGCCCCTTGCACCCCTTCACGCTCCCCGCAGCGGTGTCGCTGCCCAGGCTGCGTGACCTTCCCGCGAGTATGCGGATACCGGAGCCTTAGCTGATCCGCTGGGACGGGAGAGAAGTGCCTGACCCGTGTCAGAGCAATTAGCCTTTAGGGCTGCCTTCAGGGTGTTTATATCATTGCTCCAAAACAGCACCCGGCGCCGACAGCAGTTGTGTCCAGCCCCTGTTTGTGTCGGCAGGAGCCTGGGGCAGCGCTTGGCTGACCTGTCCTCTGCCCTTTCCTCCCCTGTTATTTATTTCGAAGGAGGTTTTTTTGGTCTTTCGCCACTTTATTTTAAAGTCCAAGCCCACGCTCACCTAATTTCACTCCAGCTCTCACATAGATAAAATTAGTCTTGTGCAATGAGAAGGAGCCAGCCCAGGTCACGTCAGGCTGAGCCCTGGGTGCAGCCGGCGCTCAGGTTACGCAGGTTCCCTGGGGGGGAGACCCGCTCCCCGGCACCGGCCTTGCTCGGGACTCGGCCTCTCCTTAGTGACGGAGCGGGTTCGACCTGCCCGAGCTTGCGGGCAGCGGGGATTCGGTGTCACCGCGGGAGAGGCCGGGATCTCGGGTTTGTTCCTGGCCTGAGGCCGGCTGCAGCCTGGCACGCGGAGCGGGGCCCCGATCCGCCCGGAGCGAGCTTGCACAATCGTTGCCCTATTTAATTTCCTCGACGTTGCTGTGGTTCGATGCAAAGCGCTTGTTTGTTTTAATGCTCTCCGGGGCAGGGGCTGACGTGCAGCCCAGCGCGTCCAGCCGCCCCAGCGAGCAGAGCGGTGCCCACGGAGGGTGCGCGGGGAGCCCAGAGCTGGGGAGTGAGGCAAAGAGCAACCCGGCGGCGACAGCCCGGGGCACGCGGCCTTGCCGTAGGTGCAGCTCCGTGCGCAGACCCCAGCCCGCGTCCTGCACCGCGACGCCCCGGGAACCGCGGGAGAGAGCGCTGGGTGGCTGGAGGGGAGGAGAGCGGGCGGCGGGGGGACACTGCGGGGCAAGCGAAGGGCTGTCAGGGAAACGCCTCGGATGGATGCCGAGCGCGCGGGAGGTCTCTGGGTCTGCAGGCGATTGCTCGGGCTCCCGGGGCTGCAGCCTTGGCAGCCGAAGTGCGACCGAGTGCGGCTTTCACGTGGTGCCACCCTCGAAGGCCTCGGCCAGCCTGCCCAGCGAAGCGCTGAGCACGAGCACAGCAGGGACGCATGTGGGTCCCCTCCCGGGAGCCCTCGCTTCAGCGAGGCAAGGTGCCAGCACCGCATCTCCCGCCAACGGAGGCTGCAGCCTTTGGGCTGGCCAAGGGTAGTAACATCTTTGTGCCCATAATTAGTTCTTAATTAGCATAGCTTTAATATGAGACGGGGCTGCTCTGCCCTTGGAGGGCTCTGCCTTTCACAAGAGGCTGAGCGATTGCCGCTGCGGCCCGCTCGCCTCGGGCAATCAGCCCGGCCGCTGCTCTGGGAGCTCGCGCGAGGCTGCGGGCTCCTATCGGGCAGCCTCAGCGGCTTGTTTTAATGCGGCGATCGCGGCAGAGGACGTGCCTCCTGGCCCGGCGCTGCGCCTCGCATAAAAATGAGATTGCTTCAATTAACACTTGCATTAGAAATGCACGCGCTACCCAGCAGGACGGGCTGCTGCGAGGGAGAAGGGTGTGCAGCAGCGGCGCTGCGGCAGCCGGGTGCCGGGCCGGGTCTCCCCGGGGCTGAGCGCGGGGCGAACGCCTGCACCTGTCCTGCCCCTCGCCTGGCCCCGTCCTCAGCAGCTAACGATTACACTTGAAACTTCTTGTATTTGAGGATCACGTCCTGGCTTGGCTTCTGCTTTCCGGGACCTTTGGAGCAACGTGCTGTAATGCACGCAAAGGAGAGAATTAGGGACGTCGGGACTTGCTGGTGCGTTTGCTCAAGCGCTGCTTGCGCTCGCTGGCCCTCCCATCTATCCTGAAAAAGGGGAGAGAAAAAGGAGGAGGAAACACGCTTTTGCGTTAGCAATTGTGGCAGTGTCACGGGGCACGGAGCTAACGGTGCTGCGGCCGTCCCGGCTGCCTGTCCCAGTAGGATTCGAAGGCGCCTTCTCTGCACGTGCAGGGATCAATCTGAGCCTTCGCCGCTCCCATAGGATCCTGCTACCACCGTGCAGCTGCTCTGGGGGAGCCGGTGCGGCCCCGGGGCCCTGTTCACTGAGCACGGGACCCACATCCCCGGGGGCCGCCTGTGCAGACGTCGCCTTCTGCAGAGAGCGGTCGCGGTCTGGAAAGGCTTCTGCTGTCCCGGCCTCCTCTGTTGGATGACCGGGGACTTGGTCTCAGGAGAACCATCTGCTGCCCTGGGGAGATGGGGAGTTAAGAGTGATTAAATTCGTAGAGTGCTGCGATTCCCACGATTTGCTGGAGGGAGAAACATAATAAAGTGAGTGGAGAGAGAGATGAGTTTCAAGGACATGGTAGAGATTTTCCTTTTTGTGCCTTGGGGGGCCTTTACTTGCTTCTCGGCTTCACCGGAGTTAGCTCTAGCTCGAGCCTGTCTCTGCACGTCTTTGATCCGAGCCCAATATTGATGCAAACTCTTCAGTTCCTCCGTCGCGGTGGTGCTGGAGGCTGCAGCAGCTCTCGCTGCATTGCCCCGGAGCGGCCCAGCGCCGGGAGAGCCGCTCGGCCCGCGGCTCGTGGAAGGTCGCCTCCTTAAGCAGGCCGATTTCTCTTGGGTGGAGGAGGGATGAATCACAGCATGAGAGGAGGCAAATCAGCCTTTCCCATGGGACCCCGTGCTCGCCGCAGCGTGACACCCGGAGCGCTGGCTCTTTGGGAGCCTTCTGGTGCTGAAGCAGCCGGATAATCATTACGTTTCGCTATTCTGTCCCTGCTCCCTGATTTATTGGGTGCTGCTCAATGTGTCTCGCGGTTTTCCTACGGGGTGTGATTTGTGGCGGTGTCGGCGAGCAGCCGCTTTTCGTCCAGCGAGGTGACGTCTCTCGCGGATGGCGGTGGAAGCGGTTTCCCCGGTGGAGCCGTTTCCCCGCCGCGACGTGGCGAGAGCGGAGGCAGGCGGGAGCGGGCGAGCCCGTGTCGGGGGCGACCTGCCTGGCCGGGGTGCTCCCGCCTCCCTCCCCGGCTGGCCGAAGGCAGCGGCAGCCCGAGCGGCTCCCTCTTGTTCGTTCCCTTCCCCGTGCGCTAGCAGCATCAATTATGTAGCTGCAGGATGCCGGCAGCCCCGGGATTCATGCTTGTTAGCTCCCAGCTGCTGCAGCGCCCACACCGCCGTGGGCTCCGTCATAAATCTTAGCGATAAGGTGGAAAGGGCTCCGGGCGCAGCGGCAGCGCGGGAGGCAGAGCAGCTCCGTCTGCTGCGGCAGAGCCCGGCGCTGCCGGGGCTCCTGCAGGATGGGGGCGAAGGCAGAGGTCCCTGCGGAAAGCGGGGACGGGCTCGGGGCTCTAGCAGGTGCCCAAAACCCCCGGTGAGGGACTGCGCCCGTCTCTGCCGTGGCTTCCTTGGCGGCCTATGCGTGGTGTGCAATTGCCCTGGTGGGTGTCTGTGGGCTGTTCAGCCCGAGTTCTCCGCAAATCCATAGCAGAAATGTTGAAGGAGTAATTTGTAGTCCAGCCGTTTGGTTGAAGAGATAAGAGCAGCGATGACATTTTGGTGAGGGAGATACTTCGGGCCATGCAGAAGAAGGAAAAGACGGAGCGGGTGTTTTCCCCATGAATGAACAAGGCATCCTCGTTGAAAAGGTCGTTTAATCTCTCTGAACGCTGTGTTTTACACCTGACCTTTCCTCTCCTCTTGCCTTGGTCTTTCCAAAGCAGGGGCCTGACTCACAGCTGCGTTAACTCCAGCGAGAGGTCCTCGAGACTGGTGGCCTGGTACGGGCGCAGAGGAGGTAAAAAGCCTTGCGGCTCCCGAGGGCAGTTCACAACCCAAGCTGTGAGCAGCAGGGCTTACGGAGGCCGGGCTCCCCACGGCCCCTCCTGTGCGGCTTTTCTGCCGGCTGCTAGCGTGGTTGAGTTCCTGGTGATGCTGGTCCTCCAGCGGAGCCTCTGCCCCCGACCATCGGTTCCATCCCTCTGGTCTCTGTGATCCTGTTTTCTCCCCTTCAGTTAGAGAGAATTATTGCATCCATCAATCATTATCTCAGCAGCAAGATTTTCTTCCCACCCACCTGCTGTTTGGACCCAAAGCTCTTCCAGCTTCTTCCCCATCGCAGCCTGCAGGGCCGCGTTCGTGGGCAGCGATTTGCTAACGTCCCCTGAGTTACTGCTGGGCGCTGGGTCGGGAGCCCCAGGGGCGTGAGAGCAGGCGCCACCTCCTTGGGGTCCCAGCGAGCGATGCCCGGACCGCGTGGGCTCTGCGTGACGCCCGGGCTGTGGTCAGGAAGACCATTCCCCTGTGCGATGTCGGGTCCCGCCACCGAGGGACGTGCTGGCAAAGAGGAGGCAGGCAGCAGCGAGGAAGGAGTCTGCTGCACCTCAAACCTCGTGTCACCCTTCCTCTCGCAGGGATGCCCAGGGCCCGACGGCTCGTGCAAGCCGGCTGCTGCTTGTCTGGAGAGCGATTGCCTTCGTTGCGCTGCAAGAGGATGCCGGCAGCGGGGCGGTCTGGCCCTGCGGAGCCATCCGTCTCCCTGTTTCACCCTGTGCACGGAGGCAGTTTGGAGGGGAGGCACACACTGTCCTTGACTCCGCCGGAGGAGAAAATTCAGCCCTGGCAGGAAGCTCTCCGGGACTTTTCCATTCCCTTGTCAGTCCCAAACAGCCGGGTGTCAGCTTCCCCGCACGAGGCCGTTGGCAGGATTCGGGGCTGGGCGTCAGGAGACTCGGTTTCCTTATTCCCGCTCACCTGCTGCGAGACTTCGGGCAAATCGCGATCTCTCCCCGTGCCTTGTCCCCCCTGCCCGTAAGCAGCGGGAGGCTGGCGCAGGGGTTGGGGCTGGCCCGGAGCATCCCCGCGCCTCCCCCCGGCCGCTGCAGCCCCTCTGCCTGATCCTCGCCGGCATCGCCCCCGCGGCGCCTTTCTCCAGCAAACAAGCGGAGGTTTCGGTTGCTCGGGTGCCTGCGAGCTTTGGGAAGCCGGTGTCCGTCCCCGAGCCCCCTCCAGCCCCACGTGGGGTGGTGGAGCCGGGGGAGCCCCCTTGCCCTCTCCCCTCCGGGCTGCAGCCGGGCTCCCGAGCCCCCTCTCGAAGGGCCGTGGGAGGGCGATAAACAACGGTCTGGCAAAGCTGGGGGAGGCTTTTGCGCAAGGTAATGTGGAAAACACCACCGGAAAAATGCAGCAGTTGTTTTCCTGGAGAGGCACAAGGGAGCCAGGATGTGGCCACGCTTTCTGGAAACCCTGCGCACGCAGCGCAGGTGACGTGGCCACCAGCCCCTTCTCCCGCGGCCCCTTAACCCTCTCGCACGCGCATGTTTGTTTTCCTCACTGCCCGGCGTGTTTTCTCCCCCCTTTAAATCTCAGCTGTCAGCTGGGCATACCAGGAGCTTGCCAGAAACGTCTGCGGAGGTCAGGTGATGGCCCCGTGTGTCCACGGGCTCCCCCTGCTCCCTCAGTCCTCATACCGGCCCAGGACCGCCGTGCCCAGGCTGTAAAGCGGCGAGAAAACCAGCCCGGACAGCGTCCCGACCGCGACGGGGACCCGCGCGAAGAGCCGAACCCCGTCGGGACTCGGCGCTCCGCCGGCCGAGCCAGCAGGTGAGGGTCCGCGGCGCCTCTTGCGTCAGCACTGGCCACCTTCTAGGGCAGGATGAATAAGCACTTGGTTTTGGAGAGCAGGTGGGATATTATTAATAACCGTGTAAATGCGGACGTGCCTTGCGGGGCGGGAAGGGACGGGAGCGAGGAGGACAGCCGGAATCCAGGGGGGCCGGTGCTAAACCTGCCAGGAGAGCGAGTCGTGCTGGGCAGGAATGAGCCTCGTGGCTTTAGGTTCCCCGTCGCGCCCGCGGCGCTGCTGGAAACTGCGCGGCCGGTGGGCGAGGGGGCTCGCGGCGTCTGGTGTAAGGTCCCGGGGACGCTGACGCCGCCTCGAGGGCGGCCAGACGCGAGCTGGAGCCGGAGCGGGGCACGGAGAGTCTGCTGGATGGGAAGGAGCACGGCAAAGCGAAGGTCAGTTGGGAGCCAGGTCTCGATTTATGTGTAGTTCCTAAAAATATCTGGCAGAAAGGTAAGAAAAATTACCTTGTTACTTCCAGGTCAAGGTCTTGAGCTGAGATAAATAGGTGCAAGCCTCCGGTTGCTGATCTGCACCTCAAGTTACCTGCCAGTCTGGGCCTGTTTCTAATAAATAACGGGTGTTTGCAGAAAAGCTAACTATTTCCCTTGGGTTCAGGAGCCGATAAAGAATCTCCTCGACGTGCACGTCCCCGGGGCACTGAGCGTCTCGGTGAAGGGGTGGCTGTCCTGATCTAATCTTCCCCCCGTTCATAGGGCCCTATGAAGACTAGTTTGATCAGGAAGTTGCAAATTGCTGCCTTTCTTTGTTGTTAACGTTATTATCGTTATTATTGATTAGAGCATTTTGTGCAGATACGGTGGCTGAAATGCTAAATGAGCTGGGCTTGCGGGAGCTCCGATGTAAAGCACGCCCGAGGGAGGCAGCCCGGAGGAGGGAACAGGCGGTGCCGGTGGCACACAGTATTTTTACAGCGATGACCAGCATCCAGCCTCGCTTTCTGGGGGCTGTAACTCCCACGTCTCTGCGAGGTCGCGAGGATGATGTAAAATCCCGCTTCCCTGAGCCCCCGGCGTGATACGCAGAACCGGGACGGTGGCAGGGAGGGGAGCCGGAGCAAGCGGCGCTGAAAACCCCAGCTGCAGGGTTGCTGCCGCACGTTCAGAGGTGTGTTCCTGCCCCTTGCGGGGAAAACCCAGCCCGTGCTCATCTCCGCGGCCATGCTGTTGCTTTGCACCATCTCCCAGATGCCCAGGCCATCACAGGCGGAGGAAATGGGGTTTTTAGCAGCCTATCAATCCAAGTTAATGCGATTCCCATCCCTCCCCCCCTAGATCCTGCTGCTTTGCAAAGCAGCCAAATAAATCCATCAGTGCAGCAAACTGTATCTTTGCATCTTATTCGTGAGGGATGTGGGGACCAGTCATAAACTTTATGAACATCATTTTCTTTCAGGAAAGGAAATACAAGATAAAAGAGCTCAGGGTTTCTGCACATAAGGATTTATGGGAGAATGGTTAGAACTAGGTTTCTTGCAGAGAGCCAAGCTTTTCACTCCCAGCGCACTGCTGCCCTACAACTATTTTTGCCTCGTTCAGCTGTAGTCGAGGGAAGAGCAGAAAAGGCAGATTTAAAAATTAATTGAGAGCTAATATTGCGGCCGCTTGATGACACGTGAAAACAGCCATGTGGAAATGCACGGAGGGCATGATCTCGAGTGACTTAAAGTCTGTGGGAAAGGCTCTTCCTGACTGCCGCAGACTTTGGCCTGGCCCCATCTGAGGAAAGAAGAGGCTGTATGTATAAATAACTCAGGAGCTGTAACGAGAAACCCAACCGTGTGAAAGAGGAGAGGGAGAAATGGCCATTTTAATAGCGTTTGCACAGGGGGAATAAGGGCCTGATGGACGGGAGGCCGCGGAGGCAGGAGTCCTCGGCTGATCTGCAGCGCAGGGACGGCACCGGGGTAAGTTTTCGCCGTGTTGCACCAGCCATGGGGGTCTATGCCTGCTTTGAGGGACCGGCCTCTGGGCTGGAACTGGGAGGGTACACGCTATGCAAGGCCTTGGATGTGTTTTGAGGTATGAGGCCAAAAATCAAAAGGAAATGTGGCAGCTGGGTTTTGTAAAACACGTTTGTGCGTTTCCATCACTGATGTCCAGGCCGTGCTCGCATTCAGGGCAGCCGGCAGCGGCTCCCCTGCCGACTTGTGCGAGCTGACTCTCTGGCTTTGAATCTAGGCCAGTTCTGATATCAAGAACTATGGCCATACAGATCTCTTCAAATTAACAGATACATTATCTTCTTGCCTTTTAATTAAAGCAAAAAAAATGTCAGCACCCTGCAGCGTTTGAAACCAGACTTTGCAGCAGGATGCTTTGAGTTGCTTCTGAACGCAGGGTCCCCCGGAGATGAAGGTACCGACCATGATAGATGAAACTACGAACATGCTCCCTTGCTGACAGAGCACTTGTTTTAAATGTGATATCGCTTTTTAATATTCCAAAGTATTTCTGTTAACAGCATTCAATGAACATAACTATTTATGAGACGTAGTTTTCTCCTCAGGCGGGTCTGTCTGTCTCCCTGCTTTGCCCCCAGCACGCTGGACTTGGAGCTATAAGAGCTTCTGCCTTGGACAGGATGGAGTGTGCTTAGTTTCTTTTGGCTGTGGTTAGAGTTGGGAATAAACAAGCTGTTTAGCGCAAGCCGGTATCTTTTGACGTTTGGCTAGCTCTAAATGAGATCCGCGTGGGGAGTAACGGTACCCAGCGATCAGCGCTCTCGGCTGCCGAAACCACTGGCTTGGGCTCCCAGGGCATGACGACCGCCGGAGGCTGATTGCGAAAGCCCATGGCTAGACTTGGTGTGGCTCAGCCTAGCAGATCTCAGTTACAAATATGCGATCATTTGAAATGCAAATATTTCTCAGACCAGGACACGATGCTGAGATTCATTAGAAGGAAAGCTGACGTATTCTGACAATAAGCAGGGAGAAGAGTCAGGGAAATGGTTGTTTGCAGATGTTTTAAAGTATCTTGGGTGTTTTTTCTGGAGTGGGGAGTCTTCTATAAAGAGAAAGAAGTATTTTCCTTCCCCCTAATTTCTGATTCATTTTCATCTGCAGTGCCTGGGTTGTGTTTTTCATTATTATTTTTTGCCAGAGGAAAAATATTCAAGGTTTTTTGTTTTGTTTTTGAGACAAACGAGTTTTGAGGATATAGATTTATCTGTAATTCTGTGTATTTTTAGTGATGTAAATATCTTTTGGCACTCAGGATAACTTGAGCCAGGGAGGTGATTTATTTCAAGAGTGTCTTGTTTCAGAGCAGCTCAGACCAGCTCAGTAAGTGTTTGCAGTAACATTTATCTGCTCAGAATGAACAAGCTGCTTCAGAACAAAAAGTAAATGAAAAAAAAGCCGCTTTCTCCTTAGTGCAAATCTTGCTTGGAGTTTTGCTTAAGAGTAAACAATAAGAGCCTTATCAAATTGTGTTTTTTTTCTTGACTCTCTTTGCAATGCCAAGGTTGCCAGAATTGTAAGTGTGTTATGTCAGCTGCGTTTCAGCCTTGGAATGTCTCTAAAGCAATAAATACTGGATTGAAGTCATGTTGTGCTCTCTGCTCCAAAGAGGTATAATGACAAATTTGCTTGCTTTTTTCTTTTTTCTTTTCTCCTTTTTTAAGGAGGGAAGAGAAAAAAACCTACAGCTCTGAAGGGAGAAATCCTCTTTAAAAGTTGCCGCAACTTAACAAAATGCTAAATGCTTTTATTAACTTCTAGAAAGCCTCTAAAAAGCTGCATTCTTCCTAGGCTGAAAACCCCTCATCTAAGTGGCCTGGCATTGTTCCTTCAGTGCTGGTACAGGCTGGTAATTGTAGAGTAGAAATTCCTTTCTGAAGTGCGCCGTGACGAAAGAATAAAAAAAAGGGGGGGGAAAAACCCCCTTGGGGGTTGTTAAAAGAGCTGCTACATGTGTTTTGGAGGTAGGAGTGTTTCTTCTTTCCCCTTCCTCTCTGGGAAGGCGCGTCTGTTCCTTCAATCCATTTCATCTAACTCCTCCATGCAAAAAACAAAACGTGCACCTGAGTTAAGTGCTTGCTTGCTCAGTGATTTAATTACACCAGGAGGAGTGTGAAGGAGCAATTCAAGCATCAGAGCTTTAACTCTTTGTTTCAGGTTGGGGAATACGCTAGATTTCACTGGTTGAAGGTCCCAGGTATGGCAATAATCTAAGTGCTAACATCAGAGGAAAGGCTGTGCCTGCCTTCCTCGCAGTGACCCTGAAGAGCGACCCTGTGGTTGGTGTCCTGGGATGTGAAAACTCCGGGTTTAGTTCCCTGCTTCCCTAGAGACTTTTGGTGTGACCAGGGAAGGTGCCGTGTTCCCTCTGCTATTCGGTGCCTCTTCTTTAAAGAGGGGATGGCGGTGCAGCCCAGACTGTCGGGGTTGCAGCGATGGTGGGAATACCAGCCCTGCTCTCAGTGGGCCACACAGGTGATGGAGGCTTTGATATAACAAAAAAGATCTTCTAAAGACCTTATTATCTACTGCACTGGTTTTCTTCTAGCAAACACTACTGATGCAAACTTGCCCTAAGTTATGGTAACGTGGCAGGAACAAGGAGAAAGTCACCTGTGTTAACAGGGCCAGGCAAGACCGGGGCTCTGCACTCTCCCTTTCGAGGGCTGTAGGAACATGGACCAGACCTCAAAAGAAGGATGAATTTTTTTCCCATCACTTATACTTTGGGATCTGGATTGTCTTCCTCTGATTTTACTGCCTTGATGGTATGAAGCAAGGCTGCTTCTGCAACGTAAATTTTAGCTCAGTTGCCTTTTCATCTTCTTCCCTGGCTACAGGAGCCTCTGCCCAATGTCTACCAGAGCAAGAGCCATCTATGAGCTTTGTGCAAAGAGTGAAGTGAAAGGGTTTTTTTGCAGGGTGCTTGCAAGAGAAACCAGGGTGCTTCTGCTGAGGCAGTACAGCACAGATGTGGAGCCTGTGTGTGTTTTTTCTAACTGATCATTTTAGAGCCAGATCTTGTTCCTGTCAAAATCAAAGATGAATTTTTCTCTGGGGCTAGAATCAGGAAACAAATCTGTTAGCTGAATGCTCCCTTGTGCTTTAGCAGAGAACACGGCTTGCCTCATTGCACAGCATTTGGAGAGGTCAGGTGGAGTCAGTGTTTGGTTTGCAGCCTGGGTGGGAGCCGTGTCAGTGCTGTTTCGACATGCCCTCATGCCATGTACATTATCATGATGGAGGAAATACTCTTTCTAATCTCTGGTGTTAACTGACAGGGAATGTCTCACTCTGAGGTTTCTTTAGAAGGTGTAGAAAATGTTGCTGACACCATCAGCAGTGCTAAGAGGCAGAGAACTGCCCAAGGACATGAACTTGCAGAGGTCTTATTAATAAACCTCCTTCACAAGGAATGTCCCAGCTTGAGGAAAGACTAAGTACATCATTAGCAATCTCTCGTAAGGCAAACCGGGACTGTTTGACAGCAAGGGTTGTCCCTCTCATGAGGAGAAAAGTATATCGTATTAATAACCTGACCTTACTGGCCCAAGGACTGCTCTGACACAGCTGGTTTGAAGAGGCAGCCACATGAACTTGATAGCTCTTCTCCATCGCCCTCCTCTGTTTCTTTTGCCCCCACCAGGTCTAAGCAGGGTCTCTTCTGGAAACTGCACTTCAAGCTGTGGCTCCCTGCCAGCACCCGTGCATGTAAAGATCTCACCCTATATGGGTGCACTTGGCACTTGCCTTCAATGCATAACACGCCCTGCAGGAGTCAGTCGCTGGGGGGATGGCGTGGAGGGCACATGAGGCAGGGCTGTATTCCTACCCCTGCTGGCATCCCAGCAAAGGAAGTCGGTTTTGCAGCGACTCGTGCCACCTCTCTCACCCTCCCGAATATCCTTGTTTTGCAGAGAGGGCATCAGTGCCAACCTGAGAAGCCAGAAGGCATCTTGGACTGACGTGGTCAAGATCCAGACTTGGCATTCACTGCCCCAGTGCAGAGTGCTCTGAAACCCTCTTCTGATCCCTCCTCGCTGTTATTAAACGAGATAGAGACATCCATATTTATCTGAGCACAAAGCAGACCGAGCACCATGGTGGGGAAGAGCCCCCTGGACCCCAGCGACACCAAGAAAGTGGTTCTCTTGGAGCCTTTCGTCCACCAAGTTGGGGGCCACATGAGCATGATGAAGTATGACGAGCACACGGTCTGCAAACCCCTCGTCTCCCAGGAGCAATGGTTCTACGAATCGCTGCCCCTGGCCATGAGGCAGTTCACGCCTCAGTACAAAGGTAAGACCCGGGCGGATGGTCCACGGGAAAAGCGAGGAAACTTGTTAAGGAGCACTGAGACCAGTGGTGAAGCTGAGAGCCAGCCTCTTGCTCCCAGCTGTGAAGTGGTGTTCCTTGAAATGCTATTTCAGAAAGGCGCTAACTAGCAGTGTTTCATTGGAATTAGGCAGGCTGCTGCTGAGTTTGGGATAAAGGCTGGTGTGATGAAGCGGCAGCACAGAGGAGATACTGGCCAGCTAGTGCAGGGCTAGGTCCAAGCTGTGAAGTCCCTAGTTCCTCTTTCACTTGTGCAGATCATGTTTTGCTGAGCAAGGACATTTCCAGGGAGCTTGTGCATACGAGCAGGTCTGGGAGAAGGGAATAGTTTCCTGTGTCTCCATGGTGGTGCAGCTGTGCGGACTCTCTGATGTCTAATAAGGGTTGAGCGTTGGCTGATGGCACCCGGAGTTCCTCTCCTGTGTCCACCCACCTGCTGACATGGGACTCATGGGACTCAGTAACATGGAGGCCTCCCATTATGTCAAAAAGGGCTGAAAAGGGACAGACATGGAAAGATGGAGGCTGGGAAAGTGAACTGGTGTGAAGCAGAGCAGTGGCTGTCTGTAACTTTCCCTGCCCGAACCACTTTGTCAGCTTGACTTAGCTATTAAAAAGCAGCACTTGGTGTCCATGGGAGTCTTAGCACTTTTTTTAAGAAGTCCTTCCTCCCTTCCTTTATTCCCCCACTATTTTTGCTTTTACTGCCAGACTTGTGCTGTTCATAAAGCTCCTGACCCTGGATTTTTGTGGGAGGCAAGAAGCTCAGCTGTCACTGAAAAACTAAAATATCTTTTGGTCCTTCAGCATTACAAAGAAGAGCTCAGAGTGTCAGCTGAGGTTTTGATGCGCTTCCAATTCAATCTCTCCCTTTCCCAGAGAGCCAGGGGCCTTTTTAGATTTATGGGACAATGTTAAAAAGATGCTTAAGAAAAAAAACAAGCCTTCCTCTAAGCAATTTTCTTTAGCTCATCAACAAGCAGGGCCCAGGGTTCAGTGCTGGAGAGCCGGGCCCTGCTTTGTCTCTCTAATAAAGATGTTAAGCAGTCACAGACTATCAGTTCAGGGGCGGCCTGGTTATTAATACCTTTTTGTCTCCTTTTTCTTTTCTGTTGGAAGTCCCAGTGAGTTTTGCAATGAGGGGTAATTAAATAAGAGTTCTCCAATTTGTCATCAGACAGTTTTTTCTACTTGTAATTGACCCAGGCCAAATACTGCACAAATTAAAAAGAGGTGGAATGTTTTCCCACGAGGGGCTGAGCATCAGGGGAAAATTCCTGAGGTCTTTATCACCTGTTCACACGTGTTGGTGTTCCTCATCTCTATTCTTAGTCTGTGGTGGGGCTCAGGGACCATTACGAAATGATGATATTATGTGCAATGTTGATCAAATATCATTATTCAAACCTAACACCGAGTTGGCTGCTTAAAAATGTCTGCAGCTCACTTAACCATTTCAGGCATATTGGTGACCTTGAGACCGGCTTTCCTCCCCACTAACTGCTTCCAAAACTCTGCCTGTCTAGTTCAGAGCTTGCAATGGGATTATGGACTTATTTTCAGGCCCAGTTCTGCGCCGACTCTATTGCACATGGCAGTAAATAAATGCACTTGTAAAATTAAAAATAAATCCATGAGGGAAGAGCTACATAGCAAAACGCTCCTGAGAATCACCGGGATGCCTCTAGCATGGTGATAGCATCCGTAAATATCCACTGTCTGCCTCGCCTGCTTTAGACAGAGCGGGACTGCATTTTTGGTGCAACTGAAAGGCCAGCAAAGACAAGTACCTGTACACATCTTTTCTCCCAGATAGATGTTTTCTTGTTGCAATAAAAGAGAAGGTCAGTAGCTATCACCATGCTAAAGCTACGTAGTATATATTTGTTGTGCACATGTAGGTCACTTACAGGACACGTGCAAAACCACTCCATCCCTTAATGAAGTACAACAGGAAACACAAGTACTTTTTAAGGCTGAAAGGTAAGGTTAGAAAGGCAGAATTTTCAATTGGAAGGAGGTGCGATGATTACATTCCCTTGCAATTGAACTGCTCCTTTTTTGCCTTTGAAAATCTCCCCATTAATTTTCATATTAATGTAAGATATTTAAGGTCTCTTAGTTTCATGCTATATATAACGTTTTTAGGGCCAGATTGTCAGCACTATGTAGATCAGCACAGCTCCATTGACTTGCAGATATGTAATTGGGACAGTTTTTAAGGTTACAGGCTGCTGTAGTGCAGTAACTGAGGCGTAGCGCTAGATTTGGAATTGAGGACTCTTTTTGCCTCTCAGTGACTTTTTAAAAATAAAAAGTCTTTGACTTAGGCAAAAGATGTGTTGAGTTTTTTCATGGCTACCTCCCCTGAAAATTCAAAGCAGGCATCTGAGTTGGTCAGGTTTCTGCTTGCTCACAGTTACCTGTAATACGGATTTTTACAGATGAGACACAGCTTAAGATCATGCACGTGATGTAGGAGCCAGAGGAAAATAGATCTCCCTTTGCTTATGATGACCATGAGCAAAGGGCGGAAACAGCTAAAAATACTACTTACCCCCCACTTAAGGTTTCCCCTCCCACAACTCCCTCGGCAGAGCAGCCTGTGTTCCTCACTCCTTTCAGTGCAAAATTAGCTGATGTGACGGAGCCTGCCTCTACAAAGTGTTCAGAATAGCACTGATTTTACAGTGAAACTTGTGCAGCTTGTGCTGGGGTCTCACCTGCGAAGGGGTACCGCAGCAGAGGGGCTGTACAGAGGGCAGGAAGGCAGCACGTAATGCCTGAACACAGCTGGATCTGCAGGGTTATGAGATGCAGGCCCAGGGAAGTGCTGGCCACCCCACGTCTACTGGAAGTGGAAGGGGGCCGCAGACACACAGGACTGCTGAAATTCAGGCTGCGGAAACTTCCCTTAGTCAGCAGAACTCAGCGGACAGCGCACACATAGAGAGGGCAAATTCTTTGTGTCTGTGTTTGCTTACTGTAATCTCACTTTAAAAGGAGAGAAGGGAGTTTGCATATTTATTTGCTTTGGCAAATTTGCTCAGGAGAAGGGCTCCCTTCTTTGTAAACTGCAGAAATGCATCTCCCTGCAGTGACTAACAGACCAAGTGAGGGTGCTCTAGAGACTGTGGGGTAAAACCCAGCTCTGTGTATTGCTAACATCTGGGGCTCTTTCCAGTGATGAGTTTTGTTGGTCCAACAGACTTGACCATCCTCTTTTGGATCTGCCTTACTGCAGCTAGACTTGAAAGCAGCAGGGTACTGCTGCGGAGAACTTGTGTGGCTGGCATCCTATCTGAGCCTGAAAGGGTGATGCTCTAAAAATGCCCGTACTGCTTCAAGAGGCTCGGAAGCCTTGACAGAGGGTTGCTCGCTGCAAGTACAGCGATGCCCTGAGCAAAGGACTGCTGTTATCAACCCTTCTCAGAAAGGTCAGAGCCGTCTCCTATGGGAGCTGTGGCCATTCCTGCTCTGTCATTTGACACGTCGAGGCAGCAGTCCCGCTGCCAGAGCTGGGCTGAGACTGGGGTAAATACCTGGCAGGCTGAATGGCATTTGAGTCCTGTGATTCCCATAAAGTCAGGAAAAATCGCAATGCTAATATATTAAATATATAGTGGAAAATGCTAACCACCTCTCTCAGATTTCAGGAATGGGTATCGTGCCCCTCCTCATGTACGAACACCGGGCATGTAAAGGTCCATTCCCTCCTGTTGGCCCAGGGTGACTGCCGTTGCTGTGCTGGTCCTTGGCACTTGGGGAAGGACACGTCCATGACAATGTGCAGGCACCATGTACAGAGGCAGCAGTGCCAGCCCATACACATGCTTTTGGAGACTAGACCTGCTCTGGTTTTGCTGGTGTGCCGGTGGGCAGCGATTCTTCTGGGTGTGATTGTGTCAGCAAAACAAACCAGAAAAAGAGAGAGAGAGAAAGAGGCAAGCAGACACTTTGGATCTTGAAAAGCCATAAGGCACAAGCTGTCCTCTCCATCAGGCCGGCTAATGTAGGTTGCCCAATTGCCCTCCTTTCAAAGATCATCTGATACAATATTCCAGAAAAAAAATGGCTCTCAGTATTTTCAGTGTTATTTCCCCCTTATCCCAACAGTAAAAACCCAAGTCCCTGTTTGTCATCTATAGCGATCCTAGAGAGATGTTAGCTGGTACTCGCACAGAGCTTTCCATCTTCAGGACTAGCTGCAATAGTATGCGCTAATGGGCAAGGTACTGACTGAGGCTCAGGAGACCTGGCTTTTATTTCCACCTCTACTGCTAGTCTGCAGGATGTTATAGGTAAGTCGTGTCTTTCCGAGCCTCAGTTTCCCTGTCTCTAAACTGAAGATACTGTCTCAAAAATGAAGATACTGATTATGCCCTCCTTTGCAAAATGCTGTGAGCACTGTGAGTGTGGAAACAGCTTGGTGGTGTCACTTAGGAAGTGCCATCATGCTATCTCCATCCCACGGATGGGGAAGGAGAGCTTGCCAGGTTAAACTCCTGCAATTGGAGCCCGCTCAGGGCTGCTGAGCCCTCACAGCTCCTCCTGCCTTCAGCAGGAGACTTCACTGAGCTTAACTGCTTTGAAAAGAAGACCTCAGTGTGGTCTCCCGGAGACAGAGGCATCAAAAAATAGAGGCCAGCACTCACGTAAGGTGCAGCTCCTCAAAGGCATTTGGGAACCTCACACCCTTTGGTCGAAATGTCTTGCTCAGGGTCACACGATGAGTCAGAGAAGAGCTGGGACTAGAGTCCTATCTCCAAGGCTAGCAACTGAACCACCACCATTGCTGCTACAGTGGAAAGTGAGACCTAGTGCCTCGAGACCTGTGACATGGATGACACCATGCAGAACTGCCTGCTTCTGACAGGCAGAGTTTTCTAGGTGGCCACAGAAAATTGTCAAAATAAGGCAATTCCCTTCCTCTGCCCTCACCAACTCCTCTTGGGAGTGTGCTATGGCTTTCCTGCCACTGTGGTGCCACTGCACTCTTTCTGATTAAGCAGTTGACATGCCAGTTGTCTTCGGAAAATTCCTTCCTTGTCCCCAACCCTCTCTTTGCTTTCTGCCAACAAAAAGTGTTAAAAAGTGAGACCTGAATCCCTTGTCATAAATGAGCCAGGAGTTTCTGATCCTACAGTGGGGTCTTTGCAGGGTCAACTGTTGCGTAGCAGAGCCTGGATGTCCAGACAGGAATGGAGAACGAAGGAACATGATGTTCAGCCGAGGCAGGTTTCAAATGGAGACCACAGAAGGGAGCAAGGCAGCCATATCTGGAGAAGAGGAGGGAGTATTAGAAAAGCCTGTGGCTGTTTTCCAGGGTCTCAGACTAATGGTGTTTACTGGGCCTAGAATCAGACTGGGATCATTGTGAGAGGTCACTGAAATACAAGGAGGCAGCTGTCTTGCTAAGTGCCAACCCTCTCAGGAGCACCTTGAGCTGGTGCAGACGGTGACCCAAGCCTGTATGATAATGCACAGGTTAATCTGCAGCCCAGGAACTGATTCCAGTTTGTTCTTCCCTCTTTTCTGCAGGTATCATTTCTGTGCACCTCAAAAAGGACAGCCTTGGCAACCTGAACCTGATCGCCAGCCCCAGCCTGCAGATGGAGAACTGCAGCCTGCTGGATAACACCATCAATGAGTCGTCAGTAACGATATGGCACAAGTGTAAGTGGGCCACCACCAGCAGCAACGGCAGCGAGCATGCGTTTGTCAAGTGGAGTCACACGCAGCTCACCAAGACCCTCAAAGACAGGTGAGACCGTGGCACGGGCAAAATGCTGCAAATGTCCTCCTGGGCCTGGCCTCCCGTTTCGGCAGCAGGACCCCCTCCTGGTTTGGGCAGGGTCTAACCGGGTGGGTTTCCATGGCATGACTCCTGGTTTAAGGCAAGGTGAACAGAAGCAAAAAGTCCAGCTAGTTGGCTTCATGGCTCACCTCTCCCTCTGCCTGTGGATGGAGCAGGGCAGATTCAGCTATCACTGAGATGATGTCACTCAAATTTATGCCCCAAACACTGCTTTCCACCTGTTCCCTTTGGTTGCAGCATGGTCCAAAAGCAGTGAAAAGGAGGAGAGGCCATCAGCCCCTGTGAGAATAGCCACCAAACACGCTCAAACTGTAATGTCTTTCTGCTGGGAACTGGCCAGAAGTAGGAGACATGCAGTAACTGCATACTCAAGGGTGGTTCGATCCTGTCCTCGTCTCAGGGGAGAGCTGTGTCTGAGAAGCATTATGGTGCTTGCAAGCACACTCTGACCTTTGGACTTGCGGAGGCTTTCAACAAGACATCTTTCATCTCAAATTGGTTCGGAAAAGACCTAGGTCAGCTGTGACTGAAGGGTACAATACTGCTACTGTGAAACCGCTGCCCTCAGTGAGAACAGAATTATGGCTTTTAGATGAGTTAGACCAACAAATGACCCTACAAGGAGAAAAAATATCCTCTTTGCTCCTTCCCTTCCCTCCTCGAGGCCAGTCCTTCTAAAATGGGAATCATTCCCATTGTTGGGCAATTTGCCTGTGTTGTGCCTGTTAGATAAATAGAGATTCCTGGTCACTGGTGCTATGAATGGTGCTTTTCAGAGAAGCCAAGCACACTTTGAAATTATAATAAAAGAAAGTATTGGCACCCAGCAATAGCTCGCTTTCTGAAAATTACTTTTAGGAGTAACAAAGGATCTCTGCAGGTTGGACATGATGAATATGTCTCCTCTGAGAGTCCCTGAAAATCTACCTTATCAAGTTTGAGGTTCTACAAAAGGGAAGGGAGGGAATATTCTCTTCTGGAGCTTATAAACCAAACACGTTCTTTTGTGTGTTTTGTCTAGCTGCTCAGGGAAAATGCTATTGAGGACAGACCTTCAATACCGTACAGATTCACTCTTGGAAGATGCAAATGGAAATCAGCCTGAAAGAAACAGCTACAACCCCTGGGGACTGCACTGTCACAGGCAGCACCTGAACCGCATGTCCTCCAAATATAATGAGAACAAACTTCATCGTATCCTTTTTCTCTCTCCACTTCCCCCCTAGCATAGTCTTGACCACAAATAACCAGCAACAATCAATATATGTTTTATTGCAGGGGTAGGCAGCCCTCCTCTGCCCAGTCCCTGGACAAATAGAGAATATAATTCCCCTGTATCTTATCCCACTTAAAAAACAAACAAACAAAAAAAACTTGTCAATAAGTCAAGGATCCCCTTGGCATGCATTTAAAAACACAACTATATAGGAATTAGCAGCTGCCTTGCCTTTTATTTTTCTATTACACTTCATTACCCACCAGTCATGTGAGTAATACAGTTTAACAACTTCCCCCACACCCACTGGAGTGAATTTAGTACTAAGGAAAGGTGTTGGATTGACAGCCCAGGGCTAGAGTGTCACTAGAGAATGGAGCTGTTGGTACTTTAATTGGTAGGACTGTACTACAGTGAATTAACTGAAATTGGCAGCAAGGGGCCTATAGCAATGACATGTTGGTAAAATTGGCTCCGAAAGTCTCATTACAGTTGTGAGCTATTATGGAGAATGTCAGCAGTTGCTGTGATTTAAGACCTCTTTCAATTAGAATTTAAAAGTATTGGGTTTCCCTTGACTCATGTTCAGAGTTTCTCTTGCTTGAAAATGTGGTATCAAAGTACAACTATCCCTGCATTCTGGACCTAAAGATGGGAACCCGGCAGCACGGAGATGATGCCTCAGAGGAGAAGAAAGCGCGTCACATCAAGAAGTGTGAACAAAGCACCTCTGGGTCTCTGGGTGTTCGCATCTGCGGGATGCAGGTAAGGTGGAGTCTCAGTCCTTTCAGTCTGTGTTTGACACACAACTTGAAACCGAGCTGGAAATCTAAAGGGACTCTTTCCTTCGTTGATGTAAATTGAGGTGGTTTCATTCCTGTTTCCCACTGAGTTTCTGGCCATTTCACCGTGTATCCTGTCCTCAACCAGGAGTGGATGCTTAGGGGTATAAGAACATGGCGTATATAGGGTAATCCTTCCCTCATATCCCCTTTGTCTTCTGGAGATTTGGCTACTTTCATAAATGGTGCCTGCATAGGGTCGGCTATGTTCAATAGCCACCGATATAAACAGCTGAAACCAATTTACAGCAGCTGAGAATCTGCCTGTACAGGAAACCAGATTTTCATCTCATGCTCAGCTTTGGACTGCTGCACAAAAAGAAAAGCAAAAACAAAAAGAAAAAAAGGATAATTTGCCACACTCATTCCTTCACGGAGCTGTCTCATCTGATCAGTGCAAGCATGAGGGGTTTATTTTGTGCTAAGTGTTATGGTTCCTCTTGATCAAAACCGCTACCCTTCCTTCTAGAAACTGAAACCATATATTTGTTCCACTTATACTTCCCAAGCAGGTTTCAAAATGTTGTTCTCCTGTGCATGAAGGATAATTATGACAATGATGATTATAAAGCACATATATAGTAGTATAAACATTTAATGTCAAAAACTGTGTTCCTTTCTGGTCTTTGATATCCTTCTGTTGAGCAGATTTTCCCTTAAATTACAACTGGCGCATGAGCTGAATCTACTCCCCCATTCTTACCGGTGTTAACAGATCTTCACAAATGTATCTGTCTGCATATGCTTGTACTTCTGTGTTTTAAAAAGCAAGATTATTGCTGCCCATGTGTTGCGTATTGAGAGAAGGTACAATAGCAGGGGTATTCCTGTACTACCGCAAACTCCTAACAGAGACAGAGGGAAAATGCTCTAAATCACTAATGACGTGCCTGTGACTTAGAGCTGTATGGGTTTCATGAAGGAGTAATTTATAGCAGTACAGCAAGAATCTGCACCAGTGGTTTAAATTGAATAGTTTAAATCTCCAGAAAAGACAGGAGGTGGGATTCAGTGGGAAGCCTGCAGTACGTTGCCAGTATTGCTAGACTGCAGAGGCTCTGTGAATCCCATTTCTCAGCTTGGATCTGAAGTTTTTAGATTAAGACAGAGTCTAGAACATTGGAAAACTGAACAATAAGGCATGAACTGAATTTGGATTGTTGTTCTCTTCCTTCAAGGTTTACCAAGCTGACACCGGCCAGTTTCTCTGCAAAGATAAATATTATGGAAGAAAACTCACACCCGAGGGATTCAGGCAAACCTTGCACCAGTTCCTTTGCAACGGTAACCACCTCAGGACAGATCTCTTGGAGCCCATCATCTTGCAGCTAAAAGCTCTGCTTTCAGTCATTAGGAAGCAAAGCTCTTACAGGTTCTACTCCAGCTCACTTCTCATCATCTATGATGGACTGGAGAACAAGGAGAATGCGACACCCTTGGATAATCACCTTCAGGGGCACTTCCAAAAAACATACTGCACCATGTCGCACGGCACTGGTCACTCCAAAGTCGACGTCCGCATGATAGACTTTGCCCACACCACTTTTAAAGGCTCAAAATGCAATCACACCACTTACGATGGGCCAGACCATGGCTATATTTTTGGCCTAGAGAATCTCATCAAAATCCTTCAGAATATCTCAGAAGGAAAATGACAAATTCTGTGGAAGTAGCCTGGATTTACTAGTCATATTCCTGAAAAGTACTGCATTGGGTCAGTTGTATAGGACCCTCACAGCTGCTAAATGTCATGTGCACGGTTTGGAATGAGAGCATGGACAGCTTGCTAGGAAAGTGCAAAAATGCTACGTGCCATTACTGAACTCAAGCGTAAAAAGCAAAGAGCTGAAAGAATCTGTTCTGTCTGCAATCAATCAGAAGATTTATTTTCCTTTCTTGTTTTACTGCTGTCCTTGATTTATTTGTGAGCCAGAAGAAAGCATTACTTGAAAGAGTCTTAACGATAAAATAGGACCTGCTCACCTCCACTACACTTACGAAGCCACGCAGGCCAAGAAGATATTGTGCATTTGAGTGAAACTATTTAAATGAGCTGGCAGGTCTTAACAGATTGCAGTATTACTTTCAACTCATGCTCAGTGCTATGGGCTGAGCACACTCAAAGACAGAGGCCAAAGAAAAACACCCCCCCCCGACATTCACGGTACAGATGCCCAGCTCTGCAAGACTGTAGGGCATACTCTGTACAGCGCGGGCGTACAGTACTTTTTGTTGAAACACAAATGTACTAGATGCTACAGAGGTCCTGGCTCTATAGAACTTAGGTGTAAAAGCAGGTGGACCTCAGACCAAGAACTGTGCATTGCCAAGGTTTAATATCCCTGAGGGACATAACAGGGCATGTTTCAGTAATTTTCTAAGCAAGGGCTCCATAGGAGCTGGAACTACGGGAATGCGATGATTCTGCCAGATACCAGTCATGAAAACATTCACATCAAGGTATTTTTGCTTCAAAAAGGCATGTGAGATCGAGTCAGGGACTAGATATTAAAGGTCACCTAGAAATTCTTTGGTAAAAATATTGTGTGCATGTTTGGAGGAGACAGTAACAACAACAAAAAAAACTTGATACAACAATGTTTACAGCTTTTGTGGACAGATTTTAATTATGGAACAACAATATAATTCCTTCCTGGATGGTGTGGGAAACTTGAAAGAGAAATCCTTACACAAGGAATAGAGCTACAGAACCCAGTTACTGGGGAGTGGGAGTATAAATAAAATTGTCCAAGTAACCCTCACTTCTTGTCCATCTTTTTTTTTTTTTCCCCACTTCCAGAGCATCCTTAAGCTATGTTATCTTTTGTTTAGAGCTGTGTGTTTTGAAAAGAGCCATTATTTCCCCAGGTTTAAATACCAGATCTCAAGAGAGATCCTTTCACTTGTATTTTACTGCATACAGCTGGTGAATTGCTACGATTTATAGCTGGAAATTTTAAGTCATCTGGCCCAGTTGCATATTTTACTTGGCCTAAACTGCATCTGGGAAGAGCTCATTATTTACTGAACGTTATTCACAGTGTTGCATATTTCTTGCCTACAAACTCAAGACAATTACAAAAAGCCACACTCTACTTCAGCTGTGAAAGGATCAAGCCATCAATTGTCTTGGCTGACTTGTGCAGCACAGTCCTGCGATCAATGCGAATCTAGGCTGATATAGCCCTAGTGATATAGTTTATACTGATAGAGTTTAGTACCTATCATCTCCGCATGTGCAGCACGTGCACCAGTGCTGAGCCTCTTGCTGGATGCACGCTCCAGGCCAGCGGGTCTCAAAGCGGAAAAGGGTGAAGAAGGGCCTGAGGATGGTGCCAGCTGCAGGGCACGCAACAGACCCCCTCAGCAGCGGAAGACACCAACACCTGTTGGCTGTGTGCCTTACCTGCTATTTTTCCCACAAAGAAAAAGCCATCCTGGCTGCTTGCCTAACAACAGGAGGCATGCTGCGGCCCCCCCCATATATCCCTTATACATATAAAGTATTTATTCAATCTTTTGCCTGCCAGGGGAGGAGCGCTGAGCCGGCATACAACCTTATGTACTCCACGTGGAGAAGGGAAAAATCGCTAAGTCTTTCTAGCTTTTAAAATGGCCAGGAACCAAGCATTACAGTAGCTATTATGTGCCACACTGCCGGCTGCCTGGCCCAGATATTTGCAGCACTGCAGGAGCGAGATCCCTTTGCCAGCCACACAAAGCACCGCGCTTGGCAGCGTGGGCAGCAATCGAGCAAAGGAACCGAGCAGAGCCCGGCTGCTCATCAGCTGCCTTTCAAAAACGCTCTAAGCTACAGTGTATAACGCTACAACAAGGTAGGCTATAAGGCCCCGGGCCGCAGTCCGGACCCTGCCCCGCCTCAGCGGCCTGCTCCCGGCCGCCAGAGCCGGGATCTGCGGGGATCTGCGCGGCGGGAAGGAAAAAAAACCCCAAACCTCCCCAGCACCTGAGGCGGGCGGATGAAGCAGCCTCGGAGGAGCCCCCCCCAGCCCTGTTTTTCGGTGCTGGCCCCCCCCACGGCCGCCCGAGGGGCAGCGCCAGGGAGCGCCCCCCCCCTTCCCCCGCTCCCGGCGCGCCGCTCCTGCCCCGCCGGCTCCCGCCCGGGGCTGGGGCAGCGCCGCGCGCATGCGCCGCCGCGGCCGGGCTGCACACGGCCCCTCTCGCCTCCCGTAGAACTCATTAGCATAGCGCCCGTCACGTGGCCTTCCCCGAGGGCCGCGATGGCGGCTACCAGGTACCGGCGGTTCCTGAAGCTCTGCGAGGAGTGGCCGGTGGAGGAGACGAAGCGGAAGCGGGACCTGGGCGTCTTCCTGCGGCAGCGGGTGGCGCAGGCCTTCCGCGAGGGCGAGAACACGCAGGTAAGGGCGGCGGCGAGCGACCCCCGGCGCCGCGTCCTGTCTGGGGGCGGGGGGCTGTCGCTCCGCGCTTTTTAACGGCCGCTCCGTGGTAAAATTGGGGGGGGTAGGGGGGGGGAGGGCGCCGCGCGCCGTTTAACGGCCGCTTCTTGGGGGGGGGGCGCTTTTTAACGGCCGTTTCGTGGAGGGGAGCCGCACGCCGCTTAACGGTCGCTCCGTGAATGGGGGGGGGGGGGGGTGTCGCGCGTCGTTTAACGGTCGCTCCATGGGGGGACAGGGGGTCGCGTGCCGTTTACCGGCCACGCGGGGCGGCGCGCATGCGCGCTGCGGCTGCCCGCCTTTTCTCCCCAGGCGCCTCGCGCCTCTCTTGCGGCGGTGGGCGCCGAGGTGGCGGCGGCTCTTGCCGGACTAAAACCGTTACGAACCCCCGCCGGTCTCTTCTGGCCGCCGCCGTGGGGCCCTGGGGTCGCCTGGCCCGCAGCGGTGCCCCCGTGTCGCTTCGGCAGCGGGAGCCGCTCGTGCTCTTTAAGGGTTTCTCTGAGGTGGTTGCAAGGGTTGCCTCGGTTTCTGGACACAAGCGTCAGGACCCGAGTGCTGACAGTGCTGAGGGTCTGGTGTGCTCCCTGCCGGGCTGCAAATCGGTGGCTTTTTCCTGTTAAAAGCCCCAGTGCATGCTCTTCTCCAAGCAGGCACTGTCCTTGCTTCGTGTGCCTTAGAGCTGATGCAGTTAAAGCTGGATGATAAGCTGCTGTTTGCAGGGTACCAGGAATGAATTGGGCTATTTCCTATTGCAAAATTTCGTGTAGGTCTTTTCAGAGCACAGGATGGGTTGATACGAATGTTTTGTGCTTCTTTGAAATCTAGGCCTTCTAAGTTTGCCCTAGCCAGCCGCATAGCTTGTTCCCAGCTTAGCAGGGGGACAAGCTTCAGTTTTTGCTAAATTCTTGCACCATTTGCAACACATGAGTTGGAGAACCCTGTTACAGTGATGATGGAAGTGGGACACACTGCGAATTTGTCAGCACTGTGGTGTAATCGGTTTTATTAGCATGTGTTGCTTGCCGTGATCCTATGATGACAGAATGATATGATAGGGTGGCTTACATAGGGAAGTCCAAAATTGTCTGACACCGTTAGGATGCAATGTTTTTAAAGCTGGACTCTGGCTACAATTGTAATTTTATTGGAGTTTAGACTTTGGTACTAAAATAAATTGGGCTTGACTTGGGCTGCAGTCTTCTAAAGATTTGGAGATGGTGCTCTGGAATGTAAATGTGTCCTTTCTTTCCGTAAAAACAGTGATGGAGGCTGTTCCAGATGTGGGTTTTCTACTTGAACGTGCCGTTATAGGCACCTAATTCTATATTGGTCACCGGAATAATCTGCAGCAGGCATTTCAGAAAGTGCTTATTGCTTTTTCATATGCTTAGGACAGCTAAATATGCTGACCCAATTGGCTACAAGATCCCAAAGCTGCCACTCATCTTGAAAATCTAAATTGATGCCTGCAGCACTGATGTCAATTTGTATGTATAAAGGCTTAATACAGTAAAAGGAAATGTACTGGCAGACAGCAGCAGGAAGGTATGAGAAAAGAACTAGAGCTATAAAGGATACTTTATCAGTCTGCTATCTGTTTTATTCACACACAATAAGATTTGCTGATTTATTTTTATTTTTGGCAATACTATTTCTGCTACCCATTTAGTAGCTATTGCTGCTATCATTTCTAAAACACCAGCAGGGTCATTTGAAATAGGACTGCAGAGTATGTTAAGCTGAAGATCACCTGGAGCATGATGATGTTCCCTTTTGACAGTCTGTCTGTCCTGATATTCTCTGTCCTGCAGCAGCCATTACCTACTGAGGAAGGAAAACCACCTCCTTGTTTGCATAGGGGAGACATTACCTGCCTTATGCTGAACCTGTGCCAATGTCCCAAGGGCAGATTAGCCGTGTCATTTTATCCTGACTTGTTAACTGTTGACAGTGTTCTTACTCATGTATCCATCTGTTTTAATCATTTATGTTTGATGTCATTGAACAGCAGTGCAGAGTTCTGATCAAGTTGGCTCCCGTTTTAAAATAGAAAAAAAAAAAAAGATGATGTGCCATACATGCTGCTAAATAGATGGCTCTGCAAGGCAGATGCACCTGTTGAGGGCACCTAAGAGAGGTTTGTGTATTAGCGAAATCTTTCCAGCTTGCTAGACCAAAATAGAAATCCATTTACCCTTCACAAGCTGTTCAGTGTCTTTCATGCTGCTTTCCCTAATCAATTATAAACTGTTTTTAGCCTTCATCAGGATTTTCTACCTCCCATTCTTATCCTATAGTACTTTATCCTATCTGATCCTTCAGAATAAAACAGGAGGCAAACCTGGCCTTTGAGTGAAGAAGTCTTGGAGATTTCACAGCACTGGCCAATAAGCGTGAGAAGACTGTCCAGCTGGATCCTCATTAAGTGTGTATTCACAGTTGATCTGTCAAATTTTCTCAAGTAGAATTTAAGGTCGGTTCTGGAGATTACATGCTTCGTTACTCTTGTAGGCCAAGCTGGGCAGAAGTGGAGGGGAAAGAACATGCTTTGCATTCTTGAGCAGCATAATAGGGGCCACTGGCATCCTACACTGTACTGAGAAGTCACCTAAGCTGTTTCTTCATTGTCCTTCACACAACCCTTTAACTGAAATGAGTTTTCTCTATGAAGGTTTAAAGTAAGAAAGAGAGTTGTGTGATACTTGCATACCTTTTCAGATTGCTGACCCTGCGACCTGTGACCAGATGTACGAGAGCTTAGTCAGAATCCACACCAACTACTACAAAATCAAGGTGAGCTTTGGCATTAGCTGTCGTTGTTTTAGGATGGCAAGCCATTAGGCTGCCTCATCCCAGCAGGGTTTCTGGGAAGTTACAGTAGACAAGTGAACAGTGAGCTGGATGTAGCACTACCTAGTACTTTTGGTCTCTCCAAGAAAGCTGCAGGCATCTTGGCCTGTATAACATGTATGAACAATGCAGATAGATAGTTCTTGCTATGGATGAACAGAATTCTTAAAGCTTGACCGAAAAATGAGCTTGAACTCTATTTTGTGGTGACATTATTATTTGCTTTAATGCACTTCAAGTCAAGTTCTCTTTCTCACTCTCTCCTTCTCTTGTGTACTTGTTCATTTGTGAAGTATCCACGCCTGAAAGATACAACCTTCACCGGAGTGACAGTAGAAGATTGCAAGATGATCCTAGCAACAGGTATTTATACGCTGCTTAATTTGGGAGTAACTCTTTGCAGGAGACAAAGTACGTTCCACTCTTTGTGGTGGTCACCGCATGACTTCTACTAAATGCTTGTGACTGAAGGACAGAATGGGACTGCCATGCAACTATATTAGGATGTTTAAAGGGGAATAAGGTCAGGCATTATTGAGGAGTTCTTAATAATTTATCAGGACAAGGAGTTGACTGATTGTCTTTTGCACTGGATGGAGACAGCAAAGGGTTTTGCAAGGGCTGTTTGAGACTGGATGGCAGGAGCTATGGGAAAGAAAAACACAGTATATTTATCACATCATTCTAAAAATGCTCAGTTTCTATTTTATTTTGTTCAAATTCCCTTCAGTATTTCTTCTCTTGTATTAGACTTTGAGAGAAAACAGGGCACCACTATGCACAAATACACTCAGCCAAGTTGTTTATTAAGTGCAGTGTAGGAATCTAGTGTGGTTGTGTTCTGCTCCAGTTCCTAACTTTGATTGCAGTGTGTGGAAACTGAATATTAGTGGTTAGTGATAAGGGACTCACCACATAATTGATTAGATGGGAAAACAAACTTGCCTCAAGCACTGCAGTAGAAATTCATTAAGAAAGATGAAAAGTCAAAAAGGAAAATATATGTAAGGCAATGCTCTTGTAAGAGAGCTTTCATTCCTTTGCTTTTCTGCTTTTCTTCCTCTTTCCCCCTTCTCCTTTTGCAGACATTCTGAAACAGATGGAGGAAATGAAAAAAGGGACATGGAAAAAATTGCGAGAAAGGTTTTATGCCAAGAAATCTGAAGAGGACTCAAAGTGATAGGCTATCATCTCCCAGATTCTCCACTGTATATATTCCTAAAGCACTGTATGCTGCCATGATGAATAAAGCCATTCATTCCTCTTAGCAACAACAATTTTATTCAGACATACACCTTACACCCTTCATTTTTAGCATGCCCCCCCTTTTTGGGGGTGGGGGGAGGCAACTCTAGGCCTTAAGTAAACTCATCTGTGCTGAAACTGTATTGGAGCAATGGCATGTAGAAGAGCAAGCTTTGTTTTGTTAGACCAGAGACCTTGTATTAGGAGAACCTGAACAACCAGGAAATGTACAGCGCAAATAGGTAAAACCATGTTAGCTTGAAACTTGATTGTGAAGACAATCTAATCTTAATTAATAATGAAAAAGTGGGGGGCTGTAGTCTTGGCTTGTATGTATGTGTGATAGCACTGGTAACAGTGAAACTGCAGTAGGGATCACCTTTATTTTTTGGTTTTCAGAAGTCCTAGCTAGCTGGAAAGATGCAGGAGGGGGCTGAAGGTGGCTGTTTGCCATGTGACATGGAGCAGTGTAAGGAGGGTTTAATTGCGATCGCAATCTAGTACCCTGTCTCCATTGCTGCAGTGGTGTTCTGGCAAGCTATATGCAGATTTTCCTGGGAGGGACGAGCACTGCTGTATGGTTTGCTGCGTATTTACTGACAGGTAAGGATAGGTTTTAATGGTGTTTGGCTGATAGGGCTGCCATAAACAAAGTTCAAGTGTGATCAGTCCATGCTGTGGCCTAGTTTTAATTCCTTTTTGAAGCTTTAATGCTTGCATCAGTGTCTATTCAGGGGGAGGCAGGGGGCTGGAATGTGTTAGCATAGCACTGAGTTGGATTTGGGATGGCTACAGAGCTGCTTGGCTCAGGGAGGATGAGTGTCTAGAACACAGCTATGCCAGGACTCTGCTTGGCTACAGGAAACACCAACAGCTGCTCCTTTTTCTGTCTTTGAACAGTGTTTTCCTGGCAAGTAGTGAAAGAATCTGAAACTTTGCAGCAGGCTCTAATCCAAAGCTTCAGAAAACAAGGCTGGTGTTTGAGGTAGTTCTTTATGGTAGCATTCTTCTCTTTCACATTCTGACTTGAATTTCATATGACATTTTAACATTTAACATCTGGAATGGAGAGCATTGGGTTGTCATGTACCTTGAGTAATACAGCCTTGGCCCAGCTTCAGGTCTTTGGATTGTTCTGCATTTGTGCTTTTTTTTTTTTTTTTAATAATAGTCACATTATATCCAGAGCGCAAAGGAAGGGATTTTTCTTTATCATGTTTCAGTTTTTATTATAACTTGCTTTTGTATTTAATTTAGTTAAGGCAATTTACAATTTAGTTCTTAAGTAACAACAACAACAACAAGTAAAACATTACACCAGAGATGAAATTAAAACACAGGACACCCCTTCACAGTGAACTCCTGTAAACCTGCAGTCTCCTACTACTGCCCAGATATTCTTTGTCCACAGAAGGCAAAAGACCAGTTCACACTAGTAAGAGCTTTGCTGCTCATCCTCATCTGGTGAGTTAAATTATCAATGCATCTCCTCGAGTTTAGCTTCTCTTTACTGCACCACAGTGATGGACAGAATTCTTTAAATAGAGAAGAATCAGCATGGAGCAGGTATGATGGATACGATGGCTGGTTTGCAAAGATCCACATTACTATTGACACTCTTGGAATAAGTTAAATATTGCAGCCCTACAGCTAGTAACACTACAAGTGGTATCCTTACCCAAGGTGCAGGCCACCAGAATGTAGTGCATGGAGATAAAGATACAACCCACATTTGCAAAATAAAGAGTTATTGCAATGAGGAATAAAAGTCCTGTATAAATTATCTTCCTACAAGGGCATTAGAGTAAGTTGTGGGTCCAGGTATCGTAAGTAATCCTTGCCAGTCACTGGTTCCTGTTTGTTGCTGGGCAGAATTGCTTAGAAGCGATCTAAGGAAAATGTTGACTTTGAAGCCCCTCAGCATCGTCTGGCTTTCTCTGACAGTGATGTCCGTGTGTGGACCCCAGGAACAAGCAGCCCTCATTAGCTGATACATCCATTTAGTCCCTTGGTGGATGAAGCCGATGCTTGTACTGTGCTTTAGTGGTTCATGGTATTCTGGACATCCACAAACCCCATCCTTTGTCTCCGCTTCCTTTGCTCTGTCATCTAGAGTTCAAACAAGGACACAAGTGAGGTAGGAAACCAGGCCTTCTCCTTTCTATTCACCAACACGCTTGTCAGACATGTGACTGACTAGGCTGCTTTAAGCATCTGATAGAAAGCCCTGTGAATTAGACTCTAGGTGATGAGGAATTAAGCTATCAAAAAGCACATGTCCCAACCGTCCCTGACCCCAAAGAGCTGCAAGAGCCCTTTGCTTTGTATCTGAAGCTGTACAGGATTGGGCTGCTACTGTCTACTGTTCCTTGGAATCAGTGTCTATTTTGGTAAGTACAGTGGCTTTCTACAGCCAGGTGTTCCTCAAGTGTTCCTATTTGTAAAGGTGTTAGTACCTGCTCCTTCAGCTCATTCAGCTGGGAGGTGAGATGGGACACCAGCTTCATTGTGGAGTTGAGTTTGTCTTGAAGATTTCGAATCTCATTCTGCTCCCCTTCCCCTTCATTGCTAACCAGCGACATGGCTCGCATCCGGGGGAACCAGTCAAGGTTCTTGTTCTGAAATAGCAAAGTTGGAGAGAGGGTGAAGAGAAGGGAAGAGACCAAGTAGGATTTAACAGGAGACTTTTGTAAGCCTGCTATGCTAAGGGACTAGAAGAAATTCTCAAAAGGTTGGCTTGTCTGGGTCTTTGCAAATTTTTCACTAATGGTCCATTTATTTTCCAGCTTTTTTCTTACAGCCTTCTGTGTTCAAGTTCAGAGTTTTTTCTTTTCCAGATCTCTTTGCTCTCCCCTCCTGCCTTGTATCTAGTCTCTACCACTGTTCTTGCCCTTGATTCAATCCTTAAATATCCAGCACAAAACATCTAATAGACAACGTGTTGTTGCCTGAGATTGCAAAGTAGAAATAATCAGGTAAGAAAGAATTAAGGGACAACTACATAATTAAATATTTTCCAAAAGTTCTATCTTAAACTGTTTGTTTTTCTTTGGCAAGACCATTGTTCTCAAATGTTTCCCTGGGGGTAGGCAGGTTGCAGTGGCGAAAGCTGCCCTGCCTGGGAGGACATACATATACCTTTATCATCTGTGCCACATAACTCTCTGGCCCTGTGTAGTCAGTCTTGTTCTTCACTCGCACCAGCACTATGAAGTACAAGTAGTTCCACATGTTGTGCTCATATTTAATATGCTCCTCAAAGGACACGGTCTTGTTGTCAAACTTGTCCCTTTCAAGACCTGGGAGAGGCAATCAAGAAAGAGAAGATGGGAGAAGAGGAGAAGGTAAGCAGTGAGCAAGCAAACAAATGTGAAAGGAAGTACAGATAATTGCATCCTGCCCCAGGTGTGACTTTCAAAAAGTGCTTTTAATAATTAGTTGGCATTTAGCACAAAACAAGCATCCAAAACAGGGGGAAAATAACCCAGCTGTGTATTCAGGATGCTTCTATTTAAAGTGCTACTAGCTATGTTTCCTGCATACATATCTAAAAGCATAAAAGGCACCCAGTGGATCTCTTAAGAAAAAAACAGCTAGTCTTATGGGGTTGTTTTTTTTTTTTTTGGCTGCCTGCCTACAACCAAGAGCATTCTGAAATGTTTTCCTGAATTTTATTTCCTTAGTAATATGGTGCTTTTTTTCCACTTGATAAGTGATGGCCTCAGGAGTGATAGATGCACAGCAGTGAGAACATCACAATGGGGCATTTAGTTTAACACCTCATTAACAGAAGACAAGTAAGAATACGGATAATTTCTCCCCTCTCAGTTCATGTCCTTGTTTAAGCCTGCTCATACTGCAGTGACCCACTGGTGGCCAGATTAAGTTTCTGCTGCAAACTCAATGAAAACCAAAAGCACCTGAAACTTCATTCCTTCCCTTATGTTTAGGTTAACCTTAAAAAAAAGCTTGTCTGCAGGAGGAACCAGGGGGAGGGAAGTCCTATGTACACAGTGAGCCAAGGTTCTAGCACTCACCACATATGAAGCAAGTGGTCTTCAGTATTTCTTCCTTCTTCTGCTTCTCGCTCCTCAGATCAGCAAAGGTGTCAATAATGACCCCAAAGATGAGGTTAAGGACAATGATAATGACAATGAAGAAGAAGAGGAGGTCGTAGACAACTCGAGCAGGAAACAAGGACTCCTGCAATGGACACAAGGGGAAAAACGTGTCTCTTCCACACCTTTCCTCTAGCCACTCCAACAGGGGTCAGAGCCTGAGGGTGCAAGGTGAAGAGGAATAACAGGGATGTGATAGAGGAAGAGAGGTGGAAAGCAATGACAGACAGCTGAGGGGGATAGAGCTGGAAGTGTCAACATTTCCAGGGAAGAAGGGCAGCTGCATTGTGGTAAATGCAGCAGAGCTGTGCGGAAGAGAGGGGACCCGCATGCTGCCTGAACTCACATCCTTTGATGGCTTCCGCAGAATGTCACCTACACCCCCACCATTCCTCAGGCCGTGGTTCAGGACAGTTACAATGCACATGAGCAGCGTGTCACAGGCACGTTCCCACTGGTCAGCGTCTGTTTCTAGAATACCATCGGGGGAGATAAAAGCAAAAAAAAACCAGTATAGACAGGGCAGAACGAGCAGGCTATTGCAATGAACCCAAAGCTACAGGGATGACACCTGCTACAGGGATGCAGTGGGCCTAATTTTCTGGAGGCAGGTGCTTGTGTAGGTCCTGACCAGCAACTTTCCAGTGACTCCTCCAGCTTGCTTCTTGCTGCGGAGGTGGTTGTCTGAGCGCTCTCAAAACTCCTGCTTTCCTTTATGACTAAACTGAATCTACATCAACGTTTTTGTGCTGGGGTCTGTGCAAATTTTACAGGCTCTTGCTTAACTATCTGCAAGAGAGTGGGCTGTTTCTGTCTGTCTTTCTTTGAAAAAGATGCTGTAGGATTTTTCCGATTTCACTGACAAATAAGGCAGGCAGCCTACTCTGCTGCTAACAGGGTCAGCCTTTTTAATGGGCTCACTTACCTTCCAGGGCAGTGGGTACAGCAGAGCAGCTAATTTTGTCACCACTGCATGACTCCATGAAGGTCTCCATGTTCCTTTGCATCCCCAAGGGGTCATCTGCAAGTACAAGAGACCATAGCCTTGTCAGAGCGTCAGCTTGTTTTAGTAAAGCTCTTTTTGATCCTGTCACAAATGCGCTTCAGCTGCATTCTTGTAGCTTGAATGCTATTTGCAAAAGGTTTTTTCATATTCGCCTGGCCTTTTATAGGCTTTGAATCTTTTGGTGGAGTTTCAGAAAGACCTCTACAGTGCTAAAGCTTTGCTTGTAGCTGAACATCACCCTCTCTGCTATCCCTCCTAGCCCCCCCAAAACCCTATTCTCCACAGGACTAGGTTCCTAAGTCAGCACAGGCAGCTGTCTGCTCTGGCAACCCTAAAACCCCTGAAGTAAACACACACGCGCGCTCACACACTTCCAAAGGTGGAAGGAAGCAGGGTTCTTATCTGCCCAGGATCATGCAATGATCCAGCTACAGAAAGGGGACCCATTAGGCCCTCCCTAGCCCAAGCGCTGCAGGCGGTGACGGCAAGGCCTAACCTTTGGCTTTGTTGTCCGGCAGTCGGTCCACCTCCAGGATGAAGTCATCTTTCAGGAACAGGAAGCCCACGATAGAGAAGAGGTAGACGAGGATGAGAGCCAGGAGGGCTGTCAGCAGGATGGAGCGCCCGTTCCGTGTCACACTTTTGATGACATTAAACAAGGTCTCCTCACGGTAGATCAAGTCAAACAGCTGAAAAGGACCCAGGAGCAAAGAAATGCAGCAGGGTGCTTTTCTGTGATAATGCTTGGCCTACCTCTATCCCCTTTAATCCCGAGATCTTGGAGCAGTCAGCAGACATTGACTAAATGTCACATAAAGCATTTAAGTTTCCCATCTTACTGTACAGAAGCGGAGAAGAATAAAATGACTTATGCACAGCAGGAGAGCCAAGAATAGGACACATGCACCCAGCCTTTGCCCTCACCAGCTAACGTTGCCTCCCAGCTGACCCAGATAAAGGTACACAGTAGAGATTAGAAACAGATCGCAAGACCGGGACAGAAATAGTAATAGATATTGTCAGAAGACAGAAAGATCAACCTATGCAGAGATTAGAGCACATCATTGAGTTGTTCTCATTGCTGTTACCAGTCAATCTCTGCAACATTTCACAGGAACCTTCTAGCGTCTAACTAGCTACATCTGCTCCCCAAATAGCTGAGTTTACCGTACCAGGATGCTGTAGAAGAGTTCGTGCACAAAGAGGCCCAGGACACTGGTCAGGATGTAGCCAACATGGTAAAGAAACTCCACATCCATGATCATGGCCTTGTAGCCTCGAATGAAGGTCCCACGATTTCCCACGAAGCTCACCACAAAAACAATCTTGTTGGTTAGCTAGGAAACAACAAGGAGAAACAGAATGGAGTGTGGATTGCCACACTTTACGAATCCAGAACAGCCTTTTGTGTTATGGGGTGTTACACTACTTTTTCAGCACAAAGAGAACTTACATTGAGAGCTCCTAGTATATTCAGAGTGAGTCCAATTCCTAAGTAATAGATCGATCGCAAGATCAGTGCCACGAGGAGCGGTCTGACACCGTAGCGCTTAGTAAACAGGGCCATGATGGAGAAGCAGATCAGAATCCAGAATAGCAGGGAGATCAGTGGGGAATCCAGCACTCCTGGGAAGAGAAGACCCATGGCAATGAAATTAAATGCATACTGCCAGAAGAAAGTAGTGGGAGAGTTGGGAACTCAGTCCCTTGCTTTGACCAGCAGAAAAAACTTGGGGCTTTCAGAGTCGAGGAGACTAAGGGTTGGGAGAGTATTGGTAAGGGGACCAGTTTTCCTTGTATTTGAGGATCCCCTTTTTCCTTCATCTTGAGGAGCACTGGCTGCTGGGGCACTTACCCATAGAAGTGGCTTCAACATAGGGGTAGAAGAAAGCAATGATTATGTTGATGAAAACAGCCAGGTTGAAGGAAATGCTTCCCCAGAGAGTCATTCTGCGGGAGAACCAGTACATCAACGGCATGCCTGGAGGAAGAGGAGGCAAACAAATCTCAGCTAACTTTGTGCCAACTGGGTAAGGTGTTGTCCTCTCAGACATCCAAACAGCTCAGTTCAGTACAGCTAATGGGCCCGAAGGGACCCTTGCCGCCCACTTCCTTCAAACCATTAATAAAAGCTCCCTCCTCATCTACTGAAATGGGAGTACAAGTTCAAAATGTTGTGGCTCACATTTCTTGGCTTCTCAGCCCTTTGACCTGCTCTGGCACCATGGAATCAGATTGGCTTTGCTCTTCACCTCACCTTCCTCCCTATCTCTCATCTACATGCTCACTGCTTGTGTCCTTCAAAACAACATGTCTTTGTGTTTTCAGCACTGGTTCTCTGTCCCAGAGGGGACCTAGCCAGCAATTTCCCATCCATACTGGAAACTTGTTTCCTGTTGAATTCCTAAGATAGTTTTGACTGGATCTGCAAGTATTTTCAGGGCTGCTACACCACGTTTCAGCTGCATAACAGTATTTTTAATATTTATATGACTCCTGTTTACTGATCTCCTGTTCTTTTAAGCCAGGAAGTCAGTCCTGGTGTAGCCCTGAAAGCACCCAGAACTGTCTGGATGGTGCAGAGAACCAAAAGTCACTGATTCCCACATGTAGCTACTAGATCCTGGCTTAGGAGAAGGCAACTGAACATAGATGATGAGAGGGCCTTCTAGAGGAAAACACCTCAGGTGTAGTCCAAGGGAATGTGCTGTAAGATACATTTTAAACTACTTAGGAATTTTACAACAGGCATGAAGAAAACCCATCCTTGGACTGGAAAGTCTTGTTTATCCTCTACTCCTCACAAACAGCTGAGTATGCTGTGCTCTACAGAGCAAGGGGCACAAGGAGCCTGGAGACCTGATCTCCAGGCTGCTGCCAGCATTCACAGCCATTTCAAAGCACTGCTGGCCTCCAAGTTTCGAAAGATGGGCGATTTGAAGTGCCTGTTGTGGCCTGGGGTGGGTCTAAGGGAAGGTCTGGTTTGCTCTTACTGCGCAGCTTCTTCTGCCACTCCATCTCGTTGTGGAGGAAGGATGACTGGTCAAAGAAATCACTGACTTTGCTGCCCTGCTCATCTTGCTCAGTAGTGGTGAAGAGCCGGTACTTGGTCTCCTTGGTGAGGAACTCACAGATGCCAGGCACTGGAAAGATTATCTGCTCCATGCTTCGGTCCAGGCGCACAATCTGCAGGAAAGCAGGGCAAGAGGGGGGTGCAGTCAGATCCTGCCAGCACCATGCTTTTATTTCCTCTTTCTTAGCCTCAGTCTTACATTCCCTTCCTTTCCCCCAAATCCCATAGGATCAAAAGCACTGGTGACTCATATAATGCTACATATCGATCCAGCAAGTGCAGCCCTCCCTGGCTGTGCTGGGAGGAAAGCTCACAGCACATGAATCCTTGCTGGCCCAGCTGCAAGGAAAACCATCCCAGCAAGCAAGGATGAGACTGCCGAAACGGCTGCTTCCCAGCTGCTGCTGAAAGAGAAGGAAAGAGTCGGGGAGCTGCTTGTTCCAGGGAACCCACCCGGCTTCCAGCGAGCTCTGCTAATACCTCCAGCTCACTGCAGTGCAAAGCACCCATCTGCTTCCTGCAGGCACAAGGATGGGAATGCTCTTAGCATAAAATAACCGGGCATGAAACAGGCCTGAACACAGGTGGGATTCATCAGCCATGAGCATACCGGAAACCCAACAAATAACAGGTCTTGCCTCAATCTGGGACGTGTGTTTCTCATAATAGGCCAGCGGATCCTCCTCTTCTTCCTGGACTGGGGCTGTCGACTTCAGCATCTGTGTCAGTTGCTTATTATTCAGACTGAGCTGGGATGCAGGGAGAGGGAGAGAGGATGAGAAGGCTTCAGCCAGTAATGGCCAGGGGGATTCAGATCTAACTCTCTGCACTGACAACATCGTTCCTCAAAATGTACCAAATCTGATGAGGTTTCAGGGAAAAGCAAATGAATTAAAACTTCCTAAAGGGATACAAGAGCTCCTTGAGGTGACAGACATTCAATTCCCTACAATAATTACGGCCAAATCTGCTAATCCACAAATTACAAATCAATGCCCATAAAACCCCAGGGAAATCATATTACTGCTGAATCTCATTCAGGATCTAAGGCACACAGGCAACAAATGACAGCAAAGGACTCGGTCCTTCCTTTTCTGAAGGGAAGGAGAGAAAGCAGGTACTACCAGGAAAGCCACCCTTCACAGACAGTAAGGGACACGAGCCCTTCCCTATAGCAGGCTGGCTGTCACCCTACAACCTGAGCCTTCCCGAGGGAGCGTTACAGCACGTGGCAAACGCTGCTCTCCTCAGCTGGGTTTTAAGAGAT
Organism: Apteryx mantelli; assembly: GCF_036417845.1. Taxonomy (NCBI): domain Eukaryota; kingdom Metazoa; phylum Chordata; class Aves; order Apterygiformes; family Apterygidae; genus Apteryx; species Apteryx mantelli. The sequence continues at coordinate 7,425,711 of NC_090002.1, forward strand.
GCACATGCCATTGTGCTTGTAGTTTTGGCTACCAGGGCACGTTTCAGTTGTTCTTTAATCCCCCTGGTAATAGCAAAACACATCAAATCTTAAATGACAGAAAACAGGGCAGATGAGCTAGGCTGGGAGAAGCAGCTTTTTACAGACTCCAGCGAGGGTCAGAGCGGGTGGGGGAGCTCTGCCTTTGTTCTCAAGGACTTTCCATACCATAGATGAGATGCCTTCTTCTTCTTCCTCCTGGATTCGCTTCACTGGCTTCAGGAGCTGCTGCAGAGACTTGTTGTGTCGGGACAGCTGGAAGAGGGACAGTGATAGCTGGGTTACTGGAGGCTTGTGAGCAGCCTCTGCAGTGCCAGGTGCACCACAGGGGGAGCGGGACAGCCAGCGAGCTGGAGGCCTGGCTTTTCAAGGGAGACAAAAGCAAATTTCCCAGCTGCGGCTCCCCAGGGAGGCTGGCCTGGCTGGAGAAAACATATAAATAAATAGGGAGAAAAATGTGCAAATCAGCAAGCGGAAGCTACAGCACAGCACAGTGGGGACCCCAGCCTGGCAGGGGGGCCCTGCTGCAGAAGCAGACATGCAAGATTGCAGCGTCAGTACCTGCAGCGCCAGTATATAAATGTTGTGGCCGACTTCCCGGGGGGAGACGTCGGCGTTCTCGCACTCTTCCTCTTGCAGATAGGCCTTCTTAATGACATCGACCTGGAAGGCGCGAGCGCGAGAGGGACAGGTGAGCTTCTCCCCATCACCCTGGCCTGTTTTCCTCCTCCGGCCACAAATGTTTCAGAAACGCCATTAGGTAAAGGACACTTGTGCATAAGGCTGTGTGTGACTAGTACTACTGCAACAGCTGAGGTGCTTTTTGGGTTGCAAATCAGAAATGTCATTAGGACCCACAGGCCTAAGGGGTCCAGGCAATGGGTGTGAAACGGAGGAGGACGGGGCTCACTGGGGGAGGGCTGGTGGGATGTTTCACCCCCTGGGGCTTCAGCCAGCCCCATCAGGCTGGCGTGGCAGATGGTTGTGGCGTTTTGGAGCAAGGAGGGGCTGGCTGAGCACAGAGGCTTGGGGGGACCTGGATCTGCCTTGCACTGGAGAGGTGCAAACCTTGTGACCAGCTGTACAACCATCTCTGGAAACAAACCTTACATGGGAGCTGCCAGGCAGGGAGCGCTGTCCTAGCTGCAAACTCTCCTGGCATTCGGGATATGTCCCGGTGATGCAGGTTCTCCCCCATCCCCCAAGTCCTCTCCGCAACGGTGTCTCATGGGCAGCTGCACACTGGCTGTGCCACCTCTGCTCAGCCCTTACCAGCTCCTGCGGGCGGAGGCTGATGAGGATCCGCTCAGCATTCTCACTGTCGTGTCTGCTCTCCATCAGGGCCAAGAGGAGCTTGGAGGCGTTGTCCTGGTGGGGAGAGAGACCCTTGCTAAGGGGAACTATGCTCTGCCTCTGCTGAGGGCCTGGAGGACCTGACTCATGCACAGCTCCTGCTACAGTGACCATTTCCCCCAGGTGAACATGCAGGCACCCCCAGCTGATCTGTACATGTCCTACGGATGTGCCAGGGAGCTGTGAGCCCGTGCAGCAGCGTCTGCACAGGCGCATGCCGTCCATCCCAGCTGGAGGCTCTGCCTACCTTCAGCTGCAGGACCAGGTCCATCCGGTACTTGCAGAGGGGGCTGATGTCGTTGAGGATGAGGGCTGTGATGATGTCGATCCCGTTGGATTCGTGGGTCACGATGCAGCTCTAGGGGAGAGATGCATTTGTTATCCCATGGATGCTGCCGTCCCTCCAGGTTCACCCGTGTTCCCCTCTAAGGCAGCCCAACTACCCCCGTACATGCCCAGGGGATGAAATGGTGCCCTGCCTACAACGCTGACTGGGCCCAATTACTCCAAGAGCCGCAAGTCCCTTTTCTCCCTGGCAATGACACCATCTGCATCACCACATAATTTAGCCAAGCAGTAGCTCATAATTCTTGCAGCATCTTTGCTTCCCTCAACTCTTCTGTTGTTCTGCTCCCTTTTACACCCTGAAATCAAGAGTTGGTCCTGTTTACCTGCTGCTTTCCCAGGCATCCCACCTGAAATACCCCAGGCGCGCTGGGAACAACCCAGAGCTACGGTGACACCCACAGACCCCTCGGAGGTGTCCCCCCCCGGGCGCCCACCTGGTTCTCATGGCAGGGCCCTTGGCAGTACTCGGTCAGCGTCTCCAGGGTCTGGGTGATGAGGGCCACGTTGTACTCGTTGATGTAGAGGCCCAGCAGCCCCAGCCCTCCCGTGGTACTGCCGCACATGATGTCGAGGAACTGCAACGTCTCGCACACCAGGTTGTAGTTGGTCTTGTTGTTTTGGCACCGGAGGAAGTTCTGTCGAGCAAACCCTGCAGTTACTGGCCTGAGCGGCATCACTGGGGGCTCTGACACGGGGTTCAGGTCCTGATCCCCCTCCCGATACTCCCTTCCTGGCCTCCAGCTCCCTGCTGAGGGGTGCAGTTCAGTGGAGGATTTGGCTAGAGGCCACCCCCGTAACGTACAGAGACCTCCGAGAGCAGCACCCAGCTCCATGGACACAGTTGTGCCATGAACGGCTCCTGCCACAAGGCCAAGCAAAGTTATTCATAAGGGACAGTACTGCATTTGCAGATGGGGAAACTGAGGCTGGTGCACTGCCCACTTTGGAGCCCAGCCAGGGCCAGAGGCCAGCTTTCCTGCATCCCAGTCCTGGGGCCTCTGCCCTATCCCTGCTGATCCTAGAAGGCCCATAACCAACCTGAAGGTCCCGGTTGTGGTTCTCACACAGCAGTTGCAGGAATCGCAGAATAGGCTCCATAATCAGGACCGTCACCCCCATTTCGTTGTTCTGGCCCTGCTCTCCAGTGTCATGGCCTTTCCGAAACCCTATTGCCATCGGGTATCGGGAGGGGGTGCCAGGCATCACAAAAGTCTCTCCTCGTCCTAGTGGGAAACCCAAACTCATTAGCATCGGGCTATTCAGTGAGACTGCCCTTCGGCCCTACCAGGGAAACTGTGACCCCATACCTTTGGAGCCAGGGTCAGGCTCGTCTTTGTCCTCACGAGGCTTGTTCCCGATGTCGCTCATGTTCACAGACACTGTAGACTTGGTCTCCTGCTGAGCCTTCTTCATCCGGTCGTGCAAAACTTTGAAGAACTTCTCAGACTTCTTGTCACTTGTCATGAGGTTGTAAAAGGATTTCTGAGAGAAGTGAGGATGGCAGTTTGAGTTTCCCCCATGGGATCCAAACTGTCCCAGCCTGCCCCTCTGATTTGCTAGCCACCAGCACTCGAGATCTTGCCTGCAAAAACCCAGTGAGTAGGTTTATTTCCATGCAGCAGCGCTGGAGCTAACAGTCCTCTTGGATTTACAGAGGCGGATCGTTCCCTACCCCAGGCTCTCCTTCACCATAAGCAAGGTTAGGCACAGAGCCTGCTGAACAGAGACTACAGCAGATCTGGGCCAGGAAAACCAGTGTTTTGCATGTATCATTTTTCAGCTTCCCTGCAATAAAGGATTCAAAATAGGGAATGAGTTATCACCCAAGAGCTGTAACTCTGAGTCATTTTAGCAATACCCGGCAGAGGGCATCAGCATTACTCCAGAAACTTGCCGGCAATAGCCTGCCCCTTTCACAACATCCAGCCCTCAAGTTTGATCCAGACACTAAGCTGGAAAATTCAAGCAGAGACTTCTACCATTCCTCTTCTGGATGGCCAGCAAACACACGCAACCGCTCTGCTAACCAGCATTTTGGCAAAGCCTGCTGTCCAGGGGCCGAGCCAGGGACCAAGGACTGCCCTGCACACCCCATCTACCAAGTGCTAGGGCTGTAACACTGCACAAATCAAACCGCAGCTCCCCTGTTCCCTGGGGCAGGTGCCCACCACACAGCCAGAGCTCAGCACCTGGATCTCTGTGTTGCCTCCGTCCAGCAGCCGAATGGCCAGCAGGATGCTCTCTTGGAAAATCTTCTCGTTCTTGGTGTTCATGATGAGGTCAGCCACCAACTTGGTGGCCCCTTCTCGGTCCAGCCGGCACTGGACAGCAGCGATAGCGGACCAGTCCTGGTCTTGGCCTGCACAAGAGGACCCAGAGAGATGTGAGGCCATGATGCTGCGGTCACGTGGGAGAACAAGTACAGCTAACAGGGTGCCTTTGTGCTGGGGCATCTGGACAACGTAACTCTCAGTAGGACCTTGGGTTTGTCCCTTCATCTGCCCATATCCTCTCTCCCAGTGGTGCTGGGGGCATTGAGACCAGCTACAAACCTGACCGCATCATGGCTTGGGAGCCGGATGTTCAAGGTGCATGTGAGCAGAAAGACAGGGAAAGCACAGGAGAGGGGCACTCACCTCCCCCAGCAGCATCCACGATTTCCCCTTTGGAGCTGGACTTCTTGTTCTGCAGGTAATTGTTCAGGAGCATTTTCCGCAGCAGGTTGCCCTGCCAAGACAAATAAACGTCACAAGGTTTCCAACTCTGAGGCCAGCACTAGGGCGGAACGAGGCCAAGGGCCCATGGGTTGCAGCAGGGAGGATGCTGCCAGACTCAAGAGCAGGAGGTGTGCAGTGGAGGAGAAGGGCAGGACGGTGATGCTCACCCTCTCGCCATACTTGTTCCTCTTCACCAGCATCTGTTGCAACGTCCTCAGTACTTTGATGCAGAGCTTCTCTTCTGTCTCCATGAGGTCCTTGGTGTGCTGCACCAGCCTGGCCACGCACAGCAGAGCCACCGTTACACAGCCCAGAGGGACAAGAGGGTCCCACCTCCCCCCAACTCTGCAGGCGCATGCCAGACTGCACAGCATCGCAAGAGATGAAAGGCTCCAGCCCTTCCCAAAGCTCTCAACAACCCTCGGGCAATTGCAAAGCATCCTTACTTGGACAGGAAGCCTCCACTCTCGCATCGCTGGTAGGCCTCCGTCCCTTCCATGAAAAGCAGCTCTGGCCGGTGTAGGACATCCACCAGGACAGACAGCTCAGCCTCCACCAGGGGTTTCAAGCGATCCTCCAGGGCGTTGATGATGTCCTACAAATCACGGCACACACCTTTAGGGCCAATTCATGCCTAGGAAACATGAGCATGGGAGAGGGACCCACGCAATGCCAATGGCTGCTTGCTTTCACAGAGCGGAGCCACGCTGCCTTGCTGATCGCACCGCCCCCCCCCCTTCTCCCTGCCCCATACCTGCAGCTTCTCTATGATGTTCTTGTAGTCCCACTGGTTGGGAGTGGTGGAGACGCGGGGGAAGGTCCGTGTAGCTGTCTTGTAGCTGGATGTGTTCCTCTGCACAGTGCTGGTGGAGCTGCTGTTCAGCAGCGAGCTGACGTGGGCATCCAGATCCATGGGAAGGGCAATGGAGCGGCTCTTGGCTGCAAGGAGAGGGAGCCGGGGTTAGGGTCAGCCACAACAGTGGTGCGGAGGCAGCCCAAGCCATCGACTGGATCCTACCACACTGCCTTGGCCCAGGCACCCCTTCACCAGCTCTTCGTTTGCAGTAAAGATTTAGGTTAAATACAAAATAAAACTCCCCCAGGCTAGTGAAGGGTCAAGTATTTCCACCCATCCCTCCCCAACGCGGCACAACATTGCCTAGAAACCTGGCCTGCCACCCGCCGTAGGACAGGAGGCGGCAGTGCAGCCAGTTTTTGGTTGGGAAAGCACAGCACAGAGGTTGTAAGCGCCCTGCCTAAAATTACAAAGGGGAATCCTAAGACTCCAGCTCACATCCCCACCCAGCATCTAACCACCGAGCAATCCTTTCCATATGGTGACTCAGTGCTAACAACCCATGTCCTGAGTCAAACAGCCACAGGCGGGCTGAGGGCAAAGTCCTGGAGAGGGAAAACTGCCATAAACGCTGACTTTATTTCTGGGCCTTTCGCCAGCAGGGACACACCAGGATTCTCCCAAATAAACCCAGGCTTTGGGCTATTCCCAGACCACCCTGGTAGCCCCCAGAGATCTAGCTAGGAATGCACATCTCCGAGCCAAACCTCCCTGTTCCTGGCCAGTAGCCCCTCACCAGGGCACCCTGCCAAGACCCACAGTAGAGAAGACTGCTCTTGATCGCTGCCAGGAGTGGGGGCAGCCAAGGGTGGCTGCATCCTCCTCTCCAGCGGGGAGGCAGAGCATCCCTGCGGCATGGCTCCTTACCGACCATGGCCAGCGTCCGGATACAGGCCTCCACTGAGCTCTTGTGCTGCTGCTGCAGCCAGGGGCACTCCAGCAGCCTCATGGTGGACTGGAGAAGCTGCACAACGATGGTCTGATGGGTCTGAAGGAGAGAGCGGGCAGGTCTGTACTTCAGCAAGGCCCTTCCAGACCTAGAGCTGTTCCTCGTTTGGGTGAGCCCCCCTTCTTCCCAGGTCTCCTAGGCACAGGTGATGCTTCCTAAGGGAAGCGCACAGCCAAGGCTCGGCCATGCAGCGCCCCGTTACCTGCAGTGAGGTGCTGTTCTCCGAGAAAGGGGAGCTGAAGAAAGCATTAATGGTGTCCAACACCACTGTGAGCACATACTTCTCCAGGGTGGGGTCCGGGAGGCGCTTCTCTCGCTTCTTGCACATCTGCGAGGAAAAGAGAGCCTGCTGATGGCACCTAGCTATTGTGGTGACATTAGCAAGCATCCTGGCTGGATGCCCGCTGGCATGCAGTGGCCTTTCCGAGCAGGGAGGACATGGCAAGTGAAACAGCTCCTGGATCTATGCCAGACAGCCCTGATTGCTCCCCAGCCCATAACAGGGCAGTCCTCCAGGCTACACAAGTCCTCATGGTGTCCAAGCTGCATGTCTAGTCCTGGGGAAGTCCCCAGGCTTTTTTGACCTCAGGGAGGTCAACCTGTCCCCATGCCAGGGCAGCAGCCATTTCTGCCGTGCCCCTCCAGCCCAGCACTCCTCACATACCCGTGCCATGTCAAGGGTGAAGTTCTCAAAGAGAGTCCAGATATGGTTGCTGGTGTAGATCTCCTTCATCTCCACCTCTGTGTCCACATAGCAGTGGTTGACAAAGTTCACATAGGCCATCTTCACCTGCCGAGGGAGGGAGGAGGACACAGGCACAGTGAGGGGAAGGCAAACATAGCTCACCATCGGTGACAGGGAGACCCTCACTCCTGGTGGCATGCAGCTCTGGAGGGACATCACCTCCTATCCGGCCCTCTCCCTCGCGTGTCACCCCCTGAGCCCAGGCACCCTCCTCGCTGGGCACCCCGTACCTCGGTGATGCAGTCCTCGTGCGTCACCACCCGCACCACGTCCTCCAAAGGCAGCAGGGACGTGCACTTGATCTCCGTGTACACGTTCTTGCCCTCGGCGCAGGCAGCCAGCAAGTCTACCAGCGAGATGTGGTACATGAGGGGGCTATTCTCCTCCACCCCGTCCCTGGCTGCTGTCATCATCTCCAGGAGGGTGGCCAGTGAGGCCTTGTCGTTGTAGAAAACCACCACGTCGTCCCCGGCGTTGGTGAGCTGTGGAGGAAGCTTAGTGGTCACCGCTCTAGAGAAGGAGGGTGAAAAATCTCAGGAGGCAACAAACCACTTCCCCTGCCCCAGGGCAAGCAGAAGGACTCTGCTCAGGGGTAGGGTTGGGGATGAACGCGCCATGTATTTACAAGGAAAACACAGCATTTGCAGTGCAATTAAACTTACAACCTGTGGGAGGCCCTGCTGCAGCACATTAACGAGGCAAACAGAAAGGAAAAAACAACCCCAATCTAGGGGATCAGAGCCCATGTTCTCTAAAACGGCTGTTGACTCTTGGACCTCACTTCAAGACCTTAGAGCTGTTTGCAACAAACCAGCGCAGCCAGGAAGGGCTCTTCCCTGCAGGAGAAGCCAATCCTGCTCCTCCTGGGAACCACATCCTGCTGCCCACCATGTGCTCATGCCTTGCAGGGAGAGGGGCTCTCACCTCAGTCATGATCATGTCCTGGCACTTCTTGACGTACTTGCCCTCGGCCTTGATGATGGTGTGCAGGAAGTCGAGGTACTGCACGTGGCGGCCGTGGGTGGCCACGCAGTGGATGAAGTGCTGTGGCACCGTCTCATTGATCTCCGAGCAGAGCTGGTAGTTGTTGAGGAAGATGTGCTGCATCGTCTCGGCCTCCAAGAGCTGTGGGATGAGGGGAGGCAAAGTGAGGCCAGGAGGGTTGCACAGGGCCATTAGGAACAGCTGTGTCCCAACCTTCTTCCTCTCCTGGGAGTCTCCTCCCGGGTTTTCCATCTCTTGCCCTTGCCTGCTGCAGGTCTGCACCCTCCCAACCCCAGGAACAGTGCCAACATCTCTCCCTGCACTACCGCCTACGACCGTCCTTCAACCCCCTCTCATTACCCCTGGCGTCAGGAAGAGGTTGAGATGTTTGTGCAAGAGCGCCTGGTTTTCCTGATTGCCAGCGCAAAACTTCTGCAGGAACTGGTGGGTGAATTTCAGGATCTCCATCATCTTGGCGTCACCCTGAGGAAGGGCAGAGAAGAGAAACAGCCTGAGTCAGCGAGGGACGGAGAACGGGGAGCAGGCTGCAATGGCTCCTGCCTGGCCCAGCTGCGGGAGCTGGATGCACCAGGGGTCCCCTCACCCTTCACCCCTCTTCCTGGGCACTTTGGGAGCTGCAGGGCCCAGCCTGCTTCTGCTCACCCACCTTTTCATAGGGGATCTGCAGCAGATCCAGCATCACTTTGTGGGCATCCATGTTCTTTAGCAGGCGCTGCTGTTTCTTCCGCACTTGCTCTCCGACCCCACACATCTTATTCAGCCGTTCCAGGATCTGGGGAGAGAACGACCATGGCCCAGAAGGGAACTGAGACTGGGAGTCCATCAGGACACCCATCAGCACTGGGGGCCTGCTTGAGATCCAGAGGCACCACCCGTAAACCCACATACTCCTTGCATGCCCAGCACCCGCTTTGTGCATTGCTCACGAATCCCGTCACCCCACTCAGAAATCCTCCGTGCAGTGCAATGCAGAGAGAGCCCTCGTGCCAGCACAGACCTCTCCCCTCCGCTCCCCCCCCGGTGGGAGTCTCCCTTGCATTCCTCACTCACAAGCTCCAGTAACTTAACAAGTTGCTCCTTGCACTGAACCATAGGAACAAGCCCTGGCTTGGCTTATTTCCATTCAACTGTAGAAGAAATCAGGAGTGTCCCCACGATTTTTCCCATCCCCTTCTCGCTGGTACATGTCACGCTAGCCCAGGCCAGACAGACATCCCTGGCTGGCCCTCTCCTTAGCGAAGTGGTCCTGGGGATGCTGCCAGAGGTGGAATTGGAGGGGGTCACTTACCCCCTTGACTATCTGATAGTTCTCGCTGCTCTTCTCTCCTGGAGCAATGACCTCTTCGTCAGCAGCATGCTGCAAGGGGGGAGATATGGGTCAAGGTCCCACTGCACCTCCCCATCAGCCTCACAGAATCACAGAATCACAGAATCACTGAGGTTGGAAGGGACCTCTGGAGATCATCTAGTCCAACCCCCCTGCTCAAGCAGGGTCACCTAGAGCACATTGCACAGGATTGCATCCAGGCGCATTTTGAATATCTCCAGAGAAGGAGACTCCACCACCTCTTGGGGCAACCTGTTCCAGTGCTCTGTCACCCTCACAGTGAAAAAGTTTTTCCTCATGTTTTCCTCATGTTTTCCTCTCTGATGCTGAGGGAATTAGTGCACCCCGCGGATCCTCTCTGACTCTCCTCTTCCAGGGAGAGGCATGTGTGACCCATCAAGGGGAGATGCATGTTGGATTTAAGCAAATTGTACCTCTGCCCTCTGCTCTTCCCCCATCCCATTTCCCGGAGTCTTCCTCAGGCTTCTCACCTCTTTCTTCTCCTTCTTGTTCCCCTCCACTGTGCTGTCTCCTTTGGTGCTGCCTTTCTTGTCCACCCAGAGCTCTGATTTCTCTACCATGGTGCGGAGTTTGTCCAACTCTGACTTGATCACCTTGTAGTTCTCAACATCCTGGGCTGAGATCAGGAGCTGAACCTGCAAAGAAATTCCCAGTGGGTCCCTGGGCAACCAGTTTGAGGCAGGAACCCAGCTCCCCTCCTCTCCCAGATCTCCCTCATGAGAAAAGGAGCCATCAGACAGTCACCCTGACTGGGACGCGTCCCACGTCTTGCACAGGCAGCCCAGCACGTGTTTACAGGTGCTCCAGGGGAGCATCCTGCTGGGGTTACCTGTTTGAAGGTGTGCAAGACCTCCTGCCTCTGGCTGAAGTGTTTGAAGAGGAGCTGCAGGGAGCCGGAGATGAGTGGCGGGTAGTCATGCATCGTCAAGTGGATCAGCACCCGGAGAAACATCCTCCCTCCTTCATCGTCCACCTCTAGCATGCTGCTTGTCTTCCTGAAGCCGAGACGAAAGCGCTTGGTGTTAGCAGCCGCGTGGGAGCTTGTGAGCACTCAGTCACCCCTCGGGGCCGATAGGGACAGCTGCATTAGCCTTTATAGCCTGATCTTCCTCATCACCTGCAGCTTTCAGGCTCAGCAGCGAGTACATATAGGAGAGGGAAGAGCCCTACGGCCAGGATAACTGGGCACCGGAGGGGCCAGGGGACTCACCCCACACCAAACATGGCTTCTGCATGCTCGCCGATCCGGTCCAGGTTCATCGCTGCAGCTGAAGAGAGGGAACACAGGAGGTGAACAGGGCAGCAGATGTGATCTCTGCGCTTTGGCAGAGACCCCACAGGAACTGTCCCAGCTCCCTGGGCAGGCACACGCCGAGCGCCGGCCCGTCTCTCCAGGGGCTGGCGGGTGGGAACAGCATGTCTGCAGCTCTGCCTGCGATGAACGCAGGACACCTCCTCCCTCCTGCACAAACTCCAACCCCCTGCATCCCCTGCAGCAGCAGCGGGCAGAGAGAAAGCTGCTGAAGCTGTTGCCTCTGTCACCTGTATTTACGCGGCCTGTGGAGTTTGCCAAGTTTAACTGGCACCAGAAACAAAGGGGAAGAGTTACTTGTGGAGTCAAAGGCTGGAGCTGTCCCATCGGCTGCACTGTCCTGCATGGGGTAGACTTCCACAAACTCCTTCTTGAAGACAGAAAGTAGGTAGGAAATCCTATAGTCCAACCGCACGTTCAGGATGAACTGGTAGCAGCAGAGAGGGAAGAAAGCAAAAGTGAGTCCTCTTCATGCCAGCTGCCTCTGTAGCAGACAACTGCTCCTTTCCCTCACCACCCTGTCCCACCCCAGCCCAGGGTCCACCCTGCAGCTCCACAACGCTTCCCTCCCTCCTTCCAAGCATCAGCAACCTGGTTTCTCCCTCCCCGCTGTCCCCCACCTGCAAGATCTCCAGGATCTTCAGCTTGGTCTCCATCACCACAATGTTCTCATTCTCGATGCTCCTCCCTCTGTCTACTGGCTCCGGGGTGGACCCAGTGCTGAGGCTTGGAGCGCTAAAGATGGACTGTTTCCTGCTCAGCACCATGGTAGACATTATCTGCCCAACACCCTGGATCGATCTCCGCACGTTCTTCCCTAGAGAGGCAGCCACAGTGGGGGAAAGAGAGATGGGAGAGGACTGACGTTAGGACCCACTTAAACTGGAAAACGCTTTGGACATTAACCAGAGAATGAGCAGGAGGGACTTGCTATTCCTCTGGCATGGCCACGCCTGTGTTATTGCTGGGACATTTGCAGCATTTCTTGCTCACTTTGCATCCTACACTGGGAAAGACCAAGGGCTTAACAACTCCTGTCTCTCACTGCAGGCCCAGCTTTCACGTGATCAAACTCGTGATTTTTTTTCCTGGAGCCAAAACTGGTAAGTGCTAGGTGGACCACAGAAAACACTTTCCCACGGGACCTTGCCAAGCTACCCTGGTGATGGAACAGGGACTCACCCGTCACCTCGTCGTTGTACACTGCCTGCATCATCAGCTGAGGGTTTTGGACGCAGTCAATGATGCCCAGCAGTGTCCGCGTCAGGCGCAGCAGCTCGCTGAAGCTGTAGAAGCCGAAGTAGATGAGGTTGTGGGCAAGGCTGACGACCTGGGGGAAGGATGAGTAAACTCCAGACCCCTCCACACTCAGGTGGAGGAGAAACAAATGCATGGGGAAAGGGATGCCAAGGCAGCTGCCCTTGTCAGCCAGAGGCAGCCTCAAGGACTGGACCCTGCACAGGTCTCGCACCTCAAAAGTGAGCTTGTTCTTCTCCTCGTTGGCAAAGGGCACCGCCTCGCTCACCACGTTGTTGAGGTAGTCCTCCACAAACTCCATGGTGCTGGCAAACTTGTTCTTCTTGTCATCACGGGAAACATTGAGGTTGGAGTCATAGCTGCAAGGGGAGATGGTGGGAGTAAGCTGGAGGGAAGCGAGGCAGCAAAGTCTCCTCTTGCTCAGCCTGGAAGGAGCACTGACCAGGCAGTCACTGAGAGCCATCACAGCCAGAACTGATGCTCGTTAGCATGATGGAGACCTTTTCCTTCCCAGGCTGAGACCTGTCAAGCTCACTCCACAAATGCCCACATCTCCAGTCCCAGTCCCCTACAGAGGGGCAGCATCTGGCATCCCGCCTCCCGCCCTGCCCCTCAAAGCCCCTGCAAGCCCCGACACTTCTCACTCTTTGATAGTGATGGCTGTGGGGATCTCAGTCCAGAGCCGTGCAAACTTCACGGGCATCACCAGCTCCTGGGGGTCCCTGTCCACGTGCACATGCAACATGAGGTGGCAGAAGGATGCCCGGAGATCGAAGGGCAGCATTTCGTCTGCCATGCAGAGGAAGATCAGGTCTACGCCCAGCTGCTGGGAGATCTCCTTGATGGCCAAGTACTGGCGGTCCAGGCACATGCGGGCAAACAGCTTCAGCTGATACCTGTTTGGCAGTAAGGGGGAGAGGGAGTGAGGCCACGTAACATCCTCACCCCGTTCCCTGGAGCCTGGGGAGAAGATGGTGCGGGATCATCACCTGTAGTAACTCAGGACGTTCTCGTCATGGGCATTGCCTGCCCGTGCCTCCTGTGCCAGCTGCCGGATGCTTTTCTCGTGGTGGTCGTTGTTCTTGTCTGTCCAGGTGAGCCAGACCTCCTCCTCCGAATACTCAATGCTCAGGTACTCATGCGTCTGGGACATCTCCTTCACTGGCCTCAGCCTAGGGGTGGAAAAGGGGTAAAATTGGGGATGTTCCCCTTGACTGGGGATGGCTGTACCTTGTCACAGAGGGAGGATCCTACTCCTCACCCCACGCTGTAACCATTGGGGCACACTGCCTGTAGGAGTAGGGATGACGGGGGTTTTACAGCCAGGGAATGGGGCACCAAGGGAGGTGGCAGCAGGCAGGGCCAGGCACCCAACCCAGATGAAATCCTGACCCCAGAAGAGCCTTTCCCTTGGTTACTCACTCAGTTTTGATGAGGATGTCGCTATTCTTTGGGTCCAGCACGCACTTGCAGATCAGCTCCTGGGTGACAGGGATGGCAATGTGGTTGGACACACACAGGTCCGAGAGGTAGTCCAAAAACCTGGGAGGCAAGGGCAGAGCAGAGAGAGCTTGCTGTGAGAGGGGGTGTCCACGGGGGCTCTTTCTGCCCCTAACTGAGGTGGCTTCCCACCCATCATGCTGCACAAAGCTCTTTTTCAGCCCTGCCCTGGGACAGGGCCCTTCTGGACACCCACCGTGGCTCGCGGTTCTTGCGCACCAGGCTGACGAAGGTCTCCACCTCCGTCTTCGTGATGTGCTTCTCCAGCAGCTTGCGGTTGTTGTGCAGCAGGGCCGTGATGGTGTCTTCAGCCAGGATGTCGTAGCCGATCTGAGACTGCATCATGCCGAACTGCTTGGCGATGTGCTCCTGCAGCAGGCAGAGAGGAGATGAGGCAGTGGACAGGGCTGCATCCCTGCTGGGGTGCCAGGGTCTGGCAATGCTCCTCCGAGACCTCTGCAAACCCCCCAGGGCCGTGCAACACGTGTTGGGATGGGGTTCCCGGGATGGAGGCCAGGATGACCCAACACACCTGGTTCTTGCGATAGTCCTCCTGGGAGTGCCGGAGCACACGGTAGCACAGGCGAAACATGTACTGGTAGGGAGCGTTCTTCTGGTCCGACAGCTCTTCCAGCCGCACCAGGGGCCCTTCCCCGCCCTTGTCCTTGAATGGGGCTTTCAGGATCCCAAAGATCTGCCCAAAAGCAGAGATGATGAGGTGCCGCATCCCTCTCCCCACTGCCCTCTCCTCCTTTCTCCCTGTGCTGGATGCTGACCCATGCTTGGCAGGAGGGCCCATTACACCACCATAGTGTGAGCTCAAGGCCAGCTAAGCCTCTTTCATAGGGCTTTTTGGGAGCCCTGGCCCCTGGCGTGGCCTTGGGCAGAGCAGGATGTCTCTGCTGGAGCTCAGCCTCGCTTGGGCATGTGGCTTGGGGCTGCTCACCTGCTTGAGGATGTTCTGCTCCCGCATGAGCTTTTGCCGCTCCCGGTTGGGCTTGGTCACCACGATGTCCAGCACGTTCTGGCCATTGTTGGGGACGTCGCTGACGAAAAACACCAAGTCCTCCAGCAGCTGGATCACGAACCTGCCGAAGGGGCATGGTGCCGGTGGGGTGGTGGGACTTTCCACCCCAACACAGCGGGGAACTGCTTGCCAATCCAGACGAGGGGTGCAGCCAGTGAGGTTTCGGGCACATTTTGGAGGGTCAACAAGCCCATGTTTAGGCTTCAAACTCCTGCCAGAGGAGCTGCTGGCCAATCCTCTCCCCCACCTCCTGCTAGAGGCCGTTTGATGCCCTGAAGCGTGAGATTTTTACAGCCCTCGCTGTTCCTAAGGAAACTGTTGTCCTGAGTCAGGTGCCCAGGGTACACGCCAAAGCCTTCGCTCGTGATTCATGCCGGGGATTTTGCATTGAACCTCTCTGCCCCTTTAGTCACCTCTGCGGCAGCGCGAGCACCGCGGCACCGGCGCTGCGAGGGCTGGCAGGGTGGAAGCGGCTTGCTCTGTCCCACGGGGTATCTGTGTTTGCTCAGGAAACGCCAGGAACCCACCCACCTAAAAATAATACTGTGACTAACCGGGCTGCCCCTATCGTGGGGCCATCTCCCCCTCGGTTATTTTTCTAGCAGCAAAGGAGAGGCCAGAGCGGGTTTGGCGTTATCTGATTTCCTTGTCAGACCCCGGGGATTAGCAGGCGGGGAGTCGGGTCGCCGGCAGGAAAGCGAGACAGCGCTGGCACCAAGACCCGGGCAGGGGCCCAGTGTCACAGCGATGCATTAGGGCTCTGGAGGAGCCCAGCACGGCCCCATCTCCGTGGGGAAATGACTCTCTTTTTACCTCCGGTCATTCTGGCTGAGAAAACCTTCGTTCATCTTCTCCACCACGTTGGCCAGCATGGAGCTGGCATCGTTAGCAAAGTCCAGGTCCCGGATTTCGGACACAGGCACAGAGACAATGGCAAAAGCTTCCTTGTCTTCCTTGGTGGGACAGGTGCCGAGCTAGAAAGCAAAGAGGAACCTGGCTAGACACGTCCACACTGCCCAGGGTGATCTGGGCTCATCCCCCACATCTGCCACCCGCCCAGGGTGAAGTCAGGGACCCAGTTTGTCCCCCACCGGTGGGTTCCAGGTTACTGGGGTGGGCTCCAGCTTGGTTTCCTTCTGCCTCCTTGGATCACCAGGATATTTCAGCCCCCAGGTGAAGGGATCTTCAGGCACACCAGGGTGTGAAGGAGGAAGAATCAAGCTGGTAGAACCTGGGGGATGATGTGCATGCTGGAGGAGAGAGCGCTGGCCCTACCATGAGGCGGATGGGTCTCTCCTCATCGATGTCAATGGGGACATTGGTGCTCTGGATCCACGTGTTGGTGCAGAGGTGGCGCAGCCTCACGTAGGAGTTCCTGCAAACGGCACAGCACAGCCGTGAGCAGCCCCGCGTGGGCACACCATCACCCCACCACTTCCTTTGCACCAGGCAAACCCCGGCTGGGTCCCAGCACCAAGGTTTGATGCCGCATGGTTAATCCACTGGGCTCTCCCTGCTTTTTTGCAATCCCTCAAACTTCTCCCTCTTTGACACAGCCCGGTGACTTTCCCCAAGGAGAGGAACCCAGACTACAGGCAGCAAACCAGGCCCAAATTCACAGCTCTGCCTTCACCACGGGCTGAAGGGTGCATGTGCATGGTCATGTACCGCGGGACGAAGGAGTCCGTCTTCTGCAAGGTGGTCGGGTCCAGCTCGAAGAGGGAGGCGATGTCGTTGCCGTGGGGCACGGCCACCAGGCGGTATTTGATCTTCTCCCCCGTGTTCCTGCGGCTGGAGCGGCCGCTGCTCCCCTGTGCCGGGGAAAGCAGCTCTGAGCACGGCACGGAGCAACCGCCCCGACGAGCCCGGCCTCCCTGTCCCGCGCGCCTCCCTGTGCACGCGGGATCGGAGGGGACACGCAGCAGCTATGTTCAGAGCAGAAGCTTTTGCTCGGACACCGGGCTGGGCTTAGTAGCGTGGAGACGAACGAGGGGCTGGAAGAGCACAAGCATGGCATGATGCACCTGAGCTACGAGGCCACCCCATCTCCAAACCTTACCACGGCAAAGGTAAAAATCCCCTGAAAATCCAAGCCTCTCTTCTACCAGCACTTCATCTGCAGACCCCTCTGGCCTGGGATGCAACATGCACTGGGCCGTGGGACCCCTCCTGCGGCTCTCGGCCGGGTCCTCTGGCAAACGCGAAATAGGGATGCTACTCTACAGCGCCAGGCGCGGGGACATTCTGCTCGGCAGCCCGGCTGCGTAGCAGCCTCCGGGGTTGCCCCAAATAGCAGCTTCAGCACCAAGCAGTTCCCCGTCCTCGCGGCGTGCTCTGCTACGGGGCGATGCCCTGCTCTCGGGCAGGGGCTAAGAGACGGCGTGATTTCAGGCAGCAGCAGCAGCGTTTCTGCTAGCGAGGCTGCACACAGCTCACCGTGGGCGCTGCTTTGGGCTCAGCCACGTCTCCTTTATAACTTGGGTTTTCCTGAAAAGTTAAAGAGGGAGATGAGAGACAGCTATCAATCCTCTGACTCGGTCCCTCCAAAACCCTGAGCATGGGGGGGTTATGTCTATTCCTGCCTTCCTCGATCACATCACCAGCAGCCTGAAACAGAGAGAGGAGACCTGCACAGAGGGGATGGCAGGATGTGACCCACTAGCAGACCGGGGACCAGGACAGGGTGAGCCATGACTAGCAGACCCATCTTCTGCTTCATTGCAGCAAGACAAGCACTTGCTGTATATCCTGCAAGGCCCCAGGCTGAGGTCTCACTGAGTGGGATAAGCTAGGCAACAGCAGCCCTGCATGGGGATCTTCTTTCCTCTGCAGATGTTACCTGAACATCTTTTGTTTTAAGGCACCCAAATCCAACAGCCATTTCAGAAACTTAGCGGCAGCCCCAGTATTGGCTGTTTTCCATCTTGGCACTGATGGGCAGAGCCCCGGGCGGCTGTATTTAGTCGTCTTCGTGAGTTAGGGAGCACCTCTGACACTTGCACACACTGCGATCCCCCCAGATGCATCTGTGCTCCCCCGACCACAGCGTGCAACGCGAAGGGACTGTTTCTCCCTTGGCTGTGGCAGCGCATCAGTGTTGCATCGACTGCATTTTGCAAGTGCTGAAACCCCTCTGTGCCACTACCAAGAGGCCTTGCACCGGCCTCAGAGGGGAGCAAAAAAAATCAGCAGGTGGTGTTTCCAGCCTGAATTTTGCCAATACCTCCCGCGGTCCAGGACAGCTCTGGATGCCCCCAGGGACCAGAGGATGGGGAAGTGCAAAACCTGATCAGAAAGGGTTAGATGCAGCCAAAGAGTCTCCCAGTCCCAGCGCACAAGGAAGCTGTGCTGGTACAATCCCTTGGCCTGGAGCGGGGAAACATAGGAAAGCCCCAGCCTGCCCCGGTCTGCCACCCGCCGGCCGAGTGCCGCCGGCCAAGGGAGGGAGCTGTGAGCAGTGAGTTTGGCAGGTGAACCCCAGCGCTGTGGGGTGGGGGGTTTCAGCAGGGAGAGCCTAAGCCCTGCGAACGGGCAAACAACAACGTTGTTCACGGCCCTGGTCCCAGCGCGCAGCGTCTCTGCCTCCTGCAAGTGAGCAGGAGCTGCCGGGGGGGCCTGGATGCTCCCAGGGGGCGGCTCTGGATGCAAAATGGAGCAGGGCCGAGGTGGTCCCAAGAGCATCCCCGGGCAGCTGCAGGACGGGGAGCTTGCTGCTCTGGAGGGACATCGCCGCCCTGTCTATGGGCAGCCTCACGCTCCCTTCGCAAGGGGCGGTAGCAGCAGGCAGGGCAGGTTTCTACGCTCTCTGCTCGCCCCTTACCTCTGCTGCCAGGTAGTTGCCGGTGGCGAGGTGCTTGAAGCGGTACAAGCCGTTCCAGTGCCCGGCTCCCCCGCGGCACGGGTCGTGATGGACCACCTGGAAGAAGCACAGGAGACTCAGCCGGCGGCGTGCGCGGTCGGGGCACGTCAGGATGCCATTCCTGCCTCCGACGCTCCGCCTGACCTTGGGCAAACACGCCGGCGATAAGAGCCCTGCCCAATCTCAAAGGCAGCCGTGAGCAAACATACTCGGGGCACGGACCATGGGGAGACAGATGTGGACAAGCCGGAGGGAGGCTCGTCCCCTCGTGGGCGCGCTGGGCAGGGCAGAGCGCGGGCTGCTTGCTGCAGAAACGCACCCCGACGCCATCCGCAGCTCTCGCAGAGCTCGAGCTTTGCGCTGGCTTTCGCTGGTGCAGTCAGGGCTGCCAAACCAGGTGGAAACCCAAGGCTTGAAAGGTTCAGAAGTAACCGCTGCTTCTTGCAAACACCCCCCAGCGCAAACACTGCAACCCCCAGAGGTGCCGGCCACGGGCCCAAAGACAGCTGGGCTGGACGCTGGGACACGGACACGCTCTCCATCCCGTCCCGTCCCATCCCGTCCCATCCCGGCTCACCTCCACCTCCCACAGGGCGTTGGAGCTGGTGGCCGAAGTGGCCGACTGCCTCAGGGTGGTGCGGAGGAAGACGTGCAGCTTGCCCTTGTACTCGTCGCAGGTGAGAAACTTCTCCTGCTCGGCGTGGAAGAGCCTCACCACGTCCCCCTGGCACAGGGACACGGCGGTCAGGCCCGGCGGACAAAACCTGCCTCTCGCGACCCAAACGCTGCCCCGAGCCCCGCGGGAGGACACCCCGCCTCGCAGCTGCAGCAGGGGCCGCAGGCACCCCGCACCCGCTGCAACGGCATCGCCCTGCTTCTGCAAATCACTGCTCCGCGCTTCCACTCTCCGAGCTGTAAAATGGGTGCAAAAATACCACTTTACGCCCCTGGAGCGGGCAGAGGCTCGGCTCGCCAATGTGTTTAAGGCATTAACGCCTCCGGGAGGAGGAGGACGCGGTGCACGTGGGAAGGCAGGGATAAGTGTGTGCTTGGGGACGAGGACCTGTAAGATCATCACAATCGATATCCAGCCAGCTGCTTCCTGGAGGACCTCAGACCCAAACAATAGCTCCGCAGGGAAAGTTCCTTTCCCAGGCAACAGTCAGCACTGCTGCGCGGCTAAACCACCTTTTACTGCTCCCAAAATCGTCCTCATAGATGGAAGCCCCTGATGGCACTGTGTTGCATGTTGTCCTCAAGAGCAGATTTATTGTAACAAGGCAGAGGGTAATTTGATGCCCCCTGGGTACCTCCTGCCGGTAAATACTAAAATATCCCACTCTAACTCGCTGTTAAGTGCTGCGAGTGATGAATTCTCCTGGAAGCGAAGATCCCCAGAGGCAGATCTGGCGTCTCCTTCCTCTAGCCTTGTCACGCAGCCAAACGGCTCGTCACACGTCCTGACAGAGCAGGGGGACGGGGGACAGGTCCCCGAGCAGCCCGCGGCGGCAGGACAAACGCCCCTTCCTTACCCCCTTCAGCACTTCCTCCAGGTGGTCGCAGAACTGCATGAAGAGGTTGATTTTCCAGCTGGTGTTACAGTTGACGGAGTTCACCTGCGGAGCAAGGGAGGGAGCTCACAATACCAGAGAAGGAACTGGAAAACAAACAAACAAACAAACAAAAAAGCAACCCCCCCCCCTCCAAAAAACTCCCTAAACCTCCCCCAAAACCAGGCAAGCCCCGAAAGCCAGACCCCACGTTCGCAGCCCAGCCTCCCCCGGCTCCCGGTACCTCTTTGCAGCCGGCGTTGTCAGCAAGCTCATAGTTGCTGGCGTGCAGCGGCTGCCCGGCGTTCACGGGGTTCAGGATCACTTTGTCCCCCACAACTACCTGGGGGGGGGGGCAAAACGAGGAAGAGGGGAGTGAGGACGAGGCCAGGCGCCCCGTGGCGAAGCGAGCCCGGGCAGGGGGCACACGCGCCCCGCTGCTGCTCAGCTCGGAGCTTTCTGCACTAACCACCCAACATCTTCGCTTGGGGACACTGTCCCTGCACTCACGTTATCTCCATTGCTCCTCAGCTTCCAGAAGGGCTGGATGAAGAGCCAGGACCCTTCGTTGCCGGTGGCGTCCAGTGTCACCCGCATCGCGTTCTTCTCGAGCAGGGCCGGCAGGCGCTTGTTCACCGTTAGGTACTTGTTACTCTTCATGTGGAGGAGCTGCAAAGCCAAACGCCACGGCTGAGCTTCCCGCGGCAACAAAGCCCGGGGGCTACGGAGGACCCCAAGGCTGGTCCCTGCCCAGGAGTGACGCCGTGAGCCCCCTTCCAGCGCTGCCCAACTCTCTTGCGCTTGCGTTTGCTCGAATCCGTGCATTTCCCCCCAAAACCCTGTTGGTCGGAGCAGCCGGAGCCTGAAAGCAGAGCGCCGAGCCCACCGGAGGGGAGCGCAAGCACCCGTACCTGTATGACGCTGCCGTATTTCACCACGTCCCCATGCACTTTCTTGTTCTCCGTCTCGTTCTGCTTCTGCTCCATCTGGGCCGCGTGCTGTCCACCAAGAGGAGAAGATGAGAACTTGGCAGGTACCAGCCAGCCAGCCCCAGAGAGGCCACCTCGCCCTCAGCTGTGGCCAGGGCATAGGACAGGCTGGGACACCACCTCAGCACCCCCGTCCCCCAAATACCCAGGCACGGTTATATCACTGAATGGTCCAGCAATATAATATGAGGTCCTCGGAGTCTGAGGGCTCAGTCCAGGAGCCCTGCATGGCCCGAGCAGCCGTACGAAGCCGAACGAGCTGGGGCAGCTCTGCGTTTCTGTCACCCAAGGCCAAGATGTAAACATCTGCACAAGGAGAAGACAGCAGCCAAGTTTCCCGAAAGCCCCAGCTGGGCAGGTCTTACGGGGAAGCACCAAGCAGGAACCCCGCGCACAGGCAAAGGGCTGGGGAAACACCAGCTATTCCCAGCCTCGGGGCAGCACGGCCGCGGGAACCGGGGATTTGCTGCTGGGCTGAGACCTTGCAGCCCAGGGAGCCACGTTGGCGGTGCCGGGAGATGCGGCAGGTCCTGGCCTGCCGTGGCGGGAGCCGATGGCACCCGCTGGCCCAGACGCGCTGCCAGGCGAGTGCTCACCACCTCCTCGGGCATGCACCGGGCCACGCCAGCCAGCCCCTCTCTCCAAAACCACAGACATTTTCCATGCAGCCGCTCCAGCAGCCGGCGGGGCGGTGCCGGTGCCCGCGGTGTGAGGCAGGAATTTGCTCCCGGGACGGATCGGCGCGGAAACACCGAGGACACGACTCCTGGTCTGGCAGCTCCCAGACTGAGCGGCAGCCACGGCACAGCCCTGGGGCAGTGCCAGCCCCGGCACTCGCGACTGCATGAGCAGAGGCTGCTCTGGCAGCCGGAGATGGGGGCGGAGAAGGTCCCATCCTGCAGTTGCTAGCGCGGAGGAAATGCAAGGGCAGCTCTCAGGTTTAAGGGAGCCTGGGATGGCCCTGGCAAGGAAGCAACCATGGCAAGGGATGAAGCTGGCAGCGTATCTGACCTCTCCTGCCCTATTTGCTCCCCTGTTCACCTGAGGAATTGGGAAATAAGCAAAGCTAAGAGCCGTGCTCTGCACCTTGCGGGAGGTCCAAAGGGAGAGAAGGCGTCGCTGTGCCGCTGCGGAGTGCGGCCAGATGGAGCAGGGGCTCGGAGACCCCCCCATGCCCGGGGCAGGTGCCCTTAACACAGCGATTTAACACGATTTCCCAAGCAGGCATCGCCAGGGCTTCGAATCTGTCTGGTGCACGTTGCTGCATTGCAAACGCTTGGCTGTTTTGAACATTGCTGCAGCTTTAGCTCTCCATCCCCACGCAGCTCTGGGTGAACATTTGGCGCCTTCCACCCCGGGGACATGACCCTGCCAGGCCTCAGAGGTCCAAGCCTGCTCAGATCATCAAGTGGTGGCAGCAGCCATCAGGAACCCAGGGCTGTCGGTTTTGGTTGCCACCAGGCTCAGTCTGTTTAGCAAGGAAAAACCCCACTGAAGCAGAGCGGTGAGCATGAGAGGGGAAAGGAACAATCCCATGGAGCAACACGGCTCCAGCAAGATCAATCACCGTGGCAGCTCCCCCAGCTGCACCTATAATTAGTCAGTTGAGAAAACATCAAGCCTTAAAGCCACTTAAAAACAAAGGCACAAAAGCACGAGCTTGGAAAGGCAACAGCAGGCATCTCAGACCGCCGGGCAGGGTTTCTCCTCGCGACACCTGGGCTGCTTCTATTTCAGGAAATTATCTCCTTGGGTTGAAAGATGTTCTCAGCCCGCAGGAGATGCTGATAAATCAGAGGCTGGATTTCAGCTCCCCGCCAGGATATCAAGGAGCTTCGCAGCAGAGCCAGCACGGGAAGCAAATTGCATAAACTCGCGGGCTCGCTTGCTGCTTGGCACGTCAAATGCACTTCTGCATTTCCCAAAAGGGCAACAACAGGAGCAGTGTAGAGGAACAAGGAAATTCCAGAATTTCTTTAAGACAAATAAAGCCAAGGTTCAATCAGCCAGGCTCAGAAACAAGCCCTTCTGTCCACGCACGGCAAGCACAGGTGTTGACATTACAAGTTGCATGCTAGCCGAAAGCAGGAAAATAGAGAGTGTTTCTGTGTGAGGTTAATGTTATGCGGTTACACACAGCAGGATGCACTGACCACGTCTTGGCATCCCCGACGCGAGCGGGATGCTCTTTCCAGATACTTTATTAGACTTCGCTCACCAGGCTCAGCGCAGGCAGAACTGGGGGAACCGTGGGGCCTGTGCTATGCTTGAAGTCTCATTAGATGATTTAACGAATCCCTCCTGAACTTCAGCTCTATGAATCATCCCTGCAGCCTTGCCAGCTGTCTGGTGCGATTATGCAATGTTTAGCATGGGCCTTTTCCAAACCTCATGGAAGTCAACAGGAGCCTGCAACTTCCACAGGCCCTTTGGAGCAGGTCCTGTCCTCAGCGTCTCCCAGGTCGGCCGGCGCGGGCTCGAGAGCCGGGACAGCCTCGTTTATGGCAAAGGCCACGGCGTTTAAAAAGGCTCCTGCTGGCAGCGAGGGGCCAAAGCGCCGGGACCTGCTGCCGCAGGGCTGCTCTCAGCCCTGCTGCCCCGGCACGGCTCCGCCAGCTCAGCTCTCCGGTGCCCTTTTTCCCTTCCTCCAGGCACCTCTGGGTGCTTTTTCGCCCCGGGGAGGTGCTGGGCTGTGCCGGTCGCTGCCGCGGCTGCCAGCTCTGATTTCTGCAGAGATGCTTCTGCTGCTGCCTGAGCTCGCTGGAAACCTCCGTCCCCCCGCAGCGGGGAGGAAGCAGGCAGAGGCAGGCAGCGGTGGGGAGAGGAAGCAGAGCAGCATCTTCAAAGGGAGCAGCAGAAGGGCTGAGACTGGGAGCAACAAAAGCATCAGCGGCTGCCTGGCCGCAGCTGTATTTACCGCTCGCCGTCACGGAGCGGACCTAGCCTGGCCGGGCCGCGCTGCCAAGGGCTTCCCCCTGCGCCAAGGACAGACGCGCAGGCATGACACGAAAGCAAAGGAGCGGTCGGGAGCCTGCGACAAGAGCCAAGGTAAATCCGCCTCTTCCCAGGGAGGGGGGAGCACCTCCAAGGCCGGCTAAGAGCATCTCACAACAAGTATAACCCGCAGAGCGACGTGTCTCCCTTGGGGCCCGTCCACCCATTGACCTTAACCCTTCAAGTCTTGCAGATACCACAGCAGAGCAAAGCACCTTACAGAGGTCCTACCTCTACCCCCTTATAAGATGCCACGATTAAGTACAAGCTGATGGCTACTGGAGCCTTTCCTCTAGTACCAAGTGGTTGTGGCTAATGGTCCATGGTGGGAAGAGGGTGGAGAGACAAGAGACAGCGTTGCTGAGATGAGGGACGCCCTGGGTACAGCAAAACCCAAGAGAGGGCCTGCTCTCCCATGCATGCTGTTTTCCAGGAAGGAAAACACGTCAGGAACTTCACAGCAAGAGGTTCGGATGTCATCAGCCAACCAACCCACTGGGCTCTCCACCTTGGGGGAAGAGGGTCCCTTGTCCCACGCAAGCTCTGCTCACCTGGAGTTTCTGCAGCAGCACCACATCAGCGATCTTCTCCTTGTCCTGCTTGGTTTGCTTGGCCTTCCAGTACTGCTTCTGGGCAGAGTAGCGGTTCATGGGACACACTTTGAAGAGGCAATCTGGAACGAGAGGAAGCTGAGCATTAGGCTGCACCACCGGTGCGGCGGTCGGCAAGCGGTCTGCCTCCTGTGGGGCCGACTTAGGGGGCAGGAGCACATTCGCCTCCAGGACACAGCTCCCATCCCAGGAGCATCCCTGGGAGAAGGCCCTCATAGCGCAGAATGACACGGGCTCCTTCTGGGGTTCCAAACCAGACCTGGCCAGGGCTGGTGGAGAGTCACATCACTTCATATTAGCTGGAGGATTAGTTTCAAATCAGGCTAAATGAGTCCGAGAGTAACTCCACTTCTTGGTCCACTGATAGAAGTGTTTCCATTGGAAACAACCATGCGACTTGGGAAGGAAAACTTTAGGAGGATAAAAAGCTTTGAGGAAGAGAGTAATAAACAAGCAAGAGGATCCCCCTGGAAGGGAGGCGAAGCCAGCAGGACGCAGGTGCTGCGAGACAGTGAGGAGGGAACATCTCCCCTTCTCATTTATTGCCCTAGACATCAGATATCCCAAGCCAGCAGGACTGAGGGTTACTAGCCCCGTGGTGGCCGTGCCATCGGGATACGCCAGTTTTGCAAACACACTGTTGCCCTCCTGTGACTACTCATAAAGAGATTTAATCACCAGTGCTGGAAGCTGTAAGCAACTGCTCCTAAAAATCTGTACGCAAACAACTGCATTTCGAGGCCTACAAGAAACCCTGTTTGGATCTGAAGGGCCCAGTTCTGGATCCCAGTTCCCCAAAACACTTGCAGCGTATCTGTACTGTGCCACATTGCCCCAATTTGCCCATTTTTGCCCACACTGCTCTGGCCAGGATGGGGGTACAGCAGGGACGCCCTCTGCAGCAGTCCCAACAGCCAGGTCCAGGACCAGGACCTGTGAGCTGAAGCAGGAGACCAAATCTTTGGGAATTTTGAGCCAGAGTCTCAATTCGGATCCGGATCAGAAGCTCTGCGGGGTGGGGAGCGAGGGTAGGAAGGGCTCTTTAGCCTGGGTCGCCCTAATTGCTCCTGAAATAGCAGCCCAGAAACTTCAGACACAAAAAGAAAATCACTTCCATCTCTGGCCGCGGGCCCGAGGCGCTGGCAAGCACGTATTTATTTACCTGGGAGTGACGAACAAACAAGCGCGGAGCACGGTTCTCACCGGCTCGGGCCGCTGGGAAGAGGCCAAGTTTCACATTTCGTTTTGCAGGTCTATTTGCTAATGGCAGGTCCCGTGCCAAGGAGCCGTTGCGACGCGGGGCGTTTAATAAGGGGCTCGAGCGCCGCTGCCGCAATGCTTTGCTGCGTTCTCCCACAGCAAGGTGACTCGAACCGGGGCTAGAGAAACGCTTCGGCCACCTGCAGCACCTTAAATCGTTTTCATTAAATTGTTAATTAGGCTGCCAAAGGAGCTGGTGGAAAGCAGAAACTGGGGCGTGGGGGAGAGGGGAAAAAAATAGAGCTATTAAGAGGCAGGTGCAAAGGCAGCCCCTGGCTCCGAGCGCACCCCAGCCGGAGGGGCTCTTTGACACCCGGAGCTGAGCGTTGCTGCTCCCCGTCTCTTAATACAAAGCCTCGTTTTGCAAATGGGGAAACCGAGGCACGGAGCAATTCCAGTGGTTTGCACAAAGCTCGTGTTGGGCACTGAAGACTTTGGTGCTCTGGCCTCAGCACTGAGGATCTTCCGCAAGGCGGGCGGCGGGCGGAAAAGCCGGCGGCCGAGGAAAGCTCCCACGTTAGCGCTGCCCGGCGAGGGGAGCGAGCGCGGGAGAGCGCACACGCTCCGAAGTAGGTCAGGGCTGGGGCGAAGCCGTTGGGGACCAGCGCAGCCGCAGAGGCAAAGCCGCCCCGCGAACCCGCGCAGGGGCGGAACCGGCGCGTTTCCGGCAGAGGCAGAACAAAAGCATCCTGCGGCGTGCAAGGCGCTGCGGGCACCGGCGAGCGCGCGGCACCGCCGGGCCGGGCCGGGCCGCTCCGCTCCGGCCGTGGGGCGCGTTGGCCGCTGCATCTGCTCGCGTGCAAAGGGCCGCTGGAAAGCGAACCAGCAGCCCCCCGAGCCCCCCTGCCGTCACCCGCCCCGCCAAGCGCGGGATTTAAGCGCCTTATTTGCTTTTTCCTAACGTGCCTGAACGCAGGGCCGGGAAGAGCCTTGCGAGAAGGAAAGAAACCATGAGAAAAGCAAATAAAAGAGGTGCCAGGCGGCTTCCGGAGGCCCGGCCAAGCCCAGGCGCTACGCAGGCAGCGGAGCCGGGCATTCCTCGCCCCGCAGGGACAAGCTCCCGCGGTGGGTTTCGGCGTTTCCAAAAAACCATTTGGGCCCGACTCTCCCTTTCGATGCAGCGTCGAGGCACGGAGGGAGCAGTCACCCCTTCTGCTGCGGGAGACGGGCCCCGTCCCCACGTCCCCGGCTGAGCCGGGACCCGCGGCCGCGTTACGGCGGTGCAGGATAGGGCAGGGTCCGGCCACAGGATATGGGGACGGCAACCGCACATTAAAGTCCTCTTAAGCCTCTTGCCGCTGCTGCAGGGAAACAGAATCGGTCTGTTGTTTTTACCTTCCTCGGTCTGTTGTTTTTACCTTCCCCGCAGCGATAGCTATCGACAAGGGAGACCGCTATTTTTCCGGCCATTAAAACAAGCGGCTGGATATCCTGATAGGGTTTGCACGGAGCAGAGCGGAGTCTAGACCAGACCTGAGTCTGGAAAAGAGATTCGACACCCGCCCATGTCCGGGAAGGGAGATAGCGGGGCGCTGGGATGGGGAACCTGCCCGACGCCGCGACGTAGCACAGGCCTCCCTGCAACTGCTTCCAGCTGCTCCCATCCGGCCATGGGAAAAGTTCACCGATGTCCGGGAGCATGACGGCTCCCAACGCTGCGGAACTTGCCGTGGAGCTGTGAATCCATGCGTGCGCATGCACAGCGTCCGGTTAATCGGCCCCATGCACAAAACAGCGGCAACGGCCGCATCGCTGCTCTGACTGCTC
This sequence comes from Apteryx mantelli, assembly GCF_036417845.1. NCBI lineage: Eukaryota > Metazoa > Chordata > Aves > Apterygiformes > Apterygidae > Apteryx > Apteryx mantelli. The sequence continues at coordinate 7,453,197 of NC_090002.1, forward strand.
AATAAACCAAATCAAAAATCCCCATCCAATGTGGCCCGTGCAGGAGCACGAGGTACTCCGGACACCAGGAATCAAACCAGCCCGGGAAGCTCCTTGGGAAAAGCCTCCTCCCCGGCGCTTTGCAGCGCGCCGTGCGCCTGGGGCACACCGCGAACAACAGCAACGTTGCCCAGGTCGCTGCAACGTAGGGCAGAAACGAGACGCTCCAGGCTCGGAGCAGCCGTTTGCTTGCGGCAACCCGGGAGCCCGAAGGTCGAGGCTGCGGGAGGAGCAGGGACACTGTCCCGTTGGCCTCGCCGGCTCTCCTCCTCCTCACTCCGGCACGGGATGGGGATCCCCATCTCAAATATTCGCCCTGCCCTGCACCGTGCCGGGAGCCGTGGGCGCTCGGCACCTCGCGGGCCTGCCCCGGGGCTTGCAAAACCACACGGCGAAGCTCAGGGAAGCCGGAGGCACGATCCCTTTCCACAGGCCAGGAGCTGCCCCGGCCCTGCACTGACTCATCCCTGCTCCCGCCGGGCCCTGGCCGTGGGCGAGCGGCTCGCGCTCGGGGCTGCCCCTCGCCGGCGAGCGCTGCTCCACGCGCGGCAGCCGGGAACGTGACGGCCGAGGACGGGCAGGGATTTAACGTCTCTCCCTGAGCCCCACCTGCCTTGCAAAAGCGCAGCTTAATCCCCCTGCTCTCTCGGAGGCGCAGCCAAGCACCAAGTAATTAGCGCTCAGCGCTAACGGGCTTGCCAAGAAACAGCGTGCTGGGCGCAGCCGCCCCTCCGCCTGCCCCCTCCCGCCCTCTCCCCCCGCGCGCGGGATGCTCGGCCGCGGGCGTCCCTCGGCACGCGCCCCGGCTCAGCCGGAGGGAGGGAGGGAAGGAGGGAGGGAGGGAGGACGCGCGCGGGCCCCGGTCTCACCTCGAAACTTCTTGGGCGGGTTGTCCAGGTCGCCGGCCGCCGGCTCCACCACGCACCGGTCGTCCACCAGCCTGCGCGGGGGGGGGACAAGAGGGGGAGCAGAGGTTCAGAGCGGGCAGCGAGCGTGGCGGCCGCGTCAAAAAGCCTCGTCTCCCATTTTCTACCCATTTGCACTCTATAAATATTTATATTATATTTATTTTTCATTATTGCCCCTTAGGGCCATGGCCCCTTGCCGGGAGGGCAGAGCCACCGGCGCCGCCGAGCTGGCTCGATTAACGGGTGCAAAAGAGGCAACGCGGCGACGGGGGAGCTCGGAGCCGTGGGCTGGGGACGCTGCCCACGCCGCCCCCCTTCCCCTTCTCACCATTTCACCCTTAATCTGGCAAAACAGGCCGCGTTCAGCCTTCACGCAACGATCCTCCGCCCGGGAGCGAAGCGCCATGGGGTTTAATGCCACTGGAGGCAGCGGGGGCTCTCGGAAACCCCTCGTTAGTCGTCATCTGATCGGCGGTGCCGGCTCTGCCCATCGGACACGTTGCATCTCCCCCCGTCCCCCTCCTCCCCTTGTTTTCCCAGCGCTGAGCAAAATCCCGCGGGTCCTGCTCCGGATGCCGAGGACCTTCCCCGCGATTTGGGGACAAACGGGATGCTGCCGAGCCGAGGAACTGGACGGGCCGGGTCCCACCGGCCTCTCCCCTCCGGCTGGCAGAGCCCGGAGCGTGGGAGCCGGCCAGACTCCACGGCAAAGCTTTCAAGGGAACAAGGTGCTCCAGCGAGACAGGCTCTACCCGCTCGCCCGCTTTGCGCGCCGCAAGAAACCGCTGCGGGAGCCACCTCCCCGCCGTGGGAGCTTGTCCCCACCCGCGGAGGGCTGGATCCCGGCAGCCGATCGGCCGGCGAGCGGAGGAAGGAACGCACCCAGGACGCAATCCCGGCGGGAGCACCGCGGGGAAAGCCGGTTCCCTGGAACCGGAGGCAGGATGAGGCGCAGAGAAAGCGAGGGAGCTCGCGCCCAGCCCGGGGCTCTTGCTGCCGAGCCGCGTGCTGAATACACAGTCGTGCACGTGCCAAAGAGCCGCTACCGACAGCGACGCGGGGTGACGCCTTGGGAGCTCCGAGACTGTAAACCCCAGAAATCACGCGGTTTCAATGAACACTTTGAGCTTTTCGGTGGACAGGGGCTGCCTTGGCTTTGCAAGCACCCGTGGTTGGCAGTGCAGGGGGTACCGGGCTTGAGACCAGGGGCTGCCCAAAGGGCAGTGCTTTTTCCATGGGCTGCGACAGCAGGGAAGGAGTCAGGCACATTCCCAAACTCCTGCGGGGCAGAGACTTGGAAAGGCAGGGAAAAGGTGAAGAAAGAAGGGGAAAAGGGGAACAGAGGGCCGCACCGCATGCACCCACCACGCAGGCGGTGCAGATGCGCAAAGCCTCGGCCCAGCCCCGATGCCAGCTGTCGCCTGTTTTGGTTTCCACTGTTATTACCCTTAAAGCCTGTGTTGCCCAAACATTGCCGGAGTCAAACGAGAGCTATTTGCTTGTACACAAATACGAGGGCTTCCCCCTCCGGATCTGGAAACCAGGCTCCCCTCCCCAAGGTCCCTGATTACAGCCTCCCCGGCCCGCTCTGCCCCACTCTGGCTCGGGTTATGGACGGAGATGGATGAAGTCGCCCGCCCGGCGTCTCCGAGAGTGCGGCAGGGCCGGGGGCTGCAGCAGCCTCCCCCGCCGAGTTCGAGCCGCCAAGCACCGACCTGCAGCAAGTGCCCCGTTCCCTCCAGGGCCTGCAAGAGCAGGCGGCCTCATTCGTTTACGCACTTGAAAAAAAAGAAAAAAGAAATAGAAAAAAAAAGAAAAAAAAGAAAAAAAAGAGTCTTCCGTCATGGCTAGGGGTCTCCGAGGAAGCATCTGACCTGCGTGGCCCGTTTCCAGTGTCGAAGTAAACAGCGCCGATTTGCAAAACTCAGGAATCTTCCACCCACACCAGCTCCGGCTTGAAAGTTTGCCTGCAACGTCTCCGTGCCCAGCATTACTGATCCGTAGCACAGCATGGGAGATAGTGACCTGCCAGGCTAGAAGTCTTAATTAGTTAATGATCTCAAAGCAGCTTCAGCGTCTTTAATCCCAGGATTACATGCTTTGCAGGAACGCAAAGTATTATTTTTATTAAACTGATACTGCAGACTAATATTCTTCAGGAAAAATTGCCGAAAATAAAAGGATTCTGACATGGTGGACACGAGTCACCTGTGTTGCTGCTGGGGCCAGGAGGCGATTCGGCTAATAACCGGCATTAGCGCGGCGGGGTGGTGTAAAGCAGAGCTCCCTCCTCTGCCATTAGAGCAGCAGGAGCTCTCCGCCGCTCCGAACCGCGGGCAGGACGCTGGGCACGGAGGTAACGGCACCAACCTTTTCTCAGGTGTTCGCGAAAAAACAGGCTCTTAGGGCCTGAACGCCTGGAGGAAGAGCCCGGGAGAAGCAGCAGGCTGGTGCATCAGTAAAACCCTCACGTTTCCCCTTTTGCAGTTACCCCCGGGGAGCAGCCGGGGCCTGATCCCGCGCGTCGCCCTGGGCGCAGCAACGCGCGCGCGAGCATCTGGTTAGCTTTAAACCGTGCAAGTCAGCGCAAGTGGTTCCAGTGGGGCTTTCGGCATGCTTAAAATCGAGCACAAAGTGATCTCCTGGAGGGGGGCCAGCGTGCTTGGCCTCGCGCGAGGCAGAGCCTCCGCCGGAGCTCGGGGGGGAGCAGCTTTCCCGGTGCTGGAATCCGCATCGATCCGACACCCCTCGCCCTCCCCGGGGACGGCGGCCAGCTGGGGCCGAGGCGGAAGAGCCGCTCACGTGGAAAAAAAAAGCTAACCTGCTCCCGAGAAGAAAAGGGAGCTTTTCACCGCCGTGCCGTGGAAAGGGGTAACGCCACCCCTGCGGGTGGGCGCAGCGCTCCCACCCCGGCACGTCGCTCCCGGGAGAGCGGAGCGGCGCCCGGCCGGGGGGACCCCAATGGGAGCTGCCTCGAGGCTGGGGCCGTCGCCGCGGGCAGGGCCACGGCAGCAAAAATAAATCCAGCCAACGCAGGGCGGCCGCAAAAACGCAGGCTTTCAACCCGCCGCCCCGCCGTCGGGAGGAGGAAACGGCGCCCGGCCGCGCGCGTTCCTCCTTTGAACGGACGCAAGCTCCTCCCGACCCGGCGGGGCTGAAGTTACCCTTTAACCAGCTGCGTTTCCCCAAACCGCTCCACCCTGTAAATCCACCTGCAATCACAACTGCAGCTATCGGAGGTGTTATTTTACATGCAACGGCCGGCTCCCGTTCGGGCAGGTCTGGCACCGGCCCTTCCCCTCCGCAAGCCGGCGGTGCCAGGCTGCCGGTCCCCGAGCCCGCGGGGTGCCCAGGGATGGGGACAACCCCGGAGCAGAGCCCGCCAGTGAGCGCCCGGGCTGATGGCACCTTTCTACCCAGGGGACACGAGGCGAGGGAAGGCGCCGCTCGCGGCACCGGCATCACCGCGTTGACCCAGCTGGAGCAGGGATCGAGCCGAGGTCTCCGAGCTCTTCTTCCTGCTTGGCTGCGGATTTGCTTTGCACAGATAATCCCTGCAGCACGCCCCGGGGCGGCAGCTACTCCTCCGCCCTGGAGCAGGATCCGGGCCCGTTTCAAACGGGTGTTTCCTTATCCAGCTCCCAAAGAGGCAGATCTCCTGGAGCAAACCTAGCAGGGTTCACTGGCAGGTGCCGGGGGCGCTGGAGAAACCCTTCATTGGCAGCAGCAGCAAAGCCACAGCAGTGAAGCCAGGCCATCCCGCAGGTTGTCCCCCGCCTCCTGGCAGAGCAGGGACCTCTAAATCCAGCAAAGAGGGAAGAGGAGACCATGCTCGGGTCCCTGCATCCAGCAAGCTCCTCCTGGGCCATGTCCTGTGCCATCAAAACCACTCTGGGCAACTCTGATACCTGTCCCGTTCCCCTCGACTTTCCTAAGGGAACGTGATGCCCCCGAGGCGCAGCCAGGAGATGCGACCAGCAAAGTGGCTGCCCTCAACGCAGGTCTCCTGCCACGTTTGGTTGCTGCTGCTGCGGAGCTGTTAAGTGATCTCCTGGGAGCGCACAGCAAGACCTAAGTAACCGCTGTTTGGCCTATCTTTAGCATTTTAGCTAGTTTGGGTATTTTGGCTCAGCGCGTGCCCATCCAGCCGAGCACTGGAGCGCACACAAGTATTCCCCACCCTTCAGCAGGATGTTTTTCCTCCTTAAAAGCGCGCGCTCGCTGCAGACAGCCTCCGTGGGAGGAAGGGTTTCTGCCCCGGGGCCTTTGCTGGCGCAGCTCAGGGAGGGAGGTCGCGGGCGGAGGAGGCTCAGCAGCGAGGTTCAGCCCTGGGAGCTGCTCTGCCTCTGCACCAGCCCCCTCCGTCGCCCTCGACAGGTTCCCTTCACAAAAGGAGGAAAGTGACCACTTAAGACAACGGAAACTTTTAAGATTAGTATTAACCAAGGGCCTGATGCAGCTACGTGCTCGTGCCGGGCTCCTGCTTTGCAAGGGACCCCCTGGACTCAGGAAACCTATCTGCAGAGCTGAGTCCGGTCCCGCGCGAGCAGCCCCAAGCGCTCGGCTTCCGACACAGGCTGGAGAGCAGCATGGGGCTGCGCATTCCCGACAAATATTCCTCCACGCACCCGATGGTCAGCAAAACGCTGGGCTGATGCTTTCGTGGTGGAGCAGTCAAGAGCCCGACAAGCTCCTGCGGGAGATGGGACTCCAGTTTGCTGCCTCTGAAGGACGCACATCCAGGGGTCAGCAAACAGCCCCTTTACCAAGGTCCAGCAGCCAAGGACCTTCCTTATCCAGCCCATTTCCCTGCAGACCAGGGCCAGGCTTCACCCTACCACTGGCATTTAAGGACTCCAAGACCCGCTGCTCCTCCCACCAGCTGTGCGTCCCCAGCACAGACACCTGGGGACAGACAGAGCCCTGCATGCCCTGATGGCACCTCCTGCAAGCACCACCAGGTTTATATTTAGGTCTTTCTCATAGCCGCATCAGGAAGCCCTGGTGACACCAGCAGAGCTGGTGCAAGAGCTCAGCTAGGCTGGCAGGACACCAGCGCTTTGCAGGTAAATCAGGGTACGTCACTGCACAGGGCGCTCGCAGCCGGCACCTGGAAACATCCTGAATCTCTCCAGTTCAACCGAGGATCCTGCTGCCGATCCCCAGCCTGGAACGCCCTCACCTCTCCCTGCCGTGAGGGCAGATGGTGGCACGGCTGGACAGACGGAGCGCTTCCGGCAGGGCGCTCAGCCGGGCATGCAGCGCCGGTGCTGGGGTTAGCTGAGCTATTTGCCTTGCAAACGAGCCAAACAAGGTCCCCCACGGGGAGCAGGGCTAGGGAGAAGCACTCTCAGTGAGTCACCCCGGCCCTTATCGCAGGAGTGATTTAAGGTGCGGTTGGGTCTCCCAGGCCGCTGGGCACAAGGGAAAACAGTTGCAAAGGGTGGGAAACAACCCGGATAAAACAGAGCCGCAGAAAAGTGGGGCTGGCCAGCAAAAGCCAGCGGCAAAGCTCAAGTCTCTCAAAGGCAGCCCCACTTTTCAAATGCTTATAAATAAGATTAGAGAAGCACCCTGCAAAAGGGGGACCTGGGGGTCAGAGTTACAAAGAGAGTGGAGCTCCAAAGCATCTAAATGCCTCTAGATTTGGCTCCTGGAGAGCTATTAGGACATGCTGCACAGGCTAAAAATCCAGCATCAGGTCCCACAGGATCATCCTCCGCATCTGATTTCACAGACAGGCTCAGAGGGTGCTCAGTGCCGAGCTGTCGCGGTTACAGACCCTGCCTCGTGACGTCTTGTGCTGAGAAAGCAGGCCAGCGATGAGGAGACCTCTCCAAAAACGACCTTGGGGAAGTTTTCCCACCCGTTCAGGGCCACGGGCCGGGTGTGCACATGTGCGCCGAGGTCTGGGTGCAGACGGGCTCACGGTCTGCACTTGCAGGAGGGAACCTCACGCTCAGCGCTGCATGGTTGCACGCACAGAGATATTTGTGTCCGTGCGCGCGCCCATCCATGCACGGCGGCGTGATTCGGGGCAGCCTCACACGGATGGCCGGATGCAGACTTGGGTGCGCATGAAGCCAGAGACTGCATGTGCCGAGCAGCGGCTGCGCGAATGCGTGTAGGCGAAGGTATGCACGTCTCCGGTTATACGCAGGCATGTGGGAGCAAGTGCATTCATCTCCGATTATACAGTCGGGCAGCTCCTACCCCAGGAATCCCATCCAAGTCCGCATTCCTGGCTGATCTCACACTTGCACGTGCAACGCGGGGCAGGCGCGCTGGCACGGACCCATCTCCTCGAAGCAGCACCGGCACCGCTCGGGGCTGCAGGGCAAGGTCTGGGCCCCGGCTTTGAAAAGCCGGACAGCCCTGGGAGCAGCAGTGTTCCCAGCCACGTAAGCAGTAATCCCCTAAGGATTACACTACGGAAAAGGCCACCCACCCCCAGCGGCGCCCGGCAGACCTCGCCGCGTCGGGGACACGGCCTCTCCTGGCACCGCAGGGCAGACGCTCACAGCAGAAGCGAGGGAAGCCCGTGTCCGGGGAAAAGCACGTTTAAAGGTCTTATCCTGGCTTTGCCCACCTGCTGCTTTAGCAACACTGCTGGCTTGCACAGAAACACTAGGAACATGGGACAGGTCCCCAAGATCTCTGCTTGTCCCCCCAGACCCACTTGCTGGTGGCTGACCCATCCAGGGGGCTGCAAGGAGGCGGCTCAGCCTGGACCCTCATGGCCACCCAGCTCCCCCCAGCACCAGCCAGGGCCACCTTGGGCTGATGCCTCCTGCCTGGATCAAATGCAGCCGGGTGAACCAGACCCCGGTGCCCAGAGGCACCGCCAGCGCCGTGCGAGGTGGCAAGCAAAAGCCAGGCACTGTCCCAGCAGACTGCAGCCTCCAGCCGTGCCAAACGGGGCAGAAAGCGCTTTGAAAAGTCATTTAATCACCCTGCGCCCCAAGGAAGGATCACGGCTGCCTAAGTCCCCAGGTCAGACTCGTGCACAGCCCCTTCCTCGTCCCACCGACCCCTCACGCCGCCCAGCGCCGAGCTCCCTGGCCAGCTACAAAGCCCCCCCCCGCCGCGAGCCGCCGTTTAAACCCATCTCGTCCCCCCCCCAGCCCCAAAGTGGGGAGAAGTTTCCGCCCGGGGCTGCCGGAGAGGGGGGGCTGCAGGGTCCCCCCGGGGCAGCATCCTGCCCCCGGCAGCGGCCGGCAGGACGGGGCGCCGGAGCCTCCCCCAGCCTCCCAGCCCGCTCCCCGCCGCGCCGCCGCCGCTGCAACACCTGGAGGCTTCCGGCCCCTCTGCCCGCAGCCTCCAGCCCAGCGCTACCTTCACTTCCCTCGCTGAGGGCAGAAATAAGCCCCCTTCGGCCGCCCGCCCGCCCGCCCGCCCGCGGGGAGATGCCGGCAGGGAGGGAGCGGGCGGGCGGGCGCCGGGACGTGGCACACTCACCCCAAAGTGCTGATGAAGCCATTGACGGAGCCCTCGGCGTACAGGGAGACGATGTCCCCGACGTGCAAGAAACTCGACATCTCATTCATGATTGCCCTCGCCCCGGCGCGGCGCCTCTGCTTCCCCGAGTCACCTCCCGGCGCAGAAATCCAGCATGGGGCACGCGGGAAGCGGCGCTCCGGAGGCTTTTCCCACCCGCTCTCGCTCGCTCCGCAGCCGCCCGGCAGGCAGAGGCACACGCGCAACTTTTACATGTGCCGCGCAGGACGGGAGCCAAGGGAGCCCGGCAGCGGCGGGCTGGAGGGACGCGTGTGCCGCCGGCAGCGGGAGAGGGGGGGAGAGGCTCAATTAGAGGCTCGCAGGAGATCTGTCCGGCTGTCCGTGCCTCCGTCTCGCCTCGCACGGCTGTCTACCTGCAGCCAATGGAGAGCGATCAGGAAGTCCTGCTTGAAAAAAAAAAAAGAAAAAAAAATGCAAATATTTTTGGCCTGGGAGGGGAACCGGAGCCGCTGGGGGGATGCCCAAAAAGAGGCCCCACCCTCCGCTCCCCGCCTCCCGCGCCGGGGGAGCGGGGCGCCGCGCACCCCAACGCCGTCGAGCGGCCCCCGGGGCGCACGGTGGGCATCGCCCGCAGCCCGGCCCGGGAGGAAGCGGGCGCTTGCACCGCTCGCTGCTTCGGGAGCCGCCGAGGGCTCCGCTGGGCTCGCTCCCCGTCCGAGGTGGCCCCGGAGTCCCGCCGGCTCGCTGCCCTTGGCTGGGGCTTGTCACCCGCCGGTGGCTTGGACTGGCACCGGGGCGCTCCCTTCCCCCCGGGGCGCTTTCCCTGCGCGGAGGGGAAGGCAGGGGGCTGGAAGCAGCAGCCGGGGGATTGCAAAGCGACACTCGGCGTGCACCAACGGCAAGCGAAGGACGCAGCCCAGATGCGCCCCGTCCCCCTCCCGCAGGGACGAGCGGTGAAGCCGAGTCTCCCGGCTCCTGCTCCCTTGCTCCGACACCAGGCCAGGTGAACCAGCCCCTTCCCACCCCAGAACCTTTCCCAGGCGCCGGCAGCCTGGCACTGCCAGCGCTTCTGCTCCTGCCGTTCGCTTGCCCTGGCTCTGCAGCGGGACCAGGTGCCCTGGCTCTCCCATACCACAAAAACTTGCTCTTTTGCCAGCGTTTCCTCCCAGCCCCGGTTCAGGGATCCTGGGAAACGGCACCACCTGGGCAGCTGGGGAAGCCTGGGCCAGGACAGAACGGCTCCCGCTGGATTTTTCTGCCCCAGGCGAGCGCTTGCAGCAGGAAAGCTTCAGCCCAGCTGCCTCCTGCCGGCCCCGAGGCTCTCGGCCGACGCACTCCTCATTTGCCCCTTGCCACCCCTCCTGCCCCCCAGCACACCCAGCACAAGCCTCCCCTCTCCCGTGGCTCTCCCAGGAAATGCATCAGCCTTTCCCAAGCTGCGATGCCATTTCAGCCGTTGTCTCCAGCCCTGTCCAAGGCCACGACTGGCACGCAGAGCCCGGCACGCACAGGACACCAGCATCCAACCTGCCCAAAGCAACGGGAGCCAAGAGCTGGGAGGGCTCTCGCTGGGACCCCGCGCACCCAAAGCATCCCCCGAGCTCGCCTGGTCCCCCCAGGCCAGAGGGACCCTTCCCTCAGGGACCCCGACGCAGCAGGTCGGAGCCAGGGGGAGGCTTTTGCAGGGGCAGTTTGCCTCTGCGGAGGCGGCTGTCACTGGCCGCTATCCGACAGGATGCCGGACTGCCCGGATGGCAGGTCCGACCTGCCTGGCAGCGCCTGTGCTCCCGATTTAACACCGGTGGGAAAGGACTGTATCCTCAGAGCATCTTCTGGACAGTGCAACTGCCCTAGTTCCGCACTTTAATTAAATTTCCCTGTTGTAAAAACAATATTGGAAGGGGAAAAAAAGTATGATGCTTTTTTGGATTGATTTCCCTCCTGTCCTCTTTTCTTGCAAACAAACACACAGGTTTTGGAATCTAAACCTTGCCCTAAATAGTGATTTTATTTTTTTTTTTCCACTAGGAAACGGACAGGTCCCCTGGCAGAACAAAGGAAAAAAAAATTAGTGCAATTCCTCTGGGGGAGATGTGAATTCAGGTCCATCAGGATTAGCTGCATTTTCAGCACACGACAAATTTAGAAGCCTTTATCTCAGGGCAACAAAGGGGGAAAAGAAAAGATCATAAAGAAAAAAAACTCGCTGCTGCCAAAAGCAAATGAAGGTTTCAAAACAGGAGCTAAAAGAAAGGCCCCAGGGAACCCAAGACCAAAACTTCACGCACGGATCAGCTGCTCTGATCAAAGGCAGCGGCAGCATCTCAGCCAAGGGGCTCCCCCGGCTCCAGCACCCTCGTGCGCACGGCTGGGCCGCCGCGACCTCCCCGGTGCTGCCCGTCCCCCCGCGCCACCGGGGACGGCTCGCGATTGCGGAGCGTGCCGAGCGCCCTGCGGTAAAAATCATCTGGAAGCGCAAAAAAAATCGCGCTAAACACACACGCGCCTGGCCTGACTTCTTCCACTCGGGAGAGGCGCACCAGCACGATGAGCCCCCTCAAAGTCTCCTTCGAAGTCACAGCAGACCCTTTCCCCCACGCTCAGGCCGGCGGACACCGTGCTCAGCGGTCCCACGTGCCGGGATGAACATCCCGGCTCAGATACAGGGAAGTTGGGCAACCCGTAACGTTTCAGGGGAGCAACCCGGCCTGCCTATTCCGACCCCAGCACTGCATCCCGACCACCTATAAAACTGCACCTTGCTAGCCCCCAGCTAGCGGCTTTTTCTATCAGAAAGCTGCATTTCAGTTGCTATCAGCTGCCTGCGATGCAGCCACGACCCGAGCTGTCATCGCCCCGGTGCACGAGTCCCCGCTGCCGCCCTGAACCGGCAGGGCCGTTTGCACGCAGACCCATGCACTGAAGCACTGCGGAGAGCCCGTGCCCCGAAAAGGGACCTGCAGCCCGCGAGCACGTGCCGTGGAGCAGCTCCTCGCCTTGGGATGCTTGCGGGAACGCGGGCCGGGCTCCCCCCTCGCGGCTCCCTGTGCCCTGCGGCTCAGGGGAGATAGAAGAGTTAAAAATAAGAGCATTTCCTTCCTTACCCCTTACTTTAAGCCACATGATAAATAAAAACTGGGAGTTTCTGCCTCCCGGAGAGGAAGCGGCTGCGGAGAGGAGGCCGGTGAGTCAGTACAGCAGCAGCCGTCCCCACGGCCCGGCCTTCGTCTCTGGCGGGGCCGAAGTCGCATTCCTTCCACATGCCGAAATCGCTCCTTTGCGGGCGGCCGCTCAAGCTGTGGGGCCACCTCCCCGCACCGGCCCCGGCCCCCGGCCTCGTCCGCGGGATGCTCCCTTTGGCAAGGGCTCCCCCCCACCCACACCTCCCGCGCGCCTCTCCCGCCTTCGCCCTTGTCGCCGCTTGCTAAACCGACAGTGGCTGCAGGGTTTCGCATCCCCGCGGGCCGTGCTGGGACCCGCCGAAAGGCCGGCCGGGATTCCTAGCCCCGAGCTGGCTGGAGCTTGAGTTTGTCCGGAGCAAAGTCCGGGAGCAAACGCGCACCGGTGAGCAAGGATGCCGGATGGACGCTCAAGGGAGCACGTCCCCACCACAGTCCGTCCCGGTTTGGGGGGCAGGACAGGCTGGAGGCACCCTGAGAGCATCCCAGCGCCGTCCCAGGTGCCCATCCGCAGGGATGCCGCTGTGGCAGCCCCGGTGCTCTCGCTCCCACTCTTGCGGGCGCTGCTCTTAGCCCGTCTTTTTGCTTTCCAACCGGGGCGCTGGGAGCATGACAGCACCTGCGACGGGCAAAGCGGCCCCCGCCTCGCTCAGGAATGCTCCCTGCAAGCTGTCACCATCTGGTACGGCCCGTCAGAGCCAGACCAAATCCCGGAGCCGTGGCCGGGAACGCAAGGGTGAAGCCGCCTGGAATGGGAAAGCAAAAAACAACTGCAGCCTCCTTTGTTCGAGGAGGCGGGAGGGAGACACTCGGGCCCTTGTGCGCGGAGCAGGGGCAGGGACGCAGGGCCGCTCTGCAGAAAAACTCGCATAAAAGGGGAGGCCCGTTTTCCCCCTCGTCCCGCTGCCTTCGGTTACCCCCTGACCCCGCTGCTGCCCACAGACGCGATACAAAGACCGGCCGGGCTCCGTACGGTGCTTTTCGTGCCACCATGCTGTCCTCCCACCCCAACCACCCCGCGGAGGCTGGACCGAGCCCAGGCCAGAGCTACTCGGGGGGAAAAAAAAGAGGAGGTTGTTTTGACCTTGTTCCTCCTCCCAGGTTAGGATTTCGGAGGAGCCACCCCTGGATAAAACTGCTCCTTGGGTGCAGGAGACGGTCAACCCTCGGTGAGCAGGGTTAACCCCCAAACCTGCTCTGCTCGAGCTGCAAACCCAAACCGAAGCCAGCTTCCCCCAGAGCAGTGTCCGGAAGGCGACCCGAGGTCCGCGGTGCGCGGGATGAAACCCCCGGGGTCACTTTATCAACCTCTGCTCACCCCTGCGGCGGCCGACCGTGCGGGACCGTCGCCGCGCGAGGGGGTCTCGCGGGAGCGGCCGCGCTCCCCTGAAATAGCTGTCAGACGAGATGACTTTGGCCCACATCCTCAAAGGTATTGAGGCGCTCGGTTACCTCGGAGGACCCGAGCCTCCGTCGCAGCCGAGCCGGCAGGAGCCGACCTAGGAGAGAGGGAAAACGCCTGCGCGGCGAGCCGAGGGGCCGGGCGGCCGCCCCGAGGACGGGCAGGGAGAGCGCCCGGAGCCCCGGCGAGGGCGGGCAGCCCCCGCTCCCACCCGGCCGCCCTCCCCGGGAAGGGTTAAGCGCGGTTAGCGCCGAAGACACTTTGTACTTGGGTTTAAAAATACAGCCAGTCCCCTGGCGGCTCGGCTCCGTGCAACTCGCAGGTATATTTCCACAGTCGAGCCAATAACCTTCCCCGAGGGAAATTTAGGCTTTTTATGATTAAAAGGGGAAAAAATAATAGTGGGGGATTAAATATAGTACAGAGCGAGAGAACAATTAGCAGTTGCCGTTAGCGACGCCGGGCCAGGTTTGGGACAAACGCCGCGGCCGCCCGGAGAGCGGCAAGGCTGGGGGAAGCAGCCCGAGCCACTCTCCGACGGAGCGGAAATGGGCCGGCGCTCCGGGCAGGGAGGCGCTGGCGGTCCGCGGCCGAGCTGACCCGCCGGACGGCCCTCGGGAGCCCGGACCCGGCACGACCCCGACCCGTGCAAGCAGCCTGCCAGGACTGGCCGCACCTAAGGGACACGGTTTTTCTGCATTAGTTTTTATCAAAAGCAAACGGCAACGTTTGCACAGGCTCAGAGCTTCCCTAGCAGGCAAACGCCGGTGAGCTGTTGGGTGGAGCTGGAGCTGCCGGCCGTACCCGCACCGTGGGCCGGGAGCGAGCGGGGAGCCCCATTCCCCATCCCTGCGGGTGCGTTGCCCAAGAGGTTTCTGCGTTGCACAACGCTCCCTCGCTCGGCTGGCTGCTGACCCACATCTTGTTCATCGCCTGCTTGCCGCGATCATGCCAACTTCTCCACGCGGTTGCACAACCGCTTTGCACCAGATCAGCTGGTTTGCTGCCCACCATCCACTACGTTCATGCCCACGTGAGAGCAGCGCTGACTGCTTTGCTGCCTCGGCCCCAAGGGCAGGCACAGATTTACACCCCGGGCAAGGCCTCTCTTTACTTCCTTGATCTCTCCTTACTCCTGTATATCAGGACAGGGACACAGACCAGATGGCGTCCCATCAAGGGGAGGCTTTTCAAGAGCAGCCAGCAGCTCCAGAGCTACCTTGAGCACTTTGGAAACCAGATTACCTCTATCTGATGACTACAAGCTCGGCTGAATTCCTACCCCTTCACACTCACACCAGCACATCTCATCCCTCCGGAGAAATCCAGAGAAACGTGCCACAAACCGTGCTCCAGCACGGAGCTAACACAGCCTCCTCTTTCAGTAGCTCTTCTGGAGATTGATGACCACGCCAAGCAGCACTTCCTCTGCCTCCAAGGGGACCACGCGAGTCCTGCTGCCTGGCTTGCGGTCAACGCGCAGCACTGAATGAACGACACAGCTTATCGGAGAGCGGACGGAAGCGCACTCCAGCTTCGGGCGGGCACGGTGCCCACCTCCGCGCGCTGCCAATGGTGGGACGGGCTCCAGCTCCATCCCGCTGTGCCAGGGAAAGGAATGATCTGATGGTCGGCACGGGGGGAGCAAAAGGTTAAAGCTAGCAGGGGAGAGGGGCCAATTTTAAACAGGGAGCCACAGGCACTACGGCACTCAGTCCAGCTCCTCTTGCATTGGGTCCGACCTGAAGGATGCAGGGGCTCGTGGGTTGGTCACGAAGAGCAGATGGGACAGAGCAAAGAGGAACCGGCTTCCCGTTACAGACCTCTCCCAGCCTGGCCTCCATTTCTCCCTGTGAAGTTGCATATAAAATGGCTGATCCGAGTTTCTTGCCTCCTCTCCAGCTTTTTGAAACAAGTTGGTGCCAAGCAGCCTAATTACAGCCTTCGCCGAGATAACCACACGCTTTGCTGCCTGACGAGAGGCTGGGTTGGGACTCGAGCCAGCTGCCGCCCCGTCCGGGCCGGGCCACCGCCCCCCCCCGGCTCTCCCCCATCACATCGGTCACTCGGGGGGGGACGAGCAGACCCTGCTTCCCTCCAGCGACGGGGTGCGGAGAACCGGAGCATCCAAGCCGCCCTGCCCGTGGGAGCCTGGCCTCCGCTTGGAGTCGGTTTTACAGGCTCGCTTAAGGAAAGACACTGCGAGAGCGACCGGGCTGCCGTGCTGCTTTTACAGCTCTGAGATCAAATGAGATGCTCGGGGCAAGCTCAGGGATGGGAAGGAGCTCGGGGAGATCCCTGCTGCCCCGGGATGTGACCCCATCCCTGCTCTGCGCAGCAGGGAGGCGCCGGGCGCAGGCTGCCGCTGCGGCAGCGGGTTGCGGACTAGCCGCTGCGCTGGAAACCGGGACAGGTTTTGCGCGTGCAAACGCCGCAGGAGCCGGCTCCGCGCCCCGGGGCTCCCCTTGGCCGCAGGGCCGACCCAGGGCCCGCGGGCACCCGACACGGCAGGTCCCCAGGAGGGCTCCTCAGCCTCCGTGCCCTCAAACGCGGGCTCCCACGGGCACCGCACGAGGAGCCGGGCTCTGCCCGTGCCCCGAGCAGAGGCACCGCGCGCTGCCAGTGCTAAACCCACCAAGGGGCAGGGGGCATCTGCAGGGAGCAGAAAACCTTCAGCAGGGAGCGAGGGACACGACTGGGAAGAGAGAGAGACACCCCAGGAGCAGCCAGCACCCAAGGCACCACGCCAGGCTACAAACCGCAGCCTGGGCTTTCACTCCAGCAGGGACCGGTCTGCAGGGCAGAGGCTTGGACACAAGCCCCAAAAGCCCTCAGAGCCCAGCCCTGCTCAGAGGTGGGGGAGCAGCTTTCCCAGCCCCCACCTCACGTGGATGTGCCCCAGCACGGCAAGACCCAAATGCACCAGCAGCTTCAGAAACAGCAGCGTCAGAGCCCTGCAGAGCCGCAGGGCGAGCGCTTACAGTTCAGGCACCTGCTGCTGCCTCCTCCTCGCCGAGGGCCCAGCACTGCACATCCCCATCTGCCCCAGAGCAGCAGCATCCAGCCCCTGCAGGAGGAAACCACCAGCCCCACGGGAAATCCCTCCTCTTAAAGGAATTTTACCTGCAAGGAATTGCACCTGCAATTAAAGGGCCAAGGGCGTGGGGTGGGTCTCGCCCTCCCACCCGGACACTGCTGCACCCACGGTGTGAGCTCTGGGCTCCCTCCTGCCGCGAGTTTGCTCTGCAAGGAGAGCAGGGCAAGATCAGGTGTGCGGTAACGATGCCTCATTTAACACCTTTCTGCCATCACGGCATGGATGTCACGCAGGTGAGTGGAGAGATCCTCCCTCCTAAACTGACCTCATCGTGGCTGAGGGAGGAAAAGAGGCCACGTGCTGACACCAGCAGGAATTATCCTGCATGGCTTTACAGTGGACAAATCCTCCCAGTGAGTCCAAAAGTCGCTGGGGAGGAAACGGCCCAGATGACGGGAGGATTTATAATAACCAGGCTGTGACCGGACTGTGCTCCAGTTCTGCAAACAACTGGATACCAGGAGATATCAGCTGTAGAGCGGGTGCAACTGCTGTCTGGGAGGTTCTTCTGAATGGATTAAACACGTTTTCCAGGTGTGAGCCAGCAAGAGCCGATCCCAGCTGGAGCAGGAGAAAGCCCTGCATCCATCTGGACCCACTGTGAGTGGCGCAGCGCAGACATGCACCCGGCGGCACAGCCTGACGTCCTGCAGCAGGATACGTGCAGAGCCGAAGCCCTGGTGCCGGGCGATCGGGGCGCTCTTCCTTCGGCTGAGTCACGCGGCTGTGCCAGGGCGGTTCGTTAGCCAGCTTCCACCACCAGCGAGGAATGCACTGAACAAAGACCCAAAATCCCTGTTTGCTGTGGAAGGAAGAGTTAGTCACGCTTGTGCACCGCGCTGCTGAGTCACCCAGGAGCCTGGGATAAGGGACTGGCGAGAGCGGGAGCGACTGTTTACTGCCTGTACATGTAAATCAATCAGGAGGTTCTGACGACGCTATAAACCAAGACAGTTGCAAGCTAGGAGGGAGGAAGAATAGACGTCTGCAGTTTATAGCTGTTAAAGAAAAGAAAAAGAAACTATAGAGAGTGTTTTATTTGCAGGACTAGAGCTGGTTTTAAAAAATTATAGGTAACATTATATTGCATTTTATATACCACCGTCAGGCCCCAAAAGCTCTTTTACGTGCTGCGGCAGACACGGCTCCTTCCCACCCGATTCAGAGCAGCAGCTGGGCCGTGATTGCTGAAGACATCAGCAACGTAGCTGGGGCTGCGCTGGCAGCAGCGCCTTGGGGGTTGTGAAAAGCCAGCTGCAACTAGAGGGCTCGTGGCTTGAAAACTGTCCGGGCCGTCCCAAAACTGATGTGCCCAGGAAAAATGCTAGTTTAGTGCAGCTAATGAAAAGGCTGCAGAGGCAGGATGCAATTGCCTGGTTGGACTTTTAAACCGGGACACAAAGCGTGCTCGTGCTGGTAAAGCGGAGTTTTCTTTATCATGGGTGCCAGCTGGATGCCTAACATCTAACTTTAACAGCAAAGACCCAGGTCTCCAGTGACTAATGTTTCCTTTGATCAGAATCGCAGATCTTGCTTGCAAAGTGCTCCAGCGCTGCTGGGAGGGAGGAGCGCGACCGCCCCGGCCGAGGAGCGCGCAGCCGCCCCGCTGCACCCCAGCAGCGACTCGTCCCCAAGCCCGGCGCAGGGTGCAGCTTGCTGAAACGCCGCGCTGGATTTTTCCAGAGTGGCCGGGCCACCGGTTTTGCTCCTCGTCCAGGTCAGGAGCGTCTCTGGGGCTCTGCCGGCAGCGCAGCGGGGTTTCCCGGGGCTCCGCTGCTTCGCTAGGAGCCCGAGGCGTCCCTCTGGGAGGGCCAGGGGTGGGTGCAAACAGCAAATAGGTGCAACGACAGGCTACGTCCACAGAGGGATTCAAATCACTTCTGAATATAAAACAGGAATTATATCTGCTTGTAAAAGTAGCAGTTGCTCCTATTATGGGCAAGCCCGGAGAACCGGTCAGCGCATGACACGAGAATTTCCTACCCACGGGCTGCCTCAGCCGCTTGCCTCCGGAGTTTGAATTATTTCTCATTCAATGCACAAGATGAAGGATTTTCTCGAAAATAGAGTCTTTGTTTCACAAACATTTCTCCCATCTGGTCTGGGGCTCTAAGCGCTCTTTGTTGATTAAATTACAATTTCTTTCACAGCCAGTGAGATACCATCAGCTGAGAGATATGACTGTTGAGGTCTGCCTGAACTGCTAAGGAAGAATATCTTTCTATGAGGATGCCCTGCAAGGAGGAAATGCTGCATGTTAGAGAATAGACTTGTTTTTGAAAAATACCAGGCTACATCCTTAGCGGTTTTGAATTTGGGGCACAGATTGTCTAGTTGTTCTGTGATTTTAGAGCACCTGAAATAATGGGATCTTAGGCTGGAGGCGATCTCCTAGAATCTCCTAGCCACCATCCTAACACAAATGGGTCGCAACAAAAAATAAATCAGTGTGAGTCCACAGAAGCCAGCAGAGCTCTATCCATTTTACAGGCTGAAGATCCAGATGAATATTTCATTTAAAACATTCTACTATGTTGGCTCACATCATTGTAATATCCGAGTGCCTCGCATTTGTAATGCAACTTTACAACAGCTTTATGGGACCTGGAAATCTCAGACTGAAAGTTATTTTAGGCACAAACCATCTATTTTACTCTGTGCTCATGCAGCAGCTTGCACAAAGGAGCCTTCATCCAGGACTGGGGCTTCTTGGTGGCACGGTAAGACACATAATGAGCCGAGTGACACCACGCGTCTCAGGGCAAGGCTGCCCTGGAAGCGCAGGGCGGCACAGGAAATTGGACTGAGCCTCTCGGAGCCGGAGCGGTCCCACTGGCCCATCCATCTTTGCAATTGGCAGAGCTGCGGTGGTTATAACGCTCCAGGGTTGGATCATCTTCTCCCATCAGCACGCAGGAAAATAACGAGGTGTGCGGAGGCTTGTGTATCTCGCGCAATTTGTGAGCATCCTGGCTTGCTCTGGCACCACACCAGTATTTGTAAGCAGCATTCTTAAAATACATCGAACAGGATGTGGGAGCATCACGTGAACCTGCAGCTCCTTCTCAAGGAGATGGGCCCAGCTCTGCCCTCACAGGGGAGAGCGAAATCACTTACTGGGTTTGTTATTCCACCCTGGACCAAACGAGGACGGCTCGGTGCAGGCACCGGCTGCCTCCCTGCATCTCCGCTTCCCACCCGCGCAGCGAGCGGCAGTAGCGCTGCCCTGCGCCGCAGGCACGAAGAGCGCAACCACGCCGACGAGGGGAGCTCGGACACTGCGCGGAAATGACTTTGTCACCTTTGCCAGACCTGGCTCACCAGGCAAGTCCAGCTGCTTCCCAAAGAGGTGTGCGCAACCCTGAAATGAGCGGCTATAAAGTGACTCAGCCGAGGCCAACCCTTCCTCCTAACACTTTCTAGCCTTGCACTGGTGTTTGACATATGACCTGGCAGAGGGAGATTGCTAATAATACCTAGGTTTTATATAGCGCTTTTCTTTGGGAGATCTCAGAGCGATTTACACAGAAATCTAGTCTATTTGGAGCTCAAGGGCTCTAGGGACACCTCATGGACACAGACTTTTGTACCCAGGAAGGCAATGTGGAAAGGGGCTATTGCTATTTGCTGCCACGATAGTTCTGCTAAACCAATCTAGCAAAGAAGGTGCTGATGGCTCCAGTTATTTTGCCCTTGTTAGGGTCCAGAGTAAACATCCTAGAAGTAAATGGGGCCGGGGGTTCATTTTTTTCACAGCCATTGCTTCAATTCGGTCATGAAAGCCTAGACGCTACAGCCCCATTTTGTGATGAGCCCCCGAGACCAGCGGGACCGTGTCCGTGGAAAGCAGCCCGGTGGCTGGGAGCCCCTCGTGCCGCGCCAGGCCCTGTCCCCTCGCGAGAGCACCGAGCTCCGGCACCACGGCCAAAGCAGACGCGCGGCTCCCCGGTGCCCGGCCCTCCGGGGAAGTCCGGGAAGGGAACGAGCGCGGCCCCACGCGCCGGGGCCCGCTCAGAAATCGCCCCGAGCCCCGCAGAGGAACGCCTCGGGAGACCGCGCGTACACTGCCGGCTTTGTCTCCGGCAGGTCGGCTGGGTGTGTGCTTCCTGGCATACAATTCCCAGATTAGCAGGAGCCGGGCTGCCAGCAGCTCCGCCGGCCCCGCTCACACGGCCGGGCCGGGAACGAGCCGGGAACCGCCGCCTGAGGTCACCGGTTGAAGCGCCCGGCGCTGCCGAACGGTTCGGGGCGGAAGCAGGGGGTGAGACGAAGCCGGGCCGCGTGCACGGGAGCCGCCGCGCTCCGCGGGCAGAGGCATCGGCGGGAGCCGCTCGGAGCGGGCGAGTCCACCTGGGGCCGGATGGGGGATGCCCGGAGCGCCAGGGGATTGGGACACGTCTCTTCCCAGGCGCCCACGGGCAGAACGGAGGGGCAGGGCGGCGTTTCTCCAGCGCGGAGGGGTCGGACGCCCTGCCGCAGCCCTTCTCCGCCACCCCGGCGAGAGGTCCGCTTTGCCTCCCAGCCCCGCCGCCGGGGACGGAGACCACCGCAGGCCAAGCCGGACCCGGGACCTCGCGTCTCCTTTTGCACTGGGTGGGGAACAGAGGCAGGGACCTGTCTCTTCTCACCCCCAAAATAATAATTAAAAAAAGCTTAAAAACCTGAGAGAATAATTAATGTGGAGAACATGAAAAGAAGGAGAGGTGGAGAAAAGGAGGAGGAAAAATAATTCAACACAGAACTGTTTAATAACAGAAAGGGAAGAATCAGAGGGAGAAGCAAGCACAAGCTATTCACATTAAATGCTTAATCTAAACAAATTCAAACCAAACCGAGGCTGTGCCAGTCAGTCCAGTGAGACTTATAGCTCCTTCTCCATGGAACAGGAAGGGGAGAAACGAGGGAATCATGGTACGTTCATTAAAGAGAAACACGGGAAAGCAGAAGAAAAAGCTGGAGCTGAAGGGCTGTCAGGGCGCAGACAGCACCGCGGCGGGGAGCGAAGGAGAAGCGCCGCTCTCTCCTCCGGGCAGGGTGCCGGGGGGCCGCCGACGCGGGGCAACCCGCCAGGGGCTGCTCCCCCATCTCTCCGAGGAGCGGGACCTAGGGATGGAGGGAAGGATGCGCCTTAGTGAGCGAAGCAGCCAACGCAGCGCGGCACTGCCTGCGGGCAGACCTGCTGTCGGGACCCTCGCTCCACGGCCTGACCGGGCTCCTGACAGCGTCCCCGTGCCCCGAAAAGGGCTCTTTCCTTTCCGCTACCTGCAGCTGCTGGGGATGTATGGGAATTTGGGTGCCTCTGGCATCTCTCAGCACTGGAGCGCACGAGACCTGGACCCAGGCTGGCACATTAGCGGGAAGCGAGGTTGCTCCAACATCCTCCTCCTGCTTGCTCTGCTCCTCCCTGGAGCCCTCCAGCCTCCAGCCCCATTTACTGCCTCGGAGAAGCCGGACACCAGCACCTCCCCGCTGACCTCCAGGCCTGCGGGAGCTGCGCCAGGCATGTCCCTGCCTTTATCTGCCCCTGAAGACCGCGCTTATGAATCGGCCTCTGTTTGCAGACGCCTGCTCGGAGGCTGAAAGGAGCTACTGTGCCGGCTCTCGGCACGGGACCCGCTCCCTACAGCTCCTAGCAGCCGGGCTCGGATGGAGCAGGACGGAGAGCCCCAGGCATCCCCGTCAGACTCCAGGTGCCTTCCTAAACGCTCGAAATCTGTGCCTGCCCACGCACTGCAGAGCGAGGTGGCGGGGGAAAGAGCCAAGCAAGGAGGAAAAAAAGCCCAACCAAGCAAACAATTCACTAAAGCTCCTGGCCTGCAACGGTGTGAGACAAAGAAACCGCCTCCACACACAGTTTTCCATTGATATTTGGGAGTTTCCCATCCCCCCGTTGCAGCTACCGAAGAAAAGACAATACAACTTGTCTTTGCACGAGGGGGAAGACAGGAGGTTGCAATGGGACCCCCGCGCACCCGCACCCGCCGGGCAGCGAGGGCGCGCAGCCCCCAGCCCTGCGGAGCGCAGCACCCCCTTCCCCGCCTCCCAGACACGCTCTTCCTGAGCGCGGAGCGGAGGAAGTAGCTTTTTCCTCTCTCCCGGGCTGTCCCTGGCCTCGGGAGGCGCGTGCTGGTGTTCGGCTGCCCTTGTCTCACGCTCGCACCAAGCTCAGGCGATAGGAGCGATAAGTAACGCGCGGATCTGCCTCTGCAGAGTGAGGCTTGAAAACTCCCTGCGTTTCCGCCTCGTGATGATTGAGGGTTTCCTTAGCCGGTTGTTCGGTACTGCCCAGAGCCGTTGCCAGCCTGGATTTCAGAGGCATTTAGAAACGGGGCACTGATCCGTGCTGTGCTCTGGAAGTGAACAGTTAGTACCCAAACCATGTGCAAAAGGAGAAACTGAGGCAGAGAATGTAGAGCCAGACTTCTCAAAGGCAGAGACTTCGAACAAGCTCCTTAATAAACCACCTTTCTGAAAGGGGCTGGATTTCTGCAGAAATCACCTACTCTACCACAACGGATTTATAGGCCTGACACCAAGCAATTTTAAATATACAGGCCAAAGTGTCTTGACCATGGTCCCACAAAGATTTGGTGGAGGATGCAGAAATACAGCCCCAGTGTCTGCCCCTGCTGAGCCCAGAGCACACTCCAGGTGTGAGCTGGTGTAGGAGCTCCAGGTGACAACCAGCAACCCAGCAGCCAGAACATGCCGTGGTGGCACTTGGCTCTAGGAGAGACATCCCGTGTCAGTGTATCAATGGTGTTTTTCTCTTCCAGACTGACCTCAGCCTTCTCTGGGGGTTCCTGTGCCATTTGCTCCCAGCTCTACCTGGCTTCTCCCGAAGTAGCCAATGGTTTCTTCTGCTCTGTTTTCAGGAAACCTTGGTTGGAGAAAGAAGTATGTCAAAGACAGTCACCTCTGTGTATTAAGGCAAATTGGAATAACACTCTGAATGTGTCCTCAGAGCCAGGAAACCACCGCAGACATTAACAGCTTGGCAACGTCACCATAGACCTGCAGGAGCTTATCAGCAGGTTGTCCCAACCTTTTTGCCTGCAGAAGGGTTTGCTAGCATGTTTGACTGCTTTCTGTGGCCAAGGATCTGAGAATTTTCTTGGGGTACTCGCAGGAGCCCTGTGCCTCAGGACTCACTCAGATGCACCAGGATGTAATGGGTTAGTTTTTTTAACTTGATTAGGGAAAAAATCAAGGAGACCATGGTTTGCTTCCAAGAAGGAAGGGATAGGAGTTCCATTATTTATCAACGGTCAAACATCAATGGGCAAAGCCGATCCACTTCAAATCCAATGGGCAAGGTTGAAAAGGAGGTGGGTTTATGAGTCTCTTCCCTCCCCACTTGCTGGGAGTCCATACGATGACACTCGGACCGCACACACAAATTTATCAGCCCTCTGATAGATATTTGCAGTTG
Organism: Apteryx mantelli; assembly: GCF_036417845.1. Classification (NCBI taxonomy): domain Eukaryota; kingdom Metazoa; phylum Chordata; class Aves; order Apterygiformes; family Apterygidae; genus Apteryx; species Apteryx mantelli. Next base: position 7,476,712 of record NC_090002.1, read on the forward strand.
CAGAACCCCCTCTCTTCCTGTATTTATACAGCAAACTATCAGAAAGTGTATTTATAAGTTATTTCGTTCTAAACAGATTACAGCTTGACAGCTCTTCCACTGGCTGAAAAACACAAGCTGGTTTAGGCTGGGTTCTTCAGACACAGCAACCAGCCTGTTTGATTAATGTCTAACATGCTCCAATAGCTATTACAGGAACAAGGCCTAGATCTGTTGGCTTTTTTAATCAATTTGATAAATCTGGTGAATGTGAGAAGCGCTTTGCTTGGAGCCTCATATTCTCTCTTCATCCAGAGCCCAGAGACAGCACAGCTGCAATAAACTGAGCGTGGAGACACCCTGCTCCGCGGCCTCAGCGTGGCACAGGGCTTTGCGGAGATCTGGGCGTCCGAGCTCCAAGCTCGGCCCCAGAGCCGCCGGCACTGCTGCTGCCTGCATCCTCCCACAGCCTCACCCTGCCCGGCTGGAAAAGGCACCTCGCAACACCCAGGAACCCCCGGAAGGGGCCGGCAGGGAATTCTGAGGGTAAAACCTGATGGACAACAGGGGTTTTGCTGTTCCGTTTTGCAGTTTCTATATTGGAGAAGCCCTGGAGAGCCGTCACGCCCAGCGCCCTGCTGGGCTGGGTGCTGCAGACACCAGCATCCAGCTCCCTGCTGCCTGTCACGGGACCAGCGGGGCTGCTCGGCTTCAGAGCAAGAAGGGGAGCGGAGAGCAGCTTTCCCTTAGTCACATCCTCTGGACAGTTAAGCAACGCTGCGGTGAGCCGGACGGAGATGTGGGCGGCAAGTGCACGCTGCTGCACTCTGCCGGCCCCGGTCCCGCGTCTGGACTGCGCAGCCCACCGTCCAGTCGCACTGCAGCGACTTTCGAGCAGGAAGGTCTCAGCTGGGTTCGAGTCTCGTTGCTGCCAAGAGCCGGCAGCAGGCGACTCCGATCACCCCCCCCCCCAACGCATGCTATGCTGTTTTGTCCACTGTGGGATATTTAGACCGAATACGTAGGCTGAGAGAAAACTTGTTTGGCCCACGCGGATTTGGTGCACCGGTTCGGGGTGCCCCATCCTCCTGCACCCGCTGCCCCCTGCTCCCCACGGCCTGGACCCAGGCCTGGGGCAGGCAGCCAGCGTGGCACGGCTTGCGTGGGTGTCCCCACCGCCCGGCTGGGTTAGCCCGGCTCGGCTCGGGATGGTTTGAAGTCAGAGAGTGCCATCTGGCGCTGCGAGGAAACCTCTCTTCCCGGCGGGTCCCACGTCTCTGCGCCGAAGGGGCTGCGAGCGCAGCAGCTCCCGGCTGGGCGCGAGGGTGGGCGGTGGGTTTACGCTCCCATCCTTAGCCGGAGAGAGCGGAGGAGCTCACCTGTAGACAGGGACCACATCAGAGGGTTTTGCAGGCAGGAGGGGGAGAACCGGTGCTGCGGGTCCATCAGCAACCGCGTTCAAAGGAGACTCCTCTTCCCTTCCCAGTTGCGTCAAGTTTCCTAGGACGTGAGGCTGCAGTGAAAAAACAGATGCAGTCCGAATCAACAAATCAACAAAATGTCCCTCTAAACAACACTTTGACGCTGATGTAACACTATTTCTAGCAGCTGATCTTGAAAAAAATGCTACTCCCCCCCCCAGCAATTTGCCATCTAGGGATCTCAGAGCACTTCATGCAATTGGGCAGGTGCCTGTCCTCTGGCACAGATGGGAAACTGAGGCAGGCAGGGGAAAGACTGGCCAGGGAGACAGCGAGCGACAAAATCCAACAGAAGTCTGGTCTCCAGGCTCCCATTCCCCAACCATTAAGCCAGCTCTTGTCTCCCATATTTTTCCAGGCAGTTTTAAGACCTGTAATATGGTTATGCTGGTTGGAAAAGGAAAGCTATTAAAAAACTTTTTAAACAACTTCAGGCAGCTCCCCAGGGCTACTGTTAAAATGCTGCCCCGGAGTCCCTCATTGCTGTCTGGAACAAACTATTGATCATTTCTCAAAGAGCTGATTTAACGCACTGCACCATCTAGCAGAGAGGGGGCCTAATTTGTCTTGCATCTACATGCCGCACCATTCCCACACCCACACCCACACCCATGCTCCGACAGAGCCACTTTATTAAACCACTAACCCCTCCACCACCCCGGCTACTTCCTGCAGCTCTGCCAGATCCTGCATCATTTTCAGTGTCGCCCATAGAGCCCTGACCAAGCAACTGGAGTCTCTGCTCTGCTGCAAACCTCCCCAGTTTATGCTGTCTGGATTGGAGAGATCCCTCCTGCTCCATCCGTGGCCTCCTCTCAGCTCACTCAGGCTGCCTTGCAGATATGTGGGAACTCTGCAACACCCCGTTCCGACCCTAAGGTCTTAGATGAAGACCAAGTCAGTGGGATCACCTTTCGTTCTGCTTTGGACCATCCAGGAACTATTGCAATGGGATTGCTAGAGACAGCAAGGTAACTGCACACACAGATTGCTCCAGTGCTGCTGGGTGACCAGTTACCCATGTTAAACAAACACAGTCGCAGCGGGGTCTGTAACAAGACCAGGAAGGGAATCCCAAAGGCCTGGCTCTTGCCACTACTTTTTTACCCCCATGCATCCCAGCTCAGCCAGCACCCCAACACCACGCGCTGGCCATCAGTACCCCACTGTGTCCTGAGGTCATTTGCTGCTCAGCCAGAAGGGACCACGGTGGTGGGCCTTTTCTAAAGCCTGAGGCACTTAGATCTGCTGGCATGTAGGTGCTTCCCAGCAGCTGATCACTACCTTAGCCCCACGCTCCATGTCCTTTCACCAACCTTATCTGAAGTCCGTCGATGTCTGTTCATGGTGATGAGCCTGTTCCATAGAGACAGCTCTGCTTTAGGGGATTCTGCACCCTGATCTGTTGTTTAAAACAAGCCCAAAGAAAACTATGACTCCCTAGAGCTGTCACCTCTGTTCCTTCATACTGTCCTTGACAAAGAAAGCCATGAAAAGTGCCCCAGCTGGAGTGTCTGAAAGAGGACACTGGGCCAGGTCCAGATCCCCTGCTACCATACCTCCAGCAAAGCAAACAGACTCATTGCCAGGCAGGCCTGGCATTAAATTCAGGAGGACAACAGGCTAAAGTGTCCCATCCCTCCCACATCCTGGGCAATTTTCACTGCTCTCTGCCTTGGCCCTGGGGTCCTCTCCCCAATGACCTGACTCCCTGGGCAATCACCCTGGTTGCTCTTCTCCAACACATGGCTTTGATGCCAACATTTATCCAGCAAACAGTGTGCAGCACCAGCCCCAAGGCTCCTACCCAAAAACCAGCATAGAGGCTGGGAGAAGGGCCACCAGTCATCCCTCAAGACCTCTCCCAGCAACCAGCCACCCTGGCAGCTCTCAAGCCCACAGGGACGAGGAGGGATCTCCTTCCCCTCTGAGCCATCTCTCACCTTTCAGGAGCTGCTCTCTCTCCTTTTCAGCATCAAAGCCCACAGGAAACATTGGCGGGGGGGGTTGCAATGCAGGTAACTTCATCAGCAGCACCTGGACCTTGGAGGAGCCCAGCCCTGGACCAAAGCACAGTTAGGCCTGACTGAATGAAGGCCAGCAGGACCAGCACTGCAATTTCTGACCCTCTATTAGCAACGCTAACAGAGCTGGATCTGGTCGCGTCCCTTGTCAGCAGCCTAGAGAGGCCAAGGGCTGCAAAGGGCCATAACTCAGATTTCTGCGGGGGGCCACAGTCCATACAGAGCAACCTGGGGATCTGCCGCTGCTGCTTGGGATCTGACGAGGCCGACACAGCCGAGGGGGCTTTGCCCCATCCCTCCAGGGCATCCCTCCCTAGCAGGATGCGGCCCCCCGAAGGGGCACTGAAGTGAGCCAGGCCCTCGGCCCCACGTCACTGCCCAGACTTACGACTCCAGAACCGCGTCACCGAGAGCTTCTGGCACGACCTTCCCCTCCTTGCCGGCCACCCTGCTGCCCACGTGCTGCCGCGACGGGGCCGGGCTGCTCGCAGGAGCGTCCGCCACGTCCCCGGCCGCATCCAGCTCCATGTCGCTGGTGCTCGGCGTCGGGCAGCCTCGGCTCGTGCCGCTCCCGAGGGAGACCTCCAGGCTGATCTCCTGCAGCTCCCCCAGCGCCTCCTCCACGCTCTGCCCCACGGCACCTTCCCGGGGCTCACAGCACGGGTGCCGCTGGCCTGCAAGCTCCCCGCTGCCAGGCAGGACCCGCTCCGGCACGGCCACAGTGGGAGCCGGGGGGCTGTTGTGGCCTTGGCCCCACAGGCCACCCAGCTCTTTCCCCCGTGCTGCGGGCTCCTGTGCCCCCCGTGTGCTTCGCCGGAGCCCAAAGAGTCTCCCGAGGAGCTGGAGCAGGGAGGGCCGGTTGGGAGCCGGGGCGGCCCTCGGGGCATCCATCCGCGCCAGCGCTGGGAGCGGGGCTGCAGGGACGGTCGGCGGCTCAACGGCTCGGAACCGGATTCGAATCGAACGGCCCCAAACCGCTTGGAACCCAGAGCCGGGGGCCGAACACGCGCAGCCCGGGGCCCCGGGGGGGAAGAGGGGCCCCGAAAGCCGAAGCCTCCCTCTGCCCGCCGTGACTCATTCCTGCGGCATCGCCACCCTCCACCACGGCTCAGCCTGGCCCTGAACTTCTGTAACGGCGAGAGAGGGTGGGAGGAAGGGGGGAGGCTCGTGAAAATGCGGGAGAACCCCACAAGCAATGCACAATTACGGCCAAAGAGAGAAAGCTAAAATATTACTTCTTCTGCAGGCGGCGGTGGAGCAAACGGCTTTTAAAATCGGCGTCTGCGTTTGCCATTGCAATGCGATACATACACGACAGCAACGGCAGAAACAGCAACGGCAGCAAACTCAGTGACCTGTTTCGGAGGGACTCCCTGCCACCCCTGTCACCAGGCCATTACGGCACATTTTCAAGGAGTGTTTTCCTAGGACAGCAATCTCAGTTAAGGGCATGATTTTTCTGCAGTGTTCCTGTGCCTGACAAAGCCGTGTTACAGCTGCGGTAACACCCGTATAAAGCTGCTTTTGCTGATGTAACGTATCGCTCACGGAGGCGCGCTGGTAAAAGTTCATTTTTGCCTCTACACTAGGAATTTCTTCTGGCTGGCTACGCTGGCTCTGCTAGTGCCCGTTCATCCTTGGCTCAGCTACCCCACAAGCTGCTGGCTGGAGGAAGGCTTTTTTCTCCCCAAATGCATCTAACACTGTCTTGTCATCATGACTGGTCGAAACCGAGAGATTCTCCCACCCCACAGCTGCATCCTCCCGTTTCTTTTCCTCTGCCGTCGCCAGCGCCTGGGAGGCCACCTGGTCGGCCAGCGCAAGGCACAGCTCCCGCAAAACACAGACCTCACCCCTTCTCCCCGCAAAAAGTGTACTTCCAAGGCAGTCCCTTGCTGGCACAGAGCGGGGGGTGCGAACGCGCAGCCGGCTGCAGCGCCCGTTCTAGCAGCAGCACAGATTTAGACTGCATTGAGCAATTTGTGAAACCACATCCTAAAATGCCATGTCAATTCTGAAATCAGAGGATCTTTCTCTGCGACTGCAAGTGTACGTCTCATTATTTACACCAGCCAAAGGCGGCTGCCTGTGCAAGCCGGCAACGTTTCTCACTAGCGTCAGTGATCAAAAAGCCAGTGTGGTAGAGCCAGCTGGGAATTTCTTCCCTATTGCCTTGACACCCTAAAAACACCGCAATAGCAAACCAGGCTGTCTCCGCACCAGCAGAGCCACACAGGATTTAGACCACCTATCAAATGATCTACATATTTAGTTGCCGCCATTATTTCTCGATGTTCACATTGGCCGTTCCCATAACAGAGCTAGAGCTTTCAAACTAATTTCCTGTTATCGCTGATATCTCCCCCTCTCTTTAACACCCCCAATAGCCATTTGCAAATGCATGGCAGTACCAACGTAAAAAGACTCCTGCAGTTTGAGTCCCAGCTGCCCACCTACAGAGCTCAGCCCCCGAAGCGGAGCTGCACAAGCTCTTTGTTTTATTTGCTGTGGGCACTGTGGAGTTGTCCAAGCCTTCTGCATGGTTATTTTCCATGGTTTTTGCTGCTAAATGTGATTAGAAGCAGCTACGAACACCATATATCTGATGCTCACCCAATAGCACGTTCCCAGCTCACTTCTACAGGCAAGCCACAGAGGTGTTATGCAACGTGCTTGAGGTAGAAGGGAAGTGGTTTGCAGGACTGCAAAGAAGATGAAGGTTTTTAGATGAGATCTCCTTTTGCAGAAGTTCTCACTAACATTGTTTTCTAATGAGGTAATGCTAATGATGAATGCTAAAGCTGAAATGGTGGGTACCGTCAGGGCGTTGCTGTGAACTCAGGGACATGGGCGTAATGCAGCTGCGAGAAGCACAGGCTTCATAATGGAACAGTCGGCATGTCCTGCTGTGTCCATGCTAGTATTTACCCTAAAACTTGACCTTACTGCTGTCACGCCAGCAGCTCTGCACAAGAACAGCCACCACCAGCACAAAGCAACAGGAGCACAGAGATAATGCAGCGACAGAGACAGTCGGACCCAGATGCCACCTGGGCAGAGACAAGCAACTACCATTGCTAAATTCACAGACAGAAATCACCCCAAGGTTCAGCGCAGACCTAAGGCTGTTTGCTAGGACCTCGAGGCCTCCTAGGACAAGGAGCTTCTCCGTGAGCATGTCACTGGTGTCCGGTGTCAGGCAGCATCTGCTCGTGCTGCTCCCAAGGGAGCCTTCCAGGCTGGTTTCCCCAGGATCTGCCTCCCCCTGGCTCTGCCCCCCGGCAGCCCAGTGCATCCTCCTGGGGCTCACAGCTCTGGGGCTGGCCTGTGAGCTTCCCTCGCTGCTGGCAGGCAGGATTTGGGACTTCTGGGAAAGAACCAGACACAGCCACTAATGAACCACTTAAGTCAAAGTTCCCAACCTCAGAAATCGCAAGGAGAAGGTGCAATGGGAGAGGGCAGCTCTGGAGCCAGAGCTGGACCCACTGCAGCCAGGGGCCCATTTTCTCTACTGAAACTCAGCTGACTAAGTCAGGGATTCAGAAATCCTTCTGTACAGCTTTCTGGGGCAGGGAACATCTGCTCACAGGGCATGTTGTCCCAGAAGACAAACAGTGCTCCTACCGTTGGACAGACAGGTAATTAGACAATTAGGAGTCAGGCATTTATACTGGCCCCAAACCTCCCTGACTTTTTCAGCTCAGACAGCAAAGTTCCCAGCAGTCTCCCAAGCTGCAAGGGGAAGAAAAAGCGGCTGGGACCAGCTTACTCCGCTGAACAACCACTTCCAGTAATGCTATCTTCCTGCCATTTCTCCAAGGTGAATCACTTCCTTTCTTGCAAAAAATCCTCTTGTTTTTTTCCTAAGCACATCTCAGTGGATTTCGAAATTCCTAGGTCAGTTGGTGTGAACTGTCTCTGCTGCCAGAAACACTTTTTTTCTGGCACAGCAACTCAGAAATTTCCTAACAGCGACCAGAAATGGTCTAAAGACTAACAGGCCTCCCGGCCTTACCTGCTGGGGAAACTCAGCAGAGTGCAAACCAGTCGTGTTAAGAAGCCGCAGGGATGTGAAAGGTACGAGCTCAGGAGATAATCCCAGAGGTTTGCAGTGACAGAAAGGCCATAAAATCACTGGGGAATCCCCAGAGGAGCCAAAGGCTCCGGGGGTGTCGCGGCGCGCAGGGCGCCGTGATGCACCTTGGCATCGCTCAGCACGGCGGGGCAGCCCCAGACCCCGCGCCCAGCGAGGCCTCCTGCGTTGCACGGCATCCCGCAGCTGGGCTCTGCCCCCGGCCTCACCCCAATTCCCCTCTAATCCCCCCAAGCAGCCTCTTTCGCTCAGCCCTCTCCGCCGGGCCCCCAGCGCTGGGGCGGCCCCCCCCCCCCCGCGGTGCACGGCGCTGCACGAAGCGGGAGCCCCGCGCCGCAGCCCCTTTCCCACGCTCCGGCCGGGGAAGGTGCCTCTAGAGGGAGCTGAGCCCTGCCCGGGTCCGCGTTTGCATCTATGGTCTGGGGTTGGGTTTCTAGTTTTTTTTTTTTTTTTCTTCTTCTTCTTTTCCTCCTCCTCCCCGTGTTCGCTTCCTTCCCCCGCGCCGCTGCGCTCCGGGGAGGAGGCAGGAAGGAGGCAGCGGGGATGGAGCAGCTCCCCGGAGGGATGCACTAGCGCCCCGGGACGCCCCGGCCCGCCTGGTCCCCGCCGGGACGCGGTGAGTAGCGGGGACCCCCCGGGACGCCCTTTCCCCGGGCCGTGGCTGCCGGGAGCCCCCGGGGTGCCAGCGGGCTCCGGGGCAGCGCAGGCAGGGCAGGAGGGGAGGGCAGAGCCGCAGGGCCGCATCCTGCACCGCCTGGGGTGCTGCACGCGTGCACAAGGTTAAAACACGCAGGGGAACCTTGCCGAGCGGCGCTGAGTTGTTCGCAATAGCTGGCTGCTGGGCCGAGGCCGACAGGTCTCACTCTGAGCTGGTTGTTGCCCCAAAGAGGGAATGTTGCCTCTTTTAAAAATATATTCTCCAGGTGTTTTTTTTTTTTTCCCCTTGGGAGGTCGTGCCCCAGCTGGCACCCCCACGCAAACACGTAGGGCTCAGGGGTTCAGGGCGGACAAGATGGTTTGAATTGCCAGTGGGAAAAGCTGCGCCTCGCTGAGGACCCTGGTGAGGTCTGTCTCGCCCCGCTCTGGGCTGGGATCTCGGACACGGGCATCGCACGTGTCACTTTGCAGAGACTTGTCCGCGCAGTTTCCCGCCCAGCAGCGCTGGGGCCCGCTGGGTCGTGAGCGCGCAGGCTGTGGTGGGACCCTGGCTGCGAGGTGCGAGTTCCCCTGGGCTTGCGGGCTGGCTTGACCCTGGTGGCTTACCCACCCCGGTGGATGTGGGTAAATACAAAACTGAGCAAACTCACTTGCTTGCTCTTCTAGTCCAGGCTGGGAAGAGCAGGGCCAATTCTGCACTGTCCACACGGGGATGGCAGCGGGGCCCAGGGATCCCATGGGATCTCTGCCTCAGAGAGGGCTAGATGCCAGACATGCCAGGGCAGGTGGCCCTCTGGTCCTGTGTCCACTTGCTTTGCATCCCGTGTAGGAGTCGCCCCCGTGCTCTGGTGCACGGGCCTGAGGCCAGGCCCAAACCGCCTTTCCCAGGGGATGCTCTGTGCATTTCCTGGTACCGGATCTTTGTAACATGTTGACGGGTGACTTCAGAGCCCTGTCAGAAGAGCCAGGCTTATTCACAGGGGTTGGGGCTGCTCCTGCTTGTTTCTGCAGATCCTCTCCCCTCCTGCAGCTTGCAAATCCACCTCCCTTCCTGGGCCAGTCCCACCCGTCCCCCCTGTGCCCAGGGCTCGGGCACTTTCCTTTGGAGAAAAGCTGGGGGAGGTGAAGTGAGGGGTATATCATGGGGACACACAGGAAACGTGCCAGAGACATTTAAGCGAAGGGAATGAGGGTGAAACAAAAAAACAGTGAGGCAAAGGTCCTTTTTACGAGGGACAAGGGACGGCTGAAAGGCTCCAGGAAGGCTGATTCTTTGCATGGCATGTGCTCGTTAATAAAGATAAGACTCCTGTGCCATCTCGGAGGTGTTGCTAAATCCACATCTGAAGTTCTGCCTGCTGCTTTTAACCCTTTATGTCCTGCAGCTGTGAAAAGTCAGGGTGGAGATGAATCTTTTAGCATCTGCTGAAAGTTAGACACTACTCCTAGTAACCCAGTATGATACTGGGGGCCTGCAGCTTCCCACAACCCCTCTCTTTAGCCCTGTCTCAAGCCCTGGCGAGACTTTACTTTCTGCAGCCTTGTGCTGTTTTTAAGTATATGGGCGTCCCATCCTCCTTCACACCCCTCCTTAATGCCTCCCAGCTCTCTCCTGCCATGATATTCTGGTAGCAAAGGGGGAATAGGGCAAATCAAAAGGGCATTGGGCTGTGAAGCAGGAGGAACGGGGGCAGCAGTGCTCTCGATACTGCCGTGAATGGGCTTTGACCCCCGGCAGAAACTGGAAGCAATCCTGTCTTGGGAGTTCATTAGGCTTGCAAAAGCAGGAGTTTTGGGGTCCTGGGGCAGCAGGGAGGTGCAGTCAGAACTCGGCCCGTTGTCACTGGGAACGGGCCGTGGGCTGGGAGTGTGCCCAGTTGCCTGGGACGAAGCTGCCAGGCCTGGGATGTGTGCTATGTGCGAGAGGGCCCAAGCGTCCCATGTTGCAAGGGAAGAGAGCGCTGCAAGAAACTAAATCGAGAAGGAAACTGAAAATGAAAGTTCCTCTTAAACGATGGCAGCAGACGCAGCCTGCCACACTCACTTCCTAAGGGTTTGGCCGACGGTAAGCGTGAAGAATCACGAGTCAGCTGCTTCTCAGGAACTGGACTCCTGAGGGCCTGTGCTCACCAGACCTCCCTCAGATCCAGCAGCCAGAGCCACATCAGAAAGACTCCCTGTTATTCATGGCTGAGGGCTGCATCGGGGCAGGGGGCTGATGTTAAACGGAGTCAGCTGCATGTACAGATGGAACTGTAAAAGCTCCAGAGGCAGTTCAGTTCTTTGGCTGGAAGAGTCCACATCCTACACGAGGCTAAGTGCAGTCTTACTGCAGTGTAGCAGCATGAGGTAGGGTGGGAATTCGTACCACTTTGGTTACCCGCTATATTCAGAGACCTGCCCTATGCCTGTTCTTGCTTCCTCTTGCAATGCACTGAGGCCTTCATGTGAAAGACGGACTGCAAGTTTAGCCTTGCTGAGCACTCTAGGAGGGCCTGGGGCTGGAGATGCTAGCGGAGGAAGTGAGAAAGGATTTCCTCTGTGGAGGAGGGGACGGGGGCATGTGCATCCGGTCCAAATACTCACTGAGCTGTCTCCACCGCGGTCCAGAGCAGAGACTACTAGCAAGGAGAGGAGCCGATCTGGAGGCTGGGTCTCTGCTGATCTGGGCAAGTGGGAGCCAGTTCTCCTTCCAGCTTTATTCTCAACCCCGACTGCCGATCCTCATCCTGTTTGCAGCTTTTCCTTGGTGTCCTTGGGGATGGAGATGTTTGATGGTGGGGAGGAAAAGGGAAGTCCTGTCCTGGGAGGCCTGTAGGAAAGAACAGCACCTCCATCTGTTTGTTACTAGGGCTCAGACTTTGTGAATGCAGATATGCAAATAAATGGTGGTTTCCTAAGCCATCCTGACAAATTTTGCATTTCTAGCCCCCCAGCCCCACCTTGACTGGAGACTGTACTTCACACAGCTGTTTATGGTCTCAATATGTTTGTTTTCTTTTTTTTCTGAATAAGCTTCAGTGTGGGATTGTAAGCTTGCACCACGTGCTGTGCTCCTAATCTTGATGTAGGTGGTTATTTCAGGTCATTAACCAGGTCATTACTGCTTTTTTGCCTAGGATATGATTTAAACTTTTGGGTATCAGTGTGTCTTCATGAATTTAAAGGTGGTACAAATCAGAATAGCACCATAGAAGACCTGCCAGTTTAGCCTCTTAGAAAGTCTGACCCAGGAGCGTGTACTGGCATGTTAAACAAAAGGCTAGGAACTGCGGTGATCTCTATCTAACCCTGACGTTTACCGTGTGGCCTCGCTTCCTTCCCTGCAAAAAGCAGGGGATGATGTCAGTGTGACTAGCAGAGGGATAAAGAAGCTGAGGAATGCAGTGAGAAATTTGCAGAGGCCTAAAACGCAGGTCTGGATTTAGGATGCCTCTGAAGTCTGGGGGCGGTTGGAACTCTGTATTTGGCTCTCATTTAATTTTCTTATTCTGAGTGGAGCTCAGAAGACATGAAGAACAGGGGAAATTAGAGCTTCTGGATGTAGAAAAATAGAGAACTCATAGAAGTTGTGGAAAACGAGTAGGAGGTGCTTGCAAAGAGACAGCACTGTCCCTGGGAGCGACACGAGGGAGCTGAGCAGCTCAGCGCGGTCACGGGTTGGTCTGTGCTTGCCATGCTCTGAAGTGTCGTGACTGCAGTTTGGGGGAGCTGCATTTTGTGGAGCTGCGGAACCCCATGGCACAGCTCCTGGACAGCTCTGCGGAAGTGCTGCCATCCAGGAGAGCCTTCCGGGTGCAGCTGGGGATCTCGGAGCCTTTTGTGTTACGATTTTGCTTTCACCCCAGCATGAAGCTGCTGCAGATGATGCTGTTGTATGGGCTGGGTGAGAGCCAACGCAGTCCCCATGGGACTTGCTGAGCAGGCTGGAGGAAGGCTGGCGGGTTTCCCGTGAGGGTGGGGAGATGATGAAGTGGGGTAAGGAGTGGGCATATTTTCTGGCATATTAATGGCTGCAAAGATCTTACTGAGAAGGGTCCGGAAGAGAGGAGAAATCTAGCCAAGGAACTTGGTTTGGCCAGGAATCAGGGAGAGAGTGTGCAGGGAAGGGAGGAGCCAGGGCACTTGCAGAAATAAAAGCAGGCAGCGTTTCTCCTCTGAGCCCTCGCCTTGGCCAAAGGGGCTTCCTAGTGCTGGCCTGAGAGGTGCATGAAGGAGCAAGAGGCTTCAAGTCTCCAGTTCTTTCCTCCTGTGTTGCTGCTGACTGGTCATAACCTGGTTCACTTATACTGTCTCTCACCACTCCAGGTAAAGCTGTTACTCCAAAGCATCTCTCTGCAATGGCCTCAGGGAACGACGGTGACCCACCAGGCGCCCGTGTACGCTGGGATGGTGATGGGCGCAGGCTGTCACAAGAGGTCAATTCAGGTAAAAAGTTTGCTGTGATATTTGGGGCTGGGGGAGGAACCATTTTCAGCTGATTCCCTTTTTTCCTGCTATGTTTCTTTGAAAAGAACACTTTTTTTCATACCTCCAGGGCCTTTTGCAAGACTGGGATAACAGGTCAGCACTGGATTAGTGCTGTGGGCAGCAAAGGGGACTTGAAAGGCATGGAGAGAAGAGTGTGCAGGGAGCTGTCAAAGACTGGGGGATGCTGGCAACTCTCTGTGTGGACAGGCTGAGGCAGGCATGGGGGCGGGTGCAGAAGGGAGCAGAGGTTTGGGCGTGAGGTGCATTGCCCCAGCTGGTTGCCTGATGTAGAACAGGTGCTTGGCATCATTTACTTTCCCTTCCATGAGCACAAGATAACCAAAGGTATGTGATGTTTAAAACATGCAGAAGAACATGCCTTGCTGAGCAATGCCTGGTCTCAGACAGTTGGTTTCAGTCTTGCTGCATCAGCTGCTGGATAAACTCAGGTCTCCAGTGTGTCTTGGCATAGCAGCAATGAAAAGTTATGGATCAAGAACAGCAAGAAGCATTACCTTCTGTTTCCCATGTGTGCAGAGCCCAGCAGACTGTGTAATTGCATTTCCCAGTAGTGGGCGAAACTGGGAACAGGGCCGAAAGAAACCTGGGAAAAACCTCAACTCCCATTTCATCCTAAAATGATAAAATGCCACTGCACAGAGAGCTTTTAAGCATGGGTGACTTCTTAACCTGTTTTGCAGGTGGACTTGTAAATAAGGCTGAGTCACTGCAGCTCTGTCAATACTGGAGATTAGAAGCTATACCTAACTGTTTATGCATTTGAGTTCAGATACAGCTCAGAGCTGTTTTATTGGCCTGATTATGTTACTTGTGCTGTAGTATTGCCTGCGCTCCTCTCCACCTAGGAGTACCATTTGTGCTGGATCCTGCATGAATACATCAGAGGAAAAAACACATCCCTCCCTTACCAAAGTCTATAAGGCATGAAAATAAATAAATTAGAGCAGTTGTTTACGTATGCTGATTTCCTGTTGAGGCCGATGAGATGCTGATGTGAAAAACAGTGAGAGGATCAGGCCCTAAACTCTAACCACACCATTGCACGGTCACACTTCCTGCACGTTTGCAAACACTTACTGGCAGCACTGGCATCCCTCTGCTTCTCAAAATTCAAGGGAGTCTGCCTGGAACTTGGAGGTGGGATCTCTATGCACCTCTTAGGACAGAAACCACATGGACTCCAGTGGAAGCAGAAATGTGCAGCTTCCACCAACATGTGCTATAGGATTACTGGGTGGAAGAGAGCTTTCATCAACAGATACTGAACCAGGTTTTCATTTAGGGCTCTATTTCTTTGTTTGTTTATCTTTGGATGCGGGAGAGAGTGAAGAGATTTATCTGCTACTCAAGGATTCATTCAAGTGTTGTTCTGAGCCCTTGTTCTGCCAGCTGTTACGTAGGGCATGAACAAGATGCTGCTGTTCCTGCCTAGGCTGGGTGGCAATTTGCACTTCTTCTGTTTTTAGAACATTATAGACAAAGGCAGAAGCTTCATATTCCTGGCAGTATGTGATGAAGAGGAGGAGCAACTTAGCTCATGGACAGTCATGCAAAGGGGAGCGAACATTGCAGAAGGAGGGGTGGGAGGCCCAGCACCAACAGTGCTTAACAGAGCTCAGGAAACAGGGTTCATGCTTCGGAAAAGTAACTCATTAACCTTCCCCTACTTCAATTCTCATCTGTAAAATGGGGGTGGTAGTGCTTCCCTGTTCAGACACATTGCCAGGGTACACACAAAGCTATGGGAATGGTATGTATAAGTGCACCGAGGTTCAGATCTGCGGGCCGCAGCTGAGCTCCCGTGGCAGTCCTCACACTTGCAGGCCATGCCGAATGCAGCTCAGTTCCCATGCATGAACAGAGGCTAGTCCAAATGACTTTGCATTTGCTTCACACTAAAAGTGTGCACCAAGACAGTAACTGCGGCTCAGCTGACCTGTGGGAACTTGTTAAAATGTTAATGAGTGTCAGGGCCATTGGACAGAACTAGACCCAGCTCTGGGCTGGAAAATCCTCATAGTCTTCTCTTTGTTCTCTCCCTCTCATTTTTCCCTTTTTCTTTTGATATACCAGTGATGAGAATATTGTTTGTGTGGTCATACTTAGCTCCTGTGTGGACCATGCTAGCTGGAATCCTAAAGCACTTTGTTAAGAAAGGTGTAAGTATTGCTATATCCATTTTTACTGCTAGGGAAATTGGGAGAGATTTGATGCAACTCTCTACAAGGATGTCGAGCGTGTCGGAGTTGTGCATGGAAACCCAGCCATCCCAACTCCCAGTTTGCAGTGTTAAAGTGGCAGCTGTTTTCTTCCTCAGGTTATCTGGGCTTTCTCATTTGTCTGTGTGTTTAATACTCACGTAACATACCTAGTGAGGATTAAGGCTTGCTCCTTAGTTGTTTATCTTCAGCTCTGGCCTTGATGTTGCATGTGAAGTGAAGTCATGAACTTATAAATAGTTGTTAAGGGATGTTGGTCACACATCTTGAGTGGCTCCATGTCTTCATCTCCAAGACCACCTGTGAAATGAGTAGAAAAAATATGACCTGCCTGTTTAAGTCTAGACTCTCGCAGATTCTGTAGAGCAACCAAAAATACTCGAACATGCTCTTCTCTTGTCTGATGCCTTTGCATTTCCTATCCCCAGCGCAAATAGGCATACAGCATTGGACTTCCCCATTGAACTGCATCTCCCATAGATATGGCTGCATGTGATTTACAGGAAAAAAATAGTCATCCTTAAGGCTGTGCTGGGGAATAACCCTGCTGTGGAACTGCCTTATGGCTCCTTTATCCTGGCCAGCGAAGGATGCTCCAAGGGCATCTTTTCTGAAAGACCTGGTGGAGCAGGGGGAGGCACATTGCCAGAGCTGGGATGCCACCCATCTGTGGGCATCCCCTTGAGCGCTGGGGCCAGCTTCCCTTTGCAGGCTGGTGGCTAAGCAAGCACTGGGGCAGCGAAGTACCAGAGCAAAACCATGCTGCAGCCCCCAGTCCCTACTGCAAGTCTGTAGCTCTGGGTGTGTTGCTGGGATGCCATTGAACAGCTTGTGTTTTCTCTGGCACTGAGCACTGCGGTGACTTGCTGGTAGCAGAGGAGTAATAGAGAAAATCAGACTTTTCTAAAGAAGTCCCTTGACAGTCAGGGACCTGTGCCCACACCTGTAACTGGAGGGGAAACATACACAAGAAAACAGCGTGTAGGAACATGAGAATTAAAGTAGGATCTGGACCAGAAATCTCCCTTATCAATTGATGAAGTTCCATCTTAAAACCAAGGGCATTTGCCTAATAGCTCTGCTGGGAGAAGCTCACTCCTCTTTTGGGTGGGAAAGGTATTTTCTCCAAAGAGCAGAATAGGAGGAAGGGCTTTGTGCTGTGCAGGTGCCTCCAGGGAAGGCAGTTTTTCATTTACCTGTCTAGAAGCTCTGATGGGGTGCAAGCTGGGCAGGATTATGCCAGCATGAGGCAGCATCAAGTTGATCAGCCTTTGGTCCTGGACGGCATTGCTAATGGCAGGCGATGGTTTTCACAGCCTGGCCCATTGGAAGCGAACCCAAATCCAGTCACGCAGCCGCTGCTCGTCCCACGCTTGAATTGCAACTAGCATGAGGTGAAGCTGAGCTTCCCCTAGAGGCAGAAAGCTCCAGAGACCATTCCTGATCCCCTGAGCTGTCTTCTCCCTTTGGATACAGGTTGAAAGGCAGATCTTAAACAACTGCCAAGATGTTTAAGATCTCAAGACACAGGAAATAAAGGTATTAGAAGCGAGGTTGTCTCAAACTTCTGGCCTGGCTCAAATCGTGCTTAAACCTGTGTGAAGTCAAGAGCACCTCTGCTGGCGTCCTGGCGTGTCGGGATTCTCTGGCGGCCTGTCCCCCTTGGAGCTGGTGGATCTGTGAGTGCACAAGTGCTGCCTTGGCACCTTGCGGGCTGCCAGTTGCTGCTTCCAGGCTGGATATCAACCTCTGTGCAAACAGATGCACCTCTTAGTGTAGTTATTGCCTATCTCCTGAGCTCCAAAGGGATGCTGCCAGGTTACATCTGTCATTATTACAGTCTACAGCAGGGCTATTTAATTTAGTTGTAACAAGGTCTGATGGATATCTCTGCTGAGGCCTGCCAGTTTCTACCATAGTGCAGCTGCTCCCTGAGAGACAGGAGCAGTGAGAAATAAAGGATCTTGCACAGAAATGCAGATGTTACCCAGGCCTTGACCGGTCTCAAACATGCAAGGTTATTGATGGTGTGAATCCAGGCAAGACACTGCTGTTGGGAGTAGGTGTGGTCCAGATGCCGAGAGTGCGGTGGGGAACGGAGCAGGTTCTCCCTTGCCGGGCGGGTGTTTCATCCCGTGCTGCAGTGCCGAGCAGCCTGTGAGCACCTTAATGCAGCCCCCAGGATCCCACACAGCGCAAAGATCCCAGCAGAGCTCCAAACCACTTTCCCCCACTCCGCTGTGGGCACTGGGATCCACAAGGCAAATCTTGATCCAGAGCCTCTTTCTTTGAGCAGGAGAGACACTGAGATGGTACCAGTAGGTTCATGGATAGGTTAGCATTTGGGGGAAAGAGATGTATATTCTTCCGTCCTTGTGTTACTAAAAGTAACACCCGGGGTTATCAAAAACAGGAATTTTTTTGTACTCGTTTCCTCTTTTGTTCCTGTAGTTTGTTTACTTGCTGCCTCTCACTGAAACTGTGAGTCAGTCGGTTTCGTTTTCTGGCTCTCGGTGGAGCGCTGGAGCGCTCGCAGGCGCCGCGTCCGGCTCCTCCATAAGGTGGGATTTGTTTACCGCCAAATAAACCTGTTCCTGCAAAACAAAAAACCAATCCCCTGAAAACACAGCGAGCAGGGCTTGTCATTTCCCTTCACCTTTATTTACACAACCCGAACTCTGTGTAATCTGACTCTCCGCACGACAGGTCCCCTCCTGCAGCCCATGTGGGGCCAGGCCATGTCCCTGGAGTCATATATGGGTCACGTAGATGTGGCTATCCCGGAAAAATTCTGCTGTGACTGGCATGGCACGTTTTGGATACTTGCAGGGGTTTACGGGGTTTTACAGGACAGCTGTATCTGTGCTAGGCCAGATCCGCACGTCCCTGCTCTGGGACGCAGCTCGGGCAGGAGCATCTCTGAGCTGGAAATGCAGTTCGCAGCTGCAGGGTCGGGCTGGCTGGGGCTGTCGGTGCTGGGGGGTGGATATACTGGGATGCTGGGAAAGGGGCTTTAGTTGGGCTTGCTGAAATAAGCTGCATCGCTGTTAGAGAGCAATGCTGGCAGAGATCTGCAGATATCTTTATAGTGGTGGAGTGATTTCAGTACAGCGTATTTCTGAAGCAATCACTATTTCTGTACCAAAAACATTTCTGGACGAGGCCTGAACTCTGACTAGGCTGTACTGCAGTAACGGGTGCCTGGGGTCAGGGACTCGCCGTGTGTTTTCAAGCCATAGCCACGTTACCAGCACATCTTGCAGGATGATCGCCCAAGGCACGGGGTCTGCAGGGCCCTGCTCTTCCGACATTCCCGTGAGTAGCTAGTTTATTTAAGGGACCTGGGCCCAGTGCTTTGCACCCTGTTTAATGTCTGTGAAACATGAGGTCTCCAGCCTGTATGGGGATACCCTGTCAGAGGGCAGGGCTCTCATATGTCCATGCTATTTCTGTCTTCTATGACTTTTGCATCATGGATAAGAAACCAGGAAAAACTGCATTAATTTCCCAGTCCCAGAACTGATTCCTCGACTCCTGCGAGGTGACGTAGCTGGGCTGCCGACCGGTTGGGAGCCTGGGCTCTAGGCCAGGTTGCTCCTCGAGCCAGGCTGCACTCCCTAGGCCTGCAGTAACTGTGACCTCTAATCAAAGAAGTCGCATGACAGCCTAAGTACTTTCCCCAGGACCTATGTAATAAGCATGATAAGGTGTCCATCACCATGGTATGTAGGGGACTGAAACACCTAGCTGGGCCTTTCCCTTCCCTGTTGCAGCACATAGCGGTGTGGGCACAGGGGGAACGCTGCCTGCTCGTCCGTGCTGCGGCGTTTGCCCTTGTGCCCTCCGCGCGTGGTTTCCAGACAGTCACAGGTTTGTTGACGCCAGATGCTGGTTCCTTCTGACTCACTTCCTGCTTGTGCGCGGAGCCAGGTCTGTTTTCGCGCGCTGTCAGAGCCGGGTTACATTGCTGCACGGGCGCGTTCCCCCGCTGAACCCTGAATACCTGGCGTGCCAAGCCTCGGTTGTTTATGAGAGCGAGGGGAGGAAGCCGCGGTGCCCAGAAACAACCCCAGCCTCACCCACAACAGCCCCAGCTCGGCCCCTGCCCCGGCTGCAGCCTCCTACCCCCGCGTGCTGCGCCCTGCCAGGGGCTTATTGCTTCCACAGGTATTTGTTATCAAAGCAGGGGATTTGGGTGTCCGCTCACGCAGAGCGGCGACGGACGGCTGTGTTGGAGGAGGAGCAGATATTCTGTCCTTCCTCATCACCTGGCTGTTTATGTGCTTTCAAGGAGCCGGATGGAGAGTCACCTCTCTGGGGCTCACAGTTTACTTCAAAAGCTCGCCTCCTTTCTGTCCCAGCCACGGGCCATGCAGAAGTCACAGACCCAGCCCTGTCATTGCTGCTGCCAGGCTGATGGGTGTATGTGAGACTGACAGCGTGTAATCGAATCGGCAAGATATCTTAAAATGACCAGTGTTACTTCTACTTGCCACATCATTGCTGATACCTTGCAAAAATTCCCTGTGGGACTCACAGGGGCACGATCATGGGAGATATTTAAAAAGAAGAGCAGATTGTTAGGAATTATCCCGTAGGAAACAACCCTGCATTGTCTGCTGGGGAATGATGGGCTGCACTGGATTGAGCCTTGCCTCCAGTTTGTTTGGATCTGAAAATGTTTGTGCTGAGGTGTTCCCTTACCAAGAGGTGGTGTCACATGAAAAGAGCTGCCAAGTGCAAGCATTTGAACATCTGGTTTGTTTTATGACAGTCCTAGGACTGTGTCTTGCCAAAAATGGATCCAAAATGTAGGCCTTTGCCCCTAAAAATCAAGAATAGCTCTCAAAAAGCTCAGTTTGAAGCCAATTTATGTTGGATTCTGTTTGTTTTACCTTCTGCTGTTCAAATGTTTAGAGCTATGATCCCCAAGCATTGCTCTGCAACTGCAAGGGGAGAAATACTGGTAGTCTTAGCTGCAGTTCTCACATGTCCTGGTGACTTCCAAAATGCCACCAAGTTTTGCAGCTGAGCCCTGGCAGAAGGGTCTTGCCAGCTGATGAGAGCCGCAACTGCCTGAAACGTGAGCACTCTTTGGGCGTTCACGTGGGGAGAGAGGGGCCGGGGGGCAAGACGTGGGGTTGCACAGCGAGGGGAAGGATGCAGATCTCTCTGGGGAAGGGTGTGTGAAATCTGTGGGGATGGGAGGGGTCCCGTTGCCCTGCAGAGCGTGGGGAAGTCTAAGAGCAGGTGCAGAGTCTGGCTGCGAGGATGCTGGGTAGGGGGAGCTTGCACTAAATTAGCTTGCCTCGTTAGCCTGCAGAAGGAAGGCAGCAAAGGGAGAGGAGGACCACCAAGGATACACAGGGAGTTAAGAGCTGGTTAAGCAGAGGGCCAATGTTAGTATAAACAGCACAAATTTAGGCTGGAAATGAAGGAATGGTCTCCCTCCGACCTGGGGAAGGGGTGGGGAGACGAGCTGCTCACTGGACTTTGCCCCTTGTCTGTCTCTCAGAAGACCAGGTGGCTGAGCAGACCGAGGAGGTGTTTCGGAGCTATGCCTTCCACCGCTACCAACAGGAGAGAGAAGAGAGAGGGGAGGAAGTGCCCATGGACCCAGAGATTGCGGAGATTCAGCAGGAGCCAAGCAGGTAAAACCCTGATACTCACTCTACTGCACATCCCTAAACCCCATCCCGAGCCAGGCTCTGTAATGGACCCGTCACTCCATCCTGCTTACCGGCCTTGCTCTCTTATGCCGTCTCCTCTCTTGGCAGCACGGGGAGCCTGGTGGGAAGACGCCTGGCCATCATCGGCGACGACATTAATGAGCGGTACGACGCGGAGTTTCGCTGCATGCTGAAATCCTTGCAGCCCACCAAGGAAAACGCCTACGAGTACTTCACCAGGATAGCCTCCAGGTAAGGCTGCCAGCTCCCCTGGTGCGGGCAGGACACCTTCTCCTGTAGGAAGCCAGAAGGAAAGGTGAGACTGTGGGCAATACATAAAGCAAAGTGTCCAGCTAGTCTGTTTAAAACCTTGCCACCAACCTAGAGCAACTGCCCTCCAAGCTCTGCCCCAGCACTCGGACTCTGCTGGTCAATTCAAGCTTCATCCCCTGCCCTTCAGTCAAGCTTCAAAGTTCACCAGTTGTTTTCTGCCTGTCTGCTCTTGCTCCTGCTGCTGCACACTGTTTGGACAGTCTTCACATGGAAATCGTCTTGGCTGCACAGCAGCAGTCCTTGCACAAGCTGATTGGGGTCAGAAAGTTTGGGGGACATGGCTGGAAAATATGACTTTGCACATCAGTAGCCAAGCGAGAGTCCCAGTTGTCCTTCAGGGATAAAACCAGTCTTGGACGAAGACAGACCTGCTGCCATTCCCACTGGCGCTTGCTTACTAGCTAGGAATTCCTGATGGTTCAGGCTTTCCAGAGGCACAAAGCAAAGGTGGCTGCAGGGAGGTGGGGCAGGTACTCGCTCTCCTTGGCACTGTCCGCTGAGAACAGGATCAGACTAACTCAGGATGCAGTATCACGCAGAGCCTGCAGCTGTCTAGCGTGGGTGATGCCTGCCCAGCTTTCTCACTCAAAGCACAGCTACAGGGTGAAGGCAAAGAGAGAAGTTTTTGCCCTGATCGTGCGAGGCATAGGCTTGGATCTGTGTCTTGAGCAGGTTCACACCGGTTCCATCGAGGTGGCTCTGGAAGGTCAAACTGTGCTCCGGGGGGTTTAATTCTCGCCTCCATCTCTGCGTTTTGTCTGTAGGGAAACTGAGAGACTGTGAACATTAAATGGTTTGCCCAGGGTCATGAAGAAAACCTCTGGCAGTGCTAGGAGAGAAACCTGGGTCTCTGGGTTCCCAGCGTGGCACCCTGGGCCCGAGCCCTCGCTGCTCCTCTGAGCATGCCTGGCTCTGACGCAGACCCGTCCCCGTGCACACTCTGCTCGGTGTATGTTGTCTAACTGCCTCTCTTCTGTCCTTTTCCTGCTCCCCTGTCCTTGGGAAGCCATGCTGCGCTGTTTTCACCGCTTTGCCACCCTGAGGCGGTTAACGCACCGCAAACAGGTAAATTAACCTCTGTCCCTCTCTTTGTGCCACCTGTTTCGTTGTTGTTCCTTCCCCAGGCTTTAACTTCCCTCCCCCTGTGCAACATGTACTTTGATGACAGCTCCACGCATAGGCTCTGCACAGAGGACAGTTCCCTTCAGCTTTGCAGACAGGAACAGCTGTGATAAGGCACCAGATTAAAACATAGGGCCTGAGTCTAGTCTTTCTTTTTTTTTCTTCTTCTTGCTTGCCTTACTGGAAAACAGGGGGGGAAAAAATTTCAAAAATTTGTCTAGCTAAATCTGTGCAAGACCAGCACCTAGTGATGCAGTTTGTGCCCATAGCAACCCAAACCTGGATCCAGAGCAATAGGTATCAGCAAGGCTCATTTGGGAGGCCCCTTGGCCCATGGAAGCATCAGTCCAAAGCAAGATCAGGTTTTGGCCCTGGAGGGCTTTGTCTATGTTGGAAAAGGGAAAATCCTGTTCTACACACTTGGGCCCTATATTTAAACTTCCTAACCTCTGGGTATGATTGCACAAGCCAGGGATGCTTTGGGACAGGTGGATTTTAGTTCCTGCTCCTGGTTACACGTGTAGCAGCTATGAACATGCTGTAGTCCATGGCCTGATGGCTTAAACTGGCGCCGATTCCTGCTTAACTTGTTATAATACCCTTGTCCATGAAAACATGGGTAGCTCAGGAGCTACTCCACAGGCAGCTGATGTGCCTTGCAGATTCAGGCAGGGATCTGATGGAAAAGCAGGATGGATGGGAGGGTGGCAGGACCACAAAAGCCACCCCAAAGCTTCCATTCTAGTTATTTGGTGATAGTAGCTGTATAGACAACATTTGGAGATTTCCTTTTTCCTAGGATAGCTCTAACCCACCTAACTGAGGCAAACAGTGGTTGTGACTGAGACTATGCTTGTTCTGCTCTGAAAGCACGGCCTGGTTATTCATGACCATTTGTTGCTTAGCCACAAAATCACTACTTTGTCGGTGTGGCTGAGGTGCACCTCAAGGGCCAGTGCAGCATCCCAGGCCCTGCTTTGCAGCCAGCACTGCCCCAGAGCCAGCAGCCTGGGCAATGTAGGGATGGACGGCCGATGGAGGTCCAAGCCAGCTACGGCAAGGTTTTCTTTCCAGATGTGTTACTTAAGCAGACCATCATCTTTGTTTCAGCTTGTTCGAGAGTGGC
The DNA here is from genome assembly GCF_036417845.1 of Apteryx mantelli. Taxonomy (NCBI): domain Eukaryota; kingdom Metazoa; phylum Chordata; class Aves; order Apterygiformes; family Apterygidae; genus Apteryx; species Apteryx mantelli. Next base: position 7,499,906 of record NC_090002.1, read on the forward strand.
ATTAACTGGGGCCGGGTGATTGCACTGCTGGGCTTTGGCTACCGCATGGCCATCCACGTCTATCAGCATGGCATAACAGGTTTCCTCCGCCGGATTGCCCGCTACGTTGCGGAGTTCATGCTCCGGAACCGCATTGCCCAGTGGATCGCCCAGCAGGGAGGATGGGTGAGTGAGCTGGGGCACAGGCTGTCCCAGGGAAATTCAGGGGCAAGGGGAGCCACCTGGTGAAAAGTACAGGCCAAGGACTACGATAATGCTGGGGTTGGTGGGATTACGCTGATGTGAGCAGAGCAGAAACCTGGCCCAGGCAGAGTGCAGGTGCGTTTAATGGATCTTCTGATAACTCTCTGTTTCCTGTCAGGTGGCTGCACTCGATCTGGACAATGTTTACATGAAGTATATGCTGGCGGTGGTGGCCCTGGTCATGGTGGGGCATTTAGTGGTACGACGCTTCTTCAGGCCCTGACGCAGGGACAGAGGCTGGGGGGTCTGGCCAAGCTCTCTCTCAAATCTCTGCTCTGCAATAACGACGTCTCCCAAGAGGGGAGGATTCAAGGAACCTCCGAGAGAGAGAGCAGCTTGGACCTATGACCCTTCCACCACAGGGCGCAGGGTCTCTACCATTCATGGAAGCACCACCAGGAGCTACGGAGAGAGGCAGCAAGGGGGGAGGTTTGACTTTGTCATCTGTTTTATGCCTCACTTAGCTGCTGAGAAAAGAGCATCATTGTGACACTCCTAGCATGCAGCACTGAGACAGGAGAACAGGTTCCTCTGGCATAGAGACTGGAGGAATGAATGGGTTATGATAATGCTTCTGTATGTGTGTGTATATGTGTGTGCATGTGTGTGTCTTGTCCACTCTGTGCTGTTCTCAAGAGCACTCCTTGGGGCAGGTGCAGAGCTGATGCGTTTGCTGATGGCACTAGCCCAGACTGTGCCTACATTTGAAGAGGGTTTGCAGCCTTGGTTGCTGCAATTCTTGTTTGCAAGTCACCGGAGGGGCAAACCATCATTAGAAAACCTGTGGGGGGGTTGCCTTCACCTTCCCTCTGCTCCTGAGCCCAAATACTTAACCAACAACCCTGCCCCTTTCGAAAGAAACACATTGACTACCTGTCATCCGAGTCGATGGTAATATCTGGCAACGCTGGCAGGCAGGTTTTCCACAACCTGAACCTGGAGACCTGCAGCTCTCCCATGGCTAACGCAGGTACTGGGGCTGCATTGCCTGCTCCTCAGCCCTCCTGCAAGTTCAAAGGCTGCATGCCAGCAGGCCTAAGAAGCACCAGCAGGTCTTCAAACACTAAAAAGCTGTGGAGTGACTAACAGCCAGTACAGGCAACACATCTTCCCTCTGGTTCTGCTGGGTGCTTCCCTCCAGCAGACTTGTGCACGGGCAAAAGAGCAGTCCAGGCAGGACCAGTTGGCCTCCCTCGCTGTCAGCAGGAGGCACTGGAATTACATCCAATCCCTCCATCAGCTCTTTGCCTTTTGAACTCGGCTGGGCTGGATGATCCAGGCATGCGCTGTTTAAGCTCAGGGCTGCAGTGTCCAAGCTGCATAGACAGCAGGGCATAGCACGCTGCCCCTTCTGTGGATGGTTTCTTTGGCAAGTGACTTGACCTTGTCCTGTTCATGACTGATGCTTAAACATGACTTTTGGGGAGGGAGGGAAGCAGGTGCCCCTCTCCCATCCCAAATCTTTATGACTTTTGCAAAAGAGGGGGAAAGTCCCAGTGTGGACCGTGTGGTTCAGCTCTGTCTATTCTTCTTACTCCAGGGACTGTGTAAGGCTTGAAACTGTGACTGGCTCTGTCTAAGCCAAACTCGCCCTATTCCAGCACCCCTATGCTCCTAAAGCAGTTTGGCCTGCTAGGGGGACCTTGGAGGTAGGATGCCTCCTCTCCAAATGCAGACAGAGCCCTTCTAGCCTGGATCTGGGCAAATGGGACTAGCAGTAACATAACCCTAAACAGGCTGAGCTCTCCTGCCCTTGGGGGCCTTGCCTGGTTTTCCTGCTGCAGAGAGGGCTGGGGGGTCACAACTGACACTGCTCTGTGACTGTCTCTGTGGCATGGGGATCACCAAACCAGGGCAGAGCCAGTCCCACCTGCATCCTGCCTGGTGACACCTGCTATGTGAGAGCCCAAGGGCAACGGGGGGGGGTTTCTGAGAGATCTTGAGAGCAGCCCGTCTGCCCCACTGTAACAAAGGCATTCCTGATAGACATTTGTCTAATCTGTTTTTAAAAACCTCCAATATTGCCTCTGCATATCACTGATTCCTACCTTAATCTTTACCTTCAGAAAGATTTTTCCTCAATGTCTATCCCTTGCTTCAGCTTAAGCTTGTTACTCCATGTCCTGTCCAAGCCCAGTGACAGGACAGCTTATTTCCTTTTTCTTTGCAGCTGCAGAGGCTTAGTGGGACCAGCCATAATTTATCATTTATCATGTCCCTCACGTTCCTGTCCATTTTTAACCTAAGAGTTACAAACTTTCCAGCCTCTTTCTGCATCAGGGTCTTTCTGTGCTTATCTTTTTGACCCTGACTGTTTCTGCAGTATCCGTTTTCCTGGTGGAGTGCCCCCGGCTGTGCTCACTAGAAAGGCATTAAAATATTTGCTATAATATTCCTCTTCTATATATCGCTTTGTTTTGGTTGCTTTCTGAGTTACACCTTTGTGCTGAGCAGCACAAATCTCCAGTGGATTGTCTGTGCCCAGGTTTTGCAGTTGTGCTGATACTCTTCAAGTAGTAAAGCGCCCACGTATTTCACTCGCCTCCTTACAAGTGCATTACTTTGCATTTATCCACACACAGCTTCATTTACCATCATGCTGCCTGTTCAACTGTCTTTAGCAGGTCTTGAGATTTCCTGACTCTTCTCTGGTTTGAACTTGTCTATGTAACTTAGTGTCATCTATAGAGTTTACCGTCACCACAGCTTACCTTCTCTTCCGGGTGAAAACACCACCAGATGGAGCCTTTTTGCCACAATGAAAGTGAACTGCTAGTTGTTATTTTCCTTTTCTCTTAATCAGTCACATTATACACATGCCACTGTCCTCTAGGCTAGCTGTTTTCTTCAGTCATGTCTCCAGCAGGACTTTGTCAGAGGTCTTTGGAAAGAAAAAAAAAGAGAAGTACATCAGCATGTCCTTTCATTCACTACTTTACTGACACACTCCAAGAACTCTAACAGTTTGGAGGAAACTTCTGGTCACACGGAAAGCCATGCTGCTTGTAACTTATTGTCATCTTCCAGACGAGATGTTTCACCTTGCTAACCAAATTCAGATGTAAGGCTAGCAGACTTTAAAAAAAAAAAAAAAAAAAAAAAAAAAAGGACATTTTTCAGCCTTATGGTAGATGATCAAGCCTTGGTAAAGTCTGTGATACCAGAACCAAGAAGGAAACTTTAAAAACAGGTGCTGTAACAAAGGAGAGGTTCTATTTTTAACTATTTTCTCAGGGGATTTGCAGGGAGGATTGTCTCAGGATATCAGCATGTTGTCTTGCTCTGCTCTCATCTCTCCTAACCTCAGTGGACAACCTTCCCTGGCACTGGTTTCCAAGTAGAGAAAAGCTTGAGCTGGGAATGTGAATGGGGTGACTGGTCTGTAGTACTGTGTCCTGTCACTGGATGGCATCAGCACTGCAGATAAAGCCACCCAGGTGCTGGCTCCCAGGAGCAGAACTCCCACTGAAGGAGCAACCTTGGTGCAGGTCCCCCTCTGCCCAGGTGACCTTGGTGCTCATCAGCTGTGGGATCTATCACTCTGAGCTGGCTTGTGCTGTGCTCTGACGCACAGCAAAGGGAATATCACTGGGTTTGTATCTGACTGCTGTTTGGGAACATACCAGGTGCTTCGGGGCATCAGGAACAGGCTAAAAGCAGGGTCTTCCCCTCTGGATTTGCTGGGCGCAAGGCAGACTAACATGAGAGGGTCTGGCCCTCCCCAGAAGTTGAGGCTGTCTGTAGGAGTTGGTGGGCCCTTTCTAGAGGGCCACAGCAGGTATGTGCTTAGAAGCCCCACTCAGCAGAGTTCAGGCAGGGGCCTGGACAAGGTACTTTAGGCCACCTTGACTATATGCAGAAGGCTTTTGCTTCTTGGAATGGAGCCAGCAGCTGCTTTTACAAAAAAGTGTTTCTGCTACAGAAATAAAAGCTCTAGAAAAAATAGGTTCTTAGAATAATCCCAGACTTTCCTCACAGGGCCAAATCAGCTGATTTATTCTGATGGGATAAAGACCTGATCAACTACAATATTTTTAACCAGCTTAGTTTAACTGCCAACCCAGTCACATATTGCACTTGTACAAAAACTAGACCATCTGATGCACTGAATAGCAGGGGTCTCCTGTTGTCACCTTCCCAGCCACCGTGGTGCTACTGGGGCATGTCTGCCCCTGCGGCTTTGGCTTGTTCCCCTGGTAAGCAAGGGAAACAGCAGCAGGCAACCCTCAACTGGAAAATGAGGGCAGGAGATGAGGAGAAGGCTCTGCCATGGTTGTTCACAAGGAGAGGATAACCCCAGATTGTTCACAAGAATCACTTAGGTTGGAAGGAAAGTGCACCCCCACTTAGAGCAAGGCTGGCTAAAGCCACTAAAGGGTTTGGTGGACAGTTGCTGAGCAGGCATGCCATTTTGCTAGGATTGGTGACCAAGCCGGGGTTGCATTTGAGGAAGGACTGGCTCTCTGGGATGCTCAGAGCTTAGCTACACACACTGGTACCAGCATCTACCCAGTTTGCTCACTGGGTAGGGAGAGGAACCGAAGGCTTGTGCTATTTCCTTTCTCTCCCCGCTCCCAGGATCCATTGCATGAGGTGGATTCGGTATCCTGGTGCCCAGTGAAGGCCAGGATATATTGCAGCAGAGAGGTGTGTGGGTGGTGCCAGTCTCCAGGTCTCTGCCCTGGAAGGGCTGTAAATGGATGCAAGTCAGGGCAGCTGATAGTAGCCCCACTCAAGGCCACATGCCTGCACTGTTCCTTGTACCTCTCCCTGCTGAGCCCCTACATGTCAAGGATTGCAGGGAGAAAAAGGGGAATTCCTTTCAGCTTAGAATTTCTCTGCGCCAGCAGCTACCCCAGAAGAGGTGTAAGAGAAACAAAGTGCAGGGAGGTGTCCAGAGAACTCCTGGTTCAAGTAGAAGTGTGTGAGATTTGAGGGAGGCAGGGGGATTAATTCAGAAGGCTATAATCATGGGAGGCAGGGGGATTAATTCAGAAGGCTATAATCATTGCATAGAAAAGGGATGAGAGTCTGAAGGGTCTCATTTACTGAGCCTACTTGAGGTCATTTTATACCCCACCCGCTCCCAGCTCTTTCTTCCTGGATGGAGGAAGCTGTTTGAGCCAAGAGTTTACTTGTCTGAACCCCCCTTCCCTTTTTATCCATTTTGCATGCTGTGAGACAGAAGAGCCAAGCCCTCCCTGCCAAACACTGGCTGCATTGGAGCTCTGGCTGGTAGGGGCCAGCGTTGCTCAAGAGAGACAAGTCTCGTAGTGGTCAGGAGTGGTGGCAGCCTCTGTGAAGCTCTGAGTGTGTAACAGGTTTTACATGTATACTTGAAGTCACACTGTCACTATTAACTCTGGTTCTGCCTTGCTTTTTGTCATAGCATCAAAGTGTGTGGTGTTCCACACAGCTCATTCCCCAACCCCTTTCTGTTCTCCTCCAGCAAGTCCTGGTCTCTCCCAGCCCTGCAGGAAGAGGACAGGGTACATGATGGAGCAATAAACCATGCTTTGCACTGACTCCGGAGGGGAGGGACTGATAAACACCTTTCCTTTCCAGAAGGAGGAGGAGAGGAAGGAGGCAGACTGGAGACCACTGGTGGTCCCAGTGGTGACGGGGAGAGGGCGAAGGAGCTCTGTCTACGGGACAGTTCTCCCCCTGGGCAAGCCATCTTTAAACAGCAGGCAAGGGGGCTGTGTGGAACATAGTAGGTTGCTTTTACCAGAAGAAAGTTTCTTTCACAAATAATTCTGTTTTAAAATGATGTAATATATATATATTTGAAAATAAAAAGGTACATGCAGTGCAAGCTCTTCTCCTGGCTGTGCTGAGGGTTTTCTTCCAGGAGATATGCTCCTTTGCAGGGTGTCCTATAGTTAGCTCTTGGCTGCATCATAAGTTCCACTGCACAAATTTGCACAAGCTACTTAGTCTCAGCCTCAGTTTCCTCATTAGTATATGGATACCTTCTTATGCCTCTTCCAGCTGAGGAGCAAGAGGGAGAGAGAGATTTGCTCCTGAACCTTGGCGTGCCATCTCAGAGAGATGGCGTCCTGACAGCTGATGCTGCAGGAATGAAGAAGAGACAGTTATAGAAATCTGCTGTCCCATCAGCTGCTGAACCTGCCCAGAAGTTAAGGATATTATCTCTGATGTGTCCACATTTCCCTGGCAGGAGGCAACAAGAATAGGAAATTGCAAAAGAAAAATCCATTACAGAGGCAGACAACAGGGTTCTCAACTGCCATAAAATACTCCAGCAAAGGAAAGGGCCTATGTGTTCTTATCGGAGACAAGTCCAACATACACAAGACAGGGAGGTAGGTGCTACCACCTTCCTAGATCAGAAGGATTAGGATGACAGCAGTACCAGCTGCTGGCTAACTGTTCTCACCAATTGCACAGAGAAGCTGCACCACTAAGCAGAACTACAGCTGGCACAGAGATGGGCAACTAGGGCTTCAGTACTTCTGCAATAGTCACTGCTTGCCCTAGACTGCCTTTCCCAAGTACCAGCCCAGATCCCTAGGCTATGCTGATTTTAACCCCTCTTTTTTCACATGCCAAGACAGTATACATCCCCATACCAAGCTGTCCTACAAAAGACCTTGTTCTCTTTCCTGTACCACTCTCTATTGCTCAGAGACAAACTTTGCCATTTACCTGATTTTCACCACTCACAGGGCTAGCCTGGATGCCAGCTTCCCCCAGTTCTTCCTACTGGGGCTGCAGGGCTCCAGCAGTGTCCATAATGGGTAAGAGCAAGCAAGGGATACTGAGGAGGCTGTGATGCCCTAACACCACTCCACAGGGTATGACAGGTGGGGCTGTGTGCCTTGTTAATGAGCACATGCTTCACTAATGAGTGCTAACACATCCCACCTGTGCTAACTGCCACCCAGTCATCCCAGCCTGCAGCCACTTCTGCTAATACCACCCCATCTCTGGAGCAGAACACACAGCATCACTACATCCCCCACATTTGGGTTGGGAGAAACCTCCTCCTGGAGCATGAGTTTCTTGGTTGCTGGTTGCGATGAGAGAAACCGAGCTGATGAACACACCGCATCCTTCCAGTTTTCCTTGATAGAGATCTGTTGTACTGGTTAAAAAAAGTAAGGGGGTGGGGGATGGCAGGATTTACAGAGTTACTGTAGGACTGCAGTATAACAGAGGTAGCTTTTCAGTAGGGATGGCTCTACCTTGTCAGCAGGCAGAACAGCACAGCTGTCATCTTTCAACCAATTTAGCAATGAATCCAAGTGACTCAACAACTCCCATCCCATGTCATTGCAAACAAGTCTATCTATCCATCAGAGCAATGGCATTTTCATTCCATTACCCTTCACTCACCCTAGGAGCCTAGGATTTCTATCTCTGAATGCCAGTCTGTTAAAATAAAGGATGAGAGGCCAAGGGCAGAGCATGCTAAGGGATGACGCCTGCTGGGATGATCTGGGACCAGAAGGTGCTGGAGAGCCTGAACCCAGGCCATGCCCCTTTTCTGCAGAATTAATCCTGGGGAATGTGTATGTGAGCATAGGGAGACGGAGAGGAGATTAAGGTTCTAGTTATAAATTGCTGTAGAAAGGGTGGGGGTGCAGGCTTTCCACACAACCAGCCAGCATCAGAGACTAAATAAATACCCTCTAGTTCCTGGCTTCTATAAATAACCATATCACACAGTTGCCAGTTGGTACTTTGGGATCACCGCAGTGAGACTCAAGTTAGATCAGAGTACTCCCAGTCATGCAGTCTTGCGCATACCTGGTTGACCTGACAGAGACAACCTGCACACAAACACACACTGCTAAAGTTATATCCCTCGCCGTCACTGCCTCTCTCTGTGCAAGTAAAGGTTAAACTTTAACAAAAGATAAATGTCCCTAATTAAAAAGCCAGCTGCTCCTGTAATCCACTTTGTGTCTTGCCCCAAAACCAGATCAAGCTCCTAATTAAATTACCAGGAAAAATTAAGGCCGCAATTTTATTGAACTATTTGCCTTTGGCCATTCAAATAGAACTGACCGTAAACGAGAATCCAAGATCTGGTGGCAAATTAAATCTAGATCTGGAATTTGAGACAAGTACCTTGTCTCTAAAATTGGATCAAACTCTGAACCACCCTGAGTTTTGAGGAAATAAAGGTTTTTCTAGTTAATTTCCATCATGTGAAAAAAGAGTGGGCAGGAACTGGGAAACCACACTTGCTTTTATCATCATAATTTTTTAAATATAAATACTTGATTCCCAGACAGGTTTCCTTCATTTGGTATATATTTTAAAGATTTCCAGCCTTTGGCTATGACTCAGCACACTGTCATTACAATGTCAGGGATACACTTCCTCCCAGGGACTTGCTCACATTCATTCATCTCATGCGTCATTTCTACCACTGATATCTAGAATTTCGCATGGGAGCTGGCTGCCTTGACACAAATGAATTGAAGGAAACAGACCTTGATCTCCCATCTGAAATTAGAACACATACAGCAGTAAAGCTCCATGATTGACATGAACCTGTCACTAGCATCTCTGACAGCGATAGTGCCTTTGTGACAGTGCTGTGACAATAACTTGCAGCAAACTGTTTACTAAGCCAATGTTTCTTCCATCCTGTGAACTGGCAGCCAGCAGATCCAGATTCTTCTCCAGTTTACTCCCTTTTCCCACATCTAACTGACTTGCACTGAATAATCTCCCTGATGAATTGTGGTCTGGGCAAATTCAAGAGAAGACAACCCTGGAGGTATGTCTATAAGGTATACCATGGGCTGAGGTGTGCTTCTTCCAGCAGACATGACTCTGCTGACATATATGAAGTTGGGTTCTGTTCTGCTTTCACGGCAGTCATACAGCTTTTCAGATCAAAGCTGGTGTGTGTCCAGATATCAAGAGCTCTGGCAGAGCAAGTGCATGTCTGCATGCAAAATACTATTTAGACAAACCCGTATTATCAGATGGCCATGGGGAATACTGCAGTAATTCAATGCCCTTGGATGGATCTCTGGTGTAAAAGGAGGAACCTCTTCTACTAAAGTTAGAAGACTTGATTCAGCACAAAGCAAGCAATAGATTCACATTTCTCCTTACCCCAGTCATTAACAGAGACCAAACCATAACACTGTGTTTGTACAAGTTATTTTTCTAATTCAGAACTCCCTCACTGCAAAAATGCCCTCACATTTGCTTGTGCCATGTCCCTGCCAGTCAACTTGTTCACTAGAATAGTTGAGGGAAGTACCCTGGCATTTACCATATGCTGATTGTGCTCATTTGGGGGGATTTACACTCGTGATTTAGGTGGGGTCATTCTACACTTACTCTGCAGCACCAGGACCAAAGGTCAGAAAGTTGAAACTAGATGAGGACTAGACAGCTCAGATGACGCCCTCTTTGAGCTCTACAGCAGCACACAAATAGCACAAGATATTTCACAGCCCTTTTTCCTTGTGAACTTCTTGCAAAAATCTCTCTGTAGCTGAACAACAAATAAAATGGCCATGGCTCAGCTGCCTTTCCTTAAAAAATGAAGCAACCCTACCATCAAGGCACCAAGCAGCAAGGCTTTGCCAAGGTAGCATGACAGCTTTCTGAGACGAGATGAGTCATTTTTAGCAGCTGGCATATGTGAGTGAGGGGAAGGCAGACCCACCAAGACAGCAAAATTCTGGCACTCCGCAGCTTGTTCAGACAGATTTTGAACCTTGTCCTTAAAGTAGTTCATAGATGCTCATTTTGTTATTTGCAAGCAATGTTACTCCTGCTGCATCCCCATCTTTGTTACTCACTGATGCAGATGTTGTCAGAGGGAAAACATGACTGAGCGTCATTCCCAGCAGAGCGTTGTGCTCCATCCCTTCCAGACTTCACAGCTGGCAACTCCTCTGTTGCTGAACGTAAAAGACCGCGCTCCTGCAGAGGCCTGTGGCTGTGATAGGCTCGCGCAGGCCACCGCGCCAAGAGCAAGGCAATGGAGTAAATGCCGCCCACAGTTCCCCGAACTGATGAGTAACTGACCTTACCAGTCACCAGAGAAGGGCATCAGGAAAGGATGGTGCGTTTCTCCTGTGATCCAATTACTGTTTCTAACTGGAAGTTGCCCGGATGTGAAGCATCCGCTCTCCTTCACAACTGTCTGCAGCACTCTGGAGAAGGTGTTCTTCCAGGGTTCCACATGAGGCAATATTCACTTTATTCACACATCTCTACAGCTGGAAAAACTATAAACAAGAGAGACAGAATTATAATGATTCACTAATAAAAAACAAGTAGAGGTCCAAAATAATAGTAAAACCAGGATTAGAGCTGTTCAACTAAAGAAAAGGATGCATACTTCACAAGAAATAAATGAAGAGAAAACAAATTCACACCTTCAAAATGTTATTTTTTTCTTTCTTTAATAAAACTCTGATTTTCTGTAGAGTTTTTACTTTTATTTTCCCTTTGCTAGGAATTCCTTCTGCTCCCCATGATCTTTCACCTTCTCACTTTTTATTTCTGTTAAGATTAAAGAAACATTGGGAAAAATTGTTTTTCTCCCAACAAAAATTTTTCAAAGCATTGTTTTGATACACTTTGACAGATCCACATTTCTCAGTGAAATTATTTAGATGAAAAATATACAGTCACTGAAGTTTTCCCTATTAGTAGAAAGGGCATTTTCATTAAAAGAACAACAAAAATACTTTGATATAAATTTCACAGCCAATCTAATCTTTGCCCAAACTATAAAAAGTCAATAAATGTAGATTTAGAGCTAATGTTACTTCCCAGGTCATATGGAAGCCTTGTGTTAATAAATTAGGGTAGAATCTTGCTTCTACTAAAAATCCACGACAGTTGGTCCCTTTCCTCTTCATGCATTATCCGCAGCAATAAAAACTTTTCAGGCCTCCCTAATACCTAGACAAATCTCCCTGTCTCCAGGTTCTGTACTTACTGAGCCCTAGGCAAATCAAGAGCTTGATACCGCTCTCAGGCCTGGACGAGCTCCTGAGCAGGACCTTGGCCCCTCTCCTGCAGGCAGCTCCGCAGTGCTGCATTAGCAGGAGCGAAAGGTATGTTGCAGTCGCAGCCAGGCGGCAGGGTTAGCCAGGATGCGCGGTAGAAAGGGTTATGCTCTCCTGCGCTAGGAATAAACAGAGCCATTCAGTCTCCTAGAGTTGATCATTCAATCCCTGTTGCTGATGGTTGTTGCCGTTTCCCAGTTCAGCACCTGAGGGGAAATATCTGAGAGCTTTTTAGCTGCAGAAAACACAGCTGAGGGTTCAGAGGTTACCTGCTGCTTTTTTAAAACCTCAGGGAGTTAAGTACTGTTCCTTAGTTTCTGACTGTCCTCTGAAAAGGCCAACAGAAAACCCCCACCCCAATTTATATTTTCACTGGTAAACATCATGTCCTTACTACAGAGCTTTGCCCAGCTAGAAACTGGCACCAATGTAATTCAGGGCATGTCAGCATGTGAAAGTGAACTCGATTTAAGTCAGAGCATCACTTGAAACTGCAATAGCTTTTCTCAAATAACTCTACATGTAGGAGAGACCTTGAAATGCATGTTATACTGCTATATTAAGACAATATAAAATCCTTTGTGAACACTATGATTGGTGTTCACTTTAAACCTGATACCCCTGAGCCGTTGTAAATCCAACAGTTGAGAGCAGGACTTAGACACGGCTAAGCAGCTGAGCTGCGATAGCTCTCTTAACCCACTGCAATACAGCACCCTGCCAGTGACTTTGTGCCACTTCTGCAGCTTTTTCTGAGGCAAAGGCTGAGCGCTCAGAGACAAAAAGCCAGCCCTTCTACCCAGGCCACAGAGCGGCATCCTGGCAGTGTCAGAAGTCCAGCATCCTGCCACGCGCTGGGGCAGCACTGGTGGGGGACAGGGTACAGCATGGTCAGGGATACCAGAGTCACCGTGCTATGGGCGCTCGCTGACTTGACTGGAGCGCGACCAAGTACCCTGGTAAAGCAGGTACTACTGGTCTTGGTAGTTGAAGGCGAAATATTTTGTCACATTAGTGCTGGGCTAGGTCTGTGCACGTGGTTAATTAAAGACACTCGGCTAGAGAGCAGTAATTTGCTAAGCTGCAGCGACTTGAGTGTTTGCAATCATCTGCCTATCCCTGTGCTAAGCTACTCTTAAAATGAAAGAAGGGGTTGAACTGTATCCGTTAAAACTCATTTGTTTGGCTACCGAGGTACAATTTCTGCATATAGATAAAGCCGAACCATTCCATTTACGGTTATCACAAGTGGGCAGCCTTCTAGCCTTCACTAGGAATGTTACTAACAAACAAGCAATACTACGGGAGGCCCCAATATTCAAAACTTACCTCGAAACTCAGTCTGGCCTTCCAGTTCACAGCTAGCCGTGAACACGGCCCCTTTGCCCAGGAGGACGCGGAGTCCCAAGCCATGGGAGCCCTGAAGAACCACGACATGGGAGTCAGGAGGTGCGCCTGGTCCTCTCCACTGGCAGCGAGAAATCAAAAGCTGAGCCCTGAAAAGGAAGGGGATTTTTCCACTATTCATCTCACAACATAGTTTGTTCCTGTGACCAGCTATAATCAGCAAAAACAGAAGAAGGAGCTTATATCTTACAAAAGGGCAAGGGTCCCTGTACATCCAGATAGAGCCCAGGCTGTACACAGCCAGTGTCCTGCAGGTAATACTTTCTAAGACACTGCAAATTGCACTTTAATCCTAAGAAAGGTCTGTTTTAAAATTCCCTCTAGTGCAGAGAGGGTGGAAATTCAATCTGCAAGGTACTGGTAGTCAAGAAATCCACATCCAAGTTTTGAGTGACTCTGACGTCTTGCGCTGGCCTGCAGCAGGGCTAATGTTTATCTGCAGCCTGTTTCATACCCTTGCTCCATTGCAGAGGTGGACCTGGACTGGGTTACGGGTTTCATTCCCCCAGGGCCACCTCAACCAGGGGGTAAAGGAACAACGACCAGCTGAAACTTCTTAAATCATTTCATGTTATCCAAAATTATTATTCCTACATAATGGAAAACTTTTCAATGCAAGTTTTTTTCATAAAAATAAAAAAAGGCCTTTCAAACTGAAAACTGAAATGTTTTATTTTGCAATGTCAACACTGGCAGGTTTGAATTTTTCAGATACATGGTGATTGTCACAGAGGTTCCTCCCTGGCCACCTCTGTGTCCTTCGTGGCAACTCTGCAAACATACTCACTGTCTGATCAGAGGTAGACAAAACAGGCCAGGTTTATTGCTGATGTAAATCAAAGAAGCTCTGCTGACTTCTGTGGAGCATTGCAAATTTATGCCAAGAGCTGACCCGGCATCTCTATTTTCAAAACTAGGGCAGATTGAAATATGCTGTTTTTCAGTAATATATTCAGGTTAACAGGGCTTTTATATTTGGGAAATTAATCTTGCATTGACTGAAAACTTCTTGGGGCAACATGCAAAGGTTGCTAAGAAGAGGAAAACAAACACAGTTGTATAACTCAGTTCTCCCTCTTTTCTTTCATGAAAACATATTGCAGTGATATGGTAGTGATCTAAAACCCAGCACTAACATTACTGAAATATGCAGAAATATAGCCTGAAGTAGTACAGAAATGATTTTACTAAAAGGTAATATTACCTCATCTTGTATTACTGTAAAATGATTCAAACCAGAAATATTGAGACATAAATCTGTGGTAACAAAAGAGAAACAACACTGTGTAAGAGAAAGTCTTTCCGGTTCATTGCAAGAGTGTTCTTGCAAAGCATGTGCAAATATGTAAAAAGGGGGGCCCTGGGTATGTGCACACACTTGTGTTGGTTTGTCTGTGCACACGCTCATACTATATTTAAAATCAGTCTGGTCCCAGGACTGATCCTTGGTCAGGGCTACCAAAGACATTTCCCAAACTCAATCCTTGTCTTTCAACACTCGCTCTTACTGTCTCTTCTGCTTATCTACCCAACAGCCCTACTACCATCTCTCTCTTCTTCAGCTTAATCATTACCTAATAAACACCATATCAGATGCTATTCAGAAATCCAGACAAGTGATGTATACATTTTCTTGTTTAGAAAACAGACATTGTCCAGGCAACGATATCAAGTTAGTCTGCTGTGATCTAGTCTGCCGTGATCCACCTACCCCAATTTCACCAATTTACAAGGACTCTTGTGATTTGACCCTTAATTTTTAATTCATCCAGCATATTAGACTCCAAAATGGCCTGAAAATTTCGCTGCTATAGGCCAAGCAGATTATACTGAGTAATCGTGGTTTTGCACTCAAGCCCAGGGAAGGAAATACTACCAGCTGAAAACTGTTGAATTGCTTGCTTTCTGACCAAGTTGCCAAGGCCTCCTGAAGGTAATATTAACCAGCAATCTGCATGATTACTGCTTCAGCGGCCAGTCAGCAGTGAAGTGGCTGAATGCGACAGAAACCACTCTGTCACATACAGTAGCTGCACTGTTGCATGACAGAAGTTTCTAATTGCAGATAGCAACAGACTCTGAAAGGATATGCAGGTGGCTACTGCTAGATTAATGTGTGTTGCATCTGTTATTTCAAAGTGGCAATTACACTATAAAAACACACCATCTCAATAGCAGTCCATTGATTTTATGCTAACTGAAAACCTGGCCCTTTACATAGTTTTTTGTCTCTCTCCTCCCCCCAAAATAATTTTGTTCCAAGTACAATAAAATAAAAGATCTCATTGGTTCTATGTTATAACAGTAATATTATGTTCTGCTAGGAATCAGCAATCCTGCCTCCGGCCATGAAATTCAGGTAATGACCCATAACTGAAGTAAATTAGTGTTTAATTCCCCATTCCTTGCAGACAGCTTACTAATGGCAATTGATTTCTAGCTTTTTTCTTTTCCATTTAACATGCTCATGTAATGTCTTTATTTTAGATTCTAGTGGTTTCCAGTGATTTTAGCCAAAAGGCTAGTGTACAGGAGACCACAGAAAGCATCTAGTTAATCAGTGTTCTGTTAAACAACACGCTGGGGACTGAAACGGCAAACACAGTCTCATATACGCAGCTGGCTCCTTCTGTCTTTTACTCATACCCATGGACACATACATGTGCTGGGCCAGATGCTCAGCTGGAGTAAATCAGTGGAGCTCTGTTAATACCCACATAACATGCACA
Organism: Apteryx mantelli; assembly: GCF_036417845.1. Taxonomy (NCBI): domain Eukaryota; kingdom Metazoa; phylum Chordata; class Aves; order Apterygiformes; family Apterygidae; genus Apteryx; species Apteryx mantelli. Next base: position 7,515,303 of record NC_090002.1, read on the forward strand.
CAAGTCATGCTATTATGCACCTACATACAGCAATCCCTTACGCACCAGCTCTTACACACTTACCATGTTCATTTGTACATGACACACTTCAGCACATACTTTCTCACATGTGATGCACTCCCAGCCAGATAAATAGGTGCTGCCCAGTCGCCTGCAGTCACCCTCTGACCTACAGACAAGACGCTTGTCAGCAAACCAAGCCAAGAGGCAGAGCCTCACGTGTGGCTTCTATGTGGCGTTTGAATGAGGAGCTGGATCCACCCTCTGCAGACAGTTACTCAACCACCACCAAAGATCCCCTGTAATTCTTGCAGAGTGTGGGCTCTCTTGTGTAATCTGATAGAGCCACACACCCACCCACGCCCTTTTTTCTGCTATTTAGGTAAAACTCAGCTGCCAATTTCTTCACTGTACAGAAGCACCAGCATTAGAGAGAGGAGCTGGCCTTGGAAATCCAACCCACTTTCTTTGCAAGGGAGGGAAAGGCAGTAAGAGACGGTAAGGTGTTTATAGCTCAAACCCTGTCCGTTGCAACAGCCGGGAGCCAAAACAGAGCATTATCATAAGGTGTTCTTTTCAACCCTTAGTTACCTCCGCAGCCTCTACCAGGCTAGTTTGGCAACTACACGGCAGTTGGGAGGGGGTAAAAGTCTACTTTTCCCATTTTCCTTTTCTATAGATGCAATATTACAATGCTGTTTTACACTTTAAAAACAGGACTAACAGCTATTATTTTGCTCAGTGTTGGCTGGATTTTCTGGTTCTAAAGACACTTTAATAGTACTATAAATTGTCTGGTAAAGGAGTTGTTAGAGATGGTGTCTGGAGTATTTGTCCCTTACTGATGTGTAAATTGGTTTGTGCTGCTGGTGTGTGTTTCTAAAGATGAATGCTTTGTAGCATGATGATAATAATAATAATTAGCACAGGATATAGCAATGTGTTAACTGTGAATTAAAATCCCAAACAGAGATGACTATGCAGATAAGTTCTTTCCTCCTGCTCTCTGTTCCCCTGACCAGCATTCAGAGTGTCAGGTTCCCAGGGACATTTCTCTGGATGAGGGAATTTTCTGAGTCTGCTTCTCTGTTCTTGCATTGCTAAAAACAACAATCTTTCCCAAGTGCATTTCCTCAGGTGTCTTTTGCACTGATGCTGACAGCAAGTACAAAACTGCTGCACTCCTGGAGAGTCCTATGTGTTATCCCAGATGAATGCTAATTCAGCTTTAGTTCATGAATGGATCAAAAGGGAAGGCCAATGTAGTGGCAGATGGAGGAAGGACACAACACTAACAGGTTCAGAAGCCTACTGATGATGGCAGGGGAAGGTACGGGACAGAATGAAATGCTAGATATTATCCTTATCACAGCTGTCTTGTGTGGGAGCATAATGTAATTATTAAAGTAAATGTTCCTTCCTTTTATGCAATGAAGTTGTAAAACTGTGAGCAAGTCAGGAAACTGCTGGTGTGTCTCAGCTTACCCATTTGTGATACAGAGGTAAGAATCCACCTCTGCCTGCTAGGACTGCGGAGAGGATTAAACAACGTTCATAGATCACTTAAAAATTGGTGAAAGAACATTGTCTTAGTGTAGATCTCATTTAAAATATAAATCCATGGTGAAAAATTAGCTGAAGTCAGAAGAGAGTGGGGTCCTGGGCATGATGTGTCCGAGTTTTCGTACTCAGAGCAGCATGCAGAGGAGAGATAACAGCTCTGCTGAGATGTGTAGCCTCCATGAATGTACATTAAAATTTGTACACTGACTTATGCATTCCGAAGCAGAATGATAAAAGTACCTGCAGTCTTGTCTTCTAAGGATATAACCACCTTAGGTGAACTCTGTCACAAATATATTGTAAGAAACTATGAAATAGCAAGGAGGAGCCAGTTCGCTTAGTAGACCAAGGAGAAAATATAATCACAACAAGAATAATTTCCCCTACGTCACAGGCAGGCAGATGGACAGAGCGGAGTCAGTGGCAGAGCTGAATACAATTTTAAACACTTATCTTCTGGCTTAGCCACTAAAGTGAAATATAGGCATTAGAGAGAAAGCTTGAAAGATGAAGGTGGGAAAAAATGTTCTTTCTAAGTGATGATCAATTATTGCTTTTAATTTACAACAGGCAAAAGACTACTTCAACTCACCAAAGAAGGATGTGGGCTCATACCGTTGGTTTTACTGTCCTGCCTCATGTTGGAGGATTCCTTGGCTGGTTCATTAATCGCAAAGAAGTGCCTGTTTGGTATGAGAAGCTAAAGAAACCTTCCTGGTGTCCACCCCGCAAAGTATTCCCTGTGGCTTGGACTGTCCTGTACACTGGCATGGGGTAAGTTCTGCCTACCACTTCATCTCTTGTCCTGCTGTTTTTGATCCCTAACAGAGCAGTCATTTCAGGCTCTTCATTCATTCACTTTTAGGATATCCCTTTTCCCCAGATCAGCAAGGCATGTCAGGTATACTTATTCCCAGCAGATGAAGTGCAGCCTGAGCTGCTTTCTGGACTGAGTTCCTCAGCTTCACACTGCAGGCTATGTTTTTGGCCAGGGACGCAGCCCACACTTACCGCTGTGAACGCATATTTAAAGCAGTCACTGCCCTGGGAAAAATGTGGGCCACATAGGTATGAAACGGACCATGGGTTTGAGAGTAGTGAGGGACATGGATGCAGCCGACTTTCAGTCAAATAAAACTCTCATGCAAACCCACTTTGCAAGACACTTTTCCATGAAAAGAGTACTTGTATTTGAGGTTTACAGCATTGTAGTCACATTCTTGGAGTTGTCTTGGTCCAAAAGAGGTGAAAAATGCCCTTTGATACTAAATTCCAATAATCCCAGTCTCTGGAAGCCAGAACTGACTGCAGGACAGCAAAACACTAATGTGGGTTTTCCTCTTCACAGCTATGCCTCTTATCTGATCTGGAATGACCTGGGTGGCTGCAACAGCAAAGCCATCATCCCGCTTGGCCTCTATGGGGCTCAACTGGCCTTGAACTGGGCTTGGCCTCCCTTCTTCTTCGGTATACATAACTTAAAGATGGTAATGTATCTAGACATACATTCATCTGCTGGAGACTTGTTTGCTGGTGTCCCTGCTACTGTTTTGGGGTTTGTTGGGAGGGTTTCTAACCAGCATTATATAACAGAGGAGTGTAAACAGAGCTGCAAGAAGGGCTTTTCTCAGATATAGTTCATACTGCACCTGGTTCTAGACAATGATATCAGTCCCTTGCATTTCTCACTCTGCTCTCGTCATTCAGATAGCTGGCTCTGCTGGAGCAGGGCGGCAGATCAGGGAGTCAATAGTCCAGCTGCTGCATCTCCTAGTTAAGGATTCAGGGTTAGAGATAAGTCTCTCTGAGAGTCACACCCTTCCCTAGCAAGCAGCAAAGTTAGGGCCTCTTTAGGGGTGTATTAGCTATGAGTGGCTTATCGGGCAATACAATGCAATGTGCATAGTGGAGTCAGTGGGAGGATACACACCGAAGAAAGATACGGCGTAGCAGCATTGAACACTGGTGGTGTATTCAAAAAGCACTTAGCTCAGGTGTCAAGACCTGGGGATTATGGAGATGCAGAGTAGGGCTTATGCTTCTATCTGAATTTTGTCACTCTGTGCACGAAAGGTACATTTAGAAAGTCTGTGAAGTGATAATAGCTATTCGTACTGCTGTAAGCATGTTGCTGATCTGCCTACATAGGCATTATCAGTAGAAGGAGCCACTGATCATCATAAACAGTCTATTAACCTGCGGAACTTGACAGCAAAAAAAACTGACATTGGCCTTGACTCCTGGTGTGATGCATTCAGATCTCACTGACCAGAGTTCAGAGCCAAGGTTCTGGGGTTTAGGACCAGTCTAGGTGGCTTTTCAGTGCTAAATTTCCCTGAGTGCTATTTTACCTCACTGCCTTTAGTAGGAGTGCTTATGGTCTTGTCCCAAGAGTGAGCATCAGAGTAATTTTCTTCTCTCTGCTCTCCAGGCACTGATTGACATCCTGTGCTTAGATGGCCTGGTGATAGGCACGATGTGCTCGTGGTACCGCATTAACAAGATAGCAACGCTATTGATGGTGCCTTACTTGGGCTGGCTGGCCATGGCGACTTGTCTCACAATCCGCATCTGGAAGGACAACCCTGAGCAAAAACCAGGAAAGACTGAATAAGAGCTAGACAGAAATGAAGACATTTTGTGAAATTAAACTATGCTGATGCGAACCAAGATCTAGTAATCTGGGGGTGATTCACTTTAGGACAGGCATCAGAACATGCCTCCTCCTCCCCCTTTCATCAAGGTTGTGTGAAAGAAAAGTTTGCACCATGCACCTGTGTGTTCCCTTAAGGTAATCATGCATTTTTAACCTGAGAACCTTTTCTTCCAGCACTGTAGAGGTTTTGGGGCTACAGCTGTATGGTGACCTTAATTGTACCAGGCCAAATTCCATCAGCCAAATTAGGATCTCTTATACCAGTATAATTCAGAGTAGCAGTCCTGGAATCAGTGAAACCGCTCTGGACTGCTACCAGTCCCCAAGAGAGCAGAACTTGTTCACACACATGGTAGATCCTATCTCTTCTTCTGGGACCAAACAAAAATGACCTTCACTCACACAAACTAATTTTTAAAAACTTACTTGTTTTTTTTTGCTATTCTTGCTGTTGCTTCATTTTCATGTCTCATCTGGTCTGCACTTTTTACCATAACCTTTTTATCTGACAGTTACTGAGCAAGCAGTAATCTGTCTTGTTCTGCCAGTGAAAGGAGACTGGGCACTTTAACTTCTATTTGTGGAGTATTGCACTTCTTGAGTTTCCTGCTCCAGGATAAAGCAACAATGATTAGAATGCAAATGCTTGTCCCAAGAGGAAATTTCTCTCTTCCACCTGTGTGTGCTATTCCTCACCAGAAAAGAAAAACTAACATCAGTGCCTTTGAAAAAATACTTAAAATATTTTTAAGTACTGAAACACAGGAGCTTTTGTAAAATTAAAAGCTTGCTCACATTGCCTTGAAGGTTGTAATTACATGATTGCCAAAAGGTCCCATGCAAAGTCTGTCAGGTGCAGTACAGATATCTTACTCAGAGTCCTTCCATTACTAAAGATTAATCAGGCAATCAGGAATTAATCAGGAATGATTAAACTATACATAGTATTCAAGAGAAATATGACCAACCCATGATACAGAATCAGACACAAAAGGTGAATGGACTAGCTCTCTCCATGCTTTATTCTGGCCCTTGTGTTTGCTAGATCAGAGACTTAAATGTTGCTGTCTATTGGGGAATATTTACTATTATTTTTGTTAATTGATAGAAGCAATGTATGTGAAGAAAAGCGGTAAGTGTATCTTCTTTCTGGCAGCTGACTGTAGATTAAGGTGGGTGGGTAAAGGAATAGGTTTATTAGGGAAGGGGGAAGGGGGAGGAGGCTTAGCTGGGGATGTAAAATAAATTGTACTTGCTTTTAATAAAACCAAGACATTTTTGTTCGGAAAATAAATAAAACCAAGTTATTCTTGCTTTACTAGTGTGGCACTAGGTTTGCAAAAGGGACTGGAAAAAGCTCAAGGGATCCTGTCTGAAGCCCGTGGTTTGCGCTCTGTCTGCAAAGAGAAGGGGATTGGCAACAAGGCTCTGCAGGGCTCCAGCAGCCAAACTCCTAAGTGTGTGTTAGGAGCAAAGGGGCTGTGTGGGTTTCAAGCCTAAGGGTCCCAAATGTTCCTTCTGTCGGGGTCTCTGCAGAGCAGAGACACACCCACTTGGAGATGCGTTCCCATAACAGGCTTCTCCATTGTACTTCACCCACAGCATTAAGTTAAGGAAGCTAATTCTTGCTGGACCCTTTGATCAGCAATAGGTCGGGGTCTGGAGGTCTTTCCTGAGTCACATCAAGCCTGATTTTCAGGCTGAATCTTCCTCGGTCCAACTAACTTGGTGGAAGAGCTGGGTGCTCAGCAGGGCTGAAAGCTAGGCCCAAGAGAAACAAATACCAATAGTTCACAGCACTTGACATTTGTGGCATCCTTTTAAAATTTGGCATTATATCTTGTTTCATCATTTTGATCCCATCCATTATTTTTCCCTTCCAGCTACAGGACACCTTTATTCAGGACTGCTGTTGCAAGCACATTGCTGATGTCTCCCAAGTAAAGGATACCTAAGAACAGGCCCCTGGATAGATGCGACTGTAAGCAGCTGTAGGGCTATGAAGCACTGAGCACATCAAGCAGCACTAGAAAGATCATAAGCTACTTAAAAACACCCACCTATATATCTCAGGGCTTTATATGGCTGTGTATTACCACTGTGCTTATTTACAGTAATGACTAGTCTGTATCTTCCAGGGAGCCACATGTCAAAGGACAGGAAGACATAAACTATTTCTTTTTAAAAAGAAACTAATATCTGCACTGGAGATTCAGTTCAGTGGAGTTAAGAATGATTTAGGGCAACTGAACGTCATTATGTCTGTCCTTTCCTAGTTAGCACAGCAAAGCCACAAGGACTAGAGATGAGCAGAGCCATCTAGTGAAGCCATGAGGATAAGGCATGTCTGTATAGGGTTCTCTGCTTCTAAAAAGGGAAAGGATATTATTTAAATCACATTTAAGTCGGTAAGTGACTCTAGATCTGGTTAAAACCTGCAACATTTTAATAACATTTCCAAATTGAATATATGGATACATAGGTGATCAGCTTTCATAAATTCCTCCTCCCTCCCCTTCTTCCCATTTTTTCAGACAGGTAAAGTAAAACCTTGTATTAAGAATAACAGATTTTTTTTGAACTTTTCAGGCTTGCCCTCTATGCCTTCCCATTCTCCCAACCAGTGTGACTAGTTGACTTGTTCTTGTCATCATTTCAGTTCCTCTTCCCTCCAGTCCACCTATAAATCTACAGTGAGCTTCTCTTTGCTACTTGCATTTTCTTGCAAGCAACAAAAATAGCAGATGTTCCTAAGCATTATGTGCAATATAGGTAATAGCCTAAAATCAATAGACAAATTTAAATTCTGCAAAGCACCCTCTTGTATTAATATTTAAAGCATTGTTTAGTATACTTGCTATTTAAACAGACACACTAAAACTCTTTGCATAAAAATAACTTTAACAGCATTTCACAGTCAGCCATCTAGAAAATTTCTTATTTATCTTGTGCAGTGCAGAGCAAAAGCAGTCTCTGCCCTTGTGCAGCTCCAGGGCCCGGGTTTCCCCTCAGCGCTACGTGAAATGGCTTTTGCTCCTGGTGACACCCTGGCTGGAACAAGTACACGGCCACGCAGCCCTCCATTGCAGATCTTGCCTGGATCCGGCCCCATGTTACAGTCAAACCGACAAAATGGAAGAGGAAAGAAAGGCCTAGAGAGGCGCTAGAAATCCAACCCAAGGTTAGGACCCTGGCTTGTTGAAATCAGTGAAACTGCCCGTTCACGAGCGAGAGGATTTCACCTGAGGTCTCTTGTGCGTGAGCTCGGGGCCCTGTTCCCTGCTGTACATCGTCTTTCTGAAGGGCCCTTTTCCCCACCGAATCCAGAGGAGCACTGAGAGGTTTCGCTTATGCCAGCATTAACCAGGCGGCCGGCAGAGTGGATCCCTAACACCTCAGCAGGCACGCGAGGCTTTTGTTCAGCCGCCCTATATTAGCTTATGGAGTGGGTACCGTGTTCCGTCCCCGTCGTGGTCCGCCTGATCCAGCAGTGACTCAGATAAACGCCATGCGTTGGTGACAGCTTTCATAGGGTCGTGGCATTTAGAGAGGAGACACCTCTCAGATCACCATGTCTAATAATGATCCCTCTCTTCATCTGATATTAAACCGATTGTACACTTGATCTTACCCCCCTGGGCACACACCCTCTGGCTGCTGGATACACGATATTTGTGCATAAACAAAAGCTTCCTGACTTACAATCCAGCTTTTTTTCCTAACCCTTGTCTCATTTATAATTTACCAGCTGTTTCAGAAGACACTCTAGCTCCAATGGTAGGGAACTTTAATTGAGTTACTGCTGTCTGTGGAGCTATGCTAAAAGGTAGAGTTAAAAGCTAGAGAGGATTTGCTACGGCGCATGCGCAAGCCAAGCTTAAGCAAGTGCCGACTGTGAGCCTGTAGCTCTCCCCACCACCCTTTCGATAGCACCGGGTGGCGCAGAATACGCATTCCTGTGGCTTTGAGCACCCGCAGCGTGGCTGGGGCTGACCTCACCCTTGAACAGCTCCCCGTAAAACTGCAGCAGCAGAAACCCAGCAGGAAGGAGGTTACGCTGCCTGGAGCTGTCATTAACTTTAAATTGGGCTTCCAATTAATCAGACAGCCAGCAGCGTCTGCCAACAAAACGGACTCCTTCCCTGCTCTACAGCAATGTAGTTAATGGGTGTGTGTGTGTGTGTTGGGCACTGGGGATCGAGAGCCAGAGAGGCCAGGCTCCAGCAGCGAAGATAAGGAAGGCAAGGAGGTGAGAGCATCACGTCTCTCTCCCTGCACCACAGCTCACTTCAGCTCTGCTGTACTGCCTTTCGCAGGGAACGAGCATTCAGCACAGAAGAGGACAAGTGCACTATTCAGGGCAAACCTGTAGGATTCTGCAGTGCCTGAAAGCAGTGTTTTCCGACACCTTCTCTTAAATCTTGGCAATATTGTCCCGCAGCAGGTTGGAAGGGGTAGAAGGGGCAGGTGAGGGCCTACCAGGGCTAAGGGAAGGAAAGCTGCCTCTGCACATCACTGTCAGAGAGTGTTTATTTATTTATCACGTAACGGTAGTTACAGCTGGAAAAAGCAGGAGGGGGATTGCTGCCAGACAATGTATCTAGGGAGATGTTTTGTTACTGCCACCAGCTGTCCCCTTGGAATAGAGAGGACGTCTGAGCCATGACTCACGCAGCCAGTATCTTATTTCACTCTCGGCTCCATCCGAAAATGTTCCTCCAGCCTGGGAATGCAACAAAGCCTCCCTTCCCTAGCAAGGACTTTTGCAGCCAGGTCTCTTCTACTGCCCCTCTGTGATCAGGACAGGGTAATGACCATTTGCACGTAGCAAAGTAACTCCTGCAATTAGGAGAGGACCAGCAAATGACTAGGCCAGGAGACAGATCAAGAGAATGAAGTACAATGTTTTTAACTTTATACATGAGATACTCATTTAAGATAGGAGAAAAGTCACCAGATTGTTTGGAGATGTCTCTAAAGTCAGTGGAAAAACTCTTCTGGACTTAGATGGATGCAGGATGAGATCTTAATATCCAAGAATCCAACAAAGCCAGAACGATCTTCCCAGAACAGGTTGCCATCTTAGCCTTGCCCTGCTAGCCCACTTTGCTGGCAGCATTCCCACTTATTGCAGACAAAGCTCTTCAAGTCTTACCGTAGATTTGGCGTCTTTGAGGCCTACCCTTTCCCCTCCGTATTACTTCATCTAGCTCTGCTCAGGCCTTCTGGCCGTGATGCCCTGATACAGTGGATTCAGGCATTTTACAGGGCGGAGACAGCCTGCCAGATGTGGCAGGACACTTCTGTCATAGGATGGAGAACGGCCTCTGGCAGGAAACCACACCTTGGGGTCGTGCCACTGAGAGGCATGTGGCTCCACGGCCCATCTCGTGGCTGCAGAGCAGGGTCCTGGTCCCTCCCGTTGGAGGCTATCTCATGCAAGGTGCAGCTGCCTAACAGGATTACCTACTGGGGAAGAGTCCAGAGCTACCGGCTGCATCCGGCCTGCTGGGTCACGGGGAGAGGCTACACGGTTCTGCTGTAAATGAGCATGATTTAGCCCTTTCTGTGGGGGAACAACCGGTGAGAGGCAACCGGCTCATTTTCATTCTCACCGCGCGAGACCTGACATGCATGCAGATCTCTTGTGCTTCTTCTGTGGCTAAACAGATTCCACTGTGCAGGGCTCTCAGAGAAATTCAGTTTCTCACAGAAATTCACAGTCAACTAAATAAAACATTAAATCAGTGGGGAGAGGGGCAGGGTGGAAAGAATTCTTGATGCAAATGCAGATAGGCAAGTGCAATGATTTTAGTTAAGCTAAGTGCCACTGGGAAGTCCTTACGTGAGGCTAGCTGCATCTCTGGCACCTCTCTGCACCGTACCCTAGCTCCTTCTCTGAACTAGCTGAGGGAAAGAAATTTCCATTACTGGCTTCAGTCATTAGGCGCATGCATGCACACTCTCACACACACGCACCCACTTGGGGGGAACTAGGGTCATTTAAAAACAACTGAACAAAATTGATCAAAGCTTTCGTCCCTGAGGCTAATGCAAAATGTCAGATTGACAGCAACTCGGTGGCGTCCCTTTATATTTTTGGCGCAGGCAGACGCTGCAGGGGGGTGAATCATGACTATTTTTGCACTGCCCTAGATGGAGCTGTGAAGCAGCCGGGTAATGGCTGGGTAGAGGCAGCGTCTCAGTGCCACATTCCGGAGATTAGATTAGAGCTCAGCACTGAACTCTGCAGAGAGGCCAGGCCAGTGAAAGCTAAAGGCTGCAGGAAAGATGGGACCCTAGCAGTCAAGAGCTTCCAAAAATAAAGAAAAGTGGGTCAGAGGGACTGAAGAGGGTCTGGATTGATTTTTTTAAAGTTTAGGGGGAAGAAGGAGACAAGCCATCACTCATTAAGAGAGGACCCCCATCCCCAAAATCACTGCCTGAAATGTCAGAGGTGAAAGTAATTGGACATGGGAGATGGAATTTGAGCATAGTTACCAGGCAAGAGGAAAAACACTACACCTGCCCTCCAGGAAAAGTATTTTCAGTTTAAAAATAAACAGAATCTTGCACCATGAAAAGGAAAGTTATATGTTCCACGGATAGGATGTCTTGGAACTTGTCAAATCCTTGATTGCACTGTTGTCACAATACTCTCCATGCCAGCTGTGTCAGTCATCAAATAAACAACTTCTCATCACTAGCAAACAGTGTGGGAGTAAGAGGGCGGGTGGTGCACTCTGTACCCAGAACAACTGCATTTCAATGATGCTACTAATGAAGAGCTGCAAACAGTACCGTGATTCTCATAGAAACGCAGAAAGGTTGGGCTGTTGTTAGCAAAGGGGCTAGAACAAGTATCCAGGAGACAAATTATCTGCCCAATGGCACAAGTTTATTTAACTTTTTGGTAGTGTAGACCACTCTAAAATTGTAGAAGAGCTGGCTACAACGTTATCATAAAGAATGAGTTTTGCCTGAAAGCAGGAATTTGTGCCTCTTTGATTTCTATGAAGAATACAATCTATCCTCCTCAAACTAACAAGCAGGTCTTCCAATAAGTGTAGACTGAATACTTAATCAAATATAGCTTAATATTTTATATTTATCCAAATCTTGATGATCACGGGTTCTGATATTAGCGCAGAGCCCAAGATATTGGGGGTCTGATTTCCAATATGCTTTGGCTAAGACATGAGTTCTGCACAGCTACACGCTTTCCATTTATTTCCACCCTAATGACATAACAGGATTAGTCTCTGAGAAAAATCTTACTCAGGTTTTCATTCAGCTTGGTTCACATGGGATTTATATGAATTTTCTCTTTAAGTGATTGAAATTCAGAGTGAGAAATTGGAAAGATTTCACATAATCCTGGATACAACCCCCCAAACCCAAACATATAAACCCCTTTTTAGCACTAATGTGAAACCTAAACTAATCCTGAGTATCCTTCCAAGTTAACATAGCTTCTTTGAGAGATTTGCCTGATTCAGTGCCGAGCAAATTGAACATCCCGAACTTGTGTCGATAAAATCTTTACAGCCCCCCTAACGGTATTCCATTTCTCTTTGTATGAAAGACACGTTCCACACCCACACTAGTTCAGGCAAACCACAATAAGCACCTTACCAGAATGTCTCCAGTACTCTGTTCTTGGCACACTGCACACACCAGTCCCAGTTACCGCTGCGTAACGTTCAGGTCCACACACACACTGCACTTCCCATCACGCCACCACAGGCTCCCATCCGCCCGATTCTTTGGCCCCAGTGCAATCACTTGTCCAGCACCTGCATCCTCGGCAACAGCAAAGGCGAAAGAAACAACGAAATACTGCAATAGTCCTTAAACCGAGCAGTTTCCAAATGTTTACTCTTATCCATGCTACCACCCCCCAGTATGCCATGCGCTTTTCAAACATTCAGGCAACAGAGAGAAAAAATAGACAATGCTGGACAGATGCTCAGCACATGTAATTGGAATGGCCCTGCACCACAAATACTGTGCCTCTGTGAATTATAAGCCTAACTTAAAATATTTGGAAGAAGGTTCTGGCTTGCATTTACATCAATAGGAAGGATCTGTGACACTGACTTCAACAAGCCCAGGATTTCATCCCGTTCAAGCCCTGTTTTCAGTGTCTCCCTCAAGGAAGAGCAGGGTGGAAGGAAAAGCAGGTTTCCTGCTCCTCTGGGCACCCCTGCTGTAAAGCTCCACATGGCTCCATTAGGATTCAGCTTGGCCAAATCCACCAACAATGGGGATTTTTCAACAAAACAAATGGAGAGCACCCCTTCCCCCTCTTGCCCTGGCCAAAACAGTGGTCCTTCAAGGTCAGCAATATAATAAACTGGCAAATGAAAGCAGATGAAGAAGCTGCCAGCTTTGCATCTTGCCAGCTATCTGTCATACTAATGGATAAATAGATACTTATGCTTCCAGGATTTTCCATCTATTGCTTAACCCGCCCACAGTGAAGTCGTCACTTAATTTTAAATTAAAAGGGGAGCAAGGGGGATTGTTAAAAAGACCTAGCAAAAGCAAGGCAAGGAGGCGACATCTGAGAGCCCTGGGTCATCCTACTCCATCCAGTCTCTGTCATTGCTGCTTTGTTCCATATTTAGCTCCTGACAACTGCGTCTAGTGCAGGAACTCCCAGCTCTGGTTTTTCCCTCCCTCCACTGCTGTCTCTGCTCCCGGAGAGCTCTCAGAAATTGCTCTTTTTCCCAGTGGCCATAACTGAGTATCCCTATATCCAAGAAGATGGCAGAAAAGCAGGAGGAGCCCAGCAACACCCAGAATGGTGAACCTGACAACGCAGAAGAGGGTGAAGAGAAGAAGAAGAAGAAGGTGAAGCGGGAAGACCTGCCACCATTTGAAATTGTGACAGGGTAAGAGGTTTAGATATAAAGAGGGTGCAAGAGACTGAAGTGGAGATCTTCAAAGGTCTCTGCCTCAGCTCTAATGTTGGGTAATTAAAGGTGAAAAGCGGGTGCAATTCTGTGTATTTGTAAACAGTGTTAAGTATGGGCTTTCATTATTGTGAGATTTTGTTAAAAGTTCCACTGAGTTTCTACAGGATGGATTCACACCAGGCAGGCAGGCAGGCAGGCAGCCAAATCTGTTTGTTTTATACAGGCAGGTCTGCTCCTATTGTTTTCACTGATTCCCTTCCAGTGCAAGCAGTCCTACCGACTGCAGTGGGATCACTCAACTGATAATATCAGGGTAGAAGAAATGGGCCCTTGACAAACACTGAGTATTGATTTCTCGGGGTAATCAATGGCGCTCCTCTGAAAGTTTCTCCATCTGTGGATTAGAAAAAATACCCCTGCTATGGCTGATTTGCTTTATGGACCTAAGTGGTAGATTTTTCAAAAGAGCTAAAACTCCACATTTTCAAGGGCTCCACACCCACAGCTGGAACCTGACTTTCAAAAGAGCCTAACACACATAAAGGCACCAAAACAACAGACAATTTTCAGGATTGCAAAGCAGCAAGCAGCTCCTTTTGTTCCAGTGAGCTTGGCCTTTGAAGGAGGCAGATATGACAGAGATCTACCAGGAGGAAGCTGAACTCTGTGAGAAACCTGGTCCCATTTGTGAATTCTTAATCCTCCTGAAAAGTCCTGCCTAAAAGGCTTCTTATGAAATTCTAATACAAGGGACCATACTGATAATAAGATTATTTTTAATAATTACTAGTCAACAGACAAGTGAATGTGCACTAATAACACATAATGGACAGCTGCAACTAGAAAAAAAAAGTGTAATCTGCTATCTCTAAGCATTTCAAAATGCTCATTGTAGTAATATCAAGATGCCCTGTGTAGTTCTTCCCTCTGGTCTCCCTCAGTAGTCACCAAGGGAATGTTCCCAGTTGATAAACCAGAACCAAGATTTCTTCTAGCTGCCTTTGATGTAAACCTCAGGCCAGACTCTTAAATCCCACTTGGAAGCTTTCTGCATGGGATATTGTCACCAATAAGACAGATACTGCAAACAACTTGGCTGGCAAATCGGAGAATGATGCATAAGGCAGGACAGCACCTATATCTTCTCTCTCACACGACCGGGTTACTTCCTCAGGCAGGGGTGACAAAACAGTTTTCTTCTTAAAATGTGTCTGTTCTGAAAACCATCTCTTGGGGTGAGACTGTTCACCGCCTTTGCTCTATAACTGTCATAGACAGTCACGGAAATAGTACACGCCTGCTGGAGCAGTGACTTTAAGAAAAGCACATCCCTCTGCTGGGAACTGAGTTAAGACTCCCAAAATCATTTGGATTAGCCACTGGACCAACAATACCTATGGTGACTGCTTCTAGTCACTTTAGATGTGTACTGAATGAATCTCGGTGCAAAAATTATATTTTTCAGCTTTGGCGCATTCAGCTTATTATTAGAACTGCAAAGGAATTGGGGAGTATCTTCAAACTTCCTTACTAACCTCAAAGACCTGGATAGGAATTGGTGTGCTAATCACGGATAAAAAGAACTTTCTTAGTATCTTCTTTTGATTAAAATATTTGTTGAAATTATGAGCTGTTGTAGAACTTGCCAGGACTTTCCACCCTGGAAAGGCAATAGTGAGAACGTGAAGGGTGATGTGTGTTTGCAGAGGGAAAGGGTAACAACAGGAAAGGTAAAGTTGCTGAGACTTGGAAGTGAGCTGTGAGCTGCACTGCTGGAACCGCACCATGGCACAGGTACTACAGTAAGACTGGAAGCTGATGCTATAGAAAGTGCCAGATAAGGCTTTCTAGGGAAGAGTTAAAGTCTGTGACATGGTATCTACACACATTAAGCCGGTACTAGCCACTTTTCACATTCTATATACTGATACCAAGCCAGACAGGAGTCTAAGTTTCTGAAATGAAAGTATTTGGATATTTTGGTGAGGGACCACAGAGCTGTCAGTATGTGGGTATTTATACTGTGCTCATCACATCTATTTGGAAACTGCTTACAAATACCTGGTGAACCATGACTAACTCTCCTCTAATGACTGGTTTATTACTAATATGTCAGCTACTAAAGGTGAGAAATGAGGAAGCAGAGCAGAAATACCAAAGGACCCTTCAAGAGGTACAGAAAAATCCAGCAATTTTTACTTTCATTTTAATAAGTACCCTGTGACTGCAGACTGTGTCTCAACCTAGTGTAATCACTGTTTGGATTTTCTAATTATTTACAGATTTTCAGCCAATTAAGACAGTTATGTGAATTATGAGAAAACACATTAATTCCAACTGTCCAAGCACTTAAATTCAATTACGCTGTGTACTATTCAAGCATTTCAGTTTTAGCCCTTGGATTAGAAGCATTTTATGACACACAGCCAAGTTTTCAGCCTGTTGCTTATGGCTCTAAGGAGTCCAGCTTATACAAAAAACACTAAGAACCTAATCACCCTGTTTAAGAATATTAACCCCTTTTTTGTCAATATTTGCTTCAACTCAGCCCTGGATAAATAAAAGCCCTGGCTGTGCAAATTTCATGTCATTTAAGTGGACACATTTACTTACACTTCCCCCATTTATTTACACCTCTCCTCCAGGGTGTAAATGAGGCTCCTTCTAGAAGTGGTAAATCCTTGGCTCCTGTTATAATTGATCATTACAGACTTTCTATAATCAATGAGCCCAGCATGGGTGTATTTATTTGTGAATAGCTGCCAAAGAGCAAGCAAAAGGAGGACACTGTTTTATAGGCTCAAATAACCTAACACCATAGTTCAAATACACACTGAAAAAATAAATGTTTTTAAAAGCTATTTAAATCTAAAGAATATGTCCTACTAGTTTATAGCATCTTTTAGACAATTCCACATTTTTATTTTATCATTAGAAGTTCTCATTCTCTTCTCCCACCAGAATGCAATAATGAGAGGGACATGCTGGGCAGAACAGTCTGACAGCTGCTGCCCTCCTCCAGCCTACCTTATTGCAACAAACTCAAAAGCACATTATCTGTTCAGCCTAGTAGCATTCTTTGGGATTGAGGTTTCTGCCTTAAAGTCTGAATTTTTTCCATCTTGATGTGATCCATAAAGATCACAGAAGAGTTTTGTTACTCAGGGCAAGCACTTGGATAAAGAGTGAAGATCACCAGAGAAGTGCTAGAATAAAGATTTCAGCTTTTACCTTTCCCCTACACTGCAAGGGAGCTGTATAACCATCTGCATCCCATCATTGGAGCAGGGGATTATTAGAGTATTGTGACTGTTCAGTGCCTATAAATGATCTTTTAAGGAGGCTTCCACATACATAAATCTCATATGCAAGTCTTGCACTGAATATGATGTCTTTACCGAAGAGAGAGAAATGGCAAGAACACTTCTCTGCTTCCGTGACTGCACAAAATCAAAAGCAGAAAAGCAATTAGCTTAGTCGCAGAAATATCTGATATTTATGTATTTTAATAAATTGCAGAATCACATGCAAGATGGCACAATTTGATTTTTACGTCTAGCATCTATAGCGGTACAGATCCTGGGAGAAGAAATATGAGAATAGCAATCGGATTTCCTATTATTTTGTTAGCATTATCTTTCCCTGACCTTGGAACAAAAACTTATTTGTGAAATGGGGATAATACTAACATGCATACACCACCTGTCATTCAAACATGGGCAAACAGTCTTGCCAAGAATTAGGGATTTACTTAGGCACAGTCAGTAAGCTAGTCAAAGCTAGACACAAGTTTCCAAAGAAGCAGACTTTTACACACTAGCTAGCACAAATACTTCGAGGATGTATTCTGATGCTCAGTTCCTTGTAAAGTGTTTTTATCTACCCAGATGACAATACAATTGTGGTACTTCACTTTTTAATCAGTCATTAGGATCATCTGCTGTAACTCTAAGGTCAGACTATGCAACACACACCATCTAAGTTTGTGTGCAGTCTTATGGTACACATGGTTTGTTCTTTCCCAGCCTCTCACTGCTGAATCACTTGCCGTGGAATGAAATTTCCAGCTTCTGAGAGGGACAGAGACAACTCACCCAAAGCCCCACTGCTGGGAAGAGAGGCAGCAAGTCATAGAGCAATGACTGAGCTAAGTCCTGTCAGGACAGATGTTTACAATTTACACTTGTGCTGGAATGTCCTCCCTGCTCTGGTTTACATGGGATTAAACAGATTCTTGTTGACTAGTACACACTGCTCATTGTTTGCCTCGTGTATCCATGATCAGCAAAGTTTCCAAGCTCTTAGCCAGCCACTCACAGACTTGGAAAGAGCCCTTAGCTTTGTCTTCTTTACTGGAAACCTATTAATTGAACTGATGCATATTCCCTGTTGCTAGGACAGATTTAGGTGGATGTCCCAGATACTCTTAGACAGATGCCTAGATGATAAACAATAAGATCTGTCTACAAGGCCTGACTAAACACACCTTTGAGACAATACATCCTGAATCAGATCACTCATGTTTAAACAGTTCATGAGAACAAACACGCTCCACTTCCTCACTAATGTAACTGCTTTGCAGTCAAGAGAGTTAAATTAGGAATGAACATCCATGTGACTCTGATGTGCTACAGTTGAACACACAACTTTATTTTAAAATAATTTATTGCAGCCTCACAAACTTATTTTTGAAACAGCGCAATGGGTGGCTTATGTCAGACCCAACATAGCTGGATTTTCAAAGGGAATCATTAATTACCTAGGATGTAAAGCAGGAAAAGTGCTACTCTTAGGAGGATATAAATTTTTTTTAGTCTCAAATAAGAGGAAAGGACCTTACACAGTTCAGGGAAAAGAGACACTATGCTAAATTATATTCTTACAATGTTCTTTAATGAAATTAGTGGAAGTTTTGCAATTCATCTTAAAGAAAAAGAGACTAGCACTTAACAGGTAACTTAAGTCATCTAAAGCAGGGGAAGAGACATCAAAATGGTAAGAGAAGGATGTTAAAAGTAGTCTTGCTGGGTAGTTTAGAATTTGTGCATGCCAGTGCATACTTCCATTATCTAGGTTTGTGCCAACTATCAATGCAAAGCAGGGAACCACAGACGAAATCACACCAAAACAGTATGATTTATTTGCTCATTAATCAAAATAAAAGGCTGTATCTACACTACTGTTTCTCAGCCCCATTAATTCTGTGCCAACTACAACAGTGATAGCATGGAAGGCTCCCAAACAGGCTTTCTACTGTTTAATTCCTGTCTTGTGCAGATCTTATCCAAGCAGAACTGAACTATGTAAGGGCTTAACAATATAGTTTAGGAAACAGCTGAAAACCTGCTCCTAACAGAATTTCTAAAGCCAGACTTATACGCTGAACTTCCACTGTCACGAATCAATGATACATGCAAAGAATTATGGTAGTCCTTGACTGGCAGCAGCAGCAGCAAATCCTGGTGTAGATACAACTCCATGAACAAAATTTTTTGACTCATGTATCTCGTTGCATCTGGAAGACTAATGATCCTCTCTCAGGAAAAAGTACAGCTTGGCCAACCTAGTCACATCAACACTTGCACCATTTGGCTGGTATAGAACACTGATATTCCAAGTGAAGTTGTTCAACTGCAAAATCACACTGTTGGGAAATCCAAACCAGAAGTGTGAACTATAACTCCAGGCTTTTTACCGTGAATCTTTGCAGCAGGCACAAATGCACCCCTAGATACTACTGTGGTATCATAAAAATTAAATAGGGAGGATGTTCTTTTATGTTTTAACTTATCAAAAGCCAGAAATACTGCAGGACTTTGGCAGCAAGAAAATTTCTGGCTGCGTTATGAAGGCAAGAATGGCACATGCACATAGCAATGAGAAATTCCTGACACTTTGTAAGTGGAATTAAACATTTATGGAAAACTGTATTTACCCTTTTAGAATAACACAGCAGAAGAAGCCTGACGATAGCTGTAATTTATTCCAAATTATGCATTTAGAAAGCACATGTTGTCAATCCTTTTCTATGTAAAAAGCCATTTGCTTGCAGTATATAATATTATACTTGCAACCACGTATTAGGGAAGAACTCTGAAGTGGCTGTTCCCTATGCTAGTCCTTCCGTTGAGGCCAAACATCCTGATCTGCACAGAATATCATGCTATTTAGGACATTTCATGCAGTCCTAGCACGGTCTTATTTATTGCACTCTATAGGAAGACACCCACTAATTTTAAAAAGGCATAAGATTCAGCCCTCCACGTACAGTCCTTATTCTGACCCGCAACCACTTCAACATTTTCACTGTGACCCAAAACAGGATTTCCCACTAGCAAACAAACAGTACATTCACTTGCTGTTCCCACACTACTAAGTGAGCATAATTTTTTTGTAGTCTGTTCACTCTTTTCTATACCATACACTTCCACTGGCTCTGGAGACACCTTGTGAGATGGTGCAGTTCAAATTACTCTTTCCTCAGCAGAACAACGCTCTGCCACTTACTCCTGCAGCCTCACTGCTCTCCCCAATTAAGATTTCCAGGAGTCTGAGAATCTCTCCTGACCTTTGCTCAGTGTATCCCCTGGAGAGGCCTGACATTATAATCTGACTATAGATGAGACAGGGATGAATAAGACACTCACTGTTTTACAAAGATTCATTATTGCCTCACTGGGAATATCAAGGTTATAGGTCCACTTAAAGCTCAGATGAGAAGAGTACAACATGCCAGAAGATTACCAGTATATAATAAATGAAATATTCTGTTACTACTTTTCAATACTTCACTTTGGCTACTCTGTGCAATCTTCATTCCCATCCTTTGTAGCATTTACCAAGTCACCAGGCACTTTGTCAGCAGTATATTTTTCATCTTTCCATCTGACATCCTTTAAGCACAAGCTCCTGTACTGATGAAACTCCATAGTTGGATGCTATGGGGGCACAATCAGGAAAGCCTGGGACTCTATTAGAAAGAAACAGGTGCTATGAGATGATGCAGCTTTCCTTTTTCACCTCTTCACTCTGCAGTAAGTAAGAGCTATACACAGTATTTTAAGGAACTAATTTTAACTTCCCTAAATAACAGTGGACTACCCTGTTTGGGTGAAAGAGGACTGCAAACAGGTTATTAACAGCAACACTGTTTTATTTTGGAATATGTTAATTTAGAAATGCAGAAAAGAAGTGACCAAAGTTTATCAGCAGTGTCCATGAGACAACAATCAAACTTCAGTCAGAAATACACTTGCTCATAGCAAAGCTAGATCTGATCTCAGATACTCATATTAAACCAAAAACACAACACAGTTCTACTGAATATTAGTATTCAACTGATACTAGAACAATAAAACCAGAGCACATACATACTGCAAATAGTCAATCACACTTGCCTCTACTCAGAGGAAATTGAGATTGCAAAAGCACTGAGGGTGACATAAATTGGCAATGCCAGAGTTATCATCCTAGCAATTTATGACAAGAGATCCTGCAAATTAACATTGCAACATACTGGCAGAACTGTGTTAACAGCCTGGAAAATAGTAGAGGGACAGTTCGGTCTTCAGGTGCATTAAACCTGGAAAAAAGCCAATAGCTGACCCACCTTGCCAACAGCAAATAGCATAGTCTCAAGAAATACTGTTAAGAAGCAAGTTCCTCTTCAAATACCTGAATACAGATACTAGAAATTCCCAGTAGAAGTCTGTCAAAAATAAGTGAAAAAGACTAGGACGTCAGAATGGGGCTGGAAGTCTCACCACATGGCAGAAGTAGCTGAGCATTTTGTAACTTCTAATGTAATTTTCATCCTCCCAGAGAAAGCATCTCCTTTCAAAATATGGAGAAATATGGCCATGGTACATTGAGTAACTTGTTCAAGATCACACAGGAACTAATGCAATGTTATAACCCTTTATTACCTGCCTGTAAGATAATTCTCTCCTCTCCCCTCTCCACAGGGAACGCCTCCCAGCCATATTTTTCAAATTCCAGTTCAGGAATGTGGAGTACAGCTCAGGTAGGAACAAAACCTTCCTCTGTTATGTTGTGGAGACCCAAGGCAAAGAGTCTGTAACTTCTCGGGGTTATCTGGAAGATGAACATGCAGCAGCGCATGCAGAAATTGCTTTCTTTAACACTATTTTGCCAAAGTGTGAATCAAGCCTCCGCTACAACATCACCTGGTACGTCTCCTCCAGTCCTTGTGTGACCTGTGCTGATCGAATAACTGAGACCCTGAGGAAGAACAAGAACCTGCGTCTGACCATCATGGTAGGCCGCCTGTTCATGTGGGAAGAGCCAGAAATGCAGGCTGCCCTGAAAAAAATGAAGGCAGCTGGCTGCAAGCTGAGGATTATGAAGCCTCAAGACTTTGAGTATGTCTGGCAGAACTTTGTGGAACAGGAGGAAGGACAGGAAGCGAAGTCTTTTGTGCCATGGGAGGACATTCAAGAGAACTTCCAGTATTATGAGGAAAAGCTGGCTGAGATTCTGCACTGAAGCTCACGTGAGTGAGGATTTCCATTTGCTCACCCAGCTCCTTCCATTAGTATTACAGACCCCTCTTTATCTTCAGGTTGTTAAAGGCACATCATGGAGTCATTTTCAGCCACTACTACTCCCATATGTACCTGGCTGGGATTGCCAGTATCTGAATATCATAAATTCTCCTTAGCAGTGCCTTGCCCCTTGAAGGGTAAGGATGGGTTCTTCCACAGCAGGCACTCAAGGGATTCAGAGCTCTTTTTCCCCAGAGTAAACACCTCCAAGAGTAAGAAGTAAAAACATAGGGTCACTAGATGCAACAAGAATGCCTCATTGTTCCCTGCATGCACAGCACTCAGAACACACGTGGAAGCGGTGAAGAAATGTAGAGAAGAGGGGAAACTCTCCCTCTCCCCCACCACCAAAATCTAGCCCTCTACAAAAACACTAAAGGAGATCAGAGTCACCATTGCAGAATTTCTTTTTTTAAGAGGTATTAAGAGTCAGTCACCTATTTTAAGTTATAAAATATGGAAGTATTTGAAGCTTCTAATGTGCCTCTCTCTTTATCTTCCCCTCCCCCAGGACCTATTTAGAAAAGGTCTGTGAAGAGAGATGTGACAAACTTGGACATCCGGGACACTCCTTCAGCTTTCCAAGGCTTTGACTCCAGCAGGATGCAGTATCAACTCCTGGAAAACTGAGCCCTGATGGACTACAAATATATTGACCACACAGCTCTTTGGTGTTTAGGATTTGGGGGTTTGTTTGTTTGTTTTTTTCCCAAACAAACCTGCACCACCTCTGCTGATTGGAAAAGAGAAAGCAATATACTGTGTGGTTAAATCCTTGAATTAAATGGATTGCAGTGGATCTACAGGAAAGAGTGTGGGTCTCACATACTGGGACAATTGTAGGAAAAAGATCTTAGAGCAAAGCTGCCAATTAAAAAAATGCATTTAGAAAGTGTGTACTTCATAAATGTTAGAGAGAAAGGCATTTAAAAGGGGGGAATAAGAGGATTTATTCTGTCATCCCCAGAAACCAGAACTGGGACTTAAATTAGGGCTACCTGGTCTATTCTAGTGCAGGGGATTACGATGGAACCCTTTGGGTAACACAAGTACTTGATTTAAAATACATCAAATATCTTCTCCCCTTGTTCAGAAATGTCTGCAATATAAAACTGGGGAAGCAAAATGAGTGAAATAAAATTGGTAGCCACTGCAAAAATGTTAAGCAGTGTTTATTCCTTTTTCTTTATTTGAAGGAGGTCCTAAATTTAATCTGACAAGTGAGACATCCTGGGACAGCCACATATGAAATATTTCATAGCTGAAGCGCAGTGTGATGAGAAGGGAGAATTACTATATGTCAAAAAATTTCAGGAGTGTGTACAAGCAATACACAGGGAAAGAAAATATGGGCATATGTCTTTCCATAGAAAACAAGATACAGACCAAATAAAGGTCACATGGAAGCTCATTAGCTAGGAAACTGAGTCAGATAGGGTTTGCTCTTCCAATCAGTCCTTAATGCTGGTTTCTGTCTGTCACAAGCTGAATGGTGCTGGACAGACAAAACCACTGACCGCACTTGTCTCTTACCTCAGTCAATTGCACTAAATTCTGGCATAAACTTTCAATGCAGAAAAAACGAGCAGCAATGGGAACACCTTTGTGGAGCCATTGTGGATTTAATCCCTTTGCTGCTAGATATTAAAAACAAATATAAATAAGTACAAGGACTAAAATCAATGAGCAGTCTTGTCGCCCATCCTTGATTAACTCAATACTCAAGCTCCTATTTGTCTTACTCAGTTTATTTTTTTTACAATTGTGTATTTGCTACAGCAATTATCTACCAAAAAACAAGTTTACAAAGAAATAGAGGATGGCCAATGATCAGGGAGAGAAATAATGCAAAGCTGTTAAAGACACCAACAGAATTTGCAAAGAAAACATACAATACATATCCACCCACAATGCTCA
Source organism: Apteryx mantelli (assembly GCF_036417845.1). Classification (NCBI taxonomy): domain Eukaryota; kingdom Metazoa; phylum Chordata; class Aves; order Apterygiformes; family Apterygidae; genus Apteryx; species Apteryx mantelli. Next base: position 7,538,924 of record NC_090002.1, read on the forward strand.
GGCAAAAAAAGAAAAGGCCCCATACCTTTAACGTTTAGTGAAAAGTAACCATTATGTCTCATCTGTTAGGTTTATTCAACATATCTGGAAGCACCTGGCATTTTTCCGGGCATTTGGTATAAGGGAAGTCAAAAGATTTGTTATTATGGGAGTGTGTGGGGGGGGGGAATCAAGCATAAAGGATAGTAAGATTATATGACAGTCCTTCAGTACTGGAACCAAACTTTCCAAAGAACCAAATGTTTACCAATGGTCTGATGAATTAAGTGTGCTACTTACTGATTTCCTTTTGCAGTTTGGTAACATCAGACAGCAGCCCACATATAACAGAAAAACTACAAATGCAGTAAAAAAATTAAATATGAAAACCAACCCATAACTTCAGTACTACAATCTTTTATAGCACATCAGGACTTCATAGGTGAGGACTCTCAGAAAATTGAGTTCTGCAGACTACACCAATTATATGCATCTGCTAGGCATTTTCCCCACATCTACAGCTTTCTCTTTCAAAACCCAGCTTTCCTCTGGAACACAGCTACAATAAATACAGACATTGGTATGGTTTTTCACAAGGACTGTGCTCTGATCTGACAGCAGAGTACTGAAAAGCTATTTACTTGATATTGACAGCACGGTTCTTAGCGAGTACAATCTCATAAAAAAAAGCATCTATGCCCAGAAGATAAAAAATTAATTTGTAATCCTTTAAAGAACAAAGTATATTACCTGTATTCTGTAAATGAACATTGCAAAACTTTAAAATAAAGTCATAGGGGCTCCACAGTTCATCACTATGAACCAGAACAACAAACCAACAGATATCTAAGCGCTAGACAGCTCTAATTTTCACTCCACACGGGGACAGCCAATTTTAAGCAGAGGCTCCGGTGCACGCAGGTGCTCGGTGGAGGACCAGTGACATCTGGTGGCTTGCTAGGACACACAGTAAACTCCCTGAGGGCTCCCACAAGACCCCTGCCTTCTTCACAGGATCCCTAAATACTACACCCCAAACTAGCTGCTCTGGGCTTTGTTTGTCTTTTTAAAGCTACTGCCACTGACAACACAACAGTGAGCTACGCTCAGAAGAAGAATGTGCTCAGCATGCAGTTTCCCCCCCAATCAGTTAAGAAGTTAACACTCCTGAAAGCAGGGGGAATAAGGCTATCTTTACAGTGTTTTGATCACAGAGTGTAAACTGTGATCTTAATATCTGTGTCTTCAAACACTTCCCCAAGTATTGCTGAAACTTTATTCCAGTCCAGGCGGTCAAGTCCACATCCAATCCTGGAAAATAAGACACCAAAACAGCTATAGTGAGCTCTTTTGGAGCGTGCTGGAAACAACTAGCCCTTCAAACAGCTACTATTTTATATAGCACTAACTCAGCTCACCACAAAGCAACATAATGCAGTTAAAAAGCAGAAATAATCAAGCCTGAACGTTTTGTTATCGTTTAACTCCACTGAAAAATACAAATTTCATTTGCACAATTGAACAGAAGAGTTATATCAAAGTGGATACTTGAACTCTTATTCGATGGTAGGGAATCATCTCTTAAACATTCCTCTGCCCTAGAAACACTGAAATATTTACATGTCAATACCTAGTTTTCTTACCTAGGCATGGAAATGTCAGTAACTCCATTGTTGAGACAGTGAGTTTTCATGGCTTCTAAACTCTTTCGCATATTCTCATATGTCGGTTTGTGGGAAACTTTCTTCTTTGTAATCTAAGTACAAACACAGAAGGTCAAGCGTGCCTTAGGCATGACCATCGCAAACTATTTTCTTTTTGAAAAACACACTCCACTAAACTCCAAAACTGCAAATCCAGACTTGCTACTTTGAATGGTTACTTGGAATAAGAATTAAGTTCCATAGGTTAAAATGGTGTAATTTAGCAGCTAGTTCTATGAACTAAAAGTCTAAATGCACATATACAAGTTAGCTTGGCTTCTCATCAGCTGGGAGACTGAATGCACCTCACACCTTTTATTTAGAACATCTACAAAAAAACCCCAACTATGAGAGCCCTCACCATCACATCTAATACAGCTTCGTTACAAGAAAGCACCTGAGTTGCATGCTACTCTTACCAGGTAGTATATATATCGGTCTTCTCTTTGGAGAACTGCTACCTCCCCAGTTTTCTTCTCTAAAGTGAAGAAGAACAAGGAGATCTTTTTTAAACAATTAGAATCCAATACCTAATCTCCCCCACACCCCAAGTAGCTTAGAATACTTTTATTGATGGAAATCAAGGTTTGCCCATCAGCTCCTGCACGTCCATCACGTGTATCACTCACGTTGATCTAACAGCTCTTGTACACCTCCAAACTTCTTCTTAAAAAGAACAGCTATGCCTGCACCCATGCGACAGTCCTCGCTGATGCAATGAGCCAATGAGTCCGTCTGGGGGCATGAGAAAAGGTCCCCCTTAACACACTTGATCTGAAAAGCAACACAAACACCAGGGTGAATTAAAAAAAACCCTGCAAATGCAGATTCAGATAAGAGAATACTTGGAATTAGGCAAGCCTGTACAATAAGGAGTGCAAGGCACCAAAATTAAGATAATTTACAAGTAAATGAGTTGTATGGATTATGAACCCAACACATAGATAACTATCTTTTCTACAAGGTCAGTTATGAGTATCACAGGCCAGCTACTCAGTTCACTTTACAAAATCAAGGCTGAATAAGGAAAATGACAAAATACAGAGTACAACTGCTTTAGTGCACACCTTCAGCATACTTTTAGTGCATCAATGCCTGACATCCCCAGACATTTACTTAAGCAGATAAGCTCTATGCTGATGTACAAAATCTGCATCACTGATACAAGCACAGGAACACTGGAAAGCTGACAATAATTACTTTAATATCAGTCACTTTCCCCACAAAAGCAACATGGTACTACTGTTCTGTTATTGGGGGGGGATAAGAAGGTCTCTTTTCAAAGAGACACATCACAGCAGTAGCCCACATAACCCATTTTCTACGCACTCTCTCCCCCTGATCCTTGAAGAAGTGGGTGGCCATGGTAACGTGGGCTATGGTGAAGACTTCTTCAGCTGAAAAGATGACAGAGAGAAAGAGTTATTAGGAACCCCAAACTGGGCAATAAGCTGGTGTGACAGAAGGTGCAAGGCTGAGACTGCCTATCAATGGCACACGGGGGACAGACAAAACAGCCCCTGGGAAGAGAAAGGAAGGGAAGGCAGCTTCCCTGCTGCAGCCCCACAGCTCCAGCCCACTGAGGTGCACTGCGGGCCCCAGCCCGGGGTTACCATAGCAACCAGCACCCACGGGCCTTGCACCTTCCTTCAAGCCACCCCTATCTCTTCAGGAAGCCCTTCAGCGGGCCAGACCTGCAGGCACAGCGCGAAGAAGGAGCTGCCGGGCCGGGCCTTGCGCCACGAAGAGCCTCCCCAGGCCTCCCCACATTGGCCAGCCAAACCCTTCCTCTCCACTGGGGCAGATTCATCGTCACATAAAAATGGCCGCCCCGCCTGCTTGTCTCTCTAGGCAGGCTGGAGGAACGCCCTCTCTATGATGCTTGCCGAGAACATTCCGAAGGCCAACCTACCCGTCCCCATAAGCGCATGCGCACAACGACCCGGGGCGGAGCCTAGGGAGACGACAAGGGGGGGGTGGAGCAGCAGCCGGCGCGTGCGCATTGTTGGCCGCAGTGGCCCGACGAGGCGCGCGCGCTCCCCTCGGCGCAGACGCAGTAGCCGCGGGTGGGCCGGGCGCGGGTGGGCAGAGCCTTGTACGAAGGGCCGCGACAAGAGGGGCGGGGCGATACGGCGCGGGAGCCCCGGTGCGCCTGCGCCGCGGGTGCCCGCCCCCTCCCCTGCCTTTGTTCGGGGTTGGGCGCCATTTTGCGCGGCGGCTGAGTGGAGGCGCTGATTGGGTTTCGGGGGCCGGTAGCGGAGCCAATCAGCGCGGGACCCGAACCGGGGGAGCGAGGCACGGTGAGTGCGAGCAGCCAATATGGAGCCCCCGAGCGCCGGCCCCAGCGCCGGGATTGGCGGGGCCGAGTGACCAGTCAGGAGGCCGCTCGCAGGGCCGGGGCCGGCCGGCCGGGCGCTGGGGGAGCCGAGGGGCCGGGGCCCGGCTCCTGCGGGGGGGCGAACCGGGAGGAGAGGGGCTGGGGGGGGCCGGGCCGCGGGAGGGCACGGGCCTGGGCCGGGGCGAGCGTACCGGGCGGCGCGGGGCCAAGGGCGGCAGCCGTGGAGGGGAAGGCGCGGCCGCGAGCTGCGGCGGCCCGGGCTGCGGCGGGGCCCGGCCTTGCCCGTGCGGGGCCGCTGGGACGGGAGCCGGCAGGGCCCCGCCCTCGAGCGGCCGGGAGGGGGGAGCGGGGCGGGCGAGCCTCCCCGCCGGCCCCGCTGACAGATGGGCCGCGGGCGGCCCGCGCTGCCCCTCCTCCTCCTCCCCCCCCTTCCCCGCCGTGGCCGGGGGCGGGGGGAGCCGCCGCCCGTGCGCCAAGGGCAGGTCGCTGCCTCCGTTGGGCAGCGCCCCCCGGGTTCTCCCCCCCCCCCCCCCCGGTCGCGAAGGACACCTGGACGCCAAACGCCGCCGGCCACGGGCTCCCGCCGCGGGAGAAACCGCCTCTTTGGGGGAGCGAGGGGCCTCGGTGTCGCCTCTGCGCCCCCTCGGCGGGCTGCGGGGCACTGCTTTGTCCGCCCTTGCGCGGCCTCTGCCCGCAGCGAAAATCCTCCGTCTGTGGCTCCGCAATAAAGTAAAAACGTCCCTGGGTGACCTCCCTGACTTGCCAGTTTGATAAGGAGGTCAGGAACGGAATACAGGGACCTCGTGTTGTCTCCTGGTGAGCAGCAGGAGATAAGGCTGTGGCCTGCCTGTGCTGTTGTTTAAGTGAAACCCTGTCGCTGGCTTTGTGCCAGTGTCCTGTCCTTTGAGGACAGCGATTGCAGAGGTGGGCTGAGAAGATCTGCCCTAGAAACTTCTGCCACTTCAGTAACCTTGCTTCAGGGTGTGGCACAGTTTAAAATGATGCTTTCATGCTAACTCAAGCTCTGGCACAGCTTATCCGTGTCAGGAGCTGTTGATGTAGCCGCTGTTAGGATGGCGTGTAGATGAATATAAATATGCTGATGGAACTAAAGCACTAAGTCATGCCTGGTGCGGACAAGGGCCTGGCGTTAAGGCGTGTGGGGGGGAGCTCACCAGTGAGATCAGCTGTGGGAGGGGCGTGCTATCACTGAAGCGCATCACTGATCTTTAAAATTTAACTTTGATAGAGCAACTCTCACTCTGTTTTAATGAAGAGAATGAAACATAATCCTGTGGAGGACTGCGATCCAGCACATGTAAAATCTTCCACTTGTGGTTGTGATTACCTGCAACTCTTAGAGTTAGGATTGCAGTGCTACTAGTATTTTAAATAAACAAGACAGGCGCTTGATGTGGGGGTCTGAGAAGAAGTATTCCTGAATATAAGTAGGTCTGCACTTAATTATTGGTTGTGGTGTTAGGGAAACCAGGGAACTTTTGGCCAATATAATTTAGTGGTATCCTGCGCTTGCTACTGAAATGCTTTCACAAAGAATGAAACGTGGGAGCAGTTTTCTGACAGGCCGGCAGACTTTTAGGGAAGAGATTAATTATGCTGTGCACAATGAAAACCTTGATAGAATCAACTTCAGAAAGAATATTTATCTCCTCTTATTCTGGCAGGCTGTGGAAAACTGTTGCTAATGGGTCGAAGATAGAGTTAAAATTGCGGGAAAATAGCACCTTTCTGTTCCGTGACTCAGATTATTTTTGTGATTTCCAGCGTTAGTATTGTTACATCTTAATTCTGAACAAAATATCTGATAGGGATTGAGAAGGTTTACATTATTATTGCTGTTATGTGTCCTGCAATGAACTTGCTTCTGATCTGTCCTGATACATACTGGTTAATCATTTATTTTTTTGTGGGTAAACAATATTTTGTGTTAATGTACAAGAAATCAACAAAATGTAAAAACATAGTGTGTTTTCTTAGATCACAGTGAGGAATAACTCAATGAAAAAAACTGAAATGTTCTTAAGATGAATGCAAGACACTTAAGTACAAAGGATATTTTAAAATTAAAGAGCAGGAAGTATGAGAGGTGTCATTACAGTAGTAACCACAAAAACTGTTACGGTTAGTGGAAGTTGTGACTAAATGTTATATGCATTTCTTTGAACGCTGAAGGGACCGTTTTTTTTAATGCTTTAAACTTGAAGACGAAGGTCATAGACTGCTTTTTCACTAGTGTAACAGGTACTTTTTCAGTTGTAGCATAAATCAAATCCTTCATTAAAAGTAATGGTAAGAATTCTTCCTTTGTTGATCAACTAAGAGGAGAAAAAATGCGGGGAAGAAAGAGGTAATGGAACTAAGTATTTTATTTCAGTAGTGTGTTCTTCATACGTCTAGGCAAGGGTCCAAGAAAGGAGAGGTAGTAAAAGGATGGAAGCAATGAGAAGTCTGCTGGCTATTTTCAAATTATACAAAAGTGGGAGGAGAAGGGAGAGAGACAAGGAAGGAGTGCTGCATAGTTGGGAAGGAGAGACTATTTCGCTTAGCCTTGTTGAATTCTTGAAATGTACCTTGGTTGTACACTTAAACTTTGTATGTTGTGAGCTTTTTAGAGGACCCCTCCCAATCACAGTAGGCAACTGCCCATAGCCCAGAGTATGCACACTCAAGAGATAAAACAGACATGGAGTAGAAAGAGATTCATAGCCACTATCTGATTTTCTGAAGATTACTGGCAGAACTGAGACTGAGGTCCTTCTGATTCTCAGTCAAGTTACGTGTTACCGAAATTAAAATATCTGTTACTAGATGAAAATAAGACAGAGATAGGTTCTTGATTAAACAGCGGCTCTTACTGAGTGGTTTGACCAAGGCATGTCATCTCAGTGTCAGTAGATGGTTTGCTTTTCAGTTACTGTAAGATAATGCTAATCTTGAAACCTTGGGAAAATAATCACATGCTTTTTTTCTTGTCTTGCCAGATACAGACTGAGGTGTGCCGTGTACAGTATTGGAACTGAAGAGCAATGGAGCAGTACACAGCAAATAGTAACAGCTCCACAGAGCAAATTGTTGTGCAGGCTGGACAGATTCAGCAACAGGTATGGAAAGTTATCATAAGGGGTGAGCTGGCATTCCCAATGCTTAGCTATAAACCTTTTTGTACTTTTTTTTTTGTTTTTATACATTCCACAGAGCCAGCAGGATGCTTCATGATGCTATCTGGATGCGTGTTTACCTGACTTCTGTCACTTAATCAGTGGTTTTGTTTTGTCAGTGAAGTCTGAGTAAATGTGTTTTTAATCTAAATTAATTTAATAAAATTATAGGTATGTAAGTTACCAAGTTTTGGTGGAGTAGGGACTTCACAAACTGGTAGTGACATGAGGAAGATAACAAATCCTTCTTGAAAATGGAGGGAACAGAATATTAATCTGAATAGTTGATTGTCCACAAGGAAGAATGTAGATCCCCCCAAAAAATTGAAATAGATTTTGTCCAAGCAAATAGAGGCTTTCTCCAGCTTTCTCAAAACAAGTGTTTATTGAAATCCTTTGTTCTATTACTAGAGATGGATGAGAATGAACATACATCACTGGAATTGCAAAAAAACTTATAACTTTGGATGCATTCATTCTAAAACGAGGTTTCTAGTTCATGTGTTACAATGTGCACACAAGTAGAGCTGCTCTTTTTTAAAGGACTTGTATATTTTTGTTGTTGATAAGTTTCACCCGTTTACGTATTGTTAGGTATTTTCAGATGAGCTGTGTTGTGACTGAATTTTGGTTTGTTGCATCTGATGTTTGTTTTAGTTCAGGACAAGAGGATTTTCTTTGCTTAAGCCATGCAAATGAATGAGACACTGTGGGTTCTATTTGTAATAAGATATTGTGCTTGCTTTGTTATCAGTCTGTTTGAGTGTTTGATGGGAACAGACCAGGACCAGCATTCTTCTCCCACTGAATTTAGTGGAAGTTGACTCTTTCAGCAAGAACAAGATTATAGTTGAGGTTAAAAAATTACAAGTTAAGAATTGTCAAAAATTCTGGTACTGCTTTCAGCAGGTGACCAAAGATAAGGTATTTGATTGTATTGGTATTTTTTAAGTAGAAGGGAGGTTAAAACATACCTTGACTTGTTTAATTTTTAGTATGTGCTCTCAAAGCCTGTGTTGTATTGTAAGAGAAACTTTTGAATCGGCCAATTTTAGTACAGCTTTTAGAGATGTCCTTCATCTCCCAAAATGCTAACGCAGTTAACACAGATTATTTTGGTACTCTTACTAAAGAGGCTAAAGATAGACTAGGCTTTCAGATTTAACTGCTCTTTCAAATTCTCAGATTGTCCTTCAAGGTCAGTGGTGGAATATTTTGATGTGGGGGTGACATAGATGAAGCTTAGTCTGTAGTTATCTGTGCTGCTGTTCTGCGCATAAAGGAGTTTATGGCCTTCATTGTGACTAACAGGTCAGACAAAAACCTGGAACCCCTTCGCAATAAGAAGGTCGGACAGTGAAAGGAAAACATAAATGGAAAGGTAGCATTCTAAAACAGAGAAGCAAAGATTTTAAATTCTGAAAAATAATCTATCATGTTCTTTGTAACTGATTTTTGTTTAGGGTTGTTGAAGCTGTCAGTATGCATATGCAGTTTTACTGGTGTTCCATTCTTAGGTTTGCTAAGCATATTCACATACCTTATGTTCCAAGAGCAGTGTGTATGAATTTTAAATTCATCCTCTTCCAGCAAAGTGTGGTTGTCTCTTGTCTGAGCTGTGCATTTCCGTGTTTCAAGCTATTCCTGTTCCTATTCCCAGCAGCAGGGTGGTGTCACTGCTGTCCAGTTGCAGACTGAGGCCCAGGTGGCATCCGCCTCAGGCCAGCAAGTCCAGACCCTCCAGGTAGTGGTGATCTCTCTAATTGTGTTTGTGAGCACTGCATGACTCTCCTCATCACCACATATCTAATGCTGTGTTTCTACCAGGGTTTGAAATAGGGACAGGAAAATTTGTGGCCAAAAGCAGCTGTGCTTTTCTGCTAGCTGTAGGGTTTGTTCATGAAGAATAGGTTACAGCTTTTTGTTGGATCTCAAATGGACGTCAGAAACCCTAATGCATTCATGAATTTCTGCTGCTGTAATTATGAAAGTGAATAGTGATTGAAATGGAACTCAAACTCAAAAAGAAATAACATCTTGCAGTTCAGAGAGAACAAGAAATAAAACCCACAGACTTCTGTACAGTTTCAACGATAGGAGATTTCTGATATCCAATGTGATAGGAGTTTTGTATCTACACTGCATGGAAAGAAGCCAGAGATGCAGTGTGTGATCACCAGCCTGAAGAGTGAAACTTCTTCATCTGTGATTAAAAAGGGCAACTGAGGACCTTATTAGATCCTGTGGGATTGAGATATCTGATTTCTTACTTATATTTGGGCAACACAGGAAAATCCAGGAGAGTCATTTTATCATAATAGTAAATGTCACAAATTGGAAAGAAATGCAAGATTATTTCAAACCCTGATTTGTTTTGATGTGAAGTATTGTCTCTTGCAAACTTCATCTCATTAGCTCATGTAGGAGGCTTTTAAAGGAGTTGATAAACCCTGGATAGTTGTAGCAATTTAGTAGAGCTTTCTTCACTTGGTATTTTGGTTTTGCTTGTGTATTTGTTTTTTAAACTCTTCAGAGGAAGGAAGTTCTGGGAGGCTAGAATGGTCTTGCCAGATGTGAAATTGAACACAGCATTTTTTATGTTCAGAGTTAAAATAGAAAAAGCTGGCTGACTTGGATTGCTTGGGGCTCTGTGGCCTCCTAGTCCCATACTGCAATGTTTGCTTTCCTTCTTTTTTTTGCTTGCTCTAATACATTAACAAGAATCCTGGAATTTATCATTTTTCTTTCAACTTATTGGATATTGCACTGCTGACTGTGCTTCTCTGTGGCTGACATGAGCATGCTTGTATCTCTCTACTTGTGTTGTAATTCAAAACAAGTACTACCAATTATGTTAGTGGCGGAACCGAACAGTCTAGCAGGGGTATTAGGTGACCTGTAAAGGCAGAATATTCTATTTATGGCCTTGATTATTGAGATACCATTATGCTTGTTTCCTTAGATATGATGGCATATAATTCACTATGGGTTTTGACCTGTGCAAAGTGAAGCTTTTTTTTTTTTTTTAGGCAATTCAGTATGTGCTGAAAAATCTGTACTGATGTTTAGTTTGATTGGTGTTCTGTAATGAAGGTGGGTTGTAGAGTAAGCTTTGGCTATTGCATACTCTTGAAGTTTTCAGGTAGAAAACCCAGGAATTCGGTGACTTTTCTATCATGTTCTGTTCTTTTTTCCAAATAAGGGAGAGCATGGTAAAGAGCGATTGCCTAGTTCATAAGACTCATTTTACTTTTAAGCTGTAGAGGTATGTTTTTTTCATAGTCTTTTCAAAGATGTATTTTGGGGAGTTTGGGGCTTGGCAGGCAAGGATTTTTAAATGGAGGGGTTTATTTCATGGGCCTTTTTCCTAGTGACTGATTGCTGAGACTCTTGAATGAGTCTTGCTGAATTTATAAATTCTCTGTAAACCTTGATGGTCCAGGAAGTGGTTGCTGCTGGTCTTCATTGACTCTTCCTTACTGAACTACAGTTTGTGCTGTTACGTTAATAATTTCACTTCATAACCATGAAAAGATTCTTTAAGAACATCACATGCTATATATCAGTTAGGGAATGGAAATGTAAGAATATAATTGGAGGGAGTTGAAGCTACTTCAAAATCTCTGTCAGGATAACTTATTTAGAGCTTTTTCTCATTAAGAAGCCCAATTGAAGATTTATAATAGTGTTGTGGATAATGAAGTTTCTTTTACTTTGCTTTGCTCTCAGGCTGTGCATGAAGATAGTTACTGTGTCTGGACAGTTTATCCGACTATTTCATGTTTTGTTGCAATTGGACTTGGAAGTTTTGGTTAGTCTGTGGCAGAAAAAGATAGTTTACAAAATTCAGCAGCATAACACGGAGAAAGTTTTAGCAATTAAAGATATTTGATGCTGATTATGAAACCAGTTTAGTGACTGTTGCTCAGTTTCTCTGGTCACTGCATTAAAATAGGTAAGAATTTAGCCTGATGTAGTAGCCACTTCTGTTCCTGATTTCATGTCACCAGGCTTCTTTTCATTGTTCTGTTTGTTTTTTCTCCTGTTTTCTAGGTCCAGGGTCAACCATTAATGGTACAAGTAAGCGGAGGTCAGCTGATCACCTCAACTGGTCAGCCGATCATGGTGCAGGCTGTGCCTGGGGGTCAGGGCCAGACAATCATGCAAGTCCCGGTTTCTGGAACACAGGGACTGCAGCAGGTGAGATAATTCTAATTTTATTAAAGATAGATCACAAAGAATGAGCTATGAAGTTCTCACCTTTTCAGCTAGAGTATATTTGCCTTAGCACTGTTAAAATAGGCTGGACAAAGATGATTTTTTTTTTTTCCAGCTATGGAACTGTCACAGTGAGCTGCATGTTAAAAATTAAACTAAACTTATTTTTGTATTTGATTTTTTCTTTTATGGGATGGTGCAAACCTTTTAAATGAAGTCATCCATTAAAATAAAGCTAGAGCTTTTTTTGCGCATTTAAATGGCTATTACACTATATGGCTCACTAAAGATTTTTTTTAATGAAAGTTTCTTGAAAATAATTTTTGCATTGGAGTTCCTCTAATATATGATGGCTGGAGCTGAATTTAAACTTTCCCATTACACAGAAAGTAATGGTTTCGAAAGATATATGATGGATTCATTAAAAATAATTATTTTGAAACATTTATTTAATAGACAGTTTTTAAACTTAAGCAAGTGCTCGATATGTGTTCCTCAAACTATAGTAGTGTCATAATGAAAGTGTTTCAGTTATTTGAGAATGGGATTTAGGAATCAAGTTCAGCACAGTCAAGGAAGGCACATGATGTCTTGGTGTTTTGAGAGGCTTATTTAATGATTGTTTATATTTCCTTTGTTGAAAGACTATATTCTTTGTGTTAGGTTCTATACAGCCTGTCTGTTGGAGGAAAGCTTGTAACTGTTTTTTTTTTTATTTTTTTATTTTTAAGCAGAAGCTGCAAAACATATTTCAGTTCCTCTTTTTTAATCTAAGAAATGTTTCAAATTAGTGGAAAGACTTCTTTTCAAAGCTGAAGATGATTTTTATTTATTGAAGACTATATATATATATATATATATATATATATAAATTATTTGGTATACACGTGTGTGTGTGTATATATATATATGGATACTTCTGTATGATGGATAATTAACACTCTATAGATACCTTAAATCTTAGTCCTCTTTTCTTCCTTTGACCTGAGTATTATTATTCCTAGTTTCATGTGACTAATTAATTTCTTTTGACTGTTTTATTGTGTAAGCAGTGGAGAACTGCTAGGGCATGATGACACTAGCATGTTATATTTCCTCTATTCTGTATGGTCCTGCCTGCTGTTGTATCAGTGATTGCTGTGTCACAGAGAGGAATAAATTAGAACTCTTTTCAGTTTAAAATGGAAAAAGAGAAGAAGCAGTGCTTGCTTTTTCTTGGCAACAGTAAATCGTCCTCGGAGATGATTTGGTAATGCTGAGGCCAAGGAGGGAGAAACAAGAGGCATAGTTAATGTTCCTTTCTGACTCTTTCTTCCACAGATTCAGTTGGTCCAGCCAGGTCAGATTCAGATTCAAGGTGGGCAGGCTGTGCAGGTACAGGGGCAGCAGGGCCAGACCCAGCAGATCATTATACAGCAGCCACAGACTGCAGTTACTGCTGGCCAGACACAGGTAACTGCACCAGCATGAAAGGATTTTCTTGAGAGGAATAGGAAGAGAAACTTGACAAATAACTTAAGATGTGGTTAAGTAAAAAGGAAAACAAAAAGAATTTATTAATATTGAGGAGAACTTCAGAATAAAATTAATATTTTTGTGGTGTTTTCACACATAAGTCTGGGGCAGAATAAGTAGACTGCATGTTTTTATCAATTGTGTTTCTCTGTATTATTGGTTCATGGCTGTTTGTCTATATGTTGAAGTTTAAAGACATGAAGTACTGCTAATTTTATACTTCCCACATTTTATGAAATCATCTAGTCATACCTGGTTTTCTGTTGATTCTTCTGTTCAGGACCAAAATTAAATTTTTTAGCAGAACAGTCCTTCCTTTAACATACGCGTAGTGAGATACAAAACCTAGAACTTTTTTTTAAATATATATTAAATACTACACTGTTAAAATAAGTTTGTTCAAGTACTTCATCTACAGTTCGATTGGTTTGTGTTCCATCCTATTTCTTTATGCTGATAATACAGCAAAAGAAATACATGCCTGAAACACCTTAAACACTGTGTGTAATTTACAGGAATTGTAAAATTTGGGAAATAAGCAATTTGTAAGTTTACTGTGTTGTTTGTTTTGTTTAGACCCAGCAACAAATAGCAGTTCAAGGGCAGCAGGTAGCACAAACAGCTGAAGGCCAGACCATTGTCTATCAGCCAGTTAATGCTGATGGAACCATTCTTCAACAAGGTATGAGCTTTAGTGTGAAAAAGATCATGACCTATTAATATCAGTTTTGCAGGTTTTTACTGCCTTGTATTTATTGTCAAGGAAAAAACTGAGATGCAGTGCTGACAGTGCTATGATTGTTGTCATGCCAAAGGTTGGCATAGTGAATGGAAGAAGAAATGTTTTCATTATTCAGCCAGCTTTTAAATTGAATACTGAAGTTCTTTTCCCCAGAAAAATTTGAAAAAAATCTTCTTTGGCAAGGGCTATTAGAATAGAAGCACTTAAGTTTGCTTTTGAGCCTTAGAATATGTGATCTTTTATCTTTGGCTGGGATTACTGTTCAGATGACAAAAATTCAAAAAAAAAATTTAAGTATGAGGACCAGATGATGTAATAAGTAGTAACAACTAATAATTTGTAATGCTTTTTTTAAATCCTTTTGCATGTTATGGAAGGGTGAATGAGTGAAAATGGAAGTGGGACTAATGGTGTTCCCTTCTTTCTGTGTGCGTGTTTTTGTTTTTTTTCTTTTGTGTTTTATTTTCTTAAAGTTACAGTCCCTGTTACAGGCATGATCACCATCCCAGCAGCCAGTTTGGCTGGAGCACAAATTGTCCAGACGGGAGCCAACACCAATACAACCAGCAGCGGACAAGGGACTGTGACGGTGACGCTACCAGTTGCTGGAAATGTTGTCAATTCAGGGGGAATGGTTATGGTATGTTCTTAATTTTCTGTTGTTTAAAGGTTGAGCTTTAAGATGTCTGTGCACAAACCATTGTTTGAGATCCGCGTTGGCTTAATATGGCCATTCTTCTTAGTAGCTATCATTAGTTTAAAGTTTAAATAATATGTTTTCAGCTTTAATGACCTGTTTCCTAGTGTGAACTGTGGATTATGGAGTTCAGAAATCTAGAAACTGAAATTTAAGATAAGCTGTTAATTGGTAAGCAGAGGTTTGAAAAGACTGAATAAAATACTACTTTTTTGAGGATGCCTTAGTATTTGTTTTTGTGACTCTTAAGAAGGCTTTTTCAGCAAATTCTTATTTCTTTATAATGAGATGCATTTTAACTTGAATTTTATTTTTCATCTCCACTAGATGTCAGTAGTTCTATAAGTTGTATTTGCTTAAGAAATGCTTGGAAATAATCATATAAATGAAATAACTGATAACCAAACAGAAAGGGAAGAGATGGACCTATCTTCTATGCCTAACTGTACAAGAAGCAGTAATGTGGTCATTGAACTGTATATTGTATTGATATGTTAGCATTACCAGAAAAAGCAAGCACAAGCTATGTGTAATTGATTTGTTTAAATTTATTCTGTGGTTTGAGACCAAATTTATTACTGCTTTTAACTTAGAGTTGCATTATCTGAACAAAAGGTATACACTTTCCATTTTAAGCTTACTCTTGCATTTAGTAGTTTTTGAATGCACTTCATGTTCTGAGCCACAGGTACTAAAAACATTCTCCTCTATACAGATGGTACCTGGAGCTGGATCAGTGCCAGCTATCCAGAGAATACCTTTGCCTGGAGCAGAAATGCTTGAAGAAGAGCCACTCTATGTAAATGCTAAGCAGTATCACCGGATCCTAAAGAGGAGGCAGGCACGTGCTAAGCTTGAAGCCGAGGGAAAAATTCCCAAAGAAAGAAGGGTGAGACTGTAACTCAGATCTAATACAGGGTTGCTGTATGAGAAAGACACAGAAAACCTTTGGTGGAAAAATGGGGATTGGAATCTAAGTGTTCTTTTTTTTCTTGTTTGTTTTTTGTTTTGTTTTTGTTCATAATCTACATCAGAGTAATTCCTTTAAGTACCTTAGTGGCGGTCCTGCTTGCTTTCCATGCTTTTAATTGTTGAATATATATGTATGAATGTATATGTATTGTATTGCAAAAAGGCATTTACTGGAAACACTGGGCAGGCTTTTCAGTGGTCAGGAACTTCTCCCATGTTCTCATCTATAGGAAGTACTGAACTTGAAATAGTAGGCTGGTCTCTCATTAGTCTTTTCTTCCATATTGTTACAGAAATACTTGCATGAATCTCGACATCGTCATGCCATGGCCAGGAAGCGGGGAGAAGGTGGACGTTTCTTCTCACCAAAGGAAAAAGATAGCCCGCATATGCAGGTAAGCAGAGCTTTGTTCTTCGGACAGCTGACACATTGAGTTTTTCATAATACACTTTAGGGTTGTCTTTCTACTGTTTTTGTTCTTTTGCGCTAGATTGCTGGCCCTTGTCCCTCTCTGCACCTGGATTTGTTTCAGGCATTGCAAAGAAACCTTATCTCTTACTACTTGTAGAGAGCAAGCATCTATTTGCCTCGAGCAGTTAGATTAAAGTAACTTTAATAGAAATGTATTCATTTTGTTTTACAAATAGAGAATGCTTATATTTGTTGTTTGTCCTAAGAAATACAGTCAGCTCGTCCTTTTTGATTAAATAACGTCTTCTCTTAGGACTTGAATTAAAGGTAAAGACAACTTATCTTGCATCTGATGAAAAATTAAAAAATGTGAATATTTGATTCTTAGTTGCATATTGTTTTAAGTAAAAAGTACAAGGTTTTCAAAGGAGGGAACATAACAGAGTAGAAATAGCAAATGCTGTTGTCCATCAGTGCTTTAAAGTATTCCTATGGCTTTAACAGATGAATTTCTTATTCTGAAGTGAAATCCTTCCCAAATACCATATCAGTCCATACGAGGTCTTCCCAAATAGCAGAAACAACACATTCTTAGGAGCTATTAAGATTTATATAACCCAATTCTCTTCTACTCACCTATAAAACCTAGCTAAAAATGTGACATGTTCAGAGATCGAGGGAGGGAGTAGAGGTATCTTTTTGATAAAGGGAGTTGTGCATGATTCTGTGCTGTTATGGAAAAATGCTGAAGTTACAACATTGTATGTATTTTGTATCTGTAGGATCCATCTCAGACCAATGAAGAAGCAATGACACAGATGATAAGAGTTTCTTAACCACTGCTTAAAGAAAAAAATAACTGAATAAAATTCCTGTCCCTCCTACAAGTCTGTCCTACCTTACCAGTGTATCAAGCAAGTCTTTCAATGGGACAATCACCACATCACAGCCTATCCTTTTCTACAGAACAAACACCACTTTTTTCAGTATGTGGCTGAGATTTTAACTGCAGTGGATTCAACAAATAGAAACTTAATGACTTCATTGGTGTACTCTTCTGATCCAGCGCAGGGATTTCAAAGTCTGACTGCTCATGCCTATTTTTTTTTAAAAAAAAAAAACATCTCTTGCATTAAGATTGGCCATAGGTGAGAGTGCCACTGACTTGGTGATCAGCAATAACTCTGGCATGCTGAAGCAGGGCCAGCAAAGACCTGTTGGAGTTATGGACCTTCTGTACAGAGACATAATCTAGTTTATAGCAACCAGCACTGACATGGCTTCACCACAGTGCTTTGTTTTCCCAGTAGAGACTTGTTATTTACATCCACTTCTTACAACTTTGGACTTACTATCAACTGAACTGTTCATTGCTGTTGCATTTTTACTTCTGAAACTGGCAAAACTGAAGGGGGTTCTTTTAAGCTCCATCCTGTGAAATATGTAAACAGCAAGCTCTTCTCTGGGAAAAGTTCAGCCATCCAGTCAAAATGATAGAAATAGTTCAAGATTATTAAAAGACTTGATATATTGCATATCCGTTCCAAGGAATAAATGGGGAGAGGGTCATTGATGTGAGTATAAAAATGTAATTGGAAAAAGCAATCTGTGTAGGTGTTTTTTGATATGTTTATTGCCAGTAATTGACACACACTCTGGAAGAAAAGCAGATGCTAGTATAAAAAGGATCTAAACTTCTAAGTGAGTCTCTTCTAAAGAATTTTTTTTAATCTTCTTTCTAACTTGCCAGTGCAGTGCTTGGTTCCCCCAAAAGAAATAATATCTGCAATCTCAGAGCGATAGGACTTGACCATCTTTGTGACTGTGTTTCCTGATATTAGTTCTGCAATTCTCTGATCCTGCACAGAGTGAGGGATTCTTTCATGACAACAGAAACACAGGACAATTCAGCTCAGCTCATCCTGATGTAATTGAAGAATTGTTAAACAAATGAAGGCAGGTATTGATGAACCTTTCAGGCTTTTTACAGAATACCCTCTTTTAGATAAAAGTGGCACTTAAAGAATGAGGAGAGAATGCTTGCTTTTTAAAAAGGCATTTTTCATTACCTTTAGGTGGCTTCTGGATTAATACCTTGGCAAAACATACCTTTATCTTTAATTCAGTAGCTAATTACATATTTCAAACTTGGTCCATTCTTACTGACTTGAAATTTGGCAATGGAGCCTGTAGTTCTTTAAGCCTTCTAACAGGTGATACGTGCATCTTTCCATGTCCATTTCCTCCCACCTTGACTGAGTTAT
The DNA here is from genome assembly GCF_036417845.1 of Apteryx mantelli. Classification (NCBI taxonomy): domain Eukaryota; kingdom Metazoa; phylum Chordata; class Aves; order Apterygiformes; family Apterygidae; genus Apteryx; species Apteryx mantelli. The sequence goes on from NC_090002.1 coordinate 7,556,943, forward strand.
GTGGACTGGCTATATATCACCTGCATGCTGTAGTCCCATCTCTTTCAATTTTTGTGTTCTGCAATTAAAACTGTATCGCTGCAGTTAAGTATGGACTTGGAAGCATGGCCAGGCTTTGTGATTGAGGGATGCGATTATGATCCTGAAAAGGGAAAGTAGCAGAGGGAGATGTTTTACTGAGGAAGATAGCCAGAGAGGGGCAAGGCTAATTTAAATTCAGTGAAACCTGCTTAAAGTGACAAAGCAAATGCATCTTGGAGAAAGATAGGAGGGAGAGAATACTGGTAATATTTTTTTTCCATTCACTGAAAGCTTATGGCTAAAGTTACAGTTCATACAGAATGGAGGAAAAAATAGTATGTGATAAAAGGCTGAAAGGGTATAAAAAAACAGAACCATCAAACTTCTATTTACTTTAGGTAAAAGACAAATACTAAACATAAAAGAGTAAAAGCAGATGAGAAGGAATGCAAGAGGAGGAAGCAGAAACAGGGAGGAATGTTTGATGCTGCATTCTGGGAGGGAGAGTATGCCTGCCTAGATATTAAGGAAGGCAATGTTAGGTCGGCCATCTGTGAAAGTACATAGACTCTTGCCATTGAAAGTACAAAGAAATGCAGATTTGGCATATGTATTTAGGCAGCTGGATTTTCTAAATTAAGTTCAGGATGTCCCCTGCCAAATTTTTAGTTTCATGTTCTTGGCATTACCACAGTTGACATTGCGACTTAAAGCTAAGCAAGCAGCTGTTCTACACACAAGTGACACCTGCAGCTATGGGAGGAGGTGGAAGCCTAGTTCTTTATATGCAGGTAAAGGAACCTTTCTATTTTGTCTTAAATTATATTAGTAATCTAATACTCTGTTCACAAATCTTACATTTTAAGTTGTTGGATTTTTTTTAATTAGTCAAAAGGCATTTGGTTACCTCCATTGCATTGCTGGCATCTTTGGTGCCTTTGGTTGCTTCCGCCTTAAAATACTTGGCCAATTAGAGCATGGTGCTTATTTTCTTCAGTTGGCGACTATGAAATCCTCACCTAGCATTTCTTGTGAGGTCACCCATTTCAGGAAAAATGTAGCTCTCTTCTAGTGAAGGAATAACGAAACTTTTGCTTTAGTTGAATTTACAGCATTATTGTAAATACTTTTTAAGAGCATCTGTACATTTTGTCAGTCTAGAGTATTCATGTGCTGGAGGAGTATTTCTGTGCTGGAGTAAGACAGCCTCTCCATGACATTTCTGCTCTTCAACTGACAGCTAATCTCTGTCCTGAAGACCCCCCTCTGACAGTTGGAAGTTAGGGAAGCAGAGATTATTGCTCTGAATTTTTTTTTAACTGAATAATTACTTGTTTTCTTAACCTGTAAACTTCTTCAAAACATCTAGAACTTTTTTCCCAGTAAGCCCTTCATATATAGGTTCTCTGATCTGTTGTTGTAGAATATGTATTAAGACCTATGGATTTGTGTTATGTAGGAAGTCTTATCAGTAATACTTTCAATAGTGATGTGAAAGCCTGAGTGCTACTGTCATATTTTTCATTTACTTTGGGTTACATGTATTCACTTCTAAAAGTAGTGTTTGCTTGGTGAGATTGGCGATATCAGTCAATACCATGTTACCAAAAAAGTCCACTTTCTTTTCTTGGCTAAATTTATAAAATTGGAAACATCACCAAGTTCAAATCTCTAGTAATTAAATGAGAGTTCTTTGTGGATTGGCTACACTTGAGCAAAAACTCCACTTTGGATGTGCGTAAAAGAGTGATGAGAATAAAAGCATGGGCTTGGGGAGAATGAAAAACATGGTCGATTGACCCAGAGAGCGCTGGAGCAGTGAACCTATCAAAAACCAGTTTTATACAAGTGTAAAGAATGGGGTGTGGGAAATGGTCCTCAAGTGATGCTAAATGACTTCAAAGCTTTGCATGTTAAAAAAAAAAAAGAGAAAAAAAAATTCTTACTTTGTGAGTGGGGGGGTACTGAGATTTACGTAATGTAAGGCAAAGTTTGTATATAGTTAAAAGTTTATAATTTTTTTTATATGATGCATTTTTTCAAGTGTATTTTGGTCTTTAATAGATGCAATTGTAAGTACTGTGTACACTATCCAGCTAATAAAAATTTATAAACTGAGAACCAGCCTGAGCTCTGTTTTCCAGTCTTGTTGCTCTTTCCAGTCAAGCAGCGGCGCCAAGGGAGAGGGCAGCACCAGCAGGCGCTGCTTCCAGCTCTGCCGCCTTTCCTTGCCCCAGGGAGTGGAAGGGGGCGGCTGGGCACTCCTGCCTGCTCTCCTGCCCCATGATGAAGGGCCCGGACGTCCTTCAGAGGCCAGTAGGTACCTTTTTCTTTTCTCCTCCGTCGCTCTTCAGCCGCGAAATGGCGGCTGCCCTGCCTGAGGTGGTGCCTGAGGCAACAGTTCCGCCATTGAGGTGTGCCTGCTGGTGAGTGAGTGGTGGAAACTGATTGGCTGAGGGAAGCCGGGACATCCAGCCGTGAATGCTCATTGGGTGGGGGCTGCTCTAGGGCAGCTCTGATTGGCTGGTGAAGAGGCCTGTTTTCCATCTTGCCCCTGCTCTTCCTCACAGGCTGGGGCAGCAGCACCTCAAGATGGCGGCTGTTGGGTGGGGTGGCAGGAGCTGGGGAGGGGTTTGTGCAGGCCTGGCCTCCGCTGGCCTCTCGCCGCTCTGGTGCCAGGGCAGCCGGCCAGCATCACCCCCTTGGCTGAGGAAGTGGCCTTGCTGGGCTGAGGAGGAAAGGAAGGCTGCATCGAGCTGGCCGATGTTGCTTTCGTGTGTCCATCCGAGCGTGAGGAAAATAAGCATTAGGTGAGTGTTCGGGCGGAGAGGGAAGAGGATCCGCTGTAATTATTATTTCAAAGAAAAATTACCATTTTAATTAATAACAGAAATGTGCCCAGTACTCACAGTATGTGCCTTCCTTACCCAACCATCTTCTGGATAGCCGTTGGCCGAGTGCCCCAAGTGCCTCGGGGTGACAGTTCCGTCTCCTGTATACCCTTCCTGCAGGATTCATTGCACACCTTGAATAATTATCCCTGAAAGGTAGTGCAGGAGGATCCAGTGATTATAGAAAGCTCCCCTGGAGCATAGGGAGTGCCCTATAGGTGCGTCGCATAAGCGTAAGCGATGAGAGTCCAACTTCCTGTTACCCAAATGTTTGTTTTTTTTTCCCAAGATGTGCCTACCTTTATATTCTTTGCTACCTTCCACGAAGGTGGTGGTGTTTCTTGTCTCCAAACTCCAGGTATCATGTTGTTATTTCTTTGTCCAAATATGATTGAATGGACACCCTTATAAAGAGCTTAGTTCTTGTGTTTTGGTACAAAAGGAAGTTTTCCTCTTAAAAGGATTGGGCATGCTTTCAAAGGTTTAAGAGATACTCAGGCTCCATGTCTGTCTGCTAATCCCTCTTGGGCATGCTGTTTCTTCCATGCAAGCTGCTCAGGATCTCTCAGCGCTATTGTACCTTAAACATTAAAAATATGATAAAGTAAATACTATTATCAAGAATGAGGTCATGCACAGTTAGGCAGTCTTTCTGTGTGGTAAAAAGTAGTTGTATGTTGTCAGAGTATTATTTAAATAGTTCTTGTGCATGTTTAGAGTTTACAAAGCTCTTTGGGATAAAAGCAGCCAAATAAAAACCAAAACATCATGCTCTGTCTAATTTCTTCTCTGTGTTCTTGGGATATGCTCTCTTTTAGAAAGAATACCTTGAGCTTTACAGGTATTTGTAGCTATACACTGTGCTCTAGAAAGAGCAGTAGTCACCACTGCTGTTCTTGGGGCTGGATTCTGCCTTTGCTGATGCAAAAATCAGCTCCCCACCAGCAGGGGTTCAGAGCCTACCTGAACATCACCAGCTGGCAACAGACAACAATAAAAAAATTTTGTTCCAAATACTGTTGTGTTTCTCTCTCCTGCAATGGATGCCTTAATAATATTTTCAAAGTGAACCAAATGAGTGATATCTTTACCCTATCTGTAAAACAGCTTGGAAACACTGGCTGAGTCTGTATTTAGGTACACTGAAGTGGTCCCAGAGCTCCAACAGAAAATGTGTTTGTGCTTCTAATGTCAGTTATAACAGGCATAGCCACACTGCCTAGGTTTTAAGTGCCTAAATTAGGAGGATGATGTCCCCCTAGGGGAGCTGGGAGTGAAGCTCCTCCAGCAGGCAGTTCAGAGCATCCAGTTCGGTCCTGCTGTTTGGAGTTACCTTCTATACAGGCAGTCTTAGAGGATCTAGCCTCCTAACTCGAACACCGTCGTTATGTGCTGCAAAGCCCCCACAAACTGCTGGTCAGTATGGGTGCTGAAGAAAGCTGGCCTGGTTTTCTGTCACTGAATTGCTGGCAGCTCTGCAATGATGGTGAAATGCAGAAATACTGGAAATGTAATAGCTGGCAAATAGAGCAGAATAAATCCTCAAGGACATCACAGCTGAAGAGTCATGAATGCAGAACAGCATGAAGGGCAGTGGCCCAAGGGAATAAGCAGGCATCGTAGGCTTGGAGAGAATGCCCTCTGGTCATAATAGGTTATCTGATTGCAAAGACATTCAGATATTGATTTTTACAGCTTTTTTTTTTTTTTTTTTGCTTTATTCTTCATTTGAAATTCTTTTCAGTTCCCTAACAAGGCCAGGAGCAGACTAATTTAAAGCAATCCCTTACTTTGGAGAGAAGTTCTTGTATCTGCTAAGCTTGAGCTAGTCACCGTTGCCAGAATCTTCTCCTTGCTCAGCTTTGTTTTCTGGTAATTGATATTCTGCAGTTGCTGGGGATGGGGAAGAAGTAAGGCAGGAAGGTGAGAGCAGTTGACCAGGTATTCTAAAGTGAATAGAATGAATAAAATTCTGCATGGCTGTGAATTAACTAGGCCTGGTGAGTGGTGGGTTTTTCTCTGTTCCTCATGTTCTTCATGCAACAAAACTTTGGGCTCTCTTTGTACTTCAAAGAGTTACTAACATTAGTTCCAAAAACGTTCTCAAGTTTCAGTGCCATTCAGAGGAAGAGGAAAGGTACGGATGAGCTAACCTCCTTCTGTCTAGCAGGAGACTCCTTGGTCTCTATTTTTTGTTCCCAGGCAGTAGATCCAAAATGCAGCTTACTTTTCCATTTTGTTTTTTTCTGGGTCTTCAGAGACATGGAGCAGAATTGGATGGTTTATATAGTGGCTAATATAACATTGTCCTTTCCATCTCTGTAGCTCTTCCTCAAATCTCCATGGTTTCTTATACAGAAGAAACCCAGTGGCAAAATTTACCCAGTTTGTAAATCAGCTATTGGAAGGCACTCAGATGACAGTAATAATGAGCGTAGCAGAATCTACAGAGAATGTGATTTATTATATCATCCTTTTGTTCTGTAGTCTACTTAGGGCAAGAGCTCTTTGCAGTCAACAGGAGGTAAAACATGTAGCAGCTCAGTCATTAGTGATGTGGATATACTTTTACTGCCTATTAAAGTTGAAAGCAGTCCTGTTACTGTGTATTGCTGTTGAAGGGAGAAGAAACAGATTAACATTTCAGCAAAGACTGCAGAGAATGCTTAGATTTGGAGTGAGTTTTAACTATACATCCTGTAAAAGGACAGAGTTATCTGGAGGCACTAGAGCGAAGTGTATTGACAGATAGCCTTGGTCTCTTAAATCTCCTGCCCTCTTACATCCTGTTAGGTGTGCCATGTCCATGTGATAGGCCCAGTTTCTAGAACACTGCAAATTTATTTCCTACTACCATCAAATGAAAGATAAGCTGGGAAGAGTTCTGAGACATTAGCCAATGTCCCAATGGTCCCCACACAAACCATTTTGCCATCTTACAAAAGACCCAAAGCACAAGGGTGTCAGTCATTAATTCTTTCTAGAGTTGATCAATGCAGTGATGAGGAAAACAAAGGAATTAACAAGAACAGAAAATGGGAAGTTAGAACAGGAAGTGAAGAATGCAATCATGGGAGACTCTCTGTTTAGGAAGCCAAAAATTGATCTGTTCAGCAATTGTTATAATGCTATTTCTAGCTTTGTTTTCAGAGAATTTGTAATAGAGGGTTGAACATCAGCTATGAATAAGGATGTTTTGCCAGACAGCCACCTCGGGTGAAATGGCAAAGATGCTGACAGCCCCATCAGACCAGGCAACAAAAGTTTGTTCGTTCATTCTCTCTTTCTCTCTCTCTCCATCCCTCCCTTCTTCCCTTCTTTCCTCCCTCCCTTCCTCCCTCCTTCCTCAGAGTTGCATGAGAACTCATGGGCAGAGTGGAGTTTGTATGCAAATTACATAATTCATGGACTGCTTTTCTCTGTGTTTTCGCAATCCTTTCCTTCCATGCTGCCCAGTATCTAAGTTGGAATCTTCCTCCGATCTTTAATACCAAAAAAGGCATTTTTGTATCATATTCAGCAGCCTTGGGCCCAACTCACAGACTGAGATGAGAATCTCAGATGAATTTGAGGTTTATCTGTAATCCTTCACGGATGTTTGCACCTATCACCATGATAACGGGATTCAGTAGTTTGATCAAAACGTGGGTAACTTACAATAAAGTCAAGATAGATTTATACTGTAGCATGGAAGTGATATTAATAAACAACAAGCACCAGAGGCACGGAAATATAAAGTTATATGCTTAGTCTTAATTCTGTACCCATGTATTTAAATTGAAGACATTTGATATAATAAAGTAGACAAACGTTTTTCAACAAGATACTTGTTTACTAAAACATGTCAAATGCGTGAATTGTCTTTCTGAAGTCAATCAAAGAACTCATATGCTTACAGTTAAGCAGATTCTTTAATACGTTGCTGATTTGGGCCTTATGAGCGTGGGGGATGATTAACATTTGATATATATGTGTATAAGTGAGCTGTTGGAGAAGCTGCAAGTATGAAAGGAAGTGTATCATGTTCCTGTATCTTGCTGTCCTTTGCTGACTAGGACATTGTGGCAGTTGCTATCAGAGAAAACCAGTTTCCTGTATTTGGGTTTATAGTTGGCTGTTCTTTAAAAATAGAGCAATTTAAAGAAAGCAAATATACCACAGTCTGCCACTGGGTTTGCTTATCAACAGTTCAGTTGTGATGCTGTACTATTAGAAAAGTGCAGTTATTTTTTTTTTCAGGGAAGTTCTGTACATCTGTGTGCCGCGTCCTTTTGGCTGCCTTTTGCTTCATATCCCATTTGTATCCAGCTTCAGCAATTGCTTACAAATGGCTTGTTTCTGAGCACTTTTCAGGAAAATTTTATGAATAAGCCCAAGGCTTTGTGCTGCTTTGTTTAGGTGGACCTGTTTGTTTCTTTTCAGTTCCAGATTGAGAAGTTGTGGCTCTAAAGATAATGGTAGCATATTCCACAGGCCCTGAGGAAACTGAGTTGCCTGGTGGTTCTTGAAGGTGGAAGAAAACTTTTGGGGAAGGTTGAGTGTTGACATATATAACATCTTCGGGCTTTAGTTGAGGTTGGTGCCTTATCACAGCATATACTGCATTGTCCTTCAGTTCCCCATCTGGCATTCTACTTGTTTTGTTTCTTCTATCCTTCTGAAAAACTATGAATTATGAGAAGTTTAAAAGAAATTTAGCTTTTTTTGCTTCCAACTATTAGTCTTAGTTTGTCTACAAGTACAAATATTTACTCCTTATATCCTAAAACGGCAGAAGAGGGGAGAGGATGCATGGGAAAATGGAAAGTGTCCTCAGAGAAGTTCAGAGAACCTCTTTTAGACAAAGCTCTGCTCCCTAATATTTAAGGGACTGGGTAGAAAGGTGCAGCAACAGTTAGCACACTGAGTATTTAGGGGGACTGCAACTAGTGAAGTTTTCCTTTGATATGAAACTTTGCTGATGTTACTGAAGATCCAAGGCCAGTAAATTTTTAAATTATTTATTTGTTATTATATTTATTTTCTGGGTACTATAAATAAAGATATAAAGAAGGGATATGACTTATTCAAGCAATTGAGTTAGCTTGTGTCTGCTTTGCAGCCAGAAGTCAGATGATCACAGGTATAGACAGCGAGCTTCAGTCTTGCAGGCCTGAGCGTTCATAGCAATGCGTCCACTGTAGGATGCATGCTACTGCGTGCTTTTTAACCCCTTCTGAGTGGTGACCGCAGAGCTGGCGTGGCTAGCTCAAGGCAAAGCCCGCAGGACCACAGCTTTGTTGCTGTTATTCAGTGAGCTTGGCTAGACTAGAATGAGCTGGATATATCTATCCTGTGGAATAACCATAGCTCAGACTGCAGAGCATAGCTGCTTTACTGATGGCAAAAGTGGGCATGGACAATGGGAATCCTTCTCACTGTACTTCTCTCTCTCCCTTCTATGTCTATTTACTATGCATGGCGGAGATGAAACAAAGCACCAAGAATGTGGAATATCTGATGTCCTCTTACCTGTGGCACTGCTTGTCTGAAAGCAGGATGTCTGCCAAAGTCCATCCCCTTTTCTGGCAGGAAGGACAGAATCTCCTTTGAGTGTAAAACCACACCTTTACCTTTTCACTTTAGAAGCGAATACCCCCTTCTCCCTTCCTTTATGTTCAACTCGCATCTTGCATTTCACTTTCAGCTCAGTCTCATTGCCTCCATGGACAATGATACCTATGAATAGACCTTCCTTACATTCAGGACAGTGGGAAACCAACCCCTAAAGGCAGGAAAACTAGGCAAGGGGATTAGGGAGCTTTACCTGCCCTTTTCCTTCTGATGTAAGTGGTGGCGAGGAGTATAACAGTAGCAATCAGAGCAGTTGTAGTCAGGAAGGAACTCAGTACCATGAGACCATAAAGATTCCTGCAGGGAAGGGCATGATATCAGTATTACTATTTACAGCACCGGAGGTGACTAGGTTGATTTGGGGGGGGGGGGGGGGGGAATTTGGTGTGTTTGAAAATGGATTATGGTTCCAGGATAAAAATTCAGCATGCAAATACTACTCTTGCTGTCCCTAACAAATATGGTTCCACTGAGGTCAGCAGTGATCTGCAGTCGCAGAAGATCCCGCCCAGCTGTATTTTCTTTGGCACATGGCAAGCCTGGGTAGTGTTTGGGAGCTCAAATTCTCTTCCTGCACTCAGTTGAAATGCTACTAGAGTTCAAAGGCATCCCTCATCAGGATGAAGTAGCCCTTCTCAGGGTTTGTCTTTGATCAGGATCATTATTAGGGTCTCCTTTGATCAGGCCTGGTAGTGACTCTCATCTGACCTGCTTTGTTGTTTAGCTGGGGTTGGTCTCAGGCTAGGCTGCTTGTACAAGAGGCAGAGACATTGCAGTATTGCATGGGCCATATAGTCATCCCTTTTTAAGTAGGTAGAAAGGAAGAATACAGTCAAACTGAACATCTTCAGTTGAGGCCTCAGCTAGTGCTTCTGAAACCAACAGAACCTTCTACAGCTTTTTGTGGTACTTGGGGAGGTTGGACCAAACTCTGTAGGAGAGAAGGGGAAACCTCTGTGTGTGTGTGTGTGTGTGTGCGCGCATGCTTCAGCTTTTTGTCACATGATCCCTCAAATCCTGCGGTGTATTCAGAATGCTGTAGCTGGAGTCTGGGATCTTTGGGGTTTTTTGTTTTTTTGTTTTTTGTTTTTTTTTACCTCTGATCCTTATTGCTGTCATCTGTGGGCTTGGCAGTCCCCCACTTCTTGGTGGGAAATGAAATGGCCTCCAAATCTGCATCCGGATTCCAATTTTCCCCTTGAAAAAACACAAGAGCGGGTGATGTTCCCACATACTTCCATCCCTGGTGACTTTCTGTCATACTAAAAAATCCTGCTTTGGAGACTTGTAGGATGCTCCAGTGTTATTGCCTTACTTGTTAGCCATGAAAGGTCATGCCATTTTAGAGAAGGATATGAAAACTGAGATGCTTATTTGGGCATTTGAGTGCTGTTAGAAAGGAGATGTCTTAGAGAAAAGACACTTCTTGTGATTTTTTTTTCTATTTTTATTTTTCTGACATGTCAGAAAAATCAAGGAATTGCTTCCCCTAAATATCTTTTGTATTTCTGCTTCCTGCACTGGCTAAAAGCAGAAGAGGAAATAAAGTGTTAAAATAAATATGCAAGTTTATTAAAGAACAGTGCCAAAGAAGTGAACTCTCAGGCAAATTTTCTCAGGAAATTCAGACAAAAATTTGGATTGCTTAGGTTCCATTTAATCTGCTGATGTAAATGTAAAATTTCATTAGTCAATGAACCTAAGCTAGACAATCCCCCCTGCCCTGAGAATTGGCTACAATTTGTTTATTCCATTAGTATGTATCAAAAAATCTATTTAAAAAAAGGAAATTCAGGAATTCTCTGTATCTGAGGAAATTTCAAGGCTCAGAAGAGATCTCTCTAACACTGACTTGTAATCTTTCTTGTCAAGTGCTGAGAATTTGCTGGCTTTTAGAAGAAGATCATTAATTCTTTGATTAACTCACCCAAAACTTCCAGCATGATCCTCTTCAGTGGTTTGTTTCTCCCCTGGAAATGGCTCTCAAGATGATATTCTCCTGAGTCATTAAACTGGAGCTTTTTCAGCCACACTCTAATCATTTTCCGTGAGAAGTCATTCATCATCTCAGTCCTTCCTACTTTAACAATACTTTGATCAGAGTTGCCTCTGATAATAGGTTGACATCTAATTCGGGATACCATTTTGCACCAAGTAAAATGCTGATGTTTCCTGATGTTGACTATCACAGAATAAGAGCAATGGAGGTACAGGGAGTTCCCTATTTTTGCAAATAGCCTTACAGGTTCTAAAGAAAATAAAGCAATGACTCATTAGAGGTAAAAAAGATTAAAAAAAAAAAAAAAAAGATTGATCCCCACAGCAGTGTACAACCCACCCAGCAAAGGAGCACATCTAAAATCAGCACAAAGAGAATTTGCAAAAGGCATGGAAATAACTAGCCCCAGTGTATGAGGGTGATCCCTGGGAACGAAGCTGGGGTGGCAAATCAGAAGTTTGGATTACTACTGCCATTCCTGAACATGGGCTGTATCATATTCCAAGATTATCATTGCTGTCCCATTCCCCAGATGCAATGACATGAAGTCACCTCAGAATCCTTCTTATGCCTCATAACATGTGTTCAAATTTAAGATGGTATTGCTCCATCTTATGAGTCTTTGACTTGGGTGGATCAGAGCTTTCCTATATGAAAACTTTCTGTGAGTGAAAAATGCTTTTAACAAAATGGAAAATTTTGTGCAGAAGAAAACATTAGTTTTTAGTCTTCATCAACTTGTCTGAAATATTTCCATACCAATTCCACACCCTTTAATGAATGAATGCAATCCAGCAAAATTGTATTCATGTTTTCTGATGATAATCCCTAAAACAGTGATTTTCCGTCTTTGGAACTTTTTGATTTCACATGGAAAAAATAATTTCCCAGCCACTTCTGCTTCTAGATACCTATAGATATATATACTGAGCTATATAACAGAGTTTTACAATGCTCTTGTTAACCTCTAGTGGGATCTTTATGTTTAGATGCACCCTGTTTTGCTGTTAAAGAAGAATGGAAAGGAAACATCACTCTTGATTTACTTTGATTGTCTCCCACCCAGTGCACCATTGACCTCCCAGCTCACCCTCAGCTGAAACCACCATCTGTATTCTTTGCAGTAGAATATTCTGCAGATCGCCCCACATCCCGCACTGATATATGCCAGAGTCGTCTCTTCGAAGTGCTCTCATGATCACAGAAATCCATCCACGTCCAGTGTCTGTTAGGTCAACTGAACGACGCAGTGCATGGCTAAGGTTCATCCTTTCTGTTAAAGGGGAACTCAAGGCTAAGACAGGACAAGATTTCTCTGACAGCTCCTTGCACCAGAATTTAATCTTATGTAAACTCTTGTGCATGTCATATGAGCAGGTAGCTCTGAAGGACTCTCCCTCTGCTTGCAGAAACACTTGCAGGTCCTCTCCTGACATGCGTGATCCTTCCAAAGAAAGAAGAAAATTGATGCTAGAATTAATAATAGCTTAGTATGCCAGTTTTTCTTACATTACATCACTAATATCCCCCTGGGACTCTTACCCTGGGCCTCTGAGAAGAGTAACTTAACTCTGCAAGTTTGTCTAAATAAACACCTATGCTTAGCCTTGGTGCCACTACCCTTTTTTCCATTAAGTTATTCCTTCGTTCCTCTCTGGGGACTCAGTCTTTATTGGCAGTAAGAAAGCAAACAGCAACTAGCCTGTCTATAACACTGCTCACACTATCCGATCCATCACGTATCTGGAGAAAGCAACAAACCACTTCTCTTCCCCAGATGCTAAGTGATTTCAGAGTGAGGATTCCCTGGTGGTACGAGAGCACTCTATTTTAGAAGGCCAGAGTTTGCCAAATGTCCCTCTGTAAAGTTCATTCTTCTGGAGAAAATATAGAACTGCTGAAAACAAAAATGAGGTCCCAGAAGCTTATATAATTAAAACAAGCAAGTTTCAGCCTGAACATTTCCTCCTCTCATTGACAATTGGGAATCTTATTCCATGCCCTGTCATAGGTGGCCTGAGTGAAAAGTGCTCAAGCAAATACACACTGTGTGCAATGCATGCAACAAGACAGAGGGTATCTTGTCCCTTGGAGAAATGTGGGGTCTCTGAGCCTTACCTGGTAGTGCCAGCAAGAGCAGCAGGGCTGGAAAACCCCCCATCCTGAAGCAGAAAGTAGTTTAGGTCATGGAGAAAAAAATGTATCCCACAGCTTCTTTATCACTGAGAAATTCTCTAGTGTGGAGGAAGCTAACTTGCTTTGTCACTTACTGTCATTTGCTGCCCCAGAGTGATGATGCCAGTTGGGAGTTGCTGAGAAGATCTTTTAACCACAATTTTAATATACTTTTTGGACGGGAAGGCTGCATAATGTTTACTGGTTGCTTTTCACTTTAAAGGTAACACTGTTTAGATAGCCATATTTAGCAATCAAACTGTATGGCTGGAAAAGAAATAGGCATTTTCTTTCTCTAGTGCCACCTTAACACATTACAGAGCAGCTTTCAGTTGTATGTGTTCTTCATTACTGCTGCTTTGCACTTCCGTGCAAGTTTTCCACCCCTCATTCTCAAAGCACTTGTACAGTGGTGGAGAATCAGCATTATGTCCACTGGCATAGTAGAGGCGGTGAATGGTGGTTCTGCCTGAGGTCTCTCAGCAGATCGGAGTTGGGAATAGGACCCAGACCTCCTGATTGGAAGAGCAATTCCTTTGTCTTATAGCATATGTCTACACTGGGCACTGCAGTACCATCTAGGAATACCAAAGCTAGCTTTGTGTTGGCAGTACAGCTGCATTGGCGTGTGACTCTATATGGGCTAATTTACCCTCTGGAAGCAGAGGGAATTAGTTTAGACAGAACACAGCCCTGAACAGTCTGGCCTGCCTTTGGGATCTGAGCTGCTGTTTCTGCATGTTGCTAAACGGAACTGGTTGGATGTGTCAAGAGGCTCAGAGGTGGGCTCAGAGCATTTCTGTACGTTATAAACATACCAGCATGTTCTAAAGGTTACCTCTTCTCTGGATGATATATTATGATCTGTAGAGTACTCCAACTCTATCGTGAAGTCACACTAAGCAGGATAATCAAAGCTGATTTTATTTAGCTTTGCAAGCAATGTAGGGAAAAGAAGTGTGAATGGCCCTGGGTTTGGAGTAGAAAAGTGGGCTTAGTTGAATGCTTGTTGCCTTTATATTTTTTGGTGAAGTTCAGTATTATGTAATGAGAACTCTTTCTGGTAGATTGAAATGCAACTTCACTTTTGGGAGCGATGAGCAATGATCACATGTTGGTAACATCCCCCTAAGCAAGTGGAAAAAGTACAGGGAGAAATACAGCAAGACAGTTCATTCTTTGCAAAATCATTTGAGAAATTAGGAAGCAGGCTCAGAGCTGAGTGTAGAATTCACATCCCTTTCTGTTACGTTTTGCAGTTCATTATGCCTTTCCATAGTGACTGTCCAGCAAAGATCCACACCGTCCAAGGTAATCTTTGGGAGCGAGTCCTTTCATCATCTTGAAGACTCTGAGATGACATGAACTCGATGGGTCTCAATTCAGACCCTACTGGAATGATACTAGGGATGACCATCTGGAATAACTCTGTGCAGTTACTGGCCCCCTCTACAGATGATAAGAGAGAATTGCATTGCCATCACTGTGGCAGTGGCTTCAGTCTTTAGAGAGAGGAATCTCAGTTACAAAGCTGATTTCTAGACAAATAGTAATATTAGTTTTTAATACAAACCATCTGCTACTGGCTATATTTCATGCTTTTGGGTGGAAACATTCAAGGGTTTTATAGAGATAGGTAAGACATGCTGAAAAAAGCTATTAGCTCTTTAACACTAATCTTCAATGAATCAGGAAAATTCCTTGGAGATTTGAGACACAGTAAGGTTTTTCCTTTTTTACATCTTATGGATGAGTAGTTTACAGAGCTTGTGAATTGCTCCCAAAAACACATGGTGATTGAGAGACATCACTTGAATTTCTATATATATTCACTGATGTGTCTGTAGTCTATAACTAATAATTTATAACAAAGCATCTGCCAGTAGCTGTGCAGAGCAGCAAAGGTTTATCTGACCTAGCACCGAGCTAGGGGAGAACAGAGCAGAGCTCTTTCACCTTTCCTGTTCCTGCAGAAGCATTTCTGCACGCAGGCAAGTCTGTGCTGGATCTCTTGGTAAAAATACTTTATATCCCCTCTTCCTCCCAGCTCCCAGCCCCGTCCCCTTCCATCAGGTTCAGATCTTACTGGCAGCATCTTTTCAGCTCTGTTGTGTTGAAAAAAGTGTTGGTCAGAGGCAATGAGAAAAGGTAGCAGATGCTGGCATTCGCTCTCTAGAGTTCATTGCTACCTATGTTTAGTAGGCGATCCTTATGGCAGGTGGCAAAGCTTTCTTTGCCTGCGAATATTTGACATTCTTTGCCATGCGATTCCCTGCTGTCTTTGGATCAGCTCTAAGCAGTGTTTTCCCAGGAGGGGCTGATTCCATGCCGTGCATGCTCAGCCAGGCTGCCAGGGAAAGGGAGGAGCTGCTGTTCATTGAGGCTCTGGTTCTGCTCTTTGTCTGTGTCTCTGTTTTTCCTGCTGCTGGCAAGGGTAAAGATCAGCACAGCCACCAGGAACTTAGTAACCAGGAATCCGGTAACAATGTAGAAGACAGTGAAATCAGCTTCAGGAGTGATGCTGTGGGGAACCATAAAAACAACAGTAAGGCTTAACTAGAAAGGGGATTGTTCAACCTTTAAAGGCACTCTTGTATTTTGGCAATATACAATGCAAAGATGATAACATCCCTTTCAGTAGGCAGTCCCCACCTGTGCGCAGCAGAGTCTGGAAGATTAGAACAACTATGATAGGTTTTAACTATAAGATCTCACATATGGATTAATTATGATCTGCAGGAATTGTTTTGCCTGGCATTGAAATGCTGCTTTTTCTGGATTAGGAAACAGCTGCTACTTAGAAAACACACAGCAGCTCTGAAAATTTTCATGGATTAGGAAGAAGTAGAGAGCATAACATGGTGGTATTCCTCTCAGCTTCGAAGAGGGTGCAAATACTAATCTGTTTTAGCCCTAGGAAGGTTAGAGATCACAGCATAAGGAGTTTTACGACTTACCTGGAGATGCTCTGCACAGCACTAGGCTCCTCTGGCATTTCGGTCTGCACTATACCTGATACTAGAAAACAGAGGAGTTTAGTCTGCAAATGTTTAAAGGTGATATGCATTGGTGTTACCAACACCAGTATCCCAGCTAGGCATAGATAACCAAGGTGAGATTGGGCACTGGGCTGTGTGCCCAAAGATTAATCTGGGTGCTGACAAGGGAAGAGACACGCATTGGGTGTCTTGCAACAGTGAGATCATGTTGCTGTAAATCAGGAACTAGAAAGAGGCAAATGAAGCACAGTACCTCCTTGGAGACAGGCCAGACAAGACTAGATGTTTGCCAGAGTGAGGCACTGGCGTCTGCAGACATGCCTGAAATTTAAGTAAGAACTTGTGAACTTATGAAACTCAGAGTCCCAGGACCTACCTGTCAGCACTTCCACTTGCACCTTCCTTAAGGTCTTTGTTTCTCCCAAGTAGTCAGTTTTGCAGTGGTAGAGCCCAGCATCCTGCTTCTTGAGTCTCTTCATGGTCACTGTCAGGACCCCTTCATGGACATTGTCACTGATGGAAGTGGTGCCATTCCTGTTCTTCAGGAACTGCAGCCAGAAGCGGCGGGCACTCACCACATGTTGGCACTTGATCTCATCAACTTGCTTGCACCAGCTCTTTTCTCTCCACCGCTGCTGCCAGGGGTTATAGGTGCAGTTGATAGAAATGGTCCCACCTTCCATTCCATATACCACGGTGATGTTCTCTGCAGCACAGGTCGCTGGGAGAGGAGGAGGAAGCTGTGAGCTAAGTCTCTCTCATACCTATCCCTTATCACTATGTTCATGCTAAACAAATCTCTTTTTCCTCTTTTACAACTCTAGTGATGGCTGCTATCTGCAGTAGAATCTTTACTGTAGGTTTGGGTCACCTGTCCACCTCCCTTGTGAAAGATGAATGTGCTCAGATTCAGTGTCTTCATTCAGACTTTCTCGAAATATTTCTCTACTGGTCCCTCTAATGGGTATGTCATTAGGCTCTTGCTAGGCAGCTGTTCTTTTGTGAGGGACTGAAGGAGGGAGGAGGTATCATCTTCATTAATATTTGCAGATTTTCTGAAGCTCAGAAAATTTTGGTTCTCATCTTCCCCTTCTGGCCTTGTGATGACTGCCCTGGATTGCAATCTGGAGCTCAGCCACGCCATGCTTTCTGTAGCCGTTGGGATCCTGCCCAGTAACAGGAGGCAATTTGTCAGCCTGACTAAAGGATTAGATGTAAACCTGCATTTTCCACTGGTGCTGAGGGCCATGAAGCTGGACATTCAAGTATGTTGTCTTGGGACCAGGCAAGTTGTCCTGATTTTCAAAAGTTCTTTATACAAGGCAGCTCACAAAAACATAGGTTGTCCCAATAATGTCAAATTGTTTCTGAGTAACTCTCAGCTAGACATGTCTTGCTGTCACATCACACCGCTCCTTTGCAGCATCCAAGCTGCTTACGTGCATACAGCTGCAGCAAGGCAGCTTGCTTCAGGTTGTGGCCTTGTGCCCTTCTACATATGTTCATACATGCAGATTTGATTCTGAAAAGTACTCTCTGCTGCTGAAAAGATCCTTTGCAGTAAACGCCCATGAAGTTTATCCCCATTTTAAGGCCCTTTACACAGCCAGGGAGAAGCAACACAGCCCTAGCAAAAGCTGGAATCAAAGTGACAGCTACAAACCAGTGTCCAGTTAGCTGTTACAATGTCTTATTAATCCAGCTCTTGATCTTTAACGCTAGGTCATTGCAATTTTTTTCACCGTATCTTTTAATATCCTACTAATTTTAGTCCTGTTGACAACTTGTGTTCAGCTGCTTGGCTTTCTTGCCTTAGTTCCTTCTTTCTAATTTCCATTCCTCTTTATGGTAGGCAAATGGGGAAGGGACAGTCAAAACTATTAATACTTCCAGACAGAAGTGTAATGTGGTATTTGTGGAAATCTGTATATTTCAAGGGAAAAAAAATCAGAGGCTAGTGGCTTCTGTGAAACCCTAGGTAGTGCTAAAAACAGAAATAAATTGAAAAATAGGTTGTTGACTTTGTGCTGACTGAGCCTTTTAATAACACTTCTTAAAATAATTTCTACCTTCTGAGTGAATTGTAAACTAAAAAAAAAGAAAACAACTGAAGGATTTTCAGGCTTGACTAGAGGAAGGCATAAAAATGGATCTTTGCTTTCCAAGTATCCAGCACCTACAGGTCTTCATCCTGATATATTGCTTCACCCAATAGTTTGAGCCCTGCAAGTGCAGCCTGTGTAATCCATCTCAACATTGTAACCTCCTCTTCTATTTCTATTGTGGCCCCCTCCCCGCCCCTAGTTCTACCAGATCCTTCGTTCCTGATATGGGGTGGCCCCAGGTATTTCTTTTTTTGACCAGGAACAGCATTGCAAAAATCTCTTGATCAGAATCATGGCTTTTAAAGATTTGCTGATGCCCCCATGGAAAACTTTGTGTCATTAACTTGCTGAGCAAGTTTGCTGACAGGCCATTTACTATTTGTGTTTTTCCTGCCATGTTCTTCATTACTGAAAAAAGTATAGTGGACTTTTTTTCTGAACTCATCCAGATTTTTTGTCATAACTGAAACAGATTTCTGTGCTCCCAAAGCCTAAATCTGTTATCTTTCTTTGCACTGCTGTAAGTATCTGGATCTCCACAGTGTGGCTGCAGAAAGAAAGCTCTCAACTGAAAATACCAGCTGGATCCTGTGCCTTGTTTCTCATTTCAGATAAACATTGCTCTCTGAGCTGAAAATAGTCAGAGACTGGGAGAGTCATGCTCTACAGAGACATGCTCCCTAGCTTAAGGGTTTCATTTCATTGTCTCCAAGATTTCAGAGCTGTCCCTACTTCATTGAACTTTGTTTTGTTCTGCGTGAACCCTAGCTGCTGCAATTTACATCCAAACCCCTACAAATGCCAAACAAATAGGATTTTGCAATTTCACTTTCTGAGGAGGCACATAAGACTTCTGTCAACAGTGTTTCCTGTTTTGACTCAAAGGATTCCTCTGAGAAGAGCTGAGCACTTGGATCATCACTGGCCCTTCATTAAATCAAGGGAAAAGACAAACCCTGAGGAAGGAGTCTGATATCGCTGCAATACAGTCGAGGAGGATGACTAGAGTGCAGAACACACTGCAATACTCTAGTCTCCCTCTGCTTGCATCGCACTGGATCTTGCAGTGCACTGACAGGCAGCAGAGCTCTTTATCCATAGTAAGTGTATTGCTCTCCTGAAGAGCTGCATGCTACAATGAAGTTGTCTTTGCATCCAGAACAAGCTATCGTGTCTCAAGGCTTGTGCAGTCTTTTCCCATAGCCTTATTGGTACCTCATGCTAGGTGCAGGAAAAGATGAAGTTTTGCAGTAATCCTGTACCCTATCCCTTAACCGAAACCCAATGCCTTGTACGCTCTCTTACCTGGCAAGAAAACCAAGAAGATGAGGTGTACGAGCTTTTCCATGTCTGTCCAGCAGAGCAGGGGACAAGAGTGGAATCTGAACAAAAGTAAAAAGGACTCTTGCCCAAGAGCAGCTGGCTTTTGCTCCCTTCTTGCTCAGCCGGAAGGAATGAGCACAGGAACTTGGCATCTTTTTCGTCCTGCGCATTGAGCAATTTACCAGGGACAGGCATTTCTCTTGCAGACTGAAAATTCAGGCATCAGCATTGCCCGCTCACAGCCAGAATTTAGTCTAGACAGCCTGAAAGAGAGCATCATGTGATGGCCTGAAACCATGGTACTTGGAGTCCCTCTGAGCTCAGCAATGGTGCCTATCCATCAGAGCAGTCTTTACATGCAAGCTTTGCGTGGGGTGAATTTCTGGAATGCCAAAAGGGAAAGGGCGGCACTTATTAAGACACTGTCAGGTAACTCAGCATCAAGAGAGTGAAGTGAAGGCAGGGACATAATCTTGGAGGTCATCTTCAGTGGAAAGGAGATTTAGAAGAAGCTGTGTATGAGACGTTCCTATTTGACACATGACTGAGGACAGTAAGGGAAGAACACTGTGTTGGGGTGAAGCTGTGAGATGCTCTAGAAGAGCAGAACAGACAGGAGATGTAACATCTTTATTTTGTACCTAGAGGAAAGAGCCATAAGATCAAGGGATCAGGGCATTAGTTTAACTTGCATTGGTCATCAGTGCCATGCTGACTCAGAAGTTAGGATTGCAATGAAGGGAGCTTCCTATAGCATTAGCAAACTGATAGACCGTGGATGGGCTGCTATTTTTAATTTGCTGAATTTGTTTACTTGGAGACCTTCCATGCAAGTACTAATAGATCCTGGCTTCTTAACACATGGAAATAAGTAGATAAATCTGCAGATCTATCCATTAATAAATGAGCCTTCTTTTTCTTTCTTCTAAATTATGTTTAAGGAAATGGTCCCTTGCAGCATCCAGAAATTCTCTGTGGGGTTTCCTGACTCCAGCTAGGGTTCATTCTTGCTACAATGAGCTTCTCTTTGGTCAGAAGGAACTGTCTCCCTGAAAATGTATCTCTTCCACTTAATCATCTTCTAGTCTTACTATTCCACTGTCTTATTTTGGTCACTTTGCCCAACCTTTCTGGGCTTTTTTCAGATTCCTCCCAAGTCTTGCTTCTTTTTGAGCTACAGTTGGAGTTGGTCAGGAAACTATATTTTCTTCCCCCCTTTTTAATTTTTTAATGATTTTTTTTTTGTTCCATGGTCTCATCTCACTTTTCCATGCAAACCTGAACATTCTTGACAAAAAATGACATTTTCTACAAAATGTCCTTTTTTGTCATAAAGTCATTTTCTACTATAAGGGATTTTTCAGTTAATTTTTGACTCTGAATTTACAGTGAAGTCCTGCTCTTGGCTCCATTTTCAAGCCTTGCAGAGCCTGCCCACTCGTTATTCTCCCTGAGCTTCCTTTCTCAGGCATGTTCTGACCCTCATGTATATCAGAAGATTTATTCTCTGCTGTCTTGTACCTCGTGTTTCTTGATGATTAGTAGCATTTTTGACCCACTGACTGCATGAATGGCAGAGAGTTAGGGAGGAATCATGAGTTAGATTTCTGGAACTATTTTCTTTTTCCTTCTTTTATTTCAAGTTAAAAGTGTCAACTCTGAAAACCTCAAAGAATAAATCAGCTTCCCTGCTGCAGCCGTAGCAAGAGAGGTCTATAGGAAAGCTGGGTTTGAGTGGCCTGTGAGGAGAGGGTAGTTCAGGCCCTTTGATTTGCTACCTGTCTGTGGGGTCTGCAGAGCTTGGGGAGGACAAAAAATGTGTGAGGTTTTTGTGTTTTGGGGAAACTGGGCTGAGCCCCAGCAAACTCATTTCACATCACTCACCAGATGATTACTAGATAAAGGCAGCGAATGTATCATGTGGAGTATTTCCAGGAGAGCTAGGGTGGTAATGATATCACTGTCCAAGCCCCTAGTGAGCTTGAGCTCTCCCATGAAGTCTTGCCTGCATTCTGGTCTCCTGCGACTGTGCAAGAAGCCACAACAGCTAGCTTTCAGCTTGCTAAAGTGTAGGGAAAAAAGAAAAAAAAGTTCTGGGAGTAGGCATGCAGGATTTCTCCAGCTGCATTGGTGGATAGGCCGAGAAGAGCTGCTAAAATTACAGCACAGTGCTGCAAAAGAAAAGAGAGCTACAGCTGAGACTGGTGAGAGGACATTCCTGCAGAGATGCAGAGGTGCCTCACAACACTGGGGGCAAGAAATTGAGCGTATTGTAGAAAGGTGTTTGAGAGTTTGTGGCAAGATTATTCATGACAGCAGGAATTTGATGAAGTTCCTGCCTGTCCTCTGTTCCTGTAGCAAGTCTTGGAGATTGCCTGCCTCCACTGGTGATCTGTAGATATATTGCATGTCTGACCCACTTGGACATCTGCTTTTGTAAATAATCCACTCTTAACTGCTGCTTCCCTTCTGTTATACCACCTGATGTTGAAAGCAGCCCTCTTGTGCTCATACTTCTTCCTCTGGTGTCTTTGTCATGCTTCCTGCAGCTTCCCTGCTCAGCCTGCCAGTTTCTTGCTCTGCACCACTGTCTGTACAAACCTTCCTCATATCTGTCTCGGGGCTTGTCCTTGCAGTTGACACAGTAAGGCAAATTCTGTTCAAAAAGTCCCAGTGCCCTGTCCGTTCCTCTTGTGCAGTACTGCACGTTGTTGCCTTCTTTTTTTCCAGAAATATTCATTTTTTGTTCTCCCTACCTTGTCTTTATTCCGCATTGCTTTGGTTTAAGCAGCCAATTTGTGCATCCTCGGGGAAGAGAGGGTATAGGCCAGGAGGCCAGCCAGCAGTTGTTGAACAGAGTAAGGCCCTTTGATGAGGAGCTGGTGGAAGGATGGAGCAGCCTGCACAAGCTACAGATAGGAAGCCATGCCTGTGACTACAGATTTCACTCGCTGCTTCGTTCTGTTTTCAGTGTTCAGGCCATAGAGACTGCATAAATATGCTGTGGCTGTGGACAACCCTGCCTGCGTGCAAATTCAGCCCTCGAATTTGGAAATAATTGAGTTGTGTAGAAGGTGCAGTGTTGGAGGCTCTCACTAGTGCTATCCACAGCAGCTGCAGTGAATCTACCCCACAACTTTCTGCACTCCATAATGGGACACTTGTGCATGCACTCAGAAGTCACATCACCATCTTTCTCTCCTACCCCAAACTTGTGTGTGCACACTCTATTTCTTGCTCTAAAGCTAAACATTTACTTTTATTTGAAAGCCTCTTACCATCTTATTTCTCTTACCTAAGCAGACCGATAAATTGAGGCTATGCAGGGATTTGCACATACATGCAGTGGTTTTGTAGCTAGAAGACCTTCTGATGCTCTGATTCATACAGCAGTTTGTAAAGTTTGCAATGCAGCATTTCAGCTTGCTGCCATGCACCCTCTAGATATTTCCCTTTAGACAGATGTTGGTTCTGCTTATTCCTGTAGCTCCAGTAGTGATACCCCCACACCTGTTATGTGGCAAATGAACCCAGTCACATCAGGATTAGAGTTTTATACAGCAGCATTGCAATGGGCTTCCCTGGCCATAGTTGCTGAACCCTTAGGAGGATAGAGCTACCAGTGAACATAGTTGAAATACCAGACCCACCCACAGCCAGGCAAGTACTGCTCTTCTTAAAAAGGTCATTCCTCCATACCTGCCTCTCCAAAAGAATCTGCATTTTAATAGAATCCAAGAAAATTGATGTGCAAGGGATCCTGAGAGTTACCCAGCACCTCCCTCTGACCTGAGAGAATCTGCACAGCAGTGACAAAATTTGCTACTGGCCTCCCATAGGAGGGAGGTCTTAAAATGCATTTTCAGGTATACATGGCAGCAAAACCTTAGCTCTTTTCCCCGTATCCTTGCAGACACTTGCTACTCCCCATTCCCTCTCTGTGTTCCATTTCTTTTCTCCCATTTCTGGATTGTTTCAGTCCTGTGCTTCATCCTTTGTCATTCGTTGGTAATTGCTTAAGTGCAATGTTAGCATATTCCACAGTTTCAGCTTTGGGTTTCTTGGGAGCCTGACTTGGTCCAACATTAGCGTAGAGAGGTTCCTCGGGGCTGAGCTGGGTTGTAAAGTCCAGGGTAACATATTTTAGGTCTTTGCTGTCATTCCTGGGACTTCCCATTCTTTCAGTGCTCTGAAACTATGAAAAAAAAAGGGAAAACACTTGTCAGCATGAGTCAGTGCCAGGCCACAGCAGTTGTCAAAAAAACAGGGTTGTCTCAGAGGGAAAGAGAGTCATGTAGAAAGTTACCTTTTGTCATGGCAGAGGTGGAAGAGCAAACCCTTTCCTTCAGCTCCTTTCCTTGATACATATTACAACTTCAGCTTCCAACCTTTACTTCTAGTCTAAGTAGTTGAGTCATTTCTCAGAGACTGATAGAATCTGCTCCACTAGATTTTTTTTTTTCCAGTGGAGTTTCCTAACATTACCCCTCTCTGTTCACCTAAGAACATTCCTCTCTCTGGTGGCATATTAAATATCACCTTCCCTCCTGCTCAAAACCAAAATGAACATGAAGTTTCTTATCACATGAGCCAGCTAGCTCCTCACAGACTATTGGTAGGGGATTCAGGTACCATATGGGAAATCTGTTGTTTTCCTTACCTGTGCTGTGTCTTCTGGTTTGTCATAAATGTCTTCTGCTTGTCTGTTACCTTAGGAATGAGCCAAAATCAGAGGTTTTAGAAGTAGAGAAGTCCATGGAATGCCTGAGCATTTACTATGCTATAGGAGTTTAGGGAAAGGCTGTGGGATGGCCCAGTGATGGATGTGATGGGAGGGATGAGTGTGCCAGTGAGACCCATCTACCCTGAATCTGCCAGTGAACATGTTGCTCTCACTTTACTTCTCCCCTAGAATGTCCGGCCTGGTTGGATTTAGGAGGTGTCTTGTGGGGAGTCTGGAGGAACAGGAGCAGGAGGTTGATTTATTGTGAGAGGAGATCACAGCGTAAGGCCTGCCTTGAGGCTTCCCAGGCTGCACCTGCCTTATATTTTCCAGGGCATTGTGAGCTGGGGATAAGCTCAGTTGGACTGGAAAATTGATGGCCAGAGACAACTCTATTTAGTACTGACTAGAACATGGGAGGCATCTCCAGTCTCCACATACCTCGTCTCGGTTGCCTGCACTTCTTGATGTACAGTGTTATCATGCTGATAAGTGCCAGGATGAGCAGGATGCCCAGGACCACAGAGAGGAGGATGAAGATATTTACACTGGAGCTGAAGTTGGAGGAGCAAAGGAGTTATCAGTGTTAGATGGCAACACAGCAAGATGCTGGCATGGCCTGTTGCCAAAAGGTGACCAACAAGGGGCAGGAATAGCTTTTATGCACTTGTGAGGAGAGCTTGGTTCTCATGGAGCAATGCTGTCTAGATTGTTATTACTTGGCTGTGCCTTTTGAGCTAAACTACTTTCTAGGTTTTTAAAACAAATCAGTGTTCAAGGTTCAGAGCACAATTCCAAGCTCTTTGGAGAAGGTACTAACTTTTCCTCCTATGGTTTTCTGCACTTGGCACACTGAGAGCTGATGTGTGATTATACTCTTAGGTGTTGCTGTCCTACACATGACAGCAGAAGGATGAAATTGCATCTGAAGACTATTTCACTCTTCATGGCCAGGAACGCACAAAGGCAAGGCAGGCTTTGGGGCAGAATCTGAGGGTTTCTATTGCTGCAAAGAGCACAACCCAAAAAGTTAAAGGTAAAAGAGTGGAAAGGCAGCCTCATTCCCAGAACAGTTGCAACTTGATTTCGTCGATCTACTCCCTTTGCAATTGCTTTCTGGGCAGGAGCTGGAAGAGGAGAGGGCACTTTTTGTAAGGACACCTGTCAAACCTAACTTCTCTTTAAGCAGGAGTCTTTGGAATGCACAGAGATTGCCTATCCCAGGAAGAGAGGCATATCATGGATGAGACATTAATAATTCTAATTTGTGTTCAAGCTCAGAGACTTTCTTTAGGTCTTACCTTTTGGGCGGTGCAGTGGTTGTGAAGCTGGCATTGTTGGCAGAAGGAGTTGTTTGACTTATGCTTGCAGTAACCGACAAAGTTGTTTCAGTTGAAACTGCAATCACAAACATGAAGAGAAGAATAAT
Organism: Apteryx mantelli; assembly: GCF_036417845.1. Classification (NCBI taxonomy): domain Eukaryota; kingdom Metazoa; phylum Chordata; class Aves; order Apterygiformes; family Apterygidae; genus Apteryx; species Apteryx mantelli. The sequence goes on from NC_090002.1 coordinate 7,582,221, forward strand.
CATTCTGGGGCTACTTTGCATTTAGCAGCTAGACATTCCTGGCATTGCTACCGCTGGTATAAATCCACTCATGCTGTGGCACACAACACAGACAAGTTGCCCAGGCTGTAACCAGTGTCATCCAGACTTGCTGGGAGCAGGGAAAGCAACGTAAGGCTCAAAATGTGTGAGGCAGGGGGAGGGCGCTCAACAAGAGCTGTGCTTTGTGCTCCCACCCCACTACATGGCAGGGGTATGCGCTATAGGTGCAGGAAGATAGGATCTGTGGCACAGATCTTCAGGTAGCAATGAAGTATTTAACAACACTAGGCATAAGCAGATAGGGACTTGTGAAAAGTAAACAAAGAGCATAAAGGCTTAGCGGTAAGAATTGCTTCCAGGACTGCTGCTGTGCCCCAGTGGAGATTGCGCATGCAGTAGCCTGCTCACTTAGAGTGCATTCAGTCCCAAGGGTTATGATTTTCACATAAGAGCTATGCTGTCCCCTTTGCACTCCTCGATTGCTGTATCCCTTCAGTACTGCTCTGCCAGATTCCTGAACGGCAGGACAAAGAAGGGCACTGGTCTGTCACGATGAGGTGGGTAAATATTATCACTTATTGTTAAACATCACGCTGAAAGAAAAAACAAGTCAAAATTCTTTACAATATGGGTCTAAAGGCATGGAATGTGTCGCTTTTGCAACCAAATGTAAAAATCTTAAGAGTCTTTGAAAGCCATGGTGTCAGACACTATAAAGAGACAGAATCGGTAGCATGAGAATGTGAGTGAAAGAAGCACCTCTGTAAAGATGGCTGAAGCTTCTCTCATGTAAAAGAGAAACAACACAGCAAATCCATGTAGTTCAGTGACAATCCCTCGTGCAATTAGATAGAATTTTAAGTGTGAGAAAGTAAAATGGTTTGGGGTTTGGGCAGGGAAAAGAGTCCAAGCATAACCTGGGAAGTGATACAAGCTGGGCAGCACAGCAACTAGAGAGAGAGCAGGAAAGTGGGTCTGGAGTCTGCAGACAACTATGGTTCCCTACAGACTAATACGCACCCCTGGAAATATTGAGTGTAACCTCCACTATTCGGAAAAGATGAGGGTGTTCATAAAGTGCACACCAGTACACGCCAGAGTCCTGTGCCCGCAGCTTCTCCATGGTGACGGTGACAGTCCCCCTCTGGCTGTCATCCTGGATCATGGTTGTGCCTGGCTGAGCCGGCTGCCAGTCTGTACGGGCCAGGACAACACATTCTTCCCCAGCTCCCGCTTTGCACCAGGCTTTCATCACTGCGCCGTAGTCTAGGGAGCTGTATGGACACTGGACAGAGAGCATGTCTGACTCCCTGGCTGTGTATTGTTGAGTCCCTGGAAAACATGAGGCGTGTTTGGTGAGCTCCCAAAACAGGCATAATGGCATCGCCTCACCACGGCTGGAACAAGTGCCGTGGGCTGAACCCTTCCTGGCTGTAAGTCTGCCTCCTCGGTGGTCTGGCGCAGGATGGGAGGGGAGGAAAAGCAGGGGAGGTGGGGCTGAAACCTGCGGGCAGCCATACTTTCCTGCAAAAAGATACTCACTCTTGGACACGGTGAGCCTGACTTCCATTATTTGGGTGCGACGTGCATGTGTGTAGAGCAGACACCGGTACACGCCAGAGTCCTGTTCCTGCAGCTTCTGCATGGTGATGGTGACAGTCTTGTCCCAGGTGTTGTCCCAGATTGAGGTTCTGTTTTGCTGGGCTTTGCTGTAACGCCGTGTTGAAGGGTAATTTGTGCTGACCACGATGTTGCACGAAGTGTGACCTTCCCTTCGGCACCAGGCTTTTGTCGTGCTGTCCATCTGGGCGTTGTATGGGCACTGCACAGAGAGTGAGTCCAGCTCCCGCCTGTGTAACTCTGTGAAACAGCAAATCTGGCCACTGACAGGCGGCCGTGGGCGCATGGGTGTCCACCTCCCTGACTGAGCTGGGCACCCGCGCCAAATCTCCGCTGGGGAAACTCTGCTCAGGGCCTGCATGCCAGTGAGGGAAGGGGTGAGTTGGAGCAGGACGGTTCAGAGCTGGGAGCCCCCAGGGCCAGCCGGGACCGTGGGGCTCCTTCACACCGTGCTCGTGTGAGCCGGGAAGGCAGTGAACAAGGCTTGGGGAGGGTGAGGGGGGCTGTGAGGTTCAGGGGAAGCTGTTCAACTGTGGTGGGAGAGGAGGGATGGCACGGGGGAGGGAATGATGTTCCTTTTTGACAAGACTTGAGTTTGTATGGAGAGGAACATACTCACCCTTGAAAACATTCAGTGAGATTTTCTTTAGTGGAATATATGTGTCAGTGTTATGACTGGAAGCACAGGCGTATAGGCCTGAGTCCTGTACCTGGAGGTTTCTTATGGTGATGGAAATGGTCCCATGTTTGATGTCATCCTCTATTGTAACTCTGCCCGCTGTGACCTGGTTTATGTACTTATAGTTTGAGTAAGTTGTCTCCACTAAGGCTTTACAGAATCCATTACTCAGTCGGCACCAGGTTTTCTGTGAAGGGAAGCCAGCCTGCGTTGTGTAACGACACTGGACGAAGAGAGTGCTTCCTTCCCGTTTGCTCTCCTCAGCACCAGGTATTTGGGCTTGGAGGCCTGCAAAGACCAGAAGTGGTGAGGAAGGGGGGAGCTGAAGCAGGGCTGCCCACCGCCTCCCGATGGGCCCAAGCAAACCCCTTCCTCTGAGGGAGTGGGTGGCTGGAGGGGCTCTGAGAAGAGAGAGATTAATTCCTCTTGCCAAATTCACCTGCTTGGAAACAAGAAGGCTGATGCTTGGTGTGAAGTGTTGAGATTTGAACTGGGATTGCAATTCTGGTTTAAAACCCAGTATCTTTGGTTTAAAACCCAGTTTACATGACGGTATTCTTCTGGAGGTAAATGTGGGACCTGGTGACTTGCAGGTGCTAAAGGCATCTGCCCTTGGAGCCTGACTAGTGCTGTGCATGGGGCAGTGTTTGGGAGCTGCCCCAGCAGCCCAGCGCTGCTGTTAGTGCCTCTCACACCCAGCTAAACGGGGGCCAAACCCCCCCACGTCTGGGGGATCGCAGCGGTGTGCCTCAGCACCAACCTGGAGGAGCTGCAGGCAAGTCTCCCTGGCAGCAGGGTGGCTGTCTGTACTCGGTGCAGGGACGGGGGAGAGGGGAGGAGCAGAGACGGTGATTGCCATGGGGATGAAAGCTCGACCCATGTCCCCAGCGGGCCTGAGGCTGGGCTCCCTGCAGCCTGCAGGTCCCTCCTTACTGCATCCTCGGAGGATACCCAGTGACTGAGGGGAGCAAGGCTGTGCTGTCCCCCCTGGAAGGGCTGTCTCTGCACCAAAGGGTCTGTGCACTGATGCTGAGTGATCCCAGCAGAGGCTTCAGCAGGTCTGAAAGGTGGCAATTGCTGGGGGAGAGGGGGGCAAGACCCACATGGTAGGAGTTGTCCTTAGAGCTCCTCTGTGCCCAGGTGGAGGGCGCAGAGCACTGTACACGCACAGCCACACGTGGGTCCAGCGCCAAGAGACAAACAAGCCGTTGGCCAGGGAAACAAGAAGCTGGCAGCCTTCCTGCCCCACTTCACCAAGCTACCACCAGGTGAAAGCTCTGTGATTTCTGGTGGGAAGGCAGGAGAAGAAGGCAGGTGCTCTGGGACAGCTCTGTCCTGAGCCTGGGACTGCAGTGGGCCCCTTTGCTGGGAGCAGCAGAGTGGAGTCAGGCCATGCCATGGGAAATGCCAGCTGGGGAAGGCACTGATGGCTGCTTGGAGGCAACAGCTCTGTGCTCCCAGGATGTTTGACCTGGCTGGAGCAAGCTGTGCAGTGGTGGGAATTGGGGCTATCGCCTTGCCTTCCCATCCCTGCAGCAAGTTCCCCAGCTCAGAGTCATCCCAGTGTGAGATTCCCACAGTCTGCACAGCTCCCCAGGCAGCCGGGGTGGGGAAGGGTGTCCCGCTCCTCTGCGGTGTGCTGGGAAGCCTCAGCTATGCCCAGCCCCTCTCTTACCTGGGCAGCAGAGCGGCAGAAGCAGGAGGACTCTCAGCTCCATGGCCGACCTCAAGCCCAGGGAAGGGGCATTGCTGGGAGCTACCCAAGGTGCCCCGTTGGAAAGCGTCTGCGTTGTGTGCCCTCCTTGCCTCACACTGACGCGGCTGGAGGAAGTGGCTGAGGTCATGCCTTCCCACGGAAATCCTTCACCATGTTTTGCAACGAGACTGATATCAGGATTAGTTTCAGGGTGCTTTTAGGGAAGTGGCTGAGAGCGGAGCTCAGTCTGTCATGGCAGAAGGGGCCCTCTGCTGCTCTCCCGTGGCCATCGTCACGCTCTCCCCTCACACCAGTGGGAACGGGGCAGTCCTTTCCCTGCCCTGAGCCATGAGAGGTGGAGCAGGCCCTTTGGCCCAGCCTAGCCCTTCTTTCCGGGCTCCCAAAGTGCCCCTGTCCAGGGCTGTGCTGGGAAGGCCTCTCAAGGGCGCAGGGCCAAGGAGGCCGGGCCTGCACCTGCAGGGACCCTCCCGCAGGCCGTGTCATTTGTGGTCCCAGTGCTCCACCACCACAGCCAATCCCCTTGTGTCCCGTGCTCTGCCACGTGCAGAGCCGGCAGGGTGCCTCCCCTAGAGTCTCCAGCTGGAGAAACCAAACCAGAATCACTTGGCTTTTGCATGTTTTATTTGTGGTGAGGCAACATCGTAGAGCCCTGGTGTGGCGTGAGCCTCTGCCCCGCTGAGCTGGTGGGACTGCTCCGAGGCACGAAGCGGTGGCGTTTTTGGTCTGTCTTGCTTGAGCATGATTCAGAAATAGTCCCTTGACCAACAAAGAAATCGCGCTGTGTGGCTCAGTGCCATTTCTCTTGTAGTTCCGTGCAGGTCCCCAAGATAGCTGGTGGGGTCTCTGTGTGTTTGAGAGAAGAGGGAACAGACTATCTGTAGATCAAGTGGAAAACAGTGGACAATGAAAGATGAAGAATTTGCTAGCTTTGGTTACAGCTTAGACCTGTGCTCAGGGACAGATCTTTTCATACCTATTCAAGCTTTGTGTCTAGAGATACAGAGAACATAAATACATATGGAATTATATTCCTGCTATGGAGTAGTTAGTAGGCCTAAACTGGCTCTGCAGAGGCTTCAGAAGAGAGAGGATATAAAAGGCTTGGTGAAGAAATAGAAGAGGATGTCAGTGCTGTGTCTGTGATAGTAAATCTGTGCTAGTCCTACTCGGGGCCTGTGGAAAATATTATTTCACTGCTGCCATTTGAATGATCCCTGTTCTGAAATTGCTAGGAACTTTTTAACATGCGTTTGTGTTTCCTTGCTGCCTCCCAAAGACTCTCCTTTTCCTGGATAGGGGCTTTCATAGGGATCCTTGCCCTCAGAGTTGCTCTTTGTGCTGGACCAAAGGCGCAGTGCTCTGCACTTAGTCTGCTGTGCCTCAGGCCCTGGGATCCTGCAGATGCATCTTAATTATTGACTCCTTAAGCATCATTTAACAGGCATGAAATAAATGCTTTAAGGCATTCCTATCTTGATTCACCCTGATATAGCTTGTCCTTAAGTAGCTGTGGTTTCTATTAAGTATTGCACATGTAGAGAAGGAATCCCACCAGGACAGTCACACCTTGAGCCAGTGACTACGGAGTCCTTCCAGGGAGTGATGGAGCTGGGCCACTTAGTGCTGGGGAAGTGCTGAATGTGTGACACACTTGTAGCTGTTTTTGAGGAAGAAATTGTGTGCTCAGAGTGGCTTGGCTTACAAGCCTGGAGAAGCCAGAATCTCCAGGTGAGAGGAGCTGGAATTGGCCCCTTTCCTTGGCCAGCTGTGAAGAGAGTTTCTCCAACTGAGGAGAAACTTGCTTTGGTTGTAAAAACGTTCAGAAAATTCTTCTGGTGCTGGAATATCATGGATGTGCCAAACCTTAGACAAATGCAGGAGAAATATTGTACCCGACTCCCCTTGCCTCTTGTATCTCCTCACCCCTTCTCTTACCTGAAAAACAGAAGAGCAGAAGCAGGAGGAATCTCAGCTCCATGTGTGTCTTGGAGCTCAGAGAAAGGGCAGTGTCAAAGGCAGAACAGAGAATTAGTGTCTTCTTTCTGTGTCCTCCTGTCTCACACTGGCACTGCAGGAGGAAGTGGCAGAGCTTAGTGGCTTACCACTTGGCTCAGCACAGAAATCCTTCACTGCTGCTTTACAACCAGATTGATGCTTGTATAATTTAATTGTCCGTATCAACAGAGCTTGGCCAGTTCAGAAGACTCAGAGGCATTAGATAGAGTCCAGGGGGAAGCTGTTCACTTCTCCCTGTTGCATCAACAGAAGTCACACTTCACAGTCCTGCTGCACTTCTGGTGTAGTCCCTGAAAGAACCCTGGGGTAGACTCAGTAAGACTGCTTTACACTCACACTAGCAAAATCATTAAAATCAGTTAGCCCTTGGCCTCAGAAAAATGGCAAAAGGTTTCAGTTTTGAGCAGCACATGAACACCCATGTGCCTGATTCTAAGCCTTGGTGCTTCACAGGCCTGAGTTCAACCGCAATGGAGATGAGGGAAGGAAAGATGTGGGTGGTGCAATGTTTGTGCACACACTGGGCAGAGCTAATGGAGGGAATGGGGAATGGCTTCTGTAGCTTTTCCTCTCCTTTCCCTTGACCTCCCAGAGGAATTCCGCCTCCTGGAAGTCAGGAGAAAGCCAGCTCTCCTCAAGGTGAGCAAATCCACCTTCAGAAACCTCTGCTTCAATTGTCAAGCCACAGTGTGCGCATCATAGCTGCAGCCGAAGTCTCCCTGTGGCAATAGCTGTCACACTGCTGGGGGCGGACTCACTCATGGCTCTTCCACAGCTGGTTCGAGCTCAAGTAGACCTCTGTCTGTGTGCTTTCTTTGCCTTAATTTCATTCTACTCCTTGTAAGGGCACTGTCTGTCCTTCCACTCTGCTCTCCAGATATGTCTCCTTGTGCTTGCCATACTGTGAAACATTCAGTGGGGCTTGGCAGATTCCCTTCCACCTCCCCTGAAATCCCCATGCACTTCTCTGCCCTTCAAGCCAGTCTCAGTAAAGAAGTAAAACAACAGTAAAATCTACTGCCTTCCTACCCCCCGAGGATGTGCTCTCAGCAGTGTCCCCTGGGCCAGACCTACCTGCCTCGCTCCATCAGAGCAGTGCAGAGAGACTGTACAGACACCCTGGCTGCAAATAGGTTCCAATTATACGAATAAGCAGCTTATTAACAATACATTCTGGCTAATCATTTTGTATTAGATATCTCTGCATTGTCTTTTCCCCAAATCCCTCTTTCATCAGGCACTTGATGCTCAATAACAAGGAGAGGGAATGCACTGGTTCTCTTATGAACAAATCCCAGGGGTCTGCAGTTACTTCAATTTCTGCAACTGGTTGCCCACAAACTGAGCCAAAAGCTATGCTGCATTGTGATGCCTCATCCTTTCCTATGGCATCTGTATTTACCATGTCCATTGGAGGTCCTGTCTTTGAGGAGATAAGCTTTTTGGGACAGGAAAGGTCACGAGGAGATGTCTGTACAGTACTCAGCATGGTAGTAGAAGGACTTTGGCTTCCAGATTGCCTGCAAGTTGGTCACTAAGTTGTAAAGTTTGTCCTCTTGCTGCATCTCAGGCAGAGGATCAGTGTGGATTTTAATTATAGCATCATAGAAAATAGGATGAGTGCGATCCCAGGAGGTCACTTAATCTATCCCAGTGACACGAGGTAGTATCCATGTCCTATGCCATGTCTAAAGATATCTGTTTAACTAGTTTAGGTTGCACTGTTCTCCAGGTGACATGTTGCAGTGCTGCACTATCCTTACCATCAGAAAGCTTTTCCTAATGTCCGAGTCTCCCTCCTATTTAAATCCCTCATTCCTTGTTGTATCCACTGTGAACACAGAGAACAGATTATTCCCTTTCTCTTGCTTTGTGTGCAAAGACTCCTACCATGTGTCCCCTCAGTTTTTCTCTTCCAGACTAACCATCCCCAGTTCTTCTCATTTTCCCTCCTAAACTGTGTTTCTGACAGCTTGGATCGCTCTGGTTCTTCTCTGAACTTTCTCGTCAATCCACCTCTTTTCTGCACTATTCACTTGGAGTCCTCCAAGCCCCCTGAAGCTTCTTTTAAAGTTTTCATTCAATTAAGGATGAAACTATATACTTCTCTGTTGCCTTCTACAGAAATTGTCACTTCATGTAGATTTACTTGTGTTGCCGTGAAACCCACAGAAACCTCCTTGGATTAGATTTTTTTTTGGTCTGTCAGTGGCCTTACAGAGATTTCCCTGCCTTAGCTCAATATTTACCCGACACATCTTTGGGTCCTTGCTGAACACTTTGGGCCGTTGCAGGGTGACCTGGCAGAGGGGCCCCTGTAGCACCAGTGGAGGGACTGGTCCCTGTGTCCGCAGAAACCCCTGGGGACAGCCGGTGAAGCGGGCTGTGCATCTGGGCCATGCTGGGTGTGCAGAGACCTCAGGGTGGGAAGGAAGGGAAGAAGTTTTTGGGGTGTGAGACCGCTAGAGGGCAGAGGAAGATCAGGAATGGGGTGCAGGGCCGCGGGGACAGAGTGCTGCAGGAGGGGGCTTCACAGGCTAGGGGTGGCTTTGGCAGCAAAGTGCCGTCTCTGCTAGCAAGCAGCTGCAAAGCTGCCTTGAGCTCTGGCAGCCCAGGGTGAAATGCTGGCCTTTACATTTCCTTTGAGATCTTTGTCAAGTTTTGCGGAAGTGGTGGAAGGTCCTGGTCAGCTAACGGTCTGTGCAAAGGCCGCGGTATCAGCCCCCGCCTGCGGGAAGGTTTTTGTGCCTAGCAGAGGGAGCAGACGGGCTGCAGTGCCCATGCCAGGGCATGGTGCAGCCATGGGCCCAGCGTAGGATTGCGGGGCCGGCTGGGAAGATGGGGCTCAGGTGCCGTCCCAGTGCCAGGACAGGTCCCGTGAGCAGTGCCTTGGGGTCTGGAACACGGCCTGACACAGCAGCCTGTCACTCCGCTAAGTTTCCCCTTGCTTTCAGGCAAGCAGGTGCTTGTGTTAGCCTTTCTTGCGGGTGCTACAAAGTTTTTAGAGAAGCTATATGCCATTGCCTGTCCCTGCAGTGTGCTCGAAGAGAGATCTTGGGGTGAACAGACAGCCAAAGACCCCTCTTCCTAAAATGAGAGCAGGCTGCAGTCCCAAGGCACTGGAGATGCTGGAGGCCAGCCTGGCCTTTCCTGGGGACATAGCCACCAGTTGCTTCTTCAGCGAGAAACACAAACCAGGCCCTTCATCCGCATCTGGGCCTGACGCTCTGCAATGATGCAAGGCAGCGGGGAATTGATGCTAAATAATCCTGGGAAAGGGGGGGGGGTTGGGGATAAGGGAGAAGATGGGGGCTCCTTTTTGAACAGGGCGGTGGGAGATGGCCTGGGGAAGCAGTGGCTTTAGAGAGCACGGCGAGCAGGAGCCTGGCTGGAGGAGGAGGCAGGCGGAGCAGGCAGCAAGGGGCTCTGGGCACGGGGCAGGCGCTCTGTAAGCAGCCCATGGGCCGTGGGCTCCGCTCTGCTCCAAAGGAGAAGAGGCCCCACAGCAGCAGCTTAGCGAGAGGCCTGGTGTTTGGTCTGTTCCACATCAATGGGGCGTCCAGCTGTGGCTGAGGATGAAAGCGAGCGAGCGAGAGAGGATTAAAGGCTCCCAGGGTCTCCTCTAACCCGCCTAAGACTTGCCGAGAGGGCAGTGTGCGGCTTCAGGAAGGCTTCTTCATATGGAAAATATTATGTGAGGGAGAGAAAGGGAAGGGGGGAAGGGAAGAGAGCGAGAGGGAGACTTCTGTCCACCGAGCGCTGGGGGGGAACTGAGCATGGAAAGCATTTTGGATCCCCAGCCTCAGGAGCAGGCGCTGAGCTGCACCGTACCTGACAGCACGGCAGGACACAGGTGTGATGAGTTTGGGAGGCCTGCAGACAGAGTGGAGGAGAGCAAAGTCCAAACATGCTAGGAGCACAAGGGGTGGCAGCAGGAAAAGCAAGGGATGAAAGAAGAGGGGAACTAGAGAAGGGGAAAGAGAGAAGCTGAGAATGAGGGGAGGCTGGCAAAAGAGAGGAGAAAGGAGAGAAATGGAGGGGGAGGTGGTGAAAGGAGGAATGAGAGACATGGAGGAGAGCGAGAGGTGGTGAAAGGACAGCTGTCTGCTCCATTGTGTTATTAACCAGGTCACCAGGTGGAAGCGCCCCGCGCGCAGCCCTCCTGGCCCATTTCCTACCCCCGCCAAACTTCTCCCAGGAATGCTTGTGATGGGGAACAAATTGCTAACAGAAGTGAGACATTTTGCACTGAATGCAAGCAAGTTTCCAGTGAAAGGTTTCCTGTCAGCGGGTTGGGGCTGGAGGGTGTGGAGCCTTTCTGCCTGCTCTGGAAGAATAATTCTGCGAGTTAACGTGAAGCTTTGGTTATAGTGCAGAATAAAGGACCTGAGGCTGGGCTTTCCTGCCTTCTGTTTTGGCTGCAGCCGTTTGACTGCTTTCATTCACCGTTATTTTCTGCTTTGCCCGTGTGTGGCTCTCTCAGTCTCATTAGACCTTCTCCGCTCCCTCCGGCCACCCCCCACTGGTGAGATCTCACGAGAATTCACAGGCTTCCACTCTACTTTCCTCCTTGATTTATACTGTTGAGCTGAATGACCTTCCTTGACCTCATTTTCATGACAGTGTGAGCACACACATCAGCACTCTGCGAATGGCAAAGATACTCCCTCCCTTGCAGTCCCACTCTCCAAGCTGCAAGGACACTAATTCATCTGTTTGCACGCGGGGTAGATTTGGTGTGTGCTCGCACACTGCAGAGGGATGCCCCACTGCCTGCGTCTGCAGCGCTCCTGGGCACGCGAGAGTCCAGAGGCATGGGAGATGCTGGCTGAAAAATGCTGACCTTTGTATCCTTGCACATATGGACAGTGTTTAGCCAAGCTGGCGTGCAGGCACAAGTAGTATGCTGGAAAATAGTTGTGTGTATTTTTCTCTGTGTATAGACATCAAGATCTTTTCCCTCTTCCATCATCCACATGTCCCAGGAGTCCAGAAACGTATATGGTGTCTCCCTGGGACAAATGCACACTAATACTGTCTCTCCTTTTTATCTAGGTTGCTGTGCTCTTGGGCATCACTGCAGTAGCTGAAATCCTGCTAGATGGGCCAGGCAAGATAAAATGCAGAGCTGGGAGACGTGCATGGACTCCTCGGTATGGACACACACACAAGGTGAGGGAATCTCTATTGTGAGTGGAATTGAAGGAGTGACAGGCACAAATACATGGTGTCCTGTGACTCCTGATGGGATGAGTGGATTTTAACAGGAGAGAGAAGAGATCACTTCTCCCTCCTCCCTAGAAAACACATACTCTCTGAGTCTCTGCTCCTGATTCTCAGGAAGTTTGCATGAAGTTCCTAAGTGGAACAGGAACAGCTAACCCAAAGATGCTTCTGGGTTTTGGAATAGCAAATCAGCTATGAGCCTGTTTGCTATACCCCAGCTGCATACCCCTCTGACACTCCAAAGCTGAGTGTCTTCCACCCATTTTTTAAATGGTTGGCAAAGGAGCTTTACCCCCTTCCCTAACCCAGCTGCACATAAATCCCTTTGTCCCCTAGCCTGGAAATCTGCCTTCCTGTCCCTCCCTTCCCTGCTTTCCTGGGAAGTCAGTGTGGATATGGTGCTGCCGGCTTGCCTGTCTGAGCTGCTTAGTGAAGAATAATAAACAAACTCCTAAATGGAAGGATATTCTTTAAACCTGCCTTGTGCTGCCTGCCAGGGAATGCAAGCAGCAAAGCCCACCTCCTGTCCCCCTCCAGCCCCAGCTCCAGGCACTCCTGAAACCTGATCTCCTTTGCTTTGGAGCTGCACCATGGCCTCTGTGTGCACCTTCCCCCCTGACCCTGTCTGGATTCTCCCGTCCTTTTCCTGACACACACCCAAAGTGCACATGCTCCTCACTCAGATGCACACATACCACAGAGGGGCACACAGTGACACCGTCACCTCTGGACTCGTGGACGCCCCAGGCAGAGGCGCACTATGCCCACTGCACAGATGGGCATGCAGTGAGGTTACGCACGCGTCCACGCACACCCCTTCACACGGGCACACACACACATGCTGCGAAGAGCGATGCAGGCACTCACTGTGCCCACAGCCAGAGGCTGATCACCTCCTTGGGAAACCCACTTGGGCAGCGTACACAGACTGGGACAGAAACACTCTCCAGAAAGCACATGGACACACGTAAGCAGTGCCCATAGCCCCAGACATAAAAAGCAACATGGCACCAGATTTTTAAAGACCTAGAAAAGTGGCAAACTCAAATCACAGCACGATGGCAGAGCATGTCTAATAGCGGGCACACAGACGAACCAGACCAGCATGTGCCCTGATTTCTCTCAAGCTCACCTCCTTCTGTGGAAGTGTTCCATCTTACCTCTTTCACCATTTTTCTCACTCCCCTTTCGTATTTGTGCGCTCTCTCCTCATTCCTGCACATCCTGGCTTTCACATGTATCCCCACTGCTCCATTCTCCATCCTCTGGTGGTTTACCTCTCCTACAAGGGCATGTCACACACACAACCCTTGCATATAACTCTGTATACACCCCAGTGCCTTGTCCACTGTGTTTATGCACCTCCCTCCTCATACACATTTGAAATACAGACCTTCCCATACACGTGTTTTGCTTTCATACGCTCTCTGCCCTTTACAGCTTCTCTGACACAGGTATGTCCCTTCCCTGCCTCTCCATGTTGCTCGTGGGTCTTTTATTTAGGCAGCCAGCCATCTTCTCCCACCTTCTCCTGCTTGCTCCACTCCTGTTCCAGCACACACAGCCTCCCAGCTTTCCCTCTCTGCGGCTCCTTTTCCTCATGCCAGCATTCACAGCTAGCAGGAAGAGGATGTCAGTTAGAGGCTAAGCAGTCCCTGGGACCCTCCGGCCCTGCCACACTTTTCAACCCACTTCTCATTTTTCTCTTCATAATTTGTTGGTTTTAGCTCTCCTCCTCAGTGCCTGCAAAAGGGACCTCGGCTCCTTGCCTCTTCTCTCTGTTTTCATCTTGAGAGAAAGGGAAAAACCCGTTTTGCTCTTTCCCCAGCTCCAATTCCCCTTCCACCCCCACACCCTCCCACCTCCCCTTCCCAGCCCTGGAACCTTTTCCTGATAGTGTTGCTGTAACTGTTCAATTAAACGAGCAATTACAAAATCAATCAAACCGAAATGTGTGCTGTGCGCTGAGGGGGGACTGACTGCAGAGGGGGGGATGTCGCCTGAGCCTGTCCCAGCCTGAAGGCAGCTCAGCTCACAGCTCAGCTGAAATTCTCTTGTTTGATGGCGAGACACTGCTCTGAGGGCAGGTACCTCGCTCCTGTAGCGCTGCACTCTGCAGTGTAAAGCCAGCATCACCAGCTTCACGTCGCCTCCGAATTGCCCCTGTCTCAGAGAAAATCCTGGCATAGCTGGTAGCAGTAGTTAGCTGCTAACCATGGTTAGGGCCCGGCCTGTGGTTTGATTTGGCTGATAAGGGGTTGCCGGTTGGAAAAGGGCATTAGAGGTGTTCAGATGAGGGTGGTTTATGCAACAATTAGGAAGGAAGGAAAGGGATGAGGACAAAATGGTAAAACCAAGCATGGGTCCTGCTGTGTGGTTTCATGGGGTGACACCTGCTGGCTTCCTCTCTCCTTTTGTGCGTACGTTGCTGCTCCTGCTGCACACTTAGCACCTGCCAAATCAGTGTGTGTCATGGCTCTTTGCCACTCGCTACTGTTTCCTCACCAGGTGACACTCACCCCGTCTTACTCCCCACTGTTTGTGTCTCCTCAGTATTACACCCATGATTTTCACTGCAGGAATTCCCTTTTGACACCTGCAGCCCTTGCTGTGCTGTCATAAGCAAAAGACTAGCCCGTCCCTGACGCAAAGGCTCAAATCCTTCCAAAGTGATCACAAACAAGAGAAGGTGGGCTGGAGAACACATTGTGTTAGGGGAGAAATGTGCAAAGCGCATGTGTTTTGGTTCATGTCTGGGCAGAAGCATGGCAGCCTTTCCAGGGTGCGAGGAAGAAGGCTTTAGTGTGCAGTGTTTACCAAGGAGACCCAGATCCTGCTCTCAGTTACACCAGGGCAACCATGTCTCCATCTCATGCCCTGAAACATTGAGGCAACTGAGAGAGAATTTGGGACCAGAGAGCTTGATGGAAAAGGTGAGGAAAGCTTTCCTGTCATCTTATGAGCAGCATGCACAAAAGGAACATTTTCTAAAAAGCCCTTTGCCCTACTATAATCCATTTGCGTTGTCAGGAGCACACCTTTGTCTTGCCGGCGCTCTTGGAGGAAGACTTTCCTCCAGATATAAGGGAAGCAGTGTTGGAGCTGTTTAATGAGGAGTTCTTATCCCAGACTTGACCCTGATTTTGCACAGTCAGAAGAGCAGCATCCCAAAGGCTTATCATTCCTTTAAGAGCAGAAATCTGGCGAGTTTCCTAGGGCAGGAGTCCAGTTTGGCTTTAATTTTTAGTGAGTAATACTTAAAGCTTGGTCACCCTGCAGGTCCTGTGGAAAGGCAGGATTGTCTTGACACACTTCCTGATGCAGGTTACTGCAGCAGCAGCAGGAGGTATGCAAGTCTTAAAATCAATTTGCAAAGATTCTGCAACATGCCCCCTGCTCCCCATCGTTTTAGTCTGGTCAGGCCCTGATTTTTCAGAGTTCAAATATATATTAAAATGTTGAACATAAGCACAAATGCACGCATGCTGCTTTACCCCTGTGTCAAGTCCCCTGTGTCTGATGGTGACATTCAGGGTGCTGTTGCAAAGCTCATCTATTTCCCCCACCACCTGGAAATGACAGAGCAAAGAAGACTGGAAAGGGAGAGAATTTGGCAGGGGAGCAGTGGGGGGGAGGTTGATTTTATGCCACTTGTCTCGCTGGTGCCATGTTATCTTAAATTCTACTGATACCATTTAGGGTGTATTTATTGGGTATGCCAAGGGTGCCTGGAGTCTATGGCCCTAGTGTTTGCATAAATCTAAATAAATAAGTGTATGTTTAAAAGCGTTTAAAATTCTATGGCTTCAGCCCAGCTGCACAGCCCTCATGCAGGCAGTGCAAGGCTGGGTCTGCAAGCACTGCGTCCCGGCTGGGCGCTGTGATTTAGGTGATCTCAGTTCCGCAGTGAACTCTGCTGCTGGCTGCCTGAGTGATCTCAGGTAAGTCACTTCCCTGCTTGTCCCCAGTTCCCTCCATCATCTGTAAAACAAGGATAACGACAGCAGCCTTTTTTATTAAAGCCCTTTAAGACCTGTGGATTAGCAGCGATAAAAGAAGGGGGTTACAGACTGCTGAGGGGTCTATTCCTTCTCACAACAGCATCTCAGATTCTCTTAGGTATATTTAATTTTTGTTTTGTATATATTTTTGTCATCCAGCTGCCAAGCTTCCTCTACCACAAAGTTTTGGATAAAGCACTTTTCCACACGTTTTTCTTTCTTTCTGCTGTCTCCTGTCTTTCTGCCTCAGAGATGCAGTGCAATGATGAAGGACTAGAGGAGAAGTGGCAGACCCCTAAAGCAGTTTGGAGAGCTGGAATTTCCATGAGAGTAGAAAATGCCAAAATTCTCAATCAAAAAAAAAATTTTTTTAGTTGAGAGGGAAAATACTGTTTTTGATATTTCTCCTGGAACAAAGCTTCTCAAAAGATAATTAAAACAGACAATTTCAGGAAAAAGTAGAGCTCAGGGACTCAGGCTCTGAACTCCCCACTCAGCCAAGGCTCCCCCACCTCCTCCCATACTCCTGCACTAGAGCACAGGGAGCCCAGATGCCCAGTGATTGCTCTCCTGGGTCAGTCCGAACAGCAGAGCAATCCTGCACTAACAGACTTTGGAGACCCCCGGCAGGCAGGAAACAAGGCAGGTTTCTGAAGGAGCTGTTCCGGTCAAGAGTTCATTTGTGCCCATCAATGAAACCATTCAGTTTTACCCAAATAAAAGCAGCTGTTTCCTAAAGAAAATTCCCACCCAGCTCCAGAGAGGCATCCAGAAGGCCCGTCTTGGTCTCTTAGAGAGGAATCCCCGCTGGTTTCATCCGTAGCTCAGGCTGCCAGCGGTGGACAGTCAACCCGGAGCTCTTGAACCACGCAGCTGGGGCACAGTGCCTGCACCGGGGCTCTGCCTCTCGGGAGTCCCATGCCTGTGAGCAGAATTAAGGCAAAGACCAGCTGAAGCTGATGGCTTCAGGAAGGCCAGGGCTGCATGTCCAGCCCAGCCTGACAGGACCACTGCAGGCAGGACTATTTTAATCTCTTCCTGCGAGTTACTCCGGGATCTCCCTGAGGTAGGTGGTGCACGTGTCCTTTGGCTCTTAGTTATAGAAAGATTTTGGCTTGTGACTTTGAGGGTAAGAGAGGTTGCTGCCCATTTCTCAGCCAGCCTTTTGGTTAGAAGGACCAGATCCAGACTCCAAAGCCCATTCTCATTTTTTCTTAGTGGGCTTTGGACCCAGGCATCTTGGAGAGGATGGATTCAAAGAGGCTCGTTTGTGGGAAAGACCCCAAACTCTAAAGAGGGACAGGGAGGGACATTATTTTGCAATGCTTTCATCTCAAAACTACAAATCTCTCCTCCCTGGCTCTGCCTTTCCTTTGGCTCTCCATTCATGGTGGATGCATGCAATCACATCTGTGAGCTTTCGGAGAATCAGTTTGGCCTGTGCCCCTCCCAGACATGAGGCAAGGCCATTAGTCAAACCCCATATGGGAAGAAGGAGGCTACAATTTGCTGATGAGGAGGGAGGAAAACCCAACTGGCTCCTTGCAGGATGAACCCCCCAGCAGCCAGATAAAGGCTACAAAGAAGCTGCTGGCGTGAGAGCCCTCTCGGTTGCTTTGATTTGTTGTGTTTTTTGCTGGAGCTTTACAGAGGTGGATAAAGGGGCCTGAGCCACTCTCACGTGGTTTCTGTAAGGGGGGGAACTATTGTCTCCAAGGGGTTGCCACCTGATTTACAAAGGGCTGACTCCTGACTTGCAGCGAGCTGAGTAGCAGGGATATTTGGCCCCCGCTCCCTGCTGTGGGGAATGCATTGCTTGCTCTGGGAGATAAACACATTGCTCACATGCGTGCGGACGCCAGTCCTGTGCTTCTGTCGGCCCCAAGCTCCCACTGGCTTTGCTAGCCCGCTTCGAGGCCCAATCCTGCCAACCGAGGGGAGGGTCGCTGCGGAGCAGCAGGCAAAACCTCTTCAGTGCCCGGCGCCACAGCGTGCCAAGAGGGTGGCACTGTGCAAAAGCCGTCGGTCGTATCCAGCTGTTGGTTTGCCATCTATCTTAGGTTTAAAAAAAAAAAAAAAGGAATTGTTTGTTTGTGGCTCCTTGGAAACATGCCTCAAGAAATTGCTTCTTTTGTTTGGCTACTTGGGAAAAATAGTTTCCCCTTCTTCTTTTGCTATTTTGAAACACTAAAAAAAGCAAAGCTTTAAAGGGCCTAAGAATATCAAGGACGGACTGTCAATAGCAGCCTCTGCGTCTTTCCGTGAGGCTCAGTGCTCGCCTAGGTCTTTGGCTCTTTCCGACACTCTGCTCCACCTTCTTGTAAATTCTGACAATGAAAACACTATTTAAATGTCCTCGAAGTTTCTCTTTCCATTGAAAAAGGGGATTTATTCTCTTTTTTTTTTAAATCAGAATTAATGTGATTCTAATGTGTTTCCTTTTGATCTTCAGGGGATTTTTTACAGTGATGTTCCCTAATTTTGAAATGATTTTTTTTTGTTTTAATTGTTTTAAAAAGCTTTAGTGAAGGGGGAAAAAAAATCCATCCTACTTCTTTGGCACATCTTTAACCTTTAAGTACCTCCGGAAAAAAATATTTAAAATATATTATACATTTTTAAACAGGGTGCTTTTGACAGGTCAGTTTCAAACCTCTCTCTTTTCTTGTGCTGTGTTGGAATAAGACAATTTTGCAGCTTGGATTTTTTTGACAGTTAAATTGCAATGTAGGCAGAGGGTGGAATAGGGATCCTGTCTCTTTAACTCTCTAACTAGACAAAGACTTTTCCCCTTTGAGAGCTGAGCCCGGGATCAGAACTGTCAGATGATCTCGTAGCACTTGGGAGAGTTTGCAAAGTCATAATTATATCTTTTAACCTGTCTTGCTCTTTGCAAAAGAAAGGTCCTATTATATTGAAATGAGATTATTAGCCATCAAATACTTTCTTTCTTGGGATTCTTCTTCTTTAAAAAAAATTCAAATACCTTAACTACTTTGCAATTGAATTTTTATAAGATTTACTTTTCACTAAATAAATGTTCTGTAGCAGCTATTTTTTTAAGTATTTTTAAAAGGGTGTTTTCAATATGCAGATGCAAAAAAATCAGACTAAATGTCTGAAATGTCACCTGTATAATTAAAGGAAGGTAAAGTTTCAGAGCTCAGTTCAGTTTTTTTTCCCTGGCTTAGTTGGTGAGCTTCACTATTCAAAACCCTGCTTCTTTTGCTGATTCCATTGCCAAAAATATTTTTTTTCCTGAAACCCAATCATTTTCAACCTTCCACTTTCTCTCAATTTTTTTGTGTGTCTTTTCTCCTTCCCTGAACATGAAAAAACTGAAAATGAAACCCCAAATAACTGGAGAGTTAAAAAAAAAAAATCCACACAATTAAAATCCCTGCAGTGCAGTGTCAATATGTGCTTTAGCAAAAGGTGACAACTGCATTGAGTAATCAGGGTAACACCAAAAAAATTAGTAAAATACGATATCAGATTCAAGTAAGAGCATCTTTAAACTAGCTCATCTGAGTACCAGTTGGCAAAATAGTTACATCCAGGCCTAACTTGAAACTTGAGATTAGTTCCAGGTTACACAAACAGTAAATATTTTGCATGTGTTTAAGTATCTAGCTGAATAAGGATTGAAATGAATGTAATGTAGTTGAAAAAATGTGAATAATATGGGCCTGATCCAAAGACCATTGAAGTCAATGGAGGAGCCTTCCACTTGCTACAACAGCTTCGGGTGAAGCACCCCTTTGTTGTAAGTGATTGGTCATTTTAATTGAATGATTAGAGTGCTGTCATTTATAGCTCTATAATTCAGATTGTGTCAGCCTTCCCATTATAAACTCCCTTTCTTTTCAAGGGTGGGTTATGTCTTGGCCATAAAAATTCATTCTGAGATTAAATTTAGCATGTTCCAGTCTAACAAAGGAATCGTTCCTTGTGCAGACAAAACTCCCCATTAAAGTCACAGGAAGCCAGGAGGTCACAACTGTTTTTTTTTTTTTTTTAAGGTATTAGGTATATTTAAAATTTAAAAAAAAAAAAAAAGCTCTGTGGAAGACACAGGGCCCAACCCTGAAAAACTCTCAGTCACGGGAGTCACTTTGCCCGTGTGAGTAGTTTAAGACAATGGAGACTATTGCCAAGAGTAAAGATCCTCATATGTGTATGTGTTTGCCAATACTATAGCCTGCTATTTGTTCAGTACACGCCTTCAGGAAGGTCCTCGCTTGTATGCTGTCACAGTGCACGTGCATTTTCTGTTGACTGTATACGTTTTTTTTATTCCAAATACTAAGAATAAAGGCTGCCATTTAATACGCATTTCCTTAACTTTCCTGAAAAGATGTCTCAGTCATAATGAGAACAAGAAGACTGATGGATCAGAAGAATCTCCCTGATGTTAAATAAGGCCCCGATTCTGAATGAGACCAATCTAGGGCAAGTTTGTTCATGAAAAACCCCAGAACAGGAAAGCAAGAAAGTTCACTGAGCTGCACTTTATATAAACCTAAGCACCTGCTGAATGTTAAGGACAAATTTCTGTATCTCCAGAATTCACCCATTACTTTGGTATTGAAACACCTCCTTGTCTTACATGCTTTTAATCCTCGCAGCCCCATTAAAAACTAAAGATGGTTTTTCCTTGGTTTACAGGACAGATCCAGTGCCTTCAAGGAAACCACGTCACGCTGTATCAGCAGGCATTCTCTGTCAGTCCAGCTTTGGGTTCCCATCTCCAGGCTAAAGCTGCAAAACCAGCTACCTCCAAGTTCACGGTAGGAGCAAACGTCTGGTTTCTGCTTCTGTATTTGGGCTCCTGTATTTCTTTCCCAGCTGGATGAGTCAAGAGGAAAGAGTGGCAGATATTCTGATAGTACCTCAACAAGCCACCTATAATTGTACATGTGTGCTAGAGAGCCAGACAGGTAAAGCTAGCGAGCCAATTCAACCTGTATAAATTGGCAATGTCCCTTTGACTCGCTGGAGCAGCTCCACTTTACACTGCTGAGGATCTGACTTGGAATTTCAAAGCTTTTCAGTCAGTATCATAAATATCTCTTCTTTTTCTTGGCAGTGAAATAATGTATAGAGTAGTTCCAAAAAATTAGAAGAAGTTGTTGGCAGATGTGTCTATTAGTTTGAGCTGGAAATTTTTGGCTTTTTTGAGATTTCAGCTCAGGCACTGGGTAACACGGAGGCTTCATAATGTCCACAGTAGCTTTACCTTTTGCTGTGCAGTCAACTGAGTTTTCCCTAGAGGAAGGTATTTTGCTTCCCTCGGTTGACTGCAGAGAGCCACAGGAGAGCCTTACAGGAGAGATCGTGGAAAAATATAACAAGAATTCTATTCAAAGGATACTCCTTTTCTCACTAACAAGCAGCCCTGCTGTGAGTCCAGAACTCCACTGAAGCCAGTCCCTTTGCTCCAGCTTTTGACACTGAGATGGTGTTTGGCCTATGGAATGTGTGGAGTAGATGATGTCTCACTTTGCATATTGCAACCATGAAAAGCAGTGCCTTTCTCAACTGCAGAGATTCCTATGGAATCTCAGTCTTCTCTGTCTCCTGGCAGGAAAATTCCTCTGCAGGGCAGGAGGTGTTCTGCCGCTGGAAGCCCTGCAAAGTCAGGCCTGTCATTGCAATGGAAGGAGATTGGGGTTGGCGCCTCTGTGGGTGTGAGTGTAAACATCCATCTGGGTGTGCCAACTAAAACGTGCCCTGGCTTTGTTATTACTAAGACCCGGCTCCACTTCAGCTTTCTCCTGAGTGATTATCGATGTGCTTGCAGTTCCGGGGATGTGGAAATTGGCTTGTTTACTCTAATTTGGCAACAGTGAGCTGTGAGCCCTGCAAGGCACTGGAGCACTTCCTTAAAGTCAACAGTTGCTGTTCAGCAACTTTGCAGAATAGATCTGTGAAGGAACCAAGCACATTTTTTGGACAAAAAAAGCAAGGTATCAATCAGTATAACTCATCTCAACTGCACCCTGTGCATTTCTTCCTGCTGATCCTCCCATTGCCCTCACCAGCCTGTGCTCAAGCTCACCAATGCCAGGATGAATCAAGGTGAAAGGCTGTATAAATTCCTGCTCGGAGCTGAAAATGCCTAGATTTTTTAATTTGGTCCTGGGACTTGTTCAGGAAAAACGTCAAAACCTTCTGCTCCGTTATTTGTGCCGAGCTAAAAATAACTTTTGGGGGCCCCACCTTAGCTGAACACACTCTCTTGAAAACGGAGCAGTATACAAATTCCCATATGCTGGTTCTCTCTAGATTTCTGACAGCCAGAAACCAAGGTCATCAGAAGCTAGAAAACTATTACTCTTTGTGTTGTCACACTTTCTGATAGAAATCAACGGGTCTATTGGAACACAGCAAGTAGCAGCTCCAATACATGGAAGGACTTGCTTTATTTCCAGTGGGACATCCCTAAGCCTCCACAGTCAGAGCCACCAATACAGTATCTAACAGTGTTGATGTCTTAACATCAGTGTAAAGAAGAAGCATTCCCCTGTGGGGGAGCTGCCCTCTACATTGTCCTTTTCTTCTAAGGATACTGTGAAAACAGAACTCCTAGGAGCCTGGGTAGCACCTTGAGAGCCCATCTGCCTGCCTTCCGGGCAGTCTTCCACAGGGTTATGTTCTCAAGGCAGTCATAGGACACTGGTCCTGGTTGAATTTATGTTTTCAGAGAGGATGATGCTTTTGCCCTCCAGGCCCTTCATCTGTGGGTGGACACATCCTTGGGGACTACAGTGGGTTACAGTCCTGAATATGTATGTGCCATCTGTGATGATCTAGAGGAGACTGCTGGTGGGCCAGGCAGCCACCCAAGCGGTTTCATGTGTGCACCTATAGCCACCTTGTCCTTGATTCCTGCCGTGCTGGTGATATTCTGTGGGCTGAAATGTCACTTGCAAGCACCAGAGACCAGTGCAGATGGTGTTTCTGTTGCGGGGGAGACCTTTCAGGTCTATATGAACTTCCCAAGCTTTGTAAAGTGGAGCATTTCTCCTAAAGGAGCTCCACTTCTCCTTTCTGGCAGGACAGTCCTATCACCCTCAGATACCCAGCACTGTAGAGGCTGGATCAATGGGCAATTGTTTAAGAAACACATTGAACTTTCCCTGTTTGGTCTCTCTCCTTTTTTTTTTGTTTTTTTCTTTCAGCCTTTAACAAACCCCCCAGAGATTTGAGGAAAAATGGAAAGAAAAAGAAAATGAAAGTTCTGTCATAATTTTTGTCAAGGGCAAAGAAATAATTTCCCAGCTTGCTCTACTCCTTCACAGCCCCAGAAAGATTTTACGAGCTGAAGCAATCAGTCTCTCAGGAGGTGCTTGAGAGGAAAAGGGAGGCCACGAAACCAGGGCCATATTTCCATCTGGTGTAGACCAGCATTGTTTCAGCCGGTGGAAGCTGCATGCTTTCCCCCAGCTTGGACTGGGCCGGCTGACCCCTGTCTGTGGCAAACCTCTTACATCAACGTCAGGGAACTGACACCTGGCTCCTCTCTGTGGTGACCGTTCCTGGGGACCAAATACATCTTGATTTCATATTTTGATTTTACAGGCCCTGCACAATAATCACCTCTTAATTCACCCTTCCACCCTCCCTCTTCTTTTCTCTTTCTGCTGAGGAACAGCAGACGGGAGATTTCATGTGCCATAAATATTTAGATTGTGCCTGTGTGTTTATAACACTTGCCGAGAGTGTAACTAGAGCAGCTCACACTCAGCAGCAACACCTGATGCTAGGGAAAGTTTTCCATCACCTCATATGGACCAAACAGCCTTGTGCCATGAGCAGATCACACACCAGGGACCAGTAGCTGCGTTGTCCCTGCCCCTTTCCCCCCCGCCACACTGGGGAATAATAACAACAATAGCAATACGAATGCGCTTCTTGTGCCTTAGGAGCTGCTGCTCTCAAAGACCCTGGAAAAAAGCTGTGGCTGTGTTTAAATGGAGACTCTTTGTGGTATTTCCCCATGGGTATAAGGCATGGGGGAAGCACATCCCTTATGTGACCCACAGGCTCTAGATCACCTGTGCTACGAGATCCATAGTGCTTGTACATGCTTTGACTTCTCTGTAGCTTTAACATCTTCGGCATGCATGGGCAAGACAGTGGAATATGTAATGCAGGAGGTTTTTAAGAGCAGGGTAGACCTCAGGAAGGAGGACAGTAAAGCTGATCCTTACTTGGAGCATACGAATAGTCCAGCTAAGGTCTTGGCCCCTTTCTGTAGCTGCCTGGATCCAGCCAAGCTGGGCTGTGCTGGTCTCCCTGGTTATACATGGAGGAGAAAGTTTGACAGTTCAGGCTCTTCAGCTCCTCTTTGCTGGAGCAGCAAGTCTGCATGGGCGCATGGCCGTGTCTCCTTAGCCTCGCTGGCTTATGCACAGCGGTCAGCCCTGTGCTTTCCAGATCATCAGGACTCTTAAGTGTTATGGAATTTTTTGTGCTTTAATAAATGTGTTTTTGCTAATGTTTCTTTAGGGGAAAATATTTTTCTTTGTTTCTCTGTGTAGTCTCTCTAGGACTTTCTGGGGAAGTGAAGCCAATAGTACTAGCTTTGGCTCTTTTTTTCCCTGTCCTCTGCTTTTTTCTCTCTTTTTTGGAAAGGAAATAAATCTCTGTTTTCAGTCCCTTCCCTTGCTCCTATTCCATTTTACCTGCTGGGTTCTCTGTTCTGTGGCTTTGGAAGTAGGCATAATGAGTCACTCGCAAACTAAGGATGGATTTTCCTTTGGGCAGGCAATTTGACCCTAGTCTGTTATGAGCATTGCTCAAACCTTTCCCTGGAGCATTTAATACTTGCCACACTGAGAGGTAAGACATTACAAGTGATGCGTTGCAGGTGATGTCCGGTTTGGTCATGGTTGGGTTCTTTAAAGATTGCTTTTCACCAACAATGGCAAATTTTGAATTTGGTGCAGTGAGGACTGGAATCAAGGAGGAAAAAGTAAGAGAGAGACAACCCTTCCTCTTCTTGTTTTAGAACCAGTGGATGGAAAGGAAACATAAACTCAATTTTATGTGGATTATAAGGCACCTATAAAGAGAGTCATATGAACTGAGACACTTGGCTCTGTTACTCTAATGATACCTATGGAACAATATGTGAAATCTATTACACTATTCTGGATATATGTATGTATATATATATGTATATTTATATATATGTACAGAGAAGGAGAGAGAGAGAGACGAAATATGGGGCCTTTATTTTTATTGGCTTCTGCAAAGAATAAATTACACAGCAAGGGCAAGGTTA
This sequence comes from Apteryx mantelli, assembly GCF_036417845.1. NCBI lineage: Eukaryota > Metazoa > Chordata > Aves > Apterygiformes > Apterygidae > Apteryx > Apteryx mantelli. The sequence continues at coordinate 7,606,793 of NC_090002.1, forward strand.
AATTATTGTAAATGTCTGTATGAAAGACATCACTTAATTATTAACAGTCCGCTACAAATAAAAGGTACATATGCTAAAATGGCTTGACCTGCTGGATTGTGGGTTGTGGGGCTTTTTGTTTAAAATGATTGGTGAGGCCCACAGCTGACTTGTTCTCTGTCAGGCAGGCTGGAAAAAGAGACAGGGTAAGATTTCATTGCAGAATTGCTTATATCCTTCTCTACCAGATGTCAAGTGAATGCCTAGAAAATGGGTAAGGGAAAGGTGGAGAATGCCAGGCTTTCTGAAAGTGAGGACAAACCACTGTGAGGAGTACAGGACCTGTAAAACCACCTGGAAGGAGGGAGAAAGAAAAACTCCAAAAAGCAACTAGTATTACTCACTGTAAATTAGGTGTTACAGTCCTTTCTCTTATGACTTATCCGCAAAGGATATGAGTTTCTTACAGCACAGCTCTTCACCTATCCCAGTTAGGAAAAGGCTGGAACCTCTTTAAACAGCTGGTGAGCCCCATGTCCTATGGACTGGCTGTGCACGTTGCCAGGATTGGGAGCTGGCACAAGGTGAGCAATAAACCCAGGTGCTCCAAGCTTCTATTTGTGGAAAGAGAAGATGAGACCTTGGCTTAATTTGTCTCAGCTCCTGGTTTTATTGCTGGAGGCTCCCGAGTTGGCCACCAGTAGTGGATGTTGCTCTAGTAAAGGCATCCTGACAAGAAGCTGAGGCTGATGCTGCCATGTCACTGTGCCACTTGCCAGACCTGGTCCAAATGCCAGAGTTTCCGCACCCTCCTCTGGAGGATACTGGGCTTGCTGGCCCCAACTCCTCGACTCTGGCAATTCCTCTGTTAATAGGAGTAGGAAGGTAGGGTTTTCAGGACCCTTAGGCACGTTTGTATTCTTTAAACACTCTTTGGACACATACAGAACTGCTTTACTCTAAGTTTTTATTTCAAAAATATCTCTGTGAAGGGAGTAGCACATAGGGCAGAGCCAGCCTCCCTGAGAGACTACCCCTCCCCTTCACAGCCAAGGTTAACAGAGGTGTCCAAGACAGGAGTCTTGCTGGTACAAACCCAGCAGAGTTGGCCTGGATTTCTCTGGAAAGCAGCCCTCTCACCCTCTGCCACTGCGTCCATCGGCAGCCCTCCTGCCTTCTCACTAAGCATTTGACAAGGGTTGGGGTCTATTAGGTTCAGTGATGCTTGGCTCATGGGGTAGGTTATACTAGATGTGTATCGGCTGTGAAGCTCTATTTTGAATGTGTCAAAGGCAGCTTGAATTTATGAACAAGGTGACTTCTCATCACTTGCATCCATTTAAATTAGCAGAGCTTTTTTTTTTTTTTTTTTTTTTGTGGCCCCTGGGGTCCTGTGGTTTACACCTGAGGAATCTGCAAAAGGTAGCTCAAAAGAGCAAACTATTCCAGAGATGGGATTTCCAGAGGGAAACTTGGAGGCTTCAACAGGTTGGAAAAAAAAAAAAGTTAAAAACCCCACCAGTCTATATGAATGAAAGAACTCGGTGGAAAGCTCTCTTTCACTCCCTTACAAAATTAAAACTCCTTTTGGCAAGCCAAGAGACGTCTCTGTGATTTTACGTTCAGCTGCAAGGCCAGATGGACTCCCTCGGACCAGCTGAGCTGACCTCCTGCTTACGGCAGGCCAGGGAATTCCACCCGCCGCTCCTGCACACGCTCCAAGCTGGCCATGGTGGAACCAGGACATTGTCTCCTAGGGAGAGACATCCAGTCTTGATTTAAGGACCTCAAATGATTGGAGAATTTTCTACTTTCCACCCTTGGTAACCTCTTCCAAAGGCTAGGTGTGCCAACAACACCATTTGCTAATATGGAAAAAACAGGATGACTAAGAAAGTATTCAATGTGAGCTTGCTTCTGATGGATTTTAATGCAGTTTGGCATCTGAGGAGAAGGGAAGAGGAGGAGGAGCCCAAACTATGACTGGTCCCTACACCCGTCTCTAAGCGCTCTGCAGAGCATCCCTATAATTGCCTTTGGCCCTTGGAGTTAGTAAAGCCACATCAACTGTTATTGTACTATGTCTTTAGAGTGGCCTTTCCATCTGCTGTCTTCTCTGTCATTAAGAGAGGTTCCCAAAATGTCCACCTCTTCTTCCATACTACTCAGATTCCCATCAGTGGCTTCATCTCTGCTTCCTCCTCTCTCTCTTTCCACTTGACTCTGAACGCTCTCTGCAGGAACATGCACGAAGGCTGCTCAGCATGTGCTGGATGGACTTGTTCTTGTTCCGAGGCTCTGGTCTGTGTGGAAGGTGTTGAAGAAATTGCTCCAGAAAATTTGAATTTTGGTGCAGTTCCTCATCACACCAGACTTCGCTTCTGCGTGAAGGTTTGGAAATGCAAGCCTTGAGTGGTTGGGGAAATTTTGAGTCTAGGTGAAGACTAGTTGGATGGAATTAGTGACAGGTAAATTCTGTGTTCTACACCCTTCATTAGTTCCTATCTGTCTATTTTATCTCCTTGAGAGTCTGATCTTTTCTCATAAAACCTTTGATGACAGTGGGAGCAAGAAAACACTTAACCCACTGCTTCTTTTTGTTTTGATCACATGTGAAAGAAGAGCAGGGCTATTTCACTCTAGTTGCAGACAGGAATAGAATTCCTCACTGAGAAAACCTGACTCCACAGGAGGTATGTCTTAAAACAAGGGGAAAAGTGTGTCATGACCACACAAGCCAACAGTAGCGCAGTCTGCTACAGACCCCATGGGCTGCTGAGAATCTCTATCATTCACATCTTATGAACTGGTTTGGCGCATCTCCAGAGGACATTGGCAGCTGTTCAAGGCCTTGCAAGGTGCTGAACACGCTGAAGTTCCAGTTCCTATTGTCTCCAACTTGTGCATGTGTACAGGGATGGATTACCGGAGCTCGCCTGTGTGAGTGGGATTGGGATTTGGCTAGGCTAGTACATATCAACGGTTAGCTAGGACTAGGAGGGGGAGGTGTTGTTCTATGAGATGTTTTTTTTACCTTGGGTATGAGTTGCAGCTGTATCTCCAAATGCAGTAGCTCATTGTTGCTGCTTATGGTTGCCACATGTAGCTACAGTGTTGGATGGTTGCAGGTAAAGCCATGATATAGGTGCAGGGAGTGTTGATTAGATGTATATATGTGAGACCAGGGATGGTGAGAAAGCCCCTTGCGTTGCGGTGACAGCGGAGGGGTAGGGCAGCCAGTGAGTGGGAGATTATGATGGTTGTTGGTTGGGGGTGTAGCTGCAAGGGGTAAATGACCGTTAGTTTGAACTGTGCATGTTGTCATAGGGTGTGTGATTTTTGGTTGGGCTTGTGCGTAGGCGGGAAGGACTGAACTGAGGGAGCTGGGAGGGGAGCAGCCACCATGGGCTGGGGGCAGGATGCAAAGGAGCTCTGGGAGAGGAGGACCTTTTCCCAGGAGCAAGAGTGGGGTGGGAAGTGGGGCACAGTGCGTGGGAGAGGGCTAGTCCATGAGCATGCTCTTGGTACATGTATTCCCGTGCACCATTCTCTCAATTGGTCCTGAAAAGAGCTGTGACTGGGGGATAAAATGTCATGGTAGCAGCCAGTGGCTATAAAATCTGGGGTCTAAACGAAAGGGAAAAAGTGACAAGGGGAAAAGCAAGGTTGGCCCCACCTTGCAGGGTCTGCTCTGGAATGTGTTTGCACTCCAGGGTGTGCAGTGCCTGAGAGTGCGTTAGCAGCAGTGTTGAGTTAGTAATATGAACCCTATACAAATACCTCCGGGGCAGACAGGTCCATTTCAGGCTGTGTTTATTTAATAAAGAGCCAGTGAAGTAACTGCAATTTCATTGTCAATTTACTAATGCGTTACAGTTATGTTTCTTAACCTCATTGTTTGGGCTCAGGAGCTTGCAGTGCCTGGCCAAAACTTTCCTTTTTTCTCCCCCTCGTTCCCCCCCTCAAGTGTAAAACACGTTTTATTATGACTAGAATGTCTTCTATTTATCAAAAGCTAGGATTAAAACCCTCAACTCCCCCCTTCCATGCACATATCCAACTTGGCAACAGGTCGGTTTATTAAACTCCTAAAAGCCTCACGCGCTTGCTTGCCTTTTTTTCTCTTCTTTCTTTTTTAAGAGAAGAAAAAACACACACACTTGTGCACACACTCACACCACACATATTCACACACACAGACACACACACATGCATTTTAAAAGTTCATCTGGGAAGAATACAATGGAAACTCTGGCTGCAAAGAGATTGAGCTGTGCGTCTTTGTGGTCTGGGAAGTCTGACTTCGGCCTCCTACTCTTTTGGATGGAAATCTGGGTTTGAAACATGCTTGCACGTTCTCAGTAAAAAAAAAAAAACAACCCCTCCCCAACACTGAATCGAAAAGAGAAATGAGCTTTTGGATAAAGATGGAGGCGGGTTGTCAGGCTGCTGAGGAGCTGTTTCCAGCTCGAGTCTCAGCAGGTCCTTCCTGCAGGAGGGGAGATGGGGTGGAGAGGAAGGAAAATTGCCTTCTGCCGAGGTTTGGTGGATTCCCCTGGTCCCACCCAGGCTCATTTTCCCTGAGGGTCCCTGCAGGAGAGCACTTTCTGCCTCTCAGAGCTGTGAGAAGAGCTTTGGTCCATGAGGTCTGACTTCAGGAAAAAGAAACTAAAGCCTTTTTCTTTCTTTTCACTCCATGACAGCTCTTGTTGCAGCTGGTTTCATGGCCAGGCTGCATATAGGAAGGAAGGGCCAGGTTTTCAGCTGGTGCAGATCAGCATAGCTCCACTGAAGGCAGTTGCTATAAAGTCAGTTTACACCATCAGAGGATCTGGCTAGAAACTAGATAACCGCCCTTTTGTGTGTGGGCAGGAGGTTTTTGATGTCAGTCTGTTGGTTTGTCCCTGAAAGATGCAAGTAGACAGCGTTACACTGGGAGGAAACAGAGGGCCAGACCCTGTGGAGATGGCTGGAGCACGGTGATGAGCTGCAATAAACTCCCTTGGCTTCCCTCTCTTTTGCTTCCGGGAAGTCTTGAGGGACACGGGGACCTTTGGGCAGTTCTCCATCCTCAGTCAGCATGTGCCAGCCCGAGTGCAGGATTTGCCCATCTGTCCTGCACTTCGGGGCAGTGCTGGGTTCCCGGTAGGCTGCTGTTGGCGTAGTGAAATCAGGAGGGCGGTGGGAAGCCTGGCTGTAGACAAGACACGGATGCTTTCTGGGGTTCCCAGCCTGGCCATGTTCTTGCTCAGCAGTTCTCCACTCCTTCCTACCCCTCCGTCGACAGGGACTGGTTGTGCTGGGGAGCAGCCGTGCCTGCGGGTACATCTTGAGCGTGTGCGAGTGCGAGCACACATGTGCCCATAGATCTGCCTAGAAGATGAGTGACGTTCAGCAGGCCAAGCTCAGCCTGTCTGCTGCCCGTTTATTTATCTACCCTTTAGGCAGCCTCAAAGCAGCTACGCAAATTTGGGGTTTTCACATGTAGCCCAGAATATTCCAGATACTGCTCGCTTAAACAAAATGCTGCCGACGCTGTGCGTTGCAGACAGTGAATCTGTGTTAACTTCTTGCCTGCTGGGTTTAACAGGAGGTTTGTCTCTCCTGCTCCTTCACACAAGCCAACATTTTAGCATGGGGCTTTTGAACATATCCAAAGGCCAAATACACTGCAGACAGCTGTAGCACCCTGCCCTGCCCTAACCTCTGCCGTGACCTAGAAGAACCACGCTGTCTGCTCCGTGAAAGGAGTTGATTCAGCCCTTCATGCCAGATCAGCAGTCGGGCCCCTCCACAACACAAGCTACCGGTCGTGACAAATTACATGGGTTGGCTTCAGAAGGGAGCTGAGAACTGACCCGGCTCGCCTCACCCCAGGGCTTTGAAGCAGCACTTGAACGGCACCTCTGGCCAGAGGGAGGCTCTTTGTCTGCCACGCCAGCCGTGCGCGTCCCGCCGAACAGAGCAAATTCGGACCGGGGAGATCGCCGGACGTGCTCTGTAATTAGAAGGAAGATTTCAGCTAATCTCTCTCTAAATGAGGGGCTAATTCCTAGAGCAGAAACTTGTCAGCTGCTTGTTAACAGCTTCTCAGACCCACACTCACGTGGCCTTCATTATTTTTAGGAGTGTTTTCTGTTGTACCTTTTTGGTTTGGAACAGGAGCATAAACTTTGCTTAAATGTAGACTGATGTCTGTTCACACTGGCCGTGTTAATAATACCCTGCTTAAATCAGATGGTTCAAGAAAGAAATACAGCAGCAGTGGTAGCGGGGAGGGGGGACATTTAATATTGAATTTGCTTTTTTTTTTTTTTTTAAATGTGGAAACTTTTAGACACAATCCCGGCCCTGTGTTTAAGTCATTAAAACATCTTTAAGCATTTTCTGGTTTTAGTTTTCTTAGCAGCAGTCCTTTTCCTGGAATGTATTTTATTTTTCTTTTAAGTTGATGAAAAAAAAAAAAAAACGCCCCTTGCATTTCCAGGCGATTTTTTAAGGGGAGTGAAGAGAGGGAGGGCTGGGGAGGCGGAGGAGGTTGTGAGATGAGGAAAGTGAGAGAACAGGGCCCTTTCTGTGTTTTATTTCTAATCCGCAGGAATCCATTTTAGCCTTTTATGGCTGTTGCACTTGCTGACAGGATTTACATTCTCCGTATGTTATCTGAAACATCACAATCTGTGGCTGTGGGATTGTTTCATGCCTGGGTTAAAAACACGCCAGCGCTTCTGGGAGGCTATGGGGAGGCAGACAGGGAGCAAGGTAAGAGCAGGGAGGAAAAGAGAAAGCTTTTTAAGAAAGGAAAAAAAGGGGGGAAAGAAAGAGCTAAGCACTTTGCAGGAGCTGCTGTTGGCAGAGTTCATGCCCCAGACAAACTGATAGTTAAGTGAACCAGGGAGGGTATTACGATCCCTTTGATTCCAGCAGTGTTCGAGCATGGCTCTGCTCTAGAAAAGCAGCTACGAAGAAACACCCTCTTCTGACTCTCAAAATCGCCTTCGTGCTGGGTGTCTTTTGAGCTACATCGCATGCCTTTCCCGATGCCCCAGCGAGGCTTTGCACCTGCGAGCTGGCGGAGTCAGCGCAGTTGCTGCGTCTGAGCAACCTGCTGTCCATACGGGTCCGTACGGGTCCATATGGGACCATACAGGTCACTGCGTTGGGAGAGAGAGGCTCTACATTGCAGCCTCCCGGGAACAGCAGCGCTCCAATACTGCCGTGAGGAGTAGACAGACAGATGACTGTATACACGGATTTTTTTCTGGCCTACATATCTAGAGCGCTTTGAAAAATATGTGGTGATTTTTAATAACCTCTTTGGAAGAAACCAAGGATGCCATTAAAATTCTTACTGACTTTTCCAGGTGTTTGTTGAGAAAAGAGTAAACACTGAAAATATTCCGTTCTTCAACAGCTACAAATATTGTTGTGCCAATCTGGGGTATCTGACAAGGGAGCCTGATTTTTCAGAGAGCACTCAGCCTCTGTCATCTCAAACATGTACCCCTCAGTCTGTCTTAGTGTGGATACCCAAAAAATCACTTATCCCTTTTCAGTGTCTTGACTGTTGTCCTTTGGCTATAGCGGCTCTGCAGTTCAAGCTGATATTCCTCACTAAAGTTAGTAGATATGTCTCTGAATACACAAGAAGGTGCCATTTTACATAGTTGGTTTTCTGATCATGACCAAACTCTAAGCTCTTAAGGTAGGGCCTTCAGTTTTTTAATAACTCACGGGAGAACCCAGGGAAAATGTAAGTTTTATGGAGTCTAGAGAATATTTTTAAAGGATTTAGATGTCTGGAAAAAGTGTCTTAGGAGGTTTAACTGCTTTTCTGTGGAAAAAAATATATTAACAAATATTCTCATTTCTTTGTTAGTCCCTTCTGGAGCAGAAGAGCAGCCACCGTGCCGGGCAGTGCTGCGCTCTAGAGGCCGGGGGCCAAATCCTGAATCAGCGCAAGGCAGCGCAGCCCCACGTAGGGTGGGCCGGAGCTTGGCCCCATATGTTTTACAGGGTGAAAGCTCTGTAATCAGTAGAGCTTTGATAGCTTATTCTTTTTGGGGTGGCCTAAAAGTCACTGGGCTGTAAAAAGCGCCATGTTTGAGAATCAGCAACGTTATCTCAGCGCCTAAACTAAACAAAGGGGGATTTAGGCTTCCTCGTCTCCTGCTTCTTGCCACCTCTCTGCTCCATGCCGTTTTATGCATTTAACAGGGATGAAGCCCTGCTCCCCAGGAGACGCTGGAGAGCAGATGAATCATAGCAGGGCATCAGCTGGGGCTTTCTGCAGAAGAAGGAGGCAATTCCAGGTTGGGTCCGTGGTACCTGGGCTCTGACACGGCAGACGTTGCTAGCGCGGGCAGTTGTGGAGTGCATTGCATGCACGTGGCTGAGCGCGTTCGGTGCTTGCTCCGTCCGGGAAGTGGCCCGCGCTCCGCAGGGTCGCGCGCTCTCTGTGTCCCACGCAGGGAGCGCGCTCGGGCCGTGGGAGGGTGCGCTGGGCAGCGCTCGGCCCACGCCTGGGTACCTCTGTTGCCCGTGTCTTCCACACAGATCCCTTCCTCATCTCTGCTTTGATCTGGAACCCAACTTCCACCTCCCTACGAACCCCCTGACGTGCAGATTCGGCCCTCCCCAGGCAGCTAGCGTGGAGGGGCTCAGTGCGGTTGCCGCATCGCTCGGCGGAGCCCGGGCCTCGCAGCCCCTCGTGCCCGGCAGTAAATCAGCCGGGAGGCAGCGGGACCCACCACACCCTGCGCGCACACCGCAACCCGCGGCAGAGCCTCGGCCCCCGTCACCCTCCCGTCTCCTTTCGCGGGAGGGAGTCAGGTTACGCTCCCCGTCCCTGCGAGTGAAAGAACCCACCTGTGTCTGCGGGGCCTGTTTTGGATTCCTGGGAAACTTTAACCTCTATTAATACCACTAAATTATTTCTTCATATGGCAAAGTACTTATGTAAACCGATCTCCTCCCGCCTTCCCCTCCTGCCTTGGAGGAGGCAGGCGCTCTTGCTCAGATGGATCTACCTGCTCTCAGGGGGCTTTCAAACCCTCCACATTTTTCTGCGGCGCTGCTTTTTGTTGAAGAAGGACGTGCGTTTGCTGGAAGCGAGCACGTGATGGGAGAAGGGGGAGAGAAAGAAGAAGGAAGGGAGGAGTGAGATCACCAAAGTAATTGGCTCGGAGGCCTCTGGAGCAGCGGCAGGTTGTGGCGTACATTTGTCTGTCTCTCCGTCAGGTTTTACCAAGCTGATGTCTGACTCGGACCTCCCCGGAGCTGGAGTAAATTAGGAGTAGGCTCACTGGGGTCAAGTGGGCGTAGTTGTCATTTACACCAACACCTCTTTTTATATCGCACCACCTTCCAGCGCTGCCAGACCGGCGTGGAGGGGCCGTCACATAAACGAGAACCAGGCCCAAGAGGTTATTTTTACCAGTGCCAGCACCAAATATTCCCAGCCGCAAGTGTTCAGAAATTGTGAAATCATGGGACTAGCCTGAAATTCCTCAGATTTAAACATTTTTCTTTCTTTCTTTTTTGGGGCTTATAGCTTCTGTCCTTGGCCGCAAAGGCTAAAAATGTGCTTTTTAAATACAAACGAATGAACGATAAAGTGTCTCATGAAATCACGGGACTCCAGCAGATGGGGCTCAAAGAAAAGAATGCCAAAATAGCTGAAAGTCGACAATGCTGCTTGGTGTAATTCAGGGCAGAATCAAACATTTCCCATATGGCAGAACATTTCACTGGGTGATTTTGCCTTCCTCCTGGCTGCTACCTGGATGATAGTTCATTGTTTTTAAACTTGTGCAACTAAGTTGAAGCTCTCAGGTCTTCAGTAAGGCAAGTGGTCCTGTTTCTGAGATCGAGAAATGGGCCCAGGCTCCAGCTATTAGGCATCCAAAGTTGGCTTAAACCTGATGGAAAGCCCACAGTCACAAATGATCTAGTATAGTTACAAAAAACATTGGGATTTTCAAACCCAATAGCAGAAGAACTTGGGAAAAGAGGAGTGAAAAGTTCTGCAAAGTGCTCCCCCAACAGGTGTTTTTGTTAGTTTTTTTTTTTTTTTGCAGGAGGAGATTTGAAATTCCATCCAAGTTTGGAAATTCAAAAACCTTTTTCCACTTCTGCAATCACCCTTTCTGCAAAGTCAAGGGAAAGAGATTTGTTAAGACTTTTTACTTTAGATTTGCACCAGGTTAGAAGTCAGCCTTTGCCCAGTTAATACAGCCCATCTGAGAAGTGGTAAACTGCTGCACCCCAAAATTCGGCTGTGTGGGATTTTCTATCCATACACTCATTAAATTGACCTTGTGCAAGTCAACTAACACAGTAAGTGTTAAGTAACATTAAAAAGTGAGGCTTCTGTCTTATCCTCCACACTGTGCAGTCACATGCAGTATTGCAAAATTAGTGCAAGGACATGGGATTTTAGGTAGGGAAGTCAGCTGTGTTGTCTGGATTTGGCCTGCTGTTTGGCACCAGCCAGAAGAGAGAGTTCATTGCCAGTATGCACAGGCTTTAGGGCTATGGGGTAAATCTGATCCCTGGTGCTATATTATAGTAATGCAAAAAGCTGAGTGGCTATTCTTATTTTGGTTTGTGTGCCCCATTTCCATTCAATGACAAAAAGCCACTCAAATCAGAACCGTTCTGTCTTTTGCATATTCTACTAAAATCTAACTAAATCATTTTATGTTCCCACCTGATTATATCTCCTTCTAACAACTCTGGTCAGCTTTAAGCTGATTCACAATGGACAAGAAAGAAGATGGCAACGGTCCATTCATTAACCAGTTATGAAGCGCTAATCAATGCTTCTTGGCCTCCACTGGCTCCCCAGCCTGAACCAGCACACAAAGGATAGTAAATTTTAGAGATAGGGCTGGAGAAAAGTGAGGAAATGTCATCATTAAAGATGAGAAATGAAGACCCATATGTCTGTCCAAGAGTCACCAAGTCATCATGTTTGGTGCAAACTCAGTTCAAAAGCGTGAGAAGTCGAAAGCCTTTAACTTCAACATAGGCAAAATGCTGGTCCCGGCGGGCAGCAGCTTCTCCATCCATTAAATAATGCTTCTTCCTTGCCTGCCCTGTGCGTTTTTGCTGGTGACCTCTCCCGGATTCAGTGGCTCTCTCTTAAGAAATGGGTGTGCAGCACCAAGCCCAGCGGGTACCAGATTTCAGCTGAAGCCGTGAGATGCTACCATGAAAAGAGACTGGATCCCAGTGTCCCAGCTGGCACTCCGAAACCTGCTCAGGTCTCTGCATGTGGCCGCTCCAGGTGAGGGACGATTGAACACTGGGACGAACCACCCCAGGAGCTAGTGATGACTCTTAGCATCTTTAGCTCATGACTGCCTTTCTGGAAGGGGTATTTTAGCCAATGAAGGGTATTGGGTTAAGTCTGGACAAATCGAGACACAGAAATTACTGAGTAAAATGTTCTGGCCTGTCTTATTCAGGAGGTCATCTAGATGATCTGTTTGTCCCTTCTGGCCTTTAAATCTACTAATCTATTTTCCCTTCCAGGAAATACAACTATATTCTGAGAACAACAGCCCCTTAGGAAAAAAAAGAAAGTAAGCAAGCATGTCTTTGAAAAACAACAGCAAAGAAAAAACCCCTTCAACTATAAAATAAACTAAGGTACAAGATGCAATTAACAATGCACAAACAGCAGAGCCTGGAATGTAAATTGTATTTAAATAGGGCTGTGAAGAATGTTTCAGTCCCCTAAATGGTTTCTCTCTCCTGCTGCCTTGAACCTCCAATCAAGCCCTGCCTGGGAGTAATTTGGTGCTGGAAATTGTTGCCACACGAACAGCTGAAGGCTGGCAGGGTCACCGGCCCCCCGTGTCACACCCTGTCATTTTAGATTAAGATATGCAAAGGCGACACGGCTGCGAACTTTCCCTTTGCTGCTGTGGCTGCGTCCATCCCCTCAGCTGTAATGAGAGGAAGGCGTAATTGGAGTCAACTGCTTGATTATGATAATTGCTACTGTCTGGGGGAAGAAACATTTGAGTCCTGGAGCTTGCTCCGTGCTGCACCTTTTGGGTGATTGCTGTCTGTTTGCCAGCAGATGGGCCTGGCAGAAAGCATCCTCTTTGGCCCCGCTCTGGCCTCTTGACCTCTGCTTGACCACTTGTTGACTCCACGATTTCAGGCAGGGTCACGGGGTTTTCTAGTTGTTCTCTGCTTCCCACCGGAGGATTGGTCCTGAAGGATTTATCCCCGAAGAGGGAAAGGGCCTTTTTAAAATTTATCCCCTGCTCTTCACGGCAACACAAGTGGGAGATGAGGTGCTATATATTTTCCACTGGGATATTTATCACTTTCATTGTATGTCTCAGCAACAATCTGTGGGAAATACCTCCAGGAAGCTCGGCTGGTCAATCTGTCATACCCTGCCTGTTTTCATTTGTTGAGAGAGCAGAGATGGTCCTGGAGGTCAAGGCACTGGGATGGGAACAAGGAGGTATGCGCTCGATTTTCGGAGCTTCCAGCAAATCTTAATGCAATCTTGTCCGAGTTACTTAATCTGTCTCTTTGCATTGGTGCCCCTTTGAGAAGCAGAGATGGCCCCTTTTCTGCATGAGTTTGTTTATTAATGCTTTTAAGCGGCCTTGAGATCCTGAGATATGGAAGGGGAGGATCTAGCAGTTAGGGTGTGAACCTGAGTGAAACACTGTTTTACTCCCAAATCCACCACAGGCTTGGGCAAGTCTCTTAGGCTGGGAGCCTTAGAGCAATTTACAGTTTCAGTGGGAGTTAAACTCTTAAATATCCCTGGGAAGCTTGGCCATAAGCTTAGCTCCATATGCAGCAATTTCCCCTTCTGTGCAAGGGAGCCAGTAACACTGCCCAGCAGTGGCGTGAATACAAAGGCATGTAAAAACACGGGAATGGAGATCACATATATAATTAAGATCACAAGAGGCATATTGTTAATTCACGGCTATTATTTATTAATATCAGCTTTAAGTGCAAAGCTCAACTCCCATTGTGGAGCAATAAGCAAAGCCTGAGCAACAATAATAAATAACCAACAAGGTAATTGGATAATTGTTTCCTCGGTATCTTAAAAGTTTAACAAGAATTTTTTTTTCTAAATGTTTGTGCTCCAAAGTACAAAGGGCAAGGCACTGTTTGCGCAAAGGGATAGATTTAAAAGTTATCAAGAATAGAAAAGAGCAGAGCTGCGAGCGATGCTGCGGGTTTTCTTTTCTCCGAAGCACAGTGTTATGCCCCTTTAATGGCCAGCTGCGAGGGGACAGGGCTTTAGGAGCTGGAGCTCACCTCATCCCATGCTGGCAGTATAAAGGGAAGCACTTTGCAGTTCTTCCTCCCTTTGAGGGATGATGGGCAGAAGGAGGCATGGGCATTTAGCTCTCTCTTGTTCTGGGAACCTTAAAAAATGAGCTTCATTAGATGAGTGTGAATTCTTCTTATTAGTGAGGTTTCTCTCTGCTGAGTCCCAACAGGCTCTGTATTAGCAGGTAGATCTTTGAGCATATCGGGCTGTTTATTCTGTGTGGTGCACAGCCCACATATTTTAGGGTCAAGCAGAGGAGGATCCTTGATAAGACAGGAGGAAGTTTAATCTGCTTTCCAGGGTAGATTAAGAATCTCTGTAGACTGTAGCTATGCAACAGTGTTAGCCTGACAGAGCAAAGATCTTAGAGCAAAGGGGTGGCTGTTATGATAAAATGGCTACCTGAATTTCCTCGACAAAATACTACGCTAAGATGTCATTAAACAGCTGAGTGCTCTAAATCACCCTGTGACTATGTTTGCAAGGCAGCCAGCTCTTCTTAGACTGTAGGTCAGGAAGAGACTAATGCAAGCACCTGGCTTGACCTCCCATGTAGTTACGGCTAGAGACTTAAATTTAAATGGTTCTTGCACCAGACCATACCATGAGGCTGAGCTGAAGTATTGCCCTGAGAAAGATACCCACCTGAAGATCTGGACCTGTAGCTCAGACCTACCCTTCTGCATAGCAGTTATTTCCCCAATAAGTAATTAAACCACTTTGCAAACAGTTGTGTCAACCTAAACCTGTAGGAGAAGAGCATTTGGTATGAACTCCAGCTAATCCTCTCTCTGTAGCTCATGGAGACGGTAACTCTTTCTGGCCTGAGCGAACACACTGTGATGATTGCTCCTAGCGTGCCTGAGGACTCGTATGCAGCCTAGAGAATTTCTTGCAAGGTCCAGTCTATTCATACAAGATCAAAGTCAAGTCAGGCTTTGTTCAGAGCACTCCCACTTGCAAAAAAAAAAAAAAGAAAAAAAAAAGTGTTTTTACTCATTTACATGCACAGTGGCCCTTATTTGGCATTATGTTTAAAACATGTGAATGGCCAGTTCAAATCTGGGCACTGTCTGTCCGTGATGTAATCTGCGGAGTGGCCAGCCCCAGCTGCTTCGGAGGAGGGTGCGCAGGCCCTTGTAGCACTTAGTGCAATGAGTCAGGACGCTGTGACTGAGGTCTGCAACACTATTGATTCTATTAATTTATGGGATAACCAGTCCTTTGGGAAAGTTTCTTCCTAATCTCCATTAGACAGAGATTGCTTTATCCTTTGCACCAAAGAATTTTGCATCCCTTTCCTCTCTAAGCTTTCTTTTCTCCAACTTTATCCCTAAGATTCTGCATATTATTTATTTCAGTTTCCATCTTTTTTTCTCTTTATGTTTTTTCCAACCTAGCTGAACCTCTGGCCTCAAGAATATCTTGGGGAATAAGCAGAATAATGTCTGCAGGTGAACTCTGCTTCTATAAATACAGATCCTTTTGACAGCTTTCTTTTATTTTGCCAAAAATTGCCAAAATACACTCAGAGCCTGTTCTCTCACTACATTTTCATTTTGAATAGGAAATGCCAAAGGCAGCTGACATAAACCTCTTCTCATACACTTACATCTTTGTTTTACCAAATTCTGAGTCATCGTTTGCTGCCAGTAATTCCACCTCTTTTATCCAGGAGCTGGTGACACTGCTGTCACTGCTCTGATGGAGTTGCAGGTGTGGGCTTAGGAGCAGGACATGGAAATCGAGGCTCCAGGGCCAAGTGTCCTGTCAGATCACAAGCTGAGGCTGCAAAACCCTGGCCCTACTTCACAGGGAGCTGCTGCGAAGCTGCTCTCTGGAAGCCGGTTCGTCATGTGAGCAGAGCTTTTGCAAACCTTGCTAGAGCTTCCCCAGCCCCAGGGCGCAGGGGAAGAGGAGCCCGTCCGAGGGATCGCGCGGCCGAGCTGCTCTGCTGTGCTGGTCCGCCGAGGTCGGGCATGGGACCGGCCAGCACCCTCTGAGCTGAGGACTGAGCTCCGGGACCCTTCGCGTGTGCGGGATGGCTGTGTCCCTAATGCTGTACGCGATGCAAATAAGGTTATGAGCTCAGTTGCTGAGGCGGGTAGAACTGCCGCAATGGGCTGGGTGTGGGAAGCAGTCATTTCTCGTGGCTATTGCAGGCCGTGGGAGTCTGAAAAACTTTACCTAGGAGTTAGCAAAAGATCTGCTTTTTCTGAACTTCCTTTATGAGTGTTAAAGCAAGCTTGGAGCTTGAGGTTGTTCCCTTTCTTTCTTTTTCCTTGATCACAAGTCAAATGTAAAAAAAACCAAAAAACAAAACACAAACCTTTAGCACTCAGAAAAAATTGCCTCTCTTCACTGGTGATGCTGGAGGAGCAAGGAAACCCCCTGCCCCCGGACAACCCCTTTTCCTCCTCCAGCCCAACTCAGCTCCAAGGCCGAGCCTCGCAGAGAGGAGAAGGAGCATCTCCTTCACCAGCTACAGCTGGCTGATCTCTGGCAGTGCGAGAGGAAACCCCCGGGCGGTGGGGCAGGGGCTCGGGAGAGCCGCACAGCCCCTCAGGTGCCTGTCGGGCTGGGCTTTGTGCGCTTGGGAGCTGAGCTCTGCCCTCACCCGCGGGGTGACGTCGAGTCAGTGAGCTCTCTCAGTGCCCGTTTCCCTTCTAAGACGGAGGTAAAGACGGCAGCCTTCCTCGCAAAACGCTCCGGGCTCTGCGGAGGCAAGAGCTGGATGTTGCTGCTGCCCTGGGGCAAATGAGGAGCCAGGCTCCATGTCACCGTCCCGCTTCTTCCCCTGCACCTATTGGAAAGTCTAATGGCTTGAGGGGGATGCGATGTTCACCCTTAATTAACAACCCAAATCCTAGCTCAGGAGGAGATTTAAGCTTGCTGTTATCTTAGTATTTTGCGGTTGGGTGCTGGAAATCCTGGTGTGGTGCCGCCAGCGGGATTCGGGCCGTGGTTACCTTGCGGCTCGGAAAGCCGGAGCTGCTCTGGCACGCCACTGCCGAGCGAGCAGGCGCTGCCGTGTCTGAGCAACCTGCCTGGAGAGGCGCTTCTTTAATGCAGCCAGGTGCTAAGCCGAGGAGCTTTAAAGAAGCTTTGCCTAAATCCTAGTTAGAGGTGGACACCGAACTTCCCCAGCCTGCTTTGATGTGCGAACTGAGGCCTCTTTCTTTAGCTGAGGCACTTGCTGATCTGGGATGTTTTTCCAGTGCAATTTCCTGCATCTGAATAGACAGGGGAAGGGAAACGGAGGCACTGGCAGGGGAAGCCTGTGGACGATGCCCAGCTCTCCTGAGCCCTCATCCATCGCCCCCCGTGACATCCTGTGAGTCTCCCCTCAGCTCCCAAAGCTCGAGGCAGGAACGGAGTCTCCTCTGCCTCCGCCAGGACCTACGGCCTCTGCGTGCCTGGCGGCAGGGGAGAGGCGTGCTGAGGTGGGGAAGGTCAGGGCATCTTCTGAGCAGCAGGCTCAAAAAGGTGGGGGGAGAATGCATTTAAAAAAGAGAGCGAAAAAGAAACAGTAAACGCATCAAATAATAATAAAAACCCACCCTTTTCTTTGAGCCTGAATGTATGCTGGTGCAGTGCTTAGGGGATTAATCTCTTAAAAAATAAGTGCCATGTGAGTAGACAGGCAGTGATTAAGGTTTTAACTGATCAGTCTGCGTCTGACAGTGAACCAGCTATTATCTTAACGGAATCAAACGAACATTCAGAGCCTCCGCTCAGCCCCAAACATGAAAGGAGATGTCATCTGCTGGCAGTTGGCAAGCCGCAGGGGAAGGGAGAGAGACAGAGAAAGGAGGGAAGGAAAGCAAAACAAGGGTGAGAAAAAGGAGGAAGGAGAGGCACAGGCAGAGAAAGGAGAGGAGGGAAAAGAGGGAGAAGGAATGTGAAAGGATGGAGGAGTTAAGTAAGGAGAGAAAAAGAAAAGTAAAAGGAAGGAGAGACAACAGTAGAGGTTTGAAGAAGTGTGGAATTGTGCTCTCCGCTTGCATTTCTTTCTTCCGACTTTCCTATGGCTTAGAAACTGTTTCCTGAACAAGTTGGGCCTTCGGCAGCCCTATCCAGCCCTTGCCCTGCCTTTTCCCACACTGGCTGTCACGCTCGCTGCCAAGGTCTCCTCTAAACCAGGGAGGTCTAGCACTCTTGAACCTGAGGTCAAAAACAAGAGGGAGGAAAAGAATGGCCTTCAGGCCAGAGGAAGAAACCAGGGCAACCAAGCTCTTAACGTGATAAAAGGGCTTTATCTCAAAGCACTTAAACAAAACACACAAGCCTGAGAGAAGAGGCTCTGTCAAGTATCCGCCACGGCCATAGGGGAAATTGCAAATCCCTGCAGGATAGAGGGGCTCTTTCTTTACACTGTGCAGACAGCGGAGCTGGGGCCAGTGCAGGTGATCAGCGCCAGGGAGAGGGCGGGCAGGAGGGATTTACCTTGGCCCGAGGCTGGCAGCCAGCGCGCACATGACAGTAATTCATAGGAGCTGCTTAGCCGTGCGCAGATCAGAGCGGAGCAGTCTCGAAGTGAGCAGCTATTAAAGAAAAGATCAAGGGCACAAGGAGCAAGAAGTGGGTCCGGAGAGGGGTAGGAGGGACAGGGAGGCATCCAGGAGCCGGTGGATGCAGTCCCATTCCCTTCCTTCAGGGGTCTGGTGTAAATTGGTGTCATCCCTCTGCAGTCAGGGTGAAGATGCGGTTTACAGGAGCCCTCTGCGAAATCAGGAGCCAGGCTGGCCGCAGTGATGGTGCATTTTCCTCTGGGACACGTTGGGAAAATTAAATGGAGCAATTGCGATGGCCAACACGGGGGTGTAGGTTGGAGGTGGGGAATGCCACCTGGCAGAGGGGCAGGAGATACATGGTCATGTCTGCATGGTCAGTTCAGGGTCAAGGGGGACTGCGGGATTTATGGTCTCAAGAGTGAAGAAGTAGCTCAGGCTGGAGGAGGACTGGAGGCCCCAAACAAAAGGGGCTTGTTAGCCCGGGGGGCCGCCGTGGGTGGAGGAGGAAGGCACGGCTGGGAGACAGCTGAGACTGAACAGCCGAAGGGGTAGGCTAAGAAGGATTCAGAGAAGAGACCTAAGGAGACCTGGGGCTTGTTTGGCCTCTTGTAAAAGATTATAGGGCAGGATTACGCCAGGGAGAGGAGAGGAAAGGTCTGTGGGTTGTTCCCTAGTGCATGGGAAGGGAAGGGGACTTATACATGCTGGAGAAAGGCAGACTTCCTGTAGCAGAGCTGAAGTCCCCAGTGCTAGAGAAACAGCAGTGCCGCCGTCCCCAGCCTTCCCACCACCCCAAAGACGATGCGTTGTGGCAGTACTTCATGTTGACCTCCGGCACAGCTCCACTTTTACGGACGGCTTGGCCCCTGCTGTCAGAAAGGGCTCAATGGCCCAGAGACAGCACCCTGACGGGGGACCCCACCACCCCTGGGGTCCCCGCACTGCAAATCTCTCCTGCTGATTGCTTTCCCGGGGGAACAGCCAGGTGCCAGAGGGGGCCAAGGCCACTTAACTCCTTGTGGTACCCTGCTCCAAAAGGACAGGCTGTCTCCTCAGGCTAATTTTCTCCTTTATTCCTTTGGGACTCAGTCCCAAGCTTCCTCACTTCACACTGAAAGAGAAAGGAGGCCTTGTGGCAGAAAACCCCCTTTTGGGGGAGACATCCCACGCTGGACTGGGGAGCTGCACTCGGTCTGGCTGCTGGTCTCCTCTCCCTTTCTGGGGCATGTTCTCAACCCCATCGGTGGGGCTGAGCGCACTCGTTGGGAACTCCTTTGGCTCCCTATGGGGAGAGGTGACCCCAGGTGTCCTTTCCCCATAGACTGCTCTTGGCTCAGGCCTCCAGGCCCAGCGAGAGCCCACGACGGCTCGGTGAATTGCAGCACACCGCGAACACCAAGGAGCCGCCGGGCTATGAATTTCCCTCAGTGCAGACACCGCTGCCAGGCTGTTATTCCTCCGTGCTCTCCCTCCTGACTCCATCTGTCTGCATGGTGCTACCGCTCCATGCCAAGAGGGCTACAGGACCGCCAGGGTCACGACTGCCCCATTACGGGGTGAGATTTATCATTGGCAGGTGTGCTGCGGGATGGTATATTATCCAGGATTATGAACTGTAACAGGATAATCTCTCTAATGTAATTCAAGCTCTCGACATGGCTTATGGCTCCTTAATGTACCTCAGACTGAAGAATTACAAGAACATTTTCCCCCCTCCCTACCTTGTCAGCTCCTAAATGATTTAGGCAATCGCCTGAAGCCAGATCTTGGCCTCCAGTCATAACTCAGAGCAGTTCAGTAAATATGATGGGGAAGGAGTTTTCCTGGCTTTGCTCTCTTTCTTCCTTCCACTGTGCTCAGCCCTCGCTCAGCCAGGAAAGGAGCGGGGAGAGCTGGGGCACGCAGCCCTGCCCCTCACCTCCCCTTGCCTCCCTCTCCAGACTCCCGCTCTTGCTCTCTATCCTTAGCTTTCAAGGTAAATAGGTGCCATGCAAACCCTCGAGAATGGGGCACAGGGCGTCCTGGGAGACACGGGAACCATGGGCGTTTGGTAGATGCTCTGCTGGGTGGATTGTGCCTCTTCTGGGTAACCCTGAGCTTGTCCCCTTAGAGCATCGCCTTTCCCTGTCACACCAGCAGCCGCATCAGCAACGCAATGTCCTGGCTCAGGTTATCCGAAGCAAGCGTGCGATGGGGGGACCTGGCTTGCACAGCCCGAACGCGGCAGGAAGCTGGGACCTGCAAAGGCATCTCCCCATGAGCAGGGAAAGTTCCCTTGTCTGCGCCTGGGACACTGCAGAGAGCCGCCGTTAGCAGAGAAGGGCACCTTCACAAGGTCCCCGTAGCGTCCCTGAGAGATGAGACCCTCCTGTGTGCAGACTGGCAGGACGGGATCTCTGCTATCACCAGCAAGACAGATCTCCAGCCACCTGAAGGAGTTTTTTCCTTTCCCCCCCCTCTTCCTGGAAGCTTCTCCAAGACACAGCCTCATAAATCTCACCTACCGAACCCCTCAGGCGGCCCCTTGTCTACGTCCTCTCCATCTTCCTTTCTCTTCCCTGGTGCGAGGCAGTGAGAGGGAGACGTGTGATGCCGAGAGACGAGGTGGGAGGTGGGAGACCTCCCTTTCTGTGCCTGCCTGCTGCCAGCCTGCTGTGACCTTGGTGGCATCTGGCAGTCCTCCTGGTGGGGACAGTGTAGTTCAGAGGGGCTGTCCTCGATCTTCCTGAAACTACTCTTAATACAAGTACCTAAAAGCAACCAGACACTCTCTTTTGGATGTCTGAACGCTGGGAACCCACTAAGGTGCCTGCTTAGCTGGTGGCTTACCCAGCAATTAGCAGTTTGGTACAAAGTCACCCAGTGGAGGTTGTTATTTGTGTGGACGTCCAGGCTTGTTCTGGGCCCTCCTGCTCAGCCAAGAGGAAGTTTTCTGATCTTGTACATAATTGACTTTTTATTCTGCCTCTCCATTCCTTGCTTTGACCTTAAATGGTGGGGTTTGTGCTCGTGGTGTTGGTTTTAAGTGGAGTCAAGTTCATTCCCACAGATGAGGTTCAAGGTAAAACTTGGAAAAAATGAGAAATTAGGGCTGCGACAGGACGGGCTGCTCCATCTCAGCAATATTCTGGACGGGGGGTGCGGATCAAGGCGGAGGGGAACTCCAGGAGCCCGTCGGCAGCTCTCCCTCGGAGCGGTCAGGAGCCCTCCTGGGAAGCCCTTGTCCTCTGCTCACCCCCTCCCTCGCTCTGGGGGCCCCCGCTGGCCCCCCAGGAGCAGGGCAGTCTCTGTCCCACCGCACCCCCCTGTGCAGCCACCTCGGTGACCCCAACGGCAAACTAAACTTTGCAAAGGGGGGAGGGAGGAAAGAAAGCAAAAGAGGAGCAAAAAGCAGAGATTAAGAACAGGAACTTCAGGG
Source organism: Apteryx mantelli (assembly GCF_036417845.1). Classification (NCBI taxonomy): domain Eukaryota; kingdom Metazoa; phylum Chordata; class Aves; order Apterygiformes; family Apterygidae; genus Apteryx; species Apteryx mantelli. The sequence goes on from NC_090002.1 coordinate 7,628,028, forward strand.
ATACAGCTTCCACCCGGCAACCGACTTAAAATAAACATCAGATATGCAGAGCAGGGCCGGGAACCCGCCGCGACTTGGAAGAGAAGTGACTCTGGAAAAATATATATCCTTTATTTAGCATTGCCGGTTTTAGGCTAGACATGGCCTGGTTACCTGTTGCTAATGCAAGTGTGGCAGATGTGTGAAGTGCTGAGCGATGGCTAGAAGGGGCAGGAAACAGGGGAATGTGCAAAGAGAAGGAAAGGGAAGGAAGCAAAAATAGATGGAGGAGAGAGCAGGCAGAGGTGCGACATCAAGCTGGCAAGCAAAGGAGTAGCTGAGCTGCTCCTCGGTGCAGCGTGTGGACGGTGACTTCCCTGTAAGCAAATCCCACCCTGCTCCCCGCGGGGTCCTGCCAGGAGCCTCCGGAGACCGAGCGGATCTGCCGAGGCCTGGCTCTATGCACAGGGCTGCATGGTCCAGCCGTGCGAGCCCTTGCGGTGCTGGGACCCTCGGTGCCCGGGGGACTGCCCTGGGGGACTGCTCAGACCCCGCTTTGGGCTGTGCACCCCCGGGGCGGGCACGGCCACCCCGAGGCTTCCCTGTGGCCGCTGCCGAAGCTGCTCGTGGTTTTTAGCTCTGCAGTGCCCCCATCTCACACGCGCGCTGGCTCCGCAGAGGCAAGTAACCCTGCAGAGGTAGGAAGCAAAGGAACGGAAGAGAAACGGAGGGAAATGCAGAAGCACTTCAAAGAGAGCCGGGCAGCTGCTTGCACTTGGCAGGGCAGGGGACGCGGGCCAGCTCCGAGCCGCCTCCGAGGGGGCAACGAAGGACAAGTCCGAGAGCCATGCGCGCCCGAGCAGAGACCCGAGGGGGGGCAACAAGAAAGCGGAGTGTCCTCTCGAAATCTGGAGGCAGTGCGTGTCGTGTTGAAGCGTGACGCCCTTCCTGATCCCCAGCCTGCGGGCAGGGCACCAGCTGGGGAGCTGCAGGCAGCTGTATTTACTGTTGCTATTTGTTGTCGCCCTGGCAGCCTCCGCAATGTGAATTTTCTGTGTCACTGGCTGAGAGGATTCCAGGCAGGTTTTTGATAATGTGGTTTTTTGTAAACCAGGGAGGGAGAGGGGGAAAGAAGCCATGGGCTAGAGAAGTGCTCAGCCCAGAGCTTTTAACTCCTTCACCACCGCGAGCGTTTGGCTGGAGTCTGCAGTTAAAGCAGTGAAGAGTTTTGTTGGGGATCCAGATTTAGCTGCCTGTTTTCCCTGGCTGCGGTGGGAGGAGGAGAGAAATGAGGGCACTTGAGCGCTGTAGGAGAGATGTGCCAGCCCGGTCACCCCTCCCCGAACATCTGTGCCCAGTCTGGGGAGCAGGGCAGGAGTTTTGCTCAAGATGCCCAGGGGGCTCCTGTGGCCCCTTGGTTCCCTCGCCACGCAGTCCTGCGAGTCCCTGGAGGGTTCCCCGGCTGATGCCCTATGGAGGGACTTAAAGGAGGGTCTTCGGGGCTTTCTCCATGGGACTGACTGACTGACCAGAATAGCTGGGGGAGAAGGGTTTGATTTGCGGCACGAGCAGGGACTGGTGCAGGTGGGGGATGACTTTGAACCAGCGCCAGCAAACATGGCATATCCACTGCGCTGTCCTTCCTTCGCAGAGATGTCAGCCCGTCCCTTAACCCACAGCATCAAAAAATTAACCCCCAGTTGTCCTTTGACAACCGTAGCCATACCCTGTTGGCTCCCCTTGCCAACGCATATTGCCTTCCCCTACCCGCTGCTCGGGGTGCACGTGATGAATCACGCCCTGCCTCAGTTTCCCCGCCTGTGAAAGAGGGGGGAGAGCTGGGAAAGCGATGGCAGAAAGCGGTGCCCAGCTCGTGACGTCGGTCCTTGGGGTGGCCAGAGGCAGTGCCACCTCTGCCCAGCCAGGCACCCACCCGGCACATGCTCCCGGCCAGGCCCGCGGGGAGGAGGCCGTTTCCCCGCAGTCCCAAGCCGGAGGCTCTTGCCACTTGAAAGTCAGACAAGAAATTGCGGAGGGTTTGATCTCGCCATAAACAAACTCGAAATCCAAGTGTAATCTTCTCCTCCCTTGTTTTCAGGCAAACAGAGTGGCAGCATCTGTCCCCTCCCTGCGCTGCTGCCTGATCTCTCAGCACACAGGGAAAACCAGCACCAGAATCCCTTCTTCTTTCTTTCTTCTTTCTTTTTTTCTGATTTATGCTTTGGGTAATTAGTGTATCATGGAGAGATAGCGTTGGGGGACAGGAAGGAAAAGCTGTTTATACAGTGAAGTAACTGGCAAAGCATCTTCAGACCTGTTTCTGCTTCCCGGGCGGCACCTCTGGCTTAACCGCTTCCTTGCTGTGACACAAAAGGGGGATCTCTGCCAACCTTTGCCGTCTCCTCCTGAGCAACCTCCTGGCGTTACCCCTTCACTCACTCTGCCGGAGGAGAAAGGGGAAGTTCCCTTCCTGACTCGTACCTAATTTCTAAGTGCTCACTGCAAGAGGAGGAGGCAGCGACTCCAGGACCATGCGTGAAACAAAGAATGAAGTTTTAATTCTGTGCCTTCAGGCAAGCACGGGGCTTTCCAGCCCCTTGTTTCTGGTCTTTGCAGCCAGCAGTGCTTTCTGGGGGGCCCTTTGGTCAGCCTTGGTCTCCTTAGAAAAGGGGAAACTGAGGCAGCAACTTGTCTAGGCTCGCACAGCGAGGCAGCGCTAGACACCAGCTCCAGCACACTTCCCCGCCAGCCCTGCAAACCCATCAGGTTTAATGCTTTCCTCAAACCACATCAGAAGCCGCTGGTCACCTTTGCTTTCCCAGCCGGGAAGCCGGCAGCCCCTCAGCTTTAACACTTCTCTCACCGAGGCGGGAGAGCCTGTGTGAGCCAACCTGATTGACACATGATTGACAGAGCCAATTAGCCAAACTAAGCCAGCTGCAGTCAGCCTGGTCCTCCAGAAGGCTGGGGGAGGAGGGGAGAGAAGCAGAGGGGAGGCCAGAATCCAATTCCTCTCCCATCAGGCTTGATTGCTGTTTTTGTTTTATTCTCTGTCTCTTTTTAGATGTCTTGGAGATGCTGCATCTCGTTTCCTGGATGCCATTCAAATAGTGCTCACTAGCTTCCCATTCGGTTGTCAGAGAGTTTGAGGGGGTTGTCATCACCTGGGCACATTTTCCCTGGCTCTGGGATTTCCCCAGGTAAAACAGGGAACTCCTCATGCTGTAACACGTTGCAGATGAATGTGCAATTCAGGGAAGAGACACAACCCCCTCCTTGCACCCGGCCACAGGGGCTCATGCAAAAGGATGTGAGAGGCAGGCGAGGCCCTGGTGGGTTTGTCGCAGAGGTGGGCAGGGAGCTGGCTGGGCTTTCTTTTCTGTTCTGCATGTCCCCTTGGAGCTGGGGCTGTTGGTGGCTGTTTGAAAAGAAACAGGTCAAGGAGGCTTGGTTGGGAGAAGGAAGGCCGGGAACACGCAGTCACAGTAAGGACAGGCTGTGCATGGAGTTTGTCTCTCCGGAGATCTGGGTTTCTTCTTTCTCGATGTTTTTTGACTCATTTCCTCAGCTCGCAGTCAGATATTTACTTAACCTTGCAACTGCACTGCACTGGGAATGCCAAGTTTGGGGGCTGCAAGTGCTCTCCCTGCTGCCGTGTTTACACATGGAGGCACACACGCTCTGCACAGGCGCACGCGCGGGCACGAGCAGCCCTTGGGCGCACATGCTCTCGCACACGGACGCGCCAGTCCGCAGAGGACGCACACGCTTCTCCGCACCCACGTGGAGACAGCGCCTTGCTCCCTGCTCGTGGCCAGGGCTCCAGTGGGCAGTGAGGCACCAGTACCTGCAATACCATCACGCTCTGGCCCGGCACAGGCGCTGCTGTGACATACCCACCACACGTGCCACAGACAGATTTGCTCATGCCAGGCCCACATGATGTGGGAGACATGAGTCTCTCCGTGTATTTTATGCCGCTGGACCCAAACCCTTGCATACCCATCAGGTGTACTGTGCACGTAAATGGTCACAGCCTGCCTGCGCATGTTTTCATCCAAGCATATAGGGACCAAGACGTGGGTTAAAGTCGCCTCTGTTACGCTGCAGACAAGTCCAGCAAGGCTGGGACACTGCAAAGTGAAGGAGCCCAGGCCTTTCTCCAGGGATCATGCACTTGCAAAGAGCCTTGCTTGGGTGGGCAAAGCATGTCTGTGACCGGTTGTTCAGGCCTCTCTCTTCCCAGCTGTTTTCCCCTACCCAGCTCAGATGTTGCCATATTCCCTCAAAGGCTGCCTTGTGTCGAGTTTTTGGGCCCAAAGCCTCTTTTACGGGTGTACAATCAGCCCTTGGTGACCACCACCATGGTCTGGACTGTTCCCAAAGCCCTTTGCAAATTGTGACCACTGTTGAAAGGGTTCGTTTCTTCTCCTAATGAGATGCAGCCCTTGCTGGGGGCACTGCCGCGTCTGGTCAGCAGCTCATAGCAACCAGGCAGAACGATTCAGTTGAGGAGTAGAGAGGACCCCAAATTCATCCAGGCTAAGGCTCTTCCTGCAACACTTCCCTAGCTTTTGCAACGGCCGGAATCAGGCAAGAGATCCCATCCAAGTTCCCTTCAGGAACAGCGACACTTGGATGGGATCAGCGCAGACTGGGGGAAGAAAGCCCCAGGGAGCACAGGGCTTGCACAGCCGCAGGGCGCCGGGGACAGCCCTGACTCAGAGCAGAGCATCCAGCTTAGTCACGCAGACCACTTCCTGCAGAAGGGAGAGCCGCCTTTTCAATCTGAACAGCTTTCACCTGCAAAAGCCGAGAACAAACAGCTGAAATCTACTGGACAGAGGCCACGAGCGCATTTCACAGCCTGCCTGACGTGCCAGAGAGCCTCCTCCTCCCCGCAGCCGGAAGCGAACGCGGCCAGCTGATGGCAGAGACTTCCCAAGACCAGGGAACGGCAGGAGCAGAGCGCGGCCCAGCTCGCGGTCAAGAAGTGCCCCTGTGCCATGCAGGAAGCGCTCGAGTGCCTCTCCAGCCGGCGAGGCAAACACGACTGCCGCTGCACAATGCCAGCGGCACACAGAAACTCACGGGGGAGCTTTTTGCAATCAATTTTTGCCCAGCTAAGTGTGCATGAAAAAGTCATTCAAGAAGCCACTTGAAAACAGTCTCCCTCTCTTACATGCACACACACACACACACACACACACTTAGGGTGTCAGATGATTTCAGATCAGCCAAGAAAGGTCCGACCAGCATCAGATGAATGGAAAGAATCCGTCTGACTTAGTGCACTTTGGATCCAGCCCTAAGTTATTAGGAAGTAGCTATCAACCCTTGAAGCAGGCAGCTGAGAGAAGTGAAACTCTACCCAGGTGTTAAAAATCCTTAAACAGGGAAAGAATTTTTCTTCCCCTTGGCCCTGGAACAACAACAACAGCACTATTTAATTTTTTTTAACCTATTTCTGAACAAAGCGGGCAGACAATTATTATCATCATCAGCGTTATCATCTGAAGCTGTTTGAAGCCAGCAGTGGCCGCTTCGCCACGGGGCCGCACCGTCCAGCCTCTGGCAGCGGCTCGCTGCTGCAGGGCCATGGTGCTGGGGCTCTCGCAGAAAGCGGCGATGCTGAACGCACCGTACAAACGAGCGTTTGCCAAGGGGACCCGTGGGGCGAGATTTTAAAGCGAGTGCAGGAGAGAAGGAGGAAACTGGCAATAGTCCTGGAAATTTAAAGCCTTCTCACTGGCCAGCCCTTTAAAATAAAAGGTATTTGTGATAAATTAATGAATTAATATTGTTCTGCCTCCCAAAGTCGTCTCTCTTGCTCTCTCTCTGGGAATAGAAACCATATAAGTACCTAGGTGGATAAACACATCTCCCGGCCTCACTGATGCAGCCTCCTCGCCTGTCCGCGCCCCGGCTCCGGCAGCTGCCTTGCAGCGAGGGGAGTGTAATTCCCCTAATTCCCTTGATCCCAGTAACACATCCCGGGAGGGTCTGCGGCTGCCAGGGAGGTTCCTGCACTGCGTTACTGGTTCGCTGGCTCGCGCAGGTCCTTCCTGGAACCCGCCTTCCCGGCTCGAGCGTTTCTGGGAATGAGGTCCCAGGGCTGTTGGTTTGGGGCGCCTGCCAGCATGGTGGGGATTTGGGGGAAATGGATGGGGCCCCTGCTTTTCTTAACCCTTTCCCTGCCGCCAGCGTTTCGGAGGCTGCCACGGTGACGCCCGCCGAGCCGGGGCTCCCCGGGGCGGCTGCGGCGAGGTGTGACAGCCGGCGCCTCGCTCCGTGTCGCCAGCCCCACGGATTCGTGTCTCGGCCTCCCCTCTCCGTGTCTACCGAGAGATGATGCTTCCTTGGGCATCTGCTGGAAAACGGGAGGGAGGGAAGACGTTTCCAGCCGGCTGCAGGCAGCGAAAGCTGAGCCTGAGGCTTGCAAATCTCGGGCCCATCCCTCACGGGTTAAGCGAGCCGAGAGGGCTGTGTGCGCTAAGGTCAACACAGGCTGCACCTGCCCACAGGCTCCTGTGCGCGGCAGCACAATTGATGGCTTGTTCCTTTCATAAGTGCCGTTGGAGCGCGGTGCCCAGGCCCCGAGCCAGCCTGCTGATCACATAAAATATTATTTGTGTTTAAAAATTCCAGTAATTGACTATGCACCGGTTTTTTCCAAGCCTTCTGCCAAGGGCAGTAAAATCAAAATCCGTCCCAGGTTATTTTCATCATGCAAATTCCCATTTCTGTAAACAGGAGTAAAACGGCAAGACCCACTGCTCGCAGCCGCTAGGCTGGGCCCGCCGCCAGCGTGTGGCGGGGCGCGCGCCGGAGCCCCGGGCCGGCGCGGGGCCGGCGGGAGGCGGCGGCGGGCGGCAGAGGCTGCGAGGGGGCCACTGTGCAAGGTGCAGCAGGCGAGAGCTGCCCCCCGGCTGGAGCCCAGGCGGGATGTGGGGCTGGGCTCCCCCCCCCTTGTTCCCCGCTCGCCCTGGACAGCCCACTTCTTCCGGTGCCCTTGTCCCAACTCCTCCCTCCGCGAGCTCTCCTTTCTCCCGGGATGCATGCCGGAGCCCAGCTCCTCGCCTTGCCCTGCTGCTGACTCCTTGCTCGCGCCAGCTGCTCAGCCCCGGGTCCTGCGATACTCTAATCTTGCGCAGGGATCTGCCCAGCCCTCACCTCCCATATATCAAGCCAGCCTGGAAGAAGGGAGTGTCCGTTAGACAGGAACTCGGCGTTTCCTGATGGAAACCCCCTTGCAGGCTGCGTGGAAACAGAGCATCCACAGAGCGTTTCCGGCGTGTTTTGGCTGCCTTGCTCGGGAAGGCTGTCCCGCTGTGTGCACACCGTGCTCCCTCACTCGTCCCAGAGTGCTGGATTTTCCCTCGCTCATCCCAGCAACGCTGGATTTCCATCCCGGCCTCCCGTCTCTTGAGCCCCGGCACTGACTTCTCTCAGGGTCCACCAAAGGTGATCATGGGGCAGGCTTGGGCCAGATCCAGGGCTGAGCAACCCAGAGGCGACAGCTCTGGAGAAAGGGGTTGTTTGGACCTGGGTTCAGCATTGAATTATTCATTTGCAGCTTCCAGAGCTGCACAGACTTCGTGCTATCGATAGGGTACATGCGCAGCAGGTAACTCGTGGAACTCTTTGCCACAAGGTATCTTCAAGGCTGGGGCTAAGAAGAGCTCTAGAAAGCACTAGAAAGCATTACCAAAGATAATAAAAACTTCTGAAGTCCCATTAGAGAAAATAACAATTTCCAATTCTATGCCTTGGGGCACGCACCAGCCACGGCCTGGCTGAGGTTAGGGGGAACAGCGAGATGAATTATCCCATTATCGCTCATTACGAGACCTCTTTGTACCCTCTTTGGAGACACGTGGGAACAGCTGAGGTTAGTGGTGGGACACTGAGCCAGACACTGACCTGCTTGGAAATGGCAGTTTTGTGTTCCTATGAGTCTTCTGGTTTTGCACACATAAGCAAAGATGACATTTTATCCTCTCTAAGGAGAGGGGCGGGAGACCTCGCTAAGAATTCACATCTGTTTTGGAAACAAGTCAATGCAGGAAAACTACCCACATGGAGAAGTAATGTGGTTTTGATTGTATTGCACTCTATAGAAAGTAGTGCACACATATTAAACTATATTAGACAGTATAATAATAGCTTACAGTTAGTCTGCCTTTCATCTGGACGTGCTTCACAAACGTCACATAGATGCAAAACCTTCACTGCCGCTGAGATGCAACCACCTCTGTTACATCTCTGCGGCTTTGGACCTGTGCAACAGCGTCAGACAATCACCCACCTGGAAATGCCTGTCGAGGTGCAGGGAAGCTGGAGTTTGAGATCCAGCAGGTTCCTATCCCCCCATGCCCCAAATCTGAGATCCAGGAAAAAGGAAAAACTAAGTAAGAATAGCTGAACAGGGACAGCAGGGAGGCAACTGCATTGCGCTTTATTTTAGGGTGATCCCTAAAGTCTAAATCCTGGCTAATTACTTTGGCTCCAGCTAAAATGTTGCACGATTAATAGATACGGATGTGTGTTTAACTAGAACCTATCACGTTCGAAGGGAATAATAACAATAATAAGTTTTTCCATCCATTGAGATCCAGACCACTTATGATAATTAAAATTGCATGACACTGCTAGTGAGGGTCTTGAGCTAGTTTCCAGTTACCCAGGTAATCCTGTTCTGCCTCCCTTTATTGCTCCTGGGATCTCAAGTGGATACTGGCATTTTATTTTCTTTTTTCCTTTCCTCCTGGACCGTTGCGCAGCTGCCGTCTTCTGTCTTGCAGCACGGTCTGGCAAAGCACTTTCGGTGCGTTTGATGCAAAGCGGCCAGCTAAAGACAGACAGGATCCCCACCGAAGGCCAAGCGCCGTCGGGGTGGAGCGGGCTCTGCGCGCCCTGAGTCCGGCCGCGGAGCGTTAGCAGGGGTGGAATCGCTGCTCCGAGGGCTCCAGGACCACGTCCCGCCCGGCACTGAGTCTTGCCCGTTGGGCCCTTCTTTGGTCAGGGTCCCTCTCATCCCTTACGTGACTCGCTTCGTGGCAGGGGAGATGACTGTTCCGATGTGTTGTTTATACGACGGTGGTGACTAACAGGCTCAGCTCGGCAATTGTAGGAGGCTTTGTACAAACAAGGAGATGAGAGGCAGAGGGGAGGGATCGGGGTTTGAAATACCGGCTGTAAACACAACACGTTTCAAGCAAAGACAACTCGGAGCAGGGCGATCCAAACTAACAAATGTCGCAAGAGCAGAGCAACAGGGAGGGCGCCGCGCGCCCGTGTGCCTGCGCGGAGCTGAGCTTTCACAATAAATGATTAAAGCATGGTTCAGATCCCGTCAAATGGAACGGTGCTAATCTAATCACAATCCATCTGGCACTGCCACATCTGTCCCAACACCTCCACCTCTTCATTTTCAATCAGCCTTAAATAGTACATAATTATTAATGTCTACCCGCCTGTCAGACGGCGCGGGGGATTCACTTATCTCTCAAGATCGGCTAAGCCAAGGCACTGATATCGATGGATTTAGCGCCAGGCTCAGAGGGCAATAAGCCGTTTGCCCTTGGTTTCGGTCATGGCTGGGGCACTCCGGCGGCGGGGACGGGAGGGGAAAGTCACGCGCGGCACCGCGAAGCCGGCGGCAGCGGAGCCGTGGCAGCGGGCTTCGGACGGTGACCAGCTCATCGGTGACGCTCGGCTCCAGCCCCGCTCACTCGCGGCAGCAGGGCAGGGCTGTTGTCCCAGGCTGGCACAAGGACGGCACGGCAGCGTGCCTGGGGTTAATCCGCTCGCGCTGGACAGACGAGCAGGCCGGGGGCGGCGCAGGCACGCGGGCTCTGGCCATGGCGCAAGGCTTCCTGCCCTGCTTCTTGGCCACCACAGTGTCCCCACCTCCCCCTTGCAGAAACGGAGGAGACAGGAGTCAGAGGCCTGGGGACGCGGGGAAAACACGCGGATGCAATCGGCACTGACGGCATATTCCTAGGCGATGAGCCTCGGGCTGAGCCCGAAAATTTGGGATCTAATTGGCACTCGGCATCAGCTCCGCCTGGCGGAGTCAAGCCCCGTCGCCAGCACCCAGCGGCAGGTATGAGGGCAGGGACTCCCGCGTGGTGCCGCACCGAGCCCTTGGGCCTCCCGTCGCTGGGTGCTGCCCTGGTGCTCGGTGCGACGTGCCGAGCACCCGGCACGCTGCATTGGTTTTGTTTACGCCTCCGAACCCAGAGCTCGCTGGCATTTCACGTAGGCGGTTGCAGTGGATTTATTTGGCTCTTCCGAGAAACAAGGCAAGACCAAAGCCCCGGCTGCAAACCCATCCTGTGACTTGGATGAAACCCGGGGTCCGACCTTTCCGTGTGGGCTCTTCTGAGCTCTGCGCCACGCTGGCTAGCCAAACTAAGCAGCCCAACATTTTACCAATCCTTGGGGGTTTTATTGTGAGACTCCCAAAATTTGGAGATCTATAAAGCCTCAGGAATCATGTGGTTATGTGAAAATCTGGTCTCTTTCCTTTTCTGTAGAAAGAAATATTTTCCTGCCCTTGTGGCTGAGATAAAGCTCAAAAATATGAACTGGAGCAATGTGAAACCCAGAAGGTAAATACTGTTTTTTCGTGATGATTTTTAAGCTCGCTGCCTTAGGTGGGGAGATGCTAGCCACGATTTCCTGATGGTCAGGATTAAAGTCCTACATCTGCCCAAATCAAGCAGTCAGAACCAAGCCTCTGTCCCAGCCCCAAAATCTGCTCCACTGCAACCGCTGAGCCCAGCTAAGCCGAAGGCAGGGAGAGGAGAAGAGCTGGATGGCAAAGCTCAAAAACCGACTTAAGAAAGTAGAGCAACGAGCAGAGAGTAAATACCTTGTGAAAGTTGAGTGAGCCACCCCGGGATGTTTACAGAATAAGTTACCAAATAACCAGTGCCTTGGGGATGTCTGGTGAGCCCTTGAAGCAAATATTCATTTTTTTGATCAGCACAATCGATCCGCGGCTGGCGCGCGGTGCTTAGGTGGATTTGGGGGTTGAAAGACACTCCGTCGCAGTTCACAGTTTGTTCACAGACAAATCCTGCTGTTTTGTTTGTTTGCAGCCCTTTCTTCTTGGAAAGAGCCTGCTCAGCACGTCCAGGTGAGAAAGACGCTTTCGCACCACTCCGGGCATTTAAAGCAGGGGAGTTAAAGGCAGATCTGCCGGGGGGGAGAGGCGAGACGTAACAAGAACTGCTCCTCTCCTCTCCGTTGGGCTGCCCGAGCCTCAACGTCTCTTTTGTAGCCTTCACCAACTCACCTGGCTTCTTTAAAGACCTTGAATTGTGACCTTTGGGCCGACGAAGCTGTTTCTGAGCTTTTTGATGCTGGCACTACGCACGTCAGGCCCAGCCAGCCCGTCCTACCTAGAGTGAGGAAGAGGATCCCCTGTTTCTAAGGCGAATCTGCTCTTTGGACCGGGCCTTGGGCTCTTGGATCTGGAGTTTGAATTTTGAAGGGGTCGTGATAGCTGTTTGCTCGGGTCTGGGCCTATCCCTGCTTTCCAGCAAATGTTGGCCCCCGTACTGTTTTGCTTCAAAAATAAGAATAAATCAATGGCTTCTCTTGGCTCAGATGCAAAAGCTTGGGAAATGGTTGTGATTTATAGGCCTCTGTTTGGTTGGAGATTTCAGGCTTGCTTGAAGTCTGGGGGAAAATGTGGAGGATGCAAAGAAAGAAGGAAAAAAACAACCCCAGTTAATTGAAGCCGATGGAAACGTTACTCAGACGGGGGGCACACGCTCCATTTGTGGCTCCCTCCCTCAGGACAAGCTCGTGCCTGGTGTCCCCAGGCGTCGGGGCTGACCTCCGGGGGAGTTTTGCTCCGTGGGGAAGGGAAGAGCTTCGCTCTGCTGCGCTCCCCAGGAAGCCTGGCGCCTCTTTCCCTGCAGATACGGCAGCAGCACGTAAAGCAGCGGCTGTCCCCAGCTATGACACCCGTATCGCCAACCTGCCAGGCGGCGAGCGCCTCTCCTCGCCCCGGCGCCTGCCGCCCTCTCCGCCCCGGCGCGTCCCCACGCGGTCCCCAGCATCAGCGCCAGCAGGGAGAGCCCGGGCCCGAGGTCTTGGCGGCCCCTTTCTCTTCCCGCGCTCTTAACTCCAGGTACTGCTGCGTGCACACTATAGCTAGAAGTGTAAATAAGAGGCACGGCCCGTCGTCCTTGCCTCCCGGGCGAAGCGCGGCAGTGCCGGACACACCAGGACGAGAGGGAAGCCCCCTTCGTTCCCCCGAAGCCGCATCGGGGAGCCTCAGCGCAGGCAAGGTGTAATTTTGGCCGCTGCGTGGGAATTAGCGCTTGCCCACTGGCGCAGAGCAGCCACGTGCTGGCTCTGCCCTCATCCGCGCAGGGCAGGTCTTGCCCTGGCGCGGGGGGCGGCAGGGGCCCCGGGATGCTCCCCTCCGGCAGGGCCGGATCCGGATCCGGCCCGGCGGTGGATGCAGCCACCAGAGGGCACGTTGCAGCCTGCGCCGAGCCCGCAGCATCCTCCGGCTCACCGTGCTCGGGAGCGCAACCTTCCCATCGCAGCCTGCTTTCCTTCCCCCCTTTCTCTTTCTTTCTTCCGTTTTATTGTCTCGATCATCTCTGGACACTGGTTTCACTTTGATCTCCGGAAACTTTGGCATTGCTCCTAAAAAATATATGTATATATTAGAAAAAAAAGGAGAAGAAGAGAAAAGCCGAGCCTTTGTTCCCCACAGCTGTTGTCATGCTGTAGCAAATCTCCGCGCAGGTATTAAACGCTTACCATTGATCAAACAGCCGGTGGTCCAGCGTTGCCGGCACGGCCCCGCCGAAGCCGGGTTATTTACATTAGAAATAATTTGGTTCCTGAGGTCTTGCTTGAGTTAAAGAGAAAATAAAAGCGAGAAGGCGCGGAGCGGAAGGGGGCAGGTTTGGGAGCCTGCGGGCAGGACGGCCCCACCGGGCGACAGCGGGATGCTGCTGCCTGTCCCGCGGCTTCCCGCGCCGCTTCCCGGGGTACCCCGAAAGGGTCCAGCCCGCCGTCCCCCCCCCGGCGAACGCAGCAGGCCCTGCAGTCGAAAGCATCCTCCTTCCCTCCTCCTCCTCCTCCTCCTCCCACAGCAGAGGAGCAGAGGGGAGCCGCGGGCACTGGGCAGAGCCCTGCCTGCCCCCCGGGACGTCCTTCGCCTGCCAGCCCCGGCCACGGGCACTTTCCCGCGGCCGCCCCGGTCCGACGAGCACACACAGCGCGGAGGACAGGGAGCCCCGGGGGGAGATGGGGGCATCGTCTGGCTCCCACATGTGCCGGGGCTGTTAGGAAGATTTATAGGGGAGAATGCGAGGCTTTTTCTTTGGGGCTTTATAATAATACATCAGGCTTTTAACCTCTGACCGGGGAGCGCTGGAAAGGGGATGCTGCAGGCAGCATCGCGCGGCTCCCGGCCCCGGGCGGCAGGACGGCGCGGGGTCCCCCCCGGCTGGGGCCCGGCCGCGGTGCCGGAGGGGTTAACGCGGCGCGGAGGAATGTGAGAGTTTAGCGAGAGGCGTCGGCTGTCTTGAGGTCACCTGTGAGGGATTAGCCGGCCAGGCAGACAGTTGTTGTTTGAGGACTGTCTGAGGCCGGGGAAGGGGTGGCGATGGGCCGGGGAGGCGGGCGGGCGGCGCGGGGGGCTGCCGGCAGCGCCGCGGCCCCGCGGGGGGGATCTGCCCGTCCTGCTGCGCCGCTCTCCGATGCTTTTGTGAAAGCCGAACTGTAAAGGCACCGTCTTTTCCGCTAAGGGAATAAATCCGTCACCGCATGGAAGGGGGGAAAGCAGGGTGGTAGGAGGGAGACACACCCCCCCCCAAAGCCAGGCTGCAGCATGCCGATCCGCTCCGGGGCCGGTGGCATGGAGGAGGCCTCCGGGGCTGCGGGCATCGCACTCCTCCTCGGCGTCCTCTTCCCGTGCACGGGGCCCACGGGGACGTTGCAATGGGAGAGGGCAGCTGAAACGGGCCGGGCATGGCCAGGACCCGCCAGGGTGTCCCCACGCCGGACGGGGAGCGCCGGCAGCTCCCTCCAGCGAAGCCCCTGGGACGGGACAGGACGGGATGGGACGCGCCGTGCCGGTGGGGCCCTGGGCGAAGTTGTGGCCCCCCCCCAGCCAACCCCTCTTGCCGCTGCATCGGGCTGAGCCTTCCCGCCCCGGGTTTGCACACGTCCGTGAGCTGGCGCCCACAAATTGGCCTCTTGGAAACACAAAATAAGAGCAATTAACAGGAATGAGACGTCAGCGCGGGCTCCTAGCCCGGACCGACAGGTTCAGGAGGTTTGAATGAGAACGGACACGTCTGTCCAAGGCTGCACCACGGCGCCCGGCACCTCCCCAGCGTTTCAGACCCGAAACAACAGGGATTTCGCCTGCACCTCCCAGCCTGGAGAAAAAATACTGTGATTTACTGATGGGTTGGCTGGCTTGTCTGCGTTTTCGGGGGCTGCAAGGGTGGCCCGTGGGTGCCTGGTCTGGCCGGGTGCAGAGGGGGGAAGGCAGCGCTGAGGAGTCGCTGCAGGCGATTCTGCATTTAGCTCTGGGCGTTGAGCTAATTTTTTAATATACTTTCACTTTGTCAAAGCAGATCAGAAAGGCTTGCTTGGGACTGCGGCCTCATTGCTGCTTGCTGCCGGCAACCGTGCTCCCTCTGCCCCTGGCTTTACCCCTTGGGAAGCCGGCAGCAGGATACCCATGTTCCTTTCGAAGGGCTTGTGATTCGAATCAACAGATGAATTTTTCCTGTGCTCATTGCTGTAATATCTGGAGCACCACTGCAGGTGAAAGGTATTATATGAGGATAAATTCTTAATCATCACAATAATCAATCATTCTTTACCTATAATTTAGCTGAAATTAATCCAGTAGACAAGCAGAGGGCCAAATAGTAATGTGTGTCCTGGATATCTTTATTGACTCGAAAGGAGAGCATCTTCCATTAAAATAAAGAGGAAAGCTTGCAAAAGGGCACCCGGAACTTTTCCCCTTTAAAACAATTTTTTTTAAAAAAAACACATAGAATTAAAAACTTTCATCTGAAAAATACCTCATGATCTTTAAAGTCAGTCTCGGGGTTTGGGCTAGATCTGACTCATGGTTTTGAAGGCTGAAGGGAGGGTGCCGAGCTGCAATAAGCAGGGAACACCCAGTGCTTACCTGCGGGAGGTTTATCCTTGTGGTTTATTTAAATGAAGGAGCCCGAGTTGCATTTCAGGGCTCGCAGTTGCCCTTTCGCATTGGCTTTCCTTGAAGGAGGCCTCCGTTTTGCGGCGCGCTGAGCAGGTTTGGCGATAAAGCAGGAGGCCGCACGGCCGTCCTGCCCGAGCGCCGACTGAGAAACCTATGCAGAGAGAGGTTCCCTCGGGCTAATGGATGCTTTTATTGCACCAGCACTGTAATAAAACACAAAATAAAACAATTTTATTGAAATTAAAATGTAAATGGAACATTTGCCTCGCGCCCCATCCCCGCCCCAGCTGGATCCTGCTCTGGCGGCTGTACAGCTGCTTCGCAGAAAAAGAGCCCGGGTGGAAATTCAGGCTTCGTCCGCGCTTTGACGGGCTCCGGACCCGGGTCTGAATATTGCACGGGATCTGCCTCGTCTCTCACTGCAAGTCGCCCGCTCTTCTCCTGCATTGCCCGTGCTGGTCCCAGCGCCCCGCAGTGCCGGGCGCTGTACGGACGGGCGGGAAGGGAGTGACTCGGCCCCGGAGGATTCCTAACCCAGGGCAGGAAAGGGCAAGGGGAGGGAAGGCTCCTTCTCGGAGAACTGAGATGTGGGGAGAAGGAATAAATCGCTTAGAGCTTCCTGCCGGGGGACGTTCGTAACACTCGACCTCAATCTGTTTACGCTGCTCCGGTAGGCAGTGAGAGGGAGAGGTTTTTTCCAACGGCAGTTCGGAGCACCCAAGGAGTCGAGAGACCAGGGACACGGCGAGTCCCGGGGCCAGTGGCGTCCCGGCCACACCAGGGTGCGGGGACGACCCTGCCTGCTCCGAGCGGGACCTGCTCTGACTCATCTTTTCCAGCTCTGCCCCCAAGCAAGGCTCCCTTTCCAACCCCTTCTGACAGCGCAAAGCAGCTGACAGGACAAATAACAGGATTCAGGCGGCTTAGCCGGTCAAGTGACCCGGCGAGCTTCACGCTCTGCGCCGGCCTCGGCGTTTGCAGCGACGGGGCCGAGCGCGGGGGGCCCGCAGCAACACGCGCCCCCGAAGGGTTCGCAGGGGCAGGTGCGTAAAACCCCACGGCCCCTTCCGCAGGCCCCCTCCAGGACTTTGGACTTCCCCAAATTTCCGACCAAAGTACCACCGTCAACCACAGCCCCTCAAATCAGCCGCCAACAGGTTCCTACAGCCTCAGGCAGATGCCCAGGTTTCAGCCCAAACCCTCCCTGCTCGCGCCGGGGCCCACGGGGCCACAACCACCGCTGGGGAGGGATCTGCCTTGCCCGGGAGAAGGGTCTGGCTCAGGGCCGGTGGCCGCGGCGGGAGCCACCCGTCCCCCGCCTGGTGGCACCGGCACCCCGCTCTCCCTGGCCAAATGCATCCCAGCTGCTGGCTGAAGGAAGTGTTCCCGGAGCTGGTGGAGGGTTTCTGGTAGCGGGTGAGGGCCAGGATAATAAAACAGGAAAAAATTAACATGTAAGAAAACATAGCTGCACCTGAAGCAACAGAGGCAAAGAGAGTCCATGCAGTTCCCCTCCAAGCCGAGAAGGAGCCGTAAGTCAGAGGAGCAGGCCGGTGCCCCCGCGCTCCCCTCCCGCTCGCGCTGCCTCCTATTTCAAAGGCAGACAAACAACGCACTGTACTGTGTGGCATCTCCACTCTTAAATCTTCCTGTCTTCGGGTTTGTGTAACGTGAGCCGGCAGGGCAGGATCTGACCCTCTCGCCAAGCCGTCCGGGGCACAGTCTCGGCTCTGGCAGCAGAAATCCCGCAGTCGGAGCTCTTAAAGCCCCTTAACAAGCCAAAACGTGTCCTCCTTGGAGAGGAAGCCGGTCCAAAGCACTGCTGTAGCCTGTGATCCTCAGGGCCTCGGGCTCGGACCTCGTGGGCGGCTCCCGGCACCTGCGGATGCACAGGGCGATGCAGAAGGAGCAGCAGCGCCTGCCTGCAAACCCCGGGGCTTTGGGGCATCCAAGCAACTACCAAGCTGCGCCGCCCTCCTGCCTGCCGGCGTTTCATACCCGGTTCCTGGCTCCGATTTCCGCTGCTGCGGAGCTGGGACGAGGACGTCCCTCCGCGCTGCAGGGCCAAAGGCCAAATGCTCCCCGGTTTTGCATCCGCACGGGCCGTGTAGGGTCGGGGACTTCTCCCACCGGCCTCCCTATAAAAGCCGCTCTGTGTAAACCTCCCTTCCATTTAGCTGCTGGCTCCGCTGCGCCTTGTTTATTTGGTCTCGGCTCAAACATGGCAGCCCGAAAGCATGTGTCTCCCGAGTCATTTATCTCCCTGCGTCAGGCTGGAGAAAGAAGTGGTCAAAGTTGAGACTGCATCTCCAGGCTGGGGGATAAATCACGGCTCCACGGTGCCCTGCTGGATGTGGGGATGGGAAGGAGAGAGAATAGACGGGAGGAGTCCTCCAGCCCTTCCTCTCCCCCGTTACCTCCTGGGGCCGAAGTCGGAGGGGGCGATTTGAGCCTCCCACCTCCGGGCTCCTCCGAGCCGTGGGGCAGGGGCTCCTCGCGGGTGACACAGCGGGGATGGACACCCAGTGGGACCCTCCGTGACGAGGACGGTGACGGGGCGCCAGGAAGGTGGGGAGGGTTGCAAGCCCGGCAGCTCAGCACAGCCCCCCCAGCCTTCGCTTTTGTCACCGAAACAGGCTCACTGAGCGGGTTTCTGCTTTGCATTGCCCAGCCCTGCCTTTGCGGTGGCCCCGAGGAGAAGACAGGGCCGTTGGCTGGAGGTGGCCCTAGCCGGATCAGAGCCGGGACTCCACGGACCAATTGCTTGGATGGCGTCTTCTGCTGTGGGCTAAATGCTGCATACAGGTTATGTCGATTGTTTTGCTTTTCTCTCTTTCTTTCGCTCTTTTTTTTTTCTTTCTCTCTTTCTCTCTCTCTCTCCATCTTTCGCAAAAAGACGTAATCTCTCTCCCACTCTCTCTCGCGCTCACTCTGTGAGAGCTGATGCAGTTAATTGGAGCTTCTTGTAAGTGAACATTAACACAGGGAGAGCCAAGAAGACGTCTTGGCAGCAAAATATCATTATCAGTTCTTGAGCTCCAGCCAAAATCCCCTTGCGGTCAAAACACAATTCTTTAAACTAAACAATTAAAGATTTGTGCAAGTGTTGCTGCCATGACTTATCAAGGCCGGGGAGGGGCGGCTCGGTGCCCGCGTCAGCAGAAGCGAACGGCCCCGCTCGCTGGCAGGGAAACAGGTGACAGGCCGCGAACGGCGGCGGCCGAAGGCGGCGAAGGGGCCGCGGGAAAAGTCTCGGCCGGGCTCCCGCCGCGCCGGCCGGCAGCCCGCGGGGCGCAGCGGCATCGGGGCTCGTCCGAGCCGTGCCGGCCCGCGTCGCGCTCGCCTCTTGCCCTTCCGACGGCGAGTTTGCTCTCTTCGTCCTCCCCTCCGCCCCCCCGCCCCCGTGGGAAGTGACTTTGGGGTTTGGCGGGAGCTTTTGCCAGGACAAAAAGCAAAGTCTCCAGGTTTTCAGCGGTTTGTCGAAGAATAAACCCCGTCTCCCTTTCTAAACTCCCGATGTCTGTTCTGCGAGAAGGGTTTCTCATGTCTGTGTGCTCAAAAACACGTAAAAATGTGAGCAAAAAATTGTTTTTCAGTGTACTCTTCTTTTTTTTCCCCCCCAAACACACAAAATATGGCATTTCCCAACTAGACCTAGCTGCTGAAGGGAAGAGTTTGGGAATTCACCCTTTCCCCTCACAGCACAGTGGAAGAGCAGCATTGCAACTTCCTGAAACGTTTTTCTCCGAATTAGGCCCTCATTTCAACCTGGCTGGTACGAATGGGGAACAACGCCGTGAAAAGGAATCAGCCCCTCAGTATAACCCAGATGCGGTTTGAAAGTCCTGACCTGTTCATAGGCTGGAACGCCTCAAACGCAAAGCTGCGTCTCCGGGTTCGCATGAATCTGCCGCAGCAGCCGGGAAGACGCACGTGGCAGCTGAGCATCTTCCAGGTAGTGGTCTGATAATTAAATGTCACGCGATGGGGCCAGATGGGCAAAGCCCCCCCCGGCAGGCTGCAGCCTGGCAACGCTCAAAGAGTTAACGGAAGAAACGCTCTTAATCATTGCAGGGGAAGGGAAGGGTGCGCGTGAGGGGGGAATTTTAAAGAGATGCAGAAATATTCCTGGATAATAAAATATCCCCTTTTCAGTGTCAAAGTTAATGTTCCAGGCCCTGAGTGAAATCAGCTCCCGATGCCGGTGCTGGGGATGGGCGAAGCGAGAGCTGCTTCCCCTTCACACCGGGAGGAGAGGCTGCTCCGGGCCCGCGGGTTCCTCCAAAGGGCAAAGTTGTGGGGGATGAAGTGAGGCCGAGAGGCTGAGCGTGCGTGCGAGTAATCCCGACGAGGACAGCGTTATTAGCATGGCTATGCCAGGACTTCCCTGAGCTGGCTCTGACTTTCCTCTGGGCCCCGGAGGTTGCCACGCTGGGCCCAGCAGACACCCTCCGCCGGGCATCTTCACCCCGGCACGGATGAGGACCAGCTGCTCCGGGGAAGGGTTCAGAAAACCCCACAAAGCTGCTCTGGCACAGCTTGGCCCAAGGCAGAAATCCCCCTTCGTTCCCGTCCGTCAGAGTTCAAATGCTAATCATCTTTCCGACCTCTTGACTTATTTCCATCACGTTGGACATTCTTGTTATCTACATGAATGCCCAAACTATGTTTTAATCCCATGAAGCTCTTGATACCTTGTGCCAAGAGCTCCACGGGCTGGAACAAATTCCCTATGCTGGGATAATTGCCTCCTGGTGCTTCTCCTCTTCCTCCAGGTGCCCTGTCCATCGGCCGCCCAAGTTGGGTGTCTTTTGCTGAGTGGTGCCAAAATCCCTGTGTCATGTCCTATCTTTGTCTCTCTTCCTATCCCTTCTTGAATTATTTATTTCCCTTGCTTCCTCCTACCTTACAGTAGGGCCCAGCCCAGGCAGTCCTGTCCTGGTGAGCGCTTAGCAAGCGCAGGGCAAGGATATCATTGCTGCCTCGGAGAATCCAGGTTTTTCCTATTTTCTTTGCTTCTGACCTTAGCTTATTTTCTCCCGACCCAGTTCCCTTCCCAGTCTCCTGCCCACCTCTTCCTGACTCTTCCACCATCCCTCTTTGCTGCTAACTCGCTGCCTGAACTTCCTGGGTAGGAGGTATCTGTTCTGCCAACGTGTGGTGAAAATACAAACATTTCTACTACTAAAGCTCTCTGAGATCGTTATCCAAGAGCTGCAAGTCAGTCTGAACAGGCTGCTAACGCCTTGAAATGGGGCACTTCGGGAGAGCTGTTTTGACGTTGCTCTCCCACCTGCTCCAAAGCAGTGCAGAAGAAAAAAGAATCCAGCTTTTAAGGATAAGAAAAAAAAATAAATGCTGGGGCATCCCCAGTGAATGGAGTGATGTGCTTTAGAGTCTGGGGAAACAAGATGGGGGAATCATTGAGACACGAGCGGGGCAAAGTTTCTCCCACGCATAACTCATTAATGTCGTGACCTGAACCTCCGAGGTGCTTCTCCACTGCTAGTAGATGAAGTTGTCCACGCTTAAACGTACCGGCAGCTCCTCCTTCCCATCCTCTGCCTGGTTATAGCTGGATGAACTTGAAACAAGTGTAGAGCTGGTGTTACGTTGGCATTTCTATGTATAGCAGTTGGCAGAGGAAATAATAGCTGAAGTGATGACTGGTTTAGAGCCAGAAGGTGTGGAAACCCGGCTCGCTCCGTCGCTTCCTACACCAGCAGTGAACAGCAGTTACTTTTTCACACTGCTGTGCGCCCGGGAGGGGTCGAGGGCAGCAGTTCAGCAAGATTCGGAAAGAAAGCGGACCGATACATGGATGCCAAAACCTGCTCTGTAAATAATAGCAACACCATCAGGCATCTTAAATCCCCTGTGTCGGGGCTTAAATACACCTGTAACTGCTGTAGATGAAGATGAGCCTTCCGCGATGAGAAGATTAGCCGGCACGTTACCGCCGCGAGATTTTTCGGTCCGGGCCACGGCTGAGCGGGGGCTCGGGGCACCGCGTTGCCGGCAGCTGCTGCTCGCCCGCGCCGGGCGGCCGTGGAGGGGCACGCGTGGCTCTGCCTCCGAGGAAGGGAAAAGCCGTCCTGGCGGGGCGGCATCGGCAGCGCTGATTCTGCAAGAGCTGCCGGGAACGGCTTTGCCACCCTCTCCCGCCAGCGGCCCGCCGCGCCGGCCGCGTGCTGGTGCCTCGTTCCTCGTTGCTGAGCTCCTGAGCCTTAACGCATGGCTGCCCCCGGGCCAGGTATAATATGTATTTTTGCCTTCTCACCGAGGCGCTAGCTGTGGCGGGTCCCTCTCGGTGCTTCCCGGGGACGGTCCCGCTGCCACCTGTCCCTGCGGCGAGGGCTCTTTATCGCGAGCGCTGGGTAAACAGCTGCTGCCAGAGCCCCTCTCTGCCCGCCCGGCGTTTATCCGGAGAAAGTCAATAAGGAAAAATAAACATTCCTCGTCCTTGTGCACACACGCCGCCGGGCCGCAGGCGGCAGCGCCGGCTCCCAGCCGGTGCCCGAAGGCCGGGCAGCGCGGAGGGTCCGCAGGCGCAAACCTCGAAGCCCGCGGGCTTCACCTCGCCGGCAACAAGCTCCGGGGGCTGCTCGCATCCGCCCGTCCCCGCCGCTGCCGCACGCGCTTCCCGGCGGCAGGGCAGGCGGGAGCCCCCGTTGCGACAAGCGCCGCAGAACCGCGGCTGAGAATTAACATGCTCAGGCTGTAATTAGGGCTTCAGCGCCGTGACACCTTTACAAGTGTCTCTATTTAAAAGCAGGTAAATTGGCGGCTTCCAGGTTGGGCACGCTGGCGGGGGGAGGCGGCGGCGGCGGGGAAGGGATGAGGCAGGAGCGAATTATTTTTAGTGGCATCCGCGCGCCGCGGCAGGGTGGCCGCGGCCTGGGTGACGGGCGGGAGGAGGCTCGGAGAAGCTGGCTGAGCTCGAGGAGGAGAGAGACCTTTTGCAGGTCCTGCCTCCCCCCGCGGCGGCGCGGCGGAGCGGGGAGCAGGGGCGACGCGGGTTCGAACCCCGCTTTGGTCGTACGCCGCTCTTCCCGTCGCCCGCCCCGCTCAGTGCACCCACGCCTGCCGGCGCCGTTTAGCTCTTATTCCCTTCCCCGCCAGCCTTTGGGTCTGCCCGGCTGGTTAGAGAGACAACTTCAAAATTTGGATCCAGATGATAACACCGGCAGCCTCAAAGTTCAGGGATATTCAGATCTAGACCAATCTCTAGGTTTTTTTTTTTTTTTTTTGACAGCCGCTGCCTCTACTTTAGGCAAGGACATTAGCGCCGAGAGGAAAAAAAATTTGATTTTAATGCAAGCCCCAGTAATCAGCTATTTGTGATGGAATTTTATCTGTCCTGGTCTCTAAGGGATGAGAAGCAAGCAGAGAGGAAAGAAGGGTCAGAAATTAGTATGCAGAAATATCTGATCAGCCAAAGTAATTTTCTTTAATAATCGTATTCATACTGGCTGCTCTCCGCTCACTAGAAGAATTAAGTATTTAATAGTAATATATTTCATCTGGCAGCAGTTCCGTTTCGTTAGGAGCTGTGATGCCTCGCTGGGGTGGGGGTGGGAAGCGGAGGCGGCGGGTAGGTGGGAGCCGGCGGTGGGAGGGACGCGCCGCGGGGCGACCTGCCGCGGGAACAAAGCTCTCCCGCCGCTTTGCCGCCCTCGCCGCGGCCCCCGGCTCGCTGGACGGAGCGGCGCGGCATGGCACGGCACGGCACGGCACGGCGCGGGGCGGCACGGCGCGGGCCGGGCTCCTTGCGGAGCTGCGGGAAGGAGCGGCGCTGATAGCGGCCGGCGCCGACGTGGGAGGAAGGCCCCAAGCGCTCGTGAAGGGCCACCGACATGTGTTTTACATTGGGCCCCGTGTCGGAAATCCTGCAGCGCATCCTCCGGCCTGGGCAGCGCAGGGGGTCACGCTGGGGAGACGGAAGGTTTGTCTATGGCCTTAAAGCCTAGGCGTCTGTAATCGCCAGGAGATGCACTAATTATTGTTATTGGCCCCCATTCAGGAAAGCGTTTAAACGCACGCTTAACTTAAGCATGTCCGTAAGTCCGATTGACTCTAATGGGACTTGGCTACATGCTTAAATGCTGCCCTGAATATTGATGCTCTCCCAAATCGGTGCATTATTCCAAAAAATCACGGTAGCAAATGTGCAAGCCCCCCAGCAGCTGTGCCGCCTGCATCCGTGTAGGTGCCTGCCGTCTCCCACCCGGGCACCCCGCATCCGCACGCAGCCTCCCCTCCTCCACGGCAGCGGCTGCCTGCTGTTCCCCATGCTCACGGCATCTCCAGCGCCCGGGTCGCAGGGGACGGACCCTGGTGCAGCAGCAGCTCTGCACCTCTTCAAGGGCAGAGCATCCTCCCCAGAGGACGACGCATCCGTGAACCCGTCCCCGCGCGTCAGCTCAGCTCCCGGCTCCACGCGGGGCTCCCCCAGCGCGGGAACGGGACCGTCCCCGCTGGGATTCGCGCACGCAAGGGGGCTGGGTGAGAAATACCAAGGAGGAATTAATCCTTATTTGCTCAAAAGAGAGGCAGAAATTCAAATCTGAGTTCAAATCCTCTCTGCTCTTTTAAAAGCAAATGATATAAACAGATGGAAAGTGATGCTGGCAATTCCATCACTCAATAGTCTGGAATTAAATACCCCTACGTTAAATTGACGGTTCTCCAGCCCAAGGCAAGGAGACACCGAGGGGTCTCAGGGTGCCTCACTGCCGTTGGCGTGGTTTTCCCACGGCAAAGCAGTGGCTCGGGGATGAACTGCCTTCGCGAGGTGGCAAACACACTCGGAGGGGCCAAGCTCCTCCCGAAACAACAACGTCAAAATAGTATCACAGACCCTTGTATTGCTGTTGCTTTTTGGACTGATTACAAGCAAAATGTGAATGGCAAATAGCACATTGGTAACATCTGCTTGGACAGAAACTCTTTCTGCAGACACGACTGCAGCAATATCTGAGCATCTTGCTGTAATCCCATAGCACGGACAGGAGAGGAAGCCCAGAGCTGGGAGATTTCCCAGCCCTCCCCGGGTGTCTGGAGCAGAGCTGGCGTTTGACGCCACCTTTTCCAAGGGCTTGTCGCGAGGCCAGGAATGAACTGAGCCTCGCGGCTTCGCCTCCGCTGGGAGCCGGCTCGGATCGCAAGCCGAGACCTGGCAAGGGGGGCTTGGTCCCCGCACAGCGGCAGCGCTACCGACCCCCGCACCGCCTGGGTGGGGAAAGTGGGGCACGGGGAAGAGGCGGTTTGCCGTGCATGGAGTAATTCAAGCTGGCACACCAGGAAAAGGGACGCATTATTCATTTTTCCCAATGCAATAAGCTGAGAGAGCACCGTGAGCAGCGCGCCTCTCCTTTGCTGCCGCGGTCACGCTGCCGGGAGCCCCCGCTCCTGCGCCCGCTCCGGTGGCGTGGTCCGTGCAGCAAGCCCAAAAGCCGAGGAGCAAAAAACCGAACGGCTTGATTTAGCATGCAAACGCGGGCAAACATTACATTGAAAAAGATCTAGCGACCGGGGACTTGGCTCCTCTGACAAATGCAGCGTAGTGCAGGAACGGTGAGTAAATAAATAGCAGAGCAGAGGATACGGCTGCTCCGGTGGCAAAAACAGTGAACGTGAGCAGTGCTAAAGCTCGGAAGGGATGGAAAAACTCGAGAGCAAGCTCGGGGTGCCGCTGTTCTCGCAGAGACCCGTGGGAGCCCGCGGCGAGCGCCCGCGTCCCGGCGCGTGCCCACGTCCCTGCCCGGCCCCGGCGCCCCCATCCCGCGCGCGGCTCCCCGCCGCCGGTGCCAGCGCGCGTGTTTGTGAGCTCACAGGGAACGGCGGGACACGGGCCTTTCTCTCGGCTCTAATGAAACCCTTTAATCATATTCAAATAGGTTACTGTTCAGGGGGAAAATAGAAATATGGATTTGATAGCAATAAATTTCCCTGGCTGGCTAAGCCCAGTTCTTAATTGTCCTGTCCCAGGGCTCGCACATTTCATTGTTCGTTAGGTGCTTAAGTCCCTGCTCTCATTTTGTGGCGGTGACATTACCGCTGATGGCTCTAATACTCTCATAATTTGAAAGGGGATTTGCATGATAGAACGCAGAGTATTAAAAGAAAAAGAAAAAAGGAGAGTTAAAAAAAAAAAAAAGGAGGGAGGGGGCGCAGGAGGAGTGTACGGGGGGGCAGGGGAGCGGATTCAGCTTTCACTTAAAAAAAAAAAAGTCACTTTCTTCAAAGTCAAATCATTGTTTTCATTAAAGTGGGGGAAAAAAAAAGTGTCTCTTCTGCACAGTCAGTCCGGCCTGGCGCTGGTATTATCCTTATTGTTGCTAATGGTTATTAATTATTATTATCCTGCTACACAGAGCACTGCGGACGTGATGTCCCCAACGTCCTTGGGACAAAGAGGGAAAAAAAGCAGGGTGTCCGAGCCAGGGAGGGCTCCCGGCAGCCGGCAACGTGAAGTGCGAGGGCTTTCGCCATCCTCTCCGGCGCGGCGGCGGTTGGCAGGAGACGCGGTGGACGTCCGCTGCCAGCCGGCGTCTCCTTCGCCGGAGCTTTCCTCTGCTTTGGTGGGTCTCGGGGCGCGCTGCCCCGCCGCCCGCTGCCCGCTGCCGGCAGCGGGTTGGATCAGGGCGCTGAAGCACCGGGTGAAGAGCGGCTCTCCCCGCCGCCTGCCGTCAGCCCCGAGCTTTGGATGACGGTTGCAGACGAGCCCAGGTAGAGCCTCGTCCCTGCACGTGCGGGGAGGCTCCGGGTGCCGGTGCGGATGGGGGTCCCGGGCTGCCGGCGCCGCCGTCTCCCCGCGGGAGCCGGGTCGGCTCTGCAGCGCCGCTGCCAAGGCCTGGGAACCAGACCCGGTTCCGGAGCCGAATCCTCCCGGCCGCCGGCTTTTAAAACCGGGAAGAACCATTACGATCATCTGAGCTGCGAGTGCCGATGCCCCCTCAGCACCCGGGGTGCTAGAAACCCTGATGTGGGTTTTATAGTGGCAAATCTCTCTGGTTTGCAACACAAGGATTGGGGGAGGGCAGCGATTCCTACCCCTGTCGCCGACGCGCCCGGGTCCCGGCCGCCTTAGCACCTCCGCGCCGGCGATACTGTCGTTATGCAGGCGACCAGGGCGCTGCTGTGATTGCACCCCCCTTCGTTCGCCTGGCTAGTTTTACCCAGCCGCGACAAAATTTATCCCAACTCTTGACAGCAACTCAGCTAATTTCCTGAAAAAAAAATAAAATAAAAATCAGAGGCCTCAGATCTCTCTGGAGGGATTTTGCTTTTCCCCTCGCTGGCTGTTTAAGGAGGGGGAAAGAAAGGCGCCTACATTGGAGAGCAAAAGGGCTTCGCTTTAACCCAGAAAGCGGCCAGCCTCTCCCGAGCCGCCGCCACGTCCATCGCCGCCGCGTGCGGCTGCTCCCGGCTCCGGCTGCCGTGTCCCCGGCTGTCGTCCCCCTTCCCATCCCACTCGCACCGGAGGAACGCACGGACGGACGCCACGGGCTGCGGGCTGGCCGGCGGCTTTTATCCGTCAGCTGTTTATTCTGCAACGATAAAGTAGTAGTTGGAAATTTATTATTTATTATTATAACGTCTGATAGTTGCGCGGATCATTTCTTTGGCTGCTGTTCTCTTACCAAGCGATTTAGCGTCACTCAAGGTGAAAAGGCCCCGGCGAGTGAAAATCAGCAGCGGTTGACTGATCTCGGCACAACCGGAGCCTTTTCCCCCGGTTCGGGACGGTGCTTTTACGCTTGTCACCCTCTCTTTTAACTCTGTCTTCAGCCCCGGGCTGTGCAAAGAGCCGGGCAAAGCCGCCAGACAGGCTAATTTGGACACTTTCCTGCTTTCTCTGCAACTGCACATAGGCTTTTTCCAGGCCCGTTTCTGCAGTAATTCGGATACTTTTCTCTGCAATTGCACATACACTTTTTCCAGGCCCGTTTCTGCAGAAAGGCTCCTCCGGCGGTTCAAACCTTCCGTGGGGGAGGCTCGAGCCCCGCGCGCGCTTCGGTAATGCCTAAATCCAGGGAGAGCCTGGAGGGGCTCCTCGAAGGAGGGATCCCGGACGAAATAGGAGCATCTCTTCTCTCTTTGCTTTTCATCGCCACGGTGTTGGACCGCTTCCCACTAACATATTTACCCAGCGAGGTGACTGCCATCTGTCTCCTCTTTATTAAAATACTGCAGGATTTTCCCCCCCGAGCCCTCGTCCTTGGGAATAGGAGGGAAGGATGTCAGCGAGCTGCAGGCAGGGCCGGGAAGCGGGTCGTGCCCTTCAGGAGCGCTCACGGCCCCTCCGAACCGGGGCACACCGCGAGCCAGGGGACGCGGCCGACGCCGGGGTGCTCTCCGCCGAAAGCGGCCGCTGCCACCGGCCCGCGCCGCGCGGTGACTTGCCGCCCGGTTACGCCAGCCCGTGCGGAAGGGGGTCGTTTCGGCTGGAGCAATGCTGCGCGTCGGCCGAACGTGTGCTGGGCTCCTGCCGCCGCTGCTGCGGGGCCGGGAAGTGAGGCCAGGCAGTGAGGCTGGGAAGCAAGGCCGGGAAGCGAGGCCGGGAAGGGAGGCCGGGAAGCGAGGCTGGGCAGCGAGGCTGGCCAGTGAGGCCGGGAAGCAAGGCCGGGAAGGGAGGCCGGGAAGCGAGGCCGGGCAGCGAGGCTGGGAAGAGAGGCTGGGAAGAGAGGCCAGGAAGCGAGGCCAGGCCAGGGCGGGCAAGGGGCAGGTTGCATCAGCCCTGCTCCAGGGCTTCGGGGGATCAAGTCACCGATGCTGATTTTGCGGAGTTTAGGAAAACGCCCATTTCCATCGGAGAAAAAAAAAAAAAGAATGAATATAAGGATCTGATGCTGCTTCCCAGCCCCTCCCAGCGATCTGATCCTGCTTTCCAGCCCCTTGCAGGGATCTGATGCTGCTCCCTGGCCCCTCGCAGGGATCTGATGCTGCTCCCCAGCCCCTCGCAGGGATCAGATCCTGCTCCCCAGCCCCTCGCAGGGATCTGATCCTGCTTCCCGGCCCCTCGCAGGGATCTGATCCTGCTCCCCAGCCCCTCGCAGGGATCAGATCCTGCTCCCCAGCCCCTCACAGGGATCTGATCCTGCTCCCCAGCCCCTCGCAGCCTTCCTGCCGCCTCCACCTCCCCGTTTCGCTCGCCCGACGCCCGGTCCCTGCTCGCCCGCCCGGCCAGCGCCCCGCGGGCAGGGGACGGCTCCCACCGCCGCCGACCCCAAAGCCCCAAGTGGAGCTCCGATATTTTTGCTCCCTCGTTCGCCGCGGGTCGGGGGGAGGCGCGGAGGGGGGAGACGGGAGAAGAGGGGGAGGGGGACAAAGGGGGTTTAATAGGCTCCGGTGACAGCACAATGTCCACATTGGGAAAAGATTAATGACGAAAATTAATCGCATGACCTTTCTTTCGAGGAGCTGGAGGTGAGGCGAGCCATTAAAGCCTCTTATGTTGTAATTAACGTTTGAGGGGAGAAAAGACTGGCTTTAGAATGGATGTGATCATTTAATTAGGGTTATGCGTCAGTGCCACAACAGGTTCAGAGAAGTCATAATTTAACTATAGCTTTAAATTACACAGTCAGAAGGCGGATGGCAGGGTTTAATGGCAGGAAGGCGCTGCCACCGCCGAGGAGGGAAAACAATTAAATAAACACCTCGGATGGGAGCAGCAGAGGGGCGACGGCGGCGGCGGCGGTGGCCGGCGGGGCGTCCTCGCCGCGGAAGTCACTGCTTGGGTTTGTTTGCAAGGGAAAACTATAAAATCCGAGCGGGGCAGAGCTCCGGCTTGGCTTGGCGCCGGCCCCGGAGATCTCCCCACCGACCCGGATTTCCAGGGCGGCGAGGTCTCTTCCTCAGCCCAGTATTAACCCGCCGGCCCCGATTTCCCCTTTTTTCAGCCCCGTGGACAGGAGAAGTGGTTTGAGCCGTGTCGGGGCTCCGTAGCCCGACGTGCCGCCGGGGACCCGATGCTTCGGCAGAAGGCAGCAGGCACCTCGCAGTCGGCCACCGCCTCTCCCGGAGCCCGGGCAGCTTAGCTGCACAGACCTAAGCCTTTAGAAGAGGAAAAAAGACCAGTGGTTTTGGGGTTTTTTTTTAGGAGAACGAACAAAACCTCTCAAGAAATGCCTGTTTTTTCCCATCACACGGGGGGAAGCGCCCGTTTCGCGGCCGCCGCTGCTGGCAGCGGGTCTTCCCAGCGCGGCGCGGCGTCCTGCCGGGCTTTGGGGGGCTTTTGGGGAGGGAGAAGTTGGACCGCACTTGACTTTGGCGCAGGGAGCGGGTTTGGCAGCTCCCCGGCTCGGCGCGGGCGGGTGCGTATGTTAGCGAGGAGGTGAAGGTGGATGTGCAGAGTCTTGGAAAATTATATGTGAGAAATGAGTGTCATGATCAAGTGCTGCATATTGGATGGATTATTAAGGTTCAAAATTAAAACATATACAATATTGCCGATGCCAAGAGCTCTCTAATCATAAATCAGTTCCCCTGACCCCTTCATAATCATGAGATTGCCCTAAAGAGCATGAGATTTTACATAATAATAAATGTGAAGGTTTTTTTTTTTAATTGGCCTTCTGGTTTTTTGAGCTTGCAAGTGGTCACATTTTCAAACTCTTCTTGGCAATCCGAAGGACACCTTATTTGTTTTTTAGTGAAGGTGGGGGGGTTTCTGTAATGCCATGTCTTTGTGAAAATACGCTGTAAAAAAAAAACCACCCAGTTCTCGTGAGACCCTTCATTGGCAGCGCTGCAAACAGGAGCGAAAACCCGAGCTCGCCGGCGACGGTGCTGAGCCGCCTGCGAAGGGGAGAGAAAACGGCAGGTTAAACGCCGCGGATCCCATTCGGCTCTCCGTAACTGGGGGTAAATCACCGGCAGCTCTGCTGACTCCGGCGGGGGCAGCAATCTGGAGCAAATAATTCCCTGGATCTAACGCATTGCTTGAAATTATCCTTATAAGCAGTATTAGTAGCGACGCTTGCTGTAAGTGAAGAAATTTCCACGTTCGCCTTCCCTTTCATCGCTCACTTTGTTCTTTGTCTCGTTTTCCCTCAGTGAGGGCCTGCTATTACCGAAATGCGAGTTCTACTTTGCTTTTTATCTGTTTCGCTCTCGGCGACGGCCCTGCTGCCTTCCCGCCGCGCCGTCGGGTTTAGGCTGCCGGGGGCTCTGGGACACCCTGGCTGCGGTTTGGGGACGAGCCCTGAAATTCTTGCAGCACATTAAAACTGCGGAGGAAGCCCCCGAACGCTAGCGCGTTATTAACTGTAAGCTCCGCGAAAGCTTTCCTCCGCTGGCACGCAGGGGCTGGCTGCCTCTCGCTCAAGCGGCGCTGCCCCAATTAACACGAGCCAGGTTGTGTCACCACCGCTGCCACCGACAGCTCCTCTGTGCCTTCAGCAAGAGCGGGATCAGATCCTTGCATTTTAATCCTGCTGCTGTTTTCGTCTGGCATCAGAGTGGGCAAAAACGAAAGGGGAAGGAGGGTGCACATCATCCCCCCCCCCCCGTATTTTGCACGCTCGCTCTCAGCAGAAAGGATCCCAGGCTGCGCTGGGTGCAGTCGCTGCACCCATTTCTGTGCAAGAAGAGAAATGCCACGTTTTCCGCCCTGTTCCTCACCCTCCTAGTCTCCGTGGGTCTGGATTTTTGCACGACCTGCCCCGGAGCGGGGAGCACGCGTTCCCACCCCGCTGCCGAGCTGCATTTCTTTCTCCTCGGCCGCTCGCGCTCCGCAGGGCTCGGCACACGGGACCCGAGCCTGCCCTCGGCGCCGGGCGCCTCTGTTTGCTCCGCAACTGCTGCAGTTCCCGTGGCTCCAACGCGGCAGAGCGCGGGAGCATCTGCTCAGCGCCGGGAGCGGGGTGAAGTCCGTCCCTGCTCAGCGAAGCACTTCAAGTGCTTTGCTAAATCCAAGCCAAATGCAATCCCAGGCTGCATAAACAGAGGCATCCACTTGTCAGCGAGGCCACGCGCGTGCTAAAGCGCACGCTTGCGAACGGCCTCCTGGACCAGGCCTCCGTCTGGCTTAGCTCTGCGCTTCCAGACCGATCGGCAAGAGATTTGCCCCGAATAGCTCCCCGAAACACAGCCAGCAGCACTGACCTGACCCTGTCCAAAATCCTTAGAGAGCTTTGGGTCTTGGGGAGCTAACGTTCAAATTGCTTCTGGACCGAGTTTTGCAAAGAGCAAGCGCTCTGCAGCTCTGCCCGTCTCTGCAGCTCCTAGGTGTGCACTGAGCCTTCCCGAGCACGAGGCCGTTTTGGGCAGCCCTTGCAGGACTGTGCGCGTGGCCGGGCCGTTTCTCCTGCTCTCACATAGGGTCAGTACCAGAATACACAGGACAGGACAGGAGGGCTATTTTCCTATGGGACAGAGGTGAAAATATCACTTTTCTGTCCATGCTACTAGAGCGGTACTGAATAAATAAGGAACAGGTCTGTTCTGGAGCCAAGGAAGCTTCATTTGTCCGGTTGCTTTATGCTCCGCTGGGATGCCGAGCTCCAAAAATGCATCAGTCGGCCCAAGCCCACGCTATGGCAAGCCCCGTCCCCGGCGCACGGCTGGGATGAGCGCTCCTGCTGCCCCGTCGCCGCTGCCCTGTGCCCTGCAGCCTCGTTGCTGGCTGCCCCATAAACCCCAGCGCCCTCGAAAGGGAGGAAAAAAATGGAAATGACTTCTCTCCTTCACGGAGGCCTCGTGGCCTTAAAACTTAATAGTCTCTCAAATGCCGTAATGCAAGAGGGGACTTTTATGGACTCGACAAGGGATAATATTATTAAGGTGTGTTATTATATTAATTCCAATATTTCACGAGACGGGGCAAGGGGGAGAGGGTGAAGAATAAAACCCTTCCGCCGGGGAGCTCTGGGTTGTCTTTTCCCCTCCCCAGGCCACACGGAGGGATCAGCACCAGCCGCCCGGGGCCCTTTGGGTACCACCGTCGCCCCACGGCGTCAAGGTCCTGCCAGCCGGTGCGGCCCTGGGGCAGCCCTGCACAACGGACGCGGGACGATTCGGAGGGAAGGAGCCGGCGGACTAAGGACCGACTAAAGCTTGTGCCGCCGTCAGCGGGGAGCAGACGGAGAGCGCTTGGGAGGGAGCATCCTTCCGGCCGCGCTGGGACGCGGGGATGTCCCGGGGAGTGAAAGAGGCTTGCGCATGGTTTTCCACTCGCCGCGGCGCTCTGCTTGCCCCGGTTCAAGCTATGCGAGCCGGGATATTGGCTTTGCCCGGCCGCGGCAGCGCACCGCCGCTGGCTCGGCTCCGAAAGGATGGAGACGCTGCTTTGCAGTGCAGCGCTACGGGACAGGGCTCGCCAGCGCCGAGGTTTGCCGAGCGCGCAGGTATCTCCCCGGCTCCGTCCCGGCGATCCCCCGCCGCCTCCGCAGCCCAAACCAGCGCCGCTCCGTCGCTGCCTTTTCTAATTCCACCTCTTTCTTCCTCTCGCTGCATTTCCCTCTTCCCCTTCTTTCGTTTTCCCCCTTTTTATTTCTCCGAGCCAAAGCGCCTGCTGGGATTTTGGAGGGCAGCCACTGCCCAGCTTTCACCGTGTGTGGGCAACACCAAACAAACAGACTGTAAATAAAATACCCGCTCTCTCACACACACACATATTTTCTCCATTACCTCCGCTAATACTGTCTTTCTTCCCTCTTGAGTTCAATGTTGTTTTTTGTCTCTCTCCAACCCCTCCTCCTCCTCCTCCCTGCAATTTATTCCAGCTGTGAAAACCTTCCTGCCATCCCGCTGCCACACGGGCGGATAGGTGAGTGGCAGCGAGCGAAGCCGCTCTAAGCCGCTGTGGCTAATCTATCCCACATGTGCGAGCTGGCGGGCGTCCCGCCGCCGGAGCCCCGCCGGACCGCGCGGCTCCTGCCGAAACCGGCCCCGGCCCGGCGCTTCCCTCCCCGCTCCGGCCAGCGCCGAGCCGCGTCTCCCCGTTCAGCGAGACCTGCGGCAAAGGGGCGGCGGGGAAACGCGCGGGGCCGCGGCGAGGAGGGGGAGGCAGGATGTGCGATGGCCACGTCCCGGGGCTTTAAGCCCCAGCGCTGCCGCGGCCTCTGCAAGGTGCCGTCGAGGCCCTTCGACGCCGGGATTTGTCCACAATTCCCCCCTCGGCGAGCGGGGAAGGAGCCCGGGAGCCCTGCACCGCAGCGGGATGCGCTGACCCGCTCGGATCCCTCTGCGCGTCCCTAGCAGAGGCAGATGAAGGCAAAATCAACCCTCCGCATCACTGCGGTCCCAGGGCGCTGCGCTAGTCAATAACGCGCCCTCGACCGTCGGCGCGGGCGCGCGTAAAAAGATCAGATCATCAAATCCTTCCCTCCTCTCTGCTTGTTTTTTTTTGTTGTTTTTTTTTTAATGCCTATCGAGGCTTTTGCAAAGCAAGAACGAGGCGCGTTTTTGGCAGTTGGCAGGACTTTGTGCGGGAGCCAAAGCGCCGTCGCGCCTGCCAGGTCTGGCTGTCTGTCACGCGGAGCCGCCGGGGAAGGCGATACCTCCGGCACCCCGGGGAAGGCTGGCGGAGCAAGCCCTGGAGACCCCGTGGGGGAAGAGCCGTGCTAAACCTTTAAAGACCACTTTATTTAACAGGTAGCTTTAGTTAAGCGGTGGTTCCTGCTGGGCTATTTTCCCGGCTTCCCTCTAGTCTCAACACCAAGCAAATAGATGGGAATTTGCCGTCGGGCTGATCCGGGGCTGACGGGGATCTCCACGTGCCCCCTCGCCCCGCTGTTCACCACCTGGGGCAGCTTTTCCTGTCTCGAACTGTGGTCCCAGCTATGCTTGGAAACGGGGACGCCCTCGAGGCGGCTTCGTCCTCGTGGTGACACCAGCTCAACCTGGACATCTGCAGCGACCAGCCTGGCTGGGAAAGCCTATCCAAAATAAAGCGTCTGCTGGATTTTCACTGATTTTCCACCACTAACCAAGACAGCCCCCTACGAAAACCACATCCATGCACGTGCACACACCAGTGCTGCAACACGTACAGGGCAAACGTGCGCCCTTGTCACCTGTGGATGGCAAGTTATCTCTGATAACCCCAAAAAGAAGCAAGCCAGATCTATCGATCAGACTCTTCTGATGTGCCTCTCGCCTTGCTACCAGAAAGAAACCAGTCTCCGGTGGAAGACTAACCAGTGGGTGAGCTCCATTGGGTTGTTTGGCTGCAAAGTATATTTTAAAATAAAGCTTTTTGAAAAGGCAGGACAGGAACCTGTAAAGCAAATAAACAGGAGGCCTCCTTAGTGAAGCCACAGGCCGAGGCAGAGCAGAGCATTGCTGCGCGAAGGGAGAGCTGCGCTGCCTAAACGCAGTGCATACCAGGGCCGTGCATTGCTCGGACACGCCAGCGATGTCCTGGCTCCTCCAAAGCAAACGTCTGCTCCATAAACGCCATCTCCCACCCGACGGGAGCAGCTGAGCAAAGGTGTGGATTAGTTCCAGATGGGGAGCGTAGGTGCCCTCCTCCGAATTTGGACCAGGAGCCCGTGCGTTGGAGCCCTCCTGAAGGGATCGATCGCCTCCCTCCCCGCTGCCCGGCGGCAACGCCAAGGAACGAAATGGAGGGAGCCGTGCGATGGTGCGGGGATAAAGCCCGGCTTGCCTCTCCTCCGCTGCCTTTTCCCACCGTCCTTCCCCCTCCGGCTCCGCTCGAGCTTCACACGAGCCGAGTGGGGAGGTCGGAGCCTTTCTCTGCGCTTCACCCTTCATGACTTCCCCGGTCATTTCAAAAAGCCAAAGCTTCGAAATCCCTGCGGAAAGTTGGCTGCAAGCTGGGAATCCCACTGCCAAGAGGAGGATGGACGCGCAACGGCCGTTGAGGACTCGCGCAAGGTTTGGACCTCTCCGGTGATGGGGACGGGCAGGGAAAGGAGTTCGGAGCCGGCGGAGCCACGCGGGGATGGAGCAGGGGAGACAAGCTGCTGGGGCCACGTACCGCCGGGGACGTTGTCCACCGAGGGGTGAAGGTGGGGAGAAGAAAGGAGAGTAATGGCCCCGGACTTCCCCCAGATGTGTGGCGGGCCCGTGTGATTGATGGCATCTGTCTTTTGCTTTATTAAACTTGTGCAGCCACGTTCAGCCAGGGATTTGCAAGCGGCTTAATGAGCATTAGGGAAGAATCTTCTGGCAGGACGGAGAGATTTCAGAGGTTTGCCGAGCCACTGGCAGGAAATGTCCTGCACGTGGCGGCGCGGCCAGCCAGGCTCCTCCGGAGCCGTCTCCTTGCTCTGCGGCCGGCAGCGGCCCGGGGAAGTGGATGCGACAGGTCTCGAGTCTGGTGAAGGAAGCACCGGGCTGGGGGGGACTGGTGCTCTCCAAAAAACCCCACCTTTGCGCAGGAAGGGGAACGAGCAGACGGGGCCACTGGCAAGAACGGATGATGCCAACTTTGGTTTGCTTTCTCGGTCCTGAATCCAAACTCAGAGCTCAGGTAGGAGCAACCCAGGTTACGGTTCACGGCCCTGCATGGGGACGAGCTGGTGGGAGAGTCCCTTTTCCACGGGGCTCCAAAGGCACCTTGGCAGCCGAGCTCACCCAGGACTGCACGTGGGCCTGTCTCGGGGCTCGGACCCTCTCTTGCGGGGTGCGGGCATGCCGGGGCAGCCTCTTCCCAGCCCTTTCCCTGCTGATAGGGGATTTTAGACCGCCAAGACTTCACGACACATGCCTGCTTTTCCCACTTAGACTAGATGTGCATGCACGTGGGTGCATGACCCTATACATGTAAATATACATATATATGCAGTATTTGTGTGTGTATCTATATGCAGAGGGAGGGAGGCTGACATAGAACTTTTCATTTGCAAACATTCGCTAATTAAAAATCTAATTAAATATATAAGTTTCTCGGCTGCTGCAGAACACGGTGCCCTCCCCATGCCGCCCTGACCCAGGAAAAGACTCCAGGATATTTCTAAGTTGATTCTCCGCTCACGTGATTGCGTAAAGCCGTTACCTGCCCAGGTAATGCACCTTCTCCCGGTTATTGGGCTATTTTCTGCATCACCTTAAAGCCTTGCTTGTCACCAAAGACACCCCTGGACTAGACCCTGGAGTATGAAGCCGTTTGCTCCTTCCTCCACCGATCTCTCTCCTTTAATCCTTCACCTACGTCACTGCCCGTATCCATCCACGCCCTCTCCGCCCCGGACACGTCACCATCACAAGTCTCTGCACAGACTCCGGCCTCTAAGGCACAACGAGCGTTTTGGAATGAAAACAGTCTGGTTCCTCTCCATCCGCATCCTGATTTTGAGTGTTTAGGGGTTTTTTTATTTTAATTTAAACCTTCTATCTTGGCCACAGTAGCTTGACACTTCATTTTCCTTTTTAAATGAAAGCCGGGAGACTTGGGTATCGATTCCATAGTGTTTAATTTTAAAGGGTTTTAAAAGAACTTCTAAAAATACACCGAATGGGGATTCAGGAGAAAGCCTGCCCGGAATGACGGGATGGTCCCGTAGCTGGATCCGGCCAAGCCAGAGCCCTGTGGCCTTGGCAAGCAGCGGATCCCCGCCGGTCCCGGAGGCCGTTTCGGGAGTTGCGGGAAGGCGATTCCCTCCGCTGCCAGGGCAAATCCCGGGGAAAGCGAGCGCCACGGGACAGGGCGGCTTGGGAAGGAGGCGCCATCCGAGCCCGCTGCGGGAACTCTCCCCCCAGCCTCCCGCTCGCCCCGTCCCTCCTGCCTCCGGGCTCCCTTCTCCTGGCAGAGCCTCTCCCCCTCCCGGCCTCCCCTCCAGCTCGCTTGTTTTTCTTATTTTAATTTTTTTGCGGGGATTTCTTTTTTTTTTTTTTTTCCTCTCGGTGCCTCCCTTTGTCAGAATTAGTCAGGGCTGAGCTGCCTCCACTCCCCGAGGAGACCCTATTTCACCCTGCCTAAAGTTCACCGCCTTGTCAAACCGAGCTAATCTCCTGCCGGGGAGGAAAAAGGCTCGTTTCAAACCGCTGCGCATTCGGGGCGCGCGGGGGGGAGGAGGAGGTCTTCCTGGCTCCCGCCTGAAAAGACCCCGGACAATAATACCCCTTTTGTTCCCGGACAGTGGGAGGGGGCTCGGCGGGAGCAATGAAAGATGGGGGATATTAAAGGAGCAGGTGAAAGACATGCGTCTTCAGCAGGCGCAGATAAGAACCGACCCCCTTCTAATCTGACTGAAGCTTATTATCTTACTGCCACAGTCATTACTATTAATATTAAATGCGAAAAAAAAGAAAACGGCACGAGACAACAACCTGAAAGAGGCTGGCTCGGAAAGCGTCGGCAGACGCGGAGGTAACAGCCGGCGGCGGGGGCCGGATTCGCAGCCGGGGGAAAGGAGGTCCTTCTCCGGGGATGCTCGGCCTGCTTTTGGCGGCGGCGAAGTTGGTCTTCCGGCTGGAAGTTGTCCCTCGGGGCCAAAGTGGTCGATGCAGCAAAACTGTCGGGGCCGGAGACACTCTTGTTGCTCCTGTTAACAGCGAAGAGCAAAGCTGGGGTTTCTCGGGGTTGCAGAGGAGCCTGTTTTTTCCCCAGCCGCACGGGCCCTCTCTGCCCCCCAGCGTCTCCCCTGTCCCCCTCGGTGAAGGTTTCCTTCGCTGCGGTTCCCCACGGGCGCTGCATGGCAGCGGAGCATCCCCGCGCCGTTCGCACAGCCTCGGGCTACGGCAGCCGCCGGCACAGCCTGCTGCAGAGCGGCTCCGCAGGTCCCTCCCGCGTGGGGCGTCCCGGCGGAGCCGGAGGGGACGCGGCTCCGCTCCCAGGCGGGGAGACCTTCGCTCCCCGAGGCTCCTAACCAGCACAGGACATGAGAGAAATGGGGCTGAGCTCCCGGCACCGCCATCCAGTCCTTCGTAGGAAGGGGCCAACGAGGCCAGGCCTTCGTTAAGCACCATTAAGTGCCACATGTATCCTCCCCTTCACGCATCAACCACATCTTCCCTCCACAGCAGGTCACAAACCTTCTTCTACATGCCTGCCTCCACGTCTACATGCCTACCTCCACGTCTATGAGCCTACCTCCACGTCTGCATGCCTACCTCCATGTCCGCATACCTACCTCCACATCTATATACTTACCTCCACATCTACATGCCTACCTCCACGTCTCCATGCTTACCTCCACGTCTGCATGCCTACCTCCACATCTATATACTTACCTCCACGTCTACCTGCCTATCTCCACGTCTGCATGCCTACCTCCACATCTATATACTTACCTCCACATCTACCTGCCTACCTCCACATCTACATGCCTACCTCCACGTCTGCATGCCTACCTCCACATCTATATACTTACCTCTACGTCTACCTGCCTGTCTCCACGTCTACATGCCTACCTCCATGTCTGCATGCCTACCTCCACATCTATATACTTACCTCCACGTCTACCTGCCTATCTCCACGTCTACATGCCTACCTCCATGTCTGCATGCCTACCTCCACATCTATATACTTACCTCCACGTCTACCTGCCTATCTCCACGTCTGCATGCCTATCTCCACATCTACATGCCTACCTCCACATCTATATACTTACCTCCATGTCTACATGCCTACCTCCATGTCTGCATGCCTGCCTCCACATCTGCATGCCTACCTCCATGTCTGCATGCCTACCTCCATGTCTGCATGCCTACCTCCACGTCTAACGCACCTGGCCATTTCATTGCCTCACTGCTCAGATGACTGGGGACCTCCGAACTCCCAGTCTCCGTTCCCCTGGAAGGACCAGCTCTTCCTAGTTTGCTTTGGCACCAACTGGGCTCCTTTGCCTTCAGCAGCTCTTCTCCCTGCCTGGCGATTATTCCCCCTCGTGCACTTTGTCTAAGGGCTTGCAG
The DNA here is from genome assembly GCF_036417845.1 of Apteryx mantelli. Lineage (NCBI taxonomy): Eukaryota > Metazoa > Chordata > Aves > Apterygiformes > Apterygidae > Apteryx > Apteryx mantelli. The sequence goes on from NC_090002.1 coordinate 7,667,062, forward strand.
GTCCGATCCCAAACCCCGCCAAAGCCATTGCGACAGGCCAGGCAACGAAACAGCCTCCGAGACACCAGCCGGTGACCCTTCTCCTGCCCTCTGCCGTGGCTGCACCTGCGCAGGGCGGGCAGAGCCAGGCTCCGGGTCCCGGGCAGGCTTTCCCAGGGCGCCGGGGCTGCCGGCCGCGGTGGGAGAGCTCCCGCGGGGGTGAGGCACCAACCAGGAATGTTTGCCGCGGCCTCCTTCCCCTACAGTAAACATGAACAGATGACCCCGGAGCGGCAGGCTGGGGTTGAAATAGGCTGCCTGCGCGCGGGAGAGCCGTGGGAATGCAGCGGCCGTTACGTCACGGCGCGGAGACGGAGCAGCCTCGGGGACCGCGCACAGCACCGCGGCCTCCGCTTGCCAGGGCCGGGGGCTCCCCGGTCCGGAGGGAGCGAACGGGCTCCAGGCGCATCGGCTGCTCCTGTGGACCAGCCGGGCGGCAGCCAGCGCATGGAACCGCCACAGCCAGGTACTCTGCTCCCGCATGGATGCCTGGTACCAGCAAAGGTGGATTCTGCGAGGGGGTCTGCCGGGTTCAGCATTCGCAAGGAGAAGATAACGTGTTTTATTTATTAACAGAGCTGGCTAAGACGTGGTGAGCTGACAATTGCCGTGCTAAGAGGCGCTAGGCGAGGTATATCAGAATATAACTCATCCCTCAAAATCCACAGGCTGCAGGATTGGGCAGGGCGCGTAAGGGAGCAGCTTTTGCACGGGCGATAGGGCGCTCCCGTGAGATTGAAACCTCCAAAAAGACACGACCCGACAATTATCACTTACAACTCACATTTCAAATGGCCGAGCTCAGTCGCATAACTTCACCCTCCTACAGGCAGAGAAAATGCATCCTATTAGTATTATGGGCCCCGCACTATTATCTATTTAAGTTCTAAATGTCTATGGACATTTTTTCTGTATACGGCACATTCAACCCGAAAGGTCACGGGTGATTCTATGGCTCTTATTAAGCCATATTGGAGCGATGACTTGTTGTTTAGTTTCAGACCAACGCGTGTTTTCATAAAATTAGTCCATTTAAGCAGAGAAGGAGGCCATAATAGTATCATGCATGCCAGCAATTTTCCACTCCTGTTTTTCAAAGCTAGGTACGTTTTTTTTTTTTGCTCTAGACAGCCTGAATGTGCTGTTCCTTATCTAATCTGGTATTGATGTGTCTGTTAGACAAGGTATGCAGCATGTGTCACTTCTCAGTGCTGGCATTCAGGACCAGCAAACTGCTCGGGAGAAGCTATTAATATTTTTGCATTTCGTACCGCGTAAGAGTTTCTATTTGCAGACCTTAAGGCACTTAGTTAGTTAGTTCATTATTCTTCCCGCTTATAAAACAGTAATAAGCAGTGCCTATAGAGACAGGCCAGCCTTTGACACACACGTGAAACCGCATCAAGTCAAGGGAAAAGACAGCAGCACCGTACACATAACAACAGCAGCGAACCAGACAGCCCCAAAAATAAACCTAATTCCCCATGCTGCATTAAGCATCGCCTGATGATGTTCAGCTCGTAACAGGCAGGACACTCGGCACTTCACGAGATGTAGGCTATTCCCATCTTAACGAATATTAATTAAGCCTCTGAGGATGGATATTTGTTGTATCTTTTGCTCTTGACACAACAAAAATAATTCGAGGCAGTCGCGGGAGCGCGCAGATAATTGCGTGTGCTGCAGAAGCGCCAACAGCCCGGCGCAGCGCGGGGACGGGGCACCGTCGCCCTCCCGTCCCGCGAGGGCTGCACGAGGCGGCGCCTCCGTCTCGGAGCCTCCAGCGCGCGGGAATCTTCCCGCAGTTCTGGGCCGGAGAAGGAACCCGCCAGATGCCGGCGGGAACGCGGGTTTCGCTCCTCGCCTTTGGGTGCACGTGGTGCCAGGAGAAGCGGGGAGCCTTCGCTGGCGCCCGCACGCGCGTCCTCCGGCAGCCCGGCCTCGGAGGGCGACGGTTTCCCGCTCGGGGGCCTGAATTTGGGCGCACACATCTGCATTTCGGCAGCCAGCTCTGCAACCTGATTTTCAGAGGGACCAGATTTTCTGACTGGTCCTAGGGGAAAAAGGAAAAAAAAAAAGAAAAGAAAACCTGGAGGGGGGCAGGGAAGGTGGAATTAATAAAAGAGCGGGTTAAAAAAAGACAGAGAAGAAAGTTTTCTGAAAAAAAAAAAAAAAGAGAAAAAGGAAAAGCAGCTTCACAAAGTGACACTTAATTCAGAGCTTTTACTTTGGCTTTTCCACCTCGGAAGCATGAAAGCAGCTAAATTAGCAAAACAGAAGTAAACTGTTGACTGCTTCATTGCAGGATTAAGTGTGATAAATGGAGGTTTTGTTCAGCCTCTGTCCAGATGTTGTGTCTACGCTGGGTGTTTTTTTTTCTTTTTTTCCTTCTTCTTCTTCTCTCTCTCTTTTTTTTTTTTTTTTACATTCTTGGCCTAAGGCCCATATATATTTTGGATACTGCAGGGAGTATATAATATCATTGGAAAATGATGTGGTCTGGTAACCTTTTAAATAACATTTCCTCCCTCCTCTCTTTTCTAATAGTTTGTTTTTCTTTCCATGTTTTCCTTTTATTGGGGGGAAATTTTTTTTGGAAATTAATGAGGGCAAAGTTTGAAAACAAACAAAACAAACAACTCCCCCCCCCGCCCCAAGAAACCAAAGCAAAAAAACACACTATTTCTCTCTCCCTTTAGGGGGGAAAAAAGAGTTAAGGGACTTGTAAGGGCGCAGCCTAAGGATGTGTTTGGGACTTCTATTTTTTTTTTTTTTTCCTGTCTAGAAAACCTTCCTGATTATTTTTTAACATTCCCAGTGCACTTGGCCAAGCTGGGTTCGGGACAGCAATTCGGCTCCTCGCTCTGTTCGCGCTGTCGGAGCCTCCCACCCCGAAAAGCTCTTTTTTTCTTCTTCTTTTTTTTTTTTGCCTGGCGTTTGGGCAGTCGGAAGTGGCTGCCGCTCCTGGAAGCGCGGGACGGAGGAGGCCGCCGGCCAGCCTTTCCCGCATTGCCGACGGCGGCATTCCGCGGGAACCGACACCTCCCGATTTTAAGCAAAGCCCAGGCGAGGGGAGCCGGGCAGGGCAGGCGGCGAGGAGCGGCGCCCCGCTCCGATCTGAGCATCCCGAAAAAGCGAAGCCGGGTTTGTGCACCCCCACGGCCCCCCGCGCCGCCGGTGCTCCCGCAGGGCCGAGGGCCACCAAAACGGGCTGCTTTAGCCCGTTGGTGCCCGGCGGCGGGTGGGACAGGGCAGGGGAGATTTGGGCGCCCGCAAGCCCGAGCCAGGGTTTTCCCGTGCGGTGCCGGGTCTGGACGTCAGCAACCACGTTATTTAACCCGGATTTGGAGCAACTTCAGCAGCCCTTATCGGTTCCTGCTATCCCAGCACGAGGCGAAGGGCGAAACCGCTGGCTCCGGCCCATTTTTGGGCGGTTTCGCCCGCAAACCCCCGGGGCAGTGCCGCGGCGAGCGCGGGAACCAGCGGCGGCGGGCGACATCCCGGGCTACGGGAGCGCTGCCGGCACCGAGTCCGGCTGCAGCCCGGCCGCGGCGGCTCCCGGCCCGACTCCGCTCGGGGCCTTTGTTTTTCTCCAAAGCGACTTAAATAAACCACCAAAAAAAAAAAAAAAAAAGGTGAGAATTTCAGAAGATAAAAACGCAGCGCGGCAGCCGTTTGCAGCCGTAAACACCTTGGAAAGTCGCTCTCGGTTTTTTCCCCCCCTGCCACCGCCGCCACCTCCCTGCCTCCCCTCCTCTCCCTCTCTCCCTCGCTCGCTCCCTCTTAAGGTAGCAGCGTGGGAGCTTTGCCAAAACATTGCGGTCCCGCGGGGAAGCTTTCCTCTCACTGAAAGAGCCCTCGCGCCTGCCAGCCCAATTAAAACAAGGCGAGAGGAAAGCAGCATCTGGAATTGCGCTGCCTCTCACAGCCAAGTCACAATTGTTTAGTCTGAAAGCCGTCGCAGGGAGCGCGGGGCCGGCTGCCGGCGCGGTGGCCCCCACATCTGGATTCGCGGCTAGACAGCCTCTTTGGCTGCAGTCCTGCGTGCATGTGCATTTTTAACTTTAGGATATGCTGACAAGTTAAGAAGTCAGAAAGTCAGGCGCAGCAGCGGCCGCGGCGGCCCCTTCCTCCCTCCGCCCCTTTCTAGCGCACACACGCAGTTGCCTAAATACAATTTTCTGACATCCTTTCATCTGCGGAGGGTTTCTTCCCCTTCCAGCCTGCAGCTTGGGTCCCCGATGAGTTACACGAGCTGAGCCGAGCCAACACATGCGAACAAAAAGGCTTCTCTTTGGCGGCGGCTCCGGGGCGCGTCTGTGCCGCAGCCGGCCTCTGCCAACGTTTTTGCCCATGCTATTTATTTATTTTTTAACGCCGAAGCCCCGGCAGTGGCGGAGATCTCGGGGTGTTGCTCACTCACGCTGCAGGCAGGACGCCCCTCGGAGGGAAAAGGGATGGCGAGGGCGAGTCCGTATGGCCTTTATAGACACGGAGCGGGAAAAGGCCACCGGCGGCACCGGCACGAGCAGGTTGCCAACGGGCGAACGCGTTTCTTGCGCTCGGGCCCGCGGACGCACCGTCAGCAGCGCGGCCTGGCCGCCGCTCGCGCCCTTCCCTCTGCCCAGCCGCGCTTCCGCCGTGCGAAGCCGCACGCCGCGTCGAAGCGGTAAAAAGGCGATAAAAGAAGGGAAAGTTCCCGTTTGGAGGGAGGCAGTTGTCACGGGCGAGGGGCCCCGTCCGCAATCCGCACCCTTTCTGGTCCCGGACCCAGCTGCATGAAGGCTTCTCCGTGTTTCCGTTGCGGCCACGAGTTTTGGGAAGCGGCTACCGACGTGGGGGCCGGAGGGCTTGGTGCCGAGATCCCGAGCGCCCCGGGCTTGTGGTTCCCGCAGGGAAATACCCGCTGCACCACTATGGGCAATGCTGCCCACCTGGCGTCTGAACCCCCCTGGCTGCCCAGGTTCCTCTTCGCAGAGGAGAGCTCGGGACTGACCAGCGCTTTGGGCTTCTTTTTGCGTTTAGGTTTGTTTTTCACCTAGAAAAAGCTTATCCTGCCCCTCACCCTGGCGTCAGGCCACGTTGCTCGCTCCGTTGCCCTGTGCTAACCGGCACCCAGACGCAGGGCTGCCGGCCGGGGAACGGCTGCTTGCAGGGCCGGGCCGGGCAGGACCCCCGCGAGGAGCCCGGACCCCCCGGGGCTGGGGGCAGGAGTTTCAGCTCGGCCGCACAAGCCTCCCCTCCGCGTGCTTCCTCCGCGGCGGCGGCAGCACTGGGGCCGCCGGCGCGTTTGCGTGTGCGCAGGCAGCCGTGCGTCGCTCCCAAACTGGTTTAGCAGCTCTGCGGGGTGAGTTATGTTGTTTCGAAAGGCTCCCAAATACATGTTGTTCGCAGAGCTCTCCTGGATAAATAAATACCGGCATTTCTCGCCTGACCTTTACTCTTTTGCCGGGTTTCTCCTAAACGCCGAGCACGTGAAACGGCCTTTTAGCCGCCGGGGCGGCCAGGTCGCGGCGGAGCAGCGGGACACCTGGGCAGCCGCCTCCTCCATCCTCCTCCCGCCCGGCACCGCGGCCCCCAAGGACCCAGCGGCGCCGGAGCTTCCCCTGCCTGGAGCGGAGGAGAGGCCGGCGGAGGCACGGAAAAGCCAAGCGCTCCACGGCAGCGGTCGCAGCTCGCGCGTGAGGCCGCCGGCTTATCCCGAGACGGGCTGCAAAGCCCGGCCACGACGCGGCTCGTGGTCGGTACCGCCGGACCCGTTGGCGTTGCCCTTATTTGCCTTCTGGCAGCGGGGTCCGACGTGCCGGCGTGGCTGGGCGGCCACCCGGAGCGTCTGCAGTTTTAGCAGGAGTCTCGTGGCAGCGCGTGTTTACTCTGAAACCTGCCGAGCGGCTTTGTGCGGAGCTGCGGCTTGCTAAAGCGCCAGGAGAGCTGCAGAGCTGCACATGAGAAAAAAAAAAATACTCATTTAGCAGTAAAAGGAATTAAAACCTCTCAGAGCACAGGCCTGACCTTCGCGTTGCCGGCACAGCTGGTGAGCTGCCGAGCCGCGGCGGCGCGGGAGCGGACCCTTGTCCCCGGCTCGTGCAGCAGAGACCCCAAGGGTGCCGGGTGGCAGCGCCGCGTGTGCCACCGCCCCGAGGTTGCTCCTGCCGTTGCAAAGCATTGCCGGCCATCGATACCTGCCGGATTGACGGCTGGGTAAACTCGCCTTGTTTACCCGTGTGGGTGTCATCCTGACAACAAGCAGGTCCCTGCCTGAGCGTGTCACAAGCCGCGGAGGACTGTAAATAAGGAAGGACACGTAGGGCTGCAAAGCCCGGGGCTGCTGGGCGCGAAGGAGCAGCTTCCTCCTCTCCGCGGCACGTTGCAGCGCAAGCAAATCGAACGCTCGGTCGTCTCCTTGGAAAGCACGGGAGAAAGCACCGTAACTTGCTTCAGAAGAAGGAGGAAGAGGACGTTTTACCTTGTCCCGGGGCTGCAGGGTCTTTGGGGCAAGGACCGTCTTTGCTCTGCCTTCGCCCAGCACGGCCCTGGTGCGGACGCGTCCGGTGGCGCTGGGTGCACAGGCCCCGCCGGAGCCGTCCCTGTGCCGGAGCCACCGGCGCAGGATAGGGATGCGGGATGGCTGAGCTGGCTGGCCGAGGTCCCCCCCGCCGCTGGGGCCACGGCGGGAGCCCGGCTCTCGCCTCGCCGCATCCTTTCCTTTCCGATGAGCGAAAATTATAGCTGTGCCGAATCTCTTAATTGCAGCACCGTGGCGCCAGCTAAACCCAGTGACTGGTGGAATTAGCCTGGATTTCAGCCGCCAGGCCATGGAAGTGCACAGAAAGAGCCCCGTTACCCTGGGTTTACACGGGCGCAAGTGAGAACGGAAAGTGCCTCCTTCTCCCACCGGTCCCCCCGTCCTCGGTGAGGGGATCCGGGGCTGGTCCGTATCCCACTCCCCAGGGCGTGCGAGCAAGACGGGACACGGGACGTGGGTTGGAGACACGGGACAGAGGACAGTGCTCTGGATAGAATAATAAGGGAATAATGTGGCGGTGTGGGACACCAACGCGGCACACTGGAGCCCAAGGCCAGAGGTGGCACGTGGGACAGGACCAGGGACGAAACTTCTCATTGAGTCCTGCCTGCCTTGTCCCCCCTCCACCCATGCCACACGCACACGCACACACACACACGCACACACAGAGTTTCTGGGTTTATTTTATATTTTCCCTTGTAAAGATTTGTGTCCGTGCTGCTCTCGTATCAAAGCCAGCAGTGGCCCCTAGGATAAACATGCGGTCAGAAGACAGAAAACTCCAGGCTAAAACACTATTCGTTTCACCCATAGCAGCATAAACTGAGAGGCTTTTAAGAAGGGCGAATGGTTTTCAGTAAATCTCTCATATCAGCAGAAACCTTTGAAAGAGTTTGTTTAAAGGCTGTGGAGATAAACAGCCCGGCCAAGTGTTTGTTTAAGATGTATGTACTCTGTGTCGACTGGTAGGCTGGTATTTATATCAAGGGGGGGAAAGGAGAGCTAGATCTTTTTGACCCTTTGCGAGCTACAACTGCATGAACTTGGCTGTTTGAAGAGCTGGAGGGACACCAGCCCACCGGTCCACCCGGTGCGGGTGTCACGCAGCATCCGGGGGACGCAGCTCGGGGTACAGCCGGATGGCGGGATGAGGACACGCAGGAGTAGCGGGAAGGGCTTTGTGCAAGCGTTAGCATTTCTTTGGTGTATGGAGGCATGCAGAAGTCTGGCCGCGATCGCCGTGCTAGGCACCGTACAGATAAATGTCTGCTAGGGATTCCCTGCCTTGGACAGCTTGCAATCTAAATAAGCACAGCTGAGGAAAGGGGAGAAGGGAGGTATGCACAACGTCGTTAAACAGACGGGAGAACCGGAGCCCAGCTTGCCCTCAGCCATGCAACAGCCTGGGGCTGATGGGGAGCTGGAGGTCCATCACCTGAGTCCCATTGCCATGCCTCCACCTGCAGCTGCAGATGGCCTTTCAGCAGCTAGAGAAAGGCGAACTGAATAAAGGTGTGTTGCATTTCAGGCAGCAATGGCTGCAGGGCAGCGGACCTGGATGTGGGTGGTGGTGGGCTGATGAGTCCTGGCTGTTGTCAGCATGGAGACCAGGCTCTCCTGGGAGAACTGAGGTGCCTGGGAAGAAGAAGAAGAAGAGGAGGAGGTTGGAGGGCTCTTGAACCACCTCAGAGGAGCAGCAATGCCAGGGTAGGGAAGTGCCTTCCTGATTTCTTGCTTTTTGGTCATTGCTGGTCTGGTTTAGCTCTGGAGAGCCAGCTTTTCCTGTGGTCTGTCCTAGCCATGTACGTGCTCTGAGCATGGGAGCTTTGCACCTGTGGGTTCCTGTGCTGCTGGCCTCTCCTGCACCCATGCAAGGGAGAGGTTTGGGGAGGTCAAAGCGCCCTTGCTTGCTGGGCTGGGAAAGCACTCTGGCAAAGGCAGGAGAGCGGAGACTTCCCCTGTGACAAGCCAGTTCTGTCACCTTCCCTTTCAGGCCTGCCCCTGTAAATCATCTGGGTGGCTTTTTTCCCCCTAAACTAAACAAAGTGGGGATGCTTAGCAGCCTGTCTCTGGGCAGGAGGTGCTGTCAGGAGGGACCTGCAGTAGATCTACCCTTGTGTGACTAGCAGCAGTGTTTGGCCCATTTCCTGGAGCAGGAGGGCAGGCAGTATCCCGTTGGTTGTGCTTGGCACGTTAATAACCGTGGTAGCATCTTCCCTTGTCCTGAGAGATGCCAGTAGCACAGACAAATTGTCCCAGTGCACTTGCTGCTTCTCTACGCTCCCAGGGCAGATCCAGCTTGGAGCTTCCTGCACATCTGCTGGACATGGGACATGAAGGGAAAATGCAGCAAACAACTTGCTCTATCAGGTAGAAAATCATATGCTGAGGGTTAAGCCCTCAGTTGGTTTAGGGCTTCCTAACATTGACACCAGTGGAGTAACACTGATTTACACCAGTGGATTTCTCCCAGAAAGTATATTGCAGTCCAGCTGGGGCAGCACGATTAACACTTACAATCCCTACCATGGGCTATCCAGAGCCAGCTGGAGAAACAGGTCTCAGCCTTGATGTTGAGTTTCCTTGGAAAGACGGAGCCTCCCTCTCCGCCGTGGTATTTACACCCTCCAGGGCAGTATGTCGGCACCGTGGCTCATAACTCCTCGTGTGATGGATGAGTTCTGTGTGCGTGTATCACAACGTGACCCTGGGAGCGCTCGAGCTGCAAGGTGGAGCTCGACGTAGGTAGCGAGCCCCAGAAGCCATAGGCAGGGAAGAAAATCTGTGCAATAGTTGTACCTGATGTTTTATAGCCAGGAAAGTCTGAGATTGCCTCCCCTAATCTGCTCTGTCCTGGGTCAGCACCTGGGGCCCAGCTCTCCCAGGCATGCTATAGATTCATAGGCAGTGTAAATCCCACAATTTCCCCCCCAAAATTCCATACCCAAATAGAATGGAAACATCTTTTCCTTCTTTTATTTTTTTTTTCTTATTTAGCATGAAATGGAATTCAGAAGGACAAAGCAATTATCCTAGGCTGACTGGGAGCTTATTTACAAAAAAAGAAATTGGATGATTCAGTTCCAGTTTTGAACTTTTAAAACTGTTGCCGTATTTCTAAATATTGGAGGCACTAAATGTTCTTCAAACAAATCCTTTCAGAACTAACACCTTCCCCCCCCATTTCTGAGATGCAAAAACAGGACATTATCAGTCGACTCTTATTTCCTCATTTCTACTATAAGATGTTGCTAAAATTGACCTACTTTTGAAATGTTTAGATTTGGCCCAAACTAGCAATTTTTGGCGTATTTACCCTCATTGCTCACTGAACTGCCTGTTGAAATCACATGGCTATCTAAGCACCTCGAAGTTTGTTGTGGAAATCCTCATTTAAGCCCTGCTGCAGACTTTAACATTTAAAACGAGTTTGGGAATGAGTGAAAGACCCTGCTGTGCCAGAGCCTGGCGTCTGCATTTCTCACCGAGCCCTAGGAATACAGCCTTGGAGAGGATGCTATGAGCAGGTCAGCCTACCCCAGACCGTCGGGTCTCTCTTGCTGCGATGTCCATTCATTTAACTGCTTCTTTTAAAACTTCTTATGAAAAAGATTGTGAAATCCCTCAGCAGCGTATTGCAATGCTTTCATGCTAAGTTTTTCCTAATAACTAACCTAATACTTGTCTGCTGCAAGTGAAGCCCGTTTCTTCTCCTCCTCTGCCCGTGAATAGGAAGAACAATTGATCCCTGTCCTCTTCGTAGCAACCTCTTATATGCTGTCCGGCCGTTATCATCTGCCCTCCTTAGCCTTCTCGGGGCTAGACTAAACAAACGCCGCTCCTCCAGTCTCTCCTCGCAGGTCGTGTTTTCCGAACCTCTTATCGTTCCTTTTCTGCTCCTCTTTGAACTCCCTCCACTTCACCGATACCCTGCCCCAAGCCTGGCAGGCGCCGGGGTCTGCGCTGCCTGGCCGTGCTGGCCCCGGAGCGAAGCCCCCAGCATCCTCCCCCCCCTTTTTCTTTTTTTAATAGCAACACATTGGCTCAGGCTGACGTTGCGATCTAATATAAACCCCATCCGCTGGGTTGCAGTTCATCCTTTTGCTTCTCATTCCTGAAGTCGTGGTCGTGCCGTTGGCCTGCCTGCGTTTCATTAGGTCATTCCTCCGCTTATCGAGATGGTTTTAAACACAAATCCTGTCCCCCCCCCCCCCCAAATGGCTGTGCTCTTGCAGGCGTTGCACATGTACTTTCTACATATAACCCTCCTTGCTACCAAAAATATTAACCAGATGTGGGCTGAGGGCAATCCCTCCTCCCCCAGTGCTCAACAAGCTCTTTTGCTTTTAGCAGCAAACTGGTGATAAGGTCTAGTGTGGTTTCCCACCCTGCAGGATGATGATTTCATCTCAAGACCGTGTTGCCTTCATTTGCTTACGAGAATATCGGGGAGGTTGTATCGACGCCTTTCAGGAGCGAGCCTGCGTCACGTCTGCAGCTTTCCTGTTTTCCACGGGGCCAGATACCCTGTCAGAGAGAAATTGCCTTGACACAGTATTCTGGACAAACTCATCCCTTCATTATTATCTTTTAGTTCCTTACAAATTGATTGCTTAATAATCTATTTGTGTGTTTTTGAGTATCAGTTTAGTCCGACTAATTCCCTCTCCCCTTTTAATCATAGGTGTTATGACTGTCTCTTCCAGTCCTCTGGGAATTCACCATCCGAGTTCCTGTAGATGCAAACCCATGGATCAGAGAGGGCTTTAGTTGGTCCTTACACATGAGAGGGAGCCATGCAGGTGTTTCCCAGCCTGTCCTCCCTTGGGCTTGCCCCACCTGGAGTGGTGACAGGGTCTGACGGGGAGTTTGTGACCCATCAGCCTTGGGGCTCTGGGCTTAAATAGCCACCAGAGTAGCTACTGCGGTGATGGGAGCCTTGGGAGCACTTAGCTTGGCATGGGTCTGGTGGGATGACGCTGCTGCAGCGGGCGAAGGATGGAGGCCACCTCCTACCAGCCTCACTTCCAGCCAACCTCTCTGCAAGGCCATCTCGCCTCGGCTCCTCGCCATGCCCATTGCCTCGGTGTATATTAAGAAAGTGAATCCTGAGAAACCGCTTTCCCTGTTCAGTGGGAATTTGGACCTTCGTGGTTCCTCTTGCAGCTCAAAATACGCCCATTCCCCTCCCCTGCTTGGTCCCCCTCCACCCCCTTCTCATTTCTGTTCAAAGGAAAACCCTGTGCAAGATACTGATTTAAAACCCAGAAGCCAACACTTTTCTTTTCAAACCTCGGCATTTCATCTTTCCTCTAAGAAGGAAGGAAGCCCCTTTTGTTGAGTACACAGCCTGTAATTTCCCTGTCAGATCCTAGCAGCAGGTCAGTGTTGTGACTGACTGAGTGAGGATCGCTCCCTTAAGGGTAATTACACTAAATTTCCTTTTGAAGGACAGCTTTCTCTGGATATGATACAAGGAACCCGCTTTTTTCCATTCACTTAAATTCATGAATTCAGCGGCTGTCACTAAGTGCGTGGCGGCTGCAGCCTTGCGTCCCATCCAACTTCAAGGTGAGTCCTGAAGAGGTGGCAATGACAGAGCCAGGGAGCGCAGGGTGAATTGCCCTCACCGCGGCCAAGCATCTCCTGAGCATGGAGGGACCACGAGGAAAACAGGAGCTTGCCATGGATCAGGGCTTTCCTTGGAGACCTCCAGGCCAAGCTGGAAACCAAGGAGGACGGAAGAGGGCTGAGACCTGATCTTGAACTCCTCTGCCCATGTCTACACACACACTCGCTCTTCTTTCTCCTCTCTACCTGGGTGGCATTGCAAGGCTTCATCCATTACTTTCTGGCATCTCGATTGCTCCTGTGGGCTCACCCACCATGTGTCCAGGAGTCACTCATCAACAACAAACAGTTAAAAGGAAGAAAATAGGCTGGAAATATCAATGCACTTTGGTAACAATAAACCCCGCTTTTAATTTATGCTAATATGTAGGGTTGTGGTGACAGTAAGAACAAAATTACAGAGTGGCTTTCTAGCTGGTAATTATCCCTCCATTTTCGTTGCTCGGGAAGATGGACACACAATTATGCTCTCTTGCTGTATATTAATACGGATTCTTGACATCTTCAGCAGACCTGGAGCTGTCATCGGGCTTTTTGTCTACTTTAATTGAAAATTAATGGTTACTGTGTTACCACGGAAACCGTGGCAATGGACGCCAATAGCGCTCACATATCAAACAGGCACTGGTGGCATTGTCTGTCCGTGTTGACCTTGAAAGTTAAAAGAAAAACTTACAAAAAAAAAAAAAAAAAAAAGGGAGAGAGGGGTAGGGAAGAAGAAGAAAACCTTGCAAACGGAGGTTTGGATGCAGTGAATCGAAGAGGGGGAAGAAGGGGAAAAAGATGGATCTGACGGAAGGAAGAACTTGGTGCCTTTTGTATTTCGGAGGGGAAAAAGGAGCCTCAAAGCGAGAGTGGCAAAGCGGGGAATCACGCTTGAGCGCAGAAGTGCCGTGGGCCACCGTGCGAGTGGCTCCCGGCTGCATCCCGCAGCTCCATGCCCTCGAGCCGCGGAGCAGCACCGGCCGCACGCGGGGGCCAGAGACGAAACAAAAGAGCCAGGAGGAGGGGAGGGAAGGACCGGGGAGAAAGTTAATGGTTTGCGTGGAGATAAGAGATTAAAAAAAAAAAAAAGCGGGAGAGAGAGAAATAGGCTGGAGGGAAGAAAGTCCAGACTTGCTTTGACTGGAAATACGGCCTGAGCGGTGCGCAGTTGCAGAGCCGGCGGATTAGAGGAGGCAGCCGGCGCTCTGGAGAGCGTTTGGGGCCTGCCACGGCCCCGGCAGCACGACGCGGCGGACGGGACCTTGCAAATCCCCTTCCCTGCCGGCTAGATAAGAGCGGGGGGCGGTGTGCCGGGGCTCTGGCATCGCTCACGAGCACCAGGCAGCCGGAGGGCTGAGACCCTCAGCCGCCTTCGTTTGGGGCAGGAGAGGGACGGGACTTTTCCTCCTTCTAGGAAATCCCATTTTAGCTAGATTTTTGTCTTCTGCAGCGCCCGCCCTTCGCTGTCTCCCCAGCTCGCCGAGCCGCAGCCGCGGGCTGTGCGATGCCGGGTTGGCCATTTCGCAGGTAGCTCTTCTCTTTTGCCTCCCCTCCTGGCTCTCCGGGTCGTGAGAAGAGGGGTAGGATTTTGGCTGGGAATTTGGAACTTCTGGGTCCCATTCACACTTGGGTTTGCAAAGCTAAATGCCTTGAGCATTAATCAGGCGGGTATGGGGCTTGAGAGAGCATCACCAATAAAGCGTACAGCATGTGACACCGCGGATGTGTCTCCCTAAGGAAAGTGCATTGGATGGTGTGTGCGAGAGGGAGCAAGTTCTCCCTCGGTACGTGGTGGGAAATGAGCCTGAACCCTTCTCCATCCCTCCCAACCCAGCGCAGGACCCGCTGCTCGTATAGGCTGCATCTGCACGCGCTAATCCCTGGTTTCTTGCTGCAGCGTCCATGGACCTTGCCACAGCCTGGCGTCTGTCCATCCGTCTGCTTGCAGTGGGTCCCAGCTTCCCGCACCCAAGCGAGCTGTGTAACCGATGTGGCTTTTCCTCCTCCTTTCCATCTCTCTTGGAGGCTCCCGTGCTCCTGCTTTCCCCATGCTCCAGCCCCTGCTAAGAGGCAGCTGCTCCTGTTTCCCGTGCATGGTAGAAGGCCACCGTGGAGCAAAGGTGACTGTCCTGGATTTGCAGCTGGGAAGACAGTTGTCACCTCCCAGGTGGGTCCGTGGCACCAGCCTGGGAGGAAGGTGGGAGAGACCCGCCGACGGAAAGCACGGTGGAGAATTCAGGTAGGAGCAGCGTTTGGTCAGGGACGGAGATAGAAATTTCGGAAACCCTGTGAAAAGATAGTTGTCTCCAAGGGGAACCCGCTGCCTACGTCTGCCCTGTGCTGCTTAACGCATCCGCCCGCGTGGGAAGCAGCGGGATGGCATTTCGGCAGCCTGGCCCTCTCCCTGCTTGGGGTCTGCGTCCGTGGCGGGGTTATGCGGGATGCAGCACGGGGGGGACGACACGGGAAAGCAAAGCGTCGGCGCTTCCGCTGCCCCAGGTCTGCCTGCGTCACGTGTCCGGAGGCGGCAGCGAGTGCGCGGCACCGCCTGAGCGCCGGCCGTTGCGGGAAGGCGATCGGGGGCCTTTTAAAGTCGAGTGCCCGGGGAGCTCGTCTTCCTCGAGAACAAACGAGAAGCCAAACCCGGCGGAGGCGCGCCTGGAAGCCGGCATCTTTTTTTCATTTTTCCCTGCATCCCTGATCCCAACCTTAATCCCCGCTCTGAATCCTGTCAGCCCGGCTGTTGGAGGACTGACATTGCTGCAGGCATCTTCTCCGCTGGCTTCCCTCAGATCTGCCTCCCCCTGGGATGTCTAAAGAGGACTCCGAGGTTTCTGCGTTGCCGGATGATTCACTCGGTGCCCTCGAGCAAAGCGCCGGGGCTCCCCGGGGGAGGACGGGGAGGAAGGCGGCACTGCGGCGCTGGAGAAGGGCCGTGCAGGAGGATGCTCCGGCATGGGAGCCGGGCTCGGAGCAGGCATAGCGGCTGCGTGCGCCCGCGATCCCGCCGGGGCGGTGGGAGATGAAGCTGTCGCCCCGGGATGGCTTACCGCTTTGGCTGTCAGGCCATTACTATAACAATGCTCCGGAGCATTTTGTCCGACCGGCGATCAATCCGAGGCTGCGAGCGGTCGGTGACGGGTAGGTCGCCGAGCTGGAGCGCGGTGCTCCGGGCGGATCACGAGCCCACGGCTGGACTGGGGTGCAAAGAAAGTGCCCCAGAGCAAAGGGGTTTCTGCGGCTCCGTGTTCGGGGACAGATACTGCCGACTCTCACCCCTTGCTGTGACTCCGGGGATGGATGCTCCCAGGGCTGGCTTCAACCCATCTCGCTTCAACCCTCTGCGGTGCAGCCAGGGAAGGACGGGGAAGAAGTTGGCGAGCTGAAATCGCCTTGCTTGGCCGCTTCCAGTTGCGGCAGCAGCGCAGGGCCAGGCTTTCTCCAGCGTCCAGGCTTTCTCCAGCGTCCAGGCTTTTCCGCCTCTGCCAGCACCAGCGGGAGCTCAGGGGGGACCAAAGCCAGGGTCCGAACGCCACCTCCCTTTGGAGGGTGGAAAACCCCAATCGTCCCATGACCGCGAGGAACAGGCGCCCTGTTCAGGCAGGTTTCCTCAATAAAAACCAACCAAGCTGAACTGCAAACCCGCCAGCAACCGTTTGCCTCGGCTTCGGAAGGGATGACTGGATCTCACACCCACCCTTGGGCTCCGGGGCCCCTTTCCGCTCCACATTGGCGGGTGCCCTGATGGTCCGCAGTCCGGCACCTCGAAAGGGGTCCTGCCCCAGGGATGCACGAGCCTCGGGCGACCAAAACCACTTGCCAAGGGCCAGCATCGCTCTGCTGCGGCTGCCGCAGTCTGTCCGGCGGTGCCGCTCTGCATCCATCGCTATCCGCGCTGCAGGAAAAGGCTCCCCCAAACAGTCGGGCTCCTCCAGTGTGCGGTGCCACCCCAATTTCGGGACTGCCAAGGGCTTGCAACCGCTCTGGTTACCTCCGTCCCGGCCTCTGCGTGCCCCGAGACGTGCCCAAGCGCAGCGGCATAAAGCTTTTACTGTGTTTTATGCGGGCACTTGGAGTACGGCCTGCGAGAGTCTTTTTTTATTATTATTCTGTATGTGGGGACTTTAATAGTACATTTTTGGATTTTATTAGCATGCGTACATGGATTTTATGGCAGGAAAGGTGGGCATTTTAATGAACTGCTCAAGACATGGGAACAAGAACGGAGAGACACATTTCTGTGGCCCTTTAACAAATAACAAGGAACGCACCGATTTAAACGTCGCAAGAGAGTCCGTATGTATCGCAGAACACGCGTAGTCCCTGTGAAGTTAAAATCCACGGCTAACCTAAAAGTCTAACCGTGGCCCCTATCTAGACGGGAATACTTTTGCTTTTGGGGCTGAGGCAAGTGATGGGGGAGGCTTGGATGCGCTCCGGGCAGCGCGGGGCGTTGGAGGGGCGCCCGTGCCCCCGGCCCGCTTTGGAGCAGTCCAGCCGTGCGGCGCATCTCGGAGAAGCCCGTTTTTGAGCGCCGCTGCCCCGGCCGGCCTGTCCCGGGGCGTTAAGAGGAAAGAACTATCCATCCGCGGCTGTAAAACCATTTTCTCGCCGGGAAAATGTACCTTGCTCTCGCTCTGCAGCTCCGGCTTCGCCTGCCTCCGTCCTGGCCGCGGGAAGCGGTGCCAGGACGGTTGCGTCGGGAGCGAGCCCCTTGCCGAACTCGAGCTCTGTCTTTTGGCCTGAGTTCGCCTCTTTTTCCTTTTAGCGCCCGCAGGCCGACGCGAAGCGGGCTGCGACCTCGGCCGAATCCTGCAGCGACTCGACTCGACGCGGGGGCAGAGGGGGAGGGCGAATTCCTCCAAGAGCCTGAAAATATCTTTCTTTTCTGAAATGTTTGTATAGCATGACTTGGCCGATTTACCTCATAATATCTCACGCTGGCCTAAAGCCGAGGGCATTAGTGAAACTGTGAGCCAGATAAATGATTCTAGCACTTTTTTTCTCCTCTGTATCTGCTGCTACAGTGAAAAAGGGCCTTTTCCATCCAGCTGCCTCCCTGTTAACCCCGGCGGTGCCGGGGGCCGAGCGGCGGGAGCGAGGGAGGCGCCGCGGCAGCGGGGCCGTGTGTTTGCACAGCCCGGAGAGGGAAAAGCCGCAGGGAGCGGCCGTGTGTCCTGGCGCGGTCGCCGTTCGCGGGCAGCTGGTTTGATGTTCCCGTGCCATCGCGTTAGGTGCAGCTCCCGGCCGTGGGGCGGCTTCTCCGGTGGCTGCAGGCTCCCGCTGGGCATCATCCGAGCAGCTTCCCAGGTGGCATCTGCCACGGGTTCAATACGGGGGGAAAAAAGAGGGGATTTGGGGCTCGGGGCAGGGAAGCATCCACTCCTCCTTCACCAGCCCCTCTGCACCCGCGTAGGGGTCCCAAAGCACATTGAAACCACGGCTGCTGTGCAGCGAAAGTTTGGTTTGCAGAGGCAAAGGGGCTTTAATACGAAATAACCCCAATTAACCTGCGACAGATTCCCAGCCCTTATTTTTTGATGCCTGTGGGGAGAGGAGCAGGACCTTGCGGCCTGAGGAGCGGATTTGGGCAGCTCACAGAAGGCTGCGAAAATGGATAGGGTGCCACCTAAATCACGACTCCGATTTTTCAGAAATGTGGGTTCTCTCGCGTTGATGAAGGACTGTTCAAAGGCCTGAAGCTCACGTTAGAAGGGGCTAACAGACGAGGGCTTAAAACTATAGCGATGGTCTACCTGGAACTGCGAAGAACTGGATATAGGAGATGCTAGTCCAGGACAGAGGCACAGGGGAAGCAAAGTGCCGGGTAAATCCCTGTGTAATGCCTGGGGAGGGGGGGGGGAATTATTAGGCGGAAAAAC
The DNA here is from genome assembly GCF_036417845.1 of Apteryx mantelli. Lineage (NCBI taxonomy): Eukaryota > Metazoa > Chordata > Aves > Apterygiformes > Apterygidae > Apteryx > Apteryx mantelli. Next base: position 7,685,125 of record NC_090002.1, read on the forward strand.
CTCCAGAGGAACGGGTTTTGTATGTTTTCAGAAAGCTATCGGCCGTACGAGGAGGTGCGTTTGCTAAATTTAATTGAGGCAATGGAAACGCAGCGGCGGCGGCGGCGGCTCTGGGATGCTGGCGGTAGAGGTGAGGTCTCGCACCCAGCATGGTGCACGCGCTGTGATTGCACGCCAAGGGACGGGACCGGGACCCCGGCTGGGCGGCCGGAGCGGCGAGGCAGGGGGGCTCGTTTCGGGAGGCCTGTGCGCCGGAGATGGGAGACTCGATGCTACGTCAGGACGATGGGGCACGTTCAGCCCCGGTGCAACTCTCCCGAAGGCCCGGACGGTGCATCGCGCATGGATATTCGTAATCGGTGCCGTTCGGCTTCCTACGCTCATCCTATCATTGCAGCATCTGCATTCCTGGTGCCTGACTTGGCCTCTGGGAGCTAGGCGAGGATTAATTGCCCGTTTCCTCGGCAATGGGATGGGGCTCCAGAGCGAGCCCAAATGCCGGGCCGGGATGAGCCAAGCTCCTTGGCGCACCCCACGGACTTGCCTAGGTGCACACCTCCTCGGAGCGGAGTGACCTCATGCCGTAGACATGGATGAGGTCACTCGGATAATTGCTTTCCCAAAGCTACATATCTTGCGGGAAGAGGGTGTTACGGAGCTGGAGGACTTGCTAAGGCAAAAAAATACATTGTGTGCCCCTGGCCGAGAGCACTGCGAGGGGAAAATCAACAGAAGAGCAAGCCAAGACCTCCAAAAAATAGACCTCGGGCGGAGGGCATGGCAGGAGAAAAGACACCAGCGGCTGCGACGCGGCACTCGGGGCATCCAAAGGGATGATTATCGCACAAGGGAGGCGTGAGGCTTCCCGCTCGCGGGAGAGGGAGACGGGCTGTGCAGGGGCCTGCCCTCCCCGGCCCCGGCCCGCAGGCAGCGCGGCGCACGCGGCTCCGCACCGCTCGCCTCGGCAAACGGGGCTCCGAGGTGCTTTGTGAGTGCTTTTCCTCGCGGAAATGCCTGTGAGATCGGTTTTACCCGCTGCGCTGCCGCCGTTCCCCCCCCCCCCCCCCGCTCCTCCTCAGCCCTGCCGACGGCACCGTTTCTGCCCGTTCTGCAAAAATCAGCGCGGGGCGTTCCCGATGCTTGGCACCGCCGTGCTCTCCCAGCACGCTCGGGATGGAGCGCGGTCCGAGAGGCCGGATTTCCGGACGAGGAGCCGGCAGCCGTGCCCAGCTCCGCCACTGCCGGTGCGTTACGGGACGGAGCCGCAGGAGCACGCCGTGCCTCAGTTTCCCCACCTGCAAAATGTCAGGAAAGATCCTCTCCTGCCCTCGCAAAGCGCTTGGCAATCCTGGCTTGAAAAAATGTTGCGGGAATGCTGCTATCCCTCCCCTAACGCTCCCTTCTCCCCACGCGGGAGGGGAAACTCCAATATGTTTTATACTCTGTGATAACGCTGCCGTAGCCTCGGAGCGAGTGGGGCTCTCTGCCTTTCTCGCAGACCTCGCTCAGGATGTTGGTTTTCGACTGTTCAGTTTGCAGCTCAATTTCTTCTTGCTGTAGCCGCATGACAGGTATTTTAAGAGAGGCTGAGAAGACACCTATCAAACCTCTGCAGTTATTGAGACAAGTCAGGCTTTAAGGAGACTGGATGTGAGCGAGCTGCACGGGAAAACAAACAGAAATACTTTTGTCAGTGCACCAGAGGGGGGAAAAAAAAAAGCACAGAAGAAAAAAAAAATAGCCGCTCCATGGAAAAAATCAACCCTTTCCTGAATAAAGCAGAAAAAAATGCTGCCGTATTGAGCTGTGACATATGGTTACACAAATAGAAACCACAGAGGGGAAAATCATGTTTTCTCTTTCATTATTTATCACTCTCTAACTGTCTCCAGCTGGGTGAGTAAACAGCCTCATTGGGCTGTAATGAGAACAGCCTGCTGCCACTGTGCTCCGGGCTGCCGGAGCCCGATGGTGCGCGGCGCGTGCGGGGGTGCGCGTGACCCCCCGAGCCGCTGCCCTGCAGAGCACGCAGGGTCCGTGGGGGCGATTCCCCTGCTGGTCCATCTGTCCGTCCGTCCCGGGGGCCGGGGTGCCTGCGGCGTCCTCCCCGCGGCAAGCGCTAACTAGGCGCAGGCTCGGCGTTAGATTACCCGGGCTGCTCCCTGCTGTGCCTGGGGGGCAGGACGTGCCCAATTCCCCCCCCCCCCCCAAGCCACCGTGCCGCACATTGACTCCTAAGTGTCCCGTGAAATGGCTGCGTAATTTGCACGTTCGAGAAGCGGCGGCACGAACGTGTTGGGAGCGGGGAGATGTCTGGGAGCCCGACGCTTCGCTTCGCTTTTTTTTTTTCTCCCTCCTCCTCACTTGGTTTTTATCCGTTTTTGTTGCCCACCCTCCGGCTCGTGCAGGGTCTGTGGGCTTTCCCTCTCTCCGGGTGCTTCATCCCGCCTGTCCTGTCTTCAACACCTCCAAAAAGTGAAGTTTCGCAGCTCTTGCCTTCCTGCGGCCCAGGGAAGAAGTCGTCCCAGCGAGGAACGGGGAAGGGAAGGGAAGGGACGTCTTTAAGTTGCTGGCGAACTCGAGGCCACGAGTCTCAGGGCTGCAAGATGCCCTCGTGACGTTTTTTTCCTCCATTTCTGGGCTGCGACCGCTGGGCTTTGCTCCACTTGGAGAACCTGCTCTGCCGCTGGGAGCCCGGGGGAACGGCCGGCATCTCCCGAATCCCGCTGCGCTGCGGCAGGATCAGGCTTTAACATTCAGATCCCCCTGATTAGAGCAGGCTTTGGATTAGGCCCTGAATTATGTCAGGGTATAGGATGCTTCATCCTCCTCGTCGCTTCCTTATTCCCCACCTGGGTGTTTTCCCGTGGCGCGGCCGGCAGCGGCTGAGCTCGAGCCGAAACCCGGCGCGCGCACCTAAACCGAAGGGCGAGAGCTGCCCGTGAGCAACGCGGGCCAAAAATCACCGCAGCCCAGTCTGAACCCACCTCCGTCCCTCCTGGTCCCAGTGCCCTGCTCCTGCCGCTGGCTCAGGATGTCCGGAAACACGGAGCGATGTGCAGGACCGGGCGCTGCCGAGCCCTTCCGAGGAGGCAAAGCTGCGCCAAGAGCCAGAAAGTCCTGGAGCCCCGACAGAGGCGGGAAGCGCTCGCCCATGGGAAAATGAACCTGTTTCTTGAGCCCAGAGCATTAAACAGCCCCTCTGCAGCGAGCAGCGTTTTGAGTAGAAGCGAGTCCTTTCAGCAAACAAAACACTATTGGTAAACGTATTTTTAATGAGAACTGACCCAATTTTGAATGCGATTTCTCCTGCCACCTCAGGAATGCTATGTGCCATGTTCTGAGCGAAACTGGTCATTTTGAAGGTCATTGTTGAAGAAGGGTTATGAAAGAACGCGAAGAGCTTTATCTAAGCTTTTCAGCAGGAAACCCCAGTTTTCATGACTTTTCTTGGAAATCACCCCCAAAGTTACAGAGAGGCAACAAATTGCATGGAAAACAGCATCCATGTATTTAGCCATTACACCCAGTAGGATACAGTTAAAAAATCCAGCTTGAACTGATTGCGGAATTTACCACTTCGGAACTTCCTGCAGCCTTGCAGTGGTGTTTTGGAAGAAAAAAAAAGAAAAGAACCTGGCAAGAATTGCTTTTAATTCTGCTCTTGCTTTTTTCCTACTAAATATTTGCCTCCCTGGAGCCTGGCCGCTGCTGCCCTCCCGCAGGACGGGAGCCGGGTGTCGGTGCTTGCGCGGCCCGCGAGCTCGGGGCGGTGGGACGAGCGAGGTGTCCGGATGGAGAGGGCTCCGCACGCTCCCGTCCCGCTGACCTAGGGCTCGAACGCCCGCCTCGCTGAATCAAGGCCGCTTACGGTAAATGCTCGCTGCGCTTTCGCAATCACCCTCTGGTGAGCTCATCCCTGCCCAGGTCCCTGGGAAGCGATCGCACAGGCAGCGCTTTTTGCAGCTCCTTTCTGCGGAAAATCGGGGCAGGCGAGCGCCGGATCTGGAGTCACCGGGAGAGATTTGCAAATAACTGAAGGAAAGGGGAAGGTTGGGGTTAGGCGCTTCGAAAGGCAGGGCTGAGAGGAAGGTTTGCCAAAGCGGAGGTGGTAGCGGAGGGGCGAATCTGGTCGGGGTAGGACCCCCCGCTGCCCGCGCAAGCTCTTCACGCGCTGCACGGGTGCATCTGGTCACAAGGTGAGCGTGACGGGAGCAAAAGAATTGCTGAAAATTTGCTTTGTTGATGGTTTGGGGAACGAGAAGAGGGACAAGGAGGCCTGATCGTGTGGCAGAGGTAGCTCTGATACACTATTTGACTTGATTTTTTAAGGTCCCTGTTTGCTTGTGAAGATACACATACGCAGACACACATATATATGTAAATGCACCGCTCAGTGCCTATTTCCCCCTTATTTGTTAAGAGAAGTTTGGTCCGAATAGGATCTAGTTTATGCAGCTGCTCGAGGCGCTGGTGGCGACTTCCCCGGCTGGTGTTGCGGGGCCAGCGCTTTCCCGACGCCGCGCTGCGCTGGTGGGAGCCACTTCGGGGACCCAGCATCCCAGCCGTGATCCCCGGCCTGCGTCCGCCCTGGTGCCGCCGCAGCGCCGTTCCGTCGGAGCGCTTCGGCGGAGAAGCCCTCGGTGAAGGCAGCGGGTTAGGGGATGAACTCCAGCCCGAAACAAAGCGCTTTTGTGCTCGCTCCGGGAAGCGAGTGCCGATGGCTTCCTGCCGCGTTGCTTTTAGGGGGCCGTTTTCCTCTTCTTCCGGGGCCACATCCCAGCCAAAAGCCAAAAATTGCCACGGAAAGGTGTTCCTCTTGCTCACAAAAGGTGTCGAGGGGAGGATAAGTTTCATGCCCTCGGCATCCTAAAACAACGCTCCCGCCAGCCGCCAAACCTTGGGGCCAGCTCCCGGCCTCGGGAGCCCCCTCCGCCACCGCTGCGATGCCCCAAACCCACCTTTGCCTTGCGGCACGTCGCATCCGAGCGCCGCCGCCGCCGCCGCCGCGAGCCCGGCTCCCTCGCCTCTCCTCTCCTCTCCTGCCTTCGTCCTGCACCGCTGGCGTCCTCCCCTCCATGCAAGTTTTAATGAATTGTCACCAGACAAAAGTAATCACCGATCAGCCCAACTGAATTCTGCAGCAAGACCAAAAAGAGGCTTCGCTCTAACTGATGGAAAATTGCTCGTTTCTTGTCAGGTTATTGTTCATTTCCCGGCCGTTAATGACTGCGCTGCCGCCGATCAGGACCCGGCCGGGGGTCCTGCCGCCGATCTCGCCGTTGCCCACCCTTGCAAAGCACCTCGTCGGCGCCGGGCCCAAACGGAGCGGTTACAAAACCGGAGGTGAACGGGAATATTTTCCCTAATAAACTTTCAGAAAGAAATGCAATGGAAACATCAAGAAAAGAGAGAAAAAGAGACGATTTCCTTCCCTCGTGTCTGCAGCCTGACGCTGGGACGCGCTGGCAGGGCTTGAGGAGCCAAAGGGGGACGGAGGGAGCACCGGGAAGCGCTAAGCTGTTCTCATCGTGGCACAAAAGCAAACAAACAAGGCCGATAGGAAAGAGCCAGTTAAGCATCGAGATTCCTTTCTGTTTTAATCACCCAAGATGAGAGCCAGGTAAAAGAGCCCCGGTGCAAATCTGGGTCAGCCTGGCTGAATTCACGGCGTCCTGCATCAGGACTGGCTTTCGCGGGGTTTCCCACCAGACGCTCGCCCTTTGTCACGGTGTTTTGGCAAGGCGAGGGGGGGAAACGGTGCATAATTTTCTTTTCCTTCAAATATTGGCAGCCCAAAGGAAAACAGACTCGTGCCGTCCCAACCGCTCTTATTTATGGAGCTTGTTACAGCAGCGCCCAGTGACCCCGGTCTGGGCCCGGCTTGCTGGGTGTCATATAAGCACCCGCGTGCGGTGCTGGGTGCCCGTCGTCGGTGCCCAGCGCGCGCCCGCAGCGGCCCCCGGCCTCCCCGCGCCGCTCCACGTGCTTGGTCTACACAGGCTATTACGGTAATTTGATAAGCCAGTTCTCCGTGATATGAATCTTCGCCTTCGTTAAAGGGAGGAAAAAAAAAACACCCAACAACACTGCCTTTTGATGGCTCACAGGGACAGTTCATTAAGCAATCAACTCTTTTAATGAAATATTTCTTTGTTAAAATATTCATTGATCTGCCGCAGTTTTGCATGGAGAAAGGAAGGGACGGTGTCCCAAATGCTTTTCTGTTGAGTCTTCCTAAGCACGTGCTTAAATCAGAGGCTTGTGCCCTGGCATCACCAACCTGGTGATGCGCACATCAGACCTTGGCAGCAGCCTCCAGGGAGCATGGCCAAGCCCCCCGGGGGAAGATCGAGGGCTTTCTGTTTGCCTTTTTTTTTTCTTTTCCCCTCCTGTATCACACTATTACGCCCAGTGATCGCTGAGGTTTTGCACCCCAGACCCTGGTCTGCTTCGGAGGAAAGCAGCCACCAGGGCAGGCACAGTGGCGGGGGGCCAGAGCGGCTGCATGGGTTCTGCTCCGAGGCCGGAGCCTTTCCCTGGAAGGGGAAAGCGGAGAGGGAGCGGGGACCGGCTGGTCCTGTCTGGGTGCAGGAGGATGGGAGCCCTTTGCACCAGCAGGCAGCGGTGCGAAGGCTTTTTGACACCCAGCGATTTGGCCAGATGCTCTGGCCCCGGCGTGAGCGTGAGGAGGAGGAAGCCCAGAGAGCCAGGAAGAGCCAGGATGGAGAGCGCTGGCAGAGGAAGAAAGGGGAATTATATCAAAGAGTGAGAAATGAACAACTGCAGAAAAAGGGCCAAATCTGCCTCTGAAACCTTGCGTGGTGAGTAATCCCCGGCGCTCGGCACCAGGACGACTCAGCCGAGGAGTCACTGCGTGCGGGCGAGCATCTCCCCCGAGGAAACGATGCAGACAAACACTGCGAGCGGCAAGCGCAGACGTTCTGCTCTGGATGAGTAACGTTATTTGCAGAGCAGAGAAATGAAAAATGGGGAGGCGCGGAGGTCAGGGCCTCCCTGCCGTCTCCTTAGCTCCAGCTCGCTGCCACCCAGCTGCCTCCTGCCCCCGGAGCCCCGGCCGGCTGACGGCCTCTGGCTGCACCGGTTGGGGAAACTGAGGCACGGCACAGCCGCAAGCCGGTGGGGCCGCGACGCTGTCTCCCAGGCGGTGCAGGGGATGCGGCAACCCTGGCATTGCTCCCCCTCTCCGAATGCAGCTCCTGGGTGGATTGGCCGGATTCGGGGTCCCCCTGCCACGGGGGGGCCGGAAGGGCCTGTTCGCCTGGGAAAGCACCGTGGGGTTTTGCGGCTCGGCGCCGCTGCCGCCGGGGAGCCCGGCCGGCCGGGACAGGGCGAGCGGTGCCCCAACCCCGCGCAAACGGCAGCCTGTCGCTTTAAAAGGGAGCCAGGAGCCTCTCATCACTTACAGTAACTCGGTGCATCATTTCATTGCCTTACGCAAGCGGCGCGCGGGGTCCAAGCGCGCAGCGGCGGCCGCCGGCCCGCTGGCACGTCCGGGCAGAGCCGGCTTCCTCCGGCTGCACACGCTGCTAAAACGAACCCGCGCTGGTTTCGCTCCCGGTGCTGCCGGGGGCAGCGGGGCGAACGGGTCCGCGGGGGGCTCCGAGGGGAAAAGCCGCTTTGCTGCTCCGCTGCAGGAATTCCCCCTGGGGAGGGGTGGGAACTTGGGGCTCCCGGTGCGAACGCGCGGCCCCCTCCCCGAGCGCCAGGCAGGAAAGAAGCGATGCTCTCGCCTTGCTCCCCCTGCTTTCCCTCTCCCAATTTTCTTCTTTCTCTTCTTTTTCTTCATTTTTTGCTTCAAAACAAGAAAGAAGGAGGGAGAGAATCAGAGACAAGGCAGGAAGTGGAAAAGTTCAGGGGAGTTGTTCATGTCATCAGATGCTCACAGGTTTTCTGATGAGCGCCTTCCTTTAAAAAAGTCAGGTTTTCTTTTAGAAAAGTAACTTTTTCCATAGAGAACAAAAAACCCACAAAGCACAAACGAGCTTTAGCTCCTCTGCTCTCCACCATGCATTTGCCAGAAATGGCCAGTCCGTAGCCTGTGGCAAACTGGCTTTGGATCAGGCTGCTGAGGATTTCCCTGGAAGGACGGAGCTGCTGTCTGGTTCAGGGCGGCTTTACCTTGAGCGGGATTTAGAACAAACCCAAACTGACTTTTTCATGGAAAACTGGAGCTTCCCGTCAACCTCACTGCAAGCGGAAACCGTTTCTGTTCTAGGTACCCCCAGGAACAAAAACCACTGCTGAAACATTTTCACTTTTCAGAAATTTCCAATATTCTGCTTAGAAAAGCAGACACTTTCTGGAGGAAAAATAAATAAATATATTGCCAGGAAAAGCTCAGATAAGAGTTTGGGGATTGACTGTAGAGGCATGAGAAAGTAAAGATGAGTATCACGCTTGAAAGAGCTGGAACATGTAATTTTTCTAGAGGTGAAGAAGGACAGCTACGTTTGGGACCCCATCACGTAACCCGTACTAACTCTTTGCTCCTCCGGCCACGTGTCCCAGTGCTTTCTAGCCATACGTTAAGCTAAATGTTTAGGCTGATAGCTGTAAATCCCACTACCTCTGTTACACCCTGGGTCCTGTCTTTGGAGATGACACGTGCCTAAATCTTGGCCCATGCAAAGATTCTTCTGCAGCATAAATGAAGTTTTTCCCTTCCTTCCTTTCCCTCGCTCTCTTTTGGGAGTTTAGCGCGGGAGCGTCCGAGCATCCACAGTCGCACTGCTGGAAATCTCCCTGCCTTCGCTTGGATCAGCCTTAATGTCCCCACGGCGATGGGTTTTCCTGCTTTCCTAAGAGCAGAGCGGTGGTCCTTGGAGCTGCCGGGGGGACGAACCCCGCTGTGCCCGGTGCTGTACGAAACACCGAACCAAGCACGGGCTCTGCCCAAAAGAGCATCTGCTGCAAGCGTGTGCCGCTCGCCCAGATCCCTGCGCGCTGGTGTTTTCCTCCCGGCTGACACGGATGAGCAGCGAGGGATCTTTGGGCCACGCTCCGTGCACAAACCCGCTTTGGTGGAAGTCTGCCCGTCTCTTTCTGCGCAAATCCTTCCCGCTCGGATGCTATTTGACGTCTTCAAAGGGGCTATTCTTACGCTGAGAAAAGAGGGCGAGCATAGGTTTGACGAGGCTCTTCACTCAAAGCAGAGCTATTTTTCACTCAGAAAGAGTGCCAGTTTGGGATTAGGGAAAAAAAATGCTGGTTTTCACAGGCCAATATTTGGGTGCCTAACTCAGAAAGTCAGAGCACTGGGTCTGTATTAGGCTACACGGCTGAGGAGGCGAGTGGGAATACAGTTTTTATGCATCAGGAAGAAGAATGAGACTCCCCAAACCCACAAAAATGCCTTAAAAGGATCCTCTCTTGGTCAAGCTAGGGGCAGGCAGCAACATGCAGTGCCTCTGCCCCACTAAAAAATAAAAATAAATCGCTAAATAAAGGGGGAATGCTTCCCCGGCAGTGCCTTTGGGGCAGCAGAAGGCCGGCGGCGGGTGCACGGAGCCCCCGGAAAGCGCGACTTGAGGGGCCGCGGGCACCGTTTCCCCCCAGGGCTCCTGCCCCCGGGACCCAATTTTGCAGAACTGGGCATGCACTAAGCACTCATCCGACAGGAGCTCGATCCAAGTCCTCTGGGAAATGCTGGGCCTCCAGCTGTGTTGGGGTAGGAGCTGGGTTTAAACCTCAGCGCAGCCCAGCTGGGTTCCTGGTGCTGCCCCCTGACCCTGCCTGGTGCCGCTTGTCCCAAGAGGCCACCGCGGCCGGGCAGGACCCCAGCACTGATGGCTTTGCCGGGATCTTTGCTGGGGCCGGCAGAGCTCGTACCTGGTGGGAACCGGCTTCTCCGCCACCTAGAAATTCCCTAACACAGGAGAACTTTTCATTCAGGAATAGATTTTTTTTAAGTTTTCCTGCAAAGTTCAATTGTCCAAAAAAAAAAAAAGTCCAGGTGGATTGAAACACTTTTCACTCCAATTTTCACCTTTTAAAACTATCTTATAAAAGTCTAAAACATGGACATTTCTAAAAAGCTGCTTTTGAAATTAAAATGTATACAGTTGTTGCACTTCACTTATGCTGATGAAACAAATTGACTTTGAAATCTAGCAAAAAAACTTTATTTCTGTCCTTCCAAGCGAGAGTTTCAGCGTTCATCCCCAAGCTGCCCAGGTCCTTGCTGCAGGTGAGCACCAAACACTGCTCTGAGCCAGCTCCCGCGGCAAGGCCTGGGGCGCCCCGAGCCCTCCTGCACCCCGGCTCCCCCATCGCAGGGCGGCCTCAGGGCTGGGTTTCCCTGTCCTGCTCGGAGGATGGACTCAGCATCCGGGTGGTGGTTGGGGTCCTGCATCCAGGCGGTGGTTTGGGTGCAGCATTTAGATGATGGCTCTGGGTACCCTCTCCCTGCCCTGAGGAACGAGATACTGGGGTGATACTGGAGCAGGGCCAGCAGGCTGCTGGGGCTGCCAGCTCAGTGCCTCGCTTTTCCCATCTGTAAAATGGGGCTGGCGCTTCTCTGCCCCAGCTCTGCCTAGCGCGTCTCTCTCCATGCATGTTGGTAATGGAGGCTTTCTGCCCCCAGTCCCCTGGGGGCGTCACACGCGCCGAGCACCCCGCTGTGCCTCAGTTTCCCCTCCAAGAAGCAGCGATAAGGCCACGTGGGCACCGCTCTGCCTCGGGGAACAAACAGCAGAAACCAATCAGCGACGGCGTTAATGAGCGAAAACGAAGGGGAATGGAGTGGGGCAGGTTGCACGTGTGTGTGGTGGGGGGGGGGGGGGGAAGAGCACTCCGCTCCCCACCCACAAAAGGAGCGGCGGACAGGCCGCGCTTCCTTCCTTCCTCGCTCCGCAAACCACCCTCCTCCTCCTCCCCTTCCTCCCCAGCCTCCGGGGGGCGGGCGGCGGGGAAAGCGGCTGCACCTGCTTTAGAGGAACTATGGTAGGGCGGCCGGCGCCCGCCCCGCGCCGCCGCCGCCGCGCCCGCGCCGCCGCCGCCGCCGCCGCGAGCCGGACCTGAGCGCGGCGCGCACGGCCGCGGCCCCGGGCTGCCCGCGCCTCCCTCGGCCCGGCGCGGCGCGGTGCGGCCCGCCCAGCCCCGCGGGGGAGCCCCGCCGCCGCCGCCGCCAGCGGCCGCCGCGCCATGCCGCGCCGCCTCTAGGCGCACGCCCGCCGCGGCCGCCCCGTCGAAGTTTTTTTTTTTTTATTATTATTATTATCATCATTATTTTTTTTTCCTTTTTTAAATTTTTTTCTTTTTCGGGAGGCGGCGCGGCCGCATGCCCGCCGCACCGCCCGGAGCCGCGCCGCGCTGCCCCCGGCCCTAGGGGCGACCAGGTGGGTGCCAGCGTCCCGGCGGGTTTCTTTCTCCCCCCCCCCCCTTTCTTTCCTCCTCGCCGCCCGCCCCGCTGGGGATGCGCGCTGCCGCAGCTGCTGCCGGCTGGGTATTTCGGGAATACTGCGGGGGTTGGAGGGGGGGTTGGGGAAGGGTCGTCCCCCGTCCCCCCGCCGGCGCGGCAGGTGTGGGGCGGGCGGGGGGCTCCGGCTGCCCCCGCGGGAGCTCGGGGCTGGCGCCCCCCCCCCCCCCCCAAAATCCACGCTGGGAAGTTTGTTGCGGCGGCCGGACAAAGGGATCCGGGGCGGGGGGGTGAGGAGGCGGCTCCGGGGCTTGGTGCCCCCCCCGCTTCGGGGGTCCGCGGGCTGCGGGGCGCCCCGGTGCGCGGCGCCGGCCGCGGTGCCCCCGGGGATCCCCGGCGGGGCGGGGGGCGGGCGGAGGCGGCGGCCGCGGGGGTCGCCGCCGCCGCCCCCCTCCCCGAGGCGGGTCCCGGCCCCGGGGGGCGGCCCCCTCGGGGGGAGGGGGGGGCGGAAGGGGGGGGACCGGGCACCGGGAAGCTCGCGCTGCCGCCGGGAGAGCCGCGCTGCCGGCGCTGCCCGCGGAGCTGCCGGCGCTGCCCGCGCGTTTGGGGCCGAAACCCCCGGAGAAGGCGGCGGCGCTTCGCAGCCGGGGGGAGCGCGGCCGCCCCTGCCATGACCGGCCACCTCCGGGCTCTCTTTGTTGGTACTTCTCGTTTTTCTCCCGTCTTTCTTTTCCCATTGGCAGTTCTGCTTTAATGCTGGGTTGTGGGGGTTTTTTCCTGTTTGTTTTTTGTTTTTTTCCTCCCCCTCCCCCTTGCACTTTTTGATTCAACCCCCCCAGCGCTGCCGCTCGGTGCCGAGGAGCGGTCCGGCGGGCGCGATTGCCTCATTTGCGATAAATCAGTAAGTAAGCAGAGCTGCCCTAAGTTTTGAAATTGCTCGAAGAAGCAGCCGCCGCCGCCATCCCCGTCAACCTGCAGCGAGACCGGCCGTCGCTAGAGCGCCCTGGTAAATCCTCCGCCGGCCGCGGTATCTCCAGAAAAAAAACACCCCAAAACCTAAACTAAAAGGTGAGGGAGAGAAGGAGAAATGTAGGGCTCCGAGCGAAGCAAAAGTACATGGCCGAGGAATTCCCGCAGGTTCGGGTCGGGGGCTTTGCCGGTGAAACCCTGCCTCGTGCTTTGCCTGCGTTTCGCCCAGTTGCAAAGTTTGAGAGTCTTTGGCATGTCTTTGTTCGGAAGGGCAGCGAGGCTTTTTCTTTTCTCTTTTCTTTCTTTTTTTTTCCCGGGGGGTTGGAAGGGGGGTCTTTAACTCGGGTCTGGTGCCCGCTGCCTGCGGGAGGTCTCGGCAGGCGGGCTGCCTCGCTGGGACCCTGCAGGCAGCGGCTCGTAGCAATAGCAACAACAATAATAACGCGTTTGGAAAGCGTATTTATTATCAAGCTGGCTTCTTCAGGGAGTTCAGAAACTCCTGGGCGGAAAAAAGGAGAAAAAAAAAAAAAAAGGCTTCGCGGAGCTGGCGGCGGGTCGCCGGGAGCCCCAGGGCCGGCTCCGAGCAGCCGCTTTCATCGCCTTCCCGCCCCGCTGCCTGGCTTCGTTTGGAGATGCTCGGCCGGCCCCGGCGCTGGCAAAGTTCAGAAATTTCTATTCTTTCCGTGATCCGACTCCTCGTCTGTGTCATAAACAAACGCGCCTCTGTCTCTCCTCTCCCGCTCCCCCTCTCTCCCGCGAAAAAGAAAGGCGCTTCGGAAAGTGCTGCGTTAGCAGCGGATTGCTCTGGATATTTCTTTTGGTGGTAGGAAATCTGTTTTGAGTTGGCAGGCGCGTTTCGAAGGTGTGTGTATAGGAGAGAACAAGTGGAGTGTAATTGGTTTTTCTTTTTCCATTTGGGAATGATTCCTTCCCCCCCCTTTCCCCTTTTAGAAAAAAATAAATGAAGAGCTGTCTCTGTCTTCCCTCCTGCTCCCCCCCATGTGCTCTTTAATTCAAATAAAAATGTACGGAGGGGGAAGCAGCAATAATTCACAGGCATCTGAAAACTAAACTTTGCTTGGAGTAGCGTTCGTGAAGTGCACGTCTTGAAAACTTGGATTTCGCTAGTGTTAATATAGTCCTAAAGGAATTTCTGTCCGGATTCCTCTCCAGGATCTCTTGTCGGCTTTAGGCAATTATTCCGTCCACATCATTTTTGCTTGGAGACTGCAATATCCAGAGATTGTTTTTTACCACAGTCGAAACCAACTTAGCATCAGATTAAGACCTCACTTTTCCGCGAGTGTTGTAAAGCTGTGGGGCATACAATAAAAATGTTATTAGTTTCTGTATTAAAAGGTTGGGTTGTTTTTAACCCAAACCAGAAGTAGGATTTACTTTTACAAATTTCTTCTTGTGTGTTAAAAATTTACACGAGAAACGTGTTATGCTGGCGAGCAGGCATTTGATGTTAAATCAACACAACATGCGTCTTATCCAGGCGGTGTGACCCTGCTAGCTGGGTGTTTGCGGGGACGTCTTCCCTTTCATGCCGCACCAGATCGGCAATTAAACCCAGCGAAGTCGCAGGCTCGCATGAAATCCAACTCTTAATTTAATTTTTAATCCCCCCACACCGCCCCAAATAAAGTCTGTCTAAAAGCCGACGAGCCCCCGGGGGTGAGTGAACGTAGAAATCATCAGATTTGGAAAATTTACCCCTCTGTTCCCCCCCCTTCCTCCTCCGGGTTTCTGACCGCGAGCCCTGGGAAGGGGGTTTGCGCGGGGAGGTGCGGCGGGCCGCCGCGTCGGGGGGCTTTTGTCAGCCCTGCGGAGCGGTCGGATGGCTCCAATTCCTGCCTTTCTTCTCCCGGCTTTGTGGTGGCAGAGGCTGGGGGAGGCGGGGAAGAGACTTTCCGAGCCCTTGTCCTCCGCGCGCTTTAAAACAGCGGTTGGGATCTGGCGTTTGGCAGTGCTACCTGTTTTTTTTTTAAATTATTATTATTTTTTTTAATTTATTAGTTGCGGGGCTGTTTTTGTTGTTGTGGGTTGCCCCCTCCCTTTGCCGTTGTGCTCGCCGTGGGGCGCCCAAAGTGGGGAAGAGGGAAGCTCCGCTCCAAACCCGACGTGGGCAATTGCCGCCCGCTTTGAACCGGCGCGAGGGTAATAAAAAGCAAAGCGCCGCTGCGCCGCGGGCCCCGAGCGCCGAGTTTGCCCCGTGCCGGTCCCGCTGCGGACGCAAGTCGGTGACGGTGGGAAATTCCCCCCCCTCCCCCAGCGCTGTGCGGCGCGAAGCGGGAGCGGGCTCCTCGGCTCCCTCCGCGGGAAAGTTGCTCGCCGGCGTGGGGAAGGGGCCGGGGACGCGGGATGCGCCGGGATGGGACGTGGGATGCGGGGGGAGGGCTGGGCGTTTTTGCATTTTGGGGGCAGGCTCACCTGGGGGCAGAGCGCCGGGGAAACGCATATAAATAGAACGGATTAAAGTGCTTGGGGGAGGGGGGAAGAGGGGAGGGGGTTAATCCTCAGATCCCTTAAGGGGGGAAAAAAATTAAAAAAAATTAAAAATCCCCAAGTGCAGTGACCAGCACCCGTCCCCTCCCTGTCCTCGGAGAAATATGGGTGCCTGTGCATTCACGTCCCTTTGGAAAGGGAAGAGCGGAGCTTATTTAAAAAGAAGAAAAAAATCGAAATCGAGTGACACTGAAATATCTGCTCCGGGCCCTCGCCCTTTCTCGCCTAACGCCGCGGCAGGAATGCGAGCGCGCTCGGTTGCGAAGTTGCTGCCCGGAGAGCTGCGGCGCTTTGCTTGGCGGCTGCCGGCGAGGGGGATGCTCCGAGCCCGCTCCCGTTTGCATCTGCCGCGGGGCTGCAGCGCAGGGGGGTGGCGAGGCTCCCGCTTGCGGGTTTTCTCCCTCTTATTTATTTATTTTTTTTTCCCCCCCTTCCTTTTCTTGTTTTCCCCGCAGGGAGGCTGGGGGGTGAGCTGTGCACAGAGCCCGGGGACAGGGCTCGTTCTTCCCGAAAAAAGGCGGGATAAGCCTGGCTTTCCCTTTGCCCCCGCTCCATTTAAAAGCAATGTGCCTCCATGTCGCTTTGGCATCTTGCTCCCCCCCCGCCAAGCGGGACGCGGGGGCCTGGTGCTGGGGGATTTGGGGAAATTCTCTTACTTGCAGGAGGGCCAGGCAGGGGCTGCATTTCCCCTGCTTTTCCCTTGCTCCGGGCGCTCCTGGAGAGGAGCGGAGCGCTGGGCTGGGGCTGGCAGGTGTCCGGAGGGTCTCGCGGCGATGCCGCCGGCCGCGTGCCAGCGTTTGGCACTTGCACCCCTGCCTCTCCCGGGTGCCCCCAGCGGGCTCTGCACCCGCTCTCCGAAACCGCGCCAGTGCCGCGTCCTTGTCACCTGCCACTTCTGCAAGTGGAAACGTGAAATTCCCTGTCCCGTCCTCTCGGGTTTCCGTCTCTCCCGGCGCCGCGGTAGCAGGGTGCTGCCTCCACCTGGGCTGCACCGGGGAGGAGGTTTTGCAGGGGTGAAGCACCTGCCTGGGGGGCTGCAGGCATCTGCCCCCCGAAGGGGTGAGTCCCGGGGCACCAGGAGAGGGAGGGAAAGGGGAGGAAAAAGGAAATGCATTCGGAGCTTGGAAATCCATGTATGCCTCAGAAGATTTAAAAATATATATATATGCTAGGTGCACAACTTTGGGAGACCCTGATGCACCCGGGACAAATACGGGAGCAGCCACTTGCTGGCCGAGTCCCCTAAGATAAAACTAGCCGAGGTGACATCGGCGGTGCAGCGTCGGTTGCCGCTCTGCTAGCTCGTCTCCGGCGTGCGGCCGGGTCCGCGGCGCTCGGCCCCGGTGGCGCCTGGCCTCTCCTCGCCAGTGAGTGGGATCTGCTGGGAACCGAGCAGGGAGCCCTCCGGGAAAGGGCTCTCGCGTGTTTTTGGAGGATGACAAAACCTTCCTCCCTCCCTGTTGCACCTTTTAAACTAGGGTATAACTTGCGGGTCAGGCTGGGGTGAGGCAGAGCTCTTGGAAAAACTTCCTAATTTTTTTTATTTTTTATTTATTTTTTTCCTGCCTACGATCAGCGATTGTGTAAAATGCAGTGAAGTCGCCGTCGGAGGGTTTTACGGGTGGCTTTTTAAACCCTTTTCCTTCTCTGATTTAAACCACTTTTGGGAATAAACTAGACAAGTTGATATGATAAAACATCTCGCTAGTAATCCGATTGCCCGTGAAAAGAGGTTTTTAGTGAGTGAAAACTGCATCAGGGGAAGGGAAGAATGAAGAGGCAAAAGCAGTGGAGGAGGAGAGCGGATTCCTTTGCGGCTCTGGAGTGAGATGCTGCAGAAAACGTAACCTGCCCGTCCGCAAGGTTTTATTTTTTTATTTTATTTTCATTTTAGGAGCTCCTCTCCCCTGGTTGAGGAGAGATGCAATGTGGGGCGGGAGGGAAGTCATTAGCGGGTTACGGTGCATCGGGAGCGTGGACATGGGTATCCGGACGCCTGTGCCGGTACCCAGAGCCTGAAACGAATGAACCTGGCGCATGCAAAGCGCTTGGCACAGGGAGTCCCATGCTTTTTTTTTTTCCTTTTTCCTTTTTAAAGGAGGAGAGGGGAAAAAAAAAATAAAGCTTGTGTTTAAAACCTGCTTTGCGGAGTTGTTAGCGCAGTTTCCCAGTTAAAGCGAAGCGGCGTCGGCGCTCGCTGGCCGGCCCCAGGCGACGCTTGCCGCACGGGTTTCGTGCCCTGGCAAGTTGGCAAAAAGCGTCTTTTGCTCCACGCTCCGGCGGAAATCCTGCCTGTGCGCTGCAGTTGTTGGATCCAAATTAGCAGCAAAAACACCCTTATTTTTTTTATTTTTAGCAAAACAGGGAGTGGAGGGTGGCTGCGGAGTGGAAGGAAATTTCTCCTGGTGCTGGTGGCGTCGGGAGCTCCGGTCGTGCCGTGCGGATCCTGGGGGTATTGATCAGGAATGAAAGGGGCAATAATAAAACTTTTTTTTTTTTTTTGGAGGATTACTTTCAAAAAAAAAGCAGCTGTGAAAACATGTGCAAAAAAAATTCTCTTTAAGGTACTAGAGTGAGGAGGGGGGGGGGGAAAAATACCGTGGGGGCCCTGTTTTTGCGGGGCTGGGGGAGCTGCTGTCCTGCCTCTTTGGCGCGGCACTTGCACGTGACCCCGCTCACCCGGGAGTGGAGCGTCCCGGCGGCACCGGGGGTGTGGGGGAGCGATGGGTCCGCGGGGCAGACGGGAGCGGGGAGCTCGCCTCTGGCGGGTAGGTTTTGGGCGCGGGCGGCCCCGGGGATGCCTGGCGGCGCTGCGGGAAGCGCTCCGGCTCCGCGGCGGCGTAGGCTGGGAGAGAAGTTACTCTGGGCTGCGTTGGCTTGCTAACGGCCTGTTGGGCATCCGCAGGGTGATGTGGCGAGGGAATCGCCTGCGGGGCGGCCGGAGGCTCCCGACGTGTGGTTTTGCTCGGGCACCGATGCTCTTATTTGATGGAAGGAGCCGCGATGGACGACGGTGCAGGCGGTGTCGAAACACCTCATTTCGATGCGCCTTTCTGGGGTCGCTTGCAGGACTAGGTTTGTCTAGTGGGACTTAACTGCACCGGGGCTCCTAAATGCGTAAAACCCCAACTCATGCATGCATCAAATCCAGCCTCCGGGGCAGCGTGGCTTTCGTGGGATCCTGGCTCCTTCCTGCACGCCGGGGCTTCGTGCTGCAGAGCCGTGTTGGACGGTTCTCCTCTCCGTCCCCGAGTCTTGGTTCATTCCGCAAACCATAAATTTTAGGTTAGGGGTTTTTGTTGTTGTTTTTCCTGCTTATCATGAATCTGCAAGTCAAGACTGTCTCTTACTTGTTGGTGTGTAGCGGGATCTGGACAGGGACCACTTAGGAGACGCTGTCAGGGGCTTAATGAGAGATGATGTCTTCAGCTCTTCGAAAAGAGCTACAATCAGGCAGGGTGAAAGATGGCTCAAGTTGGGTTGCTTTACCAAAAATTATAGGCCAGGACTTGTGCTCGCAATGTGTTCGGGTCCTGTCCACCTGGGAGCAGGTCCTCTTCGTGGTGGCCCTCTGCTTTGGTTTTCCACCCGCCCGTTGTCTGCGGCCACCTGTCAGTCACGGTCCGTTTGCCCGGTGACTTCCCACCAGCAGTTCTTGGCCCGGGGCTCCTTAGCTCGTATTTTGGCTCTTGAGCTGGGTTAGCGGCCAGGTTGGGTACAAGGCGTCACGTGTTGGGATGGCTGCTCTTCGGTTGGGTCGGCTGCCCAGGGGACGGGGTTTTGCTCCCCCCACCGCGAGCTGGCCATAGGCTTTGAACACGTGGCCTCGGGCTCTGCCAAGGTCCCCCCAGGAGGGGGGCTCATGCCTGCAGACCAGCCTGACCCCAAACCCAGCCATGGGATGGGGCTTCGGGGACACCTCAGCTCCTACGTTGCTGGACAGCATCGCTGTTTTTCAGACCTTCTGGCTCCAGGGGGAAAATTCATCCTGCGTAGCCAGAGCTACCTGTGTGGATGTCTTCCCAGCATCCTGCCTTCCTCAGCTCCGGGGAGTGGGGGGAATGCACAGCTGGGATGGTGGTGAACATCTCGTGTCCTTCCCTTCTGGCTCTGCAGAGCTGCCCTGCTCCTGCCCGTGGGCCGAGGCCCTGGCTGCTCCGGGCTCAGCACGGTCGCTAACGCGTTTGTGCAAAGCGTGGGGCATTGCAGGAGTTAATGGGGGACACGGAGACCCCTGGCAGGTGGGATGACTTTGGGTGAGAAATACCAGGCAGGGTGGTTTCTCGTGGAGCATCGGGGGAGTCTTCGCTGCCCCCAGACCTGCGTTGGGGCAGGGGACACGTGTTGCATTAAGGGGAGAAAAGCCCCATCCTGGGGCATCCCGCTCCCCCCAGGAGGAGGCAGGAGGTCCAGCGAGGCAGGAGGAGATGCTTTATGCCACCGAGGGGTTTTCCTGGTGGGGCAGCTGGGTTTCTTCTCCAGAGTCCAAAGTCTCCTGGCCGATCCCTTCTGGAAGTGGCCAGAGGTGATGGTGGGGAGGAAATTCCCTGAAGCGAGGGCTAATCTGCATCTGGAATACAAATATGGTAACATTGGGCCTATTAAAAAATGGAAGAGGGAGGGAAAATAAAGGGCGGGGGGGGGGGAATGGCCCATAACTTTTGTGGCAGGAAGTGTGGATTTTTAAAATGTGCTGTGCCAAGCGGAGCTGCAAAAAACCACTTATTCTGCTGGGGTGGGTTTGGGTTGGGGGGAAGCCGCAGCCTTTTAAAATGCCGCCTCCGGCTTTGCCTCCCTGCAGCAGGCTTTCCAGAGCGTTGACGCTTTCTCCCTTTGCTCCCCGCCCTGCTGCCCCCGAAATCCCGCAGCGCAAAGTCGCCTTCTCCACCAGAGCAGCAAAACTTTTTATTCTGCGCTTCCGAGATTGGTGAGATGCTTTATTTCACGGGCAAAGGAAGGTCTCCTCCTCCTCCTCGCTTCCCTTGCACCCGGGATGCCCGGAGGTGCCTGGCTTGCCGGGAGCTGGGTTTGGTGAGTTTGGCACCGATGTTCACCATTAATAAATTAAAACCTCAAAATCGCCCCGCTTCCCCTTTGGCAAGCAAGGAATGGTCGTCCCCCGGTGAATCCGGGGCTGCGCAGGGGGATGAGGGCAGAGGCTGCTTTCGGGTGCTCCCGTGCGCCCCGTGGCTTCTGCTTCGGTTCGGCACCGGGAATCGCGCCAGCAGCCCGGAGCGCCGGGCTCCTCTTCCCCAGTGGCAGCGCTGGGACGGTGGGGTTCGTGGCGGGATCTGGGTTTGCCACGGGAGGGATCGAGCCAGGTTGGTCTGCGGTGCGCGCGGGGCTGGCAGGCGCTACGCCGAAACCGGAGGAAAAGGAAGGGAAACGGGTGAAAGAGAGCAAAGGGGGGATTTTTGATACTGTGGGCTGGATCCTGCGCTGGCACAAGCTGGTGCTGTCTGGGAGGTGCTGGCAGAGCCACCGCGGTTTCAGCCACAGGTCGCGTTAGAAATGCCCCAAACGGTTGCTGTATTAAGTGCCACCAGGACCGGCTCCGTCCTCCGACCCCCCCTGCATCGGGAGGGTGCTGGCGCTTCACGGGCGGAGGCTTGGTAGTTTCTTCCCTCTAAGCTGCCTTCGGTCGGCTGCTGGGAAAAGGTCATGATAAAGCGCCCGCAGAACTCCAGCGGATCCTGTGCGACCTCGACGCGGGGTTTCAGGCTGCCTTTTTGCGTATCGACCCGGCGCGACGAAGCCCGCGGGTGCTGCAGGATCGCCTGGGAGGGCTGTAGGGAGCGCGGGGCAAGAGGAGAGGTCCCCAACCTGCACAAGGGCAATTTGGAGAGGTTTTGAGAGTCGGATCCTGCCCGGCAGCGATGGGGGCAGGAGCAGGGATTTCGGCTGGGATGCAGAGCCCCTCAGAGGGCCTTCCCTGTGCATGCGTGTCCGTGCATGCGTGTGTGTCTGTGCATGCGTGTCCGTGCACGTGTGTCTGTGCCCTTCTCGCCCTGCGCAGCAGCAGCAGCAGAGCGCTCTCTTCTACCCATCAAGGGAGAGGCTGGCCAGGGAAAGGCCCAGTCGATGCACTCCTAAGGAAAACGGCTAAAAACACCCCAAAACCTGCCTCCCTCCCTGGGGGAGGTGTGGGTGCCTGAGGGTGCAGAGCGGCGCGGTGGAGAAGCCCCCCGTTAAAGGGTTTCTGGCTGATCTCGGGTTTGGGGGGTGCCGCGAGGTTTATTTGGCTGCCGCCTTTGCAGCGGCCGTGGGCTGGCGGCTTGTGCTTTAACACTGCAGAAATTTAGGTCTAAGTTTTGCCCGTCTCCGTCTGATCACCGTGGCAGACAGCGACTTTCGAAGCCGCGGGGACCGGCCTGTCTCGTTTTAATGGGCCTGATGCCCAGGGCTGGTTTGTGCCTGCCCCGGAGGATGCTCGGGGACCTTTGCGTCTCCAGCCCCGGCGTCGTGGGCAGGAGGGGACCTTCCTTGCTCGGCACGGCTCTGTTCGAGTTATTCACTCTTCCCCTTTGAAATGGGGCTTTTTTATTTATCCTTAATGTGGCAGATTCTGCTTTTAGGGGCTGCTTCAGAGCCGTTTGAAGCCTTTCCCTTGATGCCGGCGGGCTTTAGCCCCGAACAAATGTCCTCTCGGTGGCAAGCGGAGCCGCGGCTCAGAATCTGGGTCAAACTCGGGGGCTGCCGGAGCAGCCCCGTCCGCGGATCAAACGCCGCATTGTTCCCGCGTCTCGCAGGTAGCACAAAGGCACCGAGACCATCCTGGCGCCGCGGGAGCCCGGGCGGAAGCGAAGCGGCTCCATCGCGCCTTCCCCCCGGCTTAGAGAGCCGGCGGGTTTGAAAGCCTCTCGGATGAAAAGGCCAGTCCGTTCGGAAATACAAAGCGGGGAAAGTCGGGCGGCGAGGGGGAGCGTTGGGGGGCTGCGGGCGGCTTTGGGGAAGGTCAGTGCCATCTGGCCAATTAGGCGCTTCCCGAAGTGCCATGTGCAGCAGCCGCCAAAGTCGGGTCCGCCGGGTTTCCAGCCCTGCGGGAGCAGAGCAGCAGCGGAGAGCAGAGGACGCCCGTCCCCGTCCCGTTGGGGGATCGGCCCCTTCTGGTCGCCGGCGAGATCCGCGGCCGCCCTGTGCAGGGGGATTTTTGGGGAAGCGCCCCGAGGGCTGAGAGCGAGAAGGGAGCCGCTGATTTTAGCCAGAAGTTTCAAAATCGTCGTCCTCATCATCACTTAAAAATTCCTTGCAGCCGGCAGCAGCGTTCCTCGGCGCTGCGGCAAGCTGCCTCTCCGCTCCCGCGATCTCCCGCTGCTTTGCTCTCCCTGGTGGGGTGAGTTTTCGGGCGGGCGTCCCCTGGGGACCCCCCTGCCTGGGGCGACGGCAGCGTTTGGAGCTCTTCCAGCTTCCCGAATAGCGGCGCCGGGGCCCGCGTCGGGCAAAGCCCGCTCCCCCTAGGGCTGTCCGCAGCTGGCGCAGTCGGTCGCGCGGCTTTTGGGGTGAAACCCGGCGGTTTGCAGCGAGGACCGGAGAAGCCGCCGGGGCCGGCACGTGCATGCACACGCGGCCGGCTGGAGCCGGGCACCCTCGGGGCGCCCCGAGCCGATGTCCTGCGGCGCGGCAGGCGGCTCGGTTCGAGTCGCGGCAGGCGGGGGTGAGTCAGCGCGGGCAGGCGGGGCGGCGCGGGGATGCGGCTGCGCGCGGGGAGCTGCCTGCGCCTTCGAAACCTCGAGCCCCTTCTGCCCCTGGCACCTCGCGTGCTTGCCGGGCCGTCAGGGCTTGGCAGCCGCGAGCGACGGGCCCGGGCGAAATGCAGACTGTTGCAGCTTGCAAGCTGTGAATCATGAATTAATATTTTAAAGAATGAGAATTTTTTTCTCCTCCACCCCTCATTTAAAAAAAAAAAAAAAAAGAGGTTTTCCAGGTGTGCATCGCAATGCGGATGCCTCTGTAACTCCACGCCGCAGCAGCTCCATCAGGGATGGTCGCAATTCCCTGGGATCAGACGGTGCTGTCTCTCCCCAGCCACCAGGAAGGCCCCAGGTGCCTCCTTGGCCACTGAAACCACTCGCTTCTGTCGTGGAGCATGAGCAGTCACCTATAGATAGTTCCCTATACGTCGTTTAGGGCCTCTGACGCTGGTTGGTGCAGAGGCAGCGCAGGCTGCGATGCGCTGGGATGCAGGTGGTGCGCATCCCCGCTGCCGCGGTGGCCCTGCACGGCCTCGGCCGATGTACTTCGTCTTTCCGTGCGTCTGTCCCCGTTCGTAAAGCGGGATGGCACTGGCCGGAGCCGGGGGGCCGCTGGCGCAGTGCGGGAAGGGGATGTGCTCATGAGCCCGGGCGGCTCTGCGTGGTCCGAAGGCGCCTCGGGTGGCAGCGGGTGGCCGTGGCGGTACCCAGAAGCGGCTCTCTCCATCGGTATTGGCTCTTTCCTGGTGGGGATGCCGAGACCGCGGCGGTGGGATGCCATCTCTGCTGGGAAAAGAGGATTCCCCAGGTCGGGTGCGCTGGGTTACGCGTTGCCCTCGCCGGCAGGCGCTGGGTGCGCTCTGCTCCCCGGATTCAGGCCCTGCCTCGTGGCCAAGGACCGGAGAGGACGCGGAGGCTGAAGGTGGCTCCTCCCGGACGCCTGGACAAGGATCTGGCACCCCCGGAGCTTCAGTGGCTTCTGCCCCAGCCCATCCCGCCTGGGGGCTGCTCCGGGTGCAGAGCCGCTTCCCAGCAGCCGGAGGGAGGATTTTGCATCTCGGCTGAGTCCTCTCCCTCTTCCCAAGCTCCCCGAAGTCTAAAGGCGCCTTTCCTCCCCCGTGCCGCTTCCTTCCCGGGCCTCGGCCGGCAACAGACTCTGCGTGAGCGTCGGGTGGGCGGCTCGGCGGTTTTTCTCCTCCGTGCGGATTTTTTCCTGCGACTTCCCAAAGACGTCGCGGGGGAAACGGCTCCTGCGGCTTCTGCCGCGCCGGTGGTCCGGGCGCGGAGGCCTGGATCTGCCCCGGGCTCGTCCCCGCGATGGCTGCGTGCGCACCACATCCTTGCGGCTGCCCGGCGCTGCGGAACGCCGGGACGGTGCAGCCTCCTCTCGGCGAGACGTGCCGAGACGGCGCCGGGGCTCGCCGAGATGCGTTTGCCGGGCGGGGAACCGGCCTTGGGTCGCGCTTCTCCGATTTGGGTGCCAAAAAAGGGACTTCAGCTCGAGAGTGTGAAAATGCCCAAGGATGGTTCTTCTCCCCCTTTCTCTTTTCCTCCTTCTCTCTCCTCGTGAGCGGTGTAATTTCTGGATGAAAACCAGGCCTCTTTCCGAACAGAAATGGGATTTGCAAGTAGGAAGCATCACTGTAACGGGGAGGGTGTTAAATATAGCATTTTCGGGATGAATTTTGCACGAACACGACTGAGCCTGGGAAAACTTGCAGCGTTTGAGCTCTTCCCTCCCGTTTAATAGGCACGGAGACTTCCCCCCTCCTCTGGGCTCTTTAAAGTCCAGAAGAAATCTCTAGTCTGCCTTTTCGGCCGCGAAGCTGCGTTTGGGGTCCGGCATCGCGGGGGCCGCGTCCCGGCGGCCTCGTGCCGCCGCGCTCCCGGCCGCCTCGCTGGCATCTCCTCGGGCGCTCGGCGCTTTTCCAGCGGATTCGGCGCTCTCGCGGCCCCAGCCGCCGCCTTGTGATGTTAAAGCTTGTTTTTTTTTTCCAAAAAAAAAAAAAGTGTTTTAGCACAGTCCCAAATTCTGGCTTTCTGCAGCTCTTTCTCACCCCTTGGCCCCTTCGTCTCGCTTTTCCATGATTTTGCTCATTGCTCACCTCCTTCCTCCCTTCCACTTCTTCCTCCTCTTCCTCCCTGGATCTGTCCTCTCCCTCTGCAGCCTCCCATGAAGGGAACAAGCTGGGGTGAGGGGAAGCTCCCTGGCTTGCTTTTTTTAGGAGCTTCGTCCTTGCCGGGAGCCTTCCTCCGCCCCGGTGCTGCCACGGCATTTCCAGGCCTGCGGGATGCTCGGTGCCGCTGCCCGGCCCCGGCGGGACCCGCTCCCGCGCCGCCTGCTCCCAGCCTGGACCCGGCCGAGGAGGAACGCTTCCCAGCCACCCTCCTCTTCCTCGGCGCCCCTGGGTGTCCCGTGGGGCACGGGCTCTCCCTCTGGGCTCCGCTTTGGCTGCAAATGCTTCCCATGAAATGCCGGCGATGGGAGGTGCTTCCTAATTATTATAACTATTTTTGAGGGCGGGGGGAGCGTGTTGGTGCTGAAAATCCCCTTTACTTAAAACCATCTTCCCGTGTGGAAGCACGGAGCAGATCTTGACAGCGGCTTGTGCGTGTTGGGAAACGATGCGGGTTTTTCCACCTGTTTTTTTTTTTTCCCCTAGGAGTTTGGATTATTCTTTTGCTCCCTATGAATTTTTCCCCACCCTATTCATTATCATTTTTGTTAATTAGATTGTGATGGGAAACGGTCTCTATTCAAAAGGAAAACCTCTGAGATGTGTTTTTACAAGTGTGCGCGTTTCGGGAGGGGGGGGGAGCGAAGATGCTTGAAAGAAATCATTTTAAAAATAATTTCTTCATAAAGCTGTTTAAAAGAAGACCCCGGTTACCCTTCCCCCAGCGCGGCCACCTCCCCTGGCCCCCCCTAATTAAACGATTTGAATTTTCACGTTAACCGCTTGGTGCTTCCTCGGCGCCTCAGATGATTAGAAAGGGATATTCATTTATGCCTTTTAAACGCCGCCCCGATTAAAATCAGAGAGATTTTTTCCTTCATCAAAATCTAACATCCTTGAAAAATTAATTTGATGCCTCTTGTTATCAATTAATTGAATCTCGTTGGGAGAGAGGCTCGTACGGCGGGTGGTTAGAGCCGGCCCTTCTGTTCTTAGTTGCTTTCCCCCCCTCTTTCCCCTTCTGCTGCTGCTTCCAAACACTATGACATTATAAAACTCTGTCTTTTTTTATTATTTTACTCATCTCATAAAATAAAATAAATGAATAAAACTTGGTCTCTCTTCCCACCCTCCTCCCCCATTCCCTCGAGTCCCTCTTGTATGAAAGACCCTTTTTTCCCTTTCTTTCTGTCATCCCTCTTTCCTATAACTTAAGAGGCAGTGGGAGAGAAAGAAAAGTTAGTGCTTTAGCAATTTCTCGGCATAGTCAGGCAGCCAGGGTCTTCCTTTCTTTAACCAGGGATATTGGATATTTCATTTGAATCTCCCTCTTTTCAATTAAAAGTGCACAGCTCCTTCTCTTAAACTCGCTCTATTCTCCTCCTCTGTCTCTGCAGCCGGAGAAGCGATTTCCCTTTCTTTAATATTTCAGCTCTTCCCACGAGACGGGCTGCCTGCATTTTTTTTAATAGACTTTTTCTCCCTCTATTAAACTTTTCCAATCTCCATCCCTTCTTTTTTTTTCTTCCCACCTCTTTAAACAAGAAAAAAAAAATGAGGAAAAGTTATAAAACTTAAAGAACTGGGTCATTCTTGAGTTACTGGAATAATTTTTAAAAAATTAGGCGCTTGCTCCATTTCAGCTCTCCTTGAAATGAATCTCCCTGGTTACTGTCTGCTCCAGACTTGTCCCTGGTGCCCCCTGTGTTTCTGTATTTCTCCTGAATTTGGGGCTGGAGGCGGGGTGATCCCGGTGGAGCTGCCGGCAGCTCGTCGCACCTCCCCGGAGGGGGGATGACTGTCCCGGGCACATGTTGCCTGCTGCCCGGCCTCCCCTCCCCTCCGCGAGCAACTTCTTGGGGAGTTTGGGGATGGCTCGAGCGAGCGCCGGCGCATCCCTGGTTTTGCGGGCGAGGGGGCGTGGATGCGGTTTCGCTGTCCTGCAGGATAAATCTGTGCACGGCACTTACGGCGGGCCTGGGGAGGGACGTGCATCCCCTGCGCTGCATTTACTGGTTTTTTTTGTGCTGCGTTTCATCTGGGGTCCTGTAGGCGAGAGGTGCTGTTGCTCCTCTCCGGATCCGCCTGGCCTCCTCGCTTTTGGGCCCCTTCGGCTTCCCCTTGGGGCGCTGAGGGTTTGGGCTGCAGGGAGCTGGGGCGGGTGGTGCAGACCTGGCCCCAGCTGTGTGGGGCAGCAGGGCCGCGTCCTGCAGGTCCGTGGAGTTGTTTGCACCCCTGCTTTTTTTTTGTTTTTTTGGGTGTTTTTTTTTTTTGCAATGTCTTGGGCGGAAAGGAGGCAAGCGGCTATTTCGGAGGCTGAAAATTGGGGCCTGCCGAGGATCAGCGTGGGGATGCTGGTGCAGGGACGGTGGGGCGGCCCCAGGGCTTCTTGGCTCGCCCCCAGCATTGCTCATTTGGGGGCTTCTCCATCCCGCCCTCGCTCCGCATCCGTGGGCGAGGGAGGGGAGCAGATGCCGGACCCGAAACGGGCCAGCAGCCGCGAAGCCACCCCATGCCGGGTCCCCAGTCCGCCCCAGCGAGGGCTCCGGGCCGGCGAGGCAGGAGCCCCCCGTGCCCCACGTCACTATTTAATTAGACGTCCCTGATTAACCAAACTTGGCGTTCGGCTTCCTCCTGCCCTCATCTTTCCTGGCTCCGAATCGATGGCTTTGATATGCTAATTAGGGAGTAATTTAATTTCAAAAGGCCGCAATTAACAAGGGTGTTGTGGACATGCTGTAGTTAAGCGGCGTAATCTAATTTGCATTAGTAACAAGCAGGGACTAATTAGAAGCTTAATTAGACACTTAGACGGCTCTTGTGTTTACTTTCTTAATGAGATGGAGTGGGGCTCTTTTTTTTAATCTTTTCAAGAGCGCAGCGGAGGGAAGCGGAGGATGGAGGCACCGTCCCAGCGCCCGGCGTGCGCCTGGCACCGGCCCCGGCAGCTCGCCCGCCACCGCTCCGGGCGTCCCGCGCTGCAAGGGCTTGCTTTTTTTCATGGAGTTGGGCAGGGAATAAGCAAATATTTAGCAGTTGTTTTTTTCCCGAGGGCACCGTTCCTCTGGATCTGGGGCTGGATGGGATGGTGGAGTCTTGTGGGGGTGCTGGCGTGGGCTCCTGGAGGAGAGGTGTCCGTGGGGTTTGCCGTGGTCAGGGCATCCTCGCCATGGCTTCGGAGCAACCTCCAGAGAGCAAAGCCTCTCCGGCGCGTTTTGGAGCAAGGCAGGGCCTGGCCGGTGTCGTCCGGGACCCGAGCGCGAGAACTGGCCATTCCCGGGGGACGTGGTGCCATCAGTGCCGCTCGCGTCTCCAGATGCGCTCCCAGCTTTGCCAGATTGGGATGACCCAGCTTTTCAGGGGGAAATGGCTCTGCCGTTATTCCCTCAAGGGTTCGCCAAGCTCATCCTGAGCGGAGACGTCGCTCCAGGGCAGCACTAACGGTCCGGCGGAGGCTGCCGCGGGAGCCGCAGGTGGGAAAGGTCTGCCCACCGGGGAGGAGGAGAGTGCGAAGGTTGCCTTCTTCCCAAAGAAGTTGCTGGGAGCGAGATGAAAGTGGGAGATGAAAGTGCCCGGAGGTGTGATCCCATTAAAGTGGTGCTCGGACTTAGCCAATCCTTGGTTCCTTAAATCTCTTCTAATTTACTGTAATGCTTCAAATTCGTTTTAGCTCCCCCAGACTTTTATTTTAATCCCCTTTCCACATTTCCATGTGTTTGGGTGTTAATTAAAGGGTAAAAAGCCACTCTCTGAGCAATGCCGGCTGCTGCTTCTGCTCCTCAAGCCAAAGCCTTTTAAGATTAGCCAGCCACTTCCTAAAGACTTTGCAGCGCCGGAGCCGGGCGGGCAGGTTGCTCAACTTTCCGCGGCTCGGAGCAGATCCGGTGCCTGCGATTGAGCTTCCCCAAACCTCGTGCGCGTGCAGGACTCCTTAGGGCCCCGGGTTCTCTGCCTATTCCGCTGGATTTATGGCAGTTGGCGCCTCTCCCCAGCCGTTGCGGGATTTGCTCGGGTAGGTTGCTCCAGGCATCCGGGCGTCCTGCCTGCTGCCCGTTTGTCCCGCTGTTTGTCCTTATCCCTTCTGGGCCCTGTTTTCCGGGTGCTTTCTATTGCACCTGGGGAAACTGAGGCAAGGGGGCAGCCGGTTGCCTGCTTGCGGCAGGATGCAGGTCGGTGCTGCCGGCGCGGGGACCGGGGAGGAGGCGAGCGCGGCACCTAGGCCTGGTTAATCTCCGCAGCGG
The DNA here is from genome assembly GCF_036417845.1 of Apteryx mantelli. Classification (NCBI taxonomy): domain Eukaryota; kingdom Metazoa; phylum Chordata; class Aves; order Apterygiformes; family Apterygidae; genus Apteryx; species Apteryx mantelli. Next base: position 7,714,094 of record NC_090002.1, read on the forward strand.
ATCCTCCGGAGGCGACTGGTTTCGGCTCCCCCCCCCTCCCCGCCGCCGCCGTTCCCGGGCTCATGTGCATCCCACACTTTTCTGCGCCGTTCACATGGCGTCGCGGCTGCCAAAAATACTGCGCCGTGACTTCCCCGGTGCCTGTGTAAATAATACGTTGCCGACATCTGCTGCTGCCCCGTCGCGGCTGCTTCTTCTAAAAAATACCGGGGTCTGCGTGGTTTCCCCGTCGCCGGAGCCTGGCTCCGGTTTTGGGGGCGACGGCCGTAGGCAGCGCCCGGCACGGTCCTGCGAAGGGCAGCCCAAAGTTAGGGAGCCCCCGCGGACCGTCCTAATCAGGATATTTAAAAATAGGAGAGGCGAGGGGAAGGGAGCGAAAATAGGCGTTCAGAGCTCGCTGCCGCGCCTCGGAGACCTCGCAGCCGCAGATGCGCCTGTTCTGCGCGTCCCGGGGGCCGAGACGGGCTACTTAGCCAGAGGATGGGGATGCTGAATCGGGCAGGGGGGAAGGGGCATCACGCGGCGGGTCTGGGCACCCCGAAATCCGTCGGGAGCTGGGAGGGCAGATGGGGGGAGAAACCGCACCGCCCGTGCCCTATTCTCTAATTTTTTGCCCCAAATGATCCGTGAGCACTGGGTACTGTACGGCAGCTCCCACGTCCTTAATGCAAAACCTTTGCATTGCGTTAGCCGCCGTACCTCCCGGCTCGGAAACGCCCGGCAGCGACGCGGGAAAACGGGATTGCGGCGCTCATGTGCGGCTGCGTGTTTGCGCTTCCGACGCCGGGCGCGTGTGCGCGCTGCGGGACGCCCGTCCGTGCAGCGCGGCCGGCTGAGCTGCGTGCGCTCTCCCGGGGAAAGCTCTGCGCATCCATCAGTCTGTTAATTGCGCTAATTAGAGAGTGTGGAGGTGTTAATTGGAAAGCGCTGGTATCGTGCCTGTTCGGAGGGTGGCGGGGGGGGGAATGTCAATAAAAATGAATTGATGACTTGGCATGGCGCGTGCACTTTGCAGGTTAGCGGCGAGTCGGAGGATGTCGAGGAAATGTTACTGCTCAGATTAAGCAATTGTTAATTAAAAGGCAACGGTAATTAATATACTCTCATTGCCATATGGTACTGCTAAAGGCAGGGGGATTCTCTTTACGGCGTTTGTAATTCTCCGTTTCTGTTTCTCCGTCTTTGTCCTGTGAAAGGTGCACGTTTAAGCAAAAGAGAAAAATGAAAGAGCACTTATTCAGTGCAAATGATTTGGATTGTGGCCTCGGAGAAACGGTAATTAGCAATCCATTTGCACAGCTTCGCCTGCTCGTTGCCATTAGAGGGTCCCCTCCCCTTTTGAGCAGAACCGCGGTTTTGCACTTTTCCTGGGCGTTGCAGCTCCCGCGCTGCCTCTCCGGGCAGGCTCTGCGCCTTCGCGCCCTGGCGGTCCTGGTTAGGCCCTCCGGATACCAGCATATGGTGAATCCCTAAAATACTGGACGCGTTTGAACTAAAATAGATGAAAAGCTGGCGCTCCGATCCTGCCCGGGCCTCCCGCCTGCGCGGGAAGGCGCACGTGTGCTTAAGCACTTGCAGAGCCGGGACGCGCTTGTGCCGCTCGCTACAACCCTCCTTACAACCTTCCTGCCCGCGTGCGGCTTCAGCCCGGATCCGAAGGGTGCTCGTTCCTAGTTTCAGTCGACGCCGTAACATTTCAGACACTGGCTTCATTTTTTGGGTTTCTTTTTTAAGGTTTTGTAAAACTTTTATGTGCATGGAAATATTTTCATTATTATTATTACATTCTTTTACTACTTCCCTTGCAGTGTCGGGAACCCAAACACGCCGGCATCCCAGTAGGGTTTGAGAACGGGAAGTCAAATTTACTAGACTTGGAGAGGGAACCGAACTGGCCCGTTGTCACCGGCTGGAGGAATTGCCCAACTGGAGCCGCGCGCTGGGTCAGCTGCTCCGGCATCCTGTCTCTGCTCGGGGCCAGGATCCGATGCTTTTTGGGGGAAGGCAAAGCAAGCCCCCGCTTACAGCTCATCTACGAGAAGAGATTTCCTCCTAATTCCCAATAGTTAGGCTTCAATTTATGCCCCGAAGCCAGGAAAGTTTATATCCTTTCCAAAACGATATATTTTTTTTTGGCCTTTTTTTTTAATACTTCCTGTTGTAACTCTGGATATTCTTGTTCTCCATATACAAGTCAAATCCCTTTTTGAGTCCTGCTGAGTTTTTGGCCGCGGTGATACCTTGTGACTCCTGGACGCAGACAGACCCCGCGGGGCCGCTCGCGTGGTCGAAACTCGGGGCTGCCTGCAGAGTTTTCCGAAGGAAAACGAGAAAAGTAACGAAAACCTCTTAATTTTCCTAAAAGCCTCTTGTTTGACGTTGCGGAGAGGGAGCAAACCCTATTTTCGAGGGCGGAAGGTGTTTTCTTGACCGATGCCGCTTTCAAGGGCTCCTGTATCGTCGGGCTGGCCTGAACCCCTCTGCGCGAAAGGGGCTGAAAGCCAGGTGGGGAGGAGGATTTGGGGCAGCACGGGGAGGTTTTGCACGGGCAGAGCACGTGCCGGGGCCGGTCGGACAGTGCGGCTCTGCGCTGAATCGGGGCCACCTGCCTCCCGTTTCTCTTTCTTTCGGCTTTTTTTTTTTTTTTTTTTTTTTTGTTTCGAATGCGGCATCCGTAGGCAAACATGCACTTCCTTTTCTGGTAATCTCCGATCCCTTCTCGGAAAGCTGCTCCGCTCCTTGCGCAGCCCGTGCCGATCTCGCCCCGCTGCCCCGGCATCCCTGTTCATGACTTCTGCATTTTTAAGTAAAAATAAAATGCAGTAATCCCTTTAACCTTGAATTCTCCTGTAGCCACCAGTGTGTCCCCGTGTGCGTGCGCGCGCCCGCACGTGTGTTTGATAGTGTGAGGACTGCAGGAGGGAGCCAACAACTCCGCATGGGAATTAATGTCAGTCATATACCCTGCGGAAATGACTTTTGAAATGCATATAATCTCAAACATGCAAATGAGAAGCTTGCTTCACCCTGTTTAATATGAATGATCAGCTTCTGAATAGCTATTATTACACGCCACATTTCAGCAATTATGTTGTTCGCGGTTTGTCTTTCTATCTTTTTTGGGGGGGGGGGGAGGAAGGGGAGAAAAGAAGAGAAGAAAGGGGAAGAAGCAGTGTTTCTTCTCGCCGTCCCTCTGTCTTTATTCCTCTCCGGTTTCAAACTTGCTGGCCAGCTCTGATCCGCGGTGGCTGAGTGCTCTTCCCTCTTCAGCCCTTCAGGGGCTTCCCCGCTCCCTTCGCATCCAGGTGCTCCTGCAGGTAAAACCACGGTGCTTCTCGTCCCCAAATCCTCCGGCGTCTCCGCATTCGGGGAGAGCGGCACAGAGGGGAGGAAGAGCCTTGCCTCGCGTCTCCCGGAGGGAATTAAATCCAACGTAAGCTCTGTTCCCGGTTATCCCTCTGGCCAGGAGCATGCACGGATATGAAGTCAGGGTGCGCGTGAAGCGTGATGCCGATTTCCGTGTGCGCGGGGACGCGTGGCTGTTGGCTGGGGCAGCGCCGTGGGGACGCCCCGCGCACGCGTGTCCCGCGGTTGGAGACGGGAACTCTCCAATCTGCAGCTAACAAGTTGCCCGCTGATAAACCCAACTGGTGGAGGATTCTCCATCTCGTCTCCTTGAAACCGATCCCTCCAGCTCTTCAGCAGTCCCTGCCCTATCCCCTCTGTGTTAGTTTAAAAGGCATTTAAAAACATATGGGTCGTGGAGGCTAGCGGTTAGGGCCCTGCTCGGCTCTCGTGCAGAGTTTGGTGGTGTTGGAGTACGACCGGGTTTCCCAGCCCGTGGCCTGTTCGTGCACCTAAAGGCGCTGCCTTTGCCTCTAGGCACCGGGAGCTGCGTTTGCCAAATCCATCTCTGGCCAGCGAAGTCCGGAAGCCCTCGGCCTTCCCCACCGCCCGTCGTGCCTCTTGGGAGGTTTGCAGGGTGCTTGGGTGCTGGCGTAGGTCTGAGCCCGGCAGGAGCTGAGATCCGCGGCGCTCCCTGCCCTAATCCCTGCGTGACCCGGCTGTAACGGCGATGGCCAGGGAGAGGTTACGGGGAGAAAACCCCTCAGCAAAGCGTTGTGCCGTTGCCCTGAGAGGGACCAGAAGGATGAAATAAAGCCGGCAAGTGGTGCAAAACTTTGCAATGGACTCGTGCAAGGCTAAAGCGGGGGAGAAAATGCAATGCACGTTGCAGCACCTGCTGCCTGCGCGCGTGGGGTCAGCGATGCTCCCGGGCTGGTCTCTCCAGGGGCAGGCGACCATCTGAGCAGGAGGACAGGGAGCGAGGAGACGCCTGGGGAAAAGACAGGGTTTTCCGACTGATGTTTTCCAAAGAGCCACCGCGCTCTGATGTCGTTAGCTCTGCTCCCGTTGTCGCGTCGGTGGCTCTGCGAGCGGGGGCTGCCGCTCGTTTGCCGTTCCGCGTCCCAGCTATGCGGCACCGTCCTGCTGCTTAGGAGTGACGGCGACCTTTCAGGCAGGGTGGTTTTTCCTGCTGGAAAAGGCTGATTTGCCAGAAGTTGAAACGCTTTGTGGAAACGTGTCAACTTTGAAGTTCTCAAGGTGAAATGTAGCGCGGGCTCCACGTGGTTCGCTCTCCGTCGACTGAAAACTCTGCCGCTTTGCTGCCTCGAGCTGCTCAAAGGGGAGGATTGTGGAATTCCTAGTTCTGTGCAAAAAAACACAATTTCTGGGGTTTTCCTCTCTTTCATCAGTCCAGGAGAGAGATGAAAAACATGGCAATTTCCCGCGTTTACCTTGCCCCGGTGCCGATGTTTGCTGCGAGCTGCGGGAGCGTCCGGAGCGCTGGTCCCGCTGCCTGCACCCAGCTCGCTGCAGCCTCCCGCGGCGGGTCGCAGGGCGCGTGTTGGGGAGCAAACCGACCGCAGCTAAAACCGGCTGCTTTGGAAGCAAAAGCAGCCTCGTGCAGCAGGAGGTTTGAGATCCCATCCCAGCATGTCCCCGTGCGGGAGCTCCTCCCGGGGTTACCCCGGAGCAGGAGCCGGAGTGGGATGCAGGCAGGGCGAGCGGAGGGGCTGCCGCTCTCTTCTCAGCCTTGGCTCTCTCCTTCCCCTCGCTCCCGCAGGTCCCGCTAGCAAGTCATGATGGTTGAATCCGCCTCGGAGACGATACGGTCCACTCCCTCCAGCCAAAACGGGGTCGGCAGCCTCGCGAACCAGCCCGATGGGGGCGGCGGCGGAGGCGGCGGCGGAAGAGAAGGAGCAGCGAGCGGGGAGCCCAACGGCGAGATGAGCCCCGTGGAGCTCCTGCACTTCCAGCAGCAGCAGGTAGGAGAGGCGCCCGCTTCCTCCTTTCACCATCCTCCTCCTCCCGCTCGGCCCGGTGCTTTCCAAAAATCTGCACGAGGCAGCGAGGGATTGGGTCCTCCGAGTGTTTGGGTTTGCAGCCAAAAGGACTTGAAAGACCCGTGGGCTGTAAAATAAGGAGCGATCTTTTCTGCTAAATCGGTGTTCGGCCCTCTGGACGGGTAACTGGAGTCGGTCTCCCTTGCAGCGCCTTAACGCAAGGAAGCAACCTCGCGCGCGTGGGCAGGCTGTGTCCTTGCCCGCGCGTCCCTCCGTGCGCGTGCGCCGCGGGGGCTTTGCAGGCGGGGGCCGCGCGCCGTGCACACGCGTGGCCACGCAGCAAGCACCCGCCCCGGCCGCGCTCGCGTGCGCCTGCCTGCAGGTTACCTTTCAAAACAAACTTTGGAGAAAACATAAATTTTCCTCCTCGGATACTAAATAAGGCAATGATCCCTGCCTCGTACGGAGATCGCCTCCCCGAGCCATAAATTCCAGCGTGAAAGCTGTAAAAAATTGCTGTGTCTGATACTTTAGTAGTGAGTGCTGTAAATCCATTACCTGAATAACAGCCGTTTCTCACGCAGTTAAGCCCCTGTTCCCCTGATCTGCAGGGTAATCATGCGTGTAATGCTCCTGCAAGTCACCCCTGCCGGAGGAGCCGCCGCTCGCCCTCCCCGCGCGGCTGCCGCCTCGGGGCGACGGCCCCGCGTAGCGAGGAGACGGAGAGGACGGGAACGGCTCTGCCGGGGATGCCCCGGTGCTTTTTCGGCGTGTGCTGCTGGGGGCCGGGTGGAAGCCGGCTCTTGCCGTCGGTGTCGCCTCCGCGGGTGCCCGCTCGCCTTCGCCCCGGGCGCTGGGCTTAGCTCTTTGTCGCCTTGGCGCGGTCCTGTGCACCGGCCGGAGGAAGGAAGGGCCGGGAGCCAGCCCCGGAGGTGCCTCCCCAAAAACGAGGATGCCGCGGCGGGGAGCCCCGTTGCCCAAGGCCACGGAGCAGGTCGGTGGCTCCCTCCCGGGCCCTGGGTGTCGCACCGTCCTCTCGCTGCAGCTGAGAGACGGGACCCGGGAGCCCTGACTTCCCAACCCAGAGCTGGGGGCAGAGCTTGTGGCCCTCCTGGCCCAAAATCGCTCTGCAAGGTGCTGAGAAGTTGGTGCTTTGCACCACCAAGATGGTTTCGAGCGCTCCTGCGGCTCGAGACGGAGCGGGGAGCTCCGCTCGGAGACTCCCTCCGCGGCTTGAAGAGGCTCCACCGGTCCAGCTTGCCTCCCAGCCCCGTGGGCAGGCCATCTGCCCGGGTTGTCCGCATGATCCGTGTCCCCGGGAACTACACCAGGAACCGGCCAAGAGCCTTCCCGCGCCTCTGGCCTCCCTGGGGCCAGGGCGAGAGGAGCCCGGTAGGGCAGGGCCAGCCACCTCCTCCTCCTCCTCCCCGGATGCAGGAACGGGGTTCAATTCCACCCTTTCATATTTCTTCTTTTCAACTCCTGATGTAATTACTCTGGGAAAGTCGCTGGCGCACGGAATTATTAAGGCAGAGGGTTTGGTAAACTTCCAAAAGCAAATGACATCTGCAATGACAGTACCTTGGGGAGAAAAGGGAAAAAAAAAAGGCATCTCAAGGACTATCAATCTTCATGCTTCAGGGAGCAGGCTGAGCACCAGCTGGGGTCAAGAATAAATGTCCCCATATAGAGAGTTTTGCGCAATTAGGTGCTTTATGAAGGCTTTACACCATCCTGAGAAGCATCCAGCCTTCACCCCTTGTCGAAGGCAGGTTCCTGCACCGTCGGGCTGTTCCTGTCTGACAGTTCCTCTGTCCCGACTCTTGCTGCAGCTCCTGAGATGTCGGCTGTTGCTCCCTTTATTTCTATTTAACTGCATGAAATCCCAAGAAAAGTTAGGAAGTCCAGGGGTGTAAACCCACCACTCGATCTCCCCACTGAAGTTCAACTTGAAGAGCCACCAGTGGCTTTCAGAGATGAGTTTGACCTTTAGTGGCCAAGGTCTGTGGATACCTGCGTCCAACAGGCATTGGTGGGAGCTAGAAATCCTAATTCCCTTGGTGGGCTTGGACCAAAACCCCTCAGAAAGTTTCCTTCGGCTTCTGCGCTCCTGCCGCTGGGCCAGGTTTCCACCTCCAAGGCGGAAGGTGGGTCATGGGGAAGGTGTCTCGGGATAAGGCCGGGCGCAAGAGTCGGGCTCGTGCCGGTGCTGGTCTCCCGCGCACCAGATAAAAACGGCCCGGAACCATGATCCGGGCAAGAGTGACGAGGTGACGGAGGGAGCGAGAGGCAAACGCGGGAAGGCAGAAGTCGGGCACCGGGCGGGAGTTGAGGCTGAAGCGAGCAGCGCGGCGGAGCGGGCGCGCCGAGCCGTGGTCCACGCCGGGGCGCCGCGGGGCTGCGGGGATTTCTGGGGTGAAGATGCATCTCCGAGGACGCGGGGAGCTCGCTGGTGAGAGAGGGAGCCTTGCTAGCACCCTGCCTGGCCGCGAGCGTCCGGGGCACGAGCTTGAGGAGGAAACGGTGTTTCCTTGCGCGCCTGGACACCCGACGCCGTTCCTCCCGACTTGCTGGGAGTCCCTGGAGCAAGAGGACACGCGTTTCCCCGTGCTCGCAGTGGCTCCTCTCCAACGCACGCTTCGTCTCGTGGTCCTCAAGCCCACCTGATCTTCCCCCCCGCCCCGTCTGTTGCGTTTTCGGAGTGCCCTGTGGCCGGGAGAACAGGAGAGAAGCCGCCTTCTCTCCTGAGTTTCTCATTCCTCTCCAGGGTAAACACCAGCCAGCCTGGAGGCGACGGGGACCCGGCGGCCGCGGGGCAGGGTGCCGCATCCCGCTTGCGGTGACCTCCGCAGTGGGGCCGCCGCTGCAGCGCTGCCGCCCCTCGTCTCCCCGGCTCGCTGGCTTGTTCCCCCCGGGATGGGTGCTCCCGGGGAGCGTCGCTCCGGGCCGCGGGTCACGCTTCCGCAGGGAATCTAATCTCGGCGGCGGCGCGTCCCTGCAGAGTCGCGCTGCGAAGGGGCTGGAGGGGAGGAAGAGGAGCGCTTCCCCCCCCTCCCGGCCCCCCTTCCCCGGCGCTGGGGTTAAATCCCTGCATTTCAATGGAGGGGCCCGGCGGCAAAGCCTCGGCGGGCTTGAATAGCGCGCGCTCCGCTTTGTGCCGGGGTTGCCGCAGGGGAGAGGTCAGCCGGGGGCATGGGAGGGTTGCCTAGCGGCTGGGATCTCCCACCGCGGTTGCTGTGGGAACGCCGGGAGACCTCCGGCGCGCTGACATCCTGGAAGGAGGCTCAAAAGGGCCCTGCCGCCTTTGCGCATTAATGAGCTTTTAACGCGGGGGGCTAGCCCCTGCCGTCCCCGCCGCCGCGGGACCCCGGGTAATCCTCGCCGGAGCGCGGCCGGCAGGAAACCGGGGTGACGGGGGGGGGGGACGCGGGACCTTGCCGCGGGGTCCCCAAGCCTCGCTCCTGCCCCGCTGCGGCTTTGCAGCTCCCCGTTGCACCGTTGGGGCAGCGCTGCCGTCGGCGCCTGCTTCCCGGTGAGTTGGGTCTCTCCGGGGTCTCCTTTGCACCTGCACGCTTTGGAAAGGGCGCAAGCCCCGCGTTGCTCCTCTCCCTCTAAAAATCCACGGTCTTGCCCCGGAGCCGGCGTTTTAAAGCCTCCCGGGAGCCCGGAGCCGGGGCTTTGCGTGCGGGACGGAGCGCGACGGTCGTCGCGGTGGGACTCTCGCTGTGCACCACTGCTCGCCGGCACCCTCCCGGCGGACGGCGCGAGCGGAGAGCGAGGACGGAGGTCCCCGGTGCTGAGATTCGGGGAGGGAGGTTCAGGGAGGCAGCGCGTGGGCGGAGGGACTCGGAGCGGGACATCCTGGGGGAAGCGTGAGCAAAGCCTGCGTTCGGCTCAGTGTGACGTGTTTTCCCCTGAATTTAGTTTTTTTCTTTTTCTTTTTCTTTTTTTTTCCCCCTCCTCTAAGTCCCACCCCAAAATCCGAACCCATCCCAGCGGTAACCCCTGCTGGCAGCAGTCTGAGCGCCGGCAGCGCAGCGCCTGCAGGAGCCGGAGGCCTGGGAATCGCAGCGGGCCTGATTCCCAGGGGAATAGCCCCAAATCCCCAGCCTTGCCAGGGCTCCTGCGTCATGCTGTTGATGCAGACCTTGCCCCTCGAGGCGCACGGTGCTGCTTCTCGCCCCAAACCCTGCCTCCCCCCCGGCTCCGAGCCTAGAGGCTCGTACGGTAGCTCTTTCCAAATTGCAATCCTATAGAAAAGGAGCCATCTGGAAAACCCATCCAGCCAGCCAGCCGCTCTAACGTTGCTCTGCGTTTTTTTATTATCCAAAAAAGCCCTTGCAATTTATTGCAGACACATGTAAAATAAATGTTAAGTTATTAAACAAAAATAAGGCTTTTAAGAGAGGAGCAAATCGGACTTTTTCTCTATTTGAAGAAGGGTGTGGATGGGGGAGGAAGGGCACTTCCCTATGGTAGGAAAGATACCGTTCCATAAAACATGTGATCACATTTCAAATATATTGTGTAATATGCTATTATTAGGGTATTTAAGATAAAAATGAGACCAGAGCACTTAAGTGAAACTCATCTCTCTATTAGGTTCCTTGATTTATATTTCATATTTTACTGAGCGTGAATGCAGGAGGGTTTCTTTTTTTCCCCCCCCCCCCTTTTTTCTTTTTTCCCGGCTAGGAGGGAGGATGGGATTGTCGGGAGCTTGTTCCTTGTCTTCTTCATTAGTGGAAATGGGTTTAACCCCTTGCCTGTGAGCACTGAAGAGTCAGGAGTGGAGGAATAAAGTCCAGAAGCATTCGAGTGTGTGCAGCGAAAGGGAGACCGGCTGGGGCCGAGCGGGAAAGAGGCACAGAGTTAGTTGTAAAAGGACTTTTTTTTCCTTCTTTTTCTTCTTTTTTCTCCTATGAAGAATTGTGTCATTTTGTTAATTTTGATCTCGTGGAGCCATTTGGTTCTGGTTAAGCCGGGCTGGGGCTGGGCTGGGTGGAAGTGCTTTTCAATATGGCATCATTTACGGTTAATATCCATCTAAAAATATCTGCGAGCGTGTGTGTTGTTTTAATAGCTCTAATTCTGGAATGCGACGATGTCATTTTTATGAGGCTAGCGTAAAAAACTTTCTTTTGGTTGACTTTTTCTCCCTTCCCAGCCCCACCACCAGAAACCGCTTTTTTGGGCAAAAGGAGTAGAGGGAAAGCAGAAGATAGAGAATCTCTTTACAGAGCCGCTTTCTGCCTCCTTCCCTGCAAAACTCTTGGTTTCCTATAATTTTTTTTAATTTTTTTTGTTTTGTTTTAACTCATTGGAGGCTAAAACCCACTCAGAGCTTTGATCCCATCCAGGTGGAAATTCCCTGGGCTATTTTTGGGCAGTGGTTCCCATCCGGGGCTGCCCGGGAAGCCGCTCTCCCTGGCACGGCGGAGAGCAGTGGGGACGCTTTTGGCTTCTGCTGCTGGAGCGTCCGGGCATCGCTGGTAATCATTAAGTATGCCGTTTTAAAAATAAAATACCTTGTAGAATAAGGTACTTTAAAAATACCCTGGCCACATTTTTTCCATTGTGGCGCTTGATTTTCTGGGAGGCTTGTGACACTTTTAGGAAGACCCATGGATGTCTCTGTCCTTGCCCAGTAACTTCTGAACTTTTTGACCTACTTCTTCCAAATTTGACCAGGTGATTCAAGGCCTTGGAGAGGTTCAGTTCTGGCAAGTTTTAGGGGAGTGGCCAAGTGGCCAAAAAGAAGTGGCCAAGCAAAGGTGAGAGATTAACTTAGGGGCTGAAGTGCGAGTCGGTCTCCGTCTGCATCGCTGTTGTACGTGGTGCACGTGAGCTGCCGTCTCCTCTGCCCGGGCTCCTCCGTCGCTTGGGCCTGATGTGCCCCGTTTTTCCCCCTGGGAGAAAATGAATTTTGCGATATTTGCCAGGGGCAGGCAGCCAAAAGCTGCTTACCCGCCGTTCGGGGAGTCTCCATCTCTGCAGAGCAAGCGTAGTCCGGGCACGCGTCCCCTCCTCTGGACTTGCTGCAGCGTCTCAGCTGCGTGCGAAGGGCCATCGCCTCCGGGGGCGCGGGGAGAGGTGGTCTTCTGGGGCACGCTCCTTCGCCCGGGGAGGCGAGGAGGTCTCCCCCGCTGAGGTGCACCAAATTCATTGCATCCAAGAGGAGAGCTTCGCTGCCAGGTTAATGCGTTCCTTGGCTCGCCTGCTTGGCTCTGCCGGAGGACGTGGAATCCAGCCTGGAAGAGCGCGAGAGCCTTTTGGGGAAGAGCTAATGAATTAATCTCCAGGTATGTTGGGTGGAAACCGGGATAATGGGCTATTTCCCCTCTGGAGTCCACACGCCCTGGCTGGAGGATGAGCCGCTTTCTTCTGGGAGAAGGGCGAGGATCCACCCGCCCCGTTCATTCGGGGAACGCAAGGGGTTCGGTGTGGCGGTGAAGGCGAGCGGCCTCTCCCGGCTCATTGCCCCGCCAGCCCGGGCGCCTGGGGAGCCTTCGCTGCCCTGGGAGCTCCTCCGGCTCCCCGGGAGCTGCTCCTGGCACGGCGGTTCTGCTGTCTGGACACTGTGTTCGGCCGCACCTGGGATTAATCCGAGGCATGTTTTATTTGCCGCCCCCACACGCGCTTTTTAGCATTTCTTGGTGCTCTGGTGTTTTTGCAGCCTAGCTGCAAAAAAACCTTGCAAAAGTCAAGCGAGGAGCATGTACAGCGCGCGGCAGGTGAGGCAGCATGAGGTGGGAATGCTGGAATTAGGGGAGCTTTTTCCTCCAGCGTGCTAAGAACTTGTCTAGGCACTCTTCAGTTTTTTGGTTGCTTTTAGAAATGCGTGCTTGGAAGTCGGTCCAGTTATGGAGTATGTTCTACCTCTGCCATGGACCTTGTATCATACTAGAGCACTGCCTAATTAGAGAAATAGCGGGAGGCGCACCAGGACACCGGCAAAACCTTGGCTATATTTTTCTGATTTAGTTCTAGTGGTTTAAAAAAAAAAAGGGTGTAGGGGGGAAAAGCTAAGTTAATTAAATGAGCGTAATCCTACTGCGAAGACCAGGTTAAAATCCTCCTACTCCAGACGTAGATTTACCAGGACGGGAGGCTCAGGGCTGGTGACCCAAACCGGTAGCATATGTGCTCGTACGTAGCCTGGGGTAGTTGTGGGCCACCCCAGCAAAATAAGAATTACCGTCCTCTTCCGAAGCCCTGAAACATGTCGCTGCCGCTCTTTTGGAGGACAAAGCCAAAGAGCATCAGCTCTTGACGCAAGCGTCTGAGACATTACAAACTTTTTTATGGGATAATTTGCTGATCAAAGGGAGCCATCCAGGAGCATGATGAATTTGACACAACCCATTCGTTCCTAATTACGGGTAACGTGCTAATGACTCTTGAATAACACCATGCGGCAGGATACAAGTTTAAAAAAAATCATCTTGCTCCAGTTCATAGACTCGGGAGGTGAAAGCCCAGCCAGTTTTAAGGGGGAGACTTTCTCCCTGCTGCCGTCGGGTGGTTTCAGAAGTAAGGCGAGATTACGGGCAATGCCCTGCGTGCTTATCCCTACGGAAAGGCTTCCTCCCACTGGCATCTAGAGTTGTGCAAGGTCTCCAGCCCTTTGGAGTGAGGTTAAGAAATGTGGCTTTCCCATCAGCTTCTGTCCAGCAAGTTTTGCCTCTCCTCTTCCATCCAACGGCTTTGAGCTGGGGTCGTCTCTCGGACGGCGAATGTCCCTTCTCCTTGCGGCGGCTCCGCTCCCTGGAAAAGCTCTGGGCACGAACCTCCCCGAGGCCGGGCCGAGCTGGGAGCTGCGACGCCGGTTTGGAGATGTCACCGAGGCTTTTGCACAGCGTTCGGGTCTCAGCAGCTTTTGCCTTTGACGCTCCGCGAGGCCGGCCGCGGCGAGGAGGGGCCGCTCGGGGGGAGGCCCCCCGCGTGCAATTGTAAGGCCATGTCATTTTTTCCTGTAAATCTTGTAATTTCGTGCTTCAGAGCACAACAAAGTGAGAGAGTCAGCAGGGAGCGAATGAAATCCCCCTGCTCCGAGGGGCGGCGGGCGCCCGCGGTGCGGCCGTGCCGCCGGCCTCCCTCGATCCCGCTGCTTGGCTCTGGGCACCGGCCACCGGCCCGGTCCCCAGCCTGGCCCGCCGCCTCCGGATGCCGAGTCCAGCGCTGGCACGAGCCACCTTCGTCTCGTTCGAGTGATTTGCCAGCTTAAACTCAGGCAGACTTTACCGGGATCCCAAAGCCTCGTAAAAGCCGGGGGCTGTCCCCGCATCGCCCTGTGGACAAAGGCGCCGTTGTGCGGCCGGGGCGATTAAATCCGGGTCTCCCGGAGACCTTTTGCTGGCTGGAGAAGCAGCGTTGCCTTTGGCAGGCGGGAGAGCGGCTCCCGCACGGGTTAACTTCCAGGGAGCGGCTGGGCTTGGAAAGCGCGATCCTGGGAGCATCCTGCCTAGCGCGGTGCCTCTGGAGCGGGTCCGGTCTCTTTTTTTTCCTCGTCTCCTGCTTTTTCTCCATCCGCTGCCCTGATTTTGTTCCGGCTCTGCAAGAGACCTGTGTGGGTCCCCTCATCCCGCTGGCATTTCGGGTTTGGCCATGGCGGAGCTTCGGCTGTCCCCGAGGACGTGCCGCGAGTCCCACAAAGCCGAGGACCCGATGCTGGGTCTCCGCTCCGAACCAAACCTGCCTTTGCGCTGATGGAGCCGGTGACGGCGAAGCATCCCGGGGCGCTGCGGGGAGGACTGCGACGGGAGCGCGTCCGCCACGTCTGGCTCCTCCGAAGGCAGAGCTGAAACCTCATCGCAGGAGCAAAGTGATGGGAAGCGGCGTCCTCGGGCTTTGAGGCCGCCCCGGGCCGGTTGTTGGCATCCTTTCGGTTGCATTTTGCCTGTTTCTTGTACAGACGCTAATTGCGTCGGCTTGTCGCCGTGCGCGAGCCCCTGCGGATGCCGGAGGAGTTTCACACGGTGCAAACGGAGAAACCAAACACAGGCAGAGCTCTGTGAAAGGCACCGAGCAAACGCACGGAGAAACGCCGAAATCTCGGGTGGCCGGTGCGCACGCGCGAGCTGCAGCCGGTGATCCGGCACCCGTCGTTGGGTGGGCGCCGGATGCCCGCTCGGCACGCGTGTGCGAGAAGAGACACCGCGGCGGCACGGCGCAGCCTCGGGTTGGCTTCCACCACACTTGGATTCTTGCTGCAATTACTGTTTTCATTTTTGAGCAGTAATTAAAATATCGGAGCTTTGGCTGTCATAACTGTCGCGCGGCTTTGCGTTCGCGTTACCCGTGTGCGTCTCCTCCTGCTGATGAGAGGGAAATAACGTGTCCATGGAGGAGTTGGGCAGGCGACTTTCGCCGTGGTCCCGGTGGTCTTTGCCGGGATGCCCGGGCTCAGTGGTTCCCGGCAGCGAATGCCCACGTCGGTCCTCGAGGACTGCGTGGCGATGAGGCCGTGCAATTCGGGAGCAGCCTGCCCGGGGCCATCTGTGACATAGGGACCTTCCTTCCAGCAGGCTTTCCCGGGGTTTGCACTTAAAACTTGCAGCGCGGGCTGGGGAGCGCCGGTGCCTTGGCCGCGGGCGCCCGGCGCCCAGGTGGGGCTGCTCTTTGATTTGCTTTCCTTCCCCGGGGGCTGCGCGTCCGACAGGCCCAGTCAATTTATCTCCGGCACGTAGCTTTAGGATCCCGTATGGTTTTGAAATTCCTGGACTTTTGACTTTCATGGGGCTGTTTGATGGTTCGCAAACGCAGTCAAAAACACACTTTGCTTCCTGCCTGCTCTCCAGGGCTGCTCTTTGCTGCATTTGGGGCACAGCTGTTGGGTTTGGGTCCCTCGATATGAATTTTTTTTTTTAATAAAATAGGCAGGGCCGTGTCCACCTTACGGATGGACATGCCGTGCGCTTGTATCCACAGCAGAACCGCAGCCAGATCCTTCCCTAGCCAAAACCGGTGCTCGCAACCGCCGGCTTCGGCAGCACCTTTCGAGTTACCTCTCGTTTCCCGGGCGCGTTTCTAATTCCTTGCCCGCCTGCGAGAGAGGCGTCAGAGAGCTTTTATCCAAACCGAGCAGAGTTGCGGCACAACTCGGAAACGCTTTGCTCCAAATTTGCCGCATAGGCTATTACCGAGCAACTCCCCCATGGAGATGATGCTAAATTAAATAGTAGGTAATGAGTCGTCTTGGACGCTCCATTGAGCGACTGGTTAAGGGGGACCGGGGTGCTCCTCGATGAGCAGAGGTTAAATAAATAGCTGAGCAGAGCGTGGCCGCGCGTGAGTGCGCCGTAAGGTGCAGCCCGCGCGGGCAGCGCCGCCTTCGCCTGCGCCCGCAGGGCACCGCTTTGCACCGGGGACACGTTATTCCTTCCCAGCTGCAAAGGTGGAAAATTCCCGCGCGGCCTTTTCCCCGTGCCGGGCCGTGCCGTGCCGTGCTGCGCCGCGCCGCACCCCGGGAGCAGCGGGGCCGGGCGCTGCCGCCGCCTCCTGGAAGCCGGCGCGGTGATTTACGGCCGGGGTGTTGACAGCTCGGGGGAACCCACATGCTGTTTGCAGCACCGCCAAGCTGGGCTCTGACCCGCCGACCTCCCCCCCGCCGCTCCCCCCGCCTGTCTCCGCGCGGTAATAAAAACCTGTCTTGCAGGCAGGACTACAATGACTTTGTTGTTCAGAAATGTACCCAAAAAAAAAAAAGAAGCATGCACACAGAGAGAATTTCTTTAAAAGCAAAAATAAGGAACGTATGAGGAAGCGGGCCTGGGAGCAGCAGCCGGGGTACCGCAGGGTTGTTTTTGTTAGAGCTTATTCCCTTGGCCTGCTCGCGGCTCCTGAATGAGCCTCTCTCTTTTTTGGGCTTGCGCGCGTGTGCGGCGCTTGCAAGCGGCTCGCTCCCTGCCTGCTCGCACTTGTTGCTCTCTCCGCGCTGTCTCTTTGCAGGATTTTCTCTCATTTCACATATTTGCTCGTTGCTGTTGTTACTGTTCTGCATGCATTGGTACGCGGTTGCTTACGTGCGTTTCCAAAAGTGTTCTTTTAACTGTTTATGGTGGGTTTTTTTGTTTTTTTTTAACCTCTTGCGCAAACAAATTGCGTGACTTCTACCTCCTTTCGGCAAGACCCTTAGCAAACTGGTGCGTGTTAAGGAAACTAATAACCCTTTCTAAGCAAACACTCATAAAAAGCAGCGTGTTGCACGCTGGGTCGCTTGCAAGTGTTGCTAACATCGCCGTGAACTCTGTCAGCTGCACGGACCCGTTTGCGGATTATTAATGCAGGGTGGAAACCGCGCGCCGCACCACCAAATCCCGGCTGGCGACTGCGACTCTTGGTGCTACAACGTGACAATCAGCTGTATAATTAAGTACATATTGTATCTTTAGACATGTGGGTTGTCAGCTTCAGGAAAAACCCCAAGCGCTGTGCTGCGGCGGCGGCGGCTTGGCGGGAGCGTGGGATCAAACGGAAGGAAGATTCCCAGCGTCTCCCGGCGGGCGCGCGCCCTTTGGTTTCGCGCAGGCTGTGCGTTGCCGGAGGATGCGTTCGCTAGGAGCGGCGCTTGCAAAGGGGTTGCCCGAGATGGAGGCGATAGGGGTGGAAAAAGTGCCAAACGCCTGGAAAAACGGGGCCCCGAGCGATTTATGGGAGGTTGCGCGCAGGTCTTTGGCGCAGCGGGAATCGCAGCGCGGGACAGCCAGTCCGCGCCTGGCGCGGTTAATCCAAAGGGCTTCGGGGAGCCAGCGCGGGCGGGCGGGCGACGCGGTGGGACGGGGACGGCTCCTCTGCCCCCTGCCCACCCTGCTGTGTCTCTTTTGCAGGCTCTCCAGGTGGCACGACAGTTCCTGCTGCAGCAGGCCACGGGGCTCAGCTCGCCCGGCGGCAATGACGCCAAGCAGCCGGCGGTGCAGGTGAGGCCGGGACGCTCGCCCTGCCCGGGGAGCACTCGGCTGCAAGCCGACGCCGTCGCGAAGGGCCCCGGGCGCATGCACAAACCCTTCTTCAGGACGGCCCAAGGACCCCCAGTGAGGGAACCCCCCCTTTAAACCTCCAGAAGCTTTTTTTCTAGCCCCCCAGCTAAATTCGCATCCCTTTCCTTTAGCTTTCCTCCAGCAGGCTGCAAGGGAAGAGGCTGTTGGGGTCGGGGTGTAATTTGGGTGAGGGGTTCCCTCCGTCCCTTGCCGCTCCCCTCCTCGGCCGAGCGCGGGGTCCTGGGGGATGACAGTGCCCGGAGGGGCCGTCGCAACTCCCCCGGGATTCGCATCGTGCATGGGTGTTTTCTGCAGCGGATGCTGGGCTTGGATGGTGGGAGCATCCCGGGAGTCATCCCAGGTGCTGGCTGCTGCGGGCAGTAAAATCACTGCAGGGACGCCAGGCTCTGGGTGCAGCACGTCCTGCTCCCTCGGCGCGGGACCTTCCCCTTTCTCCCCACTGCCCCGGCAGGGAAGGGGGAGACAGGGTGGAAGAGGGAAAGAAAAGGGGCCCAAACCCAGAGAGCGCGGGAGAAGGGAGGGGAGGAAGAACGAAGCAAAGCCCAAGCGAATGGGAAGTGACAATTTAAATAGCTGTGCGGAGGGGCTCTCCCTTCAGGCTAATTAAATTTATCGGAGAACAGCAGGTTACCTTATTAGAGCCACGTGGGCTTAATTAACAAAGGAAAGTAATTAGCACAAGCTCTCTCCGAGCTGGAGGTCCTGCCGGTGCAAGCTGCGGCGGTGGGCGGCGAGGGATCGGAGCTCAGCCGGGACTGCGGGCCGTTCTCCTTGCCCCGCTCGCGGCGATGGAGCCGGGGGGTTAAACTGCCTCCGCCAACTGCTTTGCATTTATTTTTCCCTGTGTTTCCCTCCCCTTCTCCACCGTTTAGTTCTGAGCTGCGGAGTTGCATCCCCATTGCAAGCAACCCCCCCCCTTTTTTTTTCCTCCGTTAGGTCTGTTTTTCCCCTCTTGTGGCTTTATGTTTGGCGTTGGGGGGGCTGCAGAGCGTAAGGTGCCCCCTGCACCCCTTTGCTCCCGCGTCCTCGAGCTGCCGGGAGCTGAGATGCGGCCTTCCCACCTCTCACTTTGGAGCGATGCTGTTTTGCCGGGCCGCAGGGCCCGTTGCGTGCTGGAGCGGCAGGAGCGCTCCTTCGGGACTTGATGTTGCTTCCCAGGGCAGCTCCCCCCGCGCGGCAGCCGCACGGGGCCGCGGTGGGCGCCCGCTCCGGCACGGCAGAGACGCCTGGGTGAGGGCAGAGCGCTGAACCTCCGTGCCCGGAGTGCTATCCCGCCGAGTTTCCGGGCTACACAGCACCGCCGTCCTCGCGGGAGCCCCGCGCGGCTCCCGGCTCGTGCAGGGGAGCGGAGGCGACGCCGCAGCCGCGCCGTTAGCGGCGGTAATGAGCCGGGGCTGCCGGGGCGCGAACAGGCGGCTTTTTTCCAAGAGCGTTTTCAGGAAGGAAATGCAGTCACTGCATGGAAAAATCTCTCGGAAGAACAAAGGCAGAAAGAGTGAAGTCAGATTCCGGTAATGGGCGTCCCGCTCCCCTTCGGTGCCGCGCGCGGGTCTCTCTGCCCTCGCTTCCCTTTCACGCTGTTTTCTGCTCCCCGTTTCTGCGCCCGGTTGCAGCGCGTGTGCGTGTCCCTTTGCTCCGTCTCCCTGCTCACCTCCCCTCTCTCCCTCTTCCCGTCCATCTGTCCGGCTTTTCCAGAGTTAACTCGATCTGCCTTTCTCCCCCCCACCCCTCCTCCTCCTCCCTTTTGTGTTGCAAAGGAACTTGTGAAAGTGGTAGACGTGAGTCAGAAATAGCTCATAACTCAGCTGCCTCCCCCCGGCCGGCCTGCCCCTGCCCGGCAGCTGGAGCGGGATCCCGCCGAGGGGAGATAGGGGATTAAGCAGGCTCCTTTGAAAGGAAGTTTATCTAACGGCGGAGTGGTGTGGATGAGACTGGCCAGGACGGCTGCTCCGCAGCGGGGGGAGGAGGAGGAGGAGGAGGAGGAGGAGGAGGAAGGCTGCATCCCCAGGCAGCAGCTCCTGAAAGCAGAGCCCAGCCGGGGAGGGGGAGAGCGTGGCGCAGGGAACGCGGCGTTCCCGAAACCCGGCAAACGGGGCCCACGGGGCCCGAGCAGCCGTAGCCCTTGCACTCTTGCCCTGCAAAGGTGCAGGTGCACGGCAGCCCGCCAGGGTCCGGGTCCAGCAGCGGCGGCGGCGGCTTTGGGGTGGCCGGAAAGGCAAAATTCGAGGATTTTTTGTAGGAACGAGAGATTGCCGATGACGCGGAAAGCCAGCGGCCGAAGCGTGCCGGCGGGCCAGGTGCACGCCTGCTTTTTCCTCCTCCTCGAGCTCCCAGACCCGACTGCCCCATCACTTGGTGCTTTGGGGGAGAAGCTGTTTCATCAGCCTCCTCGCGACCCCTTGCTGCCCTGCTCCTCGCCCCCAGTCCTGGGTGAAGTTTGCAGGAGGATCGGGGTCCCGGCGTGGTCAGAGCAACCAGATGTCCCATGTCAAAAGCCAGGAGCACCGCAAAGTCCCTGCTGTGTCTGAGGCCGCTGGCTCGCGTACGTAGCGAGCAGCACCCTGCCACCTCGCTGATGGGGACGGGACGCTTACGGGGCACCGCGCCAGCGGGAATATTAACGACGGTCGGCAACGGCATGCTCTTAAAAAACAAACAAGGAGCTGCTGAGCTCGATAGCGATCTCAGTTTTGAGTACGAACCCTCTCTCCCCCCAGGTGCCTGGAGGTGCGGTTGCATGCGGATAGTCTCACAGCTGACGTTCAAATTGCAGCTGCGTTAAAAGGGAAGGGGGGGGAAGCCCGAAACATTTTAAAAGGGTTTTGTTTCTTTGCAACTTTAAAGCAATTAGAAACTTGGCAGAGACGGACAAAATGTTGCATCGGAGGCTTTTCCCTGCAGATGGTTTGCACAGCGCTTCTCTCTCCTGGCACGGTCGGGAAGGGCCCATCCGGCCCTAATCCGTGTTTTTGGTGCCGGGCCGCTTTGTGGCTATGGGACCCTGCTGAATCGTCAGGTGTTTGGGAGTTTTGTGGCCTCTCCCGGGGTCCCATCCCGCACCGCGGCGGGAGCAGGGGGTCTATGCGCTGCCGGGGAGAGCGACTTGCTGCGGTTAAGAAGCCTCTGTAATGGGAGAAGGGATGAAGGGCGCCGAGGGAAGGGGAGCGGAGTTCGGAGCAAACTGCGGGAAATTGCTTTTCTTTTGTCTGCTGTGGCGGGGAGGGCGCTGGAGCGGAAAAGTGTATTTTGTTGATTTGAAACTTGAGTGAAATGGGTAATGAAGACAGATCAATACCAGCCCTTCTGCGGTCCCTCTCCAGGAAAAAGCAGAGCAGCCCGTCCATCTCGGCTCGCGCGCCGCGACGTTTCCCACGCGAACCCGCCGCGCCGAGGGGCGGCCCCTGCTCTCCCCCGGCCGTTCCCGGAGCACGTCCTCCGGCAGCCTCCCTGCTCCGGGTTTCGCGGCTCAGGGTGGCGCACGGGGGTCCGAGCCCCCTCTCGTCGGCTCGGTGCAGGTCAGGCGAGGCCGGGGGTCCGTCCCGGGCTCGCACCGGTGCCCGCGGCATCGCCGCCCGCCCCGGGCCGTTCAGTGCTCGTGCAGGTGGCCGGAGCCAGCTAAATCGGGCAGGGGGCGATTTGCACCAGTTAGTTTTTGTGCCGTGGGCTCGCGGGGAGCGTTCAAGCGCCGGAGCCCTGGCGGGAGGGAGCGCTTTGCTTTCTCCGGGAACCCCCACGGTCCCGGTGCAGGAATGGGATGGTGGTGCCCAGCCATGGCAGCAGGGAGCCGGGCCGCCGTCTGCGCTGGCGCGGGAGTTTGGGAGTGTGGTTTTAGGTGTGGACCTGGAAATGCAGGAGGAGCCGTTTTTCCCCATAACCGCTGCGGCGCGCTGCCCCGGCCTCCCCTGGGACTGTGCCGGCTCCTTCGGAAATTGCTGCATGTAAGGAACAGCTTGTGTTCGAGTTGAAGGTCAGCACAGGGATGCTTCGGTGCCGAGCGGACCATGGGCTTTCCAACGCTCCCCATGCCACCAGGGAGCATCCCGGCCCCGGCAGAGCCTCGCATCCGCTCCGCGTCGAGCCGGCTCCCGCCTGGCATTGCGGTAAGCGCAGCCGCGGCATCCCACGTTGCTTCACCAAGGCAAGACGCCCCGGAGGGAGAGCACACAGCTCCGCTGGTCTCCTTGGTCGGCGAGTTTGGGAATCCTGTCTCCTCCCTGGAGCGGCTGGACGTCGTATTCTCCCGGCTGGAGGGGATGGCGCGTTCCCCGAAATCTGGTTCCAGCTTTAAAGAAAAAAAAAAAGAAAAAACCCAGCATCGCTCCCCAGCCCTGCTGTCTTACGCCCGGCCAAATCCTGTTTCGCTCAGCCGGCTTTGGCAGAGTTGCTCCATGCTTACACCAAGCGCCGAGTTTCCTCTTTAATACCCGGCTTGTTTTCCACCCACTGCCTGCTTATCCGCCCCCTCCCCAACAGCTCCTTTCTCTGGCACGGAGGGATTACAACCAAGACAGCCTGGAAAATCACCCCCTCGAGATTCGGTTCGCAAATCGGAGATACAGCGTCAAGGCTTTTTGTTCGACAGCCAAAGCTGTTAGTAAGCAGTTTTGCGGAGTGGCAGGAGGCCAAGGCGTGAGTCAAGCCCGGCTTTAACTCGCTATCTGGCAGATGCCAGCTCATGACACACGGCGCGGGCCGTTCTTGGAGAGAAGCAGCCCGCGGTCCCGGCCGCCGGCGACAGACCTTAGTCGTGGCCAAGGAGGATGCCGGAGAGTGAATTTGCAGAGCGAGGGGGAAAAAAACATTTAAAAAAATCCCAGCCCTCGTGGAAGCGGCGGAGCTGGGGGTGTCCTGGGCGGCCGGCGCGGTGCGGCGCGAGCTGTGCAAGCCCCCGAGGTCTCCGCAGGGCCCCTCGTGCATTGGGACAGGGCTTTTTTTATTGCTTTTTGGGTTCAGTGCTGGGTGCCGTACAAAGCTACGGCCGCTCCTGCATCCAAGAGAAGTCTCCGGCTGTTTTGCAGACCCGACAGCTCGGTGCAC
Organism: Apteryx mantelli; assembly: GCF_036417845.1. Classification (NCBI taxonomy): domain Eukaryota; kingdom Metazoa; phylum Chordata; class Aves; order Apterygiformes; family Apterygidae; genus Apteryx; species Apteryx mantelli. Next base: position 7,736,478 of record NC_090002.1, read on the forward strand.
GCCGCAGCCGGGGGTGCGGTGAGCACGTCTGGGCAGCTCGTGCAAAGGCCCCGAGCGCCGCTTCGCTCCCTCTCCTCTTCAGTGGACCGGCTGCCACCAGGTGCCTCCGAGGGGCTCCCGGCCGGGTTGTTTCCGCGGATATCCCTTTTTGCAGGGAGAGCAGCTGTTGTGGCCGCCGTGGCTCGACGGAGGCAGCTGGGCTCGTAACCGGAGCCCGGGCTGGGAAAGGGCCGTGCTGTGCCGCCCTGCTCGTGCCGAGCGAGCTGGGTTTGGACGAGCCGGCCGGGGCGGCGGAAACGGTGCAGCCTGGCTGGCGCTTGGCACCGGCGCTCGGACCCGGGCGAGCGGGATAAGGTGCAGGTTCGCGGCACCGGCACCTCCGCCGCTCCTCGAGGAGCCGCCACCATTTCCCCGTGTCAGCTCGGCATCTTAGCGCGCGCGCGGGAGAAAGCCATTTAAGGCAGACAAAGGTTGTATGAAAATATAATTCTGCTTTTGTTAGCAGCCATCAAACTCTAAAAAGCGTCGCTTTTGTTTTCTTGTAACATTGTGAAAACCTCGTGTCGGATCGAGAGCTGGGGCCCTCTCGACTAATCGCCTCTCCTTTGTGTTTTTAGATTATAGGGGCAATTAGTGTTGTCAAAACCTCTGGCAATTCTCTTTGCTCTTGACAGGGTGTCAGTCCGCTGGGCGAGAAATGGAAGGTGTTATAACTCTCCGGTAATTAGAGTGCCTCCGATTTGAAAATGCCAGCGAACGCGTACGAGCGGCCGCGCGTGGGGGCGGGGAGGCGGCCGGGCTGGGGGATGCAGATGAGCAATTAATTAGGGGCTCTCATTCCCCGCACGTTGCCGGCTGATGAATCGGCAAAGGGAAATTAGTGGGATGCTTAGCTCCTGGCGCGCGGGCGCGGACCCCGTGTGCGGTGCCGGTGCCGCCGCGCGGGTTCGCGCCCTTGTGAGCCTTCCCAGATGTTGCCCGCGTGCCCGGCACAGCTGGCTGCAGCGGGAGCCGGCACCCGACCGGGGGACCCTCCGCCTGCAAAGAGCGGGAGCGCGGGAAGAGCAGCTCCTCCGCCGGGGCGCCGTGGGGCTGGGCCAAGCGCCGGGGCCGCTCGGCCTCGCTCGCTGCAGGGCCGGGCTCTTTGCAACGCGGTGATTTTGCCGTGGCGCGGCTTTCGGGGCTCGTGCCCCCTCTGCGCGTTTGCAGGAGCCGGAGGAGTTGGAAGGCTTTGCAGCTCCTGGCCGGGGGGAGTCAAGCGTTGATTCGCTCTTGCATCGTGGTAGCACTCGGCAAAGCCCTTTCCCGAGCCGCGGTGCTGACGGTGCTTCGTGCCGGCAGGGAAGGCAGCCCCGTGGCAGCCTGCCTCGCAAACGGCAGCGTCCTCGTGGGCCCGGTTCCCCCGCCGCTGCCAAACCTGTTTGAGCTAAAGGCGCCCCAGAGCCAGCCTTGGGTGTGAGCGCGCCGCAATTAATAAATAACTCTGGCAAGGCGGCAGCTGGGGGGGATCGCCGGCGACGAGCGAAACTCGGCCCGCTTGCAACACCTCCCTCGAGCAAGACGCCTGAGTAAACAGATAAGCCTTTGCAATCGCCCTTGAAGGTCAGCGCGCTGCAGTGTGCTCGGGCGCCCGCGAGGCACCGGAGCCACTGCGCGGGGATCCTCTCCCCTCTCCCTTGGCCTCTTGGGGGGCCCTTGGGGCGGCAGCAGCCGGCGAGGTCGGCAGGTCCGAGTTGGAGAATTTGGGCATCACTTGGGCATCCTGGGGTTGGAAGGGGTCTGGTACCCAGGCTCTTATTCGGGCTCGGCTGGATGATGTTAAGTCGATCACGTTGTTGCTCTGATGGTCGCGAGAGCGGTCCCTGCTTTCCGAGGGAAAGGGAGCATCTGGGAAGGGGCCGGGGAGCCTTGGAAGCCTTGCTGAGCAGAGCCGGCCTGGGACCCGTCACCCGACACGTTCCCCCGCTCCCCGATGACCCGAGTCGGGGGTTGGCAAGTTTTCCTCGCCCTCCCTGCCCTTGGCGTGGTCATTACACGCGTGGCTGGTGTCAGCTGGAGGTAGAGCTTCGGTGTGTCTATGGAAAACCCGGAAACCTCTTCCTCCGTGCTCTGCTTCTCAAAGCGTTTGGGCAATCGGTATCTGTCCTGCCACCCGTGGCATTTCGGCAGGCGCTGCAATCCCTTGGTGCCGAGCCTTCCTCCGTCATCCCATTGCATCCCTGGTCATGGTCCACTTGCAGGGCGGTGGAGGGATGTCTCCGGGTGGAAAGACCGACCACCTTTCCCCTTTTCCTTGGCCGTGCTCCCATCTTTTCTGGGGCCCCGGGCCAGTGGGCGCGTGGCAGGTTTGGGACCGTAACCCGCGGCGCCCGCGTGACGTGCCGCTCCTCTCCGCAGGTCCCCGTGTCCGTGGCCATGATGTCCCCGCAGATGATCACGCCGCAGCAAATGCAGCAGATCCTCTCTCCGCCCCAGCTCCAGGCCCTCCTGCAGCAGCAGCAGGCCATAATGCTGCAACAGGTAAAGCCGCCGCGTCCCCCGGGGGCCTCCGCGCGCCGGCCGCATCCGGCCAAGCCGTTTCTCACCGGTGCTGTGAGACGTGCAGTTTGTCTGGGGCAGGCTGGGCCTTTTCCTCCCGTATTTCCTCGGGGATCGGGGATTCCCAGCGTGTCCAGCGCTGCGGGATGCAAAGCATTGCACGTGCTACCGGTGCCGGCAGAGCCCGCTCTGCTGCGCCGGGTCGAGGTCTCAGAGCGGAGCAAGCTCCGGCACGAGGGCCGGTTTGGGGCTGGTGCTTTTAGCAGGGAGAGCCGGGAGCCGGGGGCGTCCGACCCCGCCTGGCTTTTGGGGCAGGTGCCTGGGTGCAGATCCCGGCTTGGGCGCCGGGGTTCGTTTCTCACGGCTCGGCTCGGCTCCGCTTTCCAGAAGGCTCTGTCAGGAGGAAAAGGAGCGGGGAGGGAGGAAGAAGGGAGGAGAGGGAAAAAAACAAACCCTAAACTCCGAAACAAAACAGGCCTGCTTAGGTAAACACCTCCCGCTGGCGGGAGCGAGGGAAGGAGAAATCCCACAAGCATCCTCCCCACCCTTCCTCCTGCCTCCAGTACCTGTTTACTCCAAACACGCCGATAAGGAGTCAAGGTTGGCCCCAGGGAAAGAACAAAGGGTAAACACTACCCTGGGTGGGTCCTTCTCCGAGCCTCTTTGGAGCCGGATAAAGAAACACGTTTGACTGCAAATTAAACAACCCAGGCCGGAATAGCTCGCATTCTCCACCAGAAGAAAACCAAACATCACACCTCTCACCCCTGACCCAATGTTCCCGCGGCCGCGCTCCACCAAGTTGCAGGGACCCGGCTTTGATTGGCTTTCGGGTAAACACCGAGGCTTTCCAAACCTGTCCGCCGGCAGAAAAAGCAAAGTTGCTGCTGTCAGCGCTGTCAGCCCCGAGCTGATAAAGGCTTCCCGGCATCCAAAGGGGCATTCCGGAGGAGCCGGCGTCTCCCCTGCGCCGCGGGGAGGGAGGGAGGGAGGGAGGGAGGCCGCGGGGTCTCGCTGACCTCCCCGCGCCTCCAGCCCCCTCCCGCGCGCAGCACATCCATCACTAACAGTTTACTTAGCGGCCGGGGCCGGGGCGAGAGCTGGCGTCACCCCGGCAGGTCCCGGCGCTACCTCCGGCGGCCCGGGATCTTCTTTGGGGGATCGCGGAGCCGCTCGGAGTCGAGCTGCCCGCAGGGCCGGTCCCGTTACCGTCCGTTTTGCTGGCAAAGGAAGCGGGGTGCCGCGGGGGAGCGGGTTGCCCGCGCTTTCCCGCGAAGCAGGAGCCAGGTCCGCATCCCCCCACCATCGCCCCCGTGCCCAGATTTCCTCGGAGCGGCGTGGGCCGCGGCGCCAGCAGCGGGAGGCCGAGCCCGTTCCCGGCACCTTTCCGCAGCTCATCGGGAGCCTCTCCGGGGGGATCCCGCCCTGCTCGCCTGGGATGGGGCCGCTTCGCCGCCGAAACGCGGCGTTACGGGCCGGGACTCCCACCTCGACCTCCGGGGAGTTGCTGCTTCCTGGTGTTGCGTTTCCCACCTCATCCAACAGAACGTTAATTAACGAGCTGGGGGGCTGGGTGAGGGGGGGGCTCCCCGGCCCTGCAACTGGCCGCTAACCCGAGCTCCGGGGAACCGGTAATCGTTCAAAACGAGCAGCGGGTTCAGGGCTGTTTCGTTCTGGGATTCCTTGTCTTATTTCCCGTGGGGATCCAGCGCCTGGAGGCACCTCTAGGAGCACACTCCCAAGTTTTACTCTGCAACCGTAAAGGCTTCAGGGAGATGCTTTTCCTCTCCGCTCGAAGCCAAGTGTCTCCCAGGATGCTGGGGCTCCCGGAGCTGGCGTAACTCCGAGCACGAGGCTCGTGGCAAAGCCGGCGCTGGGCAGCGAGACCCGAGCCGGATGTTCCTGCTGCTAACCTGGCCCACTCTCTTCCTCCCAGCTGCAGGAATATTACAAGAAGCAACAGGAGCAGCTTCACCTGCAGCTATTGACGCAGCAGCAAGCCGGAAAGCAGCAACCCAAAGAGGTGAGCTCATCCCGCCGGGTGGGGGGCCCAGCCTGCGGCTGCCGGCGCGTCTGGCGCGCGGCGGAGGGGGCACCGGGGCGAAACGGGGCGTGCGTGCGTGAGTCCCAGCGCCCCGGCAGCGGGCTGGGAGCCAGCAACGTCTTCAGGACGATGGAAAAACCCCTTTACCCTTGCCGTCCTTAAGGAAAGGCCCTTTGGGGCGGGGAGGGGGATTCCCACGTCCGCCTGGCATGCGATGGGGCAGAGACAGGGGCCGGCTCGACCCTTCCCGGTGCCCTGGCGCTGCCCCGCTCTGGGAAGCGGGCTCCAAGCGTGCTCGCGCCAGGCACGGCCATCCCGATCCAACTAGCACGGCGGTGCCCCAGCAAGCACGAGCCCGGGAGCAGGGCTGCTCGGGTAAAAACCCCAAACGGGGCTTTTTGCGCCGGGAAAAGCAGTTCTAGCAAAACCAAAGTGCTGTGCGGAATCGTGCAGGTTCCAGCAAAAGGCTTTTCCGGAGGGAGAGGCTCGCACGGGGGCTGGTGTCGGCCCACCGCGGTTGGGTTGGCGGTGTTTTGCCGGGGCAGACCCTTTGCTGGGGAGGTAATTACGTGAGTGTAGAAGCATTTATGCTGGTACAGTTACATCAATCTCATATAACTGCATTTACACAACAGATTTTATTGTCGCTTCTCGTATTAACAGACTCCTAGGTGTTGTGTCCATCCTGGAAAACTCTTCCCCGTGGCCCAGTCTTGGCCGCTGCGCACGCGGGGCTCTGGGTCAGCCCTGCCTCGCAGCAGGGAAAGGGGCAGCAGTCGGGCATCACCCTTCGCTCCCTTTTTTTTATCTTATATATATTAGTACCCATCCCTGCCAAAGGGGAGCGCCGGGGGCTTTTCGTTGCAATCGTGTTTCCTGAAACGCCCCTCCGAACGGCTCCCTGCTTTGGGCTTGTCCCGTAGTTTCTCTGCACTTAGCAATTCGCGTTTGTTTTGAGGAGGAAAGCGTTGGAGCACGTGCTTAGCTCGGGGCCGCAGCCCCTGTGCCCGCGGCGCGCTCCCTGAATAGGGAGGCTCCAGCGTCCCGGGGTCGGAGCCGGCGCCCACTCGAGCCTTCAATAGACTTTGACCCGGGCTTTCATTGCGGATGTCGCTGTGTTTACCCGGAGCGCGCGGGGTCAGGCTTTATCGGAGCCATCTCCAGGAGCTGGAGTGGCTGCGTGCGCTCGAGGAGCTGGGGAGGCATAAATCTGAGCTTCCTCAAGGACTTCCCTCTTGGCTGCGGATATGTTATATTGCAGCCACTAACTCTGATATAATTAAGCCCTAACAAAGGGCTTCCTTAGCGCGCTCCCGGTTTAAAAAGTGCATATTAACTTTTAATGAAATGCTACAGAGGAAACAAGAAATTGATCCCCGAAGGAGGCCGTAGCCGCTTGTTGGGGGAGGAAGGGAGATCGGCGAGCGGTGTCGATACGTGGGTGCGTGTCCGGCTCCGGCGTCGCTGCAGCCCGGCCCGGAAACCCTCTCGCTCGCGGGGCTTTGCACGGGAGGGTTTGCGCTTGCCAGCGCGGGGCTTCCCGGAGAGCAGCTCTCACGGCATTTCCCCCGTGGGAAACTGTGCGAGGGGCAGCACCGGCATCTCCGCGCAGCTCCGGATCTCCCGGGGGCAAACGGGAGCGAACCGTGGGAGCCCCGTCAGAGCGTCAGGGCCGGCGCAGGCTGCGTCCACCTGCTCCGGCCGGCCCTGCGAAGCGGGATCAGCTTTCCCCCAGGAAATAGCGGCAGCTGCTATTAATACAGCCTCCGCTGGCCAGCGGTACGTGCCTGCCGGGACCGGCGATATCGTCGTTTCCCCCAGCGGAGCCGGGAATAGCTGGGGCGTCTCGGATGCCGCTGCGGAGCCGTTCCCGGCCGGCGTCGGCTCCTTTGCGGAAATCCACGGCGGTATTTGGTTACAGGCCGCAGCGCCGTTGGTAAAGGGAGCGCAGCGCGTTCCTCTCCTCCCGCTGCTGATTTCGAGGAGTCGCGTCGGAGCGGGCGCGAGCGGGCGGGAGCGGGCGCCGAGGGGGATCAGCAGGTGGGAATTGCCACTGCTGAGCGGGGAGCAGCGCTCAGCGGGCGCCGCTCAGACCTGCTCCCTGGGAGCAGCGGCGGGAACGCCGCGCCGCTGGAGACCCCCTGGAGGGGAAGAGCAGGAAAAGTGGGAGAGAGGAGGACGGAAAGGTATCGGAAGGCCATGCCAGAGCACGTCCTGTCCAAGAGGATGCAGGGATGGGCTTCGTAGGCATGCTGGCGAGGAGCTGCAGACCCGGAGGGGGGGCGGCGGGAGCCGCAGCTCCGGGCCCGGCCGGGGGGTGACCCTCGCGCCCGGCTGCCCCCGCGCAGCGGTGCTGCACCTTCCAGCCCTTCCCAGAGGTTTCACTTTATCTTGCAAGGGTGAAACCCCGGCAAAGCGAGGGCCGGCCGAGTCCTGCGTGCCGGCGGAGCGCGAAACTTGGTCGCCGGTGGGATCTCCCGGGCGGCTGCAGCCCGTCCCGCGCCCTCGTGGCAACGGTGCGGCAGCCGTGATTCCCTCCCGGCTGCTCGCGCTCCGTAAGGACGGCGCGGGGGTCGGGGTGGGGGGGGGGGGACGCGCGGGCTCCCTTTGTGCTTGCAAGGAGCTGCCGGGGCCTTTCCCGCTCCCGCGCTCCCTCCCTCCCTCCTTCCCTCCTTCCTTCGGCGGCAGTGGCCCCCGCGTGCGGGGCCGGGGAGGGGGGCAGCGCGCGGGGCCCTGCCTGGCGAGCAACCTCGGCGTCAGCTTAATGAACTGCTCCTGTCAGTCCGGAGTGTCACGCCGAAACTCCTCTTGATGTGCTCATAAATCAAAGTGACGGCGCCTCTTACCCCGGTAGCTGCACCCAGTCATCTGCGGCTAATGTAAACAGAGCGCAGGCGGAACGCGTTAAGGGACCGACCCCCCCCCCCCCTTTGCCGGGGAAGGGGGTCGGGATCAGAGGGGGAGCGTGGGGGGGACGCGGGGACCGAATCCGGGATCCGGCCCCTCTGCACGGAGAGCCGGCACGGCCCGATGGGTGCCGGTGACTGGCAGGGAGAGGATCGGTAATTACTTTCTTTGTGTTTTAAGATTTTTATCTGCGCGCAGATAAGCTTCATACTTCATTGCTTCTGCCCGCGCGCTGCACCGCGACCTCGGAGCGCCAAGGTGTCCGGAGAAACCCGGGCGGGGGAGCCGCAGGGGAGCCCGCGGGAAGCGGGGAAGCTCCCTCCTGGAGATGCCGGGAAGGAGGAGCGGGGTGCAGTGGGAGGACCGCAGCCGGGCTCGGCTGAACCGCAGACCGCGGTGCCACCACCATCCTAACGGCTTAACGCGCTCCCCATTCCCTCCTGCCGTGCCACCTGGGAGCGCGGCAGCGTTTGGCTGGCAGGAGCCCAGGGAAAGCAGCGCAGAGTCCGGCGAGGGGAGGAAACGCCAGTCCCGGCTCCGGTTTCCAGCCCGAGCCGTGCCGGGGATGCCGCTGCTTGCGTTTCGGCCCTGGGGCTGCGCCTTCTCCCTGCGTGCTCCCGCAGAGGCCAGGTCTCCTCTGGTCCCGCGCGCAGACACCCTCCTGGTGCGTCTCGTGGCCGGAGAGCGAGGAGGAGTGCAAGGCTTGCTTCCTCTCCGGCCAGGAATAGCTTTGCTTCGAGCCTTTATCTTGGAGCATCCGAGGTGCAAGGCTTGGGGGAAGGCGGGCAGGATCCGGCCCTGGAGGCGGCTCTCGGGGGCAACTCTGCAGCAGCCGAGGTGGGCAGCAGTCAGCGCATACCTCTGAGGCTGAGAAACCAGATTTAAACACTCTCTGTGCCCTAGCGAGACCTAAAATCGTGCCTTACGTTGCGGAGCCCAGCGATTTTGCAGGGTAGCGCCTGGAGCCTCTGTTCTTGCCCTCCAATTCACAGAGCCAGGGCTGAGGGAGGAGGGAGAGCGCGGGAGCGTCGGCGGCATCCACGGGAAGACACCCCCTGTCCCCGGGTGACCGTGTGCTCGCTGAGCGCTGGGTCCCGCTGCTTTGGGTTGCAAGGCCGTGTGCAAATCCCCAAATCAGCTGGGTTTATCAAGGAGAGTCTTGCGTTCCTTGTGGAGCAGAGTCAGAGCCAGGCCTGGATACGCTGGGTGGGAGCAGGGCAGCGCACTGGGACCCCGCGGCCCCTGTGCACCAGGCTGGCAGCTCGGGGCCCGAATCCCCACGATGCTCCGACCAAACCGGGAGAAAAAAGGACATTCCCCTCTGCAGAGCTTTTGCACTCGAGTTCAGAATGCAAACTTTGAAAATACTTTTCCCAGGGCCAAGCAACGGGACTGCAAAGCGCCTATCGCCAAGAGAGATTTGGGTGCGGCGGGACCCTCCCTCCTCCTGCCTGCCCGGCTCCTTGCGCCCTGCAAACCGCGTCTGAGCGAGCAGGGGGGTTCGAGGGGTTACGGAGACGGCTGCCCCGCTAATGAGAGCGGCCAGGCCCGGGGCAGCTCCCCTCTCGTGGCCCGGCTCCGATTAGCAGCTGCCTTTCCCCATCCCTAATTGAATTCTCTCCCCTTCAGTTAATTCTCATGGATTTCTCGGGGCCTCCCCAGAGATCGGTCCTGCCTAACGAGTTTAGGGCCGGTTATGCCGGTCGCGGCGCAGCCAGCTCCAGGGAAGGCTGGCAGAGCATCCTGCCCGGGCAGCAGCTGAGGGCGCGCGTGGCTTTTTCGCGGGGCGATGCCAGTCCCGGCGAGCTGCGGGGCGGGTGGGTGCTGCCGAGCACGCAGGGGGACCGGGGTGCTCGCGTGGAGCAGCGATCGGGGGGAAACGCAAAGGCAGCCGGCGGGAGTCGCTGCCCGGGATGCCGCGGAGGCTGCTGATGCCGAACGGGGGCACGGGCGCTGGGGGGCAGCAGGATTCCCCCATCCAAGGGCAGCGGCCATTCTTTGGCCGCGGGGAGGCCGGGCGCATTCCAGGATGCGATTCCACGAGACGTCCCCACGGTGCCAGGGCCTGGCTGTGGAAGCTGCCCATAGCTGCTGATGGTTTGTTTTCCGCCCTCCCCACCCAGAAGGGGCTCGAGGTAGTTATTTTGGGCAATTAAGGACCATTTCTCTGCTGGCGCGATGCTGTCGTGCATGCAGACAGCACCAAGACCTCCGCAGGGTGCAGGAGCCCCCTCTCCATTCGCGGCGGCAGGTGCTGTGCCGCGCTCCAGGATGCTCGGCGAGCGCCTCGGAGCCTCCCGCGTAGGAGCCCGTGGCTGCCGCTCGCGGGAATCGCAGCCTCGCAGATGGAGCTAGAGCTCTGTGTGCTCTGAGCAAGCACCCGGCTCCGCTCGCTCCTTCTCTTTGCCTTTTTTTTTTTTTTTTCTTCTTTTCCTCCCTCGCTTCCCCTCCTCTTCCGATAGATCAAAGCCTCTGCCTGGCACGGCCATGAGCTGAGCAGGCCCCGGGACGGAGGTGTGCGGCTGCTGCCGGACACCCAGCCCCTGCCCTCCCTGCCCGGCTTCTGCTGCAATGTCGCAAATAATAACGCGGCTTTTTCCCTTCCGTCTCCCAGCAGCCGTTAGGGAATAAGCAGCTGGCCTTCCAGCAGCAGCTCCTGCAGATGCAGCAGCTCCAGCAGCAGCACCTGTTAAACCTGCAGCGGCAAGGGCTGGTGAGCCTCCAGCCGGGCCAGGGCACCGTCCCGCTGCAGACCCTCCCGCAAGGTAAGGCGCCGGCGCGGCAGGGGCTCGCCGGCTGCAGCCGCTCTCCGGAGCAGCCGCTGCTGCCGCGAGAGGCTCCCAAAATAGCAAGGCTGGTAATTCCTCCTAGGAACAGGCTGTGGCTGCATTTTTAATGCGCACAGCTAAAGTTTAGGGCCCGCGTCGCTGCCGCCTGCTGCTCCCGTGCCCGGGGGATGCGGTTCCCGCAGGCGGGAAGGAAGTTGGGGACGGGTCTCCTCTCCTGGGGGTGGGGGAGGCCAGCGCCGGCGGGGAGCTCGGCTCCGCGGGGCTGGTGCCGGGCTGCATCCAGCGGTCCGTGCCGGCCGCCCGGGGCTGCGCGCTCTGCTCACCGCGGGGCGTTTTGCCTCCCTCGCCGCAGCCGTGTGCCCCTCGGACCTCCAGCAGCTCTGGAAGGAGGTCACCGCCACCCAGCCTGTCGAAGACAGCATCAAGCAAGAGGGCCTCGACCTCACCACCAACACCTCCAACTCTACCTCGTTTTCGGCCGCCAAGGTCTCGCCTCCCATTTCCCACCACTCTCTGCCCAATGGACAGAGCGCCATGCACACGCCGCGAAGGGACAGGTAGAGCCGCCTTGGGCCCTGGCCCTTTTGCTTCACCCCCACCCTGGAAAAAGAGGTCCATCTCTTGGATCCGCGCTCGTGGGGTGGGAGCAGGGTGCAGCCGGCAGGGCTCTGGGCTGGGGGCCGGAGGGGTTTCAGCCCAGCTCTGCTGCTCCCGTCGAGGGAAGGGAGCTGGGGCTGCGTTCGCCGGCCCTGCAAGGTTTCCCGCGGGAGCGTGTTGCGAGGTTTCCCGCGGGAGCGTGTTGCAAGGTCTCCCGCGGCACCTCCGGGTGCGCTGAGATGCTCGCCGCATCCCTGACGGGCCTTTTCCCTGCTTTGCAGCTCTTCCCACGAAGACAACCCCGGCTCGCACCCCCTCTACGGCCACGGGGAGTGCAAGTGGCCCGGCTGCGAAACCCTCTGCGAGGACCTGGGGCAGTTTGTCAAGTAAGTGCCCGCGGGGACCCCGGAGCTGAGCGGGGGCCACCTCGGCCGGCCCCGCGGGAAAGCGGGGCGACGAGCACGGAGGAGGCAGCAGCGGGCGCGCAGGGAAGCGAGCGCCGGCGCGCGGGAGAGGAGGAGGCAGATGGCAGCGCGGCAGCCCGCTGACACCGCTCGTGGGCTCTGGCGCTGACTGATTAACTCCGCTGTCTGCGAGCCCTCCGCTAGCGTCAGGGTCAAACAAATTGTTTTCACGCTTCGTCAGAGGTTTACTTAATTAGTTCATTTGCAATTAGATCTCTTTGTAGCCGGGATTTTTAGCAAAGACATCAGAAGGAACTGACGGGCTTTCTTTTCTTTCCCGGTTTTCCCCCCGCCTTGCTCTCCGCGTGTCTGCTCCGAGCGGCTGCTGGGGGCTGAGACGCGCTGGGTGCCGCGCGCTTGGGTCTGTCTGCGTCGAATCGGGCGGCAGCCTTCATCCTCGGCAGCCTTCATCCTCACCAGCGGCGAAGGGCAGAGCCAGCAGCTGCAGATGCAGGATGGGCTCGGGCTGTAGGAGCGGGTTTATCCCAAGGGAGAAGCTGGGCCGGGAGAGCCAGGCGTTGCTGGCGCTGCCGAAGCAGGGCTGGCTGGGGAGGAGGAGGAGGAGGAGGAGGAGGAGGAGGTGCCGAAGGGAGGGTTGCGAGGCCGGGGGAGCGTTGCCTAGTGGCTATCAACCGTGCTAATGAGTCAGGCTCCTGCCGTCTCCTTTCTCTGCCTCTGACTCACTGGGTGAACTCAGATAAGGCATCTCCTCTCGGGCTCCCCGGGCATGTTTACATGGCACCGGGCAGATGAGCAAACCCAGATTTGGAAGCCGGAGCTGGGTCGCAGTGCCAGCGGAGCAGTCTCGGCACCCCACGTGCAGATCTCGGCCCCCACTTAAAACTCGCCTGGCGTTTCCCCGGCACACAGCTCCAGGCACCGGGCTTCAAGCAGAGGAGGACAAAAAACAAACTTTCCCAAAACCCCCTCGTCTGGAAGCGCTTGCGAAATATTTCTGCCCCCTCTCTGCGAACGCGTGTGCCTGTCTGGGGGTGGGAGGGACGGTCAGAAACTTCCAGCTCCGCAGCGCTTAGCCCCGCTGCGGCGTGGACCTCGCTTTGCATCCCGGGGAGCAGCAGCAAGCCGCCCCCAGCCATGCAGAGCGGGCTGCACGGCACGGTGCAGCCGCTTGGAGAACCTCGGAGGAGGAGGAGGAGGAGGAGGAGGAGGAAGTCATTTGAGCGCTGGTTTATAAAAGCCTGCGAGGGCCCATGTGAGACGTCTCTTTTCCCACTTCAGCGCGGCGTCGTGTCTCTCGATAGTTTTTTTTTCCTCGGAGGAAGGGCCGAGCCTTCGATCCGCCAGGCGGAGCGTGAGGAGCAAACACCTCGGTCCATCCGCAGCGCCGCGGAGCCTGGTGATGGAGCCGCTGGGGCGGCTTGCGCAGAGGCAGGCTTGGCAGCCGGCGCCGGTTACCTAACTTGTTTTTGCAAGTCGGGGCTGGAAGTTTCTCACAAACAGGCTGGCTGGGGAGCCTCCCGGTGTCTTTCGCATCCAGAACGAGGGTAGATGTTCTTTGGATGACTTCTCCTGGGATGCCTCCGCAAAAACATCTTGGTCTTGGTCCTGCTTGGGAGCTGAGAGCATCTAGAGACACCCAGACAGCTGCTGTTCCCACCTCGCCGTCGTCCTGGGTTTCCCTGCTGGGCAGAGGCATTGCCTTCGCCCTCAAGGAATGGGGCTTCGTCAGGCGCCAGGCTGAGAACTCGCAAACAACGTACACGTGTGGTTCAGAGCCGGTGACTCCCCCGGGCACGCTCGCGCAACGCGCTGGGGCTCGGGGTGCCGGCGGGGACGTGTGCTGCCCCGTTGCTTTGCCAGGCTCCGCCGTTTCATCCCCCCGCTCCGGCAGGAGAAGCCGCAGCCCAGGGCAGCACCCGCTGGCCCGACGGCGCTTTGCATCCGGCTTCGTGCTCGGATTGAGCAAGGCAGAGAGGAGCCGTAGTTTGCTGGGAAATGGTTGGGACGTGGCCGCCGGCGTTAGGGGGCCGTTCGGTTTGCTTCTGCTGCTCTGTGGGGCAGCGAGACGGTCGAGCACGGGGGAGGCAGGTCGGGGGGCCGGGGCCTCGCACCAAGGGGTGCTGCTGGCTCCGTGCGAGCCGCGTCCCTGGGCGCTGTCTGCTCCGCTCTGGCCTGGAGCTTTTCCCTCCCGGAGAAGGAGGGAGGGTGGCAGAGACCTAACGTGCTCGTGTTTGTAAGGCACTGAAATAGGATGAGGAGCACCTCTGCCTGCAGGGATTTCCTTGGAGGGTGCAAGCAAACCGCCACAATGCTGCCTTTGTCCCGGAAACCTGCTCCTCTGGTCCTGGCAGTCCTGCTCCCTGGTCTGGGAAGCCGGATTTCTCAGGGAATTTAAACAAACCAGCTGCTGCTCCCCAAAACCGCAGGCCGCGTGCTGGCCGCGGCTCCCGGCGCATCCCCGCAGCGGCCGCCTGCATCCCCCAGCGCTGCCCCGGCTTGCCCTCGGACGCAGGGACCCAGGGAGCAGGCTGGCCCGGGCACCGCTCCCGCCTCTGCCCCCTTGCCCTGCTCGGAGGCTGTCGTGGTGCCTCAGTTTCCCCGGGTCGGAGCGCTCGGGGCAGCGGGAGGGCGGCTGCGGGCGCCGCTGCCGCGCCAGCCGGTCGGGGCTGATGCCAGGTGCGGCCCCGGTGCCGGGGCTGCGTTTCTGGCCCGTCCAGAAAGCCGCCCTTCTCCTCCGCAGACACCTCAACACAGAGCACGCGCTCGATGACCGAAGCACGGCCCAGTGTCGAGTCCAGATGCAGGTGGTTCAGCAGCTGGAAATACAGGTAGGTGCAAGCGGAGCCTCGAAGGACGTAGGGTTGCAAAGCGGCATCCTTTCCCGCTCCGCGTGCCGTCGGCTTTGCCTTGGCTGCCCCCTGCAAGAGGGGGATCGCGAGGACGGGGAGCACTAGCAGGACGGACGGGTGGACGGACGGTGTCCCGTGTTGTGGAAAGGGCTCGTTTTAAGCATCCTTCTCAAATGGTGGCACTGCCAACCCTGCGGGGGTCAAGGATTTAGAGACCTGCAGGACCCTCAAAGTGCTTCTGCCTCCGATACCAGCATCCCAGCAGAGTTACGGCCAGGTTGGAGGACGGGTCAAGCTGTTCCTCCTGCCTGGAGCACCCCAAATGCTGCCTGTGGGCCCCTAAAGAGGAGATGGCACAGGCCGGTAACCCGCGTAGTCCATGTGTGTGTCGTGCCGCATGGGGTACGCATGCCCGAGCGTGACGGCGCGCCGCGGGACGCGCGCCCTTCTGCCCCCAGCGCCAACGCGAAACCCTCCTCCGGCTGCGGCGGAGAGCTGCAGGCTGGCAGCTCTTTGGAAATCAGGCCACTTATTTAGGTGACTAAGTACAGTCTTTGGAGTCTAACTTTAGGTTCCTATTTTTGGAAATCTCATTCTTTAAATAGCGCCTTTCTCACCATCTCTGACTCCCCAAAGCGCCTAGCATAATTTGGTTAATAGAGAAGGGAGGGGGGGGAAAAAATGGGAGGAAATGGAGGTTTTCACCTGAACTTTGGAAGCCATCAGAGACCGAGGGGGCGACGGCGGGGGCCGCAAGGGAGAGGGTCCCTCAGTGGGACGGGGCGGGGGGCTGCGAGCGCTGAGCCCTGTCCGGGGTCTCCAGCCGAGGGTGCTCAGCGGAGCCCCGGTCGCGTGGCAGTGCCGGAGAGCTGCGGTGCGGGTGGGGGGCGCGTGAATTGAGCAGCGGGGCCAGTGATGTTTTGGGCTTCCGCCCCGGACATCTCTGCCTGCCCTTTCCTGGCAGCCACGAGAAGTGGTCCGTGCCCGCCAGCCCGCGCCGCGGCGGGGATCATCGCAGGCGAGCCGGGCTCCGGGCAGCGCCTGGCCATAATACACCGTAGCTCTGGCAGCCGCCGGCGGGAGCTAAAATATCCAGGGATAAAAACGGAGGGGGTGCACAGCCCGCACCGGGAGCGGAGGGAGATTGCAAAGCCGCCTGAGTCAAACCGAGTGATTGCAGCCCGTTCCCGAGCGCTCGCTAAAGCGAAAGGTTGAAAGCAATTACTGGAGCTTAAAGAGGGAGGGAGGAGAAGGGGAAAGGAAAAAAAACCCTGAAGGACTAGCAGAAAGCCGTGCGCGCGGAGAGGAGAACCTGCCACCAGAGCTACCAATTATAAAGTTTTCAGCGCGGAGCTCCCGCTGTGTCGGTGGAGAGCGTCTGCATCACGAGGGGAGACCTGTCAGCTCTAATGAGCGCCGCGACAGCGCGAAAGCATCGGAGCTGCGCAAAACTTCCAGCAAACTCCGCGCCGGCTCCTGCCTTTAACCCCTTCCTCGCCCCGCTGGCGGCGGGGGAGCGGGCGGCGTGCCGGGAAGCGGAGGCGCCCGCGCTTGAGGGGCCGCGGCGGAAAGGGAAGGTGACGTGAAGAGAGCCGGTGTCAGCTCCCATCGCCTGCGCCGAGCTCAAAACCTCCCCTGGTGCCACAGGGAATATTTCACCCTTCTCCGCACTCGGGGGAATAAACGTGCAGGGTGGGGACGCAATTAAAGCGATGTCGCGCGTCCCGGTGGAGGGACAGACGGATGGACGGATGGTTGGTGCCCAGGGCATCCTTTGGGGCATCTCCGCAGGTGCCTCCTGGCAGCGCCTAACCGCCTCTCTCTGCTTCCTCCCTCCGCAGCTGGCAAAAGAGAGCGAGCGTCTCCAAGCCATGATGGCCCACCTTCACATGAGACCTTCGGAGCCGAAGCCTTTCAGCCAGCCTGTAAGCGCTCATGTGCGTTCACCTCCCTCCCCTTGCACATCTCCTCCGCTGCTCCCCTTTCGGCACCTGCCCCGGTGCCGGTTCCCAACCGCTCTCCGTTCCTCCGTGCAGCTGAACCTGGTCTCCAGTGCCACCCTCTCCAAGAGCACTTCCGATACGTTCCCAGACGGCTTACCTCATCCCCCCACCTCCGCCACCGCTCCCATCACCCCCCTGCGGCAGGGCCCCTCCGTCATCAGCTCTTCCACTTTACACAACGTGGGGCCCATCCGCAGGAGAAACTCGGAGAAGTTCTGCACCCCGATATCTTCAGGTGAGCACCTGGTCCTCCTTCACCCCCGTCGCCAGGTCCTGGAGCGCTTGCCTTCATCTCCCGCCCCTGCCCCTCTTTTCCCCCCTGCAGAACTTGCACAGAATCACGAGTTTTACAAAAATGCGGATGTCCGGCCGCCCTTCACGTACGCCTCGCTCATCCGGCAGGTGAGTTGCTCCCCTTGCTCCAGGGTTCGATTCCTCGCCCTGCTGCGGGGCACCTCGGGCAAAGCCCGCTGCCTGCATAGCGGGAGGCAAGAGCAGCCCTGGGGAGCCCCAGTGCCAGCTGAACCCGAATTGCTGCACCTTCTGCAGCGTCGCACGGCAGGCGTGGGCTTTCCGAGTAATCCCCTCTTTTTCCCCCGTTCTGATTTCCCAGGCCATCCTTGAGACCCCAGACAGGCAGCTAACGTTGAATGAAATCTATAACTGGTTCACGCGGATGTTCGCCTACTTCAGGAGGAACACAGCCACCTGGAAGGTAAAGCCCGCTCCGCTCGGGGCTGCGGCGGGGAGGGGGTGCTGCCCGGGGAGCCGGCTCGGCGCCCGCTCTCTGCCTTGGCTGGCCGTTATGGGAAACACTCCGTTTTCCTGAGTGACTCTGTGCTAAAGGACAGTCTTGGTTCAGATGTTTCACCTTCCCCATAAGAGACTTTCCATCTCCTGGGGTTGATTCTTCCAGCTGGTGCCACCTGGCTTTGGTTTTCCAGCCCTGTACGTGGGCTGGATCCGGGCACCCGACTGTGCTCTGCTTTGGCAGAGCTGCCGAGATGGGGAGCTGCCGGCCCGGAGATGGTGGCAGGGTTTCTGGGCCACCGCTGTGCCAGCGTGCTTCCTCCTCCAAATGTCTCGCCCAGCCATGACCCATCCCACTCCAACGCGTGACTCTGAGCAGAGCTCCTGGGGGCAGAGGAGATGATTTTGCAGATAAATCCGAACATTTTCCTCCCAAGGCGTGTCTCTGGACTTCAGGGAGGTTTGGTCTCGCACGGGGCCGCTGGGGAAGGTCTGTGCTGTAGGACACAGCCCGGCCCACAAAGGTCTGCGCTGTAGAAACTGGCACCTTTCTGCAGTCAGGAGCTGGCGCTGGAGCAGAGCCTGCACATCTCAGCTCCAGGAGAAGGGTAAAAGGGAAAAGTGAGACACTCGAAACAGAAAATAAGGTTAATGATAACCTGGGGGCTGGTGTCACTGCACACAGCAAATCGCAGACGCCTCCACCAAGCTGTAAAACGCTGGGGCTGGGTCTCGGGAGCAGCCGTAGCTGGCGCTAGGCAGCGGATGCTCATCCGGGAAGAGGGGAAGGGTGGTGAATGAGGGGTATAGGATAGCTCAGGGTATCCTTGGTTTATCTTCCATCCATAAAGAGCCTCATTTCCCCCTTCACCTCCTGTCTGCCCTGCGCAAGGTCTTTAGTCTCGCAGCGACCCCCTGCAAGGTGCCGTTGCGGAGCAGCACGGCTCTGGCTTTTCCTGCACCTTGTTGGCACCAGCAACAGGGACGTGTTCGAACCGCGGAGGGACCGGGGAGCTCAAGGGGCCCCTCTTGGCTTTCCAGCTCCTTTTTGCCGTTCTTTAGAGACCTGCCTGGGTGATGGAGAGTGAAAGCTACTGTTCAACACCTCCTGCCTTAGTGCAGGATATTGGGAATATTTCTGTCACCAAGGACCTGTTTGTAACCGCTCTGGACAGATGTGCATGAGTTGTCCAGCTTTCTAGGGACAACATGCACAGGAGATGTTTCTGTTCTCATTTATTTAGAAATTACCAAATCTGAGAGAACTGAAAAAAAGCCACATCTCAGATGAAAGGGATAGTTGTGAAAGGAGGAGTTATTGCCCCGACCAGGCAGGATTTATTTATTGTTTCCTGCCGCCTGCGTTTGCTAAGGCACAACTTCCTTCAGCTCAGGATAGCATGAAGCAAGGCGATAAAGGGGAAACAGCAGGTTTAAAACTTAGAAGTAAAAAAAACAACCTAGAATAAACAAGATGCAAGAGGGACTCTGGTGCGTTTTGAAGGGGTTAGGAAGGAATTGATTATTCCAGAGCCCAGCATTGCTCCTAAAGCCCGGAGCCGATCCGAGCAGGAGTTTGGCTCTCTCCAGCAAACTCTCCAACATGTGGGCGAGTAGCAGGGGTTTCGGCTCCCGAGCGCCCTGGGCCCCGGCGTCCCCGCTGCCACGAGGCCCCTCGCTCCGGCCCGGCCCATCCCGGGCATCTGCCCTGCCGTCCCACGCGCTGGCAGAGGAGCAGGCGGGCGGGCGCAGGCCGTTTTGGGGCCTCGGCGCGGCCCTGCGTCGGTCTGGAGTCCCCCTCACGGCACGCGGGCAGTATTGCAAGCCGGCAGCGCGGCATGCCGAGCTGGGAATGCCGCCCGTCCCGGGGCTCCCAGGCCGCTTTCTCAGAGCAGGGAGGGAACGGGGAGCCCTGTCCTCGCTCCGTGCCTCAGTTTCCCCATCTGCAGAATGAAGTAACGACTGCTGAAAAATGCCTTTTTTCCTTCCTTTTTATTAGCCGAAAGGAATAAGCGTTTGGGTTTTTTTTTCCTTCTTTGTGGCTAAGCCACATCCCGCACCACCGAGATTGCAAAGCGAAGGGTTGACGCGGCAGAGCGGGGCTTCCCCCGGCCCTTTCATCTCCCTTTGTGCCGCTCTGTGTTCTTTCCTGTTCAGAAGGGTTGGGAGGAGGTTAAAAAGAGTGGGAGGCGGTGATTCCCCTCCAACTTTCTGTTTTCAAGGCCAGGCTTTTTTAGAAGGTTGGGGGGGGATATGTAGGGGAAAATAACGTATTTCTGCTCTGGTTTCTCTGCCCGTTCGTACCTTAGCGGCCCTGCGGCGCGAGGCCGGGGGCCGCAGCGATCCCCGGCACAGCGGGCAGGGGCAGCGGGGCCGGGGGCAGAAAGCAAACATCATTAGAAAAGGCAAAGATGAGAAGCAAACAGAGCAGCCGCGTCTGGCGCTAAACAAATACTCCGTGGAAATACAAAAGCCGCATCGAAAGGAGGCAGGAGGCCGCTCCGGAGGTGAGCGGGAGGGCTCCCCGGTCCGGTCCGGGGCGTCTCGCCCCGCGGCTCTCCTCCGCATCCCGGGAGGAGCGCGGGCTCTCGGGGCCGGCGCCACGGCACAGGGCATCAGATCAAGCCTCCCATGCGCCCCTGCATTTAGCTCCGAGGGGGCTTTGCAGCGCTGGGATGCTCGGGAGGTTTAAATAATCCCGAGGCTGCTGGTGGGCTCAGCTCCGGCGCTGGCAGGCGCAGCTGGAGCAGGGGCCGCGGGGAGAGGAGCGCTGCTGGGTTTATTTTTTTTCACCCAGTCCCCACTTCTGTATGACTTTTCCAAACGCCAGGCTGCGCGTGGCGTTCGGCTTTATTTCATCTCCGCTTTTGCCTTTTGCAAATACCCGCTGCAGCCTCTGAAGCAGTGGCTGCAGAGGGGGGGACGCCTTTACGGAGAGCGGCGTTTGGAAGAGGAGCCCCCTGCAAGCGCAGGAAGGGCAGCGCGGGGCAAGATCGATCCCGGCGGTGCAAAGAAGTCCTGTGTTTGCTAGCCGGGAGTTCAAGGGCAGCGGCAGGATCCCGGGCCGGGCTGGACGTCAGCCCCCCAGGGCTGGGGCAGCCGGTGGGACCGGAGGGTTTGCAGCGTGGCGGTGCAAGGGCAGAGCGAGGGCTGGGGAGGTTTTGGGCTCACTGGTGCTTTATCGAAGGAGGGAGAGAAGAGGCAGAGACGGGCTCGGGGCAAGGTGCCTGCCGGCAAGGAGCCGGGATGCCCAGGTTCGTACCTTGGTGTTGTCACCAACGTGAAGGCAAACCAGTTTCCAGGTTCCCCTTTGGATTTGCAGCCCCTCGGGACGTTGGTCCAGCCGGTGCATCTCTGTGCAAGTACAAGCCCCAGCGCCCAGGCCTTTCCCTCCTTCCTTGCATGCTTTGCAGCGGTGGGAGGCTTGGGGAGGCAGAAACGGGCAGGAGAGAGGACCCCCGGGCACCCGGCGGTGCGCCGAGGGCATCGCCCAGGTCGGCTCCTGGCCTGTGCATTCCCTGTGCAACCCGCTGGCATTCTTGGCTCCCCGTGCACCACGGCTAAAAATCGGTTTAAACAGCCCCGACTTTGCCTGAACCTCTTTGCACGAGGAAGGGGAAAGTCACGGGAGCCTTTTGCAAAGTTTCCCCTGCGGTCGGTGTCGGCACTCGCCCTGCAGCGCCAGGCACGCGGCACGACCCGGCGGGCGCAGGGGGCACGGCTGTGCCGGAGGATGGATGGGGAAGTGGGGAAAGAGCCAAGCTTTGTTTGGTTTTGTCCCTAAATTAAAAAAAGGGAGGGGGGGCAGCCCAATTTGATGAGTTTCCGGGAACTCTGACACTTTCCAGCACGGGGAGGGTTCAGTCCTTGTGTCTCCTTTCGCCTTGTTGTGTTGGCCAGCTCCTTTGTTTATACAGCCCCCGTTCGACCTTTTAAATTGCTGTTAATGTTTTAGCGTAACGAATTAGTCTCTCATCACGAATCAGGACTCGAAATAAAAAAAAAAACTGAAAAAAAAAAACCCTCCGAGGCCAACTTCCTGAAATTGGGGTCATTCTCATTTGCAAGGCAGAGAATCTGAGAACCTTAATGCAAGGAAATTTATTCAAAGGCAGAGCCCCGGCATGATTAGGCCCTTTGTAATTATAGCTCGGAGAGATTCCACTCCAGCCTCCTGCCTCCCTCATGGATTAGCAAGTGAGTCGGAAAAATACACAGGATTTAATTAGAGGCAAATTAAAATTGGTAATGAAATAGGGGCAGTAGCAAATGGCAGGGAGTTGGAAGGGGAAAAGGGAGCCGGTATCTCTCGGGGCTGTGCTGTCTGCCTACGTGTGTGTCTCTTTATTTTACATTTAGAAATGTAAAGATGGTCGACGTAAAGAAGAAAGGGAGGGAATGGACCAAAAAGGGAGGGGGAAGGAAAAAAGAGGGGAAGAAAGAGTAGCCGGCTTCGCCCAGCGTCTCCGAGTGAGCCGCGGCAGGGACGAGCGAGCCAGGCTCTGCTCCTGGGTCCTTCCCGCCGTGCCTTGTCCCGCTCGCTCCCCGTCTCCCGCTGCTCCTGAGGCCCGGCCGAGGCGGTGGCGGCGGGTGCTCGGCTTTGCAGGTCACCGCCGTGGAGGGGGGACGGTGGCTGGGCTTGTCCCCAGCCCCGGGGGGCTGGCGGCGGAGGCAGGGGGTCTTGCGGGGCCGTGCAAACCTGCTCCCGCGGCCGCGGCAGGCGCCTTGGGCGTTGGGGACCCGCCGTGGGCCACGGTGGTGGAAGCGGGCGAGCGGCCACCGCTCTCCATCCCGGTCCCGAAAGCCGGTGCCGAGCCGCTCCGCATCTCCCCGCGTAGCAGCTCACCCCGGGGACAGTCCCAAGCGGGGTCCCGCCAACTCGCTGGGATAACTCAAAATCCCAGCCGCGAGCGCCCCGCAGGGCTGCAGTGCCGCCCCACCGGTCCCCGTCCCCGCTGCTTGCCGGGCGCCAGGGGATGGCGGGGCTGGGCGCCGGGGCCGCGCCGCTGCAGCTGGCCGCCCGCTCTTGCCGCAGAACGCCGTGCGCCACAACCTGAGCCTGCACAAGTGCTTCGTGCGCGTGGAGAACGTCAAGGGCGCCGTCTGGACCGTCGACGAGCACGAGTACCAAAAGCGAAGGCCACCAAAGATGACCGGGTAGGTCCTCCTCTCCCACTGGGGCAAAGCCGCGTTCGCGTCCGTGCAGCCGGCCTGGCCCTCCGGCTGCTCCCGGGATCCCACCTGGATCCGAGTGTGGCCACCACGAGCCCACTTCTTCCATGCCTTTGGCACCTGCAGTCCCCTCCCTGGTGCTCTCCCATCCTTAGCGCTTCCCCGATGCTCCTCTCCTCCTCGTGTGCCTTCTGCCCCCCTCTCGTGCACCGCGGCAGGGCAGACCCCGAGGTGGGGACACGGCTGGGCAGCTGGTTCCCGGGCTCCGTCTCCTCCTGCTTCCCTACTCGCGGGACCTGGGTGCCACGGGGAGGGGGCCCTGCCGACGCCGCCCTTCCGTAGCCTCGGCGGGTCGCAGCCAGCCCAGGTGCACGTCTTTCTGCTTTCTCTCTTTCGCAGGAGCCCGACTTTAGTCAAAAACATGATTTCGGGACTCGGTTACGGAGCACTTAATGCCAGTTACCAGGTAAGGACCCTCTGCGGTGCCAGTCGGCTCCGGACACCCTCCGGCTGTCCCCACTCGCGTGTCTCCAGCTCTGGCTTTCTCCTGGCCGCTGCTGCCCGGGGAGGGGGGTGTCCCACGAGCCGTGACCTGTCTCCGTTGCAGGCTGCCCTCGCGGAGAGCAACTTCCCCCTGCTGAACAGCCCCACCATGATCAACACGAGCTCCGCCAGCGGCATGCTGCACGTGGGCCACGACGACGTGAGCAGCACCGTGGAGCAGGTGAACAGCAACGGCAGCAACAGCCCGCGGCTTTCCCCACAGCAGTACAGGTGAGCCGGGGCCGGGAGACGGCCGGGGACGAGGGACGCTGGCGTCTCCACCGCGAGGGAGTCGGTTCGACCTTGCCGCAGGCATCACTGGGCTGCCGGAGGAGCAAAAGGACGGTGGCGCTAAGGGCTGGGGGCCCTTGGGTGTCTGCAGAGCTTGCGCGTCAGGAGCTGCGCGTTGCCTTGGGTGGCTCATGTCCCCCAGGCGAGGGGCCGTGCAGGGGCTGCGGGGTTCAGGCCACCCCGCGGTGGGGTGTCACTGGGACCCAGGTGCCCAGCGGAGAGGTTTGTGGGGTTGTGGCCACCTGGACCAGGTCCCCAAGGCTGAAGGCCACCCCATGCGGTCCCTCAGCAGAGCATCTCCCTGGGCTTTAAACCCCGGCTCCCTTCTCTCCCGCTAGCCATCCAGTGCACGTGAAGGAAGAACCAGCCGAGGCCGAAGACGACAGCAGGCCCGTCTCTCTCATGGCCACCACCAACCAGAATGTGACGATTCCCGACGACAGGGACCTGGAGGAGGAGCTGCCGGTGGAAGACTTGTCCTAAGGACCCCTTCCTCCTCACCGAGGGGCAAGCACTTCCCACCCTCCCCAGCTGGAGACGAAGCAACGGCTCCCACCTCCTCAAGGTGACCTTCGGCGTTAACCTCTTTCTTAAAGGCACTTCCACAAAGCAAAAGGGTTTCCTTGGTGCAACCTGTTGCTGATGGCACGTCCCTCCTCCTTCCCACTGCCCCGTGCCGCGTCCCCGTCCCGGTGACTGACAGATTCCTGCAACAGGGGACACGCAGAGATACAAAAGCCCAAGAGCTGAACTTTTTCTTCCCCTCCCTTGGTTAGTAACTGGTGAACGAGGATGGTAGGTCGTTTCTGTCCGAAGTTGTCCCTCCTTCCTTCCCGGCATCCTCTGCTCCGGCGCGTAAGGAAGGCACCTCCGTCCCGTCCCCCCTGGCAGTATTGTGGTGGGGACCACGGGCCACGGGCTGTGCTCTGCTCCGCTCGGGAAGATGCAGCTCCAGGATTTCCCCCGGACACCCGCTGAGCGACGCCGCGTGCAGCCTGGGCGGCCTCGGAGCCTCGCGCCTCTGCCGGCCGCCGTCGCCCCTCGGAGGGAAGGCGATGGCAGGACCCCCCCGGCGCGTCCCCTTCCCAAGGGGGTTTTGCACTAGGAGGAACCTTGAACCCTTCCCAGGCGCTGCCTCCCACCAGCTGGACGGCAGCTTTGGGGGAAAAAACAGCAGAAACCGGGGCGAGACCCCTGCCGCGGCCTGGAAGACGGGCGTGCGCCGCCGTGGTCCTTCGTTCCATGGCCGGGAAGCAGGTCGCCTCCGGCTCTCCCCGCCGCATCGCTGAACCACTTGGAGACCAGAAGAGCCAACCTGTGTTTGCCATTGGCTCCGGTCCCTGCCGGGAGCCTGGTGGCACCGAGGCGGTGATGGCCGAACGCCACCGCCGGGCGGCATGGCCGCGAGCCCGGCTTTCTTCTCGCTGTCGGAAGTGGAGAGGGCGACGTCTTTCCCGCCCCGTCCCATACTGTGAAACGCCGGGAAGGTGGCGTGGGGCCCGGGCAGCGGAGAGCGACGCGCCGGTCCAAGGCGCGGGTTCGAATTCAGGGAAAGGCTCCCGCGCCCGGTTCCTCCTCCTCCTCCTCTTCCTCCTCCATCTCCGAAGCCGTGGAAAGTTCTCAGAGGGCGAACGCCGAGCGCGGCGGGCGCGTCCGGTGAGCCGTCCTCGCTCGGGTCCCCGAGCGCCGCCGCCTCGGCGTGACAGCGATGCCGCCCGGCGAAAGGGGCCCGTGGCCGCCCGCGCCGCCCCGTCGCTCCCAAAGCAATACGTGCGCCCCGCGCGGCTCGGCCCCCGCCGGCCGGCCCCGCTCCCGCCAGTCGGGACGACCGCAGTCCGAGCTCTCCCTTCCCTCTTTTTATTTTTCCTTTTTTTTGTGTGTGTGCGTGTGTGTGCGCGTGTGTCCGGATGGGAAGATACCAAAAGATTTCTAGAGACAAGACGGTCCGTAGTTCAGGTGAGCAGATGGTGTTCATGCCAAAAAGAAATGTTAATAATAACGAGAACGATGCAGCCAAACAGCCCTCTTCTCCCTGCGCTTTTCTTTCCTCGCTGGCCGTTTGGGCTCCCGTTCCCGCCTGTGCCAGGCTCCTGCCGGCAGGGCTCCCGCGGCCCCGGGCACGGGCGCAGCCAGCCATGACTTCCGATGCCTCCTGGCCGGGAGCGTTTCCGTAGGCTTGGACCCTCTTCTTCCTCCGCCGCTGGGTGCGGGATGCGACTGCGCGCTGGAGCAGCCGCGGGACGGGAGCTCGGCCGGGCGGCGCGCGGAGGCGGCGCGGGATGCGCTCCGGCTGGTGTTCCCGGGGCCATCCCGGTGGGACGGAGGGATGGAGGATGGAGCGATGGAGGTAGAGATGCTCTCGTTTTCGAGCCCCGCTGCAGCCCTTCCCGCAGCTGCGCCCTTCCCTCCCCGTGCCGGGGAAAAGCCGTGCAGCTGGGGGCGTCCCCCCAGTTAAAACGCTGGCAGGGCTGGAAGCGGCATGCGCGGAGCATCTCCCGGGCTCTGCATCTCGGTTCATTGCTTCTGGGGGACAGAGCACCCCCAGCGCCGCCGCGGCAGGCGGAGAGGGGGAGATCCCCCGGGAGATCCCCCGGGAGCCCCATACCGCACCCCCAGGGCGCCCTCGGAGCCCCCCGCGCCGACCTCCCCGCTGCCCAAGGGGGCTACCGAAAAGCCGTCGGAGCTCCCAGCGCGCCCGGCGAGCGGCACAAACCCTTCCCCGGGCTCCCGGTTGCGCCCGCGGCGGCGGCAGCGCGGGGCCTTCGCTAGGTGTCTCCACTGGACGCGCGTTTCTCCGCCAGGCTGCTCCCGCGCTTCCCTCGCTCGCCGGCTGCAGCAGGCTCCGGCCGATGCGGGTCGCCCTGCTCCCCTCCGCTTTTTGGGGCCCTTTCCGCCGTTCCCCGTGCTTTCTCGCGCCGGGTGGGGGGGGCAAACGCCGCCCTGCTGCCGCCGCTCCCCAGCCTCAGGCCGTGCCGCCGCCATCCGCAGCCTGCTCCCAAATTGGCTTTGCCGTTGACCAAAGACCCTTCTTGAGGCCGGAGGCGTAAACCAAATCTCGTTAGATCCGCGTGTGTGCGACTGCTGTATTTCGTGCAGCCCCCCCCGACACCCCCCCCCCCGGTCGCCACCAGCCAAAGAGCGAGCGAGCGAGGCAGGAGGCTGCGGGAATTTCCCCAACTCGCTTCGTTTCCTTTTTTTTTCCCAGTTTCTTGATTTTTTTTTTTTTTAAGTTATTCTTTTGAACAAGTTTACAGCTGCCGTGTGTACGCGTTTATGAAGGTAGGCCGGAGTCGTGCATTGCTGCTTTGCTGCCCTGCGTGGCCGAAGGTACGCGGGGAGGCGGGCAGGGGCGGCGGGTGCCGCCGTCCCCGCGGGGGTCCCGGCTCGCGTCCCTCTGCCCCCGCCCCGGCGCTGCGCTGCCTCCCCTGTTTCGCCCCAGCAGCTGCGTTGCCTGCGTCAACCCGCATCTTTTTTTTTTTTTTCCACCCTCCCTGGGAACCTTTTCCAGAGGATGTGACAGAGCTGCTCTTTCAAGAAGGGCTTTTTTCCCCATCTTGTGGGGTTTTTTCTTGTTTCATCCCTAGAAATGCTCCCTCCCACCCCTCTTCCCCTTTGCCACAGGCGGAGGGTGCCGGCAGCTTGGGTTTTGGGGGGATGCAGTGCGCCCTGCGCACGCTCACCCCGGGACATTGCAAGCGGGACGGAACAGGCATTGCTGTCGGGGACACGGGGACCCTCGGGTGGCAAAGAGAGGTGAAAACCGTCCCGTCCCATCCCAGTGCTGCGCTGGGGCTCTGCCGGCTCTGCAAGCAGCTGCCTAGCTTTTTCCCAGCGCTTCATCAAGGAGGGAGGAAAAGTCACCCGTTAACGGCCGCGCCGCGTCCCCGGAGATGGCCCAGCTCGGGCCGGCGGCAGCGTTGCCAGCCTTTCCCTTTTGCAACCAGCCGCGCGGCAGCAAGGCCGGTGTCACGGGGAGATTGCAGGGGTCCGGGGCCACCGCGGAGCCCCTTGCTGCTCCCCGCCTCCGAGAGGCGCTCGCCGCCTTCCGTCTCCGGCCGAGAGCGGCTCGCTGGCGCCCGGCGCCCTGGGTGTTTGCCTGGTGCATCTTGCCCGCTCTTTGCAGAGGGACGATGCCGACTTCAAAAAAAAGGGGGGAAAAAAAGCCCCATCTAAGCCGCTCCTTTCGCCTTACCTTCCTCGTGCTCCGTGTTTGTTTTTTTAGCAGTGGTACAGCCCCCCCCCCCCCCGTTGCGTTGCATCGGGTTGGGGGCTTTTGCAGAGGTACAGACACCCCCCCCTCCCCAATTCCCCCGCTCGCCAGGGTGGTGCTGAGCCCCGTCCTGCGTCCCGCGCCCCGCGCTCCGGCTCTGGGCCCCTCGCAGCACCCTCGCCAAGGGGGGGGGGGGGGCGAGCCGCTGCCCCCTTCTAGCATCCCCAGACGAGCACCACGGCTCGTTTCAGGTCAAAACGAGCCTCCGTGCGGGCAGCCTGGCGCCCTCCCCTCTCCTCCTTACGCTCCCACGCGTTGCTAGCCGCCATCCTGGCTCAGAAGAGCACTCTCTCTATATATATATTATATATATAAAATAAATCTATAAATATAAAGGAGGGATTTGGGGGTTTTTTTTTTTTGTTTTTCTTTTTAACACGTGCACAGGTTGGGATAGTCACATGGCTCCGAGCCGTCCCGTCATTCCTCTTCCCCGGCCGTCCCTGCAACGGCCGGGGATTTCACGCGAAACGCGCCCAGTCTGATACTCAGGGGTGTAAACTCGCTTCATCCTCCCACCCCCCCCGCGGCCTGGCCTGCTTTCGCGGGGCCGCGTGCGGTGCACGGTGCTGCCGGCGCCTCTCCCCGGCCGCCGCAGGCGCCTGCCTCGGTTTTGCCGGTTTTGCATTTTAGGAAATCCTGCGGCCGTTACCTCAAGCGCGCGTCCAGCCTCGGGGGGGAGAGGGAAGGGCCAAGGACCAAACGCAGCGTGCGGCAGAACTGTATGTCTGTATATATTGAGATATATATATACTGGTTTTGAACCTACGAACCCGAGTTGTTCTTTTGGGATCCTTCCGGCTCTGTTCCCTGTTGCTTTGTCTTCTCACGGCGTTATTGTGAGCGGGGGCACGTCCCGAAAAGCGTAGGACCCCTCTCTGTAAGCAAAGGCGGTTTTCTGGTATCTCTCATTGACGTCCCAAAGGAATTGCTCAGTTTTCCGCGTTGTCCTGTCTTTGGGTTTGGTTTTGGTTTTTTTTTTTCCCCCCCTTTTTCGATGATGACAAGTTTTTTGCAGAATAGCTAGTACGGGCTGAGCGTGGGGGGCCGGGAGCGGGGGGCCGGGGCAGGGCTGCCGGGAGGGGAGCAGCCGCGGGGAAGGAATTGAATTAAACCAAAGGGTTTCTTTGCTTTGTTTACACGACCGTCCAGTGTCGCCGGTTAAGAGAAAAGTTCCTATATCTAGGTTTTTGTCCTGGAAGTTAGAGAGGAGCCAGATTTTGGGGGGGGGGGGAGGTCGAGTCCCGGTGCCCCCCAAGCCTCCGGCGCTGGGCTTGCCGAGCCTGGCCGCAGCGCGAGGGCAGGACGAGCCCCCGAAAACGCGGAGCCGCAGCCCCCCGCGGAGCCGTTCCCGGGATGCCGTCCCCGTTGCAGCCCCCCCGGTGCCAGGGCTCCGGCGGCGGCGGGGCTTCGTCCCCACCCCGCTCGCCGCTGCGGCCTCTTCCCGGGGCGGCGGGGGCAGAAGCGCTAGGTTTGCCGCCACTTTTTTTTTTTTTTCCTTTTTCCCTTTCTTTTCCCCCCCGCTCCGGTTTTATTTTCGCCCTGCTCCCGGGTGGCGGTCGGGGCGGGCAGGTGATGGGCACGGGGGGCGCGAGGAGGGCTGCGGGGAGGAGGGGGCGCGGGGCGGCGAGGCCGTGCGCGGACGCGTCCCGGCTCCCCCACCGCTGCCGCCACTGCCGCGGCCCTCGCGCTGTATAAAGGAAATAGCGTTGCTGTGTATTTGTACTCTGAACTTCCGTGTGTCTGCTTTGGCAGACGGTAAACCCTTGTACAGTAGGTCTAGCTGCATGTAATCTGTATGGACAATGGCATTATAAAATGCAATAAAATAAATTACCTATCATGCTGCTGTGCTGGCTGTTTTCTTACGGTTGGTGATAAACTCTGTATTTGCAGCCCTCCCAGGCGCTTCCGCAGCGAGGGAGCCGCGGTCATCCAAGGGAGAAGTGACTTGCTGTGGTTGTTCAGCATCGGGGCAGCTTTAGGGTTACGCTGCTCCTTGTAATTTAGGTCCCTTCCCAGGCCGGACAGCTTGCTCCTTCCGGCACCACCCGCTGCACCCGGGAGAGCAGCCTGCAGGTGGGAGCGCTGGGCTGGCCAGCTCCGCGGGGTCGCTCTGTGCCCCGACGTGTCGCTGGTGCTGCTGGTGGCATCGGCGGCATGGTGCCTGCATGCCGCGGCCCCAGGAACAAGGAGCCGCGTGGTCCCGGGTGCAAGGAGCTGCACGGTCCCAGGGTCCAGGAGCCGCGTGGTCCCAGGTGCAAGAAACCACGTGGTCCCGGGTGCAAGGAGCTGCGCAGCCCCGGGTGCAAGAAACCGTGTGGTCCCGAGTGCACGGAGCTGCACGATCCCGGGGGCCAGGAGCCACGTGGTCCTGGGTGCAAGGAGCTGCACATTTCGGGTGCCGGGAGTTGCTCGGCTCTTCTGTGAGCTTAATCCCCCCTGGCCTCAGGAGGGCAGGGGCACCAAACGGGGAGCCGGCTCGTTCAGGGTCACGTGGGTGGTCGGGGATGAGGTGGGAATAAGGCCCAGGTGCTCAGAGTCCGTCTCCAGCACTGTTTTCCCTCGCGGTTTCCCCAGGTTTCCCCATCTCCGAAACCTGGAGGTGCCTGGATTTGGGGTGCTCCATACGGACCCAGGTGGAATACAGGGATGTTTTAGCAGGGGCAGGGAGCCGGTCTGGGCTCCCTGGGCAGCAGGGGCTGAGAGACCTCCGCTGCCCTCCCCAGGAAGCAGTCAGAATAAGCCTGAAAAGCGAGATTGGAAAATAACCTCCTTCCTGAGATTGGATTATAAAAATATCTTATTAGGCCTCCGGTTTGGTCTCCGCGATGGATGTGCTGGTTCCTGGGCAGAGCTGTGCTAGCGCCCCGCGGGAACCCTGGTGTGTGCTGGCAGGTGCCAGCAGTCTGCCTGGGATGGGATGGAACGGGATGGGACGGGATGGGATGGGTGGGAAGAAAGCCCCCAGAAAGCCACAGTGGCAGCTCAGGCAGGAGCATCCTGCCTCCTCCTCCTCTTCCTCACCCCACACACCAAATAGCCCCTGCTCATCCTGCTGATATGGGGAAGGGTTTTTGCAGACTCCAAAGGTGAGTTGCTGGATGCTTATTGGAAGTACCTTGCTGTAGAGCTGTCTCTATAAAAAGCGATAATCACAAATTCGTAAGTAAGATGGCTTTTGCCACTGCCCTTGGGGCATTTTTCTCCCATCCTGGTCTTCTTTTTTTCTTTTTTTCTTCTTAAGGCTAGTTCTGCAACGAAGCATCTTCATCGGCAGGGGAACGTGTTTAATAAGCGAACATGCTTGTTCTTTTGAGGCCTCCTAATTCAGCAGCAACGGCAGAGGCCCATCGGCACCCGCCTCGGCTGCAGCCGCCGGTGCTGCCCTGGGCCGGGAGCACCCGGAGGAGCCGCCCGCGGGAGACATGGAGCCGTGCAGCCCGCGGCGCTGCCCCCGCGCCAGCCCACTCCCTCCGGCCCGAGGGCCAGCAGCCGCGGCTGGGGCTGGAGGGCTTTCGAGAGAGCTCGGCGCGGCGCGGCTCCAAAATCGGGGCCAGATCTGCCACTTCGGCAGCCGCCCCTGCAAGCAAAAAGCAGTGGCAGCAGCAGTGCGATTGCGGCATTTCCCTTGGGGTGATCGGCTCAGCGGAGGAACGAGCCTCGCCGTCAGCAAAGCTTGCCCGAAGACTCGCTGCCTTGTCCTGCCTGCCCTTCCCGGCTCCGCATCCCAGCCGGGGGGTCCCAGGGGGGCCAGGAGCACGTAGCGGGGGGGTGCACGGCCCCGCGGCCCCGCGGTTTTGCAGCCCCGCAGCCCGGCTCACCCCCAGCCGCGCGCAGCCCCTGCCAGTACTAACAGACTGTCGCATCCCCTTCCCTCCCTGCCTCCGTCTCGGCCAAACCGCCTTAATCTTTTTTCCAGCGGCCCCTTTCCAGGGCTCTCGGAGCTGCAGCCAGCTCACCGGAGTCCTCCCGCGGCGCCGAACCCGCCTCTGCTGGCGGGGGGGCCGGGAGCCCCTCACCGCCCCCCCCGGGAGCCGACGGGCACCGCGGGCGCGAGGGTCCTGTGGGAGGCTCGGCATCCCAGCGCCCGTCCCGCTCGGGCTCTGCCGGCTCCCGCGGCCGGGGGCGGCACAGGGCTCGGCCGCGCGGCGCAGCGGGTGGGGGGGGGGGGGGGGCGCATGCCTGTGATCGATTTAACACTTGGAGAAAGAGCTTTTAACTGTTAAACCGTGAACTTATTTCCTCCCCCCCCCTTTTTTTTTTATTTTTTGCTGTGGACACGAACGCTTTCTTGGTTTGATTGCTAAACCAGTACGGAGCTGAGCAAAGAGACCAGGCCGGGGCCCGCCCCCCCGGCCAGCTCCGTCCCTCCGCTCCAATGCCACCTGGGTCCGGAGCTGCTCCGGGCACTAAGGAAATGGCAGCAGGAGGCACCGAGCCCTCTCCTCCCCGCCTAGGTGCTTGTCGTCCCTCCTGGATGCTCACGAGGCCACGTCCCGGAGGACACCGCGTCCTGGAGTATGCCGTGTCCCGGAGGATGCCACATCCTGGAGGACGCCGCATCCCATACGATACCACATCCCAGAGGATGCCGCACTCCCTTCCTGCCAGGCTGACACTTTGCACCGAATCCGCAGGGTTCCCATGCGGGAGTCGCTGCCCGGTGCGGCCACCTCCGGGCCGGCAAGGGGACGTGCTCCTGCGAGCCCCCGGCACTCGTTTTATCCGGACCTCTGCAGGCACCTCCAGGTCACCGCCATGCCGGAGCTGTTCTCCCAACGCCTTTCCCCGCGGTCGCTCACTTAAAAGGTTAAGCCGCTGTCGCAGATGAACGCAAGCTGCCGTCGAGGATGCTTCCTTCGTTGCTTGGACGCCACGCTTATTTTTCGGGAGCGTCATTGCTCCCTGTGAGTTCACATCCAGACACGAGGTAATTCCTTGTGGATCGCTGCTGAGCAGCACAGGAGGACGCTCAGCCTCCGCTTGCTTTGGTGCTTGCGGATGGCGCTGCAGCAATGCATCCGTGTGCGTGCGTGCGCGCAGACGGGCGCTCGCACCGCTGCGGGAGGCACCGGGCATTCAAATAGTTAAAAAGAACACGAAAAGGAGGGAGCGTTTGGGGCTTTTACTGAGCATTAAGGAATTGCAAACGCCGGGGTGAGGAAGGGCCGAGGCCGAAGGGTTGCAGCTCTGCTCCCCGCTCTGCTGGTGCCTTGGGGGGGGGGACGCCGGTTCATTTTGCCGTCCCTCCCTGAGGACCAGCCTCGGAGGAGAGGGCCCCGGGGTGGCACGGCGCATCCCAGCACGGAGCCAGGTGCACCCACCGGAGCCGCTAGCGGGCAGCAGCTCCGCGACAGCCGCCCACCTCACGCTCCCGCTGCGCGCAGCCAGGAGCTTTGCCCCACGCTGGGGTCTCTCTTTTGCACCGGTATCGGCCCTTCGGCTTGCGCGCTCCTCAGGGAACCGGGGGCTGCCGCCTCCTGCGGGGGGCACGTGCCCACCCGGTGTTTGCAATCATCGCGGGTAGATAGGATAGAAACGATTTGCTACAAGCACAGACCGAGAATTCCCTTCGAGTGCACGGCACTGATTTTTCCTCCCTGCCGCCCCGCAGCGATGCATTCCCTGCAGAGCGGGGAGCCCATCGCGTCCGCAGCAGTGCGCTGCGGGGCAAGGGGGGGGGGTTCGGGGGCAAAACGGATCCTGCTTGTGCCGCCTCGTGTGGATGCAGAGTTAAGGGCAGAGTTAAGGGCAGAGTTAAGGGCAGTCTTGCAGGGCCGGCAGCGAGGGTCGAAGCGGGGCTGCTTCGCCCGAGGACAGGCTGCAGGGTCCGGGCTGCGGCTGCTCGCATGAGAAACGATAGGAATAACTGTGGCTCTAGTAGCCAGGAGGAAGACGACTAAGAGCAGGCGAAGCGTGAGACGGGTGGATGGAAACGCCTCCTTTTGCCACCCCTCCCTCTGCAAAAGCCACAGCTCTTGCGAATCTGCAAAGAAACCCATAAAATTAACTGAGGGCCCCGAGCTGCCTGCCAGCGCGGCCCCGGCAGGCAGGACAAAGCGGGTTTTGTTGGGGACCGCGAACACGCCGCGGCTCGCTGGGCTGGCCGGACCCTGGCCGCGGGGCAGGGAGGTGGGGAAGGGCCGGGGGCGCTGGCGGAGGAGCCGTGGAGCGGGCTCTTTCCAAGGCAGCCCTTGCCCTGAGCGGGAGGCAGACCTCCAGATCGGCTTTCCCGAGCCTGCCCTGCAAGTGTGGACGTGGCCGGGGGGAAGCAACGGCAGCCCCGGCTCCATGCAGCGCCGGGCACCGCGGGTCGGCCGCGAGCCTGCCCCAGCCGCGGGGCTGCTCCGGCGTGCGCCGTGCCGCTGCCTGGCCTCGCACATGCTTCTGCCTCCTCCCTGCCGAAAAGCGGAGATTGCACAGCAAGCCCCCGGGGAGGGGAGGGGGGAAGTCTTTAATTTTTCCATCTTCCAAAGACGAATATTCATGGGGCCCCGTTTTTTTTTTTTTTAAATGTCCATTTCCTTTTTATTATTATTATTATTATTTACAGAAATAGCTCGTGACTCATCAAAATCTTTTAGCAGAAAATATAAAACAGTGGGGTCATTCAGCGAGAACCCAGAGAGCGAGCTCCCCTCCTCCCTGCCCGAGCAGACGGGGCCGAGGAGCTTATTTTGTTTAGCGATATTTCGTGCGCGCCCAGCGCCGGGTAATTATGCTGCCCGGATCGGGGGGTTATGGCTTGGGCCCCAAGCAAACACGGCTCTGTCTGCACGGCCCAGCTCCGCGCCGAGGCACGGCCCAAATGTACGGCCCCATTCATGGCAGGTTAACCACGCCGGGAAGCTGGGGGGTTTTTTTGTTGTTGTTGTTTTCGGATTGCCTGCATTTGCTCCTTATTTATTTATTTTTCCTTGCGAAACGGCACAGAGTTCGCTGATGGAGAGACGCCGGGCAAGTTGCAAAACCCCGCTTTGAACTGCAAAGTCGAGGCTTAGCGCTAAAATCCTCGCCGGAGTCAGGGGTTGTTTTTTTTCCAGCTGGTGGAAATCTCTGCTGCCCTCTCCCATGCTGCCCCCCCACCCCCACCCTGGGCTGCTCGATTTCGGCACGGCCACAGGGCGTTTCGGGCCGGGGAGCGGCACAGGGAGCATGCCCGGGCCAGGGGCATGCGGGCCGGGCTCGCGACGGAAACACGCCCGGGAGCCGGGATGACTCGGCTCGGCTCCCTTTGGCGCTGGGCTCCCGGCGGGAAACCGGAGCACTTGCTCGTGCCAGAGGCTGCGAATGTGGGTCAGTGAAGTTACACACTTACCGAAATGGCCTTGTTTTCCAGCAGACATCCAGCTCCCGGAGCATGCCAAGGTGCACCGCAATCCCCGGGATGCATTCGCTGCAGAATTAACTTTTATTCCGCATGTTGCCCCCAGACCTTTCCCATCCACCCCAGAGCCCTGAGGAAAGCGATGGTGGAAGTTTTAGGGGGACAATGCTAGAAAGTATTGGGGGAATAAAAATGCTTGGTTTTGTGGAAAACACTCTTGCCGGTGTGCTGGGCGCTCCTGAGCCATTTTAACCTGAGGGAGACCCCGCTGGCCGCGTTTGCACCCTTTCCAGCTTATCGCCCTCCAAACATGGCAGCAAGCGCCGGTGCATGGGAAAAAGGGAGGGCAGCGGCATCCGGGCCCTTCTCCCTCTTCCCAGAGCTTTCCAGTCAATGGACTTACGAGCTTGTTTTGCAAGCGTGAGCTGTTCGCTTTCCCCCCGCATCGGTTGCAAAAACGGCCCGGGGGAGCGATCGGCGCGGGAAGGCAGAAACCCTGCCAAAGGCCAGCGCCAGGACACGTCGCACGAACGCGGGCGGTCGCCGGCCTGCAGGCACGTGGCGGCGGGGGGCTGGCGGCACTGCCCCGCTGCTCTCCCGCATGCCCGGCTGCCGCAGGGAGATGCTTTCCTTCGGCAAAGGCGGGAGCACGCGGAGGATTGCGCGGGGGCCACGAGGGAGGCGGTGACTCAGTTTCCCCAGCGCTCGTTCTCGGCGAGGGCTGTGTCATCGGGCCGAGCTGTCGGCATGGAGGAAGGTGCCGCTAACAACAACCTGGCCTGTTCCTTGGCTCCGTGCTCCACCCCAGGGCGCATCCCATCCCATTCCCGGCAGGAACACCGGGGCACACCCAGCCTGGCGCTGGCCCCTACGCCTCCAGGCGGCACGAGCACCGCTGGCTCAGTGCTCGGATGCGGCTTTGACAGACCCTTGTGGAAAGCTGGCCGGGTCCTTCCGAGTCCGGCGAAGGAAACCATCCCGCTGCCGCCGCAGCTCCCGATTGCCCGGAGCCCTCGCCACGTCCTCGAAGCAGTATCCCAAGGGGCTTCCCGGCCACGGCCGCCCCGCCAGCTCCACGTGCGCTGCAGAGGGCAGCCGCGACCGTCGGCAGCTGGTTTAGAGCCAGGCTGAGCCTCGCGGCAGCATCGCTCCCGCATAACCCCGGGGGGACGCGGCCCCCCTTCGTGTCCTTTGCAATACTGGATGATTAAAAAGCAGCGAAACACCGCGGTGTTAAGAACCATCCTTCGAGATGTGCCCCCGCGTCCTGTGCACGAGGCCGGTGCCTCGAGGGGACCCCGCAGGGATGCGGAGTGGGAGCGACCGCCGCAAATCCCCGTTCAGCCCGCGCGCAGCGCTGGCACCGCGCTGAAAAAGAAGGGGCGCTCGACACCTCGCAGCCACGCCAGCGCTCTCTGCGCCGGTGGCGGTCGCGGCGTTGTCACCCCCAATCCGTATGCCCCAAAGCGTCTCCCCGAGGAGCCGAACCTCAAACTTTATTTACCAGTTAGGGAAACCGAGGCGCGGAGGAGGTGGGCAAGGCTTTCCCGAGGACACGCTAGCAGGGTCAGGAATGAGAATACCCCGGCACTGGCCATCCCGGGCGCACAGAGTGGCCGGCGTGGCGAGGGCGGGTGGGAGCGGGGCGCCGCGGACCCCCCAAATCCCCAGCACCGCTTCGCCGCAGGGCAGCGGCAGTTTCCCGAAGCCGGCGAGCTTCGGCCGCCTCTTCCCCGAGCGCTGCTCGCCGGCAAAGGCAGCGCCGGGCCTCGAAGCGAAGCAAAGGGCGCGGAGCCGCGCTGGGCGCTGGCGGGGGGCCGGGAACCCCTGCCCGCCCTGCGCCTTCCCTCCGCGGCTCAGCTCCGTGCCCCGAAAGAAACTTTTCCTCCCCTTCCCTTCCTTCCTTCCCTCCCTCGCTCCCTCCCTCCCCAGAGCGGCTCCGCGCGGATTTTGCTGGTTGTTTGTTTGTTCTCGCAGCCTTTTCCTTTTTTTTCCTTTTTTTTTTTTTTTAAGGAAGGGGGGGGAAGCCCCCGCGCACCCGACCGGCTTGTTATAGGTCGCAGGAGCCGCCAGCGTCTCGGCTCGGGGGAAGCGGGGCGGCCCGGCCGCGATTTCCTGCGGGCGGCAGCGCCGCGCCGGGGGTGCCGCGGGCGGGGGCCCAGGCGTCCCGGGGCGGGGGGGCGGGGGCGATGCGCGGGGGGCGGCGCGCGGCGGCGGCGGGGGCGGCGCCGCGGCCCCGCGGAGCCCAGGTGCGCGGGGCCGGGGCGGCGGGGTCGGGCCGCGCTGAGCCCGCTCTCGCCGCCGCAGCCCCCGCGCCCCTCTCCGATGTCCCAGGCCAGCAGCCACCGGCCGAGCCGCCCGGAGCCCCGCCGCGCCGAGCCGCCCCCGCCGCCAGGTACGCGGGCAGGGAGCGTGTGTGTGTGTGTGTGTGTGTGTGTGCACGTCTGGGGTGGAGGGGGTGCACGGCTGTGTGTGTGTGTGTGTGCACGGCTGGGGTGGAGGGGGTGCACGGCTGGGGGTGTGTGTGTGTGTGTGCACGTCTGGGGTGGAGGGGGTGCACGGCTGGGGGTGTGTGTGTGTGTGTGCACGTCTGGGGTGGAGGGGGTGCACGGCCAGGGTGGGTGCGTGCGCGGCTGTGTTGTGTTGTGTGTGTGTGTGCGCGCCTGCACGTCTAGGGGCAAGGGGGTGCGTGCCTGGGGGCGGTGTACGTGGCCGGGGTTGTGTTTTGGGGGTGTATGGCAGGGTGTGAGTGTGCCTGGCTGGGGGTGAGTGTGCGTGTGCACGGCTGGGTGTGTACGTGTGCGTGGCTGTGTGTGCGCGTGCACGGCTGTGTGTGTGTGCGTGGCTGTGTGTGTGCACGGCTGGGGGGGGGGTGTTCCTGCGCGTGTGTCCAGGAACGCTTGAG
Source organism: Apteryx mantelli (assembly GCF_036417845.1). Lineage (NCBI taxonomy): Eukaryota > Metazoa > Chordata > Aves > Apterygiformes > Apterygidae > Apteryx > Apteryx mantelli. The sequence goes on from NC_090002.1 coordinate 7,773,891, forward strand.
TGTGCGCGTGCATGCGTGGCTGTGTGTGTTGTGCACAGCTCTGTGTGTGTGTTGTGCACAGCCGGGGGGGGGGGTGTTGTGCACAGCCGGGGGGGGGGTGTGTGCGTGCCGGGCTCCGCGTGAGCGCGGCCGAGGCAGCCCGGCCCGGGGGGAGTTCGCAGCACAAACTTTACAGCAGTTTCTGTAACTCTGCCAGGTACAGGACGGTCCGGGCTCCGCCGGGGCCGCGGCAGCCACGCTCGCAGGGGCCGGATAAAACTGTGCCGGGGGGGGGACGAGAGCACTGCAAGGGGGCCGGGGTCTAGCGTGGGGTGCCAGACCCCACGAGGGGCTGGGGCAGTGGGGCCCTTCCCCACCCCACAGCCAGGGTCGAGCTCAGCGGCTCCCTCGGGCAGGAGCACGGCATCCACAGAGAAGTGGATGGAAAAGTTTTTTGGAGTCCTCGGTTTCTTCTCCCCCACGGAGCGAAGCTGAGTGCCGCGACACCGGCCGGGTCGGCTCCGGTGGTGGCAGCCTGCAAGCCCTCCCCGGGGGGTGGCTGGGTGCGTGCACACGTACGCGCGTGGGGGCACGCATGCATGCGTGTGTGCACGGCTCTCGGTTGTGCCCCAAGAGCTTTCCAGCCCGCTGAGCGGGGATTCTCCACCGGCCGGGTCTGCGGCACGAGGAATTTCACCGTTGTCTCGTGGCAGTCGATTCCCACCAAGGTTCCTGAGTGGGAACGACATTAAAGCCCGATGGCGGGAGAAAAATGCCTGGGCAGGAAGCTGAGAGCGAGAGGCAGAACCCCGTCGTGCGTGCTGCCAGAGCAGGCACAAAAGGGGCCAGACTCACCCCGGGACTAGCTCGCTGCCGAGCTAACTTAGGCGGCTTCGCGAGAGGCTCCTCGGCAGCGGGCTGAGCCAAGCAGCAGTTGTGCTGCGCGAACGCCGGGCATCTTAACGTGCAGAAAATGAGTGTAGCGCGGCTGGAGCGCTCCCATGTTGGCTTTGGCCCGGAGCGTGGCTGGGCCCAAGTTTCAGAGAATACATCCTCTTGTTCTCTTCCCCCTGCTTTTCCAGCTGGATACGGCAGGCTCCGCTTCCCAAGCCGAGCTCATATGCCGCTTTGTGCTGCTAGAGCGGCTGCCACGGGCCGGGGCCGGAGCAGCTGGAGGAGCCGCGCGCTGCTCGCTCTCCCAGGGGTTCCTGCAGCTTGCTTTCCTCTCCAGGTGGAAAATGCTGAGCTGTTAATGCAGGGAGCTAGTGCAGAAAGTTTTTTGCACGAAAAATTTGCGCACTAACTAGCGCGGTTTATTTTAAAAAGCAATTTAGAAATCTATTAAGTGTGGAGGAGAAGTGGCCTTGCAACTTTTCCGCGTTCCCGGCCACCAGCCGCCCGAGGAGAGGTGCGTAGCTAAAGCGCCCTGAGTGCATTAATGTCTGGAGCGGGAGCAAGGGGGCTCCCGTTCCGCTCTCTGGGGCTCACATCTCCTGGCGCGGCCCGGCCCCGCGGCAGTGGGAACAATGCGCCCTGAAATTAAAAGCACATGGGAATCTGAGGCCCTTTTGGAAAACGAGTGGGACAGCAGGCCTCCGTCTGCTGGCGGTGGCTTTACTCGCTCTGAAGCTTGCTCCGCTTTTGCGGGAAACGTATGCCAGGGTGGTCGGCGCGAGGGCCCTGCTCTGCCCCGGCCGCTCGGGCGCTTCGGTCCGTGGTTGCAGCAGGGAGAGGCTGAGCCTCCGTCGGACCCTGGTGCTGCTGCAGGGCGCTGAGCCAGCGGGCACCCAGGGGGGCTCCGGGACACCCTCGATTTCCACCCCTCCGCAAAAATTTGGCCCCCAGAGTTTGCAGGGAGGAAATCCCTGCCCTTTCTCGTCCAACCAAAGGGCTCCCAAGAGCAGCTTTCAGTCTGCACATCTTGAGCTTTTCCTTCGTGCTTGCATCGCTTCTTCTTTTTTTTGCCTCGACGAGCGATGAATGGACACGGTCCGTTTTGTATTCCATGCTTGTTTGGCCTCGTGACATTTCCATGCAAAAGCATTATCTCTTGGGCAATGTCCAGGGACTCTGTCACGCATAACTCAGCCTGGGAATTTTTCCTTGAATCCCTTTCAGATGCTGTTGTGAATTAGTCTGGATAAGTCAGTAACACTGAGTCGGTAAAAAGGGAAACTGAGGTGTTTGGTGGCAGAGCGCTTTGGCCAAAGTTAGCGTGCCGTCGGCGGAGCTGGGCTCGCGTTGCCGTGCTTGGCCCTACGTCCAGGATGAGACGAAAGCCGGGATCGTGGTGTTTGTCCTTTGCCATCTCCGGCGATCGGCCTCGTGCTGCCGCGGCCTCCTGCCGTCCGGGACGGCTGAGCGCGTTGCAAACCAAAGCCTTGAAATGGCCACAGGTAGCTTCCAGCAGGGCCTCGCAGAAAAGAGGCAGTTGTTTGCCTACGTGTCATGTTTGGCTGTAGTTATTTTCTGGAGAAATTGAAAGAAAACAGGAGAAAAAACAGAAAACCCTTTGGTTTATGGGATTCTTTATTATTATTATATACTTTCTTCGCAGGGAGGAAGAAGAGGGGGAGCAGAGCTAGCACGAGAGGGGTTTTCGTTACAGGGAGGAAACTGTCGTAAAGACATCGGGGGGGCAAATAAACTCCAGGAAGAGAGGTTTTCCGTCGAGTTTTGCTCTCCCCATTCCTGCCTCGTCCTGCCGAGCGTTACCGTGCTTGTGCCACGCAGGTGCAGCCGGCGGCTCCGCTGGGCTGCGTTGCAAACACCGGCCTGGAGTGACCGGGGGGGCTTTTCTTCCCCCTTTCCCAGGGGATACCCCGGAGCCCGGACTGATGCCATGCGGGAGCTCAGGTTTGCGGAGGAAGCTGAGCCAGTGTCGCCGCTCCAGGCTCTTGCTGCGGGATGCCAGGGCCGCGTTTCCCTGCAAGAGGCCGGTGCCGTCGCCTCTGAGCACACGTGCAACCGTTACCTGCGCTCAGCCTACAGGGAAGGCGGCTTAACTCGAGCGCGAGTCTGCGCCCTGCCCTGGAAGGTGAAAGAAATAAGGTCAGCCCTCCCTAAAATCAAAACAAAGGCGTCTTTGCACTGATTTAAATGAGCCCGGTTGCAGATCTGCCTGCGGACAGCCTAGAAGTGCAAAGGAAATGCAAAAAAGGCTAAAAAGAAACAATCTTTACTTTTTTTACCCAAGATTAACAGGAAAACTTTGGCACTAAAAATTCATTTCCTTTTTTTTTCTTCCTCAATTTCTCGGCTGCTTGTGAAAACATTTAGTTTGTTTTTGTATTTCTTCCCTTTTTCCTTTAAACAAAGAAAAACCTAAAGAAAAAATAAGAGGCAGATTTCTGGCTTTTTTTCAAATGTTTCAGCTTTTGAGCAAAACAACACAGGCCCTTCAGGGCTCCTCTTTTTGCCACCCGAGCGTCCTGTTCCCACTCCAGCTTCTAATTGAATTTCCTTGAAAAGTGCCTGCCTAGAATCTATTAGTTGCAGAAACCCCAACTGTCCTCTTAGCGTTTTCTGTAGTTTCTCTGATTTTTTTTCCCCAAACTGCGCCTGGCTCGTAGCGCGGCCCCTTCCTGGAGGTGAAGCCCCGGGGCTCCTGGGCTCGGCTCGCAAGCGGAGCGACTCCGGATTAAGCCCCGTGGGCTCCTGGCTTTGCACCGGCCGTTTGCAGCCGCTCTGCTACCCCCGCGATGGGCAGGGGTGGAAGCGAGCTGGCGGACCTGCTCCATGCCGTGGCCACCTCCGCTGGCTCTGGGTGGACAACCTGGCTGGAGAGGGACCTTCTCCCTCCTCTCCTCCCTGGCTGGGGGCAGGGGTTGATCCGGAGCCTCTGCCATCCCCCGGTGCGCGGGTGGCTCCGGGCTGCCGATCCGGCTGGTTTCCCGGCAGGGCAGGCTGCGCCGCCCGGGGCGGGAAGGTGTTCACCCAGTTTGGCCGCTTTCGGCTCCCCGGGCTGGGCTCCTGATGTAAGGCGGCAGCAGATTTGCATCGAAAGGAAGCGGGCCGGCTCGCTGACTCGGTGAGCAATTACTCACTCCACCCTCATGGCTTCATCGTTGGACGGCCTCGCAGTCGTTAGTTCAGCGAGCAGGCATGCTGCTACCCGGCGAGCTGTGCCCTGACCTTTACAGCAGAGCTCATTTTCACATCACCCCAACCCAGTTTAGGAGGAACTGCACTATGGGCCCAAACTCCAGGTATCCGTGCTAAGAAGAAATCCCGAACGTGCAAGTAGCCTTCCTCAGCCGGAAGGGTTGAGCACCAGGACTGCAAAGTTTTGGGCTCCATTGCCTTGGCAAAATCCCCTTTATGTGCCTCAGCTTCCCCGCTAGGACGAGTGGCGAGAAGGCTCTGCTTCGTGGTGGCTTAGAGCTGTGGTTGTGCTAATGTAAAATATATTGAGGCCAGGTAACACGTGATGGGCGCTGGCTTAAAACTGTAAGCTGGCTAGGTCTCAGGATGAAAGGTGCTGTATAAGTGCAAATTATTATTCTTGTTAATAATGATGTCCACCAGCTCGCATTTATCTACTCCTCAATTAACTTTTTTTTAAGGACTCTTAGCAGGTTAGAAAGACACAAATTTTCCCTGGCAGAACCTGTGCTGGTTTGACCCTGTAAGGTTAGGCAATTACTGTACTGGCATGGTCCTTAATTAGACTCTCCATAATTTTCCCCAGCACAGCGGTGTGGCTCATTGCTCTGTAATTCCCAGAATCTCCTTGGATTCGATAGGCATCGTGGCAGCAGCTTTCCAAGCTTCAAGGATAATTGCGTGTCCTTAAGGACAGGCTTAAGGGAGGCTGTTGCAGGACAGCCTCCCATAGCCTTCCTGCATGCCAGTCTCCTCGTGGTATGAGGGTTTTATGTCTCTGTGGCTTGCAAGGTGTCTTAGGCTGCTGCAGAGAGGCACCAAGCCTGGCTGGTGGTCCTTGAAGTCAAGGAAAGTTGACTCAACCGCAGACGGGCTCTTTGGGCCTTTGTTCTTATCCAGCGTGCCGATTAACTCGTGACCCCACAACGCGTTTGGGATGCTATACGCTGCTCCATGATTTTCTCTGGGCAGTCACCAGAGCCTGACTCCCAGAGGTGGGCTGGCCTAGCAGCTAGGGCGCAGGAAACTAGGTCTTACTGGTTCTGCTAGATCTGTTTTGTGTCCTGGGGCAAATCGCGTTGTCCCATGTTGTACAGTTTAGGCTGAGTGCTTTTTGGCATAGACCTTGCATCTGTAGCACGCGAGGAACCTGCATGCCACCTTAGTACACGTATATTAACTACATTCTTGCTGCATAAGAAAGTTCCTCGTCGTTGCCTGCAATGACAGAGGTGCAGGCTTCTCTTGTCCTCTTAAATACTACAAAACTTCCCGGCTCCATGAGGAACCGGCAGCTTTACGGGTGCAATGGAAAGCAGTGCCTTTCTTTCTGCTCTTTCCATCAGGCTCGAGGCTCCTGCTGTGGGGTTTGGCTTCACTGCTGAGACCTGTCAGTGGGTTCATGGTACCACCACGTAGACCATGGGGCTCGCTAGGTCCTGGACAGCAATTAGCACCGACCCAATGCAGGAGTCTCTGCATGGACTTTGCTTCCAGGGAGCTATTTTAGCCTAAAGCAAACGGCTGCTTTTTTTTTTTTGGTGAAGGTGCGTCCACGTAGACCATGGTGAAATCACGCTACCGTGCTGAAGCTGGGGATAGTCTGGGCAGTGATTTTTCTTTATCTTCCCTGCAATCCCTTCTCGGGGGTTATCCAAGCAGGCTGATGGCTGAGCCCTCACGCAGCCTCATGCCTGGCTCGGCAGCCATGGTTTGACAGGTTTTGTCTCTTCTGGAGGCAGCAGGTTATTCCTCACCACCCTGGTGTCCTCGCCGGCAGCTGTCGGATAGGAGCAGCTCTTCCATGAGGACTTTGGGGGTGGCTTCACCTCCTTCAGGGGGGCCGTGTGGGTTGGTGAGGCTCCTCCAGGACATTGGCATTGCAGCGACCGGGTCTGCAGCAAGGTCTAGGCACAGTCTGTGCCCCAACCTTCCTTGGAGTCGGGATTTTGTCATGGCAGGAGGTGTTTGTCCCAGCTCCGGTGCACTCCAATGTTGCTGGCTCCATCATGATCCTGGCCGTAAGCAAAGGGGCAGAAATAGCGCGTTGGATGGGACGTGCTATTCCTCCCTGCAGCCGGGGAACAGCAGCCAAGAAGTCATTACGTTTGTCCGTGCCTGGGGTTTTGTACCTCCTCCTGAACCAGGTGCTGTGAACCTCCCGTGGACCCCAGAGAACGGGCTGGATAGACGCTGGTCCCGTCTGGCCAGCCCTAAATTCCTCTCTGCCTACCCACCCAATCGCTATAAATAACAAATAATAACAACTCCGAAGCTGGCAAGCTATTTGGGGTTTTGTGGGTTTTTTTGCTTTGTTTTGCTTTTTGCGTTTAGGAAGTCACTTTTCATAGAAACCAATGTTTTTGACCAGATTCCTCATTGTCCCAGAACTGAAATGTTTTACAAAGCCTGGCCCAGGTGAGCAGGGAGACGCTGGGGTAAGCGCTTTCCGCGGGATGGCGGAGGGGCCGAGCCTGGGAAGCAAAGCTGTTTGACACGTCCAGGACTCGCTGAGGAGCTCTGCGACTCCTGGGCATTGCTCTTCCTTCCCCTCCCTCCCGCCCTCCTTCCTTGCTCTGAGTATCACTGAATCCAAAATGCTTTGGTGCATTAATTTCAGACTGAATGTAAATAAGCCGGTTGGATTTCTCCCAGTTGAGCAAACTTTCGAACTAGAGCTTTGCTCTTCTCTTCTCCAGTCTGGCTTGTGGGATTGGAAGCATTTGCTTCAGCACTGTCTCTTTGGCACTTGAAACCACTTAATCAAGCTCTAAAATATCCCTTGAATGGGTCAGGAAACCACCTGACTGGGCCAGGCCGTGTATATGGGAAAACGGAGAGAGATTACGCACTCCTTTTATCTGCGCAGAACAGATTAGAAAGCTCCCAAACTAAATATTGCTGCAAGGTGGCGTGTTGTTAATGGCAAACACCTCGCTAGACTGTCTTTGTTTGTGTCTCCATCCGACGTTATCTCTTCCCTGACCAGCCGTTCCTGAGGGATTAAAGGGAGAGAAGGAGGGAGGCGAGAGGCTCCGCTGAGCTCCTGCCGGTCAGCAGGAGACGCAGCCCGCAAGATGAGCCTGGGATGCTCGTCGACTCCAGGAGAGCGCAGATGTGTATCCAGACGTGCCAAGACCCTTCTCCCTCCCTGCTGGACCGGGTTGACCATGACCTTGTCCAAACACGCAGCCTGGCAAAGAGATGGGATTTGCTTCAGAGCTCGATACCCAAACGTGTCTTAGCTCTGGCATGTTCCTCTCCGGTGCGGTCATCGGGACACGCGCCGTGTCCACGGGGTGTCCATCCATCGCCTGGTGCGAGATTTCTTGCTTTTTCCTCTGTAGCCAAAGGTACCGCGGGGCCAGAGGAGGCACAGACTGATCGGAGGGCCAAACCTGGAAGGGTTTGACTCATCCTTGTGGCTCCGGTTTTGCAGCTTTCCAAACCATCAGTTGGGGGCCAGCTGGGGAAAGGGGGCCTGGGACGTGCACAAAAGGCGCCCGTGGCCACCCGGGCTCGTGCCCAGGGCCGGGGGCATGCCTGGTTAGCTGAGCTCATGCTGACTGCGGTTTAGCCCCTGTTTACACTTGCTGCGAAACTCTGCCCCGTCCCGTCCGGGCTCGGCCGCTTGCTGGCGACCGGCTGCTGACTCGGTGCAATTCCCTTGTTTGTCCAGCCCTTGGGAGATGGGTCAGCTCGATCTTGCAAGCTAATCGTGAGTCAAGCACGCCTCCCACCCCCCACGCGCAGGCTTTTAGCCTGCTCGGGACAAAGTTTGGCTGTTGCTCCGGTGGATGCCGGCAGTGCAAATCAGAGCCGTTCCCAAAGCCGGTCTCCCGGGAAGAGCACGGCCATCCCCAGTGATACGTTCATTTTCTATGTTTTACGCTGCAGGAGAGTTACAAGATAGGCAGTTAAAGCAGATTGAAGTTTATAGCTTATTTATGTCTCTCTCGCCAACTTTTCTACTTCTGCCTCTCTTTTGGGGATATTTGATAGACTTTGGAGCCCGGTGATTTCTGGAGGCTTTTCTAAATAGCACTTTTCGACTTTGTAATTGGGGAGAATAGGTGGAAAGCCTGACCCGCGTGCATCTGCCGGGCTTGGCAAGCGGGAGACAAGCGACAGGAGCTCCGCATCTATTGGCTTTCCTCATCTCCGGTACCTTAAGGCAGTGCTGTGATGTACTGAGGCCTGACGTACTATTTTTAAGTACTTCGTTATCTCCGTCCTCATAAACAAAACAGCAGCGTCAGCTTCCCTGCGCGACGTGGCCGTTCAGTTCTCCCTCGTTCTTGTAAGAGGTCGTGCAGGCACGGGGTTGAGTTGACTCTGGGGTGTCTTCGTGCTCCCCACCGTGAGGACTTGGGGGTTTCCTGCCGGGGAGCGGCGGGGTAGGAGACGAGCCGCGCGGGCTCCCTTCCCGGAGGTGTGCGGCAGCGTTTGACCATGAGCCTGGCCGAGAGGCGCTCGGGTGAGAAACTGGGGGGGGAAATGGTGTTTTAGCGAATAATGCTTCTGAAAGGGCTTTTTAGCTAGGAGAACAGGGGAGCAGAGACCCGTCGTCCTTCCAGGGCTCGGTTTTCTCAGTGCCGTGGCATTGGCTGTATTTCGGGTGCCGGGACCTAAAGGGATGAAGCTGCAGAGGGGCTCCGGGCTGGGAAGGGGGCGGTGAGGAGCAGGGGACGCCCCGTCCCCCAGCACCACCAGCGGCTTGCCGGCGTGCTCGGGTTAAAACCCGGCAGATTTCGGTCAAGCCCAGTCTTGTTCCTGCCCGTGGGGCTCTGGCGGTGACGGCAGGGCAGGGAAGCAGGAGCTGGTCCCTGCCCCGGGGACGGCGGCGAGGAGGGGACCCCGGGGGGGGGAACCCGCTTGAGGGACACGGGACCGAGCTGCCGATCCCGCGGCTTGTGCCGATCGCGCCGGTTAACAGGCGCCGTGCTCTGCCGAGCGTCCCGGCGGAGGCCGCGAGCTCGGGGCAGGCGTTCGCGTGTCCCCCCCCCACCGCCCCCGGGACGTGCGGCAACAGGAAAGCGAGGCCGTGTATAACACAGGGAAGGACCAGCTCGCCCGAATTTCTCCCCTGGCTATTTTTGCCTCTCTCCTGGCCGGCTTGTTGCAGTGGGAGTTAATTTAATTGCCGGCTTCCTCCCTCCATCGCTGCGGTTGTGTGCGAGACCTCTTGCTGCGCAGCCTAATTGCATGGGTGAAGTGGACGTGGCAGTGCCGGAGCTTGTCTCCGTGGTGTCCGGGTCGGCGACTCCGCTTGCCGCGCGCTCGCGCCTACGGCCTCGGGTCTGTAACTCCGGCCGAGTGCTGCTCCTGTCTCGCAGGGCTCCGTGCCCAAACAGACCATCTTTGTCCTCCATCTGCCGGGGACTGGGCACGGAGGCGGCGAGGGATGCGGCCGAGGCTGTGCAGGGAGCCGGGCGGCGCGGAGCGGCAAGAGGGGAGCCGGCGAGCCGGGGGGCAGCCGGGCTGCTCGGGGCAAGCCCCGAGTCCTTGCTGTTAGCTTTTGCTGTTGCTTTTTAAATGCCGTGCATATTCCAGGCATCTCATTTTTGATTTTTTTTTTTTGCATCCCTTGCAGCAGGAGCGGGGCCTGCGCCAGCTCCCCGGGGACGCCGATGCCCGACGGCGCAGTCCCATTCCCGTCCGGCGGCTCGGGAACGCGCCCTCCGGTCGGTCCATGCCAATTGTCTCCAACTTGGGACTTTGTCCAAAGTTGCCAAACCGTCAGGTTTTCACGTCTGGCTTTAACAGGCGATGACTGAGCTCCGCAGCTCTGACGCAGACCAGTCCAGGCTGGGGCATGACTGAGCCCTGCGAGAAGGCTGGGACTCAGCAGCGTGCGGTTATTATTCACCTATATACCACACCTATGTGCAAACTCCTATAGGTAGGGCACAGCCTGCTCTCCGCTCCTCTCTGTGTTGCTCTGGGCTTCGAGAGGAGCATGGCAATGAATTTTCTGCCCTCCTTTCTGGGGTTCACGTACTCCCGCTCCGTTCAGGTTTTGGAGCCAGCAGCTCTGTGCAAAACTGAGCTGGAGCTGCTGAATTTCCTTTGGTTTAGCACCAAAATCGCCACGCCTGTGGGAACGTCCTGCAGGAGAGATCAGGGCTGCAGCGAGCAGGGCTCTGCAGCCCTCGCTCGGGAAGATTTCTCAGGAAAAGGCGATCGATTCATCTCGGGCCAGGTGACTTTTGCACCAGAGAGGAATCGTGCGTTCGCTCCATAAAGTAGTTTTAAAAACAGACAAAAACCAGGGGGTGATTATATCTTTCCTACCAAATTGTATCGTTCGGTTCCATGAGGGGTTTTTGTCTTAGCGTGGAAACCGTCAACCGGTCCAAGTTTTCTGGGACTCGGCAGAGCGAGCAAACTGCTAACGCCTTCCCAGCCGCCGGCGAGGCTGCGGCCGGCGGGGTGGGTTTTTCCTTCCTCGCGAGCCCCCGGGCGCTTCGGGAACTTGGGGGCGACGAGCCCCTAAGGGGGGAGGGCAGGGCGCCGTGGGGGAAGCGAGGCGGAGGGCTGAGCGGGCACCCGCGCAGGGTGTAGCGGAGCCGCAAGCGCGTCGCCTGAGCGCGCCGTGCTCCGGGTCAGCACCCGCCGCCCTCCGCCGGTTTTCGGCTTTCCCCCCCCCTGCTGCCCTCGCCTGCCTGCATGTAGGACCTCTTGTTATAGCCGGGGAAATTATGGGTGGTTGGTCTCCCTGCCTGCTGCCAAGGTATAATTTAGTTTTATATAAAGTGCAGTCCAGCCCCTGTTTGCAAACCGATGCTATTCTGGGAGCCGGGAGAGGGAGGGAGGGCGGGCAGGCAGCGGGGAGGGGGCTCGCGGCCCCGGCACGGCAGTGCTGCCCTTTCCTCACTGCCGGGGTTTTGCTAGGATACTGGGGATCCAGGATACTGGATACTAGTGCGATACTGGGGTTTTTCCCCAGCAGGAAAGGAGACGGCAGCCGGCTCTCCGCTGGGAAGAAAGTAGCCCTTTCGCGAGAAAGGGAGGGGGAAAAATCCAGCTTGAGACGCCGAGTGTAACCAGATCCCCTGCTTCTTTTTGGAGGAGGAATGTGGGAGCCTGGGGAGGGTTTTTGGGAGGGGTCCCGCAGCTCGCTGGTGTTGCGGCCGGGTTGAACTGCTGCAGCCTGCGTGCCGAGTGCGGTGCCAAGGACGCGGCGCTGATGTCCATCCCGAGGGGCCCCAATCCTTAGCGGGGGTCCTGCTGCCCCCCCCCCCCCCCCAAGGCATGCTCCGCACTGCAAAAGGAGCAGAGGCAGGAGGACACGGTTCATGTTTGGAAACCCAGCCCCAAAGCACCCGCCGGTGCCCGGGGTGGGATTGCAGGGCTTCGGCGCCTGGGCCGGTTTGCACCAGCCGAGGGTCCGGCTCTGGGTTTCTTTGTTTTTTGGTGAATATTAGGCCGTGCCTTGACGCCAGGGGAAGCCGCCGGTGCCATGGCTCGGTGCAGCCCGGGCGGTGGCTGAGCCGAGGCTCCGGGCTCAGACCCTGCTTCTCTTGCAGAGGAGGATGAGACCCCGCGCCCTTCCCCGCAGCAGCACCCGGCGGCAGCGCCGGCCGAGCACCGGCCCGTGGCGGCCAAGAAGGAGAAGCTCCCGGAAGACGACGAGTCCCGAAAAGTCCTGATGAACGGAGCGGCGCCGGCCGGCGCCAAGGCCCAGCCTGAGCTCGCGGGCGCTGCCGAAGCTGTGACATGTGAGTCCCGCCGCGCCGCGTGGCTCCGCGTTTCCGTGCATGGTGCAGGCGCTGCTGCAATCTAATCAGCAGCGGTGCTAATTAGGCGGGCGGGCAGGCGGCAGCGGTGGGAAGCCGTCTCCTCCGCGCTGCTGCTCGTCCCCACCTCGAGGCAGGAGGCTGTAACTGAGCGTGAGTCACCCGGCGCCGGGGAAGGCGAAGGGTGGCATCCAGCGGCGCCTGAGCGGCTCCTCCCGGCCCCGTCTTTGGGCCTGTCTGGGGCGGGGGAGAGGCGGCCCCCCCTCCTCGGCAGTCCGCGGGGAGGGTTTTCGGTAGCGTGGGGGTCTCGCGCGGCGGGAAGGGGCCCCGGAGCCCGGGGAAGGAGCTGGCCGCAGGGCTGGTGCACCCCGAGCAGCATCTCTGCTGCGTGCCCCCGAGGCTGCAGCAGGAGAGGGAGGTGGAAGGCCCACGGGAAAAACGGGAAACCCTTTCGGAAACCTTCCGTCACAGCAGGTTGACAGCAGCGAAGGACACCAGTCCGTTTGCTGGAGCGACAGGAGACGCCTCCCTTCTCGAGGCAGCTCTTGCCTTGGCGTGTGCAGGGCAAGGAAGGGAGGAGGCTCGTGCAGAGCTGTTGCACCTCTGCCTGTCTTGCGATGGCGAGAAATACCCGCGGTGGGTTACCGGCGGAGGTGGCTCCGCGGGACGCCCTGGCTGCGTCTCCTGGCGTGCGGCAGACGTGTCCGGAGTCTGGCCGTCCATCCCCTCCCCGGCCCCGAGCCGGCAGCCTCGGGTTTTGCTCCCGCTCTGCCCCTTGCACGCGTGGTCGCTCCCCTCGCGTTGGACGTGAGCGCACGGCTTTCCCTTCCAAGGGGCCTCGAGCGGATTGATGCTCCCCCATGGAAAGAGCCGAGGGTGGGAACCGCGTTGCAAAGGTCGCACGCGGCAGCGCAAGCGGGGCGCTTCCCGGCACGGCGGCGGAGCGGAGCCTCGGCCGGCGCTGCCAGGAGCAGCTCCCCGGAGCGCCGCGCTGCCGGCCGGAGCGTGCCAAGTTTGTCAAATCGGCCCAGTCTTTTGGCAGCTCGGGAGCAAAACGGGGTTGTGGGTTTGGGACTCGTTGGATATTGAGTATCGCCGAGCTTGCAGGGCTTGTATGTGTTTAGCCTTGGAGCTGCAGCGAGCAGCGGGGAGACGAGCGGAGGGAAGGGCGATAGCACTGGGCTGCTATAATATTTATTATGGGGCAGCGTGTATCTGAGAGCAGCAGGGACCGGCAAGGAGGCCGCGACGTGCCGTGTCGTCCGAGCCCTGCGACTGGCTCGGCAAAGCGACCTTTGGCAGAGCTGAGGGTCGGTGCGGTCGCGGCGGGGCGAGCTTGCGTCCGGCATCGCCGGAGGGGAATCGGCACGGAGCCAGCAGCTCGGCGCGCGGGGCCGGTGCGGGTGGAGGCAGCATCGTTTTGGGCGTGAAGCAAAGAAGCCCCAGTGGGTTTGGGGTCACTAAGGATCCACAGGCAAGTTTTCCCGTGGCCCTGGTTTCCTGGCCTCGTGCTGCTCCGTGAGATGTGCTCGGTTCCCCGTTCCCCGTCCCGGGCGGCCGCGCTAGGGAGCGTTACAGGGTGCTCGTGGGTAGGCGCCACTGCACCTCGCCGTGGCTCCGTGCCGGAGATCTCCCCTTTAGGAAGGCTTCGAGATCTTCGAGTTGGAGGCTAAAAAATGGGAGCAATTTTTCCTATCTTGGAGCGGTGGGGGGAGTTGCTGGCCGGCTCTCGCTGCTGCTCCGCGCTCGCTGGAGTCGGAGCGTGATTTTGATTTACAAACAGTTTAATCTGAGGAATGCAAAGGAACGGAGGAAGCCAAACCGAGCGCGCTACACGCTTCTGTAAACCCCACTGCTCCGGGAGGGAAAGGCAGCAGTCGAAACAGCAGAACGCCCGCAAGGAGAGCCAGAGGGCCGACGTCTGAAATTTCCTGGCCCGGGCTGCTGGGCTCGTCCCTGCGGGCTCATCGCCCTCCCCTCCGCCATCGCCGCGGCACCGCGCAGCCCTTCGGCCGGCTCCGCGCCGCTCGGCAGCGGTTTCGCCAGATCCGCGCTGCGAGCTTTCGAGTCCCAGGGGCCAGGCTGGAGTTTGCAGAGGTCGCCGCTGCTTTTGCCTTCCCCCCCCCGGCCTGGCTCCCTGCACTGCTCGGTGCCGCTGAGTCCTGTCAGACCTCGGTGCATGCGCTCGGTGGCAGAGGTCACCGTCCGGAGAAGCAATTCCCGCTCGGCAGGCTGGTTTCCACCCCTCCGTGGATACGGGACCAGCCTCCCCCTGCACTCCCAGCCGTGATTTCTTCTTTCCCCCGAGCAGGATCAGGCCCCTCGCTTGCCCCGGGAAGAGCTTCCGAAGGTTCGCGGTGCAGAGCAGCGGCCAAAAACGTGCCTTTCCCAGGGGCCGCGTCTGCAGCCGCGCGGCCCGGGAAGGACAGGCTGTGCAGAGGTTTCAGGCGCTTCTGCTCCCGTTTGGAAGCCGAAAGCCCCCAAGGACCTCTGGAAGTTTTGGGGAGGGACAGCAGATTTCATCCAAGATCTTTTTTTTTCTTTTTTTTTTTTCCCCCCGTTTCTCCGCTCCCTTTCTGCCCTTCTCCCAGCCCTCCTGTTTCCAGCCCGCTCTCCCACCTCTACTCCAGTTATTTCAAGTTCCCTTTTCAGGCCATTTCCCCAACATTGCTTCAAAATGGAGCTTTTTCACCCAAACACCCTTCAGCAGCTGCCGGTCTGAACCCAGCCCGGATTTTGGAAGCGGCGAGGGCTGAGCCTATCGCCGCCTCCCCCCTCCGTTAGCAAAACGAAGATGGGAAGGAAACACCGAGGCGCCTTTTTCTCCCTTCCCTCTGCCCGCCCCAGCCAGCGTTCCCGCAAATCCCGGCCCCGGGTGAAACCTCCCTGCTCTCCCAAGCCACCTGGGGCTTGTGCACGGGTGGTTTTTAAGGGCTTTTTTTTTTTTTTAAGTGTATTTTCTTTTAGCCTGCAGGAGACGGGAGCGGCTTGCGCACGCGGAGGGCTCGCGGCGCGCCGGCGGCACCGCAGCCCCGGCCGGCTGCTCCCGCGGGTCAGCGCCGGCCCCGCGGCCGCCCCGAGCAGAAAGCAGCTACTGTTCCCGCTTGGCTGGAGGTGCCTTTGCCCTCAAGCCTTTCGCCTGAATCATCGCTTGTTTACTGACGTGCGAGAGAAAAATCAAAGTTTGGCACAGGCGCCGGCGGGCGGGATTTTACTGAGTTGTCGCGTTGCTGCTGGGGAGGGGGAGCAACGAACCCCCCTTCCCGGCGCTGGGTCCTCGCTCCGGCAGCTCCGTGCACTGGCTCCACCGTGCACCGACTCCACCGTGCACGTGGGGAAATGCTCCCGGGGCAGGAGCGAGGCACCGCACCGCGCCACCGGCTCCGGGCAGGATGGCCCGTGGCCGCAGCAGGCGAGGGCTGGAGGGAGGCGCGGATGAAGCAGAGCTTCGTTTTCCTCCTCCTGCGGGGAAGTCCAGCCAGAGGCTGGGGAGCGCTTTAATTAAAAGGCTCCTTCGCTCCGTGCTGGGGGCGGGATGCGCATCCCAGCTCTGCTACAGTGCTGTGTCTTCTCCGGCTTTTGGCTCCTGGCTTTCGGCGGGAGATAGGCTGGAGGCCAGGATTTGCAGCCCGGAGGGAAGTCGGTGGCGTGGGCTGCGCCCAGGGAGTCGCTCGCTTAGCCGGTGGCAGCGACCGGCTCTTATCTGGGCTGCCGGGGTGGCACAGCATGGCACGGGGCAAACGTGCCTCTCCGTTCCTCCTCTCCCCTTCCTGGCCTTCCCAGCGGTGCCCGTGCGTCTCTTCTCCTGCCTTTCTTCTTCCTCTCCATCCTCCCGGAGCGCGCTCCCGTCCCTGCGCGGGGGCGGCTGGGGACCTGGCGCGCTGACGCCCGCCTCTGTCTCCGAAACAGGCCAGCCCCAGGGGCGAGCGGCCCCGCAGGGCCCCCAGCCGCCCGGCCCCGCCGCCCGCCTGCTGCAGAACGGCGCCGGGCGAGGGCCGGACGCCGGCAGCTCCCACGGGGACGCGGGCAACGGCCTCTTCCGCCCCCTCCCCAGCTCGCAGAAGCCTCACCGCAAGCTGCAGTCCCACCACTCCATCAACAGCCAGGGCAGCAAGAAGAGCAAGGGCAGCTCCAAGTCGGCCTCGTCCCACATCCCTATTGAGGCTCAAGAAGGTACCGGCTTTCCCCGGGGGGGTTCCCTTTCCCTGGAGTGGTCCCTTTCTCCGGGGGGTCCCTTTCTCCGGGGGGTCCCTTTCCAGCTGGTCCCCTGCTGCCTGCATCCCTTGGGGTGCCCCTCGCAGCATCCTTCAGCGCAGCGGTGCCCCGAATGCCGGCAGTGCTGGGTTTGGCATCCGCCCAGCTCCTGCTCCAGGAGCTTTCTTAGCCCTGCATCACTCATTCGGCTCGTCCTGGGGCCGTTTTGCGTCCTCCGAAGCCTGTCTGTGTCCTGCAGAGGCTGGACGCGTCCCAGGCGCCGGTGCTGGTCCCTGAGCATTGAGTGAAGTCCTTGGGGTGGTGGCTTGGCTCCCAGCCCCTCTTGCCATCCCTTCCCTTAATTCCCAGGGAGTTAAGGCCTGAGTATCCCTCCCGGCCCTGCCTGTGGGTGCCAGCGCATCTCCCGGGCGGTCTCTCTCCCTGTTGCTCGGCAGACTGCTGCGTCCACTGCATCCTCTCCTGCCTCTTCTGCGAGTTCCTGACCCTCTGCAACATCGTGCTGGACTGTGCCACCTGCGGCTCCTGCACCTCCGAGGACTCCTGCATCTGCTGCTGCTGCTGCAACTCGGGCGAGTGCGCGGACTGCGACCTGCCCTGCGACATGGACTGCGGCATCATCGACGCCTGCTGCGAGTCGGCCGACTGCCTGGAGATCTGCATGGAGTGCTGCGGGCTCTGCTTCTCCTCCTGAGCGGCCGGGGGGGCCGCGCCGGCTCGGCGCGCAGCCGCCTGCCGCCTCCCCCCGGCCCCGGCCCCATCGCGCGGCGGCCGAACACCCTGCAGGTTGCTGAGCCAGCGGCGGAGAAACCGCGTGTGAAATGCCGAAAGGAGGAGCGGAGCGAAGGAGCTCGATCCCCCCCCCCCGCTTGGGGAAGGGCGAATCCCCGGAGCCGAGGGCGCCCCAGGGATGGACGCGCGGACGCTCACGCTCTACCTCTTCCCTCGTGCTGGGCCCGCTCCGGGGACCTCGGCGCCCTTTGCCGAGGAGCGCGGGAGCTTCCTGCCACCTGAGCCGAGAGCAGGAGCGCCAACCCCAGCCCCGGCCCCGATGTGCTGGCAGGGGCTGCCGGGAGGCACCGGCCGCCGGAGGGACGTCTTCCCTGCCGTGGTGCCAGCCCCGGGACTGAGCAAGGGCAGCGCTCCAGGTGCCTTGCCCCGGTGTCCGAGGCGGGGTGGCACCGAGCATCCTTGCCTGCCCGGGATGTCTCCGCGCCCGGAAAGGCCGGACACGCGGCAGAGCCCTGCTCCCTGCCAGGGCCCGGAGGTGCGGGAGCCCTTGGCCAAGGTGCCCAGTTAAGGGCTCCGCTCTCTTTCCTTTGCCGTCGGATGCAGCTTCTCCCCCCCCCCCCCCCGCCCCTTCTCGGTGCTGAGATGAGCAGCCAAGTGCAATAACTCCAGCCTGCTCCCATCCCGGCGCTGCCAGCCGGGAAGAGGCTTTTCCTTTGCTGGTTGCCCGGAGCAGGGTTGCATCCCTGGGCTCGGCAGCCCCCTCCAGCCCGGTGCCTTCCCGCCCGGCTCCCTTCCCGCAGGGCCAGGGCGGCCGGCCAGGCGGGGGGGGGGGGGCCAGAGCCATGCCGAGCCATTCCCGGTCCCCTTCGCGGGATGTGTGCGGGCTGGTTCCAAATGACCCCACGGGTCCCTGGCCCCATCCCATCGCTCGGGGGGGGGGGGACGGGGCTCGGGGCTGGGCGAGGGTGGAGAAAGCATCCTTCGGAAGGGCTGGGGGAAGGGGAGGGAGACGCAGTGTCATGGGGGTTTTTGTGCCTTTTGTTACTGTAAATAAAGGTCTTTCTTCATTTCTGAGCGGCGGCTGCGGCCTCGCGTGCTCCGCAGGGTGCGTTGGGGGCTCCGGATCTGCTGTGGGACAAACCCGCCGCGTTACCCCCCTCCGTGCTGCCCCTCGCTGGCGCTGTGCCCTGCCGCAGGGCCCGGGGAGCCCGATTCCGGCGAAGGAAAAGCAACGCGAGGGGCACCAAGCCCCCGTTGCTGCTGGGGGTCCAAACCGGGGCGATGCCACCGGCTGCCTGGGACGGGCTCGGCGAGCCCCGGGGGGGGGCTCTGCCGCCCCGGCTGGGCCGCGATGCAGCGAGGAGGGAAAAACACTTAAAAATCGAGGCCAAATGGGTCAGTTGGTCAAAGCGGCGGGGGCCGGTGTGGGATCTGGGCTGCCTGCCCTCCGGGGCTGCAGCGCAGCCGCTCCGACCTATTTTTAGCGGCGAGCTAAAGGCGTCGGGAGCCCGGCTCGCTGCACGCGCGCGGAGAGGAAGAGGAGGGCGGGCAGCCTTCCTCCCAGCCGCCGCAGCTCCCGGTGGCAGAGCAGGGCTCGCGGCCCCCTGCTCTCCCCCGCGGTGCTAACGAGCGGGGCTGGAGCCAGCACCCCGACGCCCCATTTCCCCCCCACACTTTCGCCCCATCGCTCCAGGGCCGAACGAGCAGCCTTCGTAAACCAGGTGCAATTTGATGCCGCTCCGGAGGGACTGGGTCCCTCTTCGCCGAGGCTTGAGACTCACGGGCAAGGCAGAGGGTGGGAGGTGGGGAGGAGAGCCGGGCTCTTTCCCTTCCCGCGGCATGATGTACTGCCGAACGCAGGCGATATTCACGCCTACGGATGTACTTTAGTGACGGCTGCGTGCGAAAATGCAAATAAAACGGCACCCGGCGCTGGGGGCTTCGCGGCAGCACGGCTCAGCCTTGCTAAAGGGGTGTCGGAGAACGGGCGCTGCCTGGCGAAGCCGCGCGCGTGCCAGGGCTTTCCTGCCCCGGGAGAGGTTCATCTCCTCCCCTGGCAGCTTGGGGCTGGAGACGGGCCGGGGCAAAACTGGACTTTTTTCAGCCCGTAGCCCGAAGGCTGGATTTGGGGAAGGAGCAGGCAGTGGGATCGGCTGGGCGCAGGTCGCCGTGCACCTTGCAAAGCACCAGCCGGGGAAGGGAAGAGTTAACCCTCCTGCCTGGGAATGAATTAACAGCAGATGTGCTCAGCTTTTAACTAATTAATCTCCTGCAGACACTCGGTTTTTTGCTGGTCCCTGGGCAGTGTCTCCAAGCCGGGAGGCCGGGCAGCACTGAGCACCCCGTGCGCTCCTGCCCCCTCCGCGGCCCGGCCGGCTGCTGCTGTCGGACTTTGGTCATGGGCTTGGTCGTTCATTGAAGTGAAACAGTTCAACGAAATGGGCACAAATGTGTTAAATGGCCCAGGCACCTGCGATGATAGCGTTGCTCGGTGGGTGTTTTCAAGGAAGGTTGGTGGTGGGGGGGCCCCGTAGGAGGGCCGCAAGCCCTGGACGGGGACTGCATGACTCCGGCCACCAGTGCCGTGTCGCCAATGCACGCTGGCTCTGCTGGGTGGCCACGGCCAACGAGGGCTTTACGAGCATGGCGTTGCAGCCCCCTTGCCTCTGCTGAAAACCCAAACAGCGTTAACTCATGGCACTGCGCTTCCCGGAGCTTTTTGCAGCGTCCAGAGGCAAGCTCCGGCCGGGCTTTTGCTCATCTCCTCGGCTTCGGGCTCGGCACCCAAGCCTCCGGGAGACCTTCGCCTCCCAAAGTGCCTTGCTCACGCCGGCGGTGCTGGCTCCTTGCAGCCGTGCTATCGCGAGGCCGCCACGCTTTTCCCCTCTGCGCAGGCCATCTCCTCCGGAGAAAACCTCCTGCTTCAGGGCGGACGTGTCCCATCGCCGCAGGGTTTCTCCACGCCGCCTTTTGCCGCGTGCGGTGCTGCCTGCTGGCTGCCGTACGGGATGAGCCCATGTCCAGCATCTTGGACGCACCTCTGCTTTCGGTGGTGATCGCTTCCAACAGCTGGAGCTATTTCTGTCTACAATCACGATCAATAACGTAGGTGAGAAGATTTTTTTTTATTGTTATTATTTTCCACTCCAAATACTTTCTCCATCCTGTTTCCTCCCTGTTCACATGGCAGACGGGGGCCCGCTCCAGCCGGGAGGCCTGCGCAGCCGCCTCCGCTCCTGCTCCTCGCCGCCGGTGCAGCCCCCACTCGTGCCCCCGCCGCCCTGCGAGCGAGGGGGCAGCTTGGCCGGGTGGCGAGCGAAAGAAATGCATTGCACATGTGTACACACACGTGCACGAACACACACACACATGCACATGCGAAAAAACATTTTTAAAGCCAAAGGAAAAAAAAAAGAAACGGTCTTTGGAAGCCGAAGAGGCTCATGTAATCCCAGGTTCGGCTGGGTGGCCTCCGCACGGCGCTGCGATGGGGGACGGGCCGAGGGGAGACGACTGCAGTCTATTAAACTTCCTTTGAGAAGCTGCCAGGCTGACAGCAGCTGGAAGGAATTAACATTTCAGGCCCACCGGCTCCTCTCCTTGCTCTCCCCCTGCCCCAAAAACCGGCTTGAGGCTGCAGGCCCAGCGGCATCACTTTTTCCCACTCTCCAAGAGCTCTGGCAGCGGTCGGCATCTGGTTGGAGCCGATTTCCTCCTTGATTCCTAACCTGCGAGAAACGTGAGCATCTGAGGAAGTTATTAAAAAAAAAAAAAACCCAAAACCCAGCTTTAAGCAGAGCGTCAGGAGCGACGGTGCACGGCCACGTCAGTGCCGGCTTTTCCGGCATGAGCGGCCGCTTTGGGTCCCTTTCGCCCTAGAGCAGAGGTACCGGGGGAGGGTCCTCGTGCTGCAAAGTGGCTTCAAGCCGTCTTGCACCCCTGAGCTGCCCGCGTGAGTGCCAGCGCTATCAAGACGACCAAAAAACAGGGCTCAGACCACTACGGGCGGCGGAGGCACCCGCTTGCCGGCACGCGGAGCAGCCGTGGGTGCAAAGTGCGTGGCTCTTGCACACGGGGGGCCGCATCCTGCCCCGCCGGCTGCAGCGTGCTGGGGCTTGCTGTCGCTTTTCGGCATCCTGGGGGGGGGGGGGGGGGGTTGGCACGGAGAGGGTCGGGACTGCAGAAACCATCTGAGCACGGCGATAGCTGAAGCAGCGCAGAGCTGGCGGCTGCCGGCGGGTTCGCTGCCAAGCCGCCTGCGAGCGCTGGCTTCTCCCGCCGGCCGGTGGCGGCTGGGACCCGAGCGGAGACCCTGCAGCGCCGCATCCCACCTTGCTCCCGAGCTGGAGAAGGCGAATGCCCGACTGTGGGGGATAGTTAATCCTCTCCTGGGTGCCCGGCGCCGGAGCGCAGCAGGGGCCGAACAGCCCCACGGGCAGCTGGTCCTGCCGGGGCCGGACTCCGGGGGGGTATTTCCCCCTCCAGCGCCTGCGTTGCACGGAGGCGGCTCGGTGCCAGATCCACGCAATGGCTGGCCGGGAAGCATCAAGCGGGGCTGTGCTTGGAGCAGATGAATTTTCCAGCGTCGGAGAGGGTAAGAAAACAAGGGAGGGGGGAACACGGCTGCAGAAAGGTTGACGCTGGGCCTGGCGGCTCGGTGTGTGGTCCGGCCGGCCCGCGTGACCGCTGGGAGAAGATCCAGCAGCCCCAGCCCCATTGCACGGGACGGCTGGATCCTGCCGGGCAGCGCTGCCTCACCCTGCTCCTTGCAGGACGTCTATTAATTACGGGGTTAATTTGCACCGGGCTCCCACCGAAGAGCCGCAGCTCAGGGTGTGAGAGCTGCTGTAAATGCAGAGCAGGGTGCCTGGAGCAAGAAACTTTGCAAATACAGAAAAATATGGAGCAACAGTTGTTTTTTTTTTTCCTTTTTAATAAAATTTAACAACATTTCTGCCCTCATAGGTGGCCATGCATTGCTGTGCATGCAGTCCCACTAGTCAAAACACAGGGCTTCGTCTTGAGCATCCCTCTTTTTTTTTTTTTTTTCCATGCCTGGAGCTGACATAACCCTGCCGGCTGGAGCATCTCCCTCCTCCAGCTCGCGCCCGCCGCAGCGGCCGTGCACCCGGCGGGTCGAGCGGCACCGCCGCCGCCAGGCTACCTGCGTCGCAGGGCGAGCCCGGCCCTCGCCGCGCGGCGCCTCGCCAAGAGGGGCCTCCGAAACCCAAACAGCGATTTCCTGCTGCAGGCGGTGGGAGTTGTTTTCTTTAAAACACGCAGCTGAAATCGGAGAGGCGCCGGCGTTTGAGCTGAAATATCTGGGAGCCGGGGAGTTTGCTGCGCAGCGGAGGCAGCGCCAGAAGCCAATGCACGCGCGCGCATGCACCCGCCGGCCGTGCCAACATTTGAAAGCCATTAACGGGACTATTTCTGGAGGAAAATCAGGCCCTGCCTTTACCCCCCACCCGCTGCAATGCCCCAAACGGCCTTCTGCTGCCGAGAGTTATAGTGTGCAAAAACCGGCCCCGCTTTTGGGCCTTAAGAGCAAAGGCCTCGTCCCGCCCGAGCAGGGAACGCTGGCCCGCGTTTCGCGCACGTGCGTGGCGGGGCAATTGCTTGGCCGCCTCCTGCGCGTTCCTTCACTGCATTTCCATGCTCGGCCCCATATGGGGGCCCGCTCGCCCCCCCCCCCAATCCCAAACCAGGTGTGCGGATGCGGCAGTGCTGGGAGGAGGTGACCTGCACCCCCCCCCCCCGATTTCCTCCGTGCAAGTGCATGTGAGACTGACAGCAGTGCGTGCGAGATACCGTGTGTGTGTGTGTGTGTGTGTGTGTGTGTGTGTGTGTGTGTATACACGCATGTGAATACATATATGTGTATACATATACACACAGACCCCCCCATATATTTATACATAGGGTGTGTGTGTTTACACACACACACACACACACACACACACACACACACACACTCACTCTCTCTATAGATATATTTATATATAGGGTCTGTGTTTGTGTGTGTATATATGCACATATATATATATATATATACACGTATACATACACACACACACACACACGGGGTATGGGCGTGCATGTGTGTGTGTATATATATACATATATTTATTTATACATATATATTTACACGTGTGTGTGTATATGTGTGTGTGAGTGTGTGTATATATATATATACACATATATACACATGCATATGTTTGTGTATATATACATGCACATGCATATATACATACACACACACACACACACACACACACACACACACACACACTGTGTGTGTGTGTGTGTGTGTGTGTGTGTGTGTGTGTGTGTGTATATATATGTGTGTGTGTGTGTGTGTGTATAAAATGTATGTATATTTATTAATTTATTTATTCCACAGTGATGGAGATATAGATAGACAGCGATGCACACGCTTGCCAGGTGACTGTGGTAGGGCAGGGATTTACTGCTCCAGCCTTTCCCCTCGGCTTTGCCGGCCGCGGCTCCTGGCCCGTTCTGCTCCAGGTCATCCTGCTGTGGCCGCAGGGATTGCGGGATCGCGCTTGCCGAGCGCCGGGCTGGTTTCACCCTCCCCGCCCGCGCCGCACTGCGATGCCGGTGCTTGTTTGTTCCCTGCTCCGAAAAACTTCCCCTTTGTTCTCCCCTGGCCCCAGGGTTGGATTTCCAGCGGAAAGTCGGACCAAGCGAGCGACTGCCAGGGCTCAGCAGCCCCCCAGCGCTTTGGAGCCGGCTCCTCCGCCGCCATTTGGTGTTAATTAGGTGACAGCAACGCTGACAGCGACGGGAGCCGGGGACGGCGGCTTCCAAAAGGCCCAAACCCCATTGCCCCCCCCCCCCCCAGGTGTCCTTCTGGCTAAGGCGACAGACACCAAAGAATATATATTTTTAAGTGTTTTAAAGTGTGTCTCAGCCCGCAGCAGAGCTGGGTGCCCGGCTATCATCGCGGAGATTTTGCGCCTTCGTGTCTCTGCCTTTCCGAAAAGTGGAGATAATCATCTAACTCGTGGCACTCGCGGTTATTTTGCTCGGGATTTTGGCAGCATGGAAGGATCCTGTAACATGCACACGCTGAGCGGAGCAAGCCCTCGGCTCGGCCGGGTCCTGCCGGCTCGGCCGCGCCAGCAAAGCTCCCGTCCCGCGGGTGCCGCCTTCCAGCCACCTTCTCTCTAGGCGCAATTAAAATAAACCCGGCTGCTGCAAACGCTTCCTTCTTCTTCACGCTCTGCCTCCGCCGAGCACCCCGGGGCCTCCGGCGCGGCCGGGCTGGCGGCTCCCCTCCCGCCGCACATCAGCCTCAGGAATCGCTTCCAGATGTTATCGCGCAACCGGCTCCCTCCTGCAGCCCCGCTTGCTCCCGCGCCGGCGGTGAGAGCCGGGTTCAGCGCGGCTGCGTCGCCGGGTCTCAACCCCGGCCCGGCGGCCGCTCTTTGCCGTCGCAGCTTTGCAATTTTCGGCCGGCCCTTCGGCTGCCGCCGCTGCAAATCCGGCCTTTCGCACGCGGCCCCCGGCCTCTCGCCGCCGGGCTGCCCAAGGTGTGAAGTTCTCGCGACGCTCCCACCCGCCTAACCCCAAACCGGGCAGATTTGGGGAGTGTTTTATCGGCCTGCTGCTGCCCTCTAGTGAAGGGATGACCGGCAGATCCCGGCCTTCCCGGGACACTTGTACTGGGCCCAGTTGCCCACTGGCATCAGTCACTGCCTAGTCCACTGTGTGCAAAATCAAGACAGAAACATCTCATTTTTATTTGAGAAACACCGAGCCTCTGCACCTCTTAGTGATATCTAAAGAAGGCCATCGTGTTAGCAAAGATTTAAGAGTTTGCTCTGAAGCAATTTCTAGTCTAAAAGCACCATGACACTTCCGCTGGAAAAAAAAAAGTAAAGAAATCGTTGTAAGATGGATTAAAAGAGACGTCGGAGGCTGAGTAACCAATGCACCGAGCTGCTCCGCTGTGCAGAGGCGGGAGGGGAGCAGCAAGGGCTGCTGCTGGGCTGCTTCGCTATACAGGGGTGAGCAGTGGGTTTTGCTGCAGCCCCTCGGGGCCAGGGCCGGATCAGGTGCTCGGTGTTAGTTGCCAGTGTTGGAGACATAAGAGGAAATATCCCAGCAACACATCACCTGGTAATTGGCAGTGATGAGTTTGCTGGGACTCACCTGGGTGCAGGCTGCAGGGGGTATAAAAGACTCCGGGCAAGGCAAGGGCTCCTTTTGCTGTGTCCCAGTGCAAGAGGCTCTGCAGTGGGCAGCCAAGGTAAGTGCATGCTCTCCTTCCCTGGTATAAAGCAGGGAAAGGCCTTTGGGGTACTGGAGAAGAGGGACAGCTTATTTGCTGCTACCCCCCCCCCCACACACACACACCCTGGCCAGGTGATGCTCCTCTTGTGCGTGGACCTGTGGGCTGTGCTGAAGGGCCAGTTGCCTTCTGCAATTTTGGAGTTGAATCCTCCTGTTTCCACCTACTGCCCTGCAGTCCAGATGCTTCTGCTTTGCACTGTTTTCCCTTTCCAGCCAGATTTCATCCTTCTCTGTTGTGCTCAAGATACTGTTTTTCTAGAGCCTGTGTTGAGACTTTGTCCCAGCTGGTTTCTTCCTGTGCTTGCTGGCTCTGCCCTTTCCTGCAAACCTGCAGCCTCTGGAAAGGCCAGAGGGTCCCAGTGCTGGTTTCCAGGCCTGGCATTTTGCTAAGCCACCTTGGTCTCAGGGTATCTCTTAAGGCAGTAAATATTTTGGGGTCCACTCACCTGGCTGGTGTGAATAACACCAGGTCTCCATAATCCCTCAGCTCAGCATCCTCCATTCCTCTGTCCCATACTGATGGACTGAGCAATTCTGCAGCTGTTGCCCACAGAGGTGGTTGTGTTTCAGAGGAAAATAATTCCTTTTTACAAGATACTTTTACAAATCTTCACTAAGAGCAGCTCAGGGCCCACTTGAGATACAGTTTTTCCCATATGCTGGCATGAAGAGCGAGATCAGCCTTGTGGTTGCAACACCTAAAAGTAGACAAGCTATTTAGCTCTTGTTTCAGGTTGCTTGGGTGCAAATTAGGAATGAAAACCCTCCCTCCCCTTTCTATCCAGCCTATTTAGGTTGCAAAAGTCAGCGCTGGTGCCCCTAACTCCGCAGAGCACCAGGCACAGTGTGGCACCCCTCTGGTACCGATCCTGTTCCCTAACCGAGGGCCACAACCACCTTGGGTCCCCAGGACAACACTGACACACTAAATGCAATGCTCTAATTACTGCTGATGAGCTGCAGGTGTAGCCGTGGCCTCTGCAGGGACTTGCTGTGCTTGTCCCCTGCTTGGTGGCAGGGATGACGATGCCCCGCTGCCCGTCGGGTTGCTCTGGTCCCAGCGTTGGTGTTTTCTGGGTGTAACGCATCCATGCACAGATGTGCCATAAAGTTTGTGCTGTTCCAGGTTGTGGTTTATGTCCCCTCAGTTTTATGTTTACACTGAGTTATTTTTCAATAAAGGGCTTTTTTTATTATCTGAACGATGTCATGTTCAGTAAAGGCTGTTATTGATGAAGGTTCAGTACAGCACCATAAAAACAGCACACAGCAGAAACATAATGAAATGCCCTTTCATGCTATTGTTGCACAAAGTACCCAAAAGAGCCCCATGATAGTCTCGCTTAATAAAACCCCTTGCACAGACTAAAGCAATGCTTGCAGAGCACCTAACGCTGCCATGCTTTGGCTGTGTTGCAGAGCCTCCTGGTCTGCCTCGGTGCCTGCCCGCTCAGGGCTTTCCCCTCCCAGCCTGGCAAATAGGTGACAGAGAAGCAGAACTGGGAAGTTGTCTCTGGCTCCTCTGCAGACAGTTCTGCTGTGCTATGGACCAGGTTTTCTAACTTCCCTCTCCTGCGTGGCTTTTAGACAGCACAGTGCAGACTTCTCTAATTGCTACCACTGAACCATGCAAAATGGAAAAGTGCAGCTGCCCTGCGCAGAGCTGCTTTGCTGAGGTGTCCCCTCGCTGCATTGCTAAGCCTTTGCACTCACCTCTCTCCACGGCTCTCTCGAGGCTTGCATGCAGCCTTGCCCAGCAGCAGCAGTTTTACCACCTGCATTTGGCCCCCAGCAGCAGCTCAGGTCGGGGCTGCGGGAAGGAGGAGGGTGTCTGCAGCCTCCCTGGTGTTGCACCTTCGAGCCGAGGAGGCTGCAGCTTGGATGTGGTCCTCAGGGCAGACTGGGGTGCTCGTGGGTGGCAGCTGGGGTCTGCGCTTGCTGCTTGCTTGCTGTTGCCTCCGTGCCTGGAGCTGCTGGACTGGGAGCGAAGCCGTCTGGATCTCCCCAGGGAGCTCAGCTTGACCCCTGAAACGGGAAAAGAAACTTAAAGCTGTCAGTGTGGTACACAGCCAACTCATCCAGCTCGCTGGTGCAAGATACTACAGAAGGTGAAGGCTTGACAGCGGCAGCATGACCATCTCGGAGGAAGACAGGAGCTGCCAGCCCGGGTTAACATCCCTGGCTCCCACATCCACATGCTTTGTAGGGGATGCAACAGGCCCTAAAGGCAAATGAGAAAAACCTGCTTTTCCCTCCATCCTGACCCGGAGTGGAGATCTACATCCGTTCTTCCCTACTAGATGTCTGGCTATTCCTGTTTGCACAAACTCCCTGACCTGGCTTTCACTCCCACTATGCCCTTGGCATCCGCGGCATCCTGCGGCAAGGGCTGCCTCCTTCTGCTGGGAACGCAAGCGCTGCCTCCTCTGCTTAATAAAGTAAATATGTCAAGGGACATAACCCTCTGTGCTCCCAGGGGTTAAGGAGGGGCTTTCCCTGTGCTGGGGCTACTCAAATTATTCAGACTGGAGGTGTTTTTGGAGTCCCCTGGTGCTTGCCTTGCTGGGGAGGTGGCTGGGTCACCTGGGGTGGCTTGTGGCTTCCTCACAACCAGGCATGTAGGGGACAGGCAAGCTCTTCAGCAATGGCATGATTATATATTTTTAGTTGTATATTTATTTCATTATAGATTTATTATTTTAAAACCATATAATTTGGGAGCAGCCCCAAGGCTGCTCTAAGCTGGGGTAGGGAAATGGGCAAAGTCTTTTCCCCCCCTGCAAACTGAGGCTCCCAGGGCTGCACCTGGATCCCTGCTCTGCTGCGACTCCCACCTGCATTTAGCACTAACGAGCCATAAGGGGTTTGAGCTGAGGGGGGCTGGGGGGGCAGATTTGCAGAGCTGCTGAGCACCTGGCAGCTGCTGCCAGGAGGCAGAGCCCAGAAATACTGAGATTCTAGCAGGCAAGGGGAGAAATAAATAAAACTGGCTGCTGTTTTGTACCATCTATGAGGGCTTCTTCCTGCGAAAGCGTGGAGGTGCGGAGTAGTGAATAAAGGAAGTAATGGGGGGGGGGAAAAAAACCTATTGAGTTCTTCTTTTGCTGGTGTCCCTAAGTATAAAAAAAACCCTGTCCCTTTGTCCCCTCACTTGCCCTCTACAGATGCACATGCAAAATCTAATTAAAATTTAGCAGAAGAATAAAAAAAAAATGACACGGGGTTTTTAGCTTTAAAAAAAGAGAGAGGGAAAGAAAGAAGATCCTTAACAAAAGCCATAATATTAACGGGGCTGATTCGTCAGCCGCTACCTGATAATATAGAGTTGAGAGAGCTTTATTAACGTTGGAAGCCTTGGCTCTTTGTTAATTACGGGCTTTGCTAATGATTTGGAATATTGGCCGGTTCTGGGGGATGTTGATGAATAGAGACCTCGCCAAGATTTATTCCTAATTATCTCATTTGTCTCCCTCCATTACTTTTTATGGCTGAAATTTATGGAGCTATTACCAGGGTCCTCGCCACGGCTCTGAGATGATTTGGGAGAAGAGAGATGTTTAATAATAATAACAATAATAATAATAATAAAAAGCCAGATTAATAGGAAACTGATTACGTGGCTGCAGACGGTGGGGGCCCTTTTCTCGGTGACCCCCCCAGGCAATGCTCCCTGAGCAGCACGGCCCCATCTTGCTGTCCCAGGAGGGAGCGATGTCCTTGTGGAACTAGAAATTCCTTGGAAATTCCTCCTGGCACCTGTAAGAGTCCCCGCTGGGTCCCTAGGGCAAACCCATTTGGGAGGAGATGGCAGAAATCCAGCAGGATTTTCATGTGTCCCTTCCCACTGTCCTGCAATGAGCTGTTAATTTTTGGCCCCTTCTCCATGCTGGCAGAGCTGGACCCCAAAATGGGCCGATTTCTGACATATATGGGGTGGAGGGGGGCAACCTAGGGGGCCGGGGGCTGGTCCCAGATGGGAAAGGTTTTCAAAGCGAGCGGCTCATTTGGGGCTGCAAGAGGGACGGCGCCGTTCCAAAGGGATGTTTTAACGTGTCCCCAAGCGCCAGCGGCCAGGACAAGAGCAAATGACATCCGCCAGCCCGGCTGGGCCGGGGCAGCCGCGCGGCAGGGAAAGGGCGCTGGCACCAGCACGACCTGCCCCCCTTTAATTATCATGCAAAGCAATTATTTTTCTCAGCTGCACGGGGGACTAATTCTCTCCCACCATCTCCCAGTAAACATTTTCCCAGTACTATCGGATTTGCCGCACAAAGGCGAGCCGGGGCTGCGGCTTATCTCGGCGGAGTATTATTCCCCTATCTTGCAGCGTGTAAACCTACGCTCGCCCCGATAAGAGGCCTCGCACAAAAGATCAAAGGAAGCAAGACTTAAGGAGAGGAGGGTTTTCTCCTTTTTTTTTTTCCTCCTGGTATTATTATAAATTTGCCGATCCCAAAGAAGCTGCATTCCCTCCCAGTAACCCAGATTAAAATAATTACCCACAGCTGATTTCATTAGGAAAAAAAATATTAGTGTTGCCCCCCAAATTAGCATCTTGGCTTAGGGGGATGCTGCTGCCCGGCAGCTTCACCTGGCTCCAAGTCTCTCTGCCCTGCTGTGGCACAGCACGGCCCCCCCGGTGCGATGCGGCCCCGCGGCCGGCCGGGCGCAGAGCCAAGGCACGTGCGAGCTGCTGGACATCCCGCCGGAGCCGGGGCTGCGCGTGCGGAGAGGCGAGGGGAGCGCGCTCCGTACTGCTCCGGATGCGGGTGGAAAACAAGCTCGCCTTTGTCCTCCCCGGCCGCGGGGAAAGTCGCCCAGTGCTGCTGGATTTAGTCCTCTCGCTGGTGCGCCAAGACGCCGCCGCTTCCATGCCGAAGCTCCTCGATTCGCCCTTTGCTCCTGCACAGAGAGACCCTGGTTAGCAATAGCCACGCAGCCAAAAAGCAGCTCCAGCGCTCTGCCGCTGCCACATATCCAGACTTTGGGAGCAGGGAGGGGGGGAAATTTCCCATCCAGAAATTTTGCCCATGCAGGATTTCAGGCTGCACAACATGGCTCGTGTGTGTCCCCACCACAGGCATCACTCACTGTACGTGCACTGACGGGTCACTTAAACCCCGGGAAGCCCCGGGCATCCCACGCACATGCGGTGGATGATGCCATTCCCAGCGTTCCCAGCCTGCTCACCCCTCCGCCGGCTTCGCTGCCCACAACCCCCCGGTAGAAACAGGGGTATTGCTGCGGCGATGGGGAGTTTGCAAAGCTGGCTTGGGTCCAACAGTTTCCAATGCAATGGGGAAAGGGGGGGAAAAAATCTTGCAACTGTTGAAGCAAAACACGTCACTGCATTTTTTTTTTAAATAAAGCATTTTTGTCCGTGCTTCAAAATGGGAAGGGGCTGTAAAATTCCTCCTGCTTTTTGATAGTCAAAATAACCAGCATAAAATGCTTTGTTTGGGGTTGAACAAAGCCTTTTGGTAGCCCCACAGCACTCTTCTCCCCAGCCTGGTTTTTGTCTTCTCCCTCCGCCCCCCAGTTTTGGCCGCCGAACCAAAAATCCATTATTCAGAGAGAAACCCAAGCCGCCGGCGCGGCCCCTGGGACGCAGTTACGAGCTGCAGGCCCCGCCGGCGCGAGAGGCTCTCAAAGAGGCCTTGTCCTGCCCGGCGGATATTTTCACGCGGGAGCCCCCGGCCGCGCAGCCGCGACGGGTTTGCGCCGCTTTGCATCGGCACCCGGGCGGATCCGGGGTGCCGCGGCCCGGAGGAGCCGCGCCGGCTGCTTCCCCTCCCGCGCGCGGTGCCGAGCCCCTCGGTGCAGCCCGGCGCTGCAAAGGGCCCTTTGAGCCCTCTTACTTGCTTTTTGCACCCAAAAGAGCGTCGGTATAAATGAGAATCGGGCTGCCTGGAAACTAATCAAGCTATTTTCTCCTCCGGGTCGGGAGGAAGACAGAGAGCGATTGCCATGGTTATTTCTATTTAGAAACACCGGGGAGGTGGCGGCGGCGGCGGCGGCGGATCGGGAGACGCAGATGGATCGCGGGGAGCTCAGCACGCCCGGCCCAGCACGAGCCAGGGGGGAACCCACGTTCCCGGCACCCCACAGCCCCTGCAGACCCCCAAATACCCCGGGGGACCGACAGGACGCTCAGATCCGGGTTTTCCCCCGGGCAAAGAGGGGCTCAGCGCCCAGCACGGCGACGGCGGTCCGTGCCGGCTGCGGATCAGGCTCCCCAACACAGGAGCGAGAGCATCCCCTTCCCACCTGAGCTACAGCCCGTCAACACAGATGGCAAAATCTAAATGTTATGATAAGGTATTTCTCCCAAATTTCCATCTTAATAGAATTACGAGCCTGTAATTACCCTACAAGCCTGAAAACCTGCCGGAATCCCAATTAGGAATCTGAGGACATAATTGGCCCCTAATTAGAAAGATTTGTCAAATGTGAACAATTTTCTCACCTCTTCGTTTTTTTCTTCTTCCCCCTGGTGAAAATATGGATATTTGCTCTCCCCCTCCGCCTCTTCCCTCGTAAACAGGGGGCTGCTGTCTCCCAGCTGTACCGCGTTCCCACGTCACACTCCTCCGGGCTCTTGCGAAAGACGAGCTCCGCAGCAGGTGTTAAGCCATTTTTATATTTCCTGGAAAACTGCGCTATTAAAAAAAAAAAAAAGAAGGAAAAAGATGGAGAGCCTGCAGCCTTGGGGCTTTGCCTTTGCTCCGGCTGCAAGGACGGGCGCCGTGGTGTAGGGGCAGCCCAGCAAGGATGCAAAAGCTGCTACCAAAGCAGCTTTTTGAGCAGGGAGATACGGCAGCGGGTGGGATGGGATGGGATCACCCTCCCACCCCGCTGGACCCCGCTCGCCCACCAAATTCGGCAGCAGCCTTGGATGTGCGGCGCCAAGCCCGCACGGACCCGCACGGACCCATCCTTAACGCACGGGCAAGCCGTGCACCGGCCCCGTGCAACACCCCACGTGCGCGGGAAACCGAGGAGTGGAAACCTCCCCGGACGCGGGAGCAAACGCCTGGCAT
Organism: Apteryx mantelli; assembly: GCF_036417845.1. Lineage (NCBI taxonomy): Eukaryota > Metazoa > Chordata > Aves > Apterygiformes > Apterygidae > Apteryx > Apteryx mantelli. The sequence continues at coordinate 7,806,016 of NC_090002.1, forward strand.
TGCCATGGGCTCGCAGCACCCCAGTGTGCAGCACGGCCTCCCCGGCCGGCCCCGTTTGGGGAAAAGCTGGCCCTTTCGCTGCAGGCAAGGTAAAGCCAGAGGGCAGCTTTGGGCCGAGATCATCAGCTTAAGGCAAAGCGTTGCTGCCCCGGCAAAGCGGCTGCAAACTCCAGCCGTCTGGCAGGGAGAGAGGCAGGAAAACCAGAAAAATCAAGGGATTAAAGGGAGCAGACAGGCTGGCCCGAGGGGGAAAGGAGGCTCTTTGGGGCACATTAACCACACGGACACCCCAGCACAGAATGAAGCATCTCCATCGTTCACCCTCCGGAGCAAGCAGCCAGCTGCGGAGGAGCAGCGTGCCAGGGGCTCGGAGGGCCGGTCCGCTGGATGAGCTGCCTCAGCCAGGGGAGGATGAACCGGGATGGCGGATACAAGCCTTGGAGCGGCAGAGGAGAGGGGTCCAAAGGGCCTTTTGGGGTGAAAAAGGCCCTTTGGAGGGCACGAGCCAGCGGAACGGGGCGGGCACAGGGGTTAAAGCGGAAGCTGTCCCGGCAGAGGACCACGCTGCATCGCCACTTCTCCATCATTAATAATCCCTAACGAGCGCTCGCCCCCGGGGCGCCCCCACCTCGTCCCGGGCACGCGGGGGCACGAGCGCAGCTCCCCCCTGCCCGCGGCTGCCCGCCGGAGCCGGGATTTACCCACCTCCGTCCTCCTCTCCCCGCCGAGCGGCTCTTTAGTTAAAAGCGACAACGCGGGGGGAGGGATGGAGGGGGGGACAGGGGGAAGCCTGGTTTTCCTAATTAACAATTAGCACAGAGTGTGCTGCTAATTATGTGGTTCCATGTAATTAAGAAGCTAATTAGTGCAGTGTCAATTAAGATTTAATTAGTACCCTTGTCAAAAATACTTGAAAGCGCAGTTTATATGCGAGTACTTCAATATTTCAGTGGTCACGATCTCCGCGACGTGGGGAAGCCGCCCGCTTGCCGGCTCTCAGCTGCGCCCGCCGCCGGCTCGCCGCGCTTTGTTGGTGCCGTCCTTTAAAACGCCGCCGCCGTGATTGATGCCGCGGGAAGCCCGCGCCGATGACGTGGCAAGGGGCTTCGGAATAAGGTCTATATGTCCGTGGGGTACCTTGCACCCGGGCAGGGGTGGGAGCAGGGCCCCAAAAGCCCCCCCGGAGCCGAAGGCTGGCAAAGAATGGAGATTGAGATGGGAATATCCATGGAAAAGGGGTAATTTCCATCCCCCCTCCCGTTTCGGTGGCATCGGGCTGCGCTCGGGTCCCGTGCCGGCGCCGCGGCCGTCCAGGCTCGCGCTCACCCAGGGATTTCTCATGTCAGGAAGGGCGTGGGTGGATGCCAATGGAGGGAGGGAGGAAACACGTCCGTGGCTCTCAAGGTTTCAGGAGACATGTAAACAAAAACCCACCTATACAAACAAAGCAGGGAAACGCTCCGCAGTTTGTAAATCATCCTCTGCAAGCAGCTCGAGGGCTCCGGAGCCCAGGAACACCAGGAAGGGAGCCAGGTGCTTGCTATTTTTCAAACGGCACCGTCTCGAAGGTGAGGGGCTCCTTGCATGTGTCATAGCAGCGGGCTGCTACGGCACGGAGGGGAAACGGCTCTCAAAACTCGCAAATAAATAGCTTATACCAAGCCCCCGGGAACCGTTCCTCACCGGGCACCTTTGCACAGCTCAGGAACCGCTGGGCATCATGTTATCCTCCTCCCGGGCAGCAAATTCCCGATCGCGCCGTAGGACACTTTCTCGCACAGAAATACACCCACATGGACACACCATGGGGCTTGCAAACTTCTCCAAAGCAGCACGTGTGTCCCCAGAGCCAATGCTTCCAGCAGCCCAGACAACAGATTAAAACCCAGCAGTCACAGGAAGCTGCTTTCCATGTGTTTGGGCCTATTTGGGTGTTCCTTGATAATTTTATGCACTATGGCGACACGTATTTGGCTCAGTTGTGGAGCGAGATGCTGCAGCAAGCACCAAGCTGTCCCCAAGAGCCTGCACCACCCGTGCAAGAGCTCAGCCCAATGGCCCCATTAGATGTAATAACTTTTGCTGCCGTCTAACCCCTTGCTGAGCTGATATTGCCAAGAATTGAAGAGCTTGACCGCAGCCTGGAAGGTTTGGTGGCCTCAAGGAGGTTTGAACCTAAGGTGGTCCCCAAACTAAGCTCCTTGGGCAGACCAAACCTTCAGGAAACAGGTTTGCGTGTTTTGAAACGAAGCCCAGTTCCTCAGGTGCCGAAGCCGAGCGAAAGCTTTCAGGTGCACCTTGAATAGCTCGAAAAAGCCCAAGGGACTAAACCAGGGTCAGGCTCACCCTCCAGTGTAAGCCTGCAGATGAAATCAGGCTTCAGCCGGGATGCCGAGACCGGACCAGGAAGCGCTTTGGCACAGGGGGGGTTCGCATCCGAACCCAGCTCCCTGCCGGAGCCGAGCCCGGCAAAGCTGCCGCTCCGGAGAGATGCGGGGACACATCCCGGGAGCATCACGCGAAGCACGGGAGGCTCTGGGGTTTTTTCCCCCCCCTTCCCTTCTCCCTCCCCCTGCCTTGTACGCGACTGAGCCGCCTGCTCTCCCACAACGGCTGCCAAAATACAGCGAGACAGGGTATAATTACAGACACTTACTGCGGCCATTACACCACCAGCACGGTCTGCGCAAAGTGACACACGACCCGTCAACTCCTTATTCACGCCATTAAGGGGACTCATTAGCATCTTCGCTCAGAAGCAAAATTACCCTCACTGCTCATTTCAAGATGTCATAAATTTTAATTTAGGACCCAAAGATAGCACAATGGGAGCGAGCTGGCTCTCTCCGGCGGAGTCGCTCGCTGGCGGCGGGAGGTGGAGGTGGTGGGAGGGAGGTGGTGGGGCTGGAGTGGGGAGGAAAGAGAAAGGAAAGGCCTTGCTGGATGAAAGACGGCAGGGTGTTAAGGAGCGGAGATGGGGAAGGAGGGGGGGAAAAAAAGGGAGAAAAAGGCATGCCCAAGGGCCTGGCAAGTGCCGTGCCCCGTCAGAGGCGAGGGGGAAGGAGGGAAGCCGCTAAGAGCCAAACACTTCCCAGGAGGGGTGGGAGACGGGCGGCCGGGAGGGTTTCCCTCACGGGTCTGCACCGTGCTAGTGTCCTTCTTTCCATCCCCGCGGTTTGCCAGGAGCAAACTCCTGCCGCGGGCCCCCACAGCGCTGGAGCTTTGAGTGACACCAGCGTCCTCCGGTCCCCGGTGCCTCCGCAAAGGGGTGAAAGCAGCAGCCCCAGCCCTGCCCCGAGGGCAGCGAAGGCAAGGCGAGAGCCCGGCAAGGCAGCCGGAGCTGGGGCAGCAACGCATCAGCGGCTCCTCCAAAAAGCGGCTGGGCAAATCCTTGGAATCCATCCCCGTCTGGTAGCATCCACTATTTGTCATTCCCAGACACGGATACAGGGCCCTTCGGCTCCGGGCAGCATGTCTCAGATGGGAAGAGCTGTGCAAGCACCAAGGGGCCGGGGAGATGCGTGTGCCCGACTGAGCGGAGCAGCCCCTGGGCTGAGCCCGGTACCCCCAGGGCAAAGCTGGGTCCCAGGTTTCGGGTCACCAGCTTCAGCCCAGCTTTGTAACTTGTCCCATCTGAATCCCCTTCCCCACGAGGCTCCCCTGAAGCACCGGCATCTCCCTCGGGATTGGGCCAGGTTTTGCTGGAGCTCTCACCTCTGCCACTCAGCAGAGGGATGTCCATCCATCTGCCTGGCCGGCGGCTCCAGCCCCCAGGAGACGGGAAGCAAAGAAGCGGAGATGGGAGGGGACAGGATGGACAGAAGCAGGGACATGGGTTGCTGCTGCAGGAAAGAGCAAATCCCTGTGCAACGACTCTCTTCTGGCCCTTTTGATCCCTTAACGCGTGCTTTGCTTTGGAAGCACGTTAAAGGTAGGCACAAACCATCTGAAACGACCCCGTTAGCGCCGCTCCAGAGGTTAGCGGGCGTCCGCGGGGCGGCAGCAGGAAGGATGGGAGCGTTTCCTGCCTCTGCCGAATTCCAGCGTCCGCTTAGCCCACACGGGAGCTCGCGCCGTCTCCCGGCTCTCCAGCTGCACGCGCGGAGGGGCAGGACGCCCGCAGGCTGCGAGCGCGCGAGAGCCCACCAGCAGCAAGCTGCTTTCGCTCCAGAATAAAAGCGACTGTTGCAACGGTATTTGCACGGGGGACACGAGATTGCAGAGCGACTTCTGCGAGGGGCATCTCAGCCCGTCTGCCCCTGCAGTCCAGCCCTAGACGGCTGCCAGGCATTTGCCCCGCTGGGATTTTAGTAGCCGGCATGTGCCGAGAGATGCACGTGCCGAGGGGCGGCCGCGCTCACCCCTTCCCTCTCCCTGCGGCTGCCAGGCGCTGCCTTGAATATCCATGACGGATAAGACCCGGCACACCTTCCCTCTCGCCCTCGGACGCTGCCGGGACAGAACGCAATTACAAACCTCTTAAACTTTACCAGCTACCAGGAGCCGTGATTAATGAGTCCAAGTGTCCACATCTGTAAAAAACAGAGAGGGGAAAGAATTAGGGGGGGAAAAAAAGCAAAAAAAAAAGCAGCTCCAATTACAGGCAGCGGAGGGAATCTGGCCCACTCCTGCGCTATAAGAACATAGATCCAGAAAGGTTATGTTAATTTTTAATGTACAAGACTAATTAATTTCTGGGGCTGGCTGGATTAGCCAGAAGTGTAAATTCCAGCCTCAGCTCGGGCTGCGGATGAACCAACAGCGCCACTGGCCTGCGAGCCGCCAGGGCCAGCGCTCGCCCCCCGCCAGCGCCCGCTCCCGTCCTACAGCCCCCCAAGGGTCGGTGTTGGGGGGGCAGAGCTGGAGGGAGGGTTTTGGGGACAACCGGGGCATTTTGTTCAAGCCACAGGTACGTTTCAGCATCCCAGGTGGGGAAACTGAGGCACGGAGTCTCTGCAGGGAGGGGTAACTGGCTCCCGGTGACCCGTCCCCATCGTGCCCCCAGCGAGAGCCCCTCCGGCGGTGGCGGGCGGCAGCGGGTGCCACGGGGGGTCTGGCCACCCCGCTGGCACCGAGTCCGGCGTTCAAGATGCGATATAGATAAAGCCTCCAAACCCACTTCTGAAAGATGGAAAAAAAAAAAAAAAAAGAAATACAAAATAATCCCTCCAACAGCTTTTGGCGAGACCGTAATGAAAGGGTCTGGACCCGGCAGGCGGGGATCATGTGGCCTGGAAATACAGTAAGTTTTTTAAGGGAAAGAAAAGGCTCCATTATTCTCGCATTAAACTCTCCCTGGCGCTCCCCCTCTCTCCCTTTCCCTCTGTCAGTCTTTTGCTCACTCGCCGACTTCCCCCAGCCTCTCCGAAGACAGATCGTTCCCTTAATCACTCTGGAAAAGAACCCCAAGCCGATATAATATTATAATTAATTAATTCACTAAAAAGGTATTAAATTTCTTTTCCCCCCTGTGGATATTATCTGAATTCATTGACCTTTAGAAAAATCACCCTCTAATTGTAACCAGGTTCAAGTGCATTTCCAGCCTGTCCCTTTTACATTAATAATATCTTCCAGGACTCCGCTATGCTGCTTAAATATTGTATAAATTTCACTGCCCCCTCAAAAAAAGGGGCGAGAGAAAGGCATGAAATGAAAACTCTGAGCTGATTAAACCAGCTCAGGAACGCGGGGGGAAGAAGCGAGAGGATCCCGCGTTGGCTTGGGCGATGAGTGAGCCCGCAGCGGGATCCCGGAGGGGCTTGGGCCGAGGACGCCCACAGCCCCGGGGGCTCCCGGCCGGCAGAAAAGCGCCGGGGATCCGGTGCCGAAAGCCGGGGAGGCTCCTGGACGGAGCAGCCTTGAGGAAAGTAGATTGCCAAGCGCTTTGGGGTCCAGAGATCCAGCTGGGAAAGGAGGTCTTCACATCCATAGCTGTCTCTTTGGGCCACAAATAGCGCAAAAGGATGGGATTTCCAGAGGGGTCTCTAAATACCGAGATAAACACGGCACTGCTCATCTCCCACCGCCTCCGTTTGCCCTTGAAACGGCACCACCGCTCTCCGGGTTCCCTTTGCTGCACCCCTTGCCCTCATGTTTTCCGCTCTGTGAGCCTGCTGGCCCCTTTCCCGGCTGTGGGAACGGTGCTCCGGGCTCTGCTGCTCCAGGCTCTGCCGCTCCAATCGCAGCTCAAACAACAAGTCAGCAAGTTCGCCTGCAGCCGGCATGGTAAAGTCGGTGTCAGGCATGGAAAACCCAGCCGGGCTGCTGTTGTCGAGTCCATCAGGCATCCCGGGCCAAACCTTCCTCTGGCAAAAGTCATGGCGCTGCCCAGGTCGGGCCACCCAGCTCCGGCCGAGCCCCGGGGATGCAATTCCTGCTGCTCTGCCCCTCGCTCGGGAGCAGGAGCGTGGTCTCCTCCAGCAGCCCCGGCGCTCAGGATCGCCGCCTCCAAATTGGGCACGGGGGCTAGCTGAGCGCCCGTTCCTCTTCGCCCTGCTCTGAGCTGCACGATTCCACCCGAGCCTCCTTCCTCCAGCTCGGCACTTTTCTCCTTCCCTGAGCCCAGCAGCCCCTCAGCGACGGGGAGGCGTTTGCAGCCCCGGCTGCCGCCAAACCTCCCCAAGCCCTGCTCGGGGCAGCCGCTCTGCTCCGCTCCGGGAAGCACCAGCGGAAAACCAGCACTTACTGGGGAGCTGCTGCAACCAGGAACCGGGGCACCTGCGCAGGGCCGGGGCTTGCTGCAGGCTCAACGTCCCCATCCCCTCCCGGCGCAGAGACGCCGAGGGCTTCAGGTGGGGAAGGAGCAGCAAGAGGAGCCCAAGCGCTCGGACCGCAGAAGGGGCTTGGCCGGAGACGGAAAGGAAGGGGGATGGAAGGAGAAGGAAAACGTGGCCGTGGCCCAGTCTTGAGGCGCTGGAGGGCTTCCAGCCGGCGGGTCCAGCCGGCGCTGCCCCGGGGACACTGCAGCGCCCTGCGGCCCCCTCGCAGGGTGCCCAGGTTTGGGTTTTGGAGGGGGGGCAGCCCCCAAGGCCATTGCCTCCTGCTGCCCCAACATCGCCCACCTGCTCCTGCGTCACGGGAAGGGCATCCGCATGGATCGAAGGCTGGGCTGATCCCTCCTCACTTCAGCATCAAGCCCATTTTCTGTTTTGTTGAAGTCTTTCCAAGGAACTTTTGTAGAAAATCCCCTGGGACTTGAGAAACAACTTGCAATCGTATTCGTGGAGGAATTAAAGATGCGTTTTCATTGCTGTATTTACAAAACAGTAGTGAAGAAGTCACAGGTCTGTTCAAAAAGGTTTTTGTTTCCAAACACATCTGGCTTGACCAAAAAACTGACAAAACCAAAGCGCAGCCCTAAAGCCTTTTCCCGGAGCAGTGAGTCCGAGGCGAGGCGGCCACATCCTCCCGGGGAGCACGGTGCCCACATCTTGGCCGCTCCGGACTGCGGGGCGCTGCGGCGGCTTCGGTCCCATCCCAGCCGGGCATCGCCCTGCGCCCCGTGCATGGCTCTCGCCCAGCGGCTCTCCTGTGGCCTCATCCACCCCGGGGCTCCTTGCAGGAGCTGCCGCCTCCTCCCAGCTCCCAGTTTATGCAAGTGGCCTTTAAAACCTCAGAGCCTGGTTTTTTGGAGGTGCCAAATGCTCGAGCTGCGGAGAGCAGCGGCTGCTCGGCACCTCTGCACACCAGGCTCATCTCACTCCTGACCCTCCTGGTTTTACCACGTCCATCCCAAGGAGGGCAAGGGCAGGGATGAGATGGAGACGGGGCAGCAGCCCTGGCGAGGGGACGCTGGCGGCAGACCCGGAGCGCCAAGCAGGAGCAGCTGGTGCTTGCAGGCAGGGCGGGCAGGAGGTGCCGCTTCTCGGACCGATCATCCCCGGGACGGCAAGCACCCAGCACCCACAACTGGAGAGAGCTTCACTGCACGCGCGGGCAGCTCCTGCGTCCCAGAGCTTGGGCTTCAGGATGCATCCCGGACGCGTCCCCGCTCAGCAGGCTCCACGATGCCAAGTGCAAAGCGCCTCGGCCCCAGCCCGATTTGTGCCGGCGCGAGCGGGAAGGATGGAGGGAGGGATGGAGGGAGGCCCAGAGCCTTGCTCCCACTCCCGCTCCGGCCACGCTGCCGCCTGCTCCGCGCGCCCGCGCCGAGCTTTCCGCCGACAGTCTGGCTCTCTCTTGTGGCTGCGCCCGCCCTGTGCAGCCTCCGCCGCTGCCCGGCCCCACGGAGGCCCCCGCGTCTCCCCCAGCCACCTGGGATGCCCGTCCCTCCCGCCGGGAAGAGCGACATGCCAAGAGCCGTCAGGGCACTTCTGTCCCCACGGGACAGCTGCGATGCCGGTGCCTGGGAAGCCAAAGCCAGACCCGGCCCCGGCTGCCGCCCCCCCAGGCTATTGGCACCGTGCAAAGCGCGGGGACGAAGGTGCCCGCCGCCCGGCTTGGCCCCCGCGGCACCTCACTTCCCGAGGCGCAAACCCCAGCTCGTGCCGACGGGAAAAGCGCGGAGCCCCGAGCGAGGCCGGGAGGCACGCTGCAGCCCCGGCGAGCGCGCCTTTCCCTTTTTATATCCGCCTCGGAGCCGCAACATCAATTTTTTTCTTTTTTTTCTTCGTTGGGTGGCTCACACGCTGTAATTAAGAGCCCTTCTCTCCCGCCTGCCCGAGTTCCCATCTTTAGCAGCTGTTGTTTAAGTGAAGGAAACCCCCTTTCGTCCTCTCTCTCCTTTATAATTTTTTTTTCCCCCCTTCTGAACATAAAGGGATGACAGTGCTCCAAGCCAGGGTCTTTTGCATTTCTGAGTTGGTTCTATTAATTGGAAGGAGGGTTAAGAATCTGCAAGGTCGTTTCAATCTACATCTGACCTTCAGAGTAATCCTCTATGCCAACACCAGAGCATGTCATTAAAATGAGGCCCTCTACCATATCCCGGCATCCCTTTATTCTCTCCTTGTGCACATTAATTGCTCATAAGTTGATTTGATCTCCCTATTCTGCAAGAAGTAAATTGCCCTCTTATTTCGCCATTTTCATCCTGTTTTCTTAATTAGGCCCTTAAAAATCTCTAGGGCCTCAGCCGGGCCGCAGGCCTCATCCTGGGAATAAATTTTGATCTCAGCCTGATAAAGAGTGAGCAAACCCAGAGATTGAACAATGTCATTCGCTCCCCCTCCCTCCCCCCCTCGCTATTCTCTTGACATGAAAAGGCTATCAGTTTTTCTCTGTGTTAATATAGGAAATAATTCACACTTCAGGCGTTGTTCTCTATTTAGTGTTCACACTCCCTAGATAAATCAAATCAGGGATTTTTTTTTTTAAGTGTCTGAAACTACTTACTCTTTCTCTCCCCCCCCCACCTCAACCACTCTCCCTCCCCCCCTTCTTCTAATAAAGTTTCCACCATTAGCCTCTGTGATTTCCCATCCTGGGAAGTCTATTTTAAGGCAGATTTTCTTTTGTGTATGTATGTGCACACATACACGTGCGTGTTTAATTCAATCGGCCGAGGAGAGCAGAGGGGCAGCGGGAACTTTTCATGCAGCGCCGTACGCGCCGAGGAGCAGGGGGAAACCGGCCCTGTGAGAAATTCGGCCACATGCCAGCTCAGCCGCTTCTGCCTGCAAGACAGTGGAGCAAGATACCCTGCGAGGACGTTTTCCCCTTGCTTGCACCAGATACATGCTACCTGTGTCACAACCACGCAAAGCAGCTGGTCCCAGGGTGCCTGGGCACCTCTTGCTCACTTGCAGGGAGTTTTTTGGTGCATGCATGGAGCCACCTTCCCCACGGGTTTCATTAGTTGGCCACACACTAAACAGCATTGAATATCCACAGGGTATTCAACAGGTAGAAACACACCTTAGCTCCTGGGACAGACGCACACAGCCACCACAAAGCAACGCTGCTCCCCAGCTCAGCTGAGCACACAGCTCCACCACAGGGATGACACCACCTCCTCCTGGCTTTGCTTGCTGGGCTTTGCAGCTATTACTAATTAGGGGCCAAGCCTGCTTCCCATTAAGGCAATCAGCAAAGGCATCGGCACCTTGCAGGTCACAGCTGGCTCACACCGGCTGCAGCAGAGCTCCTAGGGTCCAGCACCTCCTTCCCAAGGGATGGAAGGCTCCTGTGAAGTGTCCTACGCTGCCTGGGTCCTGGCCCCCTTGGAGGGGGCACTGAGAGGAGTTTTCGGGCTGGTTAACACGCTCCAGCTCAGTTAACTCCCGTGCACCCACCCGGTGCATTCCCCATCGCCCGAACCGGGGAGGGAGCAGCCTGAGAAACAGCTCAGACAACACCAAACTGATGTGCACCAAGGTCCTCCTTGTCGGAGCAGAAATCAGCCGGTATCAGCGACGGTCTCCTCCGAGCACGCTGGCGTTTCCGCGGGGGAGAGCAGGTGTCCAGCCGCTCGCTGTCCCCCTGGGGACCCCAAAACCTTTTTCCCCCCCCAGCTTTGAGGCTCAGCGCAGGCGGCAGCGCAGGGAGAGCCATGCCGACAGCACCACCTTCTGCCACGGCGCGTCTCAGCATTTGGCCTGGGCGCGACCCGGGCAGAGGAGCGCGTCCGGCCGACGAAAGGAGGAGAAACGCGAGGCAACCACGGGGCACGATTCTGCCCCCCGCTCGGAGCCGGGGGAGCAGCCCCGCAACGGCAGCCCTCGCTCTGCCGAATGGGGAGAAGCCGCTCGGGGAACACCGGGACCCTCCCTCCTCCCCGAAGAGAGAAAACAAGCCGCAGTGCCACGCTCCGGGATGTTGTAAATAAATATATTTTAATGATTCTTCTTCCATTCCAGTTCATTCTTTTATACATTTATTTATAAAACAGTAGTAAAATCTTTTAATCAGAGCACAGTGCATTTAAAAAAAAAAACAAACAAAAAACCCCAAAAGATTAAAAAAAAAAAATAGTAATCCACAACTGTTTACTCGCAGCCTGGGGAGAGGCCAAGTCTCGGGCTGAGCGGCGGCCGGGCCGCGGTGTCTTCTGCGCCCCGGTGCACGCAGCACGCCGATGGCACCCGGCGCCGGCCGTCAGCCAGGGCCCGTCGTCACGTCCCCGGCTAAGACAAGCCCAAGCGACTAGCGGTTCTGCGTGTCCACCTCGACACGGCCCGATTCCCGCGGCCGCCCAGACCCACGCCGGCTCCCGCCGCCTCCTGCCTTCGCCCCCTTCCCTGCAAATGCCGCCCTTGCCCGGAGCATCCCGACCGGACCGAGCCCCTGCCCTAGCACGTGCAGCGGGGCTCGAGGACTTCTCTTCAGATTCGCTTTCTTCCTTTCTCTCTTCCTCTCCTTTCCACTTGCTGTATTTCCACGCAGACCCCACGTCCAGCGGGCGCTCGTCCCGGCGGGCAGGGAGACGCCGGGGTTGTCCCCACACCGGCCCCGCGCCGCGGCAAGCTCTGCTTCTCGGCAGCCTGGCCGGCCGCGCTTGCCCGTGGTGCCGGGACCCCGCAGCCCTCGCCTCGCAGCGGGGCCAACGAGCCGACGGGCTCCGACGTGCAGCTTGCGCCGGCGCTCACGCCGCGGAGGGCAACGCCGCGGCATGAAGCCGCTGGGCTATTGCAAAGGGCGCTCGTCTCTCCCCAGCCCCCCCCCCCCCGTGCTCCCCCTCAGGCTTTACAACTAAATAGTGTAGTATTTTCTTTTCGAGCAGGGTTCTCCCTCCTCTCCCCGGTTCCCTTCATGGCTGCGCCATCACCAGCAGCGCTGAGAAAGCAGAAGATGACTCGGGTTGAAACCGGGCAAAGCCGCTCTTGCGCGGGCTGGCTGCCCTGGCTGGGGACAAGCCGGTGACGGGGGGAACAGAAACAAGCCCTGCAAGCCGCAGGCAAGGAGCAGCCGCTCCGATCGGGCAAAGGTGCAAACCATCTCCCGACTCCCCGGCCACAGCCGCACCTCCGCGCCCAGACACGGGGCAGGCTATCAGTTTTCGATAAGCAACCCAAAACCCACCGAAAAACTCCTCTGCCTTCCACCTGAAGAGCCACGGCGCGACGTTGCAATGACAGAGCCAGGAGGCAGGAGATGCACCTCCATCGCCGCGAGGCTGGAGGGGACACGGCTCCCACCGCCACCGGAGGGACGGGCGGAGGTGCGTCTCAGAGGGACGAGGAGGCAAATCCTCGGGGGAACGGGGCACACAACAGCGCAGCAACCGTGCTGACCGCCTCCTGACCGCCCACCGATGCCCGAGAGCCCGGTGACACGGAGGTCTCCTCCGCAGGTGGACACCGCCATGCTCACAGACGCTGCCACAAACGGCAGTGCTGTACGCTTAAAAAATGCTCAGATCTGCCCACAGACCCCCTGTCACCTCCCCACCTCCCTCTCCGCCTGGCTGGGTCCCACCAGGATGGCACAGGGACGTTTCACTAGGACACTCGAAGGTCCCCTGGCCTCGCGTGGCTGGTTTCCAGAGGCCGGCGAGGTCAGGGGATGGACGTAGCATGCAGCCAAAGCCCCCGGAGAGGGGAACAATCCCGAAGGCAGAGGAGCCACCCCACGGTGTCGTTTGCAGCGGAGGGCTGCACACGCTGCTGCTGCTGCTGAGGTTCACGTTCGGACAAACCCCGGGACACTGGAGCAATGCTCAGGAGTTCACCTGGCTTATCCGGTTGGGATACATGACCAGGGCAGCCGCCGAGGCCAGGAATTGCCTCTGGTGCCAAACAGGGTGTCCTCGGACAGAGACGCAAACCGAGGCTTTCACCTGGGCACTGCTCCAAAACCGGGGTTCATTCAAACGGACCGAGCACCAGTCAGACACCCTATACCTGACATTTTGGAAGTTCTCCACAGAGACCTGAATTTGTAGGCTCAGTCCCAACTCACTCGGAAAACACCTCCCATGCTCCACGAATTAACTTGCTCTAATTGAGCACCTCTTCTCCCTCCTACCCCGTTGCCCAGAGAAGCACCCAGCCCCGGTGCTCCGATGACGAGCAGCACCGCTCCTTCCTCCACCGGCACGAAAGCGAAGCAGAAGCCCCACCAGGGACGTGGCAATGTGACACAGCCAGCAACGGTGTCTGCAAGGCCCAGAGGCCCCAGCTTGGGAAGACTTGGAGGGAGCGCAGGTTCACAGAGTGAGGCTGCGAGTGGGGAGCGAGCCAGGGAAAAAACCTCTGAGTATCCACCCGGTCCTCTCCCACCAGCTCCCAGGGGCTTTAAGGCTCCTTCTGGCTCCAGCACTGAGCCTTGCCCTGGGTCAGGCGTGTGGGCTGGGAGGGTTTCGTGGAAAGGCAAAGCAGCCGAGATCATGCTCCCAGGCTGTGAAATCTGCAGCGAGTCCAATGCCGCGGCAAGCCGAGAAGGTCCGCTCGAGTTCCTGGCAAAAAGCTTGCAAAAGACGCTATGGTACCCGGCAAGCCTTGAACCGAGACCCCTGTTGCATAGAGAAAGATGTACTCCGACGTGGATTCAAGTGCTCGGCAGGACGGCCTCCTCATCCGGGCAGGGGAGGAAGAGCGCCCTGTGACTTTGCTAACCCATCTTGAAGGCCCAGTCCTTGCCCCCGGCGCCAGAGCAGCTCATCGTCACAGCATGTCTGTGTCCTCCATGCTGAAGCTGCTCCGGCGACTGCTGGCCTTGGAGGCCTCCGGGGACATGGCGGAGAACAAGGGGTCGGAAGCCAGGGGTAACATGGTGTCCTGCATCAGCATCAAGTCCAGCTCCTTCTTGGATAGGGAAGGGAAGGAGAGGTTGTGGCTGGGGTCCAGGCTGTCCGGGAAGCCCCTGGAGCCATCGTCAAAGCTCAAGCTGTGGGTAAAGTCCAGCTGGTGGTAGGGAGACTGGGGTGGCGGTGGCAGTGCGGGCTGCGGCTGCGCCTCGGGGTCCGGGGGCAGCAGCGGCGGCTCCATCGTCCCCTCGTCCCCACCGGCTTCTTGCTTCACCACCTGCTGAGCCAGCTCGGCCACGTTGACGCCCGAGGGTGAGGAGGTGGGCAGCCCGTGGACCCGGGCTTGCATCTCCAGCTCCTGCCAACAGAGCACGGGAGGCCTTTAGTGGGGACACCATGTCACCAGCCCTGGAGACAAGGGCACAGGGACATCCAGGGAGGCAGCAGGGATGGAGAAAAATCAAAACCCCACAGAAACGCTAGGGAAGAGGAAACAGAGGGACCGAGAGGTGACAGGGAAGGGGCCCGCAGAAGAGGCAAAGAATGGAAAATGGTGATGCAAAGCAGTGGGAGACGTGAAGCAGGGGGAGACGTGAAGCAGGGGGAGACGTGAAGCAGGGGGAGACGTGAAGCCTCGGCTCTGGACCAGGGCAGCCCAGCTTGAAGACGCTGCCTGAAGCGCATCAGACACTAGCGAGATCGCAGCAACGGGAGGCAAAACCACAGCGAGCATCGCACCCTGCCCGCTAACCCTCCTTGGTGCTCCCAGCTTTCCCTGTCCCTCCGGGATGTCTGCCCATGTCCGCCACGAGGCCACGAGGCCGTGGTTCATCTGAAGACTGTTTAAGGCAGCTGCAAGAGGGAAGCGAGCTTGCCCGTGCCCTACGGCAGGACAGGAGCGAGGTGCGTGCGGGGCCCAAGGAGGCACTTTGGCAGCGGGAGGAGGACGGAGGGAGGGCAGAGCCTGGGGACACTCACCTGGATGCGGAGCAGGAGCTGCTTATTCGTCATTTCCAGGCGCCGGGAGTGATTCTCCAGGTCTCGTGACCGCTGCAAGTCCTTCTGCATCCTCTTGATGTAGTCGACAGAGGCCTTCAGGATTGTCCCTTTGTTCCAGCGCACATCCCTGAGGAGCAGGGTGGAAGAAGACATCACCGTCCGCATCTCCTGACCAGCAACGTGTCCCCTCACCCCTGCTCCACCAAAAAGCCCCTCTGCAAATATCCCCTCGCACCAGGCTGAGCATGCCCAGGAGCCTCGCAGACACCCCCGCCCCGCAGACACCGGAGATCCCCGCGGTACGTACAGGTCGTTGGCCTTGGGGATCAGCATCCCCAACTCTTTGATGCGGTCGTTGATGTTAAACCTCCGCCGTCTCTCGACTGCAGGGCGAGAAGAGAGGGAAGGCAATGAGGGGATGGGGGACGGCAGGGACGCCTCGCCGCCCCGCAGCCCCCGCCGGCCCCACTGCTGCTCCCTTTCCTCCCAGCCGTGGGGCCAAGGGATGCCATCGTGCCCCACTGGCAGCCCCACCAGGCTTGGGGGACTTGAAGACAAGGAACCGCTGGGGCCAAGAGTTTGGCCCAAGTCAAAGAGCTGTATAAATACAGGAGATACAGCTCATCATGTCTGCGGGCACAGGACACTCTGCAGACAGCGGTGAGGAGCATGCACCAAACTCCCCGGGTCTCAGCTGCTCTCAGCGGCAAGCTCCGGCCCAGGAAGCCTTGTCCTGCCCCAATCCACCGCCCCGGCAGGGTCTTCCGACCTTCCTCCTGGGGCTAATGGGAATAATAACAGGGTGCCTCCCTTGACACAGGCATTTTCCAGATTCGGGAATGGGGAGCCATGCTGGGGGCTGTGGGGGTGTTTTCCTCAGAGCGAGCCGGGCTGGGAAGGGAGCCGGCTCGGAGAGAGGGGGAAGCGGGATGGAGGGTGCGGGGGAGCACGCTGCCGCGGCCCCGAGGAGCGCGGCGGGCGCACGACTTACTCAGGTTGTGATTGTCTTTCTTTTGGCGCTCTTTAGCCAGGGCTCGGCTCTCGGCATCTGCAACGGAGACCCACAACCTCAGCCGGCCGCCTCTCAGCCCCCGAGCGCATCCCGGGCTCGGTGCTGCGCGGAGGCACCCCGGGCACAGGGCGCTCCGGGACCGGGGACCTACCTGTCAGCTCCCTCTTCTGCGTGAGGTCGGCGGGGCAGGAGCTGCTGGTGACGCCTACGAGGGAGGCGCTCACCTGCGGGTCCCCACTGTACACGTTCATGTGGCTGCTGGACATGGGCAGCTGCAAAGCAAAGGGCTGGGCAGGTTAGCTCCATCGGGGCCGGGAGCCGGGCTCCGCTGCCGGATCGGGGCTCAACCCCAGCTCCTTGGCCCGTGGGATGCGAGCGCGGAGACCAGACAGGTATAATTGTCTTGCTGGGCCTTAAAATAGCTATAATCAGAGTAGCAAAGAAAACAGGACTTCAAAGGGCTCAGTGGATCCCCTCCCACAGCCGGCATCTAAAATAGGGCAGATGAATCACATCCGAGGAGGGCCTGGCAGGATGAATCCCACTGCGAGGCACCAGCTACGGCAGCCAGCCCTGACCCGTACGGATCCGGCCCGGCCCGACGCTTCGGGAGATGCTGCTGCTCCCAACAACCCGTTCTCGCTGGGAAAGCCCTTCCCGACATCAAAATCTCCCACGCTGCTGCTGAAGCTTTATCCCTCCCCGTGCCCCTCTCCCGTCTCTCCGGCTCTGCACAAGGGCTCCAAACTATCATTAAAAAGCAAAAGAAGCCGAAGAACTGGCTCTTGCAGTTTGCAGGCAGAAAGGGGAATCTCTCCGCCTCCCCAGCCCCGTGTCCGCAGGGCCGCCCGGCTCGTCACCATCCGTCCCCGGCTCAGGCTCCAGCCAGCTCCGGCCGGTGTTTGTCGCCAGCTTCCCGGGCGGCACAAGAGCTGCGGCTGCCGGGAGCGCGCGGGGCGAAGCCAGGCAGAGGGAGGCCGAGCCGGTTTGTGCACACACCGAAACGGGTGAATTCCCGCCGCCGCGCTGGCACCAGGCCAGGCGAGGGCACCCGGAGGGAGCGCGGCCGGGGAGCGAGACTCACCGTGTTGGGCATGTGCACTTCGGGATTCATATAGCCCAGCACGTCATCCAGGCGCATGATGTCATCGATGACCTCGCCTAACTGAAAGGGAAAGGTGTGTTCTGTCGGGCGCGCAGCCAGGACACCGGCTCCCCGGGAGCGACGGCGGTGCTGGCGCTGAAGGTGCCAACCTTTGCCACCTCCTTACCTCCTGCTCCGGGTTGGAGCCGATGTTGAGCATGGCCATGGGGCTGTTGGGCGCGCTGTTGCCCGCCGAGGAGGACATGACGTGGCCGGGCCGGACGCCGGGCTCGGCGGCGGGGGGCGGCTTTGGCGAGTGGCTGATGGGGCTGATGTGAGCGGCAAACTTGTTCCCGTAGGTTTCCGAGAGATAGGCCTGGACCTTCTTGTCCCGTGACTTCTGCAGGTGGTAGGTGGTGGGGTTCTCCAGGTAGGACTGCACCTGCATTTCCCACCCCGGCAAGGAAACAAGCCGTCAGGGACCCCAGCACCGCCAAGGCATCTCCCGCACCCTCCTCGGCCCCAGGACACCCCCAGGACTCTACCTTGAGGACCTCTCCCGGCACGGGCGGTGGGGACTGGTAGTTGACGGGGGTGTTGATGGCTGGGGTGGACGCCACCGGCATCCGCTGCTGCTGCATGTAGTTCATCATCATCTGCTGCTGCACGCGCTCCCGCTCGGCCTCCTGCTGCGCCTGCTGCTTCATGAGCTCCATCCGCAGCCCGATGCGGGACGCCATGGTGCACCGGGGCGGCGAGACGCGGGCGCCCACCAGGCACGAAGGCGATCCTGCGAGACAGGGGAGGGCAGTGCCCGGGACGTCAGCAGCTGCCCGTTTTGCCATGGGGAAACCGAGGCACGGGGAGGGCGCGGAGGTGCCCAGCGCCCCGTAGCGCATGCGCCGGTGCTGCCATCACCGAGCACCGATCCCGGGGCTCTGCCGAGGCACCTGGAGCCTAAACGCACGTGTGGCTAAGGACCATCACCCTAACCAGAGACAGACGCATCCGCGAGGGCTGCCTCCCCGGGAAGAGAGGGGCAGAGGCTGGGGGGCAAAGCGAGACAGCCCGAGCCAGGGCACGCCGGGAGCCCCAGGACACGGGCGGACATCCCGGAGGGACAGGGAAAGCCGGGAGCACCCTGCACTGGCTGGGCTTGCCGGGACCCCTTGCCGGCGAGCCCGGGACTCACGTGCTGCCGTGCTCCGCCGGCGCTTGCTTCGTGCCTCCAATTTCCGAATACAGGAGCAAAGCAAGAGAGAGGGAAAAGCTCGACACTGGGAGCACCGAAAGAGAAAGAGAAAGCAAGGAAAGACCAGGAAGGAGAGGAAGGACTGTGCAAGGAGACAGAGCCAGACTTTAACCCTTCGGCCGCTGCTCCCTGGGCACAGAGCGAGGGAGCCCGCGAGCGGGGCGAAACGGCGGCACGCGGTGAACAACGCGGCCTCTGTGCGCAGCCCGCACGCGAGCGCGGAGGCGGGGGGGAGGCGGCGCGAGGCCGCGCTGCCGGCACAGACGGGGCCCTTGTTCCCCGCGCCAAGGGGACGGCGGCCGTCCGAGGGCGCGCGGGGCCGCGCGGGAGCCACCCGCGGCGGAGCAGGGACCGCGGCGGGAGCTGCCTCCCGCGGGATGCAG
This sequence comes from Apteryx mantelli, assembly GCF_036417845.1. NCBI lineage: Eukaryota > Metazoa > Chordata > Aves > Apterygiformes > Apterygidae > Apteryx > Apteryx mantelli. Next base: position 7,824,373 of record NC_090002.1, read on the forward strand.
TGAGCGCGAAGCCTGGTTTGCAAATGCTGCAATGCTCCCGCCCCGCTTCGGACCGCGCAACCCTGTGCTCCGCGGAGCGCCGCTGACCCGCGCCGCTCTTGCACGGATCCTCCGGAGGCTGGTAAAAGCGGAGCGATTTGCAAGCAGGGCAAAGAGCGGGCAGCAGCTGCCCTCCTCGCGTCGGCCCTCGGCCTGGGGCAGAAGAAATAGAGCAAATACTGAAAGGGGGACACGCGTAAGCCAGACACCCCGGGTTTGCTCAGCAGGAACGTAACCGGACGAATCTGGAAGGCTTTGCTATTTAAATACAATGCATAATTGCGGACAAAGGGGACGCGGTGGATATAACATCCAGGGGATCCAGCGAGGCATCTGATACACAGGGCCACAAAATATCCTAAGGGGGAAATTAAATCAAGCTGGCTTGGACAGAAATATGATTACACGGATCAAGAGCCAGCTATCGAGCGGCCAGAGGAAGGTAATTAATTAGACATGGTAGCCCATCCAAAGGGGGATGGGAGCAGAGGAGCTGGGACTGTTATCAAACAGCGGTTTGTTTAGATGATTTTGCAAAGGGCCCTAGAGGAGGGAGCAGGGGGTGCAGGTAGGGAGATGCTGGAGACGATGCCTTGAGGAACAGCTGTGCCCAGGGGAAGGCAGCTGGGATCCAGAGACGCCGGGGCACAGCCTGAAACCAATAAAACGAGGCTGAAGGGGGATAAATCACAGCTTACGCACACGGGGGATATAATAATCCCAAACATCCAGCACAGGGTGAGAGGAAAAGCTCCCAAGAGCAGCTGGGACATCGGACGAGCCATCCCTGAGCTGCCATCCGGCTTGGGAACAATGCACAGGCAGGCAGGGAGCCTGCACCAGGGGAGCACAATTCCTGGGATACTCCAGCAAAAGGGGAAAGGGGACGGCCGGAAAGGGATTTCACGTCACGCATGGGGACCTTTAGGATGATCCCCTCCCGTTTCCGAGCCAGGAGCATCCCCGCCGCGCGCGGGGGGCTCCGGCTGCCCCCCGCCCCGAGCCACGTGCCCGTGTCCCCGCGCCGCCCAGCCGAGCGGGGGCTTTCCCCCCCACCTCGGTGGGTTTTAGCGCTGCCGCTTCCCCCTAGGAAATTCCTGCGCAAATCACCTGAGCCGGGGAGTTGCCAAGGGCGAGGATGGGGAAGGGAGGCCAGGGCAAGGCCGGGCCCCCGAGCGAGCGATAAGGAGAGGGGGAAATTAGGTCAGGTTTAAAATAACCCGGCCGGTTCTGCTTGGCTTCCCCCCCCCGTAACGCCGAGCAGCTTCTGCTTTCGCTCTGACTCAGCCCCGGCGCGGGGCGGCGGGGAGGACCGTGGGCAGGGGAAGAGGCGGCAGCGACGACCGGCGGGGACCCCGGCCGGGCGTCCCTCCGGGAAGGGACATGTCCCACCAACAAGGGTCACGTCCCACCGAGCTCCCTCCTGGGCCGGGGGCAGAAGCGACGTCCGCAGCACCACGGCTCGGGCAGGGTCTCGCAGCCCTTTGCAAGGCGAAGGACGTTTGCACCCAGCACGAAGCCCCTCCCGACCTCAGCCGGTCTTCAGCGGCTCTTCCGCCGACAACGGCTCCCGGGGCCTCCTTCACCTGGGGGCTCCCGACCCGCTCCGCACCTGCACAAGACCTCGGCGGTGCCGGAGAGGGTCCGTCCCCGGGCCGGCAGCTCCCTGCACAAAGCACTGGCTCTCCTGGCTCCATCAGGACATCCAGGGGCCGGGATACGGCCAGCAGCATTGGGTTTCCTGGCGGGTGCTGCCAAGGCAGTTGTTCCCGCAACCCCGCTCGGAGCCGTGTCCCGCCGGCCACGCGGAGGGCTGGGGGGAGACGGGGGGACGGCGGTGGCAGGAGGCAATGGAGCTGCGGAAAAGGGAAAAGAGAGAGGCCAAAGGGCGAGAAGGCAGGAGGGAAACGGGGGCCGGGCAGGACAGCTCAGCCCCCGAGCTCCGAGAGGAAAGCGCTCCCGGACACCACCTTTCCTGCCGGAGCATCCCAGAGCCCGGCTGAAGGGACGGGCAGGAGGCACCGCAGCAGGTACCTCCGATGCCGGCCGGCTCTGGCCAGCCGGTCCACGGGGACACCGGGAAGAAAAGCTAAATTCCCAGTGCGATCTGCAAAAGATCCGGACGCAGCCCTGAGCCGGACTTTTTTTTTTTTTTTTTTTTAACTTATTTCCCTTTATGATAACGCAGACGGAGCAAGAACGCGAGATGGAAGAAGAGCCTGAGAGCACCCGCCGGCCCGCGGGACGGTCGGCGCTCTGCTGCCGCAAAGCCGCTCGGCGTGCCGAAGCGCTGCCGGCTCCAAGGAATCCAGCTCCCTGCAAAATACCTCCCCGGCCGCTCAGCGCCGCCGTTTATTTCTGGCCCTTTCTTGGTTTTCCTCTGGGGGCGTTACTTGGTGCCGAGCCCAAGCAGATCCTCCCTCCTTTACCCCAGGAATAACCGGGCTCTCCCGGGACTTTGCACGGCCACCTTTCCCGAGCCGTCCTTTGCCCTCGAGCGGAGCAAACCCTCCCCGCGCCGGGGCGAGGGAGCCCGGAGGCCCCGCTCGCTCCGCCCGGCCGCGCAAGGCCGGCGCCGGGTTGCGAGGCAGCAGCGAACGGGGCTCCGGCCGGCGTCCGTAAGCGGGCGGACGGCGAATCCGCCGCCGGGCAGCCGCACGGGGGGATCGAGCCAGCTGCTGGGCAACCGCCGGTGTTTTCTGAAGCGACACACAGGCGCTGCTCAGCAACCCGGCGGATTTGTGCCGCTGCCGGGCTTGCTCACAAGCTCATTATCGCTCCGGAGAGCTGGCCTGGCCTGGGACAGCCAAAAGGGGTGGGGAAAAAAGAAAAAAAAAAAAAAGCAATAAAAGATTAAAAAAAGCTGTGCCCCCGGAGGCATTTACAGTGCGGGAACGGCAGCCAAGCGCCGGCCCTGCTCGCAGCCCCGGGGGCCGCGTCTGCACCCGCAGGGCGCCCCGGCCGCGGCAGCCTCCGATGCCTCCGGGCCCAGATGTGTGCTGGGAGCGGAGCTAAGGGAACTAAAAAACCGGGGTTAAAAATAAAACCTGCTTTAAGCCCGTTTCCACATATAGCCCGTGCAAACCGGGCCCGGCGGCATCGCGTTACCCTCCGGGGGCTGCGGGAAAGCGCTGCCCGTGCGGGCGCAGCCTCTGCCCGGGGCCAAGCCGGCCCCGCACGGACACGGGCACGCGGCTCGGGCGACGCTGGGCTCCAAAAGCAGCCCCAAAGACCCCAGCGAGGGAGATGCTGCTCATGCGCCATCCCGTAAAATATCCGCCTGCTCCCAGAAAGAGCCAAAAGCAAGGGGGGCCGAGCACTCACGCGGGAAGGGTCTCTCCCCGCGGCAGGGCTGCCTGTCCCTCCTCCCCTCGCACGAGCAGCAGCAGCAAACCGCACGGAGAAGGGGCGACGCTCGGCCCCCGCTCGGCCCTCGTCGCGTTGGAGGAGGCGCTGAGAACCCCCAAACTCATCCTGCCACCGCGTGCCGGGGAAGCTCCCCGGCCGAGGGCCCGTCCCGCGTGGGTCTTTATTTTGGAGTCAACCGGGGCCGTTTAGGAAGGGAAAACTCAATCCGCAGGTCGGGTCTGCGCGGAGCGGAGCCGGGAGCCGGGGCAGGGAGCTGCACCACCCGCCCCCGCTCTGCGCCGCTTCATTGATAAACACGAGGGCTGAGAAAAGGAAACGGCGAAGGAAGAAGTGAAAATAACCCCACTTCTTGGTACCAGCAGCAAGCACCCGCCAAGCCTTCCTTCCTCGTTTTTTTTTCTTTCTTTTTTCAAATGCCGTGGTGGGGGGGAAGAGAGGCAAGGGGGCAGCAAGCGAGGGGCGGCGGGCATCACGACGACCCCCCCGAACGCCGGGCCAAGGCCGGGCAAACCGGGCTTTTGCTCCCCGCCGCCTCCCCAGCCGCAGCACCCCCAAAAAAAGAGAGAAGGGGAACAGCAAGCCGCTCCCGCTGGAGAGAGCCCCCGCGCAGCCGTCCCCCCCAGCGCCCAGCCGCTTGCAGCAAAGACGTCACCGGCACTGCCCCGTCTCCCGGCCACCGTGGGGAAAAGGAGCCGGCCCGAGGCGCTGCCTCTTCCCTGCTCCGGGCACAAGCGGGAGGAATCTCCGCTGCAGCCCAGCCCGGCGCCGGCTCCACGGCAGCCTCCCGGCCGGCTGGCGGGGCCCCGGGGAGCCGCGAGCCTGCAGGGCGGTGGCCTGTGGTCCGTGCCGAGATTTGCTCCGCCGGGCGCTTCCTGCCGTCGCCTTGCAGCTTCGGTTCGCTTTCGGCACAAAGTTGCAACGAAAGCGCGACAGCCCGGGAAGCCGGCGCCCCGCGAACCCGGCCCCGCGAGCCCGCCCGGGCGCGATCCGCCGGCAAAGCCTCCCTCCTTCCCGCCGGCAGCTCCCGGCTCCCTCGGCAGCCCCGGAGAGCGAGATGCCGCTCTGCCCCACAAGCCGGCGGGCGGCTCACGCTCGGTACCTGGGCGCAGAGCTCAGCTCCTCCGCGGGGAGAGGCGGCGGCGGCGGCGGCAGGCAGCCCTCCTCGCCGCCCCGCCGGGCCTGCCCGGCTCGCGCGCCGTCCGTCCCCGCATTTCCTCATTTTTAGGACCCTGCTTTTAATGCAGCACCGGCCGCGGCGGGTGCGGGGGGAGGAAGTTGCAAAAAGCCTCCAAACCTGCTCGCTTCTCTCGCTGCTGCGGAGGGATTACTAATCGAGCTAAGAGGCACAAGAAATGGAGTGACAAAAATAAGCCACCACCCGTCACCGGGCTCTCTGGGCTGCCAGACCTCTGCGAGCGGCAGCCGGGTCTGCCCCATCGCATCCCTGTGGGGCCGGAGCTGCCGCAGCGCTGCTGCAGGAACAGCGGCCGGCAGCCCTAGGGCTGCGTCACCCACGTCCCAGCCAGGCCACCAGCACCCGGTCCTGGATTCACGGGTGCCACCGGAGCAAACTGGGCCACCTGCAAACGCACCACTTCCCCGCGCTGCAGCTCCTGGCACAGCCAGGGCGGCAGCACCAGGAACGTCTCCGTGCCGGCTGGCACCAGCCAGGATGGCGATGCCGAGGCCGGGGCCGGTGGCGGGGGGACAAGGACGCCTATGTGCGCTGCCCGAGGCAGCTGGCACAGGCGCCGGCGACACACACCCTGCCTTGTGCACCGCCGCTTCGCGCCGTCTCCCCTTTGCGCCTGGGCCGCGAGCACCCGCGGGAACCAGGCGCCTGCGGCCAGCTGGGGCCTTTCTTTAGCTCTTTCACACGGCGGCGGGTCCGGGTGCAGGGGGTCTGGGTGCAGGGGGGTCTGGGTGCACGGGGGTCTAGATAACAGCACAGGACACCGAGGGCCTGTTTCATTCCCGGCAGAGCTCGGAGGAGAGGCAGGGGGCACCCGGTTTTCCTGGGCTCACCCAGGCGCCAGCAAAAGCGGAGCTAACGCGGCTCACAGCCAGGCAGGGGCTGCTCTAAGGTCTCGCTCGCACCCTGCATTTCACCGGGATGCTGCAAATAGCATCGCAACGCCTTGGCCCGGGCAGAGAGCCCGCGCTGCCAAGGGGAGGCAGGGCCTGGGAGACCTCGGGTTACCCCGGCACCGGGGAGACGTCCAAGCCGCATCCTCAGCCTCAAAGCGAGGAAAAGCCTGAGGCTGGTCCTCAGCCGGCTGTGAGCGCCCGACCCGCTGCGCTGCCCACCCCGGCGAGCGGGAGAGAGCCCCCGGTGCCAGCGCGGCTCGCGGGAGCTCCTGCAGCCGAAGCAGTGCTGCCAGGAAAAGAAAGGAAAAAACAGCAAAGCTCGGGCTCCGGTGCCGCCTGCATCCCTGCACGGCATCCCCGGCATCGCCCCAGCTGTGATGCGACCCACCCGCTGGCGCCGCTGGGAAGCCACCGCTAATCCCTGGCCCCTTTCCCGCTGCCCCCTGCACGAGTCACCGCCTGGGGCTCGGGGAAGCCCCGGTGCCCGGCCAGGAACGCGCCGGCGGCCGCTCAGCCAGAGAGACGGACCTCCATCCTCGGAGATGTTCGGCCAGACCCTGAGCAGCCTGACCTAACCCCAACGCTGGCCCCGCGGGCAGCCGGGGTGGAGGCTCCGGCGGTCCCACCGGCCAGGGGGGCTCCCTTCCCAAACCCTTCCCGAACCCTACCAGCGCCCCTTTCCCCAAGGTAAGCGGCGCAAGCGCCCTGGCCGGCGGGCAGGAGACGGCTCGGGCAGGTGGACGGAAGGAGCCGCCGCCAGCGGCATATGCCGCGGGCACCTTCCCGGCGCTGGGAGCACGCGGCCCCGCCAGGGAGAAGGGGCAGGCGGGGGGACCTGGCAGCCAAACGCGGGAGTCACTTGACGAAGCCAATGAGCGACCGAGTCGCGGGGACTGTTTTTAGCCCCGGCATCTCAGCAACGCGGACCGCGGCGCTGTTAACAGGCGCTTGGGTCAGAGGCCAAATGTTTTCCCTTCCAAGCGTTAAATGCCGCTCTTGGAAGCGGCCCAGGTATTTAGCACGGTAAAAACATTAACGCTTTGGGCGGGAGGCGCATCTCGCCCGACGGCAGGACCCGGGCTAAAGCGGCCCCCGAAACCGCGCAGGTAACGCAGCGCCCCGGCGAGGGAAGGTGCCAGGGATGCCGGGGAGGGAAAATCCTCCATCCCTGCACGCCAGGAGAGGCGAAAGCCTCCAAAAAGCCAGGGCTGAACACCTCCGGGCTCCCCTTGGCACCGCATCGCCCGCGGGGCAGAATAACCGGAATCGATTAAAAAAGCTCCCCCCCGGTTCTGGAAGCACCAAGCCACATCCCCGGGGAGCCAGCGGCACGTGGCAGCCTTTGGGGGGGGGGGGGTCCAACCCCTCCCTGGCTGCTATTTGCCCCCCCCCCAGGCCCGGAGGTGGGTGAGGGCACCCGGGGGGCACCGCGGCGCGGGGGCCGGCAGCCGGCACAGCTCCGGTCCCGCCGGCCCAGGGAGGGACACACGTCCTCCTTTTGCAGAGACGAAGACACCGCGGTGGCGGGGGGGGGGGGGGGGGGGGGGGGGGGGGCGTCGCTCCCCCTCCGCCGGCCCGATTGAAACTCCGGCGTCCAACGAGCCGGCGAGGGAATTCACAAGCAACCAAAGCCGACGAGTTCCCGTCCCCACGCCGGCGCCTGCCCTCGCCTGCCTCGCGCGTTTCCCCCCCCCCCGGAGAGATGCAATTAAAAATAAAAGTGTCAACAGGCAGAAGGACGCTGCTCGGGCGCGGATAAGCCGAGGGCCGGGGAGCAGCCGCTCGGCGGGGAGAGGAGCGGCGTGACCTTGGGAGAGGCCGCGGCCCCGGGCACCGCCGCGACGCGGCTCGGGCACCTCGGCAAAGGTCGCGCGTCCGCGGGGCCGAGCCTGGGACCCCGCGTGCGGGACCGCAGCCAAGGATCCAAGGAGCCGGCGTGGTTGGAGCAAACCTGCTCCCGCTCCCACGTGGGCAGCCGCCCCCAGGCTCCAGCTGACTTGGGTGCTTTGTTGTTTTTTAAATAAGTGCATAAATGAGAATTAAGGGAAAGCGGAAATGCACCGCTATTCCCGAGTCCCAGCGTTGCGCCCAAGGTGTGCAAGCAGGGAAGTCGCGCGGAGCCAAGGAGCCGCGACTCGGCGGCACCGGCCCCCCCCCCGGGGAGATGCCCAGCGGGAGCAGCCCTCGAGCCCCGCGCGCCCCCGTCTCCCCGCACAGCTCGCAGCGGCGCCGGAAAACCCGCGCGCTTCCCCGGCCGCGGGCTCAGGGCCGCGCCACCCCCCCGCCCTCCGCGCCGCCTGTTTTCGGAGCGGCCCCGTGCTGCTGCAAGGAGGTAATATTTATAAATACGCAGCACCCAGGCTCGAGGCCGCGGCCAGGAGCCTTCGCAGGAGGTGGATTTCATGTAACCGTAGCGGGGCCGGCGGCCGCCCCGTCCGCAGGAGCCGCAGCTGTTGCCCGGACCCAATAATAAACACGCCGGGGACATGTCGCCCGCGTCCTGCCTCCGCGAAGGGGCCCCCGGCCACTTTGACCATTACGAGAGGTTTTTGTCCAAACCGGCTTTACCAGGGCGAGATCTGCGCCCGCCCCGAGCCCGAAGCCTAGGAGGGGAGCAGGGCGCGAAGGGATGGGGCAGCAGGGACAGGCTGGAGTCGCGCGAGATGAACGGACGCGGCTGCGGAGGAGCCGGCTCCGGAGGGGCGTGACGGACCCCAGACCTGCTCCAGGTGCACGTCAACCAAAACCAGCACCCTGTTCTCCCTGCGCACCAGGGACCCGCTCTGGGGACCTGCCACGGCCCCCAGGCTGACCCGGCCCGGGGAGGCGTCCGGCACCCGCAGGAGGATGCGCCCCGCTGCGGAGGCGGAGGCGAAGGTGGCCAGGTCGGGTTCCCCTTTGACTCGGCAAAATTTGGCACCGGGGCCGGGCTGCAGCAGCTGCACGAATTGCATTTGAGATTCAGCCCTTTGCACACCAGTTTACACCCGAAAAAGTCTCCCGAGTAACACTGCGAGGGGTACAGAAGAGGAGGCTGAATTAGGGAGGAGCAACGGGAAACCGGAGCAGGTTTGGGGCAGAAAACACTTCTTTACGCATGCTGCTGCCCTCAGCTTCATAACTGTTTATACTGCGAGTAAATCATTTTCACTAATAGTGTGCACGTGCGGCAAGGCAAGAGCAATTTAACCTGCAGGCAAGGATGCTGCCTGCGCTCTTCAGGTTTATCCAGCCAGAAAGTCGCGCCTGTTTAACTAAAGGAGAGATTTTAAGCAGACGGCAGGGCCTAGGGAGTTTGCTCCAAGTTAAAGGCGCTGCTAGGAAGGGCGAGACGACTGCGATAGCAATTCTCAGCGGAGTCTTTAGTAAATAAAAATGCAAGTGCATGGCCTCGCTGCAGAGCCTGCGGGGAGCGTCCCGGCTTAGCGGCGGGGAGGCGGCGCGGCCGCCTCCGGCAGGATGCCGTGGGCCGAGTCTCGCCCAAGAGCTTCTCCGGTATCTATTTGAGGCTGAAGGAAGAGCCTAGAGACCAAATCCCAGCACCGAAGCAGCCTGAGCTCCCCCAGACTCACCCCGACCAGGAGACAGGACCCACCACCTGCCACAGGAGCCCCCGGCAAAGCCCCGGCACGGGAAGGGAGCAGCTCCCCAGCCACTCGCCACCCGGCCCAACGCCCGGCCCTCGCCAACGCCTACCGTCCCGAAACGTGTCCCGAGCTGCCCGCGGGGCCTCCACGGACGCAGCGTCCCCCATCTCCCCCGCGAGCCGCTCCGGACGGTGGTGCCGGAAAGCCCCGTCTCCCTCCGAGGGTCCCACAGGCCAGGCGGAGCGCGCGTTCGGAGAGGCCAGGAGCCGGTCCCACGCCATCGCCCGGGGCTCAGCTCGCTCCCTAGCATCGCATCTCACGTCGCCTTCTAGCAAGGTCCTTGCGGCGCCTGCTCGCCGCGGCGTCTGAGCGCCTTCCAGGCACGCAACCGGCAGCGTCGCTCACATCTGGCACACGTGGCTCGGCCCTCTCGCGCGCTCTTTCTCTGCCCGCAGGGAAATCGTGTGGTTTTTCTTTCTTTCTCTCTTTTTCACAATTTCGTATTTATAGCTTTGCTCTGCTGCCTGTTTGTTGAGCAGAAAGCGAGCTGGAAGGAGTCTGTAGGGCGCGTTGGCTTCTTGAAAGGCCCGGGCAGCTCGGGAAGCGCGAGCCACCGGTGCAACGAGGCCGCCGTCGCTGGCGCTTTTGCACGCGTCTTGCGAGCTTTTCCTAGCAGCGCGCACCGTCTCCACCTCCGGGGTTTATTCGGGATTCAGACCGGCCGCCCGAGCGCGGGGCACGGCCTCCTGCGTCCCAAAGCAGCCCCGGGACCCAACCCACGCATGCAAATCCACAAGGAAAACCCACTCTGCCGCCCCGCTGCCTCCTCTGACCGAAACCCAGCTGCCAGGCACCACGTCGGCTGCACGCAGGGCTATGACCTGGCAGTGAATCACGGGGAACCGTCGCGGCTCTTTCTGGCCGTACCAGCGGGGGAAAAAGATGAGCGCATATTTCCTGTCTGCGTGCTCAAGGGGAGACGAGCTTTTCGTCCCTCCGCGCGTTAAATCGCAACCTCAGCTGCAGCTTCAGACGTGACCCAAGCCCGCGGGGCTCAGCCCGGCCCTCCGCACCGAGGTGCTGCCTGCCGCCGAAGCGCGCGCCGCCGCCGCTGCCGCCGCCACCCGCGCAAGGGCCGTTTGCACCCGCCGCAGCTCCCCCGTCCGCGAGCGGCGCGGCGGCGAGGACCATCGCCCTCTCCGGCCTCGGGAGCCAGCAGGGCTTTTTGCTTGCCAGCTGCTCGAGCGGCGCGGCGGCACAGCGGCGCGTTAGACACGCTTCGCACCTCGAAGCGGCCGCTGCGCTTTTACGGTGCTATAAAATCCCGAGCGCAGCGGCTTCCGCGGCTGTAAAGCGCCCTGTAAATCTCCTAAAGCAAACAGAGGATTGCGGAAGCTGTCAGGAAACAGCCACCACGAGGCCACGCGGACGAGGGCTGGCAGAGCACCACGAGCACCGCGGCTGCCGGCGGCTTCCAGGCAGGCGACAGCACGGCCACGGAGACGCGCGAGGACACGGCGGCGGCGGTGGCACAGCTCAGCTGTCCGGCTGCAGCGTCCGCGAATAAACCACTGACTCCAAGCCGGTGGGAACAGAGCCTGCGCTGGCACGACGAGCTCCAAGGCGAGAGCTGCGGTTTGCTCCGGGTTCATCCAAAACCCAACACAGCCGGGTCTGGACCCAAACCAGGCTCCTGGGCATCACCGAAGCACCGGCAATGACGATGGCTGGTGCGCACGGCTCTGCTGGCCTGACCGTCGCATCCCTGCGGCGCACGGCAGCTCTGGTGACCCACCAGCCGAGCGACCCCACCACCATACTGCTCGATCTTCTCCAGCATAGGCAGGATAAGCCAGGACAACCTTTTTTATTAGGAAACCCGAGGCAATGGGGGCCTGAATGGCACCCTGGGGGCTGGACCATCTCCAGGTGTCACTGCTGGTGGTGGACCCCAACCCCAGGAGATGGGCACCAGGGACTTTTGCCCCAGGTCCTGCACAGTCCATCTCTCATCCTAGGTGCTGCCCTGCCGAAAGCAGCCTCGGAGGAACACGTTGCATACCTGGGACAGGAGTGTGAGCCGCGCGGTGGGAACCGGCTGCAGAGGGGATGGAGACCGTGGCTACGCCATGCCCTGGGCCGGGAAAGCTCCAGAAACCTTTCCCCCCTGGGCCAGCAGACCCTGCAAACCCCAGGTACGGACGGAGAAAGGAAGATCCACCCTGCTGGGCTGAGACACCCCGGTGCCAACGCGCCAGCCGCAGCGTCAGGACCCCAGTGCCTCCGCAACGCTGGCTCCGCATCCCTTGGGATGGGAACTGCTGCAGGGGAACCCCAAGGGCATCTCTGGCCTTGGCACATTCGCTCCGTGGTGGAGGAAGCCCCCGGTGAGGCCGCCCCGGCTCCCCAAACCAGCTGTTTCCCCCAGGGCAGCGGTTTTGCTGCTGGCAGCAGAGGGTCGGGCTTTGCGGCCGCTCCACCCAAGCCCTGGCAATGCCCCTGGCCGCCCCCCGCACCCACGATTTATTGCTTCGCCACCAGCGAACGTGCGCCAGGCTCGCTTGTCCCTTCCCAGAGAGCATCGTGGAAACCTGCCGCCCGCCCCGCTCCAGCTCGGAAACCTCGCCACAGCAAAGCGGGGCCGCGGCAGGGTTGCAAACGCACGTGCAATAAACTCACCGCTGAGGACCGTGGAAAAAGCAATTAATAACCAGCCGAAATTACAGCCTTGCTCCAAAACACCCGGATGCCGGAGTCACCCTGCTGCATCCAACCACACCCCGGCAGTTTCCTACTGATAAGGGCGAGCGCCGGAGCAGGGCAAACCCAGCATCCCTCCAAAAACACCCCTGCCCTCCTCTGCAAATCCCGCCGGAGCCGGCACGTGCTGTTCCCGACCCTCTCTCCGGAGGCACCCGCCCAGCGGCAAACCCCCGATTTCTGGAGTTTGAATAAATCAGCAGTCCCTGAGCCAACGGGGTCGTGCCACGAGCGAGCCCCCGGACCGCGAGCGGAGCCACGCGGCACCCGGGCCGCTGCCGCCCTTCGCCGGGGCAACCTGCGAGAGGCACACGCAGGCCCCGCAGCCGGAGCGCCGGCAGCAGGGAAAAATCCCGGCAGCAAGCCGGGCTCCGAGCACGCAGCCCCCGTTCAACTCCTGCACTCGTGGGAGCAGCCGTGCATGAAGTCAAACAAACAAGGCAGGGGAAATAAAAGGGGGCGGGGGGGAAAAAATCCCCTAACCCCGCACCTTCAACAACCATCTGCTCAACTCTCTACCGTTACATAAAAACAGAAAGGGAAAAAAAAAACCACACACACACAAACTCCCCCATGCCCCCGGGGCAGGGAACAAGGCAGAAGTGCTGCAATTCCTGGAAACAGGCCCTGCTCGTTTGGGGACTCGTACGCGCTTATTTATTTATCTTAGAAGAGCACAACAATAACCACCATATTTTCTTTCTTTCTTTTTTTTCTTCTTCTTTTTTTTTTTTAAAGGAAATTTCCCCATCATCTGACTCACTGAGGCTTTAGAGGACACGGGCATGAGGGCTGTCGTAATCCTTCCTGCTTTGCAATTAATTCATGAATATAATTACCCAGCAGCTGCGGGTTAAATGCGGCTCCCTCCCGTGCCCCCTCCAAACTTGTGCCACCTCCGACGAGTAAGTCGTATCCTTCCACAAGCCGGCGCAGCGCCTTTTCTTGGTGATCCCCTCAAAGTTGCTTCCGGGGGGTTGCGCAGACCCCTGCGGATCGCCACCCCCCTCCAAAGCCTTAACCCCTTCCCCGCCGCGGCGGACCTCCTCGAAAGCGGCAGGCTGCCGGGCCAGGCCGGGGCGCGACCCGTCTCTGCCGGGGAACCGCGCTGTCCCGCTTCGGAGCCTGGCGCTGCCCCGCACCAGGCGCGGGCACCGGCGGAAACCACGTCAGAGCAAACCCGGCGGCGTCTCCGAGCCGCAAGGGCTGAAGCATCTGTGCCTCAGTTTCCCCACGCGCGGGGGGAAATGGAGGCGGGGGGGGAATTCACGCTGGCAAAGGCGGTGCGGGCAGGGGCCTGCCCTTTCCGCCAGGCGGGTTAACTCCGGCCGGCGGAGCGCTCCGAGCACGGCGAAACCTTGGCACGGTTTCGGACAAGGTGCCCGAAAAGCCCCCGCGGCTCCAGCCCCCGAGAGCCAGCAGCGCCGCGCCGCGCTGCGCCCCCCGGGCCACCCTGCGCAGCCCCGGGGGAGGGGAGGGGAGGGGGGGGCCGAGCGGCCCCGTCGGGGCCCCCGACGCCCCCGGCTGCTCTTATATAAGCACTCGGCAAGGGCGCCCGCCGCCCTCGGCCCCGCATCCCCAGCGCCGGCGCGCAGCGGGGCTCCCTGCCGCAGGGGGTTGGGGGGAATATACTATTATTTAAAGCAAAGAAATTTTAAAAATAAATAAAATAAAAATAAAAAGCCCCGCGGGGCTAACTCCGCTCCGACTTCAAGGCGCACCGGGATAGGGCAGCACCCGAGGGGACCCCCCCACAACGCGGTGGCACAGGGGGTCCCCCCGGGGGGGGGCACCCCGGCACCCTCCCCCCAGACCCGGCTCCGATCCGGGGTGGCCCCCGCATGGTGGGGGCACCCCGGGGTGGGACCCCCCCCCTCATCCAGCGCCCTGGGGTGCCCCTGCAGCCCCCCCCCCCCCCGCGCTCGCCCGCACTCACCCCGCGGCTGCCGTGGGAAAAGGCGGAACGCAACAAAGTAGCGAGGCGGGAGGTTGCGCCGAGCCCCCCCCGGCCCGGTCCGGCTCGGCTCGGCTCGGCTCGGCTCGGCCCGGCTCCGCGGGCGGCCCTCGGGAGCGAGCGCCGCGCCGCGCTGCGCGCCCCGGCCCGGCCCGGCCCCGCGCCGAGGGAGGGCAGCACCGCCCGGCCCGGCCCGGCCCGGCCCGGCCCGGCGCCGCAGCACGCCGGGAGCTGTAGTCCGGAGCGGCGCCGGGCTGCCCGCGCCTGCCGGGACTTGTAGTCCCGCTAGAGCACGCCGGTTTGCGGGCGGTTTCCACCCAAACGCGGCGTTTCTCACCCCCGCGGGCGGCCCAAGAGGTTGGGTCCCGCGCCGGGGTGCTGCAGCCGCCGGCACCGGGGTCGTGCAGCCCCCGGCACCGGGGTCGTGCAGCCCCCCGCACCGGGGCCATGCAGCCCCCGGCACCGGGGTCGTGCAGCCCCCCGCACCGGGGCCGTGCAGCCCCCGGCACCGGGGTCGTGCAGCCCCCGGCACTGGGGTCGTGCAGCCCCCCGCACCGGGGCCGTGCAGCCCCCGGCACCGGGGTCGTGCAGTCCCCCGCACTGGGGCCATGCAGCCACCAGCCCCGGGGTGCTGCAGCCCCCCACATCGGGCCGGTGCAGCCCCTCGCGCTGATGCCGGAGGCTCGCTGCGGCTGCGGAGGGCTAGCGGCACCCTGGAGAAATGAAGGGTGGCCGGGAGAAACAGCAGCGTGTCCTGCGCAGCGCTGCCCGGCTCGGGGCACCTGGGGTGTGTGGCAGCCCTCCCCGTGGCACCCACCGGGCCCCATGTCTCAGGCAGCATGGGTAGCTGCCGGGGAAGTTTCGGAGCGTGCGGAGCAGGCTCAGATCTGGCTGGATTTTAGTGCAAGATGAGCTCTTGGGCGAACAGGGCCCGCAGTTCAAGGTGGCAGTTTGGGGACCTTGCCCGTCCTCCCTGCCGAGCCCGCAGGGCGCAACGTGAACCGGCCCTGGGGCTGCGGGAGGAGGCAGGACGGGGTCTCCCCTCCCACGCACGCCGCCAGCCGGGAGCAGCGGCAGGGAGTTCCCCCTCTGCGGGGCCCGACGTGGTGGATTTGGCTGGAAACAGCAGATTTAACAGACTGGTCACATGCCCCAGCGGGGTGACTGTCATCTGACAGGGAGACGGGTGTCAGGCAAAGGCCGACGGGGCCCCTCGGCCCATCCCCACGCGTGTGGGGTCAGGCGTCTCAGAGCAGCTCTGGGCACCCAGCGAGAGCTGCTTGGGTACCTGCTCCCGGGCACCGGGCTCCGGCACGGCTGCCACTAGATGGAGGCACGGCGGTGCACACGGCGCCGGACCAATCCGCCAGCTCCGGCCACCGATCCGACAGCCAAGTCCTGCTGGGGGGGGATCCAAGCACGTCCGGGCTCTGGAGAAGTTCACGTCCGGGTCCAAAGCACGCCGCCCCTCTCCTGATCTCGCATCCTTCGGGGCTGCAGCGAGCAAGGGAAAGATTTACCTCTGGAGAACACAAATGGGGCATTTTCCTCAGTCTGGTGAACACAGACACATTCTTTAGTTCCTACTGAGTATCATTTCCACGCTACTTTTGAATCCCTAATTTTGCAAATATATGCAAACAATTCCCCCAAACCTAATGAATTTCAAACCGTTCACAAGCAGCTCATTATCCCTGTGCATCCTGCTCCAAACAGGTTTCCAAGGCCTCCAGCACATGCACAGGCTCAGCCCTGGGGTCCCCTAGACATAGTTAAACAGCTCTGCCTGAGTTGCTCCAAGCTGCCTCGGTTTTCCAGCCAGCCTGCCAGGCCCAGCAGAGATCTGGTTCCAAATCAAAAAGGCAACCTCGAATTTGTCATCGCTGCAAATTCAAAGGCCCCGCGCACATCTGAAAGCGCTTACCACCGCCATCTGCCTCCTTTGCCTCCGCGAGAGCCGGCCCAGCGCGTCCGCAGCAGCCAGTGAGCGCGCGGGGACGGAGCAGGAGGCACGTCCTGAGGTTTGGCTGCGCTGGAACTGTTTATTCCAGTTCAGGTTCATCTCCAATTTGGTAAAGATTTACTGAGGTTGCAGTTTGTCCAGTATTTTCAGCTGGCCCCTAGCTTTTCACACGTGTGTGTATGCGTGCGCACAGCCTGGGAAACAGAGGACTCGACAGGCAACCTCTTGATCTGAAGAGCACCAGGCTAAAACTCTGCATTTGTTCAACACCCTAGTTTTAAGGCAAATGGTCTTAACAAACAGTAAATAAGTTCAGTCCCTCAGGGCGGGCAGCGTTATCCCTGTCACACAGAACCAGAGTGAATAAGAAAATCTGACCCCATGCCGGCATCTCAGCATGCAGGAAAGGAGTGTGGCAGACCCAGGCCACCGCTCCAGGACGCTTCCCAGGTCACCCAGGGAACTCATCCCAACTTGCTTCACTCACGGAGATGCCCCTTCCCCTATCCCACACACACACAAAGACCCAAGAGCCGACTCCGGCGCCGTTTGCTCCCCCGGGACAAGCGGGCAGGAGGGCTCAGAGACCCCACTCACGTCTGCTGGCTCTGCATCAGGTTTGGACGACTTGTCTGCAGTGCAAGTCAAGATTTAAGAGGCATCTCAGTGCTTTTAAAAATACATACAGGGACTCTTCTGGGCCCCCAGTGAAGACAGCATTTAGCAGAGCCTGGGTTGTCCCTGTGCCATGACATGAGCAGGTCGCTGCTGCTTGCTAACACTGGAGATGGATTTCACTGGGCTCCAGACCAGAAAGCGCCTGGAAGCCTCCACAAGCATGAAGTCAAACTTAGTTGTAGTTTTATTAAGGACAGCCATGCCAGATCTTCCCTCAGCTGCTTCCAAACAAGACAAAAGGCAGTTAGAGTCATAGCACTTTATTCACTACAGAAGATTTGGAGACTACTGAGTATTACACACTGGGCCAAGGGAGGATAAGGCTGTGTCTCAGGCACGCTGGAGAGCCACAGCCTCTCCGTTCAGATTACAGAGGATTCCTCAGAGACCAGGAAGAAGGAGCAGTTACCCAGGGAAAGGAAGGCTGTCCCTGGGGGGACATGTGGTGTCCCTAGGCTGACAGGGCAAAGCCAACTCTGTTGTTGGCCATGTCAAAGATGGAATAATACTGCCGGAGGAAGACGTTGCCGAGGATCCAGAGCGGCTGGCCGCTGTCGGAAGACACATAAGTGCTCTCGACCCCAACGGTGCAGACGCCGTTGTTCTGTTGGGGGGAAAGGAGCAAAGGCTATTTCGGTGCCAGTGAGGAGCATGGGGTATTGCCTGCACCTTGGGGAATCAGCGGGAGCTTCACAGGTGCTTTGGCTGGAAGCAGGATTAGACCCTTCTTGCAGTCGCATACAAGGTGCGCGAATGCACCGTGACCTGGCGTGCTGGGAAATGCGACACTCACAGGGAGCTGGGGAAGCCTCTGCACTTGCAAAGAAATTCTGACCTTCTCCTAGGCAAAACTGCCCTATGATGGCAAACACTGGTCAGGAATAACAGAAACGATACCTACATTCAACACGTAGACAGATGGAGGCAGTGGTAACTGGGCTCCGCTGATGGCAAAGTAGAGGGTGGGCATGTTCTGGATGTTGTTGCAGTCAACGACAAACTGCAAAAGAAGAGAAGAGGGGGAAAGGGGATAGGTCAAACCATCACTCCCATCGGAAACCTCCAGCTGAACTCACTCAGCTTGGCATTACCGTCTCGCTGCGTCCTTGTCCTGTGGCATCAGCCCCTGCAAATCCCTCGCTTGCACAGCGCGTCCTTCCCACCTACCCCGTAGTTACTCTCCTGTGCGCCCAGAGCCTGCAGGAACGCTGGCATGTATTGTGCTGGGACGGTGAGATGGAAGGTCCCGGTGTCCACGATGCCATGACAGCCCTGGCTGCACCAGCCTGTGGTGGACTGCCCAATGGAGAACCTAGGGAATGACAGAAAAGGTGTCAGGAAAGACTCACTCATGCTCCAGGGCCACCTCTGGGCTGCCGATGTCACACTTACTCCTCGATACCAATCTTCCAGTAAGCTTCCTGGACCACCGGTGCCCATAAAACCTCCCCTGAGTACAGCTGGGTGTCAACGCCTCCGAGGATGACCTCCCCGCCGTAATTATAGGTTGGGTTACTGGAAAGACGCAAAGTTAAATCAGAAACCAGGCAGGCTACTAAGCAGAAAGCGGTGTAACATACAGGTGTGTGGGAAGAATGTGTAGACAGAGAGTGAATGAATAGAAGGATGGATACAGGCTCGTGTCTGTGTGAGAGAGTCAGAGATCTTACCGGGAGTAATAGAAACTGAAGATGGGTTCAGAAAGCTGGTTCTGCTGCAGCATGTTCTGCATCAGGGTGTTGTAACCACTGATTGCAACGCTCGGGTAAGCCATGCCCAAAATCCCATCGAAGTCCAGGTAGTAATAGGGTCTGCTGGGCTCATCCTGGCTCAGACCAAATTCCTGGTTCGTGACAACGATGTTCTGGATCTAGAGGGGAAGGAAACAAGCTGGGAGATGTTGGCATTTTGGACCCACCTTGATAAGAATGTCCCAGAGGGATATTGCTGGGAACAGGCAGGGATGGCCAGGAAGTTACTGCACTGACGATCCTGAGCTTTTCCGGACCACACGCATGGCATGCTGCCAGGCTGTAAACTCCACCTGGAAGATTCAGGCGCTAATATCTAAAATAAGGTAATTTCAGTAGTCCCCCCTCCCCAATTTCTTAACCTAGTTGCAGACAAACTTGCAGCGACAATCAGTTCTTACCCTAATTGCAGCAACCTGTTTCCTGTGACAACACATCAAAAGTCACTTACTGTCACGGTGTCGTAACCCAACACCACAGACAAGTCGCCAAAGCCGTAGGTCAGGGTGTAGGTGGTGCCAATGTTGGAGAAGGTCGACGACTGGCTGGGATCGAACCTAGCGTGAGCAGCTGCACAGAGAGAAAGTCACAGCCCCCAGGTCAGGTCAGTGGCGTGTGGTGCAGCATCCCTTCCTGCGCATGGGTGGAAATTGCCAGCAAGAGGCTTCCTGGGAACGGGAGTTGACCCGAAACAGCCCAAGTGGTCATCAATATTTTCTGTGGGTTTTATCTCTAGAATTTGCCTCCTTAACGGGGCATTTGGACGCTAGCAGAACAGCTAACGCCTCCGATACCAAGAGCAAATGGTCAAGATTGATAAGAAGCAAAATCTGCGTGGGCAAGGAGCTGCAGCCCCTGGGAGGGATGCTCACCGCAGGCCGGCATCTGGCAATATGTGGATGGCACCCAGAGGTTGGCGGAGCCGGTGTCGAAGAGCACCCGGAAGCTCTGCGGGGGGGTCCCAATGCTGATCTCCCCAAAGTAGAAGGACTGTGGGCAAGAGCGAGGGCAGGTTTCTGTTCAGGCTGGTTTTCTGCAGGAGGTTTTTCAGCTCTCTGCCCTCTGCTAGCTGAGAAAGCCAAATGTCTCAGACGTTGTAGGTAGTGCTCTTAGTCCCTGCAGGCAGCCTGGGCAGCTAAAGCACAGAAGAGTGCCCTGACATGTCTACTTTTAATAGAAAAGTCAGTGGCAATGCCAGGAATGGTACCCTGAGTCTGTGACGCTCAGATCCATCCTATAGCCACCAAACTCAGCTTTTTCTGAAAAGAGAAATAAAATCAGGATAACAACCTGCTTACTTTATACCTTCTGATCATCCAAAATCACCCAAACCTTGAAGCCAGGATATAAGAACTGCAAAATTAATATCCCTTTTCAACAGCATCCTATTGACTCGTGGCCAGGGAGAGGGAGAAACGCCCGCGAGGCTTGCAAAGCTGGCTGAGCAGCTGGGTTAGGTAGCAAGGAAAGATGGAAGGAGTCACAAAATGCCGGAGCCAGGGAAGGAAGGGAGCTCTGGCACTTACATCCAGGTAGTTCGTTAGTGGTTCGTAAGCCACGGCGTTACTGAGCTGATACTTCCTGCCCGGGTCGCCCTTGAGGTGCTTCAGGAAACCCTCCAGCACTCCCGCCTCCGCCATCGCCTCCCGCATGGATCTGCCCTTCCGCAGGGGGATCCTGCACGGGATGGAGAGAGCGGCCAGATGCTGAGCACCCTGCGGGCGCATGGGGCTCCCTGCACCGGGTCCTTGCAGCCAGCGCCGGGGCTCCCCGGGGTCCGGGACACCCACCTCACCGCCCCCTCCGCGAGCTGGAGGCAGACGGCAGCCAGCACGAGCCACCTCATGGCTCTGGTTTCTCCCGCACGTGGTGCGCGGTCTCCGGCAGCACCTATATAAATACCCGGGGAGCGGTGCCCGACCCCGTGCCTCCCGATGCCCGGGTTGCTCTATCGCTGCACTCGCCTGGTGTCAATATTTTCTGCGGGTTTTATCTCCGGAGTTTGCCTCCTTAACGGGGCATTTGGACGCTAGCAGAACAGCTAACTCCTCTGATACCAAGAGCAAATGGTCAAGACTGATAAGAAACAAAATTCTGTTGTTATCCAAACGTTAAACATTTTTCTCTCACCTTCAGCACTAGTTTGGTCTTGCCAGGAAACAAAGGCAAAAACTGCCCTTTATATGAAATGGAAATTTATGATACCGGTGTCCCTCTTTTGACCTAGCCAAGTAGCCAGAATTCAAGGAGGATATGCCATGGGCCTGCAGTATTTCCTCCTGGGAAACAGCACTTAGCCCCCCAAAATCTCCCTCCCTCTCTCTCCCTCCAGGCATTCGTCCTTTGGTCGTTCTGCCCCTGCACCACCCTATGGCTCTGCTAACACCTCCCTGCGAAGCTGGGACGGGTCTAGAAACCGCACGATAGAGCAACGCTGAAAGGCATAACAGACAGGCCCGTCACCTGCCCAGCGGCAAGGCTGGGACTCGCGTCTAACCAGCTCCGCTCCACCACCTCCAGAAGACAAAAGACACCTTGATTCCCTGCAGTTTATGATCAGCATCAGAGTTAAGCCAAGGATGCACACGTCATACATCTGGCGCACTGGAAGTGCAATGATGTCCCAAATGCTTTGTGCAGCACTCACCATGTCCAAGCAAGAGAGACGCTGGGCAGTGTGTACTTAGATATTCATTTGCCATGGATTTTAGTCACGACAGCTTGTTTCCTCCCCACGGGAAGATGCCCAGGCTCTAACTGGACAGCCATGCGAGTCCCTGCTGGGTCACCGCAGGCCCATCCTGGCATCTGGTACCTGAGCAGAAAAGGGAATCTGATTTCCCATCCCCAGGCCCACGTTATCAGCATGGACCAGCTTTGAGACTAAGCACTTGGTTTCTCCACTCCTGGGTTAAGCTGGTAAGAGCCACATCCAGGATCACAAACATACTTACCCCAAGAGACAAGGTACAACCCACGTCAGGGCAGCTCTACCAACGTCCAATGTCCAACGTCCAACAGGAGCAATGCAACATCCTTCTGTCCTTGGCTGTAGGAGCCCTTAGAGCTGCTGAGATTTGCCCGTCCATGCGGCAAGCGGGTAATGGGAGAGAGAGGGTGGTGAGAGGAGGGCAGGGACCCCAGGAGAGCCTTGCTGCTCATGTTCAGGCAGTTGGTCATCAGCACATAAACAACACTGTGGCGCTGGACTGGTACTTCCAGCCTGGGTCAGGCCTATGGCGGCTCAGGAAATCTTCCAGCACTCCCTCCTCCTCCTCCATCTCTCCCATGCATTTGCCTTTCCTCAGACGGATTCTGCAGGAAGCAAAGACCAGTAGGGAAATGCAATGGCCTTCACGCCTCCCCTGTTTGGATCTTGCTGCTGTGGTTGCTGGCTCCCCTGCCCCTCACTGCTCCCACGTCCGGGCAGAAGCACTCGTGGCTCTCCTGCACCTAGCAGGGCCTTTAAGGGATGGGTCGCACAAGACTTTGCCAAGCACTTCAGTGATGCAGGGTCTCTGTACGGTCCTGCCCACCAAATCCACCTCGCCTGCCCCTCTGAGAGCCAAAACAAGCCACTCCACGGTGCTGTTTTTTCCAGCACCCGGCTCCTGTATGCAATGCCCTGGGTGCCCCACAGGAGTAGCTTGAGCTCTCTGAAACCTCCACATTTTATACAGGAGGAGAAATGCCCTTCCTGCTATCTGCTTCTATCTAATCTCTGTATCACTGCACTCAGTCAAAATATTGACACAAGCACAGAGGAGTTTGTGCCCTTTCTCTGGTGAAACTACAGAGCTATTAATATATCTGCTAATGAGCTCCAATGATAAAGAGCTTCTAAGAAACAAGTTTGGATCCCGGGAAAGAGAGGCGTTATCCGAGCTTCCACCTACCAGGGTGTTCGCTGTTGGCTGCGGAAGTTCACTTGTCCCAGGTGCCAAGGGATATATTCCTTTCTGCCACAGACTACAATTTATAATACTCTAATTATTTTTTTTACCTGAGTGAATAGCCTCGCTTCAGGATTTAGGGGTCATTTGGATGTCATGGCTAACCTAATCTGGCCTCACATTTGATTCTGACGTAATCATAGGTCTTTGTTAAACCTTATCCATCTGCAAGGAAGATTATTTGCTTCTTCCATGTATCCCTCATCAGGTTTCCCAGGGGACAACCAGCCCTGTTTCTGGGTCTCTGCAGCTTTATCCTCAACTGATCGGAGTGACCAGTCCGGCCCTGCAAGTACCAGCAGCAGCAAGAGACAGAACAGCCTGTCCCCATGGTGGCTTCAAGGTCACCACATACTGCAAGCAAAGCAATCTCCACTGCCAGGGGCTAACCCTATATTTGCCTGATTAGGTCCTGATAAGCATCTCTCCAGCTTGGCTTAGCAGAGCCTATCAACAAGTGGCGACCGGAGGCAAGAAGTTGTATCACCTCTGTTAATAGACACACAGAGCATTTTCTAGTGTTGCAGCTGCAATAGCGTTTGACAGCACAGAGCAGAACGGGCTTTTTGAGGCATCCTGGTGCCTGGCATCCCTTGGGGAATTCCTGTCCCCAGAGCTGTGAAGAGAGCACTTAGAGCTGTGTAATGGCTACACAGTCGGCATTTAAGACCAATCCCGGTTCCCTTGTGGTACCCCTGTCCCCCACACTGCAACCCACATGGTGTTTCTTACTTGCAAAGCAGAGCTCCTGCAGGAATCAGGCTCAGGACACCCTGTCCCTCTTTCTGTCCTTATGGACAAGGAGGACAGGAACGGGGGTGCAGCTGAGGAAGAGAATTTGGGGGATGGCAGCTGGCTGATTTTCAAGGCACAAAGTCTGCAGCCTCTGGCTGAGTCCCGAAAGCCTTGCAGAGGGGACAGAGCATTCGTCATTGCCACCTTCAAGCACTGCCAAGCATGCATTAAATAACTCACTAAAGATAAAAGCTGAGACTCACTCCCATAGCCTTTAGGGGTTGACAGTATGTCATAACACTTTGCAGGAAACATAAATAAATTGACTTTAGATTTGAACCAGACCAGGGGTAGATTCCCTGCCATTTCTCCATGCTGAGTTCACGGAAATCTGCCCAGAAGCTTATAATGTCACTTACCTTGCTGCAGTGTCCTGGTGAAGGAGCAGTTAAGAGACACACAACCCATCAGTCTGTGCTCAGTCATTACTCAACAAACTCAGGAGAAGGCCAGAGACAATATGGGACACCACAGTTTATTTGCAACAATAGAGGATGAGAACACTTTTACACAGAAACCCCAGAGAGACAGAGAGGCTATACAGGTACAAAGAATGAGATGATTTGTCCACAGAAACCCCATAGGACTCTACGAATGCTCACTAAGGTGTATGTGGCCAGGAGGGCAACCAAATATCTTCTGTTCAGATGCTCCTCCATTCCTCTACGCTGACAGGGCGAAGCCGACGCGGTTGTTAGCCATGTCAAAGACAGAATAATACTGCTTGAGGAAGACATCACCCAGGATCCAGAGCAGCTGCCCATTCTGGGATGGCAGGTAGGTGGCCTCAATCCCAACAGTGCAGTAGCCATTGTCCTGTAAGGGGAAAATAGAGTGAGGTGTCAGATCCCAAAGATATGCCAGGACCCTGCCAGCTGGATTGCGTTTGGGGGGAGCTCAGATAATACATACATTGATGATGTAGGCAGAGGGGTACAGTGGGAACTGAGCTCCGTTGATGATGAAGGTGATGGTGGGCAGGTTCTGGACCTCGTTGCAATCAACTGCATACTGTGGAGAGAGGGTGAAGAGGAGATTATGGCTGTAACAGCACAGAGAGAACAGCACTGACTGGGAGAGGAGAGTGTTAACTACAAACCCTCCAAACAGGGACAACATACACTTTTTATAAAGTCCAGGCAGTGCCACGTCTCCATGTCCCTCCCTTACATGCAAGCAGCCTGCAGCATCATGCTCCTGAGATACCACATGAGTTTTGTAGGATCTGTTCAAACCCAGGATATCTTGCTTTCTATGCAAGCCTCCCCCCTGCTCCTTTCATTTCTCCAAAGCAACCCCAACACTTACACCGTAACTGGTCTCCTGGGCACCCACAGCCTGAAGGAAGTAGGCCATGTACTGCTGGGGCACTGTGAGCAAGAATGTCCCCGTGTCCACGATGGCCTGGCAGCCCTGGCTGCACCAACCCGTCGCTGACTGTCCAATAGCAAATCTAGAAAGAGAAACAGAAGGACATCACTTACAAAAACCCAGTGGCAATTAAACTTTTCTCAGCTGGATCTAAAAGTCCAGGGAGCCTCTGAAATTCAGTGCATCAACTCCTGCTTTGGGCCACGTTTGCTGCAATAGTTCCCAATTTATCTGGAGGACAGCTCTGTAATGCTCTCATTCAGCCTCCAGCACGGTGGGGCTGAGCTGCCTCGAGTGAATCATGCCCATCACACTGATGTGTGGTTGTATGAACGCAACTCACTCATCAATTGCAACCTGCTAGTACGACTCCTGGGTCACTGGTGCCCACATAATCTCTCCAGAGAACAGCTGAGTGTCAATTCCTCCAAGAACGAGCTCTCCCCCATAATCATAGGTAGGCTGGCTGCAAAGACACAGAGCGAGAGCATCAGAGATCAATAATTCAGTGCCATACACATACGTTAGTGAGGGACAAATTCATACGGAACTTGCATGGGGACAGTCAGAGGGAGACTGGCATGCATGGGATGCGCTGAGAGCCAGGCAGGTAGGCATGCACAGGCAGATTTTACCGAGAGAAGTAGAAGCTGAAGATGGGCTCGGTCAGCTGGTTCTGCAGCAGCATGCCCTGCAGAGCGGTGGGCGTTCCTCCCACTGCCAGTGAAGGGTAGGCCATTCCCAGGATCCCGTCAAAATTGGCATAGTAGAAAGGCTGCGTTGGCTCGTCCTCACTGAGCCCAAACTCCTGGTTTGTTACCCTAATGCTCTGGATCTGGAGGGAAAGGAACACCAACTTCAGCCTGTGCTTTCAGGCAAAACTGGAGCAATGATCAGATGTGATGACCAATGCTCTAAAAGACCAAATAAAGCACACTGCAAGGTCACAGCTGGTTAAAACACTGCCAAGCAGCTGGGGAAATTAGCAGGAATCATGCTGATTAAAACAAAGTAAAAAAAACAGCTGGGTAATTTAAGGTGGCAATGACTATCTTATATTGGTTCTACCCAACTCAGGCCCTGGTTTACCCAAGTGTTGTCTGCACAAGACAAGAGATCTGCCCTTAGCCATCCTTCAGGCTCTTTCCATCATGGTATTCAGCTGGTTCTAGGGACACAGCTCCCGCAAAGATGCGGGACTGTGCAGGGTAAGGTGTACTTACTGTTAGAGTGTCATAACCCAGCAGAACTGTCAGTGCGCCGCTCCCGTAAGAGAGGGTGTAGGTCTGACCGTTGTTGGTGAAGGTGGAGGACTGGCTGGGGTTGAACCTTGAGTGACTTGCTACATGAGAGAGAAGACAGCAAGCTCCTAGACATGTTCTCTTCTGACCACGGTATGATTTAACCATCAGTGCTGCACTGATAGCCCTGCCAGGATAACGCTTCTAAAGCGACTTCCCAGGGAGGGAACAAGTCCTGAATAACAGAGCAGGGTGTTTGTCCGCCTTGCAGTTATTTCTAAGATAGTGTTTTTGCATGCAGTTTTATCTCTCTCTCTCAAGGGAACAGCTGTTGTGATCATAACCACATTAGCTACCCAGTGTGAGCAAACCCATCAAGTTAAATCCCCACTGCTCTCTTGCAGTCAGTAAGTCATAATCAAATGAGATCTGCTGGAGACTGGGACAATAGCTCCCTGATTCATAGCTTTGTTTGCTCCTCAGTCTAGCCATGAAATCTTAAACACAGGCATTGTGATTGTCAACACACTGAGGACACTCACAACGGCTGTAGAGTTTGGGACATCTTCATTAGCCAACTGCATAAGGAAAGAGGGATCTGACGTGTATTTCCCAAGAAAGCACCAGACGGGCATTAGCTGATACAGGGGACCAGCTATCCCAGGCAGTATGCAGGATAATTTGGGGTCTGGCACTGCGATTCTCCTCTCGTCTGATCAGAATATGTTGTGTCTCTCAGGGTGTTTTACACAGAACAAGCATCAGCCACTTTCAGCAGCTGGAGGTACTCACTGCAGGCCGACGTCTGGCAGTATATGGACGGCACCCACAGGTTGGAGGAGCCGGTGTCAAAGAGCACCAGGAAGTTCTGTGGAGGGGTCCCAATGCTGATCTCCCCAAAGTAGGAGGACTGCAGAAAAGAGAGGATATCTCTGAGGGTGGAGTGTTGGCCCAAGGATCAGGAACAGAATCAGACTTTTGCCTCCGAGCCCTGTGCCGGGATCCCAATCACACTTCACAGATGCTGGAGAACACCAGGCTGACTCTTACAAATAACAAAGTAGGTGGGAAGGGACTGAATGCAACCCATGCTTTTTTCTCACAAACACAGTAATATTAAATATTCCTTTTGTTCATCTGGCTGTATTTGATTTCTTTTCAAATTTCTCAGTGCTCACAATCCAAAACATACAGACCTTTTCCAGGTACAAGAAGAGAGTGTGCTGCATTTTGTTGCCTTGTGTCACAAAAAATGGTCATGTGGTTTAGCCAGGTCAATCTAAGTGCTGAAGGTTTCTATAGAAATGTATAGCTTTTCTTAGGTAGCTGACTTGGCTGGGGAAAACTTTTCTAAAGTCTGCTCTAGAAGCATAAAAAAGAGCAAAGAAAAGAAATCTCACACTCCTAGTGGCCTATGAGTAAGCAGATTGCTTTAACAGCTGGAAAGAAAGAGGGGAATGAGGGTGTGATGGACAGACAAACAAAGAGAGAAGAACCTGGATTACTTACACCCAGATGGCTGGCCATTGGCTCATACACAACAGAGTCCTCATTGAAGCGATATTTCATGGCTGGATCATACTTAATTTTTTTCAAGTAGTCCTCCAGCACTCCTGCCTTCCTCATTTCCTCCCGTATAGACTTGACTTTCTTCAGCTTGACTCTGCACAGAGCAAAAAAATTTAAAAAGCAGGGAATCAGTAGAACATGTGGACCTTTCCAACTTCTCTCTTCTTTGGGCTCCCCTAAACCCTGTCATGATGGGCTTCCCTCCGCTTGGCTGCTTTGTACTACTCTGGGCAACTTCCCTCCAAGCAAGGAGCACAGCCCGGACTAGGACCGGTGCTGGTGTAGCCATGATGATCCATGAAGATACATGAAGCAAGATTCATAAGGAAAGGCATTAGCCCTGGTTAGAGTTCTGGGGAAGCTGTGCAGCACATGCACCATTAAAAATGCAGCTGGTCTCTATTATCTAAATTCTTCTCACATTTATTCTTGTAGCTTTTGCTCCAGGAAACCCACCTCACAAACCCCTCTGAGAGCTGGAGGCACACCAGGGCCAGGATGAGCCACTTCATGGTTCAGGAGTTGTCCAGTGGTCTGTACACACCGACTCAGAGACTGCAGCAGGCTGTTCTGAAGTCTCCTGCCCAGACTTCCAGGTTTTATACCTGGGAAGCAGTGACTCACTCCCTTATCTGTTGACCTCCATTTTCCATTACTATGATCCATGTCCGCAGCATCAACAGTTTCTTTGTGTTTTGGCCCACGAGGAGTTTGAGAAGTTTGCGTCCTTAGCAGGGCATTAAGATGAGAACAGAGCAACTCACCTCTTTGATAGCAAGAACAAAGTATTAACATCTGATAATAGGCAAATTCTTATCGCAACAAAGAGAGGAGTTACCAAAATGTCAACATACTGTAGCATTATTTATTTCTTCAAAACCTGTTCAATCTTTCCCAAAACAAAGGAACTCCTTCCAAGCTGTGGAAACACGTTGCACTTCTGTCTCCTTTCCAGCCAACCAGTTGGACCAACTTCCGTCTATGAAGATGTTCTAGTGTGAAGCAGAAATAGCTATTAGTTAAAGTTTTTCAAAGACATGTTGCTTTCCTCACCAGAGTACATTGCAAAGAGCTGTAGATGGCTTTTTGCTCCCAGTCCCAGAGGCTTAGCAAGCCAGTGCTTTGCCCAAGAGGTTCATTCTCCTGAAGCTTCCAGCACAGTTTTATCTTCTTGTCTTTTTTTCTCCACTTCTTCATCAGCTTCACAGTCCTTCACTATCCCAGTGCAATGTATTCTCTCCTCCAAGTATGGCTAGTTTCCATATGCTATACAGCTAGATCCTGCCTCTGCTTTCACATGTCTATTTTGGACAAAAATCACATATTTTTCTATTAGTTTTTTTTAACTCTGTGGAGCAATTAATCTTCTTTTTGTCCTGTGTTAAAAGGCAGGTGTTTTGCCTACCTGCATCAGATGACCCACTCCCAAAAAAAGATTTGTGGTGCTGGTGAGCATGCTGCAGTAGTCCTGCTGTCCTTCACACCTGCATGTAAAGACAGGGAAAATTGTTTGTTTTTCTTCTGTGGAAGAAAGAGAACCATAAACACTGAGATTTCCCAAAGTGCCAACAAACACAGAAAACATACCAAAACATTTTCAGTTATAACCTGAACTTTTTCTAGTAATAGGAAAATTGAGGGAGACATTTTCCATTTTCCTCAAAACGTTTTGTATAAACCCATAGTTACAGAAATTCCTATAGAAATATAGCCTGTAGCATGTTACTGTGTGACACAGGAATGTTGTTCATGGACAACCCATTCCCTTAATGCCTTCATTGCCGCTGGATCCAGGGCTTTGGCACAGCATCATGAGCAGTGCCCTGCTCCGTGCAAATCTCAGACCAGGATGGACAACAGCCACTCCTGGCCAGGGGGCTCAGCGCAATTTGCATTTCCACTGAGACCATGGAAGCTGCCGAGTGCTCAGCGCTTTTGGAAACCTGCCCAGAAATGCATAACAGGCAGTTTAAATCAATGTTTTATACCCATTCAGCAATTGTCGAGGGATAATCAGGTTGTGAATCCCACAGCTAAATAACTGCTCTCCATCTCTGCTCAACGAGCTCTGAAGGCAGTTTGACACACAGCCGTTTAATCAGCAGCAATAGCTTTGGAGAGCGCTGATTGCCCCGCACACGCTGACGGGAGGCTAAGGAGGGACCTAAGGTCCATTGAGAACGAAATGAGCTATCTGGAGAAACACAGCACAAAGCCATCAGTGTGCAATGCCACAGATGCTGGGCCAGGAGAAGTCTGTCTGGCTCTCCAGGCAAGCGGGGACAAGCCAACATTATCTAGGAGCCAGTCAGGCCTGGGAAGGGAGCAGGGCAGCAGCCCTTGTGCTAAAGCCTTCTTTGGAGGAGCAGATTGCAGCTGAGCTCAAGGCAGAAACTCCGGTCTCTGCCTCACCTGCGTGATATTTCTGGACACTCACACTGCAGCACGTTCTCCAGGACACCTCCACAAGCTGCAGCAGAGCCTGGCCAAGACAAGCTCCTGCATGAGAGTTGATTCCTCTGCAACCAGCTCCCATACACGACGCCCCAGTGACCTCCTCAGACCTCGTTTAAGCCTCCAATCTGAGCAGCTTGCTTTTTTCCACGTGGGGGAAAAGCCTGTTCTCCATTATCTGCCGATAGCTCAGTGTCACTATCGCTGTGCTCATCCAGTGTCAATGCTTTGCACATATTTTATTCCCTCAGGAGTACTGGGGAGTGTGTGTCCTTTGCTGGATATTGAGACTATAATAAGGCAATTATCTTGTTTGCTAGCAGGACTGATAGAAAGATCAACTTATTAAGATTGGATAAAAGGCAAATTCTGGCTGAAAGCAAAGAGCAGTTATCAAAACGTCAATATTCTGAGTGTTATCTGCAGGTTCCCACAGGGATTCCGGCTTGCCAAAAGACAAAGGAATAAGGTGCCCTCTACAGCACACAGAAACACATTCTACTTTTGTTGC
Organism: Apteryx mantelli; assembly: GCF_036417845.1. NCBI lineage: Eukaryota > Metazoa > Chordata > Aves > Apterygiformes > Apterygidae > Apteryx > Apteryx mantelli. Next base: position 7,854,456 of record NC_090002.1, read on the forward strand.
TTTTTGACCCAAAAATTAAATAGCATTTGTATGCTGAGTCATTTAGTTTAAAGGGGAATCAAGAATTTAGAGTTTCTGACATCAAAAATTGTGTGGGCTTGAGCAGAGCAGGATTCAAACAACTTATTTCTCCCCCCAGCTCCAAGCCCCTTTGAGCAGCTACTCACCCAAACAGACCTCTAATGCAGGACTTCTCCTCAGGGCCAAAGCTCTGCTAATTTCCCTTTCTTTGCTTATAGCTTCTTTTCTGTGTTGGTTTAATGCTTTCATCTCACATGCAAACATGCTCCAGTCCAGGGAATCCTGTTTCCTCTGCTCACCTGATAACAGCAGACCCTCTTTACATCCCATGGCCAACTCCTCCACCTCTCCTGGGACACGAGCTGTGCAAAAACAGCAAATGAGATGAGCTGTGAGTAGCAGGTTTCCCTGCCACCTTGAGGGCTTAAACCATCAACTTTCAACACAAGCCAACAAATCCTGTCAAACTAACAGACCAAACAGCCACTGAAGAGGCGGATATTCTACAAAATTCCCATCTCCCCAAACCCACTACCTCTCACAGAGCATTTCACAGGATTAGGAATGGGATCTAAAGGAAGATGAGGCATTCAGCCTCCCCCATAACCCAGAGACTTCTCCCACCTGCAGACACCACTGACCAGTGCAGGCTGGGGAGAAAAGCCTTTTCACAAAGAGATTGCAATCACTCTTAACTCCTCCTAGTCTACTCTAGTCTCTGCTCTACTGACGACAATCCCATAGAGAAGTGACTGGTCCCAACTCTAGGACAACTTACCACCCTGATTCCTGGGCCTTTGCCCCAGTCACAAGATACTGCTATTTATCTCAACAAATGGTAGCATATAACTTAAACGTGAATGTGGGACTGCCAGGAGATTCCCCTGGTCATTAGACAAATCCTGTTGCTCTCACAGCACCACGTCAGCTAAAACCTTCCCTGAAAGTGCCAAATCCCACCTTGCTGTTAGCGAGCAGAAATCTGGGTAAACCCAATTTTCCATGCCCTGTAACTCCCCTTGCATGTGCTGGGAGATGTGCAGATGGAAAGGGGCAAGGGTTATCAGGCTCATGAAAAGGGGAGAGGTGTGAAGTTATTTAGCAAGTGTTTCAAGCCCGAGACATTCCTTTGTATAATATGTGACCACTTTCTATGTGTCTTTTAGCTAAATAACATCCTTGTGCTTAGCTTAACTTTAAGTTTGCTCCTGCTTAGGATAGGCTACTTGCAGTAAGTCTGGCTGTGACATCTGCTTTTACCCTCTGTTTTGTTGAGCATGTTCTGGAGAGGAAACCTGTTGGAGTTTTTCTTGTTCTATTTTGTATCCCCCCTCCAAAAAATCACTTTATCTTATTTTTATGGTGTTTTTATTTCTTTGCAGTTGCTTTTGGAAAGAAACCCATACTTTCATCATACAGATTTCACAGGAGAGAGGCTGTAAATTTTGCAGACATGGAGGAGGGGAAGAAACTCCAGATGCTCTGACACACAGAGGCACGAGGGGCTGTGATGTTAGGTGAGGGGAAGGAGCCGGTTCTGCTTACACAGCAGTGGCAAAGCCCACTTGGTTGTTGCCCAGGTCATAGATGGAGTAGTAAGACCTCAGGAAGACATCCCCAAGAATCCACAGGGGCTGCCCATTCTGGGATGCCAGGTAGGTAGGTTCAATCCCAACGGTGCAGTAGTCGTTCTCGCTCTGTTGAGCAGAAATAATTGTTAAAAAGCTCCAGCTCCAGAGCTCTGGCCACCGCCCACCAGCCATCCACCAGGTATGTGTTACACAGGCACAGCTGTGGCCAGTGCACCCACATCCAGATGGCAGCTCTCCCTTAGCAGGAGAGCTTCCGTGCAAGGCAGATGCCATGGAGAGAGGCACACAGGAGCCGGATGAGCCATGAGATGACATACCTGGAGCACGTAGGCAGAGGGAGGCAAGGGGAAGCTGGTGCCGCTGATGACGAAGATGAGGGTGGGCAAGCTCTCGGTGTCACAGCTAGCCACGTACTAGAGAAAGAGTAAACCACAGCTAGTTTATATCTGGTGCACTTGGTACAGGCACAGTTCAGTGTTTCCCAGGATACGTGACAGGCTCTCAGAAGAAGCTGTGACCCAGGAATAGAACCAGGAATCCAGACATCCAAATTTTATATATTCTGTCATTTCCCCTGCAGAGATTAGGGCAAAACCTGGAAGATTTCCTATGTCCCTCCAATCCCACTGCTGATCGGCATCTGCCTGCCCCAGATGACAGATACATCTCCCATTTCTATTTCATCTTTTGTCCAGCCTGGTCTCCTTACCTGGCCATTGTCATCAGCTTGAGCTCCAATGTACTGCATCAGCTCAGAAAAGATCTGCTGAGGAGCAGTGAGGAGGGAGGTTCCTGTATCAACAATTCCCTGGCAGCCCTGGCTACACCAGTTGCTGGTCTGTTCACCAACAGAGAAACTACAGAAACAGAGAACAAGCTGCAAGTAAAACATGCTCAACTCTGCTGCAGAACGAATGGAGGACAGGGGCACTGTGTATGAGGAATGTCCAAATGCTTCCTACATCTGCACCTTAAAAAGGATGAGTTTCTATGGTTATATGTAGGCAGAGCCAAGAAGAGACCCCAGAGCTCAAACTGTCCAAGATATGAAGTCTCTGAATCATGATCCAGAGTGACTGGACCTGACAGAAAAGTTCTTGTTGTAGCCACAGGTCTAAGAACAGCTAAAGCTGGTACAGAGGAAACAGGAGAAAGTCCCATTTTACCTTTCAATCCCAATCTGCCAGTAGGTAGTCTGGGTGACAGGAGTCCAGGTGATTTGGCCTGTGTACAGGCTGGAGTCAACACCTCCCAAGACAAGCTCACCCCCTTGGCTGCCCTCCTGCCTGCAAGAGAAAAGCACAAGCAAAATACCTGGTTATTTGAGGTGACTGACAGCCACCAACACCAGCCCATTGGAAGGGGATACAAACTAGTAAACAGAAGAGGGAGGGGTAAACACTGAATGAACAGGAGAGCAGGAATGAAGTGTAAACCACCAGGTTCTCCTGAAGGTATTGGAGATCCATGAGGTTTGCAGTAAAAGGGAATAGTCTTGGGAAGCACAAAGGCAACATAAGGTAGAAGGAAAAAGGGGAAGAGCCACGTCCTTACCCACTCAGGTAGAAGCTGAAGATGGGGGCATCAAGCAGGTTTTCCTGCAGCAAGCCCTGCATCACAGTTTGGGCACCCCCAGCAGAAAGGGAAGGGTAGGCCAGACCCAGGATGCCGTCAAACTGAGCATACACAAAGTTGCTGCCAGGCTCAGTCTCACTCAGGCCAAACTCCTGGTTCGCGATGGAAAGGCTCTGGATCTAGGGCACGAAAGAAAGCAGGCACAGTTTATCTGAGTGCAGCACAGGGCATCACTACCCAAGGACAAACAGCGGGTGCACCGGGACAGCCAGGCTATGTACCAGGAGCACTAAGCTGAAATAAGTGCCTGCCTGACCAAAGAAGGGCTTTGCCATCCTACTACTATGCCTGAAAGCCATGTACCACATATATGAAATAAGAGACTTTCCATTACAGCCAAGCAATAGAGCTCCCCCTTTTGCTCACAAGGGAGCATTTTATATTTCTAGAAATGAACAACCCAGGTTTTTCCAGGTACACGCTCTGGACATGCATTTCACAGGCCACGGGATATGGGCAGGTGGCCTTGTTTAGTGCGCTGCTGCTGACCAAAATGCAGAGCAAAGCCAGAGGCGCCCCTTCCTCCGCCAGCTGAAGTGTCACTTACTGCAACAGTGTCGTAGCCAAAAATGCCAGTGAGGCTGCCAGATCCATACTGTATGGAGAAGTACTGATTCTGAGTTGAAAACGTGGAGGACTGGCTGGGGTTGAACATAGTGTGGCTGGCTAAATTGGAAAAGGAAAACAGAAGAGCATGAACTTTCAGCTCATACAAATGAAGGCTGCAGACTCACAGCCAGATGGGGAGACCCTGATCAGAGACCATCTTCAGTGCAAGGAACAGGGGACTCTAATTTGAGCATAATTTGCCATCATCCTCCCTGCACAGGAGTTACTCACTGCAGGCCTCGCTCTGGCAGTACGTGGATGGCACCCACAGGTTGGAGGAGCCAGTGTCGAAGAGCACCAAGAAGTTCTGGGGGGGGGTCCCAATGCTGATCTGCCCATAGTAGGACATCTAGAGGAAAGGGGACATGTTTTTCAATCCCACATTACTCTTTGGCCAACAGCACCGCTAGGTGCACGTGCTACTTCTCAGCCCATGCAACCACCAGCATTACGGGATTGTGGGTTCCCAATGACAGTTCATGGGGCTGGAGGGATTGCCAGTTCAAGCTCTTCCTTGATAATTTAGACATTCTTGCTCTAGGAGATTCAATTAAAATAACAAGGTAAGTTTTGCCTGGTGCACAGCATTTGCTCTCTGCTTGGGTTCTCTAACCAAGAAAAGCAATTGGTGGAAGCCGGGATGGCACAGGCATGTCTGAAGCAGCTGTGTTTATGAACTGTTCACAAGCATGCTCATTCTTTACACAATGCTGCACGAGCTGGTTTCAGAGTATTTCCAAAACAGAGAATATAGCACACAGCTGAACAGCTCCCATCCACATTAAAATAAATATTCCTCTTTTCCTACGCAACTATAAGAACTGCTCCTGAAATAAACAGTTGGGCTCGAAATCTGACATGTAACTTCCCAAATTTCTCTCTCTATTCCTGCTCCATTCCTCCCATCTATACACTTACTTTTCCTCCCTTATTTTTAGCAGCCAGTGGATACTCACATCCATGTTATTAGACAGGGGCTCGTAGGCAGTGGCAAAGTTATTGAAGAACTTGTAGGCAGGGTCATAGTGGCGGTGTTTCTCCAGGTATTTGTGGAGCACACCCTTCTCCTTCATTGTTTCCCTTATGGACTTGCCTTTCAGCAAAGGAACTCTGCATGCATGCAATTAGCAAAAAGTCATCAAATCAGCGTGATATCAAGTGGCTCTTCACTTCTCATCAGACCCCCTAATTTTGACTCCTCCTATTCCTTTTCCATCCTCTTTCCATTCCTCCCCTGCCTGATTATACTCCTGTATACAGATTTTTCCAGTGTGTTGATTTGCAGCAGTTAGGGTGTCTCTAGAGGAATATGGTCTAGTCTGGCTACTGGAAAAGTCCTGTGCTTTGGATCCTGATCCCTTCAACTGATGCAAAATGAGTTTGACCTCAGGCCTACCATGGCCATGACCCTTATTAGCATGACCTCTTTGGGATACAATAAGCAGTATCAGGGAAAGCCAAGAGTAAGGGAAAGACAGTCAGAAATTGCTCAGCGTTAATGTGAAAACCATGACCACTTTCTAAAGCCTAAGCCATAATAGTAATAGTAAGCACTGGTCCAGGACAAAACCTAAGACTCCCAACACACATCTCACATCGCTACTCTTTCTGACTCACCACCATATTGGAAACAACTAAAATGCTCATGTGGTTATTCCATGCTTACCTCAACAACCCCTCAGAGAGGTGGAGGCAGACCAGGACGAGGATCAGCCACTTCATGATGATCTTCTCTTGCAGGCAGTTTCTGAAGAGAGCTCCAGTCACCTTGCTTTTTCCTGGATCCCACGCTGATGCTGGAGCTCTGCAGCAAATCCTTATATACCCAAAGGTGGTCCTCATCTCCTTGCGTCACTACACACTCACATGCCTTAAGTTTATCAATGCATCCATAACATTTACACGAAGTATTTACCCCACAGTGCTAAGGACTATCAAGAAAACTCCAGGTCAAATACAAATACAAATGCTGTTTCATTTTCAAGCTATTCCTTGAACAAAGAAGTTGATAAAAATGACTTGATAAGAGTAACCCAAACCCACAAGAGGGAAGTTCACTACTAACCAACTTCTTTTTGATTTGATAGGGATATCTGTCTTTCTCAAAAGACAAACAAAAGAAAAATTTCATTGCGTTTTCCTGAGATAGGATTGAAAGAATAACACAGGTTATCATCAGTTTTACAATTTCTTCCATTTCCATTCCAGTTCTTACCTCTAGCGCTTTAGAAAGTCATGGAATGACCCCGAAAGAAAGAAACACACAGGCTTGGTTTGGAAAGACACTATACACAAAGGCATGCTCGCTTAGGAAGACAGAGAAGGCCCCATTAGCTGTTCTTAAATTGACTCCTGCTGGGGAAAGAGTTTTCAGGAGGAATTTTTATAAGCCATGGAACTAAATGGCATGTTTTACCAAACAATTAGCCCTCATGTGCTGTAGAGCTTAAAAAAAAAACAAATAAACTCTTTGCACAGAGCTATTGGCAGAGAACCTATGTAAAGGCCCCTGCACCTGGAGTGGATCAGCACAGCTAGCAAGAGTGAAACAGCATCTTGTTCAACGCTGGTTTTAGGAGCTAAAGCACTTCATTCCCACCAGCCCTCAAATTCCATCCCTTCCAAAATATTGCCACAAGTTCCTCATGGTGGAAACAGCATGGCTTAAAGGATGGGTACTCCAGAGAGCATTAATACTCTCACTACATTTAACCTCTATTCATCAAATTGCAAGGAAACTTTGAGTTTTCTCATCCACACTCTTGTAGTCAACTGTAAGCAATGTCTCTGCCCCAAAATGAGGTTCCATGAAAGAGTAAATGATTTCAGAGCCTCAGCTCCTGTATCACACAGGTCAGAAACCCTCATCCAAACCTTTCTGCACCAAGTCCAATTTCCAGCTCAAACAAGCAGCAGGTAGAATTGTCCTGCAAAGATATACCATGGGCAATCAGCCAACAGAGAGGGAAAGATGCCTGTCTGTGCACCCATGCCCGTTTCTTTTTTATTTATTTTTTTAAACCTACTGAACTATTTTTTTATAATTTTTCCTGTTAGCAAAATCAGACTGAATTGCTTCCTTTCCGTTTTCCTCTCCAAACCGTCAACAGTACATTCTTCAGTCTGTCATCATAACTAAGAAACACTCCATCCTGGGATGCACATTTACCTCCATCCGTGGGAGCAGACAGGGGTGCTGGGGGTGATGGAGAAGTAATATGGTTGCACAGAGCTCTCTACACAATCTGCCCTCTTCTCCCTTCCTGTCCCAGGGACCTCAGCAGTTCAGTTTAGGAACACGTCACATGGCAAGCATTCTGTTCTCTGGCTTATCATCAAAAGGACAAACAATATCTTTTCACTCAAATGAAATCTTATCATCAAGGATCAGAATAAACAGTAGAAACTGTTCACCCCCCTGACCAAAACAAGAGAGGAATGGAAAGAACATGATTGACTGGAGATATCAGATGACCAATATTCCCAAACAGACCCAAGTTGTTTTTTATGGAACATGTGTCTCACCTTCAAGGTCCATAAGAGCACAGATAAGGTATCTGGCTGTGCCCAGTCATGATGGGAGATGCACTGCTTACTGTCCACCTGCAAAAACAACATATTCTAGTAAAGAAGTGGAGGTGGAGGACAATGGAAAGAAGTGGGATTTGGGGTGGGGGCAGTACCCAGGGCCCCTGTGCAATGCCTTAAGCACCACATTGGGTAAGCAGGAATAACGCAACCTGACCCAGCACTCATTTGGTGAGTGTCTTAATGCACAAAGATTAAAGTCCCTCAGATTTTCCATCTTGAATAACATAGGCATACTCGTGCTTACCCATTCTGACAGTTTAAGGTGCTTAATTAACACTGTCAAGGTTTCCAGGAACAAAGTGAGGGATAAAATTATCTAAACTGGGTTTTTTGGTGTATACTTTCCCAATCCCATTTTTTAAGATTATTTTGCTCATTTTTGTGTCTTTGCTTAATGCTGAACAAAGATCTTCACTAAACCATCTACGAGAATAGATTAGAGATGTGTAATTTCCTAGAACTCAAGTTGAATAGTATTCGTTTTGTTTCCTTCTTCCTGAAGATCAAGCTCTTGAAATAAAGACAGCCTCAGCTTTGCTTTAAAAACAGTTCTAATACCTAGATTTATTTGCAGAAATCAAAAATATGAGCACTGAAGGCTCAAACAGCAAAAGTCAGGTGGAAAACTCCCAACCTTTTAAAATTAGAGCTCATAATATTTAAGCTATTTTTTGAAAGAAAGAGGAAGGAACCTGATGCAACTTTGAATGGTTGGTCCTTGTTGGGTATAGCATAGCTTACACAGCAGTTATATGCAGGTTTGACCTACTCTGTTCCAATTCACAGATGATAAGATGTTCAAATGCTAAAAATTTACAAAGTGATAGCTGGAAACCAAAGAAACTGACCCTGCAAATCAACCCTCGTCCTTGCCCTCATCAGACTTTCTTTAATGGTGCCTGCTTGACTTGGAACAGCCTCTAAAATCCCACAAGCCAAAAATCTCCCTCTGCACACACAAATTCAAGAATTATTTTGCTTGTGTGGCCATGCTCTTCCTGCCTTTTGGGCATCTCTGTGAGCATAACACAAGAAAGATCCTCACTTTTCTGAGGAGGCAGTCATCATTCGCATTCTGTATCGCGTCTGCTGTTGAGAGACGGCAGAACAGATCCTCGAGGTAAAACCAGTATTAATGCTTCATTACCACTGAGTCTGAATCCTTTACAATATGTCTAATGTAGTGAGACTAGCCAGATAGAAGAGCGCAACCACTGCTCCAGGTAGAATACATAAGGACATAGACTGAGATACACCAATTATTCCTTCAGAGAAGGGAGCCCTGGAAAACAAAGGTTGCAAGCAGTCCAGACTGAAGTGCTCAAGGACAACTCTTCATGAAGACTTCAGGGGCGGAGCAGCAAAACCTGCTGAGGGCTGGGTTTAAAGAGTGAGAGCTGCCTGTGGGATCCAGGATCAAAGGGGGTAAATTGCAGAATGCAAGATGCATGACTTCTGGCCTAGCTATAGAGAGGCCAGGAACCACAGGGCAAGAGAGGGTCTACGTAATCCTATCCAGATCCTGGGAGCTTTCAATTTTAAATAAAAACTAAAATGCACTTTGAAATGTGACGATTTTCTCTTTGCAACATACAGAAAAGACACCATCACCAGATAATCATCATATTCCATTTATTCTGTATACATTCATAGTGCACGTTAATGTAAGACATGAGCACTCCTCGGGTAACATAGCACTGCTATTGTTCTTTGCCTTTAAGGTTACACCCGGATGAAATATAAAGAGGGACTGAATGCATATCCATAGAAACAACCTGAAGAAGCATTTACACAGCACGATCAACCTCTATGGTCAGAGCAACTCTGAATCCCCGGTGGCCAGAGCCCCGAAGCACCTTTGTTTTTCTGCCACATCAGAAATGCTCAGTATCAAAGACACCAGTACAAGTAACAAGGAGAATCACATGGGAGTAGAGTTTGAGATTACACAGTTGCATCTGGGCCTTCCAACTTTAAAATCACCTTCAGTTATGAAGGAAAAACAAATTAGATCCCCTCTTTAGAATTAGCCTTTTCTATACCTTGGCCTGTAAGTGCCAACTTCAAAGCTTTCAGGATTTCCCCTAATGTATTCACTTCTGGTCCTGCTCAGTAACAGGAGTCTAAACCTGTTCTGCTACCTGTGCATGGCATTTCAAGATGAGCCTAGCTTGGTTGAAAAACAAGCTCCCCACAAAGACTGGCTGCACGACCCCACAGAAGCTGTTATTTGAATTACTATGAGGCAACGCATTCATTAACAATCACTCATTAATGATACTTCACAGGGAAGACACCAGCAGAGAGGGCTGAGTAGCATTACGCAGAGGGACAGAGAGAAGACTTTGGCAGAAAATGGCTAAGAGAGCGTACAGCAGTACTACAAAGCCCTGATACAGCACTCTCGCCCCCAGATCAGAAAAGCGTCATAGAAAGGTCAGTACCATTCTCCTGATTTTGCCATGGTGAAACTGAGACGTGGGGACGGGACACGCTCTGCCCACAGCCGCAGAGCAGGCCAGGGCAGAGCCAGAGCAGGATCAGAGGTCGAGAGCGTGAGCGAGAGCTGGTGCAGCACCTCCCCGCCGGCCGTGCTGCACAGACCGCATGCACCTCCCAACGAGAGGTGCGCACATGCAGGTAGCGGCCCTGCTAGCTTGAGACAGGAGTCTGGGAATCAGAGGTATTTAGTCAGTCATTTCTCACTGGAAATAAAGACAGCAACAGCTGAAGCTGGTTTGTTTTTCCTCCCAGTGAGCAGCATGGCTTAGGTAATAAAAATAACACTTAGTACTTCAGTAACAACTAACACGTTCAAACCTCTTTGCAAAAATATCGATGCCTTAAACCTCACAGTTTGGCCTCTCCTTTGCTGTCCTCTCCCTGTAAGGCAGGTACAGCGCACAAATGCTCATATCTTCTCTCCCTAGGAGAAAAAGCAGGCACATAGAATGGGATGAAAGAAGAAACAAAACCCCTTCCACAATAAGAGACAACTGAGAGCCAGGAAATGCTATATCCCTAATAAGAGATTCTTGGAAAAGGAACAGGTAAAAGATCTATTTATGCAATCACCAGGGAAGAAATATCCAGAGAAATACCAGAGGAGAAAGTCCAGCTGATTAATTCAAAAACTCAGACAAGAACCACTTAAAGAGGTTAAGTCAAACTCTCTCTGCACAGCACACAGCTCTTCAATCTTGCAAGCAGGGGAAAGGAGACCAGCAAGGATGCAATCCAGGCTCCAGTGGGGCTACGCAAACCTGCTAAGCAGCCAGGTACAGAACCTGGCAGTTAGGTCCATGCTGCCAGGCCCTCACTGCTATCCAGGCTGGCTTCATGTCACTGCCTAGATCTTTCCTTACAAACCAAAGAAAGTCTCAGCAAACACAACAGCTGAACACTGCTCCTTCTTCCAAGCTACCATTCACAGGCGGAACAGGTCAGCACAAGGGGCAACACTAGCATGAACCATCTGCCTTCCAGAACCAGGCTTGGGAAAGCAACAGATCTCATGGTTTCAGTTCAGCTTCAGGGACTAACTCCAGAGAAAAGGGTTTCAGACATACATTTGCATATTCATTTCCTCCTAGTCAACTGCGTGGCATCAGTTAGATGCACGGAGGCCTGGAGGAATCCCTCAATCTCACCACCAGATGTACGGATGTGACCACAAAGGGTGAGGTATTCTGCTCTGTGGAGGTCATCTTGGTTGTGCGGGGTGTACCATGGCTGAAGGGGAGAGTGACAGTCAATGGTTATCCCTAATTTAATTCCCCATCTAAGAAGTAAGCATGCACATATATAATTAGCATGCATCCATTGGGAAAGTCCAGCATACTCGCATGTAAGGCTCAAAGCAACATCTGTAAGAAAGGAAACCATTATACAGAGACAAAGGCAGAATTATGCGATGGTAAAATGAATTCTAGCCACCTGATGGAATACTCTCTTAAATAGCCAATCGGTCACAGCTGTGACTCTACCAAATTTAGTGGCATTACCCCTTGGGGGAATCTGGCGCACAAAAAGTAAATTAAGCAGGGACATGAAAGAGGAAAGCAATCTTTGGAAAGTGCCATAAAAATACAACACACTTCATAAACATGATTTTCAACCAAAAGAAAATAGTATCAGGAAAAGACTCCGAAGAATTACCAGTAGGAATCACTATTCCTAATGCCTGTTACCCAAATCAAAGAGGAGGGAACTGAAAAAACGAGAAAATACTAATTCAAATGCCCTAGCCCTTTCAACCTGCCACTGATTTTTTCTCCCCGAAACTGTTTCAAGTCTGGCCACTAGAGGAAGCTGTGAGACTGGAGAGCACCGCTCAGGTTTTAATATTAGGGAGAAATCCAAGATAACATCACTTCTGTTCCTGATGCTCCAAGAACTGCTGCCTCAGAGTTCAAACACAACTCCAGACTTTTCTTCCATTTTCACATCACCTGCGAAACTGAGCATCAAGAAGTTTTGAAAGGATCCTGCTCTTGTGAAGTTATCCACAAAAATGAAAAAGTAAGAAAAGCACTGGCACATGAACATGGTGTGTCCCCTGAAAGCCATAAATGATAAGTGGTTCCCTGCATGAGGTCTCCCATTTAATTGCTTTAACATTAATCAAAACAAACCCAATACAAACAGATAGCTGTGACGAGCTTTACGTCCCCTAAGCTTTCTGGGAGCCTGCAATATCTCACGAGCAAAGCCTGCCGAGCCAGCAACACTGCCCCCTCTACTCAAGGCCACAAGGGAGAACAGGAAGCAAAGCAGAAGACAGTGAAGCAAGACTATCAGACTACTATTCCCTGAAAATAGCAAACACAGAAGCAGCCAACACAGGCCCTCCTTTCACCTTACAGATGAGAAAATTTAATTTTTCTTCTCCTTTTTTGAATAGGTGCAGCATGCACTCCTATAAACAGAGTAAGAAATGTCATAAGGGAACAGCGGTAACGTATTTGCTATGTACACACACAGCTATTTCATAGTGGTCTCCTTGTCACTACTGCTTTCTACGTCCTTGTGAGGTAGGGGAGCATTAGCTTCACTGGAAGAAGAAAGGGAGGCACAAGCCAGGCAACATAATTGTCCAGGGGACGTGAAAGTGGTTTGAATGGTCAAGGCCAGCTTTCCCAAATCCAAAGCTAATTTAGAGCCACCTAAACGGGATTCCCCTGGGACACACTGGGAAGCCCAGCCTCTGCTAGGCCTACAGAGAGGAAACATCAGCAGTCAAGCTGTGCTGTCCCAAAGCCCTGAGCTCCCGACAACTACAGACCCTCACACCGGCCTCACCCCGCCGGAGACCCGCAGCAGCCCCGAAGGCCACCAGTGCCCACAGGGAGCAGCCAGTGACACCAAGAAGAGAGGCAGCCCAGGCCTCTCCTACCTTCTCCCTGGACAGGTGAGCAGTCAAGCAGCAGCGGCTTCCTTTGCATTTAACCAACCTGAAAACGTGGCAAAAAGCCTCTTCCATGTGGGTGGGAAAGGGCCCTGACATCTTGCTCCATGTAAACGTCAAACATTTCATCCTTTTTTTCTTTCTGGGGGGAAGAAGGGAATACATATTTTGTATTTCTCAGCTCAGGCAGTAACACTGGAAAGGCAGGCTTATATGGAGGCTCCCAGGGCACTGACCCTTGCTGTCATGTCAGGGTTCCTACTGCTGTCCCAGAGGGTGATACTTAGAGCTCGTAAACTCTTTATTTAAATAGCTTCCTTAAAGTTTAATACAGTTGACTTTTCTTTTTTCAAATAAATAATTTCTTTTTTCACTTCCCTAAACAAAACCTAGATTTAGGGGGATACATTACTTGTCTTTTTTCCATTAAATAAAGTTATTTGGCATACATATAAAAATATATTACTCAGGTTTCCTTTCAGTTATAAAACACATAATGGTTGAGGTGGAGAACAGAATGGAAGACAAGCACAAGGACTTCCCCCAAAAAAGAAAAATCACTGAATTTCAGCACATGGTGCACTTTGGTTTTACACTGCAATAAACAGCAAGCCAAGAAATTTGTGCTCTGCAGACTCAGGCATGGCATTAGTTATATTTTTATCACTTTTCTTAAATGTACAGCACATGTCTTTGCTCCCAGAAAGGTCACATTCCAATATGATACTATAGCACTTCAGAAATCTGGAAATCAAGTTTCTGGACATCAGAATCAGGTTACAACTGGACGATCAGGGAGGAAAGTGAAGAATATGGACAGCAAAAAGGTGGGACTCCAAACGCAGAGCACTTCTGTCTCATAGAAACATCTAACAGTGGCAAAGAGTAACCCAGGAAGGGATTAGGCTGCAGCATGTCGCCAGGCACAGAATGGCAGTGGAACATCCTGCAATGGGAGAGAAGCAGAGACCCTACACAGCACCTCACACGTAGGCCTGACAGCTCAGCTTGTATTCAGCCCTTGTCTCAGTAGATAAACCCACTTCAAAGGCCATAGATTTATCCAAGAGCCCAATTTAGCCCTTCCAAGTCTACAGTTGTATGAAACAAATTGCACATTCAGTCAAAACACTGATCAAATATTTCGCGTGGATTCAGCCAGGCATGTGGGTGTAGGCAACAACTTTGATGTGACTCCAAGCTTGGCTGCTTTGCAGCTCCGCTCACACTCGCATGTCTCCCGTACCATTTCCCACCCACCCTGCGACAGTGAGCCCCAGTTAGCAAGTTTTGGATTCACAGCTGCTCTTTTCCCCCCCTTTGCAGTCCAGCAAAGCCACAAACTCTGTTCCGAGATCTGTTCCCCAACAAAGGTTGTGAGCTGCTGAGAGGACGTGTTTCATACTGGCACCAGCTTTCGCAATTATCAATTGCGATAAATAAACAAACAAATAAATAAATAAGAGAATAAACAAATAAATAAAACAACAAATCAACAGCTGCCAAAAAGAATCTTTAAAAACCAGAACAGGTAACATACTACTGAAGATTTCTAAACCAAGCCTCAAACTTCTCTCTTATTTGCAGTCTTCCCATTCTCTTTTTAAGCAAGGTCTCCTCAGGAAACCAGGTTTATGTGATCACAGTGTCTATGTCCATGTCTGTCTGTCCTCCTCTGTTAATTTCTGGAGATGCCCAATTCCAATCAAATCTGAGAAAGGGACAGAAGAATCAAAGACTTCTATGGGCTTCAGGAAAATAGGCAACAGAGAAGAGGGGAGACAGCAGTAGCGACTTGAGAGGGAGAAAGACTGCACCAGGAGCTCCCATGTCATCAGGGACCAGAGAAACCACAAGGGAAAAAACAGACTTTGGAATGATCCCACTGCAGAGGCTGCTTCCCCTGGAGCTCATCAGGAGTCACAAGGCATGAAATCCCCAAGAAACGAGCTCAATTTGCAGTCAAGCTCCTAAAGCAACTTGCTTTTAGGAACGCTCCTCCACCATGCTACTGCCCTGCCTCTACAGCCAGGCTGTTGGCACCATTCAAGGAGCTGCCAGGAAAGCAGGAGAGTTAGCCCTATTCAAAGTTGTATCCACACAGTGCCAGTTCTACTGCTGGCACCTTCTGCTCCTCTCTCCAGAAAGAAAATTTAACCCTCAAACAACGTCTTCAAAAATCCCACAAGCCTTTAAAAACAAACTACACAGAAAGAGTGGAGAGGGGAAGACTGACAAACAGACTAGCCTTAACATCAGCTGTAGGAGCCATCCCATGACACCAGGTAATGGGGTAAACAGGAAAGCAGAAGGCAATGGCAAATGGAAGTCACACCGGGCAATACACTGAAGGGCAGATACCGAAGCCACAACACAGTGCTTGCACTTGGCATTCCCCCTTACAGAGGCAGGTCAGTGCTGTTATGTCGAGTTTTCCTTGAAGTCCCATCATCTCTTGGCAGGGCCCTTTGCAAATTGGACATGGCTGCTGTCTTTTTTAGGTCAATGACCGCATAGGAGTCCGTCCGGCGGGCTTCGTGGGTGGCAGGAGGTGGGGCATGGGGGACCAGCGGGTTCTGATGTCCCTTGTGCGGCTCAGCCTCCAGCTCCACCTGGATGTAGTTGAGCTGCCGTGGCTGCTCTGGACAGGGCCGGGGGAAGTCGAAGTTGAACACACTGGACATGCAGTTGCGACGAGGCTTTGGCAGGAAGCCACTGAGCCGCAGGCCACTGCCCCTGTGCAGCGCAGTGTTTTCCGAGTTCATGTAGTTCTGCAGAGGATCATCTTCACCAGCCTCAGGGTAGCCATTGGGGGAAGGTGTCAGTCCATCCCCAGTGTCTGTGTCCTCCTCCCCTCGTTGGAGCGGCTGGCACTCCCACACTGGAGGCAGCGATGGCAAGTTCTCATAGTGTAGCAAAGCCGTTCTGCGATGGGAGCAGCCGGTTAAGCCCAGGTCCTCCCGGGTGAGTTTCAAGCGCCCACCTCGGCGGAGAGACGTGCTGCTGGGGGGCAGCAAGCCGTTGACATTCTCATAGACGCACTGGGGTGAAGGACACTCATCCTCACACTCGTTGTTGTTGTTGTTGGGGGCACAGAAGTGCATCCTGCACTCCCGGTGGTGCTGACAGATGCTATCTTGTTTCACCATGTGCCTGTAGGTGGATGTGGGACCTAACACAAACTTAACCTCCCCTGGCTGCAGAAAGACCTGGGGATTGCGGTCTTCTAGAGAGCAGCTGTGGTTCCTATGGGGGAAAGGAGGGTGGACTTCAGGCAAGGAGTGCATACAATGTCGGCCCCTCAGCTCCTGATCACCATTGGCTGTGTTCACGTAGATGTGGGACTGCAAGGAGAGAAGCAGAGGGACAGTGAAAGGAGAAGAGAAGAGAAGAGATGAGAACACAGCAGGTTACAGCAGCTGAGAAAACAACAGGAAAGGGAAAGAGTTGGGTGGTTGATGGAGTAGAAAGAGAGCAAAGAATTTCAGAACTTGAGAAGATTTTGGGAAGCAAAAGGTCATTGGTGGATTTGTGGATTGAAGGAGGGACAAAAAGGAGTCCAACTGTAGAAGATTCAGATCATCTGTTTCATGCTAGATACACATATATGGGACAGAACAAAAAGCAAAGCCACCAGCAAAATATTTTACTGAGCAGTTTACACTGCAGCTATTGCTGAATTCACAGCTACCTAGGTTTACCTGACAACGTTGAGGACCATAGGATCATGTAGGGCAAATCTTAAAATTCTAAAACCAAGAAAAGAGATCTGAACACCAAAAATAAAATGCAGAGTCTCAACTTGGGCACGCATCTGCATATCAATTTAGAGGTTGTAGTAACTGATAGACAGAGCAACATGACCTGGACTCGCATAGAAAATTAAGTGCTGCTGTTAAATAATAGCCAAGGCAATATCAGTGGATTAAGGAAGCCAAGTCAGTCCATCACAATAGAGTGTTTGTTCCAGTGAAGCATGAGAGAGCAGAAGCCTCCAAGACCAAAATGAAGCAAAAGAAACAACGAATGATGAGGTATGAGGATCCCCTGAGCTTTGCTGGAGGAAGAGAAGCCTAGAATTGCACAGGACTGCTAGAGAAACATGCTTGTTGTTCATTGCTTGCAATAAAAGAATTTAGGAGATCCATGTTTACCTGCTCATCAGGCCCAATGAGAGCATGAGTAGAGTCTTCACCCACAGAAGAATGCCTCAGGCTGCTCACGGAGGGGGGGCGAGCTGTGGAATAAGATAGGGTTTCTCCAGGGAAGCTGGGAAATCCATTGGGAAATCCTGGGACAGTGTACCCCAGATCTGGGAGAGAGTTGAGACAGATAACGATTAGAGCATTAATTTGATACAAAATACAGAGGTGGCTGCATTTTCACAATGAGCTGGTCTCTTAAATGCACCCTGGAAGGCAGAATCAGCTTGTCTGGAGAAGTCTTCTACCATGAGGCTCATAGTATACATACAAGGGCTAGGCCCCCTTGTTTAAATTTAAGTCACTCCTAATGGAGGCAGGAATTGAGCAAACCTGAATTCTCCCAGATGTGTTTTCCTTTAGGAACCACCTGATCCTTGTAGGTACTATTTAAAAAGGCCACTTGGCAGAGGTCCAGATGAAAACCAACTGAAGGCTGACAACTTGCTTAACTACTGAAGGGCTTTTTTTTGCCATTTCCTTGGAAACAAAATATCACATTGCAAACAAGTGGGGCCTTAAAAAAACATGCTGCGTGGGACATGCACAGATGCAAAGAGACAGGTCAGCTGCGAGCCAGTACATGGGAGAGACCCATGGGCTGGAAAGGGCAGCTTTCACACAAGCAATTGCAGATATTGCTCATGTCTCTGCATTCCCCCTCTTCTCCCCAGATACTGAAGAAGCCTTACTGTTGGGTGTCTGGGGAGTCCGGGAAATCTCCCGCTCTGTGGGGTGACTGTTCCTGGTGATGACAACAGGCTCTTCCACTACGTTGATACTATTACATTGCATCAGGTCCTGAAGCAAATTAAAGATCTCCTCTGCTCTGGAACACTTAAATGCAAAAATCCCTGCACAGTAACGAAGAAGAGGGTCAAAAGAGCAAAAAAGCAAGCCTGCTTTAACAAGAGTATAATTCTGGGCTATAAATAAACAAGTATGATTGATTTTAACATGTTTAACGCAATCAATCCCTGCAACTCACAGCCACAGGAGAACAACTAACAACTCAGTGGATTAATGAAAGATCAGACATTTCTGTAAGTCGTGAGAATGTTCATCCTTTCATTGGACAGGATAAAAATTTGTTAGGAGGACGTAAATCCTCATGCTTTAAGTCATAAACTGAATAGATATATAAACAGGAAAAGAGTCTCCCTTTTATTATGCAATGACTGGGTAGAAAGTGTCTTGCATCTTTCTTTAAGGCCCATGGCACTAGCCACTAGCCAAAGCAGGACACTAAAGAGAGCTGCCGGGACTTGGTAAGGCAGTTCCTAGACTCCTTACAAACACGCTGACAATTCATAAGGCAATATTTTGTAAGCCACTTTCTATATGCAGCTGCATCCTGATACAACATTCCTGCATAGCATAACCTATTGCTGCAGCAAAGCAAATACGATGCCACAACTACCATCTGAAAAAATGGTGCATTACTAGAAGAAAAAGACCACCTCAATTATCTTACGCGGATTGATCCTACAAGAGCAGAAGTGCGAAAGGGACAAGCTAACTGGTCTTGTTCCATCTCTAATCTTCTATTTTAACTCACTTGGCACCCAGTCCAATTCCCATTGCCAGTGGAAAGTCTTTCCAGTGACCGACGGGAGCTGAATGGGGCCTTGTGGAGTCTGCACCTGAGGGAGGGACAAGAGCACCATATTTCAAAAAAATGTATCAAAATAAACAGTGGCTCCCCAGCTGAGCAGCCCAAACCAGACCTGGTGTGCGCAGAGCTAACCAATCCCAAGCTGGCACGCACACACATGCACAAGAGCCATAGCAACAAGAACAGCATGGCAACAACAGCTCCTACCCCAAAGAAAAATGTTTAAAATACTCCAGCCAAAATATAGCTGTATGTGCCTTATTTAAGATGGGGAGCTGCAGCGGGAAGGAATTCTCCAAATAAAATGAACTGAGCAGAAAAATTTCCTGCAAGGAAAGGAAGAAACTAATCAAAATACGGTGGCATCCATCCGATTTTTGTCTGCATTAAGACTGATGAGTTAGCATGTGTCTACTGAAAGATCTTCTAATATATGAAGAGCAAATAGCTCTGCTTTATCATCACTATCTGGATCTAAACGAAAAAAGCAAGGCAGAATTCTAATTACTGATCTGCATCCTGCAAAGGCAAAACAGACAACCAAAGACGAGCAATTCCCATTGCTGGCAACTGATAAGCACACAATTCCAGGAGAGGAAAACCCCACTTACATAAATATTAAAAAGGAGCATACGGCATTACAGATTTGCGCAGCACTTCACACAGACACTGCACAGTCATGTGCTGCCCTTCTGGATAAGAAGGAGTTTGCAAACACATTAGTAGAATGAAGAAACACAAACTTTTTTTTTTCCCATTGGTCCTATGTGCCAAGAAAATGCTCAGTTTTTTAAAAGCAAGAGAGACAGACTGGTAAAGGGACTAATAGGCACCATAGTAAAATTGAAGTCTATTCCCAGCTCTGTGATGACTTGGCATGTACTCCTGGGTGAGTCACTTCCCTTCTCTACACACAGCATCCCCATGCATAAGATCTGTAAAACATAAAACTCCTTTGCCCCCATGTTACAAGTTGCTGCCAAACAGAAAATACAAAGCATTAAGTAGAACTAGTACTAACTAAGGCAGAGAGAATACACTGAGAAATACAAGAATGTGTTTAAACTACTACTGCTACTGATGTGTATGTGGAAGCTCAGAAATTAGCAAATCCTAAGAGACCTGGAAAAGATGCAGATCATGCCCTTTTACTTTCTCCCTGGAGTTGAAAGATGCTTAATAAAGCTTTAGTCTTGCAAAAAGCACTTTCTAGCTCCTAGAAGAACATCTCCAACAACCCCTCCTACCACAGCTAAACATGCTTAGCTCCAAAGCACGGAGCTGGCAGTATAACTAATATCCTGTCCAACACTAAATATGTCTCATCCAGTTAAAACTTGAACTCAAGCCTGTTGTACCGGTTACCTTATGAGAGCTGATACCCTAGTGAAATGAGACTGCTAGATTTCTGCCCAGGTCCTGAGTCTCAATATTGCTAGCGTTAGTGTTTTAATTGGGAGTATTAACCGTATGCGTAGGCACATTCCCGTATTCTGGGGGAAGAGAGGCTGCAAATGAACGTGCTGATTTGTTAGATTCAGGGACTTGGGAAGACATAAGTGTCAACTCACTCGAGCTTCCTGGGAATGGAAACTGCAGAGCTCCTTCCCCCAGGAAACACAACACTCACCCTGCCCTGTCTGGCAGCGACGTCCGCTCTCAAAGGAGAAGAGGTTGGAGTCATAGCCATAGCGGCGCAAGCAGAGGTAGGGCCACCTGACAGCATCTCGCTTGTGAGTGTGCAAGATGAGCTCCGTCTGCGTCAGTTCCATAATCCCAGATCCCAGCTCGTTACCTTCATCGTCCACGTTCGTTACCTGCAGAGGTGACACTGCTCGCATCAGGAAAATCTGTGCACTTGTACCCAAAAAAGTGTTACAGGTTTAAGCCCACCCACGAAGATACTGTAATTCCCATGGACTCCCCCTTCGTTCACTAAGATGCATTTTTTTCAGTTGAGAGCATGAATTCATTGCTGGCAGAAGGCGCCAAGTCGGCAGCCTTGGAGACTGTACGCTTGGCAGTTCAGCTGATGTCTCTCAACACAGACACTGGAAGACAGCCCTGAGCAATAAGAAATTTCTCTCCAGTTCTCCATTTCCTTGCTAAGGGAGAATCTCAGAGCAGAGGCAATATCTGAGACCTATTTTTCAAGCAAGGTTTCTTAATTAAAAACAAACAAACAAACAAACCAACAACATATTTGCAAATCTCATCACATGAAAGACCTCATGTGAAAGAGCAGACGTTTGCTTTGCCTTCCTGCCTGGTGTCCAGCCCAGGCTGGGCTTTTCTAGTAGTTGTTGATGTCACGGATTCCCCTCTGAGGATGAAAGTCCAATAGGTACCTTAAATTTGGTGGGATGGTTGTCTGGGATGCTGTCCCTGCACAGACAACTGTAGCAGCTCCCCATGACGTCAGCATAAGAGGTAATCCCTGGGAGTGGACACAAAACAGAGGACAATCATATCTTCAAACCATCTCCTCCATCCTCTCAGAACATACAGCATTTACACCCTGTATCCTCCTTAATCACCCTGCACATGGCCCAGTGTGTTTGAATCTCAAACTTTGTTTGCTTTGAAAACTCTTCAGTGTGTTACTCAATTAATGGACATCACATAATATAAGGCTGATTAAGAATAACAGCTCTCAGGTGCTACTTTATTCACTTGTTCATTAATTTGCAATATAGTCTAAGATATTCCATTTCACCCCTTACAGGAGAGCTGTACCAACAAACAGGTATAGCATGAACTTACCCAAAGCACTCCTGTGGGGATTGAATAAAGTTTGTAACTTTTAATCTCACTTGGTTCTTACCATTAGGCAACTGTTTGATCTTTTTGGAGGAGTGGGAAGAAATCCCACTACTGTCCCTCTATCTCCCTTGGGACTTCATGGTAACCAGGCGTTAGAGTCACCCAGAACACAAGGGAAACTGCCCCATCTTCTACCTGACAAGGAGAATACAATCAAACAGAT
Source organism: Apteryx mantelli (assembly GCF_036417845.1). Lineage (NCBI taxonomy): Eukaryota > Metazoa > Chordata > Aves > Apterygiformes > Apterygidae > Apteryx > Apteryx mantelli. The sequence continues at coordinate 7,876,114 of NC_090002.1, forward strand.
CAACAGATAAAAGACAGAGAATAATAATAGAAATTTGGGGGAGGGTTGTCACTGAATTTCCCTCAAATATCACACGGAAGCAAAGTGTACATTTTTTTAAATTGACTACCAGCATTTAAATGAATATAGAAAATAATTCTGCATAGACCACTCCTAAAACACACAGCACGTCTAATACAGACACCAGGTATGCACATGTGCACTGTTATTGCACAGCTAGTGAAAATTATCCTTCAACACTATTTGTGCCAATTTTCTAGCAAATGAATGTCATTAAGAACTCAGCACAGACACTCACAGGACTTGAAACCATTTGCATCCCAATGGGCAAAGCCTACAAAGTATGTTCAAAAATGTAACTTCTGAAAAACATGCAGTCTATAGCTAAAAAACCCTAAAAATAAGAGACATTTTACTTCTTAACTTTGAGATCCTGTCGAGGAGGGCAGTTTATCAGAGCTATCGTAATACAAACAAAATACTGAATGGCAGATGGCTTTAAAGATGTAAGGAATCACACACATCTGCTGCTTAGGAATGTGAAGACATCTTCATTAGATGGAAGGTCCTTAAGGGTCAGAGAACAAGCAGCCTTAAAAGCAAATGAACACAACAGCTGTTGTATGTTGAACTATGAAAAGGAACAAATGCCAGAAAACAAAAAGAAGCAGCTATCTAGTCTTTTTCAGAGAGTGCAAGCACGCAGGAGTTACAAACGCTAGTAGTAAGAAAAACTGGTATCTCTGATGCAGTTTTAACAAACTTCGCGTCAACTCTAGGGCGCTAGAACCAGCAGCAGATAGTACAACATGATGCCATGCTTTATTTGGCAAGAATAGCTAATGATCTCTCCATCTGAGGCGTGAGAGAATAAAGCCATATGGATAACCAGCCTGGCACTACAACAGTAAGTAAAATGAAAAGGCTATTGGAAATCTCTCACTCTGGCATGCCAGAGTCTGCCTCACCAGTCGCTCCAAATTAAACAGTGAATCACGGAGTTGTATCTGTGCACAAAACCACATTACACAAACTGCCCTCAGACTTCCAGACAGCGCGCAGCCTGACTGCACAGTGTCGTGAAGGGATGGGGCAGAGCTGGCAGTGAACTGACCAAGGGGTCCCACTTCATTTTTGGCATCAAAACACAATCTAAATTACCTTCCATGGCAATTTCATATCACATTGCCTTAACTTTGACCCCTGAAGAATTCCCAACCCTGTCCTAATCCTTCAAAGTCCTCCAGAACCTGACAACTTCCTTTTGAGCAAGTTGGAGGAGCATCGTCCCAAATCAGCTGGCCGCCTGCCTTTTCGCGCACACCAGTCACCCCAATCGTAATAATGCCACACGTTCCCTGCTCAGCAGGGCATCCTGTTCAAGTTGCCCTATTTGTTTTTCTAGGCTCAGTATGGATTTAATCTCAGATGACTTTACAGGCTTTGATCAATAATTTAGCAACAGATTCCTCTCTGTTTCATCTAATCTGGTCACTAGGGGCCTTGTTCTCCACAGTTTCTGTCCTTCCATTCCCACCTTATCAATTCTCTTGGTAAAAAATATCTTGCAGAAAACACATTACCTTTGCCCCCTCTCACTTCTTTATCCCTCTCTCCCTCTGGTGCTTCCTTCGCCCCTCATCTCTCTAACCTGTGAGGGGTTTAGGAAGGAGTGCTGTGGCCTATCCTGAATTGTTATTATGGTTGGAACTGAACAAATGAGAAAAAACATAGCGAGATCCCCAAGGACTCCCTTGGTACTTCCAGCTACTCCTCACTTGAATTATTTTAGCCACATCCCTTTCATACAAATACCGAGAGTCTCAAGACTCCAGTCCCTTGCTCGGTGCTTTCAACACACACCTTTCTGATGGCTGCGTTCACAACTTCAAAGCCTTTACTGCTTGAACCAAACACACTACCAGCACCATATACTTCTCTGAAAGCAAGAGCACATGCCTCCCAAGATCAGTAGTCCCATTCCCCTCCACTGTCTCCCAAGTTACCAGGACCCAAACCTAGATCCTCCTAGACATCTTCACACCCCTCCTCGGCCCACTCTCCAAACCAGAGCTCACCTCTTCCTATTTCATAGCCAGGTTGCTCACTCTCCTTGCAAACCTTCTACGGAGACGCCCTCCACACCTCCAAGCCCGCAGAAGACCCTGCCATGCTTCTGTGCTCAATTATCCTAAAACCTAGCAAAGCAGAAGAGGGTCCGTCTAATCCCAGGTGACCCAGGCACCTGGTCCAAGCACCCCAGTCGCGTGGCACTGTGAGCAAAGCGCACCAGGGGGCAAACCCACGCTGACAGCATTGCACGAGGATTCTTGGCGTGCAAACACATCCGGCTCCCCATGAGCACCCTTCTGATGGCCGGTATCAACAGACCCACTTCCCCCCTCAGCAGCCACCAACATGGGGGGAGGAGGAAAGGGGCTGCAAGCACGCCCTGTCCCGCAAGAGGGGCTGCTGTAAAAGAGAGGGGGGTGTGAGAGCCGGGGGCGAGGAAGGGGCCTGCGCAGCCCCTGGATGGTCAGGGCAAGGGGGCACCAGGACGGGGCCAGGCACTGGGGAGGAGACGGGGGGGGGGCACAGGGCTGTGCGAGGGGGCAGCGGGGAAGGGGATGCGAGGGAGCGATGGGGCAACCGGGGGAGCGCGAGGGGCAATGGGGGCGCACAGGGGGCTGCGCAAGGGGGCAGCTGGGGGCGCGCAGGGGGCAACGGGGGGGCAAGGGGGCAGCTGGGGGTGCGCAGGGGGCAACGGGCAAGGGGACAAGGGGGCGCAGGGCGGCAATGGGGCAATGGGGCAGGGGGGCAATGGGGCAGGATGCCCGGGGAAGACGTGAGCGGGGCCGGGACCAGGACCGGGGGGGAGGCGGGGGGGAGCCAGGCCCGGCGGCCCGGGCGGGGGTCGGTACCTGAGGCGCTGCCCGGCTCCGCCGTCCGGGAACCGAGGGCCGGGCCCGGCGCGCTGCGCCGGCCCCCGCTGCCGGCCGGCCCCGGCCCGGCCCGTGCCCTGCCCGGCCCGCCGGGTCCGGGTCCGGGTCCGGGTCCGGGACCGGGACCGGGACCGGGACCGGGTCCGGGACCGGGACCGGGTCGGGCCCCGCCACCGCCGCTTCCCCCCAGCCCGGGCAGGGGCCCGCCGGGAGCAGCGAGTCCACCGGCCGCCGCCTAGAGCGTCTCCGGCTGGGAGGACCCGGCAAAGCAGGCGCGTGGCCGCTTGGGGGCGCGCGAGGCGCGCGGCGCCCCGGCGGTGGGGGCGGGGCTTGGGCGGGCGGGGGCGGGGCCAGGGCAGGGACTGAGGGGGCGGGGCAAGAGGGGGGCAGTGGGGCAGGAGGGGGTGACAAGGGGGCAGAGGGGGTGCTGGGGTTCCCATGGGGCAGGAGGGGTGCTGGGGGGCAGGAGGGGTCGCTGGGGGGGCTAGTGGGGCAGGAGGGGACGTGGGGCAGGACGGGGTGCAGGGGGGCAGGAAGGATGCTGTGGGGTGGGGGGCGGGAGGGGACGTGGGGCGGGATGGGGTGCAGGGGGGCAGGAAGGATGCTGTGGGGTGGGGGGTGGGAGGGGACGTGGGGCAGGACGGGGTGCAGGGGGGCAGGAAGGATGCTGGGGGGTGGGGGGGCAGAAGGGGACGTGGGGCAGGAGGGTGCCTGCCCCCCGGCCCCCCCCCCCCCCCCCCGTCATCCCAACCCCATGGGAGATGCCCCGTGCGGGGCCGTGGGGCCGGTGGCACGGTGCCTTTCCAGCCCCACACGCGGCGGCTCCCCGGCGTCCAGCTCTCCGCCGACATCGTGGAAGGGGGCTGCCGTGCGAGGCGGGACACAGGAGGAATAACGTGCCGTTTCGGGAGAGCCCGCGTGGTCCCGCTCCTCCCTCTCGCCGCTCGCACCGCCATTTGCAGGCGAGTGCGGTTTGGGGTTCCCGTGCAAAGCCGGGGAGCGCTGCCTTCGCCGACCTGCTCCGCCTTAGCCGCAGCCAAGCGGCAGGGAGGATCGGCAGCCAGCATCCCGCTCCGCTCCGCAGGCACGCGCTTGCCTGGGAGGCCTCGTGCAACTTCCAGGGCGGTGGCTGGGGTCGAGCAGAGCCTGCTCCCGCCCGGGCAGGCTCCGAGCCGCTCGAGCCCCTTTGCCCCGCTGGTCCCGCGAGGCAGATCGGAGCGTCACCGCGGCGCTTTGCTTTCGCCGCGCGCACGGCTGACGGGCAGCACCCGGCGCCCGCTGGAGGGGCCCTGCCGCGCCGGGGTGCAAAGTCCAACGCGGCTGAGACCGGCCCGCCACCAACCCCAAACACGGCGGATTAACTTCCCCGGCGGAGAGCCGGGCCCTTAAAGGCTCCCCAGATGGGATGCTTCCGAGGGGGAGCGGACGGTGGCAGTTTGCAGGGATGCACCCGCTGCTCCTTTTTCCTGCCCGGGTGATTTTGCAGATCGGGAGGATACAAAGCGTTAAAGACCCGTTGCAATAACCCATGCACAGACACCAGCCCCGCACGGCCTCTCCTAGCAGCGCTGCCGCGGGAGCCTGGCCGCGGGAGCGGGCTGGAAAATCCCATGGCGCGTGGAAGCGCAGAAAAACAAGCTACCCTGAAAGGCAGGCTTCGGAAAGCCTGGTAAACGTCGCCCCGATTCCCGCCCCAGCGCAATTGCTGCGGCTGAAGCGGGTCTAAATGGCTTTTGGGAGACACATCAGGTGTTCAGGGCTTGGGAAAAGTAGGACGTCCCGCCTTGCCCCCGGCTAAGCGCTTGGTGCGAGCCCAGCCGAGGGCCCTGCGCCTCCAAACCGGGGCGTAATGACACTTCCCCTCTTTCATGCGGCTCCAGCTCGTTCTGATCTAGGGAGGCAAACAAATCACGGCGGATCATGAAAGCCATCAAAACGGCAACCTGGGGTGAACTGAGCCGCGGATGCAGGGAAGGGCGCGGACGCTCGGAAAATGAGAGGCGCCGAGGAAAACAGATGTCACAGGAAGAGCTCGTTCCCCTCTAGGGTTAACGCGCACCCCCCCTCCGCCAGCCTGCGCTCTTCCCCTCCCTGCCTGCGCTGCCATTCCCTGCCATTGGCTGTCTCTGTAGGTTTAGGCTAAAAAGCCTGTAATTAGGACCCCAGCTGACACAGATCCAGTTTCCTGGGCAGGCAGATTAAAAAAAAAAAATTGTTTCCCTAACTCAGCTTGGATGTTTTCCTTTCGCTTTGCGAAGTTCCCCCCGGCTCGGGCTCCGTTCCCGCGCCTCCGCCGCAGGAGGTAGGGCGAGCCGGGCGTCGAGGGCCGCCGGAGCGCGCGGCGCCGTGGCCGGAGCCGGGCCGGAGCGGGCGGCGGAGCCCACCGCGGCGGCGCAGGTAGGTGAGCCACATGGGCGACTCGAAGCCGGGCGGAAAGGGCTTTTTTTTTGGTCGTTTTGTTTTGTTTTTTTCTCGCGCTGCTGAGGCCGTTTCTCGGGGCAGTTGGAACGGCGGGACACGCTCCGATGGAGCTAGGGTCGTAGAAGAAACTATTGGGAATCAGGGGGAACCGGGCAATTCCCCATCCGGGGATTGTTGCAAACGGGAGGACTAGAGAAGTGGGGGGAAAATTGAATTCGGGAGGGATTTTGGCTGGTTCCTCCGTGGGAAAAATAAACCGGGGGAGCAGAACAGTATCGCTGCCCCCTCCACCCCCGCGGTCTTTGTCTGCAGCAAACGTCTCTTGAAAGCACGAGACGGCGTCTGCTCTATCGCCGCCGGATCTCGGCCGTGCTGGGCTAGCTGGCGGCTCGCGCGCCCCTGAGCACGCAGGTGGATGCACGCGGCGGCAGGGCTTTCCCTCGGCTCCCGCGGCTGGAAAAGCCTCCAGCCGGCGGCTGCACCCCAGCGCGAGAGGTACCCATGGCAGGGGGGGGTTGTCGTGCTGGCAGGGGAGCTGCGGCCGCCTCCGGGACGGAGCCGAAGCCAGGATCAAAACGCGGCGCCGTGGGGGCGGCAGGTCTCGGTTCCCCTTGCGGATATACGAGTGACTGAGTTACAGCGGGTTAATGGGTTACTGCCGCGCCGGGACGGGGCGCCCGGACGTGCCTGCGCTCTCGGGACAGGGGGAGACACAGCGAGAAAAGCCCTTTGCAGCACCGGTGCATCCCCGCGGAGCAAACAGGCCCCGGCGTTGGCCGAGGTCTCCTCGAGCGACGTGGTCCCAAAGCGGGTGCCTGCGCCAGATGGAGACTGCGCTTGCCAGGGCTCGGTCACGTTGCGGGATTAGCTGATCCGGCTCGTCTTACCCCAAAGGGGAGATGCACCTTTACTGTGCTGCATCTCGCTTTGCAAGCACCTTCGCTGCAGCTGCACTGACAGGACCGCTAGCAAAACCAGGGTGAGGCGTTGCATGCACAGCTCCGCGTCCAAAAGCTGCCGGCGATTTTGGGCGCTTGCAACGAGATCTGGCCTTGTCGGTGATGGCGAGCAATCGCGTTCCCTGGCGGTCGCAGAGCTGAGGAGGGTTTGGTGCTGCTGCAGAACAGGCCACAGGTGCCCGAAACTGGGTCTCGTAAAATTGAGAGGTGACTCTGGAAAACCAACGGCTGCAGCAAAGAGGCAGGTTAGACCCGGTCCGAGCTGGGAGCCGGAAACGAGGAGGGTGCGCTGAATGCGAGTGGGCCGGGGCGGCCACGCTGCAAGTTCACGTTGGCACCTTGGCGGCAGAGGGCTGGGAGCCCGCATGGTCCCGCTGCCAGCCGGCGCCGGGGCTGCTCCCGGAAAGCGAACCGAGATTAACATCCCCGTGAATTTAGCCTCTCTGACCCCAGGAACCGCGGCTGCTTCGCCAAGGGCTGTAACTATTGTGGGAAACGCGCTCCGAGCGGCAAAGGAAATCCTCCGGGGCCACGGAGCCGGCAGCGCCCGGAACAGCACCCGGGAGCCCAACAGCCGTCTGCAGCCCGGCGAATGTCGCGAGGGTCCGAGCGCGGCCGCGGGCAGCAGAGCGCGCCGGCACAGCCGGTCCTCGGGGCGCGCGGGGCCGGTCGCGGGCGAGAGCAGGCAGGGCGAGGGGACAGGGAGCGGAGGAGCCCGACCTGTTGGAGCTGCCTGGCTCCTTAGCATGGGAGGCGCTTCCCGCTGTCACCGTCTGCTGCTAATTACAGGGAACCATCGGCAGCCCAGACGGCCGCCGTCCCGCGTAATCGCATCAAGCCGAGCCGGGCTGGGCTCTCCAGCGCGGCCCTGGCGCTTCCCGGCAGCCGTCTCTGCTCTCCCCCAAATTGCCCCACTGGGCTCCCTCCTGGCAGCCCTGGCACAGGGTGGCCCACGTGGCTCCCAGCACAGCTCGCCGTGCTGGGCATCACCGCCGGAGACCCGCTGGGATAGGGGCTGATCCCAGCTTCAAGCAGGACTCCCGCTGGGCGACAGCTCCGGGAACCCCCCGGCGGCGAGGGACCACGGGGGAAGCCGGCTGCGAGCTGCGCTGCGGCAGCGCAGCGTCCGCAGGCTCTAATTAGCCAGATGAGACACGTGCAGCTCGGAGGCTTAATAAACCAGGCGATACCACCCATCTCCCGGCGGAGGGAGAAGCACGTTGCCCACCGGTGCCAAAGACGGTGGCAGCGGAGCTGGGACTGGAGCCGGGCTCACAGAGGCGCTGGCTCAGCATCCCCAGGGACGCCCGCTCCCCTCCTACCCCTGCCCTCCGGACGGCCGTAGAGCGGGGCTCTCTGCCGGTCCCCTAATGCCGGCGGTCCTTCGGCGCATCAGCAAGGCCCGGACCCTCTCCGGGCTGCGGATTCGGTGCTCAGCCCTCTTCCCCCCGCGCCGTGCAGCCCTCCCCAGCCGCAAGGTGCGAAACGTGGCCGGCGCCGAGGAGCAGAACGCCGCCAGCCTCGCAGCCCGCCCGGGCTGACCCCGGCTCTGCCCTCCGCTCGCCGCGGCCGCGGCTGGCAGAGCCTCCGCCAGGGCCCTGGGAGAGGGGCACGAAGCCCTTTTTGTTTCATCCCGCTGACTAGCCAATTTGCAGAGTTAATCATTGACCCAGGTGCACCGCGGGGAGACCTGAGCTGCCGCGGCTGGTCCCGCCGGGGAGGGTCTGGGCCCCAGCTGGAGCAGGAAATCGGGAGCGGGCTGGCATTCGGATGCAAGGTCCAGCGCCCCGGGATGGGGCGTGGGAAGGGGCAGCGGGGCTGGAGGTGGGTGATGCAAAGAGGCACGGTGCCCGGCAGGGGCTCGGACGGGAGGCGTCGAGGCTGGAGCAGCCGGGACGTTGCTGCCGCCGGCCCTGAGAGCAGGGGAAGGGGATGAACCAGAGGCGCAGAAGCAGCATCTCAGCTGCTGGTGCCCGGTTCGCACGTGGGTTGCTGCAGCGTGTCCGGCCACGTGGGACTCGAGGGTGCCCCGTGGCCCTGGGCTTGCCCGGGAGCGGCGGCTCGGCCCCGGCGCCCCCGGCCCCCCCTGCCCGCTCACGGGGCCGGCGCTGGGCCGGCGTCCAGGGCGCCCCAGGAGCCGCCGGATCGTCATCACGCCTTTGTTTTGGAAACCCAAGCGAGGAAGGAAGCGAGCGGCGAGAAAGCGCCGCGCGGGGAGGAGGGGACAGGACGGGACGGGACGGGACGGGATGGGTTTGCAGCGCGCAACCATTAGCCGGGCAAGGTGGTGGCGGCTGGGCGAGCCGGCTGCCCCGGCAGGAACAGCCGCTCCGGGCTGAACAATAGCAGCCCGGGGGGAATAAATTACTTTCCACTGAATTGGGCTAGACCTCGATCTCCTCCCACTGCTCCGCTCGGAGACAGGCCACGAAATCAGGGATTAACCAGGCCAGCAAAGAGCTGGCAGCAGCCAGGGAAAATCTCCCGCTGTGGGAGAGCGAACGGTCGGCACCGGACACCCGGGCACGGAAATCGGGGTGCCCCCCCCACCTGGCTTCACCCCGCCACCATCCCCTTTCCGGTGCCTCCCGCATGGCCGGCAAAGCCGAGCACCTCTCCGGGAGCGTTGCTGCTGAGAGCTCCCGGCATCACCGATAGTCCGGTGCGGGTTTGCTTCCAGCGCTTCCAGGTAGCGGAGTGACCCCAGGAGCCCCTGCACTTCGCTGACGATTCAGCAAAGGCTCTCGAGGCCCCACGGTGGCTCCGAGGATCGTCCCGGCCAGACTTGCCCCGGGGACCCTCCCCGGGATGAGGTGCTGCTCATCCTGCAGCCGGAGCGGGGTCCGTGCCGGGACGCCACGTGTCCTGGCGGCGGACCCCCATCCCGGCCGGCTCCGAGCCCTGTCACCTCTCTCCCCAGCTCATGTCCCCGCCGAGCCCCGCATGGCCCCAGCGAGATGAGCCGCCCCCCTGCGGCACCGCCGCCGGCCTCCCTCCCGCCTCCTCCGACAGCGACTCCGGCTGCGCCCTGGAGGAGTACCCGGAGCCGCCTGCCGAGGTGGGCAGCATCCCGGCCAAGCTGGGGTCACCTCACCCCCCGCTCCGCCTCGGGCACCGTCCCGTCCCGTCCCGGTCTCCCCAGCACCCAGCTCCTCCGCCGGGATGCGTCTTGGAGGAGAAAGGAGGGATCGTGCCGGATGAGTGCTCCCGGCTGGGGGGCACCGCGGGGCTGGGAGCGAGGCCGCTTAATCCCCTGAAAAATCCGCTTGTGTTTCTCTCTCCCGCGCGACGTCCCAAGGTCCCGGTGCGCTTCGCCGCCCGCTCGCCTGAGCCTGCCGCCGCCGGGAGCCGGCTCCGCGCCCGAGCCCTGCTGCAGCAGCTGCCTCCGCAGGACTGCGATGTAAGACGCGCCGGTTAGGGAGCGCAGCCCTTCCCGGGGCGCCAGCGCCCGGGCGCCGCTGCCCTCGCACCCCCTCACCGCGTCCCCGTCCCCGTCCCCGTCCCCGCGCAGGAGCGGTACTGCCCCGGCCTGGCGGAGGAGGAGAGGAAGCAGCTGCAAGCGTTCAGCGCCCGGCGGCGGCAGGAGGCCCTGGGGCAGGGGCTGGCGTGCCCGGTGCCGGGTCCTTGCCACGGGTGCCCCTGCAAGAAGGTGAGATGTCCCCCCCCTGCCACCACCACCCTGGCCCCGGCCAGGGCACCGTCACTGCACGGCCGCCGAGCCCCAAACCCCATCCGTGTCCCTTGGCTTTGCAGTGCGGCCGGAGGCTGAACCAAGGCGACCCGGGGGTTTCGGTGTCCAGGCTGGGCGATCAGCTCTGGCACCCGTCCTGCTTCTGCTGCCACTTCTGCCACCAGCCCCTGGTGGACCTCATCTACTTCCAGCAGGACGGCAGGATCTACTGCGGCCGGCACCATGCCGAGCTCTTCCGGCCCCGCTGCGCCTCCTGCGACCAGGTGGGTGCCAGGCCGGGGAGCAGCCGGGGCTGGGTTCGGCTCGGGTCTGCCGCCTTTGCCAGCTGCTCCCGGGCTGGGCTGGGCTGGGGGGCTGCACATGCAACGGGACCCCCAGGCTGCACATGCAACGGGACCCCCAGGCTGCAAAGCAGTCGGCGGGGGGAAAGGGGGCAGGTGGGAAGGTTTCCTTCCCGCGCCCTGCAGGGACCCCCGGCGCATGAGGGCCGATCCGCAATCTCGGCACAAAAACCCCCCAGCGCGTCGTGAGCGCCGGGGTTGTTTCGGCGGGTGCTTGCAGGGCGGCTCGCTTCCCCCCCCCCCCCCGCCCCCTTTGCAGCTCATCTTCCTGGACGAGTGCATCGAGGCGGAGGGCCGGCGCTGGCACCCCGAGCACTTCTGCTGCCTGGAGTGCGAGGCGCCGCTGCGCGGGCAGCGCTACGTCATGGCGAGCGGCCGGCCCTGCTGCCGCGGCTGCTTCGAGAGCCTCTACGCCGAGCCGTGCCAGGCCTGCGGCGAGCCCATCGGTAGGTCGCGGCGCCCGGCCGAAAGCCCGCAGCCGGGCTTGGGATGCGGGAAGAGCCTCCCGCTCACCGGCCGTCGCCCCGCAGGCGCCGACAGCGAAGCGGCCACGCACCAGGGGCTCCGCTGGCATGCCCGAGCCGCCTGCTTCTGCTGCAGCCTCTGCCGCAAGCCGCTCCGCGGGCAGCCCGTCACCTCCCGCCGCGGCCGGCTCTACTGCTCCGAAGCCTGCGGCCGCGAGCGGGACGCCTCCTCCGCCGCCTCCGACTCCTCCGACTCGGCCTTCGCCTCGGCTCCTTCCCCGGACTCGACGCCCACTTCCCGCGCCGCCCGGAGCGCCTCGCCGGTCCCGGCGCCCGGCGGCTGCCGGCAGCGGCTGCAAGGGGCCGGTAGGGCCGGCGGCGCGGCGGGAGGGAGGCAGGGAAGGGGCGGCAAAGCCGGGTGCTGCCCAGCCCCAGGGAATCTTGCCCGGGGGCTGGAGCACCCGCGCGAGCGTCCTGCCGTCTCCCGCGGGGCGGCTGCAAGCCTTCGCCGCACCCGCAGGCAGCCCCCGCTGCGGCCGGGGGGGAGCGGGGCAGGCTCAGCCCTCTCTCACACCTCCTCGCTCTCCTTCTTCCAGAGCCGGAGCCGTTGCAGGATCAGGCCTCTGTGCATCCTGCCTTCAGGAGCCCGGGTGACCGCGGAGCAGCGCCCACGGAGAGGAGCAGGGATGCTCTGCGCCCGGGCACCCTGGGGCCGCCGCTCGGGCCCCTCTCGGCCCCGCAGCCCAGCACGGGGGGTCCAAGCGGCCCCGGAGCACCGGGCCGCCCGGCTGCAGGGAGCCCTGATCCGAGGACGCCGCAAGGTGACGGGAATCTGCACTTCCAAGGCGGCCTGTCCCCCGCCCGGCACAGCCCGAGGCCAGAGGACATTGAGCTGCAGGATGGCACGGAAGAGGAAGACTCCTGGTGCCCAACCTGCTCTTCATCCTCGGACTCAGACTCGGAAGAGGAGGGCTTCTTCTTCGGGAAGCCCATCCCCAAACCTGGGATGAGCTCCCTGGGCAGGGAGCGCCAGGGCCCGGAGCGGGCCGGGGGCCGGACGGCGAAGCTGTGGGGCAGCAGCAGGCACTGCAGCGTGTCCTAGCCGCGGGGAACGCGGGCGCCGCGCCGGCACTTTGCACCGTATTTAAGCAGAAGGGCAGCAGTCCCGGCCCGGCGCGCTGCCGAGGGGCTTCCTGGCCCAGCACTGCCATCCTGCCGGGTCTTCCCAGCCCCTGGCGGGGTTTGCAATCCCTTGCCAGTGCGGCTTGGAACCAGCCCAACGCTGGTAGGGAGAAGCTGCCGGGATCCCTTCGCTGGCAGAGCGCAGCCTGCAATTCCGGCTGGCCTCTCACGCAATTAAGAACAGGTAAAGCAAGCTCGGGAGCAGCCAGCCGACCGCCCGCGCCGGCGCTGCATCCTTCCGCCCCTGACGCCCGCTGCAGATTTCCCACCCGCGGGAAGAGGTCCTCGAAGGACGCGGCCCCGCACCGGGCGCCTGAACCGCGGGGAGGGCAGGGCAGCGGTGGGGGCGGCGCTGCAGCCGGCTCCGACACCGGTGCTGCAATAAAGCTCGGCCGCGATCCGGGTGCCGGAGAACCGAATGAGTCTGGCCCGTTCCTCCCCGCCCCGGCCGGCTCCGGCGCTCATCCGTGGCCGGAGGCCAGTGCTGGCAGTGCGACAGGGCTGCCCAAAAGGGCATCAGCGCTGGCTGCTGCACGGAGCTCAGGGTGCCCAAGGTGGGGACAGCAGGGACGGGATGGGATGGGAGCAACACCGGAGCAGGGACCATGGAGGGGCAGCGAGTGTCACTGCTGCTTTATTTTTAAAACTTAAAACCTGCCTAAGGACAGACCTCAGCTTTTAATGCAACGTCCACGTGAACAGGAGCGTGGGGAGGACGGAGGGGAGCCCCGCGCAGCCGCTCCCCATCCCGCCGCCCTCCGGCACAATCCGCTCCCGCTCCGCAGGACGGCTGCGGACACGGGTCCGGGGAGGGCTCGTCCCTGCCACGGGACCTGCCTCCCCCATCCCTGTCCCCGTCCCTGTCCCTGTCACCTGCCGGCCCCCCGAGCTGAGCACCCTCCTCTTCCTCCCGCGCCGAGGCGTCCGCGGGGGCTCGGCCCCGGCACCCCGGGACCCTCAGCGGCCGGCGGCGGCCGCGTCGTAGCTGTCGATGAAGTTCTCCAGCTGGCGGAGGTGGTGGCTGCGAGCCTGGCACAGGTTGGCCCGCAGCGCCGGCCCCATCGCCGCCTCCATGGAGGGCTCCTGCTGCAGCAGCATCGTGGCCACGGCGGCGAAGGCCAGGCTGGACCGCTGGTAGGACTGCGGGGCGGCAGCGGCCGGTTCGCGGACGTCGCCGCCCGCCCCGGGACCCCCCCCGCCCCCCCCCGGGGACGCCCAGCGCTCACCAGCTCGATCTCCTCCTTCCTGGCCAGCACGGCGGCTGAGCGGAGGTCTCTGCCGCACGGCGAGGGCGCCGGGAGCGCGGAGCGGCCGCCGCTGGCCGCAGCCTGCGGGATGGGGAAAGAAAGGGTGGGATGCGCTGACGACGAGGAGGACCACGGCGAGGGGACCGGCCGGGATGGGGCCGCTCCATCGGCCGCGGCTTGGCACCCTTCCCTCGTGCCCGGGAGCCGCTCCGAGGCCCCCGCCGGCCGACCCCGCTCCCCCTCGGGCGGTCACTAAGCCTCCGCGCTGCTCTCCTCCTCCGCATCCTCCGTTAAAGCTCCCGTCCTGGGGTCTTTCGCGCTCCAGCACATTTTCCACCCTCGAGTTATTTTTCTGGCCTTTCTCCAAACCGCCTCCAATTTATCAGCATCTCCCAAGTGGCCGATGCTGGGGCGGCCGCAGGTGCCGCATCCGGACACAGCGGCGCTTTGCCCCCGGCCACGGGATCCCACGAGCGGGAAGGGCAGGGAGGAAATCCCCCGTGCCGCTCCCGGGACCGCCGGGCTTATACGAGCCAGGATCGCTGGGCCGCGTCCCACGGGCAGCTCCCGGGGACACCAGGGCAAAGCCTGGAGACCCGGAGATTCCGCCGGGCCAGCAGAGCCGGCTGCCGCTTCCCAGCTCCGTCTCCTCCTTTCCCGCAGGAGGCAGAGCTGAAACGCGGCTACCGCCAGCCCCGTCCGCACGCGGTGGCGCTGCCGAGTGACATTTCGGGGGGAAAAGCTGCTCCTTCGCATCGTGCGAGCGGCGCGGGGCGGGCGGGCGGGAGGGCGGCACCGGAGTCCCTACCGGCTCCGGCTCTCCGGCGCTGGCAGGGCGAAGCCGCCCAGTCCCCAGCGAGGCGCAGACGTCAGAGCCGCCCCGGCCGGGCTCTGCAGCGGCTCCCCGCGGGACCTGCGCGTTTTCGGGTGAGCGAAGGGCCCCAGGAGGGGCCGCGCGGGGGCCAAGCTCCCACCTCCCTGCCCTGGGCTCGAGGTCCGGCAGCGAGGAGGGGACGCGTCGGCTCCTACCAGCTCGCACTCCTCCTCCCTGCTGCTCCCAGCGCTCTCCGGCAGGGCCGGCTCCGTTTCCAAAGCCGTGGGGTCCCGGCCGTGGCCGCCCGCGGCTCCCTGGCTGGCTGCCAGGCATGTGGCAGGGGGAGGCAGGGACGTCTGTCCGTCCTGGGGGAAGACGGACGGGCTGCTAAAATCCCAGGGGAACTGAGAGAGGAGTCAGCGCCTGCAGTCAAACATCCCAGCGCCGCCGCTGCGGGAGAGGGCTGGGAGACAGCGAGGAGAAGCCCAACGTCCCGGAGAAGCGGCGCGCTCATACCGGCTCTGCTCCCGCTGCGCGCTCCTGCTCTGCAGCCTCCGGCACGGCACAGGCATCGGCAGCCTGGCTCTTCCGCGGGGAACCTGCCTGCGCGGGGGGCTCGGGGGTCTCCCGGCTCGGCGGGTGCTGGGGGAAACGGTGCCGGTCAGGGGCACGGCGGCACCGTGCGAGAGCCGCGCGCCCCGGGAGGTGCAAACTCACCGCCTGCTGCCCTTCCCGCGGCTTTTCCGTGCCCCCCGAGCGGCTCTCCCCGGAGCCAGAAGCCGGGGCCTTGGAGGACGGGAGCTTCTCTGCGGAGCAAGGAGCAGAAGCGGAGCGTTAATGCGCTGTGGAGCCGCGGCCGAGGCACGCTGCCTCCCTGCTCCGGAGCGGAGACTCCAGCGCAGCGCCAGCGCCTCCCATCCAGGAGCCGGATGGGGATCGAGGAAGGTCCAATGGGCCCCAAGTTGCTGCCTCAACGGCACAGGGTCCTTCTCCCCCCCTCAAATCCCTCCTGTGGGCTTCAGCTGCCTCCTGCTCCCTCCACCGCATCCCCTCGGGAGCGGCGCTGAGCCCCCGGGCACCCGGAGCCGAGCTGCCCCCGGGCACGAGCACACCCACGGGACAAACCTCTGGAGACGGGGGGACGAGGCGGGCGGTAGCAAGAGGCAAACTTCTCCCGGTGGCGACCCCGAGGGAGATGGCAGCGTTTCCAGCCGAGGCCACGAGGGCGCCAGGGCCGGGCGCCGTGCCAGAAGCCTCCTCGTCTCCTGCAGGACGGACAGGCAGCCCCGGAGGGAAACCGAGGCTGGAGGGGATCTCGCCCGGAGCAGCGCCAAAGGTTATCCAGGTGGGATGAGCAGTTCCCCCGTTGCACCCCGCGCCTCTCGGAGCAGAGCCCCGGCGCCGGCGGCCACCGAGCGGCACGCTGCCCCCCGAGCCCGGCACCTACCCTGGGCCGGCATCAGGCGGCCAGGCGGGAGGCAGCTGCTCTCCAGGGAATTCGGGACAGGCGAAGGAGCCCGGGTGGGACATGGGCGGCGGCAGGGCCTGGCGGAAGGGCGCATTTCAGAGACGCGTCCCCGGGCCCCGTCCTTTCGCCCCCCTCCGCCTCCCCTTTACCGGGTACCAGCCGTCTCCGAAGGCGTCCTCGGCTCCTCGCGGCTCCGTGCCGTAGTCCCAGGGGGCCGGCGGCGCCCAGCTCCCGTCCTCCTCATCGCTCGGGAAGTCGGCAGGGCCGGGGAAGGGCTCGGGCTCCCAGGGCCGGGGCTGCAAGGAGAAACGCCCGCCGGCGAGGACGGCGGGGCCACGGGCTCGCGCGGGGCGGCCGGGTGACCCGCCGCCGTTTTGGGGACGCTTTCCGTAGCGCGGCGGCGGCTACGCGGCGAGTCGAGCTCTGCCGCTGCCCGGGCTCTTAGCTAAGGCTCTAGCTGAAAGCTCTGCAAAACCCTAACGGCGTCAGCTATTCGCGGGAACAGCTCGGTACCCGCTTCCTCCCCGCAGCCGGCGATTTGCACTTTCTGTTGCTTCTTTGGAGAAAGCCAGACGGAGCCGGATGGCCGGCGCACGTTGTCCGAGGATATTTTTTTTTTGCACTTCTGCTTTTGAGACGAGCAATGAGTCAGCCCCTGCTCCCCCGTCCCAGCCGGGACCCCCTTAACAGCACCCCAGAGGGAAACACCTCGGGCTTTGCTCCGTGGCCCCGAGCTCCCTCCGCCTCTCCGGCTCCCGCTGAAGCGCCTGGCTTTGGCCACACCGGGATTTCTAGGCGAAGCTTCCCCAAAGCCTCCCCGCTCGCCCCGGCTTACCGGCTGCCAGCCGCCTCCGGCGCTCCGGCACTCCCGTTCCCAGGGCGGCGGGCACCACGCGTGCCGGGGGCCTCCCGCGCGGGGCGGCAGCGGGGGCGAGGGCTGCGGAGAGGGCACGGAGCGGAGGTGAGCGGGATGGGGCGAACGGGGCCGCGCGGGGACAGGGGGGGGCCGAGGGGGCGCAGAAACCACCTACCTCTCTGGGGAAGGGCGGGAAGCGTCTCCAGCGGGCGTTTCTAGGGAACATCTTGCCCGCGGGATGAACCTGCGGCGGGGAGAGGGCCCCCGCGCGCTCAGCGCCCGGCTCCTAGGAAGGGAGGAAGCGCGAGCGAGCCGGCAGCGCAGGGACGACAGCTGGGGCCGTCGCTGCCCGGCGGGGGCCCATCTGCAGCCGGCCCCCCCCACCCCCCTGTGATATGTGCTAATTTGTTACATCAGCTCGGGAAGTGATTTTACGATGAAAGCAGGCGCTAAGTACGGGCTAAACTACAACATCCTGCAAGGAGAACATGTCCCCCACCTGAGATGATTCCACCGAGCTAGCGAAACTGCAGTGTTAGCTTAGATCACCTAATAAGGCGGTATTGCACAACTGTATTGTGAAATGTGTGCACACGACCTGAAGGTCATCACTCACAACGCCGAGGAAGACTCCAGCCTTCATCCCCACGACCACCAGAGGGCTGCAGAAGACCCCCTAGCAACAGCCGGCGCAACCGCAGAAGTTACAGGAAGTGCCACATACGCCCGGAACTAGAGCCGCATAGAAGGAGACTGTGAGCGGGGGAATTTTGCGCGCCGTTGGTGGAGCAGAGACTCCCCGGCCGCCCAGCGCTGTTTTGCTTACTTGTGACTTGCTCAATTATTTTATTAAATTGGAATTTATGCAGCCCAGTTAGAGTGGTCGTTACGATTTGTCACATTTACCTATAACAGGAGGAAGCGCGAGCGAGCCGGCAGCGCAGGGACGACAGCTGGGGCCGTCGCTGCCCAGCGGGGGCCCGTCTGCAGCCGGCCCCCCCCGCCCCCCTGTTGCATTATGTGAGAAATTTTATGTGTTGAGAAATATAATCACAGGTGTTGGGTAACTGTACGGTCTGATGAACTAGGTAAATGTTAAGCAAATCTTGGCAACAGTAACTGAAGAAATCGTAAATGGGAAACAATCATGTAACTTAGCAATTCTGTTGATTATGTTAGGTAACCAAATACTATAGCAACTATGTTGATTGTATTGAAATAGTATTATATAACCAAGCACTATAAATATTAACCAAGATAAACGGGGATTTGGGATTCTCAGCTTTGAACATGAGTCCCTGAGACCCCGGGCCCTTAATAAAGCACCGCATATAACTGCTTTCGTAGTTACATGTTTCTTTACGGGCAACAGTTTTCTGGCGACCCAGATGGGACAGCGGGAGTAGTGTTGACGGTTCGCTTTCCGATTTTGCTCCGTGCCGGCACCGAGGAATTCTCGGGGAGCCATCGGCTGCGCCCGCTCTGCGCTGCTCCTGACGTCCCAAAGTGGTAAGCCCGAAGGTGCTTTATTATAGTATCTTGGTTGGGTGCCTGCCTATAAGACGTGACGGCGATTCACGCAAGGTTGGGCTAACGAGCTCGAGGTCTGGTCTGTGGAAGCCTAGGCGCTGGCCGTCAGACGGAGCGAAAGCCCCGCAGGTCCAGCACTCACGGACATACGTGGCTATCTCGTGAGTTTGGTTTGGTCTTTTATTTCCCAGCAGAGGCTATCTTTCCGTTTTCTATCCCGTAGATTTAGTGTGTGTGTGTGGAATGAATGTGTAAGACCATGGTAATACCGGACAATTCTCCATTAGGATGTTTGTTGAAACATTGGAAAAGCGCGGGATATTTTCAGAGTATGAGTAAAAAGCCGATTTATAGATTATTGTACGAACTGGTGGCCACAATATGAGTATGATGGACCCCGATGGCCTGAACACGGAAGTTTAGATCCAGGTGTTATAGGTCCATTAATGAGATATTGTCAAGAACTTGAAAAATGGGATGAAGTACCATATGTTGATCTATTTTATGATTTACGTAATCATCCAGGTATGCAGAGAGAATGTGGAATGTTGTTGGTACATCCTGAAAAAGGTAAAACAAAATGTGGAGGATGTGTAGGTAATAAGAAACGTATGACTTGTTTGGCAATACAGAATTCAATAAGAGAGCCAGAGGATGTATCATTTTTAGTATCACCGACGGCCCCTGTGATGTCTGATACAGATGCAGGGGATGATAGTGATACTGATAGTATTAAGGCGGCAAAACCGTCAGAACCAATTAATACCAGAGTGATCCAGATTAAGTTAACACCGAAGGGTTCGCCAGGGCATTCATCATGCCCAAGACAAGCGCAACGAACCCCAATTGCACAGAGAACAAGACAAGGGAGGAAGGAACAAGAGCAAAGCAGTAAAGTATTATTAGCCCCTTTACGAGAGGCAATTTCGGGGACTGATAAGGTATATGTGAAAGTTCCTTTTTCCCCAGGAGATTTAGTAATTTGGAAGCAATCAGCTAGGGATAAATCAGTGTGCGTTTTGCAGACAACAGGGACATTGGAAAAATGAGTGCCCAGTGAAAATGAATTTGGCCCAGCAGACTTCAGTAGGAGGAACACCAATGGCAGAAACAATGATGTTAGGACATTTGGGGCAACATAGTAGCTGACTAAATGATGGATTAAAAGTGACAATGGAAATTGATGGGGAAGAGAAACAATTATTGGTAGATACTGGGGCAACTTATTCTGTTTTAAATACTTGTTTAGGATACGATGATAACTGTGGTAGGAGCTACAGGAAAAACAGAGCAACGGCCCTTTCTGCGGCCATTGCATCTAAATTTTAGGGGTAAAGAATTAGATCATGAGCTTCTCTATGTACCGGATTGTCCTACATCTTTGTTAGGACGAGACTTATTGTCAAGATTTAATGCTAAAATAATATTTGAAAATGGAAAAGCTAAGTTGTAGATACCTGAAGAAGAAATAGCTAGAATATTTATAGTAAAAGAAATAGCTACTACAACAATACCAATAGAGGTAGAAAACGCTGTAGTACCATGGGTATGGGAGACACAAGTACCGGGATTAGCGAAAGCAGCAAAGCCTGTCATAGTAGAATTGAAAGAAGGTGTCCAACCGGTAAGAGTTAGACAATATCCTATACAGTTAGAAGCTAGGAAAGGGGTAGCACCATTAATTGCAAAATTTTTGATGCACAATGTGTTAGAAGAATGTGAATCTGAATATAATACACCAATATTTCCTATAAGAAAACCTAACGGAGATTATAGGTTAGTTCAAGATTTAAGAGCTGTAAATGCAAATCCTTATACATTGTTAACATCTGTGGCAGAACAATTTAAATACTTTTCTGTAATTGATTTAAAAGACGCTTTCTTCTGCATCCCATTGGCATTACAAAGTAGGAAATTATTTGCGTTTGAATGGAAAAATCCGGATACAGGAAGAAAACGACAGCTAACCTGGACCAGGTTACCACAAGGCTTCAAAAATAGTCCTACAATATTTGGGAATCAACTGGCACGAGAACTGGAGGATTGGAAGGAGCAAGGATATTTTCAATTACCATCAAAAGCATACTTATTGTTGCAATATGTGGATGACATTTTCGTGGCGACAGAAAGGTATGAAAACTGCATTACTGTTACAGTTGCGTTAAAATTAACATTGGGAACAAAAATGGAAGTATTTGTGCCCCACATGGTGATTGCAGTTTTGGAACAAAAGGGGGGTCATTGGTTGTCATCCAGTAGAATGTTGAAATATCAAGCAATATTGAGAGAACAGGATGATATATTTTTAAAGATAACAACATGTTTGAATCCCGCTGAATTTTTAGGTAGCAAAATAGAGGAAGGTGAGCTGGAACATGATTGTATCGAGGTGATTGAACAAACTTACGCCAGTAGGGTAGATCTGAAAGATATTCCCCTTGTAAATCCTGATTGGACATTATTCACTGACGGTAGCAGCTTTGTTGAGAATGGAACACGATATTCTGGATATGCTGTGGTTACTAAGCTTGAAGTAATTGAAGCAAAGGCATTAATGCCAGGGACGTCAGCGCAAAAAGCAGAACTGGTCGCTCTAATTCGGGCTTTAATACTGAGTACGGATAAGAGAGTGAATATTTGGACAGATTCTAAATATGCTTTTGGAATAACACATATACATGGAGCTTTGTGGAAGGAAAGAGGATTGTTGACGGCTCAAGGTAGTATTATTAAATATCGAACCGAGATCTTACAGTTATTAGAGGCTGTGGTACTACCTCAACAAGAGGCTGTAATGCATTGTCGAGGACATCAGAGGGATGACAGCGATGTGGCACAAGGAAACATGAAGGCAGACCAGGCAGCCAAAATTGCTGCACGGCGAGTATGGACTGAATTAGCTCTAATACCTACTAAGATTACTCACAGCCTTACGTGCCGCGATCATCTGGAATCGCCCTTTGCCATTGGAGAATCCGGTGCATGATATTCAACCAGGAGACCAAGCGTATGTTCGAAATTGGCAAACGGAGCCTTTAAAGGAACAGCGGCATGGACCTTATTTGGTACTATTGATAACATTTACTGCTGTGAAAGTAGCAGGAATTGATAATTGGATTCATTATACCAGAGTGAAGAAGGTACCATCACAATGGGGGGTAAAAATGGTCACTCCTACAAAACTGAGATTTACATCTTGGTAATACTATGCTGGGTAGGATTAAGTAATGGTTTCGCTCAAATAATACATACATATGCTACTGTACATATAGAAGAACGAATGGATGTAAATTTGACTTGTGATTTTATTGGAGATACGGGAAGTTCAATCCAAGACATTAGTTGCTATTGGCAGAAGAACGAGTCCAAATTGTCAACTGGGTTTACAATCCGATGGGATAGTGATACACGAAGGGGTACTATGATTTTATCATTGCAAAATGTAAGTAAGACAGATGTAGGAAACTACACCTGTATTGTTTGGATTAAAGAGAGTTTTGATTATGGAAAAAGGGCATTAGAGGTTACTGCAAAATCAGAGCCTATGCAGAAAAGAAACAGAGCCAGGAGAGAATTAAAAGATTTGGAAAAAGATGAAATGCAACCAATACAAATAATCCAGGCGCCACAACAGGAAACACAAGAAAATCTAATGCAAAAGAAAGTTAGCTGAAAAACACCCAGTCTGGAACTGTACAAAAGTATACACTTGTGACACCCCGAAAGTGAAGTTACCTTTCCACCTGTGGTCCTTGCATTAAGGACAGGTTGTGCCTGTAGAGGAATTAAATACTTATCGGAATAGAGAAATGTTATACCGGTTGTTAGGACAAACGGAAAGGCTAGCAAGAGTGACTAAAGAAGGATTCAAGGAAATAAACTTACAATTACAGGCAACCACAAAAATGACCCTGTAAAATAGAATGGCATTAGATATGCTGTTACTAAAAGAACATGGAGTATGTGGTTATTTACGAGATAAGATTGATCATTGTTGTGTACATATTCCGAATGTTACAGCCGCAGTAGAACGTGATTTGTCTCAGCTAACACAAATTGAACATGCAACTGAGGAAGAAAGAGAAGAAAGTACCCATAATTGGGTTGCTGCTTTAGCAAAGTCATTTGGATTGAACATCTCTGGTTGGGTAGCATCTTTAATTCAATGGTGTATAATAATTATAATTATTATGTTAGCTATTATGGGAGTGCTGCGTTTGATTCAAAACATTGTTGTTTCGGAACGACAACGGATGGGAAAAATTTTGAAAGCTCTTACTAGGAAGAATCATGAACTACCACCACGATATGAAGATCTTGGGATAAATTCATCATTTTCCCCACCGCAACCACCGCAATCACCCATTCAGACACCATGAATAGGATGATTGAAAATCCTTGCAGTCTGAAGGACTTGAAGCATTTTCAAAAGGGGGGAATTGTTACATTATGTGAGAAATTTTATGTGTTGAGAAATATAATCACAGGTGTTGGGTAACTGTACGGTCTGATGAACTAGGTAAATGTTAAGCAAATCTTGGCAACAGTAACTGAAGAAACCGTAAATGGGAAACAATCATGTAACTTAGCAATTCTGTTGATTATGTTAGGTAACCAAATACTATAGCAACTATGTTGATTGTATTGAAATAGTATTATATAACCAAGCACTATAAATATTAACCAAGATAAACGGGGATTTGGGATTCTCAGCTTTGGACATGAGTCCCTGAGACCCCGGGCCCTTAATAAAGCACCGCATATAACTGCTTTCGTAGTTACGTGTTTCTTTACGGGCAACACCCCTGTTCACCCTTTTGCACGAGGGAGCCTGCTGTCGCGGCGCAGGGACGCGCAGCTCTCCCCGCGCAAACCCGGTGGGTCGAGGCGACCAGCGGCACCGCTCCGCTGTTCTCCTCGGCACGAGCCCGGCTGCAGCAAAGCCAAGAACCGGCCGGGAAAACGCGGGGCGACGGCAGCGCCCGGCGCTCGTGACCCCCAGGCTGCCGCCCGCCCTCGTGACGCTGCCCAGAGTGGTTAATTAACACGCGCGAGCTCAACCCCCGCTGCAACGGCTTAACGAAGAGCAGCGTAGCATGGACCCGAGCTCGCTGCCTGGAGGGTCAGCGGGGAGCAACGCAGGGCTGCGCGGAGGGTAAAAGAGAGAAAACAACCCGTTGACTCCCAGACTTGGCATTTTCTCCCGCGGTTCACTCCCAAGCAGCCCCAGAGAGATCCCTGCCCGGAGGCGCGAAGAGCCGTGACGGCGGCCGGGGACGGAAACCCGCCGCGAGCTACGCGCTCAGCCCTGCCGGGCCCGCAGATGCCACCGACTGCACCTTTTCCGAATCGGAGGCAAACCTATAGCGAGCGGCGGTTCCCAACCCCAGGGAGCTGCCTCGGGGCCTCTCCTGATCGCTCCTCTCCCTACGAGCGACCCAGAGCCCAGCTGCAATATTCTCCTGGCGCTTTTACTCCCGTCTGCAAAGCACCCGTCAACAGGGGAAGCGCCGCCTGCAAGACCCTCAAACTCGGACCCTCGAGACCCTCCCGGCGAGCCCACGCCACGCGGGGACGCGCTGCAGCCACCCCTTCTCCCCCGTCCCTACCTCTGCGGCTCTCCGCGAGCGCTCGGATCCTGCGCTTGCAGGGCAGCACCGACGGTCGCCAGCACATCACAGCGGCCGAGGCACCGAGACCCCTCCGGGGAGCGACGGGGGCTGGAAAATGAGAGAGGGCTGAGCCCAGCGCAGCCCCGCGGAGCCCCAAGGCGCGCGCAGGGACCCGCGGCCCGTGCACGGCTGCAGGTCCGGCAGAGCGGGGGGACCACGCACCCGCGCGGCGCACGGCGCAAGGGAGGGATGGATGCAACCCCCAGGGCGCAGAGCCATTGTGCGTGGGGGGGACCGTGCACCCATGGGGCACAGAGCCACCGTGCAAGTCGCACCCCCCCGCCCGTGCCGCCCAGCGAGGGGCACTTTCCTCGCACCTTTGCAGCTGCTGCTGCTGCTCCGGGGAATAAAAAGTTGGGGAGGCAGCGGAGCAGGACGCGCAGGGGCCCTGCCGCCCACGAGGGAGCCCAGCGCCGGCAGGCACCGCCGGCCATGGGTTTGCCAGCTCCTTTGCACCCAGGCGAGCGGGGCGCCGCGGTGCCGGGCTGCTGGGGTCACCCTGCAGGGAGACGAGAGCTGCCCGGGGGCAACATGCAGCTAAAGCCGCCGGCGTCCAGTCGCCGTCTAACGCTGCAGCCGGCTCTGCGCCCCGCTGGCGGCGTCGCCCCCCTCCAGCAGCCCGGGGCAGAGACCCCACTGCCGCTTCCGAGGGTTTTTCAAGCCGGCTGCCGGTTTGCATCGCTTCGTGGTGCCGCCTGGCACAGCCACCCCGGTTACCTCTGCAGGGGCACCTAGCGCGTCCTCTCCTCGCTCCCCCTTTCTTGCATTTCCGCGAGGGACCGCGCTCCCGGGAGTCAGCGCTGGGCAGATACGGCAGTACTAGGCACGGACGTCTCTCCGAGCCCCGTAACGAGATGCATTGCTCTCCTGGCGCTTAACGAGCATCTGCTCTGCGTCAGGCCTGACAGCGGCGGCAGGTTGTGCAGGGGGCTGGGAGCGCCGCGATAACGAACTGGTCCCAACTGGTCCGGCGAGCAATGCGAACCGCCCGAAACGCGGGGCGTGAAGACGAGTCAGTGACCTTGGAGGGCAGCGGGAGATAAGAGAGAGCGGGGAGGCTCCGGGCGAGCTGGCTGAAGCTGCATGTTAGCACAGGAGGAGATAAGGGAGAAAGCCCAAAGTCTGCAGCGGAGCAAAATCTTTGCAAGCAGGCGGCCGCTGGCTGCTTCTCGGCATCGTTCCCACCGGGCAGACCGCACACAGCTTTCCAGCTGGGCGGTTAATTGTCGTCTCTAATAGCTATAAATCAATTAACTAACTGGGTGGATCAACTAGCTCTTTGGGATTTAGGGGAAAAAAACAACCCAAAAGCTGCAGCATGGGCAAAGCTGGCTGGCATCCCCCTTGGGGGGAAAAGCAGGAGTGATTTTTGCAACTCCAAGCAACTCCATGCAGAGCCGGCCATGCGCGTTGGTCAGCGTTAGCCGCCCGGTCGCGCTCGCACAGGCACCCCGGCAATCGGCTGTTTTTAAGGGGCTCAGACCCCCAGTCCGGCTTGCCCGAGCGCGAGGAAGGGGCTGCAACCACCCATTTTAGGGCTGAAAGAGCAGCGCGGCCGGGCTGCGCGCCCCGATGTGCCCAGCTCCGCCGCACCACCCAGCCGGGGCTCTGCTCTCCGAGTCACCTCCCAGCACGCCGAGGTGCGAATGCGACAGGGGCTGTTTCCGCGGCCCCCGGTGTTTCGTGCTCCCTCGCTCTCTGCGCGTTTTTCTCCCGTCTCCCCCTGCAACCCCGTTGAGCTGCGCACCCTCCTCGGCGGCCACGGTGCAACAGCCCCTTCGCCCCTGGTCTGCGCTTTGCAACGGGGCCCTGCACAAGGCGGAGCTGCTTGCGCGAGGCTCTGCCCCGGGCTTGCACACTGCACAGGGCAGCGCCCGAGGCCACGCTCACGGCAGAGCTCTGCTCCAGCCTTACCCGCTGCGCAAGGGCGGCGCACGAGGCCGTACGAGCCGCACGAGGCCTGGCTCGCGTGTCGCGCGAGGCCGTGCTGCTTGCACCAGGCCACGCTCCCGCCGCGCGGGTTGCACGAGGGGGCTGCGCGAGGCAGCGCCCCCGCTGCCCACCCGCCCTGCACAAGGCGGGGGCACGAGGCTGCGCCCCCGCCTCCCCACGCCGTGCGTGGGTGCTGCACGCGGGCGCTTGCACGAGGACGTTGCACGCGGGCATCGCGCGCGGGCGCTTGCACGAGGACCGCGCGCAGGTGCCGCACGAGGACGCCGCGCGCGGGCGCGCATGCGCGGGGGGGGGTGCAGGGGCGCGGGACCCCACTGCGCACGCGCCCCCCCCCCTCCCCGCGCGCCGGAAGTGACGACGAAGGCGGGCGGCGGGCGGCGGCATGGCGGCGGCGGCGGGCGGGCCGGTGGCGTCGCCGCAGGGGCCGCGCGGGTGGCTGCGGAGCGCCCTGCGCTTCGCCACCGACCGGAGCGACTTCCGCAGGTGGGCGCGGGGCCGGGGCGGCGCGGGGCCGCGGGCGGGGGGGGGCGGCCCGGGGCAGGGCGCGCGGCGCGGCCTCCCCCCGCCTCAGCGCCGGCTTCTCCCGCAGGAACCTGCTGGTGAACCTGGGGCTCTTCGCCGCCGGCGTCTGGGTGGCCCGAAACCTCACGGACATCGACCTCATGGCGCCGCAGCCCGGCGCCTAGCGGCCGCGGTGAGTCCGGCCCGAGCCCCGGCGGGGCTAGAACCTGAGCATGCCGTAAAGATTAGAGCGAGTTCCCTTTTACAAGTTTAACTTGCCGCAGGCTAATTTCATAGACTAGGCTAGAAACAGTATTGCTTAACTCCGTTTAATTGCAGAGCCGGGAAAGAAACGCACCTCTGGGGCAGAAGAGTTTGCCCTCCCTGTAAACGAGGACCAGAAGAGATGCATTTAGCCGTCAAGAGTGCCAATGCCCTCGTGGGGCATCATCTACTCTGGTCTGCCGTAGAGCTGCTACTCACACCTCAAAGCTGTTACTCTTGGAGCAAGGACAAGGGGTGGAAAGGCTTTTGGGTGTGAGAGGGAGAATTTATGTTCAATTCATCCTGCAAGGTACAAGGGGACGCGTTTTCTCATGAATGTGAAGCCCTTGTGCGTGAAATTTTCTTCTGTACTGCCGTCTCACTGTTTAATTAAACATTAAATTTTGGGAAGAATGACATAACTCACTGGAATTTTATTTTTTAATAAGAAACTTCAGCTTACAAAAACAAAGTGTAAAAAGATTAAAGATTTACAAAAATCATAAAAACATGATTTATATTTCACACCTGAAAGAGAAAGGAACAAGTCCAGTCCTGGGTTGTAAGCAGGACACATCAGCTATTTATTTAAAGAAAAAACAAAACTGTAAAAAGCCCTAGGTAAACTCTAACCACCAGAAAGTTACATGGACAATGTTTGGACAAGATAAAGCTGGTACACTTACTGTAAAGGAATTATAGCTGGATATGGGAAGAAGCCATTTGGTGTTGCATAGCATTTTAGTGCCTTGGACTGAAATTACAATGTGCCAGGATCAACTTATAGTCCAGCTGTCAGTGGTGAAGCTGTTCAAGGGACAGTGAAAGCACTATATGAGGCTGACATGGGAGCCGTGTCTTTAACTCAATCAGATATGTTCTACTACAGCTCCCAGAAGATGCTATTTCTAGCGCAGAATAACTTCCCAGCCCTGAGCATTATGGCAGTATGACTGCAGCATGGCTTCAGATTCTTTGGACAGTTATGCACAGGTTTTTAAGATTAAGACATTCTTCTGAAGTAGCACTGCCTCCATATGTTGCAACTTAGAACTGCCCCCTCATCTGAACAAAGGAGAAACTTACTTCATTACTGAGTAGGAAACCAATTTAAAGAATGCTGTTTTCCAAATGGGTATTTTAACATCCTGTAAAGAAACTAAGTTCTGAAGTATGAGTAGTTCAAGTCATGCAGAGACACTTTCTGCAGGAAAAGGGGATTAATTGGAACATTAAGACATATTATAGTTAATCTTAGTTTTGATTTAGAACACTAATCTCCTCCTGAGGCCTGGGTTCAGGCAGGGGGCAGTTCATGCAATTAAGTATGTAAGGCAGCCATAGGTGACTTATTGGATGTTGTCTTAACAAACCTTGACTAAAATAAAAGCTGCTGAACCTGCAATTAGGAGCAGTGCTTCAAGTGCATTTGCACTGAGCTAGAGACAGCTGGACAGATTGCCAGAAACATTCAGTAATTAATTGGATTCTCTCTTGTCACTTGCTGCTGCCTAGGAGTGTCCTTGAAGCAAAGGCAGTCTCATTTATGAGCACAGCATGGCATACATCAGCTTAAGTTGTTAGTGACGTAAGTAGCAGAAACTTGAAACAGAAACTAGAGGCTGTTCTGACTTAAAGCCCCCACAGAAGTCACTGAAAAATCAGGAAACCCGGCCAAGCTCCAGCTTGGATCCTCACCCAAGAAAGCAAATCAGAATGCTACTGTTGTTTTCACAAGGGCTGCAGGGGATTTCATGTTGAAGGAAAACTGTTCATGTTCTGCCCAGCCTCTGCCAACAGTGCCCTTCCAACAATCTCAACTTAGAGCAGGATTAACTTTTTAAAGTGCTGAAGATTAGCTTTAATTCTGCTCTAACTCAAGTCAACAGTGAAGCTTCCAAGGCATTAACAGAAGTTGCGTCTTCCTCCGCAGCAATCTACCCAAGCCTGTCACACTGCAAGGGAGCTTGTCTAGGCAACACTCCCCTCAGAGAAGCTATTTTAACAATCCTGAGCATTTAAAGTAAGTTTGTTTTACGGAAACAGGAAAGGCAGGCTTGTAAAAAAAAGCTTTACTGGAAACAAACGTATCCACTTGTTCCTTTCCTATAAACTACTCAGGTAAACATACAGAAGGCTGTGGCTTAAAGAATTTGTGATTGTTTAACTAAAGCTGAAGTAGGAGAAAAATGGGACTGCGTTCTGTTTCAAATGGGCTCTAGATTGCCAGTGGCAAGTTACTGTAGTCGGCACGTCTGATAAATGACAGAAAACCTTGTTTACACGTGGAAATCTGTGGTTCACCTTGCAGCAGTAAGCATAGGTGCCTTAAGGGCCAGGCCAAGTAACTTCATTTAATAAGTCTTAGAGTGAAGATGACACTTGCAATGAAATGTCATTCCTACATCAGAGGTATTGAGTTATGCAGACTAAACGCTACAGCAATTGTGCAAAAGGGAAGGAGTCACATGGGTGTTTATCCTAACTTGGTGCACTCTTGAGTGGAATTTGAGGCTGACAAGAGCCTGTGGTAGCATTACTTATCTGCATACCTCAAGCTTGCCCATGCTATAATACATTCCTAAACCTTGTCTATCCACAAATGGTGCACGGATTTAATTTTACTAACGCAGTTGTAACAGTACAAATTATCCCCGAAGTACAGATATGGTTATATAAAGAAATAAGGCTAGCCTAAGTGGGCACTTAGCTCTGCCCATGTTGAAGGAATGTGTGTGTTCCTCTTGAGCAGAAGCAACATTCAAAAGCTGCACATTCCCATAATCAGATGCTCATACAGAAAGTGGCTGCAAAGCAGGAACAGAATGAGATAGTGTAGTTAAGGAACGGAGGCTTTTTCCACCCCAGTTTCCACAAAGTTCTAGTTTGACAAGTTTAGGACCCAGCACCCACTGTTTAGTATGGAAAAATCCAATTCCTTCCTGCCACCTCTATTGGAAGTATGTTGCCAAGACTAAAAAATACAGATCAAATCTATGTAAAGTCATTAACTGTATCTTTCCTTTCTCACTTTTAGTTATACAAAGCATTTACAGTGACATTGTGGGCTTTAAGTAGGTAGCTCCTTTTTAAAAAACTTGAGAGTTTTGTATACTGTTCCTTAGGAACCGTAATATTTAATGGAAAAGCACCATTGATTTTGCCAGTATGAAATTACTGATCAGAGAAGTTTTTGCCCCAAAACCACTAGGAGCTTGCTGCTAATGAGACTGCATTTGGATTTTGTCATCTATCTCTGCCTGCAAAATATGCAATCCTCCGATACACAAGGTCCCTTCATCAAACACTTCCTGTGTCCCCTAAACTTAGATCACAGCTTATTGCTGTGGTCAGCTTGGCTTTGTTAACTGGTTGTTTCATTCTTCCCAACTCATTCCCTATCCCCAACCTGTACAAAATCAGTAGTATGGCAGTTCAAGAAGAACCCTAAAGGTACAGCAGTTTGCTGCAACTGCAATGCATTCCGTATCATGCACAAGCTTCAAAACAATAAATAGTTAACAGTGGTTAAAGTCAGTCTTGGGCCCATTGGGCTGGTCATTTCTTTCCTTCTGGAAATGTACATCGCAAACAACGCATTTTTAAGAAGACTTGTTTAAGAACTCTTTTCAAAGTATTTTGGCCCACCGTAAAAAGTTATCCTTGAAACAAGTGGAACCCTTACACACACACACGCACAAAATAAAATAAGCACAATGGAAGGAGTGGCCTAAAGGCATACCCCTAAAATCAACTAAGACAAAGAATCACAAGTTGGTACAGGTAACTAACATATGTAGCTTTTGATCATTTGAACTGTGCTGTGGTTTTACAAATTTAAAAGCTTGCTAGAATGCTTCACATTCCCATCTGCAATAAACAGGTATCAATATTAATGTAATAGACACCAAAAAACCCACTTGATTGAGGTTTTATATTCCCACAGGCAATACATTCCCTACCTAAGTCCTTCCTATCTGATCTCAAACCAGTTGAAGGGATTAGAGACACACAAAAAGGCAGTGTTCAGAGAAGGTGCTTGGATTTTACACCTCACTCTTGAAGCACAGACACTTAGCCACCTTAAGCACCTGTACCTGTTTCATATTAAATTTATGCAGGCATTACCATGGCATGTTTTTACTTACACATGTGGAAGTGTGTGCTACATTGCTAAGCAGAAATCTGTGCAAACACTACCATGGTAAAGGGAACTATATTTTTTACTTCATAAATCAGCAATTATCATTAGATTTATACCAGAAGGTCCTTTCCAAAGCTACTGCTACTCTACCAAAAACCCTGCTGGAGTTTTTATTCCTTGCTCTATGCAGGCTCATTGTACAGAAGGTACATGCTTTGACAGACATCATTTTACTGACCTGACTGGAAGGGGCCTGAGTGACGTAAGAAAATTAAGAAGCCAAATCCAATCTGCCTTTGAACAAATTGTTACTTGAATTCTTACAAATACAGAGATTTCAAACATATAACACTAAAATACTAGCTTCTGAGCTTGCTGGTAAACTTTTTAATTCACATACAGATACAAAATGTAAAAATGTCAGTGATACTGAGAGTACTTGTGAAAACACACAGATCTGTTTGTGGCTTCAGTCATGACAGGGGAATTAAAGACTTTTTTCTCAAACATTTCTGTCCCATGCAAAATGTAACTGGATACAAGGCACCAAATCTAGAGGATCGTAAAAAATTAGTTCACAAAGTTGTATTGGCAAGTATACTAATCTCCCCCTCTTCTCTCTTCCTTACGTAGTTTTCATTCTGCAAAGTATACAGTCAACTTCTGTAGCTCATCCTGGGGTAATCTGGTAACAGCCAAAAGTTTCACTGGTCTCTTCTCTCTCATTGGGATGTAAACAAACATATTCAGGCCCAGGGACTTTACAGTCAATAAAAGAGTTTCTAAATTACCACCAAGACGATATTTATGCTAGAAACCTTGCCTTCTAAAAGCAAAAATAACTTCTGATAGCAAGTCCATAGGACACACTTAATGATTTTACCATTTCCAATTTTATTCCTACACTCAAATAATGTCTGGAAGTCCTGAAGTCGGGGTGGTACTGCCACCCAGAAAAGTTTGACGTCAAGCATTTAGTATGTATTATTCCATTTACTGCCTCATATTGACAACTCCAAAGTCAGACCAAGAATTGCTCTGGTCAGAACTAATGGGGGGGGGGGGGATGGGGAGGGAGGGGAAGAACATCACACACTACCAAAATTGTTTTTTCAGTGCTTTGCAGAGAAACTGTTTTTGCAGTGTGCATAGTTTAATTTGGGAATGTAGGCAGTAAAAGGGTAACACAAAGGCAAATACAGGTAACTAACTTGCTAGTGGAGTAAAGTTGGCTAAAATATTTTCCAGCTACTACAGCAGATGATCATACTGGCCATGAATTTATACATTTAGATTCTTCAATTTTAAAGACACAAACTGAGTAAAGTGTTTAATTATGAGTTGAACAGAATAAGGACATGTTGAGAACAGCCCTTTACCAAAGGCTGCAAATTCATGAGCTTAAGAGTCTGTCAAGTGTACAGTGACTTCCTACACCTTCAGAAGATAACTTGCAAATGCCAAGAACCTACCACTTGCTCTAAGTATCTCTCAAAGCAAGTGACTCCTCGTTACAGGACCAGACTCCCAGCACAGGAGAGAATGAACAGTGGCGACAATTTGGTGCGCTGTTCTCATGGTATTAGATTAGCATTAGTAGCTGCTCCAGAACCCTGCAAGTTTGGTTATGCATGGTACAACAGGGACCTTTTGCAAATAGTCTAATCAAGTCAAGTCTTGGTACAGAGCAAACTTGTTTAAGTTTGTTGCTTGTCTTTTTTTTTTTTTTTTAAATGGGTATTTAGTCTGTTTTAACAGTCCTTAACTGAGAAATTGCAGCTATATACACAGAAACAAATTCTGCTCTCAATTGCACCAAATTAAGGTTCTGATCTTGCAGACACTTCACTTGCAACTCAGCTGCGGCCACTGAAATCCACGCATGAGTTAAGTTACATCATCTGCTTACGTGTTTGCAGAAGCAGCGCCTAAATCTGGAATTATTCTAAATACGCGTCAGTGTATACGCGTCAGAGGGACAAAGTTTGCCTTCTAGGCTACCCTTTGTCAGGCATTCACTTAGGTGGGCTTCACTGCAATTGCAAGTACTATATTCGTCTTATTGACTTGAGGTAAACTTCCA
This sequence comes from Apteryx mantelli, assembly GCF_036417845.1. Classification (NCBI taxonomy): domain Eukaryota; kingdom Metazoa; phylum Chordata; class Aves; order Apterygiformes; family Apterygidae; genus Apteryx; species Apteryx mantelli. Next base: position 7,908,646 of record NC_090002.1, read on the forward strand.
ATCAGAATTTCTGGCAAACAGGACACTATAAAACAGTGTCCACCATGGAGGGAACATTGGGCTATGCTTATATAAAGAAGCCTGCAGTAGACAAATATAAACCAAACAGCATAAAAAATGCTATACGCTATCGCTTCCAAATAAAAGCTAAATATTACAGAAACCTCACAGTGTTGGAAAAAGCAAGTTTACTTTGAAGTATAATTAATTCCTTCCCTATCAGGGCAATCATTTTTCTGACTGCAGTATCTCCACATCTCAGCACAACTAGGCTAATGTCACATGGAGAGGCCACTAATGTCAAAAGATGTCAACAGCAAATGCTATGAAATCTGCTTGGGAAATCAGATGCACCAATGGCTAACGGTACACTCCCAGCTCCCCGTTCCCCTCTGCGACCTACTCAATTCAAAGTGACAACTGTATTACTACCTGAATTCAAATGTTAATGCAAAACACTCAGTCAAAAGATGAGCATTCATAGTGAAGAGTCTCAGCTCACTGCAGTAACAACTAATGCTGCATTATGGTTTGCCTTTATATCATGTTTTTATACAAACAGGGCTAGCATGGCTAAGAGATTCAGAAGGTGAACACGCCGTTTGGTAGTCATAGTAAGCCATGACCATCTTTTAGAAAAACATAATCCTCTTAAAGGGTGGATAGGCCTGGAAGGACAGATGCATGGGGAAAAACACCAGTTTTCCCTTCCACCTCAGAGATTACTAAAAAGGCATTGTTAAACACCATTTTTCTTTTAATTTTCCTTTTGAGACATGTAGTCTTCTCAAAGCAAATGCTTTGCTCTAGCAACAAATCTGTCATGCTTGTAAGTAACTGATAATCACAAGTGCTTGATTTTGATTGTTTCATGAATGTCAACTTCTACCTGCGCTGAACCCAAATCAGCCTCCCCTGCACTCACTGGAGTCACACCTACTTTTACTGGATTTTAATTTGGCCTGTTGCATTTTTATTAGTTTTATTTTCTGGTTGCACAAAAAATAAAACTACCTAGTAAATACACAGATACACAGACATTCATAGGAAATCCTTTCAGACCCTGCTACATTTAGAAAACCAAAACCAAAACTTGTCATCAGTTCCCATAGGACTGTTTCAAACTGTCTTGTCTCCCAAAATAAGAGTATATGATTTCAAAATTATATTTAATTGCCAAAAAGATTGCCAAAGTTTTTGTAGGTTCAAAAAGCAGCCTGTTGCTCAGACATACAGGAAACATCTAAGAAAGGACAAGACTGTTGTTTGCTGTGCTCCTCTGTGCATGGCTGAAGTGATTAACGGCAGCCAGAGAAGAAAGTCTGATTTGCCCATATGGCAGGAAATTAAAAGTTGCAGTAGTGACAGTAGAAAGAGAGGAATGGTATTTGGGAAACTTACCTCTTCACCTCTCCAACAATAATGTAGGGTTGTCAGTTTATGTCTGATGGGTAAATGCTGACAAGAATAAAAGGAGAAGAGGGAGGGAGAGAAACACAATTTCAGAACTTCTCTACCTGAAAAGTGAATCAAAATTTTTGAAGAACCTCATACTTTTAGAGGGCTTCACCTTCAACCATTTAAAAAAATCCCATCAAGATTGGAAGAGGTCATGTCTCTTTGCAGTCACATATTCAGATTTGATTAAAATATGAAATGTGAACAACCAAACCTCAAATTATAAAAACATCTGAGATGCAATTGTAGGCTGAGAAGTGACTATACATGGTCAGCTTAGGCCCTATGTTTCTCATATGATTCTAAAATCAAGATTATTACAAATAGATTTTTCTGGTAGACTTCCAAACTCAACATGGAACTTGAGAATTAAACTGGATTTGTTCCTTCAGTAGAAATAAAGACCTCACAGGCTAAATTCTACTCAGTACATCTGTGCAACCTCACTGCCTTCAGTCAGTTTGGGCCATATGCGACACTGGAGTTAAAGAGCATTTCCATTTGTACAGAAGCAGGAACAGAATCCAGCTCTGTCTCCCACTGTTGTGGTATTACTTCCACCCTGTTCCCCTGAGGAAAACAAGCCATACTTGTAAAAGTGCTAGTCTGCCAGTGTAAGTTGCCTCCACACCAACTGCTTCTACTATCAGAGCTGTGCAAGCCAGGGCTCAAACTTCATTAGAGCCCTGACGAGCGAAGCTATGCCAGCAGAAGCCTGCGTTATGGGCTTTGTTTTTACTGCCACTGTAAACAGATATGACTCTGAACACACACACAGGTAAATGCCTGTTTTATCACAGGGTGATTTTTTTTTTTTTTTTAAACACACTTTCTCCAAAGCAGAACTGTTTTTAAATCACATTCCAAGAGAATTTAGCTGCCAATTCAGTTCAGCCTAAGGAATAAACCATCAAGTGTGCATACAGCGCCAATAACACTGAGAAAAAGAGCTGCTGACAAAGATTGTCAGTCATGGGCTTGCCCTCAACTGCTGGCAAAGAGACTGGTATCACAGAGATAGCTGAGGTCTGGGGGAACATTTTCTCTGGTAGAAGATCATTAAAGATTTCTCCAGCGAGAACGGCTTGTAAGACAGCCAAATCCATCTATTCAATCTATTCCGGAAAACATTCGAATAAATACATGGGGAGTGACCGTGTGATTCAAAGCCTGGAAATCTGATTGACAAACAGAATGACAATTAAAGGGGAGGGCACTATACCTGTTCCTTCAGGAGGTTTATCAGCATTACCAGGTACTGAAGGTTTTGGGAAGCCAGTTGAATGCTTCTGTTTCCTGGTTGTGCTCATTGTTACATGCCTTAATCAATTCCTTTTTGATAAAAGATTAATGATACTAAGCATCAAACTTTCTCTCTTTGTTTTGTGGGAACAATTTAACACCTTTAAAAACAAGATTCTGATTACAATCTTATGTGACAGAACCGCACAGCTTGATAGACTTTTCCAGACCCTGGGTGGCAAACATCATGATCTGATCCATTCCTGCAGCGGGCCTTTTTTCCTATAAAGAGGAAAGATGTGAACACCCATGGTTTTAAAAAACTGAGACTGTTGATTGAGTTATAGTGCTTCCCATCATGGGAATGTCAGTCTTCTGTCCTTATCGCTGTTTTTGGACGGCACCTGAGCTTGGAGTTGTTTTTCTGAGATTCCTGCTTTGCCCTGCACTGTTCTTTGAGTGTAAAAAAGAATGTAGGCCTGGGTTTTGCACACCTCCTCCACACTACATACATTCAGTTTGGAGTCATTGCAGTGGACCCAAAAACCTAGGAATCAAAGTGAGAAAGAGGACATCAGTAAGGGAGACATCATTCCTTCTGATTGTATTTTGGAACTGTTCATAGGAGACATCCACAGAGAAACAAGGTTATGCAGGAGAAAAGGCATCTTTACCTTTTCCTTATAGATACTTTGGAAAGGAGTTTCTAATAAGGAAAACGTTTATACTATTTCTGTGCTGTTAACACAGTTTAGAAATATGAAATCATAGTTCAACCAATTGTAAATTTTGGCACAAGAATTTCACTAAGAAAATAAAAATTCCCTGGATATAGCCAATTTGTACCTCTTTCTCCGTAAGTTAGAAGGCAGAATCAATACTAATTTAGCTGCAGAAAGGGACTGCTGGAAATTCATAAAAACCCTGCGGATGTTATTCATGAATAGTCCCTGTCCAGTTTTGAAACACTTTGTTTATCTCATCATCCCAGAGATACTGAAAAAAAAGACACCCAGCTGGAGCAGCTCCACAGAGTTACATAGCATAAGAAAACGAAGCATTCATGCTGTTAACAGCAAGCAATAAAAGGCATCCCGAAGGGCTACAAACCAAAGAGCAGCAACCTGTGGTCTTTGTGCGAAAAAAGAAAACATGCTACTAGCAATACATTCTGGGAAACCGACTACCGAGTATCAGGAACCTTGATTCCGAACAACTTTGATCGTAAAGCTTTACAGTGCACTATGTCTATGGAACAAAGTACGAGCTGCTTGAATTTGCTTCCCCCGTAATAAGGCACACGCACCTCCCTCTGTGTTGTAGCAATATGCTGTGTAGTGTCCTGAGCCAAACCCTTTCCCGTGATGCATCACCACAGCGGAGAGGTCATAGACAAAGGTCTCTTTGTCAAGAGAGGAGAGAGAGTCCCTGCAGCAGTAAGGTTCCATGTTTAATACCTGGTCAAAGAGGACATGGACCCCAATCTTCTCACGGTGATTACGTTCAGACCACCTGCAAACACAAGTGCATGAATAAAAGACTCAGGATGCCTCTTCTTGACAGTGATAGAGGGCTGCGGAAGCGCAGGAACGGAAGACGCACAGAAAACTAGTCACTGCTGAGCAACTTTGAAGAGCTTTCATTGCTAGGGTCAAGCAGGCACTACATAAATATATTTTTGAGATTTATAATGGCCAAACACAAAGAAAGCCAAACATCTATTGTGACAGTCAAACAGTGTTTAAAGTACTCAATTATATAAATATAATCCCCCCACATCTCACAATTGCTTGCACTAACGATTTTAGAAACTTTTCATAATATTTGTAACTTCCTCTGCTACATTTTATTCAATAGGTAAATGCATAATATTGGTTAAGCTATCACAGAGTTCCAACTTCAACAACCTCTTCATTCAACAGATCAGTTCATCCTTCTCATAGCCACTGTTTCAAGTTATCTGCAAATTTAGACAGAAATTATTGAGTATGACTCAAGGGAATCGGCGTTAATTTTTACAGCTTCTTATATTGTGTGTACTAGAGAATGCACTAAGAACAGGCTGCTGATTTTAATTTAAGTTCTGCTCTGAGAAGGTATCAACACATCTGGTTTGGGTAAAATGTTTATACGTGTGCACCTCCCAGAGAGTGAAAGAAATTACTGGCCCACACTAATCAGTTCTTTCCCAAAAAACAGCAGCAATGCAATTGCTAGACACCGTGCAAGGCAACCCACTCACCTGAATCGTTTAAGGTGCAGTCGGAGGACCTGAGGTAGTCTGTAGATCATTAACTGCTTTTTAGCTTCACTCAGAACAAGAGGTTTAGGAGAAGACTTTCGCCGTTTGCCTACCAAAAGAAAAAAATCAAGGCAGAGAATGTTAGGTTGTAGATCATTTGCAGAAGGGGAAAAAAAGCACATTATGAACTCTTTTTTTCTTCCAGTAGCAATAGTCCAGCTCACTGTAAGATGTGCTCATAGAATGGAGACAGAAGTAAACATTACTTAAGCATTCCTTCACAGAGGAGGAATTTCTTGGATCAAGAACAACTTGTTTAAAAATACTTAAACTTTTTTATTTTTGTGATGCTCAGGAACACACAATCAGTTATCAGCTTCAAGCTGCTCCTGCTGACATTTTTGCTCTGAGAAATACAACAGAAATAGTAATAGAGAGCTAGGGCCAAAGACTTTCAGGGTTGTAGGAGTTTCAACAGGTGAACTACCAGCACACAAATAATACCAATTGGATCATAGTTTTCTAAAGCAATATGATGTCATTTATTATATCACTATGATAAAGCTTGTACTAGCAAGCTTCACTAGCTCAAGAACATTAATACAAGTCAGAGGAGAATGCTTTCAGCAAGGTTCCAACTCTAGAAGGAGTTCTGCCTGCCCAAAAAAGAAAAGCAACTGCTAAGCAGAAACTGGAAAAGAGGAAAAAAGGTTCCTCTTCTCAGCGAAAGCCTATTGCTCTTTCCAGGACAGTGAACATACGACTATACCAGGAGGAAGACAGGTGGTTTTCAGAGCTTCCAATAAGAAATGTACCTGTTAATTAGATTTCTGCACCTTACTGCACCAGTTGGGAACAGATGGGTTGCTCCTCCTCTATCATGTCTGACAAGCAGTGCCCCAATAGTTTTTGGCACCTACAAGCAGGCTGGTTGCTTTTCCATAAAATTTTTCATCTGGTTAATGTTTCCTTAGCTATTTAACACTGAAGTAACTGTTAAACTTCGGGCTTTCACCAAGAACCACAGAAAATAGAGTTAAGATGAAAGTTGCACTGAGTCATATTGACACTTTGTGAACATTATTTGTGAATAACAATCTGTTCAAACCGTATTTGGTTTTCCTTCAAGAACTTCCACAAGTTAACAGTTATTTCTTAGCATTTTGGGAAGATGTGTAGTAACAGATTCATTGTAAGCTGACAAACACAGCTCTACAAATATTTGCTATTTCAGCTGCATTGGTTGCAACATAAGTCAAATCATTTGAGTTTTCCTCCAAAATGGACGAACGTTTGCCATAAATACCTGCATGAAACAATTTCAAATTCAGTTTAGGCAAGTAACTTAGCTGCATGATTATACAGAAGGCTAAAGTTATTTTCAGAAATATAATGACCTTATAATCAGACCTACTACAGGAAAGCAGAAGTCATCTTCTAGCTGAGCATAGCAAAACACATGTATTCATGTAAATGGTAATATGTTAATGTGAGACTTCCAAAATAACATCAGTTCATCGCTTCCTGACAAAATGCTTAAAGAAAGATAGAAACCCTAACCTGGCAGCAGACCTTGAGCACTTTGCCTTTGTGGCTTCTGGTTAAAGGATTCAGTCAAGAATAGGCAGCACACAGCATACAGATAACTTGTTAAACATGCACGAAGAGTTTGAGAAAACTGTCCTCTTCTCATCACACGAAGGTTGAATAGCTTTCCCACCATACAGCAGAGATGAGCAAAGCATAAAGGATAAGGTTCCTTCTCTCATCTCTAAATCCAACGCCCCTCACCTCAAATTCTTACTGCAGTTGCCTCTCTCCCCAAAAACACAAGCAGAGAGAGCAGTTCTAAACAGGCTCATATTAAAACCTTAGCAAATTGTGCTGCTGAATGGCAGAGATGATAAAAGAATGACATAGATCCAAACTGGTGCCCAAAGGAGCAGAAGCTATCAACAGGAAGAAACAAAACAGCATGAGCAGTGAGGAGGAACACAGTTTTCATAGGCACATAGGTCACGATACTAATTTTCAAACACACAAAAGGCACATTGGAAACCTCTCATTTGGAAAAAACAGACTGTGCTTCTAAACTGCAAAGATAGCAGCAGCATCTGACTTACTGTTGCATTGGTCGCATGCATATATCCTCCCTTCCAGAGCTTCAGTTTCTGTGAACTTGGCCAACATTTCTGTCAGCATGCACTCTGTCTGGTTAACAGGGACAATCCCTTTCTCAATAGAATGATAGCGCTCGGGAAATTCCAGGGAAAGATCCCAAAAGGGCTCAACGGTGTTGGATTTGTAGTTGCATGTTATACAGGTGACCTGGGAATGAAATGTTTATACACAAATGAAGTTATGTACACGTATACCTCCAGACAGACATTTACATTCACATCCAAATAGCAGGTTCATGCCCAAAAGGCAGTGCAGTTTCATGGACATAAAAATGGTCTGGCAGTCAAGAGAAACACTTAGCTTTCAAACTGGAAATAAGTAGTCTGTCCCAAGCAAATAATTTAAACTTCCTTCTCAGTTCTCCACCAAATGGAGACAATATTCACCTTTATGGGATTCACTTTCTCAGATGAAGAACATTACAGGTATAATACTACTTCAGTTGGCTAACACACACTTTGGAACAGTTTTCTAATACAAAGAATACACATGAGCATTTATCATGCAATCTTCCTTCCTTAGTTTCTCTACTTTGCTTGCATATTTCAAAGTGCTATCTATAGGTCCTTAACTCTTTCATCTGCTAACTGTATAAATATTATTATGAATGGAGAAATTTGAAATGCACTTGTTTTCTCATGTCATCCCAAAGTACTAATAAATAAGATAGTAGAAGAGTTTTAAATTAAACTCAGAGGCAGCAGGTGAGAGCATTTAAGAGGTAACAAAAATCAGAAAGCAAGTTATTTATACTGTATCATAGCAGTGAATAAATTACATTGATTCACAAACATCTTTGAGCTGTTAACAGAGATCTACCACTGAATCTAAAACACTGACCTTAGCCACGGCATATCATCTTCCAGAGCCAAGAGACACAACTGAACAAAGAACATTTAGTTAAGAAGTGCAAAAGAAGTTAATGCAATGTAGAGCTGATTCAAGAGAACCATGACTTTAGCCATTCCTTCCCTGAAAACCCAAAAGCTTTAACTTGAAAATACACTTTGTAATCTTTAAAATGCACATTAATTCTTATGAATGTTAATCTTGGTAAGACCAGCACCGAGAAAGATGATATAAATAGTAATGAGAATGCACACATTATATCCTTGTGGTTTGATCCTGCAAACCCTCAAGCATCTCAAATTATGCACACATTCTTTTCTCTTGGAAAGCAAAAGTAGTTGAGGGCTTTCAGAGACACATTGCGCTCTCAGGATCAGACTTTTGGGGAAAAACATGTTTCAGACAAGGGAACAGCACAAAACTAAGAAACCAAGCAGTGCGACAGGGCTGACACTTTCAACCCTTACAGAAACATATGTTAAACATGCTCGGTGTCTCAAAATGGCTTTCAAATGCCTGAAAAGAAAAAAAAAAACCACCAAAATTGTCACAGACAGCTTGTGCTATAAAGAATAAGATGACTGCCTTCTCTGTCCTTCATCATATTCTTTCTAGCCATGGAAACAAAACCAGAAAAAGACAAAACAGATTACAAAGACACTTTATAAATCTTGTAACAACTTAAAACTGAAGGCCTAGAACTTCTTTACTGGTGCAGATCTCATCCTGCAGTGGCAAAAGTCAACCAATTTATGATACCATTAGACATGTGACAAGTACCGAAAATGCTGACAACCCCCACAGCAATCTAATTGATTTCAGTCTCAGGAGGCACTCCTAAAAAATTCCTTTCACGTATCCGGTGGTTCCTCAAGAAACAGCCTTTGATCCTTGGTGCTAAGAACGCCAATTGATTTCTGTGCAAAACCAGGTTCATACCTGACTGAGTAGCTGCCCGTGAAAAATGGTGTTCACCACCTTCAGGACCTGCTTGGTGAGCTTCCTTTGTGAGAAAGGGATGAGGATCCTGCGTTTCGTTCCTTCCGACTCCAGCTCCTGCTGCACTTTGTCCAACAACTCACATAGGAATTCCTGAGCGTCCTGCTGATCGTAACCTCGAAATGCTGGGATCAGACTCCACACAGAGTGCAGCATGGCAAATGGGGACACGAGGGCCCACTTGCCAGACCACATCACTCTGAAGAGGGTGTGCAATTCATGGCAGAGGGAGATGTGCTTTGAACTTGGTTCCTTGGGTTGTATTAGTTCTAAACTCCTGCTTATTGAGGAGCCACCATTTAAGCCAGCTGGCAAGCTCTGCATGCCATATGATCCTACTTTGTCAGTCTTTCCTGACTCATTAGCAGCAGATCCATTTGCCAATTTACCAGGCGTCCTAGACTTCCCATTCACAGTTTTGGCTAAGAGTTCTTCTGTTTCACAGAGATCAAGTGTCAGAAAACATTCTCTAAATTTCTGGAGGTGACTTAGCACTTGCAGAATAGAATTCATATAACATGTGTTTCCCAGATTCCTTAGACCCGTCACCCCAGGAGTCATCAGAGGCTTACGCCGGATGGAATAAAATTGTTTGAATCTGCTGCTCTGCATCCGCCTTGAGGTAGGGGAAGTGGTTGCCACCTCTCTGAACTTCCTTGGAATCAAGTTCTCTCTGTGCACATGAGACAGCAACCTTGCACTCTTCCTTGGAGGGGTGTTTGCTAGCTCCTCCAGAAGTTGTCTCTTCATCTCCTGCCGCCGCTGCCTCGCTGCTTCCTTCTTTTTCTCCAACTCTTCCATTTGTTTCTTTTGTTCTAATTTTAGCTGGCCTCTGGAGCTCTTATCAAACCAGGTCCGCAGCGCTTTTGTGAGCAAAGATTGGCGCCTGTGCCAGAGAGCTGTAAGCATCTGAGGTTGTCCCTGAGGGGTCCTTTGATGGCTGCACATGTCCTCTCCAAAAGCCATTGATCGCAATGTCCTACCACTTCTTGTTGATGGATCATGTTTTTGACTCCTAATTGCTGACAGAGAACTTCTTAGCAATTTCAGATCACCCTCCGGGTTATCATTCAAAACATAATCTTCACAAAGGTAACAAAAGACATAAAGATCATTAACTTCCATTGCCAATGGATGTCTGGTTTCTTCAAAGTGTTTAAGTGCATGTTCCTCAATGTACCTCCCACAGGCTACGTGGGAGCATTTCAGACAAGCCCAGATAGATTCTGTCGTCTGGCAGTCCACGCAGCGCCACTTCTGGGGGTTCAGGATAGAATGGTCCTGGGCGAGTCGTAGTCGCCCAACATGTTTGCATCTATCCATGTCTTACAGAAGTCTTCGCTGCTTTGACCTTGGAAGGTAAAAGAGAAGGAAAAAAAAAAAAAGAAAGAAAAAAAATCTTAGAGCCATTACACATATTTAAAATGATCTCTTTTGTGCCGGATCTAAAGACCTATAAAGATATAGATGTCACGTCTTGTCAGTTCCAACTGCAATACTTCTTCCACTGACTATATTATTTGTGTGCGCAATTTTTTTTAAAAGCAGTTTTTAGTACCATTGAAAGATATTGGATTGACAAGCTCTGCAGACTAAAACTGTCTATCTGCCTCCTAAGGACAGCCCAGACAGCTGCCAGCGAGCCTTACCCAACCTGGATGACTGGCTTCACAGAGAAAAGATTAATTCAGTCCACACACCCATTTGATCTTTAGCTGCCTTCCTGAAGTTGTTACATACAAAATGAATTTGGAATTGGAATGCATGCTACCAGAAACGAGACTGAGGTTACCAATTTTTCACAGAAGCCACAAAAAATCAGATAATTGTCACAATCAGAACTAGTCTATATGCAATCTGCAAGTCCACAGGCTCTATATCCTACTCTAGATTTCTCCAATTTCCCACACCCTCCCAAACATTTTAATGTTTAAAAAAAATCAGCAGAAAAGAAATGAAATGCATAATGCTGTGTTATAGTAAACCTAATGTAATGTCCGTATTCTTGCAAAATGTGTACATGTTTGCATGAACGCATACATAAACATGAAACGTAATCGATTTACTGAATTTTTATATTGTGACTGAAGAGAAATCAAAGTAGGGACACTAGAATTCTAAAGAGCCAAAAGCTTTCACTTTGTATCCAACGTCCATATGTTTTATAAATGATATTCAGTTGTACAGAGAGCACAAGCAAAACAACATTCCTCATGCCAGCAATGTAGTTTCTTTTGTATAGTCCCTTCAATTTTCTGATACAACTGAAAAAGCCGAGGGCACAGAAACAGCACCCAGATTCATTCACTCACATACACTACTCACTGAGTCATGCTTAAACATTCCTTCCTTCGCGACGTAATGTCCAGGGCCTGAAACATCCCCATTTCAGCCAAAGGAGCCTTGGCAGTTCTTCGAGAATTTAATTACTACTTAAATCTTCATCGTAAGGCAGCACAGCTTCAAAGCCCTAGAGAGAGAATATTCTTGTGATGCACATAAACAAACTAAGAAACCTAGCACGGTTGCTTTTGAACATGATTAATCCCCGCAATGTAAGAGCTACTGCAGCGAACACGTTTATTACAGAGAACAGAATTAGCTGGAAGCCAAAACATGACTGCACCCAGGAACCCCAATACTTGGATGTAAGGAAATGTCAAATGGAAGAGGCACTCCGGAATTTCATTCTTCTGCTTTCATTCTCTGATAATCTATAAATCTGCTGATCACATGTAGCCTCTTCATCGCAAGTCTTTTGTAGTGGACGACCCACCATATGGCAGGGAAAAAAATCTGAGCAAAAGAAAAAACTGAGCAAAAACGTGCATCTCCTGTGATCACTTTAATTTTGGCTGCTTCAATAACTTGGTGAGAGAAGGGAGATGAGATGGGGGAAAAAATCTGTCCTGAATTAAGCTTCATTTCTAGATGATTTTTCAAACAATAAAAATGAAGTAATGAATTGTTGTCAAGTGTGAACCACAACAAAATAAGAACTACAGAGAAAAAAAAAATAGGAAAAACCTGCATTTTGCCAATAGCAGAAAAAACTATAAAAACATATCCGTTGTAATAATCCAAGAAAAGAGTAAATTAACTTGCTTGCGCATCTATGACTATAGTACTTCAATATAATACAAAGTAGTGATAGGAGGGACAGCAGTAATATGCACAAAGCGATTACAGATGTCACAGATCTGGCATATAGAACACTTAGTTAAAGAAAAAAAAAAAATCATTTTATGAGGGGCAGAGTTTAACATAACTAAGGAAATAGCACACTTTCCCAAAGCTTTAAGACAAGCATTGAACAGTTGACTATAAACGGTATGCGGAAAACACATCTGACCAAGCTACGAAAACACATTATTAGTTGTCCTAAAATTATGCAAATTTACTTTAATTACTTTTTTTCCCCAGGGACACTGCTGCTAAAGATGGAACCTGTTAAACAAAAATCAAACCTTTTCTATTCTTTAACTCTCTTCTCTTTTAGATTAAAGCAGGAGAAGTGGCCTCTTCAGAATTCATCTCAATATTGCGATTCTGCAATGCCTAAATAATTATTTTTGTTGCTTATTTGAAACAGTTCTAAAATTTGCTACACCTCCCATTTGGACTACATTCATTCATTCACAAATCCTAGAACCTGGAGAGGCACTTTTGGAAATGCCCAAATAAACAAAAGACTGATTGGGTCCCCTCCTTCCAAGTTGGAAACATTCCTCCCTACCTTTCTCCCACCTTCCTCTCTGACCTTTTTCTCCCCCTTCTTTATTTTTCTGCTCAAGTCTTGATGCAAAATTGTGGAATAATCCTGTCTAGTCTTGGTGAGACCAAGTGGCATAGATTCCAGCTTGAAAGAGTATAGACACTATGGTAACATTGACAGCCTTCATTTACATAAAAGAATACTAATTATGTTGTATCATCAACATCTGTGATTCTGCTCACTGCCATATGCGACAGTGTTGGGAATTTAACCCTTGAGTCTCACCAATGTATCCAAGATTGGTGCCATGTTACAAAAAAAATGGGCCTTATAAATACCATTTTCTAGAGTCTGATTAAACAGCTGCCAAGTGCAGTCACTCACCAGCTCCGCAAGGTCTCAGGACACAGTATTTTCAAAAAGCACTGAATTTATCCTCAATTTCCAAGGGAAAAAAAAAAAAAGAAACAATGCTGATATGCTGCTACTTTCAGCTGGGTAACAGGCTACAAGGAAATCAATCACACACCAGATACAGTGCATTAAAGAATCATGTTTAACAATGAAGTAGGCTGTCAGTATATAAATTATAAGCTTTTTGTCTACTGCTTTTGCTTTTCCTGTGTGGGCCAGCAAGATTTCCTGTTTAAAAAAAGGAAAATAATTTTAACTTTGGTCAGTTAACAAAGCAGCTTTGTTACACCTCAACTCAGTTATTCTCAGTGCAAAAGCATCTTTGATACTGCATGTAATATTCCCCACCTGTTTCTCTTTACATATCTACGGATACTTCCCTTACAGATCTAAGCCCTATGAACAAATATCAAATAAATTAAGCTGCTCCGCAAGTTAGAAATAAGCAGTGCTTATTTAACTCAAACCACTTAAATCATACATCTTTTCAACTTCCTCCTTCTGAAATGGTCCTCAAATAAAATCTCTTACTTTCCATCAGTGTGGTTTTAACGTCAAAACTAAGAAAAAAGAGCAGCCTGCAGACACGTGCAAGCCGTCCGAGCATCTGCATTGCTCACTACCACGTTTTGTAGGCTAGGTTTCCACGCATCTGCCAAGGGTGCAGTCTGGGCTTCAGCCACACACCGCTTTTAAGAACCTCTTCTCCACATTAAAGATGCATGTTACTTACTTATTTTTGACCCCTTCCGTGAAAATTAAAATTGGCACTCTAGTATTGTGCAACACGTACTAAAGGCAGCTGGAGTGTCTGCAGGTTCAGCCCTCCCTTCACACGCAAACAGATTATTAAATCAGTCAGTGAGAGAGAGACATACACAATCAGAGAACAAAATCTCTTCCTCTGTTTTACGTAGGTAAACAAATAGTTGGCCACGACCTACCAGAAAGGATAAAAACAACACACTAACAGGAGAAATTAAAAAGCTATGATTAAAGGAATACACAAATATGAGTCAGAAGCTGTAAACAGTCGCACAAGGGAGAAAACCCTCGCAGAGATTACAGAGCTGGAGATATTTGGGATATTGCAACAACTGAACACAAATTTGCATGGTTGATGTGACAGTTTAAGATGAGCCACATGCAACAAGAGAGTTTAATAGTGGAGAGTTTAATAGTGGAGAATTAACACCTTACATTTTAAGGTCTTAGAAACAAACAAAAAGAACTTTTCTCTTTGCAATTACAGTGTGTGTGCATGCGTGTGTGTGTATATATATATGCAGTTACAGCTGGGTTTATTTCTTGGTTTCGTTTTTTTTCCATCTAGACAGATCTCATTTTAAGAAATATCTATGTAGTTCTGTTTTCCTACCTGCTTGGACTTCTTTTCCAGATAAGGGGTAGGGGGAAGAAAAGGAGAGGAGAAGGAATAACTTAATTGCTCTGCATAGAGAAGAAATACCAGAAGAAGTGTTGAGTTGCATTCCAATACAACAGCAGATGCATTAAAACAGAAATAAAATTATAGGAAATAAAAGGAAAAGCATGAACGCTAGCTTAGCCAACTCTTCACAGACTACCAGTAATATTCCACAGATGATCTGAAAAATTCCCACCTTGCAAATCACTTTTAGTATTTACACACAGAGTCAAATCCTACTTTCCTTAATTGCATGACTCATAATCCTGAAAAAACTTGTGGAACAATTCTATAACAACTCCAAGAACCAAACACAGAAGAAAATTTGGCTCTTGACCCTAAAAGAGTTTTAAAATAAAACACGTGACTATATTATGTTCCTTTGTACCATTGTTACACATTTGGAAACTGATTAAAGACATCTGTACAGAACTGTTGACATTAGCTACTTTCTTTTTCTAAACAAACACGCATGATACAAAAATAAAAGTCTGGGGATCAGGAAAGGTACTAGATTTTTAGCCTTGGAAACTAGATTTATCTTTCCTTTGTTCAAGGGTTGGTTCCAGAACAAATAAGGGTCTGGGATGTTGACACAAAATCCTTTAGCTGCAATCTGGAAATCACCTTTAAAGACAGGTAGGAACCTCAGACTGAATGAACCTTTCATTCATTCATTCCTCTCCTGGGAGTGGCAAAAGTGAAACACAGCAGCATTTCACTTGTCCATTGGGAATCGGCACCACATTAAATACAACACTTACGTTTGCTTTTTTTTATTATTATTATTTTTTTTATTTTCCCCAGAGCATTTTAAAACCAAATGAGAAATATTTCTTTAGATATTCTTGGTTTCCATCAAAACTACCTATCCTACACAAATATACTACATTTGATCAAATAGATTTAAAAATCTTGGATGCAAAAAAGCAAACATGTCCCACCTCCTCTCCCCAAAACAAAACAATTTTCCACATGCAACCTTAGTTTTATAGTAGAATTTCTAGTCTGCTGCAAATACCTAAGAATGCCAATAAAGGGATATCAGAGAGAAAAGAGATCTAAGAATTCCATGCATCTACTCAAAAACATTGTTCATCTGATTATTTTCACCTACCCACTTGTGAGGAACCAATTATTCAACCATATTTCTAATGAAAACATGTAATCTGAGCAACACACATTCACAACTGGGTTACTTGTGAAAAATCTCAGTTACAGCCTGTTCACATTCCTAAGAACAAATACAGCACGAGGATAATTTTTGTCACTGCCCTCTACAAAACGTAACAGAGCAGTACGTGCTTCCTCTCTTGGGGAAAAGGAGCAAGGACGCTTTCTGTTTTAACTCTGCTGAACGGACTACATAGTTCTGTTTTCTCATTCATAGGAAAATAGTGAGGAAGCGGGGCCTGAAAAGGCCAGGCTCTTCTGGGTGACAGTAGTCACTTCACTGTAGAAATTGATCTAGACTCTTGTCTTTGGACTTCTTTTGCTTCAGATGTTGGTTTGTAAACCATCTTCTGTTGTAGTCATTTATATTTACCTTAAACATTATGGTGTGAGCAGTATAATTTGTGCTTCATCTTTTATTCTGCCCACCTTGTTTTTAATTGTTCAATTAACAAATAATTTAGGATGGTAATGGATGGCAGCTGAATGGGTTAGACAAGAGATTGAACTAATCTGTCATGGTACAACAAACAAGATGATCAGATAGCTATATAACCAGAAGACGTCGGGGAAAAAAAATCCCACTCGCAACATTCATGTTCCTTTGCTAGCAAAAGACTTCCATGTTGTTAGTCATAGTAAAATTCATACACTGTATTTGGATCTCAAAGCTACTAGTAGTCACAGCTTTTCAAATGAAAACACTTGTGTCATTGATATTCTGCTAGAGAAAAGGAAGGGCTACACATATGAACAAGGATCACAACCACATCACCTGAGCAGACATCATCTGCCCTTAAGGTCACTGCACTGTCCACAGCTATGAACTCAGTAACTGGGCAAGCGGCTACTCACTTTGGAAAATACAAAACAAGCTCTCTTTCAGCTTCTCTTTCTCCAAAGGACAATCAGTTGGGCAGGGCAGAGATGGGTTTCTTCCTTCACTCCTCTAGTTCAAATCCTGCTGGTTTTAGACTTTCAAATGCATCTCTAAAAAGTAACAATAGCCCTAGAGATTTTTAAAATTATACTGAAAGCATATTTGCTTAAGAACTGTCAGCTTTATATCCTAGAATTGCTGGATTCTCTCTATCCAAGATGACGTACTATCAAGTTAATTACAGGCAAATTAACAGAACTGAAGAAAAAAAAAAAGGAAAACACACTAGGAAAAGTTATACATGGTTAGGAATACAGTGATTCTTTGAAAAGGCAAGCAAAGCAACAAATTAAATAGCTGCTGTGAATAAGTGAATAAACCGCATCTTAAAAGATAGACGAGTAAGGGCCCTGACTAGGGCTGCCCCGAGTCTTTAGCTGTGAGAGCAAAAGCGGTCGCCGATCTCACTTTGCTCCTGCCCAGCCCGCTCCTCGGCTGAGATGGCTGCTCTGCCGGCAGGAAGGGCCCAGCGGGATGGGTGTCCATCCCTGAGCTGACCATTTTGAGCCTGGTGCGTTACTGTAAGCCACCACTGACTTCATTTCACATTAACATACCCAGCCATCAGCTGCAAGGGCAGCAACCCTGGCAGAAGAGCGGCAACCTCTCCAGCCAACCCGACTCAAGGCAGTCGCAAAAATCCTTCGTCTTTGAATCCTTCAGAGCTTACGAAATTCTGAAACATCCCACTCACGTCACACACATGTATCCCTGGAAGGTGGCCAGTGCCTTGCAAGAGTTGCAACAAGCTCAAAAATTTTAAACTGGTTTCAGCCTTTCAATACAGACGCTGCAGGAGCCCGCTGGACCAACACACACCACCATGTACTCAACACGCTGTTCAAGTTCGAACCTATAATCACAAGGGAGCTCGACTAGAATGCGACTTTGCCGCCAACTTCCACAATGAGCTCTGTTTTATTAACTCCTTTAAGTTAACTGTAATTTTGTCAATGTTAAACTGTTTCTGAGCATTCGTACTGTGCTGTAAAAATTTGCTCTAGGCTCCAACCCAGCATTTTGGGAATCAATTTTCAAAGAAATATTCAGTCATTGTAAAAAAAAAAAAAAAAGCCCACTCAGAAGTACGGGGACTGAAAAACTCCTATTTACTGCACTAGCATCCTAGGTGGAAGTAAACGCTACTTCCGCAGGACTTAGTCCCTTCTGTGAATCATCTGGGGAAGCTAAAGTTGATGGATGTTGGTACATAATCTGATTTTTCAATACAAATGAAAAGCACAGACACCACAATGTAATGAATACAGTTAACTTCAAACATTTCACACTCCACAACAAAAAGAACAAGGCTCCAATGGGTTCCAATTTGTCCATATTGCCAACCCAGCCACAAGAATTGATCATCCTCCTCGAGAAGTTCACATAATTTTAGGGGGAAAACCAGCAATGAGGATAAGCATTTGCTTCACATTTTACATTGGCTGACTCAGTTTTGTCCTGAACCCTCCAGAACAGAGAGGGTAAGATCCGAACACCACAATGCATGGGACATAAAACCTATCAAATACAGAGTAGCTAAAAAGAGCATCAGAACGCACCCATTCTGTGCCCATTGTACCCCAGCTTCAACTCACCAACTGACTGCACCTGTGGAACATATATATCATTTATAGGTACTGTCTGGTAACAATGTAACCACTAAATCAATCAGACAAATTATTAAGGTAGAATACCATCCAGTGCTCAGAGCTGCCTCAAAGGAGGAGCAAGGATGAAAAAACACTTGCTTTTTCCTAAAACTCTGGAGTTTTGAGTACTTAAAAAAAAAAAAAAAAAAGTTCCCCAGTTCCCATTCCTAACGCTAGTAAATGCCTTGGAATAGATATAATTACCTTATCCTGTCTTTTTTCGCTGTTACAACTCACTGTACTTGGTGAACTGGTTTAGGTATACTAGCCAAAACAACCATTTTGCAGATATAAACTGTGTCTTCACCTGAAAACTGCTGACAAACTCTAAGAAGTTTAGAAAATACACTCAACTCTTTTTGTTTTATTAGAATAAATTTATGACTAAAACAAACAAAAGACTTCACAATGCCTGTGTCCTCAAAGAGCAATAATTCATACCTACAGGCCAACAAATAGTTTCAAACATGCATGTGTCTTCTATCTACATTCTTTCCCGAAGAAGCTTCTGCTAAACTAGAGATTGAACTTAGTAACCACTAGGAACTTATCTCGCAGTTTATAGTTTGAAAATAATCACAAAAAGGCAAACAGAAGTGAATTTCTTTAGTTCACAAGCCTTTTTAATAGAGCTCTCCTTAAGAACTAGCCAATTTACCCTGCAATTCAGATTCTCTATCCACACAAGTTTAAGGCTGAAAGTATTTAAAATTAAAATATTTTAAAGATGAAATATGAAGACTCCTATTAAGCCAAATAAACTGTTTCTTGTTGAAATTCAAGAGATAAATAAGCAACTAAAACCTCAGTTAATGCCCTGAGCTACCTGTATTTTCAATGGTAAGACCGCATTTTGAACGTAGCTTTAAGAATAGCTTTTCAGTGTGCAATAAACCAACACTTTTTATTCTTTAGGGTCACCATAAAACAAAACCAAAAGATACATGTCCTACAGTTCCCTGAAAATGTGGGAACTGACTATATAACGGTCCTGGATGTTAAAAAGCATTATTAAAATGCTATATACTTCCTAGTTCGTGGCCTTCTGGAAGTTAATGATTCTTCATTTATTTCAACATATAAAATCTCCCCTCTCTTGCTTTTCATAGGCTTCCGAGGCTTTATTTTTGGTTTGGCTTTTTGAAGTGTTAATAAGCAGGGAAACATGATACGGATACTGTATAAAAGAGGTATTCACTTTACATTAAAACAATTCACAGTATTTCCTCTAGTCCAGTGAAAGAGTCAAAAAGGGAAAGAGTCAATGCAGTAATTCCACTGGTACTTACATCTGTATAAGGCTGAAGCAATTACAGGAAATATCTACAATTTGAATTATCAGAATCAAACATGAAAAAATGTTTTACATTAGAACAGTCTGAAAGTAGATGTTAACTGCCCAATATAAAAATAGTAATTTCACTTTATGAGTCAAGCAACCAGTATTATAGAATCCATGAATTCACAATGAATTCTATTTCCATAATTGTGACAACATCAGATAGTGATATGCCATAGTGTTTTAAATTTTTCTACATGTTTGCCCCCTGAACATCACTCCTGGCAGTGATTTTTTTTTTTTTTTCCAGAGCAGACAATAACAGAGTTAAGTGATGTAAAATTAGTGGCACTGACTCCAAGTCAACAGAACTATATAAGTTTTCACCGTATGGAAAACTAGATGACAGCTTTTACTTTTCCACCATCCCCAAACTTTCAGGATTCATAGAGAAGCTGGTATTTTTTTTGCTTCCTTTCACACTTACCACTGCCCAGTTCAGCAAGTATTCAAGTTTAGTGAGACTGCTGAAATGGATAGAGTACGTGCTTATGTATTCACGGGTCAGGACCTGTGCACAAGTGAACAAGGCAGTTTAAGAATAATTAACAAGGTACAAGTTAAACTAAACAAACCATGTTATATTTCAACATGGCCTAATGAAGAAGGAATAGAGGGGATGAACAGCCATTCCTTCATGTCCCCACTTTCCCTACAGCATTACATTTTTTTAAACATGGCCTACTATGATTGAACCAAAGAACTATGTGCTTTTTTAGTATGCAGAAAGCATTATTTCTTCATGATAACATCAGCAAAATTAAACATAACTTTCTTCTACTAGCAAAGATCTTAAAGTCAGAACCAGTTACATTTCGACCTGTACTGGGAAAATATCTTGCTTCCATCCCTAAACATTTACAAAAACTGATAATTGCTTCTTACTGTAATAGTAAAATATATACAATTTAAATGATAAAAAGACCCAACACAAAACCCCTTCATTTCACAGGTATGAGATGAAGTTTTATAGCTACGGCACATCAGAGAATTGTCTTGGTATTGCTCACACACACAAAACCAATGGCTGCAGCAGAGATCAATTTAACAGCCCTGGTATTCAGAAGCAGCCTAACAGTCTCTTTGAGAATTTCTTTGTGATAGACACAAAGACGGATTATACGAGAGAGTGAATACTTGGTAAGTTATGGGTAGTTCTCTGCTGTTTTTCCTCCTCCATTTTAATTCATATTCATCTTGGCAAAATCTTAGGCAGACTATTAACTAATCTAAAACAACCTCACAGCTGATACAACATATAAAGCAATCAGTCAAATGAACATGTCAGTGCCATCTACTGAAGCAATAAAGAACAAGACAACCCCAGCATGCTGTGGCTTATTATCTTCACAGCTATAATGAATAGGCAAATAGTATTAACTATAAGTACAGTATTCCACAGTCACATTGTCACATTTTGCTCTGCTTTAAGCATGAAAGGTTCCTTCTGTATGTTTGAGACGCAGAGATTAAAACAAGACAAAAAAAAAAAGGAGGGTTTCAAAACATCTCTCCATCATTTTCTTTTCCTTCACTTGCCAATCAACTACTACTAGTCTTTTAAAATCCTAAGCGAGTGAAACAGAACAGCAGCTAGAAATTTTTTGTATAGTTTTTAAAGAAATGCTGTTAACTTAAAAATGAAGTAAATTACAGTACCCAATTTATCTGAAGGCAAAAAGGATTTCAGGTTTTTTATTTGTCCAACAAATAAAAACAAGACAACAGTCCCAGATGTTCAGTAGTCATCAGTGCTTATTTGTAAAGGATCTGTAAACACGTCCACATCCCAGTACAGGAGGCTGCTGCCGCTTCCTCAATTTGAAAAGAAGCCAACGATCTGACCCGGCCTTCACTTTGACTGCTGGGTCTGACCCAAGGTCTTCGCGGTTTTCTTATCAAGAAAGAATTAGAGAGAGAGATTTACGTGTCCTCCTGCTCTGCTTCAGCCCATGTTCCTGTTCTGCACATAGAAAAAAAAAATCTATACAGCTAACACTCCTTCTCCTAGATGGGCAAAATGAGATGGAGAGGCATTAACACAACTAAGCAGCACATTTTCAATCTCAGCCTTGCATATGTCCAGTCTACCTGCTCACACACACAAGTTTTGAGCCTCTATCTGCCAGTACATAAGAAAATGTCACTTGTTCACAAGCACTTTTTTTTTTCTTCCTGATGGAATTACTCTTCATTTGCATATTATGAATCCTGTTCTGGCTGAAAATCTTTTCTATAAATTACAGGCAATATCTGCTATTGTCCTCACCACAACACGTCAACATACCAGAACAAGGTAGGAGACAAGGTGCCTGATTTGCAAAATATTAGCTTGTTAATCTTCTTTAAGAATTTAAGATCAACTGAGGTCCAATTCTATAGCATCTGTTTTTTTAATAAATTATCCTACTAAGAGGTTAGAGTTCATCACATCAATTTGTCTCGAGATGACAAAAGGACAAGAATGGACAGAAAGCGGGAGAAGTGAATTTGGTTTTGATGTCACAATCCTGTGTCTCAAAAAGCTGTTCCTAAACCCATCTAATTTTATAATAAATGGCAAATCATTTTCCTTCTTCACTGACTCACTCATTTCTACAGCATCCAAAACCACAGGTCAGGTAGCCAGGCTATAAAATCAGCCTTAAAAGTTCCGAAAAAGAACACAGAAAAATTTAAAGTAGATTTTTTTTCAGTCTACCTTTAAAAAACTATACCTATTTTTATTCTCTATCATGAATATTACATTTTCTCAAAATAAAGTAATGACTGTGAGAAGGATCTTCATCCTCTCTCACATTCAGGTGTATTAACTATTCTTAGTTAAATAGATTTGCTTCTAGTCTTAGTCTGATGACAGATTAACTCATGACTGGTAGGATTATAGATTTACCTCTGAAACTAAATCACTTTTGAATCCGAGTTATAACTGTTAGTTCTTTAAAGCTTAGTTGAACAGCTTTTGGTATTTCCTTTGTATTTTTGAAAGAATGATTAAGCATCATGAAATCCAATCTAAGAGCTCTTCCTAAAAATGCCAGTACAGCTGATTTGTCTTTGTTTTGGGGAAAAAGTCCAAGTAAAATTCTGCTGGTCTTTAAAAAAAAAAAAAAAAAAAAAAGAGAACAGTATTTTAAGTCTAGAATACTTGCCCTTAAAATTATTTTTTTTTTTGAGTTTGTGTGGCTTTTAATCACATTGAAGAAAAACTTTGCTGTTTTCCTCAGAGAGAAAAAGCTATCCAGATCAACCTGCTCCTTGCTACTCAGCATGGTGCTTTTGTTCCCTTTACATCTCTAGCTGCAAAAGACACGACCAATTCTATAGAGACTGAAAGTGAAGCGCCTGCACGCAGCAACAAGCTAATGATTCTTCTCTACTGAAGACACCAAGTATACAGTTAAGCATTGCTTATTTTTAGATGAAATATAAAATATTCCATATAACGACATATAAAATTTTAGTGCCGTCAGCAAGTCATTTTTTTCTTTAGAGATCACTACACATGCCAACAAAGCAATGTGGAAGAAGCTATTAAGCAGCTATCTAAACAGAATCATTATTTCAGTTTCCTCCTTCCCTGGCATTCCCTGCAGTGACATTAGTAAGGAAAGTGAGAGGTGTCCTTCCATATACTTTTGGTTTGGGGGAGAGGGTGGAGATATTTAGCCATCACTCCCTTAGTTTAATTAGAACAGGAGCCAGCTTGGTTCAAAGAGCTGCCTTAACTCATTGCTTTTGCCTTCTACGTTTCCATGATAAGAGACTTGGGATAGCAAGCACGGAAAAAGTTTCCCCTAAAAGGCAAAAAAGACGACAACTCTGTAACTACTGAGGGTGGACACTGGATGGAAAAGCTGGAGACATCCCTCCTCCAGAAGTGTGATGCCATAATTATATGGTTTAGTTGCGCCCTGACGAGCTACAGACAACAGGTCTTCTAGGGTTCCCAGCCCACACACAGTAAACCACTGATCTATACCCCAGTCAGATGATAGGGTTTTTATTATTATTATTATTAAATAAAGGACAATTCAAGTTTTGGTTAATTCATCATTAAGAACTCCTCTGACTCATACTAAGCCAGTTGCAATTTCCAAATTGGAACATACCATTTCTCACTGTTCCTTAATGATTGAAAAAAAACCTAAAAACCCCAAAGTTGACAGTGTCCTAGCAACACATCTATAGATACACACACAAACATACAGACGTACATACACTAGAGAAACTAATGACCATATTTCAAAGAGGATTAAATGCATTTTCACCTGTTCTGAGGTCCCATTCATGATCAAACCTTAAAGCACTACATATTTCTGCTGTCTTCAGGCAGAGATGATCGCTATTCTCCTGTAATCGCTTTGCCAGGCTTTCTCCTGTAAAGCTCTCATTCTCTGCTATGGCAATATGGGATAAGGGTCTTGAAATTTTGGAAAACTGGACCCAAAGCAGCAACTTCCCCTGCTTTATACTTAAGGTGCGTGACTACTTCCTTCAACAAACATTTTCCAAAGCTTATGATTTGTCAAAAACTTGTTCAAGACAGCTTCAGCATTAAGCTTTGGTTTGTCTGTTTACATCAGCTCTCCGACCTACTCCTCCACCCAGAAAGCTCACCAACTATTGGCAAGTATGGAAAAACACAGTGAAGATAAAAGCAAACCCCAGTTAGTCACAGAAGCCAATAGCTCCTCATTTGACTAAATTAAACAAATCTGCATGCAGGGGGAGAAAAAAAGGCATTCATGCCAAACTGTATTTGCTAAAGCGCAGGGTATGAAAAAATTATTTGCTCTTATAGACCACAGCTCAATATTTATGTAGATAATGCTCAAGCTAGAAGTCAGTCACAAATCTATACAATTTTCTTAATACACACAGCACTTGTCATTCAGTTGGAATGCTTTTAACATGCAATATAACGTGAAATTCTAAACTACCTAAAACTAGTCGGTAAAGTTAGCTTCAGAACTAGTTGAGAGAACAACCCAGTCTCATCACGCCCAAAGAGTGAAAGGATTTAATATACAATACAGTTTTGCTATTTGAATAAAAGGAAAGCACATTTGTCTTGAACTTTTTGGAATGGATTCAGGGTTAGAGCTATTGATCCCTTCCAGGAGCCCATGGAACAAAGCAGTAGTAGGACAGAAACACAAGCCAGCATTGACTGCCCTTCTTAAGACACTCTTTTAGTATTTCTAACTAAAAGCTACTTGTCACTTCATCTGCATATCCACCTATACAGGCTGCAAAGATCCTTGTTCCATACCATTTTTATTTAAAGTTCAAAACCTTGAATTGTCTTCAGAGGCTTTTCATTGCATGTGTGAGAGAGAGAACGTAATTATAGGACAGTATTTCTTAATCAAATCTAAGCCGCCCACTGAAAGTGAATGGGAAAATATGGTTGCAAGGCAATGCTTCTCAATCAAATGGACGGATTTGCCTTTCAAAGTGAATAAGGGAATGTGGCTGTGGTCACCATTTCTTAATCAGCTCAGCTGATGTCCTATAGAAGGTCTCAATGGAAGAACACAGCTGTGGCCCATAACTCTTGACTTGATCTTCCATGGTTTGACTGAAAAGACTGAAAAGAACATAAATGCACTAAAGCTTTTCTCCTCTAAATTGGTTCTTTCAAAACTGTCAGTGGGTTCACCCAGAGAAAAAACTTTCTTTTTCAGCACACTTGGTTAGAGCTTGAGTGTAAAAGTTTTCATTATATATACTACAGACTGAGATTTACTATAATACATCAAACTACTATTATTTTCACTTAAAGACAGAGATTGAGCATGTTATTTATCAATTCCAATCTTCTACAGAGATTCCTATGTCTGAATATGTGTTTTTTCTTTAGTTAAAGCATCTTTTCGCATTTCAGTTAGGAAAGCTACAAAGCATCCAAAAAGCATGGTTTGGTCAGGGTTTTTTTTAAGAGTACATTTGTTACACAAGACACATTTCAAATGCACTGATACTAACTCTGAGCTATCAGATCCACATATTTCAACTTTCTGTCTGCATTTGAAAATACGGTCGAATTATACAGCCAAGGTAGCGAGACAAGAGAGCGAGCATGCGTGTGTTGCGGGGAGGAAAGAGGATAGACTAAAAAGGGCTTCTGTGTTTAAATTGCTGTATATATTTTTTCTTCCACTTTTTCACTAAAGTTCTTAAAAGGTCAGACTTCTCCGTGAATTGCATCATAATTACTTAATTAAGGAGACTTAGCTAGTGAGTCTTCTTTAAAAGACCTTTTACACTCAAGGTGTGCCCCCAACAAGTTTGCCATTTTCTCAGTTTTCATACTGATCTTTGACTGCGGTGGATAGGAGGTGTCATGGTTAATATATGCTCATTACCACCTAGTGAGCAAAAGCTGATTAACAACACTTAGCACAAAGCAGCCAAGTTTATTTTGGTGCTACCTATTCTATGCAGAGTAAAGATATTAAATCACTTGGTAACACTGTAGCAAAAAGTACAGTTTTCCTTAAAAAGCAACAGAATGCAGCATAATAGAATGCATTTTAATTTGCCTTTTGCTCTATATTGTGTGATATGAAATACTGCAAATACACAAATAACTACACACAGAGCATTTAAAACTTATTTCACTGGGACACGGGCAAATGTAAGAATCCCCAAATCTGTTTTTACCTACTTTTCCTTTACTCCCACTTTAATCTTTTCTGGTTCAGTAATGTATCGTAGCTGCTCCACAGCACTGTTGCCAGTTACATGAAGCCTGCATGCTGGGGCCACAATTCAGTGGCTTGCAAGGTACATATGACTCAGGAGACTTGCATTAGCCATCTTTGATCTAAACTGTTATAAAAACAAAAGCGAGGAGAGTTAGCATTAGCATACACAAAGATATGAACAAGCAACCAGTACATTCTCATCTATAAATTGAATTAAAAAATATATTAGTTTCTGTTAAAGAATTAGTTGAAGCTGCTTAACACTGCTCATGCGCTCCAATGCAACAATTTGTTAAGGTTTTCATACTAATGAGGATAGTCTTCCATTCACTAGGGCAGGAGAGCAGGGGGGGCTTTTTTCTATACAACACACCCACATCAACTCAACAGTTTGTTCATTGTGGTTAAGTGTTTAGGAAAGGTGAAGTGTGGATACACAGAGTGATTAACAGTAGGCTGCTGAGACCAGAACATCTCCAAAGGTTTCATTCCCCAAACGGGGGGGGGGGGAATCCCTGATGAAATATTCAGGATGAAAACCACAAAAGTCGTTAAACAAAGTGAGAAACTTTCAGTGTCTCTCATCCACTAGAGAGAATCCTTGTAAAGATGTTATGCTCAGTATTAAAGTATCAGGTAGACTATCTTTCAGAGTGTATAAGACAATACAGCTCAAATTAAGCTGTTGCTAATGAGCTAGTGTATCTTCCTCTCCCATTTGATCTTAATTACTGTACAGGCAAAGTCTTCAAACATCTTAGTATCTTTCTATTCATTTCTAAAGAACAATTTTAAAACAAAAACCTTAGTTTTGTTTTGACTCATAGTTTAGGTGAGCTTCAGAAACCCTTTTACACATCCCCAAATCAAAAAAATGCATGCAAAGGGATTCACATATATCGTACAGGAGAGAAGCTGAATTTTGTACTTCCATGCTGGCTGCCTAGCTATTCTAACCCTATCAGCTAACATCTTCTAATGCCCGAGAAAACAGCTACATTTCACTTAGAGGCCCAAGAAAAGTCCTAAGAAATTTCAGTGTAGAAATAGTTATTAATAAAAAAAAAAAGCAGCCCAATAAAAATAGAATCCTAAAAGACCCACTCAGGCATTTATACCCCCTTTGCCATTAGTGATATTTCTTGCAGCTCATTCTTAGATGCTCAAACAATAATTATTAAAAAACAATTAACAAATAAGTGCATTTTAGCCCTGAAGAAAACAAGCTGCGATGCCTGATGAGGACAGAGATGAATTCCAAACATGCAAACATCAAATGAAGGATTATCATTAGTGGGAAGGAATCCACTACAGCAAGAAACTGAACTCAAGACCTTCACATCCAGAAGCAGAAAGGCTATTTACCAAACTAAATGCAAATCTTCTTTTTTGTCAGCAGTATTCCTACGATTAACAATATAATATACAAAAGATATATGCATTGCACAGGCTGTTCCCTTTGAGTTCACCAATCCAAGTACTAATCAGACCAAGTGTTGTTTCATTTTGCAAGCCACAGCACATGAGGCTTATTCGCGATTTATCCATTCTTACAGGCCTCCAACATGTCTTGTCATCCACAACATTTTGTACATGTAATCTGAATCTCCACAATAACTGCAGTGACAGATTCATTAGTAATGATTAATCTTCAGACACAAAACAGCTAAGTAAATCTGCAATGTTACATTACTAGTTTTAACACTCTATAAACCATTGCATACATGACTATCATTGAGCCATGATCTTGTATAAATAAATTCTGTAAAACAAATAGAACTTGCACAAGACCAAGAAATACTCCAGACCTGAAATGCTGCCAATTTCAAAACATCCTTTTCACTGGAAGTCAACTAGTATTAACCCTAAGAACGATTAGGGCAAAAATAAACAAGTGTTTACAGTTTGCAGCATCATGTTTGAACGCATGCCTAGCTCAGAGACATTAAATACTGTTCACAGTTGGCATGTAATTGTCATATACTTGCACCTATGCTATTTTCAAAGCAATTAAAGAACACCACAAGCTTTTGTTGCCTTTTGTTTTTAAATCACACCAGTATGTTTGACAATTGTTAAACAACAGCAACCCCCAAATTTAGCTAGTCAGCTCAAACAGCAGCAGAAATTCAGTGAGGAACACCAGCATTGTATTTACAGCTAGCTGCATGCAGGGTGCATTTCCAACCACTGCTACAGGAGTTACACTCATTTATGCCCAGGGTGAGTTTAATCCATACCGTTCACGCACATGGAGAATTTTTATATTCATGATTCCATCCGTTCACTGATTTATCTGCTCTCATCCTCTCCGGTCCCGCTCCCAATCCTCACTGTTCCTTTCAATCCTTCTTCCTATCCCCGTTCCCACATCTCGTTTGTGCTGTTTCCTTTTCTCGAGAAGTAGCTCAGATCTCTTATCCACCGACAGTCCTCATTCCTCCTCCCTTCCCAATGCCTTATTTTTGCTTCCAATCTCACCCCTATCACACCTTTTAATCCGCGCTCCCTATTTTTTGCCTTGTTCACGTGAGAACGATTGATGCTACTTTAAGGGAAGCTCCGGCTGAAGTCAATTAGAGTTTGTCTCAGCTAAGGGGTAAGCAGTGCATATCGGATCTTTCCCTGCAAGCTCGTCAGGTTCCAGCAAGCATCTTCTCTGAAGCAGCACTATATAAAAGGACCAAATTTTGCAAAATTGCACCCAAGACAGCTCAGTGACTTCAACAGCTTGCAGGATCCTTCTCTGATTAAAACTACAAGCGAAAAGTAAAGACTCGTTTCACCTACATATTTCAAAATAACTGGGCACTTTCATTGTATCTGTCAATATTCTTCCACTAACTATATTTGGAGATTAGGAACTACTTTGATGCGCAAATCACACTTGCTTTTGCTGTGCACTATTTCATGTAACACTCTTAGCAAGTACGTTTCTTGAGATTAACAGCTTTTCTAGGATTTACTCATGTTTGTATGGGTTCATACACACGAGCAGTTATTGGGGGGGAGGGAGAGACAGGGAAGAGCATTTGCAGGAGGAGATTCAAATTGCTATCATTCCCCCTGCTTCGAATTATGTTTAAAAAGCAATTTAAAAGTCTACTTTGCTTCTCGAGGCTGATACTAATGATCAAGAGATCTAAACACAAGATATCCTTAGTCTTTTCCAACCCTGTAAATTTCTGTCTTTGGGAAGATACAGGCAATACCAGAGAAGGCATAAAAAAATATAAGGCTTCAAAAAAAAAAAAAAATCAGTTAACACTGGTGCTTCTAAACTCATTTTTCTTTCTTCCACTCTTCCTCCTCTCCAACCCATTCTGCCTTTCCAAAACGCATTCGCGTTTTCAAGCAATTTTTTTTTTTAAATCAAAGAAAATGCCTTGCTCTCCTCCACCGTACAGAGTAAAAACCGTACTAAGTTACCACAATTTGCAGAATTCACGTCAAGCCCCGCGACTCGCAGGGGTGTCACCAGGATCGCGGGCAGGATGAGACCCCCGGGAGGTCCGCTACGCCATGCCCCTCGCAACACCGTATCCCTCCCCGGTACCGCGGCTTTGCCCAAAAGCGGACACTTATTTTACCTACCCAAACCGGTAACGGGCTGCCTGGAGGGAGGCGGGGGGGCGAGGGGGGGGTGCGAGCGCGCTGCCGAAACACCCCCAAATCCGCAGAGCATCACCCCGCAACGAGCAAGCGGCAGCACCGGCGCAGCGCGGAGCCGCCGGGCCGGGGAGGGGGGGAGGGGGGGGGGTCCCGGGCCGGCTCCCCCCGCGCCGCACAAAGGGGAAGTTGCGGAGCCGGCGGCGAGCGCCGAGGGCAGCGCGGGGCTCCCGCCCGCAGACAAAGGCGGCCGCGCCGCGGCCCCCGGCCGGCCCTCGCCGAGGCCCCGAGGGGAAGGGGGGGCCTCAACACCCCCCCCCCGGGACCCACACAGGGGAGCCCCCCTGGGGGGGGGGGGAAGGACCCTCCTCAGACACCCCCCAAGGGAGCCCCCCTGGGGGGGGGGGGAAGGACCCTCCTCAGACACCCCCCAAAGGAGCCCCTCGGGAGGGGGGGGGGGGAAGGACCCTCACAACCCCCCCCTCAGAAAGGTCCCCGCCGGGAAGGGGGGGGGGGGGCAAGGACCCTTCTCAGCCCGCCTCCCCCAAAGGTGCCGCTCTGGGGGGCGAGGACCCCTCTCAGCCCCCCCCAAAGGCGCCCCGCCGCCGGGGGTGTGTGTGAAGGGGTCTTCTCCCCCCCCCCACAAGTGTGCCCTTCGGAGGGGGGGGTTCTCTCAGCCCCCCCCCCCGGCTGCCCCTTGGAGAGGAGCGGACCCCTCTCACCTCCCCTCACAGGGCTGCCCTGGGGGGGGGGGGGCGGACCCCTCTCACCGGTGTCCCGCGCGGGTGGGGGGGGGGGAGGACACGGACTCCTCTCACCCCCCCCCCCGGTGCCCCCCTCACGCCCCCCGCCAAGGCGCGGCGGCGACCCCCCCCCTCCCCTAGGGGGCGGTAGAGGGTCCGCCCACCCTAGCCCCCGCGGGAGGGGGAGGCCCCCCCCCTCCCGGGCCGCCCCCCCCCCAACGGCCCCTTTATTTACCGCCATCATCAGCACGCGCGAGCTGTCACCGAGCGCGAGACACCCCAACCGGCGCCCGCCACGCCCCCTCCCCGCCCATTGGCCGCCCGCCTCGCCCCGCCCTGCCTCGCCATTGGCTGGAGAGCACGCCACACAATGCTCGTCCCTTCCTCCCTCCCCCTCCCGCCCCGGCCGTTCTACACCCCATTCACGGGCTCTGCTTACGCGAATTCCGTAAGGCGCGAGGGTAGCGGCAACGAGCGAAACCTGCTCCCGTCCCTGACGCTAACGGCGCGGTTCGCGCACCGCCGGACGTCGTTTGCGCAGCCTACGCCGAGGAAGGAGAGGGGCTCTGGTGGAGCTTACGACCTTTGCGTAGCCGCTAGGGAGAGCTCTTCAATGGCTTACGGCTGAGTAGAGGGAGGGCAGCGTTGAGGGGCGGGGACTGCCTGGGCCCTGCCCCGGACGGTGACGTAGAGAGGCTTTGTGAATCCCAGGCTGAAGTTTGGTTGAGCCACAGGAGGGTAAATAAGGATGTTTCGGAGACAAAGAGACTCTTAAAGGGGCAGCGCGGGAGGCGGCGTGTCACCGCAGGGGCCGGGGGGGCCACGGGAGGTGACAGGGCCCCTGAGGTGACTGGGGCTGGGTGACATCCCACAGGGCCAGGAGGTGACTACGGGGGCGGGGGGAGGACACCCCACAGGGCCAGGAGGTGACAGGGCCCCCGAGGTGACTATGGGGGAGGGGGCGACACCCCACAGGGCCCAGGAGGTGACAGGGCCTCTGAGGTGACTACGGGGGGGGGAATGACACCCCACAGGGCCAGGAGGTGACAGGGCCTCTGAGGTGACTATGGGGGGGGATGACACCCCACAGGGCCCAGGAGGTGACAGGGCCTCTGAGGTGACTACAGGGGGGGGATGACACCCCACAGGGCCCAGGAGGTGACAGGGCCCCTGAGGTGACTATGGGGGGGGGGAATGACACCCCACAGGGCCCAGGAGGTGACAGTGAGCCAGCAGGGCCCCAGAAAGCAGCAATCGCACACCCGCTGCTGCCCATCACCAGGCCCTACAAAGGTCCCCACGAGCTGGCCATTGCTCAAAGGCCTCAGGACGAAACGTTGTTCCCCAGGGTGCAGGAGCCACTGTGAAGGAACAGCAACTCGTCATATCAGGGACAAAGGGACATCATCACAGAAGCCGGGAGATGAAGCCCGTTCTCCACAGGGGACAGCCACACTGTGGCTGTGACAGCGCCGGGACAACTCACCTCTCGACAGCCCGCAGGAGGTAACCGTCGAGGACCTGCCGGGGAACAAGCGGTCCTGCTCTCTGGGCTGCACCGAGTCAGGGCGACGCTGCAAGCAAGCAGTCGTGGACTGTGCAGCACCGATGACACGAACCACAGGTCAGTGGTGTCACAGTAGCCACCACTGTCCTAGGGCATGCCCCAGGCATGTCACAAGAAATCCGTGCAGCACCCGCTACACAGGCTTTTGGCTATAATAGCCCCTGCCAAAGCATGGCAACAGGAAGACACCACTTCTCCTGATGTGCTGGGATCAGGATGACAGTCCACAACAAATGAGACACGATTCCTTTGCACAGGGATAAAAAAGTGCCTCCCCCCCTCTCCCCCCAGTGCCCTCTCAGCCCCATTAAGTTTTGAGGCAGAGCACTGCAATTTGTTGCAGCAGGTATGAGCCTGCTTTCTTCCGCAAAGGCACAATGACACCCCACAGTTGTGGCCTCCTCACAAGCTGCTTTGAGGCAGCATGGTCACCCTTGTGTTACAGAGGAGCTAGAAAGCAGCCTTCCCACAAATTCCACTTCCTACTAACTTCGTTATCCTTTCTGTACACCTCCCCTTTCTGACGAATGCCTGGTCTGTTTTGAATCCCTACCTGCACAAAAATCCATACTGTCATGCACTTCTGAACTCTTCAACAGCTCCCCGCTGGATTGAGCCCTCAGTCTGTAACGGCTGCTAAGAATTAAAAACAAGGCCTTTATGTCCTTACTGCCTTTGTAAAGCTTAGCGGGGTGCAGCTGCTACCTTAGTGCTTCCTCATAAAAATGCCACAGCACGAAACAAAGCAGAACCCCACAGGATCCCCAGTGTGGTATTGAGACTAGGAATCTCTCTCTGCCACTGAAATGGTGTATGACCCTGGTAACATTACTTAACCTCTGCTTAGCTTGGGGGCGGGGGGGAAGGAAGGGGGCAGGGGGAGCTATAATACTGCAAGGGTGAGACCCACATCCCCAAGGCCCCTAATTCCCTCTAGGTCAGGCTTCAACAACACTGCCAGTGATTTTGAGAACTGCAGAAGCACGGGGGGGGAGGAAAAAAAAAAAGCTCCACATAGAGGAATACAGCTTGGCAACCTTTCCCTTTGGATTTTATATTCACAGGGAAAACACTGGGGAGCAGCAAGAAAACAACCTTCCAGACCATGCCTTGACAGGCAAAATTAGGGTGGTTTTCAATTACGCTGGCTCAATCCATTAGCGTAACACGATTGAAAGCCCCCTGAAGACTTGTTAAGATGCAGACCAGCGTGTTTGAAGCCACGTTAACCTGCCATATTGATGCTAGGGGGGGCAGAAAGGGGGATAAGATTGAAAAACAGTCATTTTCTCCATCAAGAAAGTAAAAAGCCCCAGAGTAAAGCCCCTTGTGTGGGGCAGGTGATGCCCTCATTTACAGAATGCAATTACATCAACAGACATTTTTGCTAAGACATAAGGGCTAAACCCTATCCGTCCTTACACGCGTGGAAACTTACTGACGTCAATGGCTGTAATGGTGTAATTGAAGGCAGAATGTAGCTCAAGGGGTCCTGTTTTATTACTCTAGGAACAGTACAATGTATTAATAAGAGAACAGAAGTCCCCAGAGTTCCCAGCACACATTTTATATTTTTAAGACACGTGACTGGAGTTTTGACATCTCTGGTTACAGAATGCTTCTTTTGGGAATTAATAAAGCATTAGCCACATTCACCATGACCAATCTGGTCATTAAAAGGAATATTTTTTTAACCTTAAGATATAAAAAGGGAAACAGGACAGAAATAACTATTTCTACAAAGATTAGAGTTTGTTTTCATAAGTTTTCCCAGGCACATTTAACCATGTGTAAGGATATCAGGTCAGATTCTCCAACCATCACTAAAATTAACAGTCTCATTGAAGTCAGTGTGCAAGTTATGAACTTGAGCTAAGAGGTGCAAAATCCCAGTATGTTCAGTATGCTGGAATTTCTAATACACTTATTGTGCATTATGCCATTTATTATGGTTCATTAGCCAGGTCTTTCTGGACGTGGTACTGATTAAATTTATTAAATGCCCACACTAAAAGCTCTAGGCACTCTAACAGTTAATTAGGTTTACAGGCATAAAAGATAATCACAAAGAAATCATATCTAAATAACTAGTTCTCTGCCAGTTAGCAAATCAAGGTAACACAACAGCTTCTTCTTCCCCTGCTACTTCAGGAGGAGAAATCTATTTTGGTGAACATTTCTGTTTTGCTTGCTCTTCAAATTCTTCAAGACTTATGTATAGGCAAGGGACCAACAATATTTTTTGAGAGGAAGATGCACACTGCTTCTGCACCAGGTACCCACTGTCCTCCTTGCAAATCTCCCTTCCTAAAAGCATCTTTATACCTTCTCCACATCCTCCCTTTTTGTCCAGGACATAGGCTGGGGAGTTGGAACCCTGCTAAGGCCCTTGGCACAGCCTTCCCAGGAAACGCAAAGGAAGTTCAGCACAAAGATTAGTGGCAGAACGAGAGTGTTTCCTCTTGTTCTGAGAGCAAGGGGAGGAGGGGAGAAAAAAAGAAAAAGAAAAAAAAAAGAAAGAAAGAAAACATTACAGCTACAAGCCAGGCAGATACTGAACATGTAAAACCAAGGGGACAGATGGCTCAAAAGGGATCTCATTTCCCTGGTTTTCCTGCTGTAAAAATAAATCACCACTGAAAAATATTCAAGCAATATCACATAGTTAAGCCTTATAATAAATCTTTAGCTCTTATTCCTCAAATCCTTCCTTACTCAGTAAATCTGCTGAAGTCACCAGGATTCCTCAGGTGAGAAATGATGTACAAGGATGGGACATTTATTAGATACCTTTCAAAGAGTGAGATAAAGCAGCTGGTATTCGGTTTCAATGCATGAGAGGGCTTCTGCCAGACTTATTTATTTATCACTAGGCTTCACTGGAACCGTGTGAGAGGTAGAAGATTTTAATACTCCCATCAGATGCAAAAGATTAAGGCAAGCTAAGAACATACCCATAAAATGAATGCAAGAATTCCTGTAGATTTTGCCACAGGGAAATTAGTTTGCTTCAGGGGTATAAAGCTCTTGAACCAAATCAAAGATAAAACTCTGCTAAACAATTGTTTCCACGCAACAGAAAATCTCAAAAGCAAAACACAACAACACAAACAACGCAAAACAGCACAACACTTGCTGTGCAGAAAGACTCCATCTCCTCACAAAAATACAGCTTTTATTTTGGTGGAAAATAACAAGATGCTTTCACATGGATATCTAAAAATCTCTCTCATGTAGCGGTTTGCAGTCAAGGAAACTCTACCCTTGCATGTATTTGGCTGGAATTTCTCCCTTTTCCTCCTTCTGCAAGCAAACAATAATCCCCTGCATGAAGCACTGCACTTAGAACCATCACAGCCATGGGTCGATCACAGACATGCTCAGAAAAAGAGGAGAACAACAAGAAATATGCCTAGCATTCAAGACCTTTGCTTTGAAACAGGGGAAAGAGATTAAAAACAAACAAAAAACAAACCCCCAAAT
The DNA here is from genome assembly GCF_036417845.1 of Apteryx mantelli. NCBI lineage: Eukaryota > Metazoa > Chordata > Aves > Apterygiformes > Apterygidae > Apteryx > Apteryx mantelli. Next base: position 7,944,388 of record NC_090002.1, read on the forward strand.
CCAACCAAACAAAACCTTGGGCTGGCTCCAGTGCTGCTTTTTGGAGAGACTCCTGATCCACGTGGGCAGGCAGGAAAGAGGATGCAGTTCCTTTAAACAGGGCTCCAGGCAGTACTTTCATCTGATTCCTGCCACGGGCACCTGCTGCTGCTTGCGGATCTTGTTGAACAGCTCCATGTACTGCACCATGGTGTCCGCCGGGCTGTAGATGCTGTCGTGCTTGGTGCCAAACACGGACGGGATGCCAGGAGTGTGGCTCCCCATGAAGCTCTGCATGAACTCTATGAGCAGGTTCCAGCAGTCGTTGGCTATCACGCAGGGGCAGTACTCAACCTGGCAACAGAAACCAGAGCGCTCAAACTCACAGCAGGGGCCATAATCACACAGGCAACAACGCAACTTCCCTTTGCCTTGCTAAAGATGCACATTTAGTCAATGCCTTAAAGTCGAGAGACCAACTTCTCAGTGCTGTGGTTACAGATGGATATATAATAATTCTCACAAAAACAGCTGAGAGGAGAACATGTAGCATAAAACAACAGAGGGATGGACAAATGTAAATGAACAGGATGTGCTGGGAACAAACCAGGAATCCCTTCAGAAGGGAAGAAAGGGGAAGGTAAAACACACCCTGTAAGTTCACTGCCCATATTAAATGCCCAGGAGAGGAGGTCTCAGGACTTTGGTTCAAATGTCACATTAATGTTACCACATTGAAAAGCAAATGTCATTCCCACACAAGCTGGTAGGCTGACGACTCACATGTGTGGCAGTGACATCTTTCAGGCGTGTGTTGAAAACTTTGGGATTTAAGGATTTGCAGTCTCTTATTAGATTGGAGTCTGGTCCCAAATCAGGAGTGGGTCCTAATGCAAACCCTGAAAAAAACTACTAAATCAAAACAGAAGCAACCAGACCACCTGGCAAATCTGGTCCTGAACTCAAGTTTAGAGTAAAAGAAGCTTCTGCTTAACCCCAGATTAATAGGAATGCTGACACTACTAAAACATCTGTGTTTGTTCAACTGAAGAAAAAATAAACCATTTCTCAATCCCCATCACTGCTGGCTAGTAACACCTGCCTGAGTAGATCCAGTATGATTATTAATTATGCATCAGGTAATAGCATTTGTGTTTAGAAAGTGGTAGGCTCTCTGACCTTTAAGCATCTAATTCTCAGCTGTCTTAAAGAGTGTTAAGCTTCAATGTATCTAGATATCCGAAGTCTGACCTACTCTGCCTTGCCCTTCCCACACCAGCTTCTTGTCTTATTCTGAGAGTCTTTTCAGCCCAGGTGAAGCTTGTCCACAGCTCACGAGCCTTTGAGTCGCACATCCATTCCGCCAAATGTCTCCCCAAACGCCTTCATAGCTCCTCCCACGACCCTTCATATGCACTGAGGGATCTCTCTTCAGAGCGTGCAGGCTTTTCTTCAGCCCAGCTTCCACCCTGTGAATACCCGATGGCAGCTGGCATGATACGACTGGTGCTCTCAAGCCTAATCAGCAGTCAGGCTGCTGAGCAGAAACAGCGGAAGCTGTTTGATGACAGGCTTTGAGCCCACGCTGCACCCCACAGCGCAGCAATCCAGGTCAGCACGCCATGGGGTCGGACTGACGCCTGCGATGCAAAGCTCTCTGAAGAGGAGAGACCATCTTTACGCCACGCGCACGCAGAACCTAGGGCAGGAGGACCCTGCTCTCCGCTGGGCTGCCTAAGCCCACCCATTGTCTGCTCGAGAAGGGGAAAGAAAGCAAAACCCAAATCAGCATTAAATTATCAGCTAAAGAGGTTGTTTTGCTCCCCTTGGTATGTGTAATAACCTGAATTGTGCTACTAGTGTTGTGCGTCAGGACTTTAAGCGTCTTTTTAGTTTGATGGCATCCCTTCAGGGTTTTGTTTATTGACACTTCAATGACAGGCTTTTCCACAGCTGCAGCTGAGCCCCAAAGTATCTGTCTGAATTAAACCTTGCCATGAAAAAAGAGATAAATACCCTGTCTTCCACATACATGAATACATCTAGTACAAACTGACAGCAACTAGTATACAAGTTCACATTTGAGAGGCTGGCCTATAGGCCAGGCAGGCAATACACAGAAGGAAGAAGGGCTCAAGATTTCTAGTCTAGCTCCTAATATGGGATTTCTCTATCTGTAGTTGTATTTTATATCCTTCAAAGACGATCCTTACCTCCACGGATATCCCACGGGCACTGGGCCCCATTGTAACCGTGCCCACCTTCACCAAGAAGTCACAGTACTGGTAGCGGGTACCCCGGCTCTCTATCTTGTTCGCCTTGGCATTTTGGAAGAAGCCTTTCAGCTTCACCATAAGGATGTCAAAGTTGGCATCTGCTATGAGGCAGGGACCATTTTCAAAGAGAGCGAAACAGCTGAGGGGATATTCGGAGTTGTGCATCACGTACATCAGCTTGCCTGTCTGCCCTGAAACAAGAGCAATGGTATCTGGGCTGTAAAAACAACAGTTCTGTGCTTGTACGTGCTTTAAAGAAAGAAGCATCTCTGTTTTCCCTTTGTCCTCCTTGCTGCTTCAATTCCAGGATCCTTGTATTAGTCACACACACTTTATGGTATCTGAGTGTTCAGGAGATTAGTTTTAAACCCTAAGAGGGAAATATAACCTAAGAAAAAAAAAAGTCCTATGCAGCCACTCCTTGCCGAAGGACAAGATGGCAGAGCAACTCAAGGGCCAGGTGGTGACTTGGATGTTAGATCCCCAGCGGACTGCGAGGGTCAGCAGAGAGCACCCGTTCCCCTCCCAGAACTTGGGGCTGTCCTCTTCAGCCCTGCAGTAAGGGGAGAAAAGCTGGGCTTTGCCTCATCTCCCAGTCACTGACCAGCCCTGCAGAGCTAGCAACGGAAGGAGGTGCCTGGGCACGTTCTGGAAAACAGGGCATCCAGAGAGGACGTGCCTGGCTTGTACGGTGATTAAGAAGTGGAAGCGGATTCTCATTTATCCGAGTCAGTTAAAAAAGCCTTTCAGCAGATGCGGTTGTGTGAGTTCCAGCTGCAGCAAAAAGCCCCTCTCATAGCTTCAGCCCTGCAGGCACATCAGCAAAACCCAACAGCAGCGCAGCCGAAGTGGCACCCCAGCTGCACCAACCTGCCCGGGAAACCGGCTGAGCAGAGCCACAAGGCTGGAAAGGCTCGGTGCTGACCTCTGCAGCCGCAGACACGCTGGAGGGAAGTTCACACCGGTTTTTAAATGCTGTTAGAACCCACACACTTGGGAGGGAGAAGGAGAGGAGAACAGTCCCCTCAGGTGAGCAGATCAGGTCACATCTTTCCGCTCTCCCATTAGGCCCTGTGATGTCCAGAGGGAACGCTGAGTCCTCTGAGCACATCCCCTGGGTCATTTCACACCTCAGAAATTCCCCTAGAGCTGCTCGCCACCGCCTGCCTGCCCTGGGGAGCCCGCGCTCTTCCCCGCTACCACCTCCAGCCTGCAGGTCTGCTGCCGCCTCCTGCCCTCGCTCGCTCACCCTCCCGGAGAAGGGCAGAGCGGGCGACAGCAGCAGGATGCTCTCAGAAGACTCCTGCACCCAGCAGTCACATCCTCCCCTGTGCAAAACGCAGCCTCCAAAACAACTCACCAGAAGTCAGGCTTTAAGAAGCCTTAGGGAAAAAAATGCTGCCAAACTGGCAGCTGGTTTTTGACCATTTATCTTATTCCACACACACACAAAAGATACCCTACGCAGCTGCTGATATTCCAGTAAGAATCCTTAAGCGTTCACCACTCAACACAGCTATCCTCAGTGCAGGAAAGGGCAATCGTGGGGCACGCGTGTAATGGAGAAAATAGCATTAGTGAGACACAGCGGGCTCCGAAACGGAACGGCGCATTTAGTTGTTCAACGTGCCTGTCATGGGGCAGCCCACGGCACGCAGCACCCAGCCGCGGGGCCAGCAGAGCTGTCGGACTGACCTTCCCCAGCTCTCGGAGGACGATACGCAGGGGCGCTACGTCTCCCAAAGTTGTTCATCTGAGAGGGGTAGATGGGAACGGCAGCACGAATCTTTCAAGGCTTTTACAAGCAGTGAGTCAACTGCCTGTTCTCCGCAAGAGCTCAACGCAATAAATAAAATGAGGACAACTTGCGGAAAAAGCCTCGACTCCGTGGCAGAGCCCAGGATAGAACCGCGATCTCACACGTACCGGACACTTGTTCCGCAGGGCACCTGGCCGTTGCCACGGCCAGATTTCACCCCCAGCACGCTAGGCACGAGATGAAAGCAGAGACCGGGAAACGCTCGCGGGAGAAGAGAAGCCTCCAGGGTGGCCCTGGACGGGAGCCCGCAACCGCCTCCCTCCCTCGTACGGCGACGGGTCCCGGCGGGCGGCGCGGGGCCGGCGCTGACCTTGGTTGCCCATGGTGGAGGCGGCGGTGTGGTAGGTCTCGCAGTCCACGCAGAAGGTGCCCTGCTTCTCGGCGCCCAGCAGCTCCAGCTTCCTCGTGAGGATCTCCACCGTCTGCTGCACGCTCTTGCCCTCCGCCACCGGCACCTGCGCCACGCTGCGGGGGGAGGCGTCGGCGGGAGGCCTGGCCCTGCTGCCGCGGCCCTGAGCCGGGGGGGGGGGGGGGGACCTGCTGCATCCCCCCCCCCGTGACAGCACCCACGGTGGGGGGGGGACCTTCTGCCACGGCCTCCTCGTGATGGCACCCACGGGGGACCCTCCACGATGGGCCCCCGCGATGGCGCTTCGGGGGGGGGGGGGGACCCTCCACCACAGCCCCCTCCCACGGGAATACCCACGGGGGGGGGGGGACCCCGATGTGCCCCCCGTGACAGCGCCCACGGGGCGGGGGGACCCTCCACCGTGGCCCCCCCCCCCCACAAGAGCACCTACGGGGGGGGGACCCCAATGCTGCCCCCCATGACAACACCCACGGGGAGGGGGGGGACACCGCAGCTCCCCGGTGGGGGGGAAACTTCCACCCGCTCCCCCATAACGCCGCCACGGGGGGGGGGACCCGCCGCGACGCCCCCCCCCCCGCCTTACCACGTGACCCCCATGGCGGGCGCCGCGGCGGCCCGGCAGCGCCGCTGCTACGCGGGGCCGCGGGCGGGGCGGAAGTGACGTCGAGAGCGGGGGGCGGTGCCGCGCAGCCGCGCCGCGCGCAGTCGTCTCGCCCCGCCCCTCCGCCTCGCGGTGCGGCGCCGCGGCCGCGCTCCGTCCGCCGCCATGCCGAAGGCGCGACGCGGCCCCGCGGCCGCCCGGGCCCAGGCGCAGGCGCAGCCCCGCGAGCGGGCGCTGCCGCTGGCCGAGCAGATCCTGCGGGCGGCGGCGCCGCGGCCCACGGCGCGGGCGAAGCGGCGCGACGCGGAGGAGGAGGATGATGGCGGCGGCGGCGGCTACGTGGACTCGCGGCTGTCGCGGCGGATCCTGGAGCAGGCGCGGCGGCAGCAGGAGGAGCTGGAGGCCGAGCACGGCCCCGGCGCGCCCGCCGCGGCCCTGGGTGAGGGGGCCGGGGGAGAGGGGGGGGGTGGAGGCCCGGCGGGGCCCCGCGCTGACCAGGCCCCGTTTCGCGCAGGCCCCGCGGCGCCCGGCCCGGACAGCGCCGAGGAGGAGGAGGAGGAGGAGGAGGAAGAGTGGCCCTCGCTGGAGCAGGCCGCGGCGGCGCGGTGGTGCCCGGAGGTGGCCGTGGACCCCGAGGACGAGAAGGCCATCGAGATGTTCATGAACAAGAACCCGCCGCTGAGGTGGGCCGCGGCCTCGCAGCCCCCCCAGGCCAGGGGTTCACCCCCCACCGGGGGCCGCGCGCCGTGCCGAGCCGAGCCGCCGCCTGACTCCTTTCCCTTCTCTCCCCCCGCCCCAGGCGCACGCTAGCAGACATCATCATGGAGAAGATCACGGAGAAGCAGACGGAGGTGGAGACGGCGATGTCGGAAGCGACGGGCTGCCCCATGCCTCAGCTCGACCCCCGCGTCCTGGAGGTCTACAGGGGTGTGCGAGAGGTAAGGGCGAAGCAGCTCCGCTCCGTGCAGCGAGGCTGCCGGGGAAGCTGCACCACGGGAGCCTGCAGCGCTCGCCTGGCAATAGTCGCTGCAGGGCCCTTCTTACCCTGTGCTGGTAGTAGGTGCTGCGATTAGGACGTTCAAGGAGAGAAGCTCAGCTGGGGGTGAATTGGCATATTCATGAGCAAAGTCACTAATTCCCTTGCAGTGAGACACCCTGGGAAGCCTGAGAGAAACCCCCCACCAGAGACGGGAGGGTGGGGTGATTAGTTAGCGTGGCTCCGACAGTGCTGCTCTTTGTCTTCAAATAAATTAACTGCAGTTTATATAGTATCATTCACTGAAGGTCCCAGAGAGTTTCTGAATGACTGAAGCTCAAGGTCGTGAAACAAATCCTGACAAATCCCAGTGGTCCTGCTGTCAGTTCCCATATATCACTGCCAGGCTTGCATCCATTTCTTTTCTTTTTTTAAAAGGTGCTGTCCAAATACAGGAGTGGCAAACTCCCCAAGGCATTTAAAATCATTCCTGCCTTATCCAACTGGGAGCAGATCCTCTACATCACAGAGCCAGAGACATGGACAGCAGCTGCCATGTACCAAGCAACCAGGTAAGATTGTGTCTGGGAATTGCTGATTTGGGGTTTTTTGCTTTGTCTTTCTGCAAGCTAATACCAGATATGCAAAACGCCCATCTGCGTCCTGCTTTCCCACCCCTTCACCTGCCCAGGTAGAGGGAGCAGTGGGGCATCCCATAGCTGATGCCCTGGCTCAGGTGTCTTAAGGGAACTACCTGCAATTACGCACTCCCAGGACCTCGCTCCAGAGACGGACAGATCACCCCTTGCTTTGTGCTTCGCTTTTCCCAGGATATTTTCATCCAACCTGAAAGAAAGGATGGCCCAGAGGTTCTACAACCTGGTGCTGCTGCCTCGGGTCAGGGATGACATTGCTGAGTACAAGCGCCTCAACTTTCACCTCTACATGGCTTTGAAGAAGGCTTTGTTCAAGCCGGGAGCCTGGTTCAAAGGTAGAGACTCCCCGCAGGGTGGTGGTTTGTGCATACGAGCCTTGCGTTCTGCAGCAGCTGGGAAGCTCGGCCGGGGCACGTGTTGCACACTTGCCTTTGGCCTCGTAACAGCACGCCGTGCTGCACGCGGTGCGATGGCTCTTGACGTGCCTGCAGCAGCGCCAGGGGTCGGTGGGAAGGAGGAGGGCGGAGAAGAAGCAAAAGAGATGTAGAGACGCCCTTGGGCCCATTTGCACCGTTCTGTACTGAAAGGTGATGAGTACTGGCGGGTTACTCTGTGCCGCCAGAAAACACTGGCAGATACTTTGTTTCTTTTGGAGATCAGTGGAATGATACAAAGTGTTTGGAGCCTGATTTCTGTATTGTTGGGCAACCCGAGAGTGGTTGATGCTAGATACATGGCAAAGAGGGTGGAAAGAGATGCTGACACTCCTGTAACATAAAGCGATGGAGAAAGCGATGGAGGAACCGCTAATTTCCTGGGGTCAGATGCATCCTGAGAGAGGAGAAGGCAGCTCTGCCCGCTGTGTTTAAGGTCAGCGGTGTCTAACGCTTCGCCCCCACACAGGGATCCTCATCCCCCTGTGCGAGTCGGGGACCTGCACGCTGCGGGAAGCCATCATCATCGGCAGCATCCTCACCAAGTGCTCCATCCCCGTCCTTCACTCCAGGTAACGCGGCAGCCAGGCCCTGCTGCCATGGGGTGCTGAGAAGCATGGGCAGGGGGAACGGTTCTCCCTTTGGGATGCCGGAGCGATGCCGTGGATCTGTCCCTAGGCCTCTCAGAGACGGGGAAGGTTCGCCTGGCTCTGCATCCTGTGTGCAGGTTCAAGGCTGCCTGCAGCGCTGGGGCGTCATCTGTGTGTCTGGGATCCAGCAGGGGCAGGGCACAAGGGACAAGCTGGCCTGGGAGAAAGGGAGCCCTCATCCAGCCGTGTCGCGGGTGCCCCGTAGCTCTTGTTTGGCCCGCGGGTGCTGAGGTGCCGCCGTGCCTGCCCTCACCTCGGTGCTCCCTCCATGCCCACAGCGCGGCCATGCTGAAGATCGCCGAGATGCAGTACAGCGGCGCCAACAGCATCTTCCTCCGCCTGCTCATTGACAAGAAGTACGCGCTGCCCTTCCGTGTGGTGGATGCGCTCGTCTTCCACTTCCTGGCCTTCCGCACGGACCAGCGGGTCCTGCCTGTCCTGTGGCACCAGAGCTTCCTGGCCTTCGCCCAACGCTACAAGGAGGACCTGTCCTCGGAGCAGAAAGAGGCCTTGCTCGAGCTGCTCAAATTCCACTGCCACCCACAGATCTCGCCGGAGATCCGGAGGGAACTGATGAACTCCAAGACACGGGATGTGGAGGGGCAGCAGCCGGTGGCCATGGAGTGAGCAGGAAGAGGTGGGGAGGAAGGGAAAAGCTGTAGCCCTGACCTGCCCCCAGGGCTTGCCAACTGGCCGAGGACATTAGTGGATGCAGCTGGGAGCTCAGTTCATGAGCAAAGCTGTTGGAAGGTGCATGGGAGCTTCCATCTCTGGGATCCTGCTGCTCCAAGCCGGGCACTGGGAGCAGGCTGTGTCCGGTGACCCAGACTGCGTTCCTTATGCTGCTTGTTGTGTGACAGGGCAGTCCCCTGTCCCACACTGGAGTCCAGTGGCCACCAGTACCCAGGAGAACTGGAGGGTTTGGCCTGTTCCCGTTTTGGAGAATAAAGCCTGAGCTGTGTCCATCAGTCCAAGGGTGGTTCTGCCCCGTGGGCAGACCTCTGTCAGCTGCGCCCACAGCGTGGCACTGCCTTGTCCCGGTGCTGCCATGTCCCATCCACCTTGGCCTGTCCCCAGCAGGTGGCAGAGCAAAGCCATGAGCCGGAGGCTTCGCGCTGATCCGAGCGCCGGAGCTGCATGTGCTGTCCCAGCTGCGATGGGAGAAAAGGGCCCGCCGCATCCCCGCGTCCTTCCCTGCGCCCTGCTGCAGGGGGGCTCAGCCAGCAGCGGGGAGGGGGCTCCTGCCTGCGCTGTGCCCCGCGCAGCCCCAGCGCCGTTGTTGGGCGAGGGAGGGGAGAGCGTCTCCGTCCTGCAGCAGGGAAGGCAAGGTGGGAAAGGGCTGGGACCCTCCGGCAGAAACGCAGAGGGGCAGCGAGGCGCAAGGGGGTCCCTCCAGGCTGCTCCCCGAGCAGGGGGAGGGAGAGGCCACAAATCCAGCCCAGTTACCCCCTGCAGGCTGCAGGGGAGGTGTTGGGGGGGGGGGGGGCAGCTTCCAGCTGGCAGAGAGCAATGAGCCAGGGAGCAGGCTGGGGCATGGGGCAGCCTCAACTGCCCCCGGTTCCTTTACCGCTCCCTGCGGTGGGTCCCTTACTGGATGCCCCAGGGCCTGGGCCTCCTTCTGCAACCTTGTTCCCCAGCCAGTGACCTCGTCCCTCTCCCTACCACCATCCTTCCTCCAAAGTGCCCCCCAGCCCCCTTCTCCAGTGAAGGGGGTGGTTTTTTGAAGCACTCGCCTCCCCAGTGCCCCGTTCTCTGCCACCGTGGGTTTATTCCTCAGCAAGGTTTGTAAAGAGCCTCTGGGGCTGCTTTCCTCAGCTGCCCAGCAGGACTCTGCCTGCCTGCACCTGTGTTTCACCTCCACTGGAAAACCCAGCTGGGTTTTTCCTCCTCTCGGCCCATGAGGTTCTGCCCTTACATGGGGCATTGCTAAGGGCCCTGGGCAATGCTGTGATGGTGCGAGGCCTGCTCGCTTGGAAGCACCTGGCCTTGCCCCTGAAACCAGCACAAAGTCCTGCTGGCAAGAGCCAAGCGGAAAAGCCCCTGCAGCTCCCTCTGGCAGCAGTATCTTGCCTGTGCTGAGAACGGCCTCTTGGCTTTGCTGCTCTCAAGAGCTGGCACTTTCTCCAGTGACAACCGAGCTACAGCGGGAGCAGAAGCCATGTGAAACAAAAAGTGACACGCAAAGCCCAGCTGCTGCGGGCTGGCTGCACACCACAGTGCACCGTGCATTTTACCTGGCTTCCTGATTTTATCTCCTTTAACGAAGCCAGAAGCTGATGAGGGAGAGAGATATCCTGGGCTGTCGCGCAGCACATCCAGCCTGCTCTTGCCATCCTGCAGCACAGCCAGCGCGGTTGCACCGCGTCGATCTGTAGAGGGAGGCTTCAAAGGCAGCCGGGGTGCGAAGGCATCGGCTCCTCTCCGGCAGCCGCGAGGCCTGCTCCGTGCGTGCGGGCACCTTGCCCACAGGAAGGCGTTCAGTGCAGCGCTGGCTGCATCTGGGCCTTTTTCACGTTCATCCACCACCATCTGTGAACTGCACCAGGGCTTCAGCAGCCCTGTGAGGAAGCACAAGCAACACCTACCTCGGAGGCGCGAAGCTAAGGCCTCGCTAAGCCTCTGGCAGGTGCTGTAGTGTCTCCTTTGGTTCACTCGCCTCCACATCTCAGCAGGGTTGAAGCTGGCTGATGGCATCTTCTTGGCTCCCCCACTGTTGCTCTGCTCTCCACAACCGTGCTCGTTCCTGACTGCAACACTTCCACTACTTCCCTCTCTCCCGCAGCCTTTCCTCGAGCTCCTGCACGCTGCCCCCCCCCCCCCCCCCGGCTCATTCCCACTTTATCCTGCTCCTGTGCCATGGGAAACACCAGGCTGGAGGCCTTCAGGCCCAGCCTGCTCCCCACAGCTCGCAGATATCCCAGGGCAGAGGCAGCAGCTCTGCACAGGAGCAGGAGAGCGAGAGTCTTCATCGTACCTGGGCTGCCCCAGGCACAACACAGAACAACTTTCAAAGGGAAAAACCTTGATGCATTAATATTTGTTTAAAATACTTTATTGCAACATCATATGACCCTCTGATTCTCCCAGCAGCGGGACTCTTGCATGTGAACACCAAACCAGTTTACTCTTAAATTAAAAACTCATTTTATATATATATTTCTTTCCTTTTGTATAGACAGGTTCTGCACCCCCCCACCCTTCCTGCTAGCAGGAGTCAGTGCCAGATGGCTCTTTTTGACAAATCATGCTAGTGGAAGAAGAGCAGCCCCAGCTTTCTCCACCAGATAAGACTTTTGTTTCCAGTGGCATCAAAAAAGGAATATTTCCACATCCCCCACAGGAGGACAACAGCCACAGATCCATGTGTCCAGAGGTCACCAAGCAGCAATAGTCTGCCTCCCATCCCTGCAGAGTCTCTGACTTCTCTTTGTTAATACAATACTACAATTTAATGGTCCTCTCTTAGAAAAGCAGCATTATTTTTTTTAAAACACTTTTATAAAAACTAACAGACAGGATCAACAACAACACGACAAAAACGCAATCACTTTTCAACTGAAGTGTGCAGTGGATTTTCCACCCTATGAGGATACAACTCGAACCCACATGAATACGCAAAACAGCCCCTTCCTCAATGTGATCCGAGATCCCTGCCTTGGAGGAGCGAAGATGCATTTCAGACGATAGCAGCACATTCAAATGTATTTCTTAAAATCAAGTCTGATGTCTGACCTACCTAAAAAAAACAACCAGCTTCCAAGTGAGAGTCCCCATTGCCCAGGGAGCTAAGGAAGGGGACAAAAGGCGATAAAGGCACTCTTTTGGAAAGGGAGGAGACCAGCATCTGGGCCCCACAGCAAGAAAATGCAAGTCTTCCTCCCTCCCTATTTCCCAGCAGTTAACAATAAATTAAGCAGCCTCAGTGGGGCAGCGGAAATCCAAGGCGATTTACAGTGGTTTGCGCTCCAGAGCTGCGCTGTCCCCGCTGCGCCCAAACCTCATCCGAGAGGCTGCTCCCTGAGGCGAGAACTTCTCCTCTTTTACTGTCCACACAGATAGGGGGCACTTCCCCAAAGCAAGCCAAAAACCCGCAAATCCCAAATCTAATGGCAACAGGAAACAAGCCACACGTTTCTCCTCCAAGCAGAAGCAGCCATGCCATTCACTCCCCTAGGAGCCATAACTATCCGGTACTAAGCAATTAGGACCAAGGGATCAACAAGTGCCCGCTCTCTCCTTCTGGACACTTGTTTCTCTCTTGTGAGCCAAGCAGTCCCGTAGTACCCCAGCCTGGGAGAAGGAGGTGGAGGGTTATAGACATTTTGGTTGTGTAAGCCAAGGTGAGAGGCTCCCTATATGCGTTTGATGGCCCACACAGGGCTGGAAGTGATCATGGTAACAGTACCGAGGAGACAGCAAACAGTGGCCACCCGGGCTAAGAGGAACGCAAACTGAGAAACTTTTTACAACTTCATTTTGGATTCTGCATCCCCTCCCCAGCTATTCTTGCGTCCCACCACCATGAAAACGGTCGCCTCATCCCTGCCACCTGCAGAAGCCAGCAAGCAGTGCAGGCAGCGAGCTGTGGCAGCTGGCCTCCTGCATCCACCTCGATGGCTCGTCATGAAGGTCCCCTAAACACCTTTCTGCTGTCCCTCTCCAGCATTACAGGAGTAGAGATGGACAAGCATGGAGCCCTCTCTCTGTGCACCTAGCAAGAAGACCAAATCCTCAGCAGGCTTCAAATAGATGGGGTTAATGGATGGGTAGGTGGAAGCCAAAGACCTTTCGGTGTCCAGGGCAAGGTCCTGTTCTCACGGGGCTGGGCAGCTCTCGGGAAGGGGAGGCTGGTCACAGGTTGATGTCTGTGACATCTGTAGGCGTGCCGGTGGGTTGGCTGGCAGAGTAAGCAGCAGTCTTGGTGGCTCTGTATTCCTGTTGGCTTTGGGACACCTGTTTCAGGCTCTCGGCTAAGGCCGCCTCAATCTGCTCCTGACAGGCTTTCAGCCAGTCCTGTGGGAGAGGAAACAAGACAAGAGGCCTCAGTTCTTCTCTGTCGTTCAGAGGTGAGAGCGCCTTATAAATAGCTCTGAACAGCTGCTGGACTATGTCTCCGGCCCCTGGAGCATCTAAGCACACAGAGGACAAAGAAGTCTTTTTCTTACAAGAAGCATCTCCAACTCTGCTATGCTTCAGGCCCCTCCCAAGGAGAAGGCTCTGCTCTGGCTCTCTTTGGCTTCCCTGCTCTGCTGCATTCTTGCAAAAAACAACATTGCTGTCCATCAGAGCCCGGCAGAGCTTCCCAAAGCATCACAGTATTCACTTGGAGGCAACGTGATTTCAGCATCACAGCAGTCAGCTGCTACTGATGACCGAAAGGAGAGAGCAGAACAGCTCTGTGCAGGCCAGTATCAACCTTTCTGGCCTGGGCTTCCTAGATCCACGTGAAGGCCTGCTCTTACAGCAGGCACACATGCTCGTGGGGACCTCAGGGTCCCCCCTGCCTCCCTGCAGGCTCCCCATCTGAGGTCTTCTTGGAGCTCTGCATGGTCGTGCGTCTCTGTGGTCACCCAGCCACTGTGGAGAGAAGCTGTGCGCAGCTCCGAGTCCTCCCGTCCCTGCCCACATCCAAGCAGATGGCCAAGATGAACCTCTGCTGGGTGCCCTGGCTCACACATGCGCTCACACACTCCGAGTCACTCGCTTGGCTTGGGGATCTTGAACGCAGCCCCGCACAGCCCCAATACTGCACCTCCGAGCAGGCAGAGGGTCCCTCCCAGACCCCAGGCACCCCCCAGCCAGGCGCTCCTGGTGACGCTCCCCGCCGTCGACGCTCTGCATCATTACGAGAATAGCTCTGCAGCTGAGCAGCTTCTCACACGGTTCCTACCCTCCCGCTCTTCCCTCGGGGAGCCCCACATGACTCACTCGCGCCTCCCCGGGGCCCAGGGAAGCCAGGGCTGAGGGGACACGCAAGCCCCACAAACAGGAAGACGCAGAGGACCGCGAGCAGTGGCCTATTGCTTATAATAAAGACAAAACCCTCCTCCCCCCCCAGCTATAAACAGAGGAGGAAACTCCTCCAACTCGACACTAGAGAGCCGTGACGCATCGAGCACTGCGGGAGGCCTCTCGCCGTCTTGAAAAGGGCACAGCTCAGCCCAGCGCACCGCTGCGGCTGGGGTTCGCCGAGGGGGAAAGGTGGCATTTCGCTCCTCGAGGCTGGACCCGAGCCGGACGCTGCGGGGCCGCGTCTGCTCGCTGGATGCTGTCACATATCGAAATCTCTTACCAGGAATCCACCGCCGGTTCTTAGAAACTGACAGAGGATGTGGCGAGCAAAAATAGCAACGCCCACCTCCCCTTCCCGGAGCCATTTCCAGTAAGCAGAGCCTCTCACCCTTCTACCCGCAGCGAGCTCGCTGCAGGGCCTCGCGCCCCGGCCGGCCCAGGGCTCGCCGCAGCGAGGGGCGGAGGGGGACAGCGCGCGAGCCGAGGCTGCGGGGAGGAGGGGGGGCCCCGGGGTCCCTGCCTCAGGTTCGGCACGATTTAATGGGAACTGCCACCGCGTCACGGCCTCTCCGCGCTGACCCTAGCGGGAGCCGAGAGAAGCACGTGTCTAAAGAGCTGCAGCCAGGCTCTCTGTAGGCAGTTTCAACGGAGATGTTAAAAGCCAGCTTGGCCACGTGGAGCCGGGCTCCTCCGCTTGCTAGAGGAACCTCGGGGCTCGCTGGGGCGGCACCTGTCCTGCAGAGCCGTTGTGCCTCGGGGCTCTCCAAGACGCGCTGGGAAGCCAGCGGGGCCTGGACCTCCCTACAAGGGAGCAAGAACTGGCCCAGAGCAGTCCCAAGTCACACCTGGAACTCGGGCACAACCAGCAGGGAAGCAGCCCCAGTTTGGTGGCGCTTCGGCATTCCCAGGCTGAGCCTCGACAGCTGTAGGAAGGGGGTCACTCCTTGCTGAACCGAAGGGGAAACTGAGTCACACCAGGGAAACCGCAAGGCCTGTTTAGGCAGAGAATCAACACCGCAGCCAAATGCGGGAGGCCGAGGCCAGGCGCTTCCCCGGGCAGCCCTGCTCCCACGGACGCATACCCGAGGCTTCCTTCCGTCCAAGGAGCCGCCTCGGCCCTGCCGGGGGCAGGGGCTGTTGTACAGCACCTTGCACACGGGTGGGCTGCGGGGGCAGGAAGGACGCCCTCTTCCGGCTGCTGCGGGGAACGACCCAAGAGCAGCAGGGCTGGAGGAAGAGGAGGGAGGGAGGGAGGAAGGTGGGCTGGAGGGCAGCGGGGCCCTGGTTTCGGCTCCCCTCCCTGCTTCCCACCTGTTCCTCTGCTGGCTCCGACCCGCTCTGCTCCCAGGGTAGGTTTCAGCCCCTGCCCCATTCACCGCAGCAGCTTGAGAGCAGCTGGCTGCACCGACTCACTCTTTAAAAGGGCTTAAACAAAAAATAAATAAGAAGTGGTACAAATAAAACAGGACGCCTCCTGCCGCATCCCCTCTCTGCCCAGACAATGCCAGGTCCCAGCCTCCCCCCGCTGCGGCACAGACGCGTCTCTTCCAATTCCCGACGCTGCTGTCAGGGGACTGTAACTAACCCCGCGCCCGGCTGCCGGCATCAGCGCTCGGGCAGAAGAAAAGATCAAAAGGGGCCTTGGCAGAATAAAGGCTCCCGATTTCCTCCCTGCAGCAGGAGCAACCTGGAGACTGGGAGTCTGACTGGGTCCCCCTTCCCCAGTCGGAGGGCAGAAGAGGGGCAGGCAGATCCCCGTCGTCAACCCGCATCCCCAGCCAAGCCCCTGTGCCAGCGTCCTGAGACGCCCCGGTCCCCGGCCCCCTTCCCACCCAAGTCTGGGCACCTGTAACCAGACACCGGCTGAGATTAGCAGATGCTGAGCCCGGTTTCCCCCTCTGCCCCATCCCACCGTGTCAACCCGATCCTGCTAACACCTGTCTGCTCAGGCAACAGACGCTTCCCTTTGTGGCTCTTTTCAAAGGCCTCCCGAGCTCTCCCCGCTCTGCGCAGACAGCGGTCGGGGCCGTCGCACGGCTCGGTGGCCGGGGAGCCGACTGCAGCCTGCAGCCATCAGACGCTTGCTACAGGCTGGACGGCGCGGCAGGTAGAAGCAGAAGAGAGGGGGCTTGGAGACATCCTCTCGCGGCTACCTCAGCCGGTTGCTGCCAACTAGGGAAGAGCCACAGTCCCCAGGTCCAGCTGGGAGCAAGGCAGAATAATCCAGGGGGGAATTCATCCTGCATTGCCACTCTGGGCAACAAGCACATGGGTTCGCCCTCCCCCTGCTCACAGGCTCAGCCCCTCCAAGTCTCCCACACTCAACTTGCTGCTGCTGCTCCTCACAAGGTTATGATGGACTCTGTGTAATGCTCCTGCTTTGCCTTCGGTCCATGGCTGGATCCTGGCCTCTGAACAGGGCACAGCAACAGGCCTGACCAAGGTTTTCACCCCAGGATCCCATCACTGCATTTAGAGATGCTCACTAATCTCTAGGCACTGTTCAAACCCAGGTCAGCATCGTTACAAACAACTTCCCCCCCACCACCCCCGCAAGAAGAACAAGCTGCAGAAAGAGGAAAGGCTTGTGCTGGATCCAGTACTAGAACCGCTTCGCTGTTCCCCAGCGAACACTCACCACCTCTGTGCCAGTAATGCTGGCCAGCAGCTCGGTGATCGCCTCTCCGGTGAAATCATTAACAGAGACCGTCAGGCCGTGTATCGCTGCTCCAATACTGCCTGTTGCAATCATGGACGGTGGGTATATAGCAAAAGTGTAATCTAGAGTCAGGACAGGAATACAAGAGGCAAAAATAACAAGCTGTTAGCAAGGATGTGTGCGCACTATGAGTTCTTGGGACTGTGGTTTCCCTGGAAAACTAGTGAGGGTCAGATAGAGGGTCTCTGGCATAGTGGGCAGAAATGGAGTGAAGCAACGGGAAACAGGCTGTGTATCAGAGTTGCAAGCTCCATTAAGCTACTTCTCTGGGCTTGTCTCACCAAAAGAAGCCCTGAAGATGATGTTGCTCTAGTGACTTAGAGTGAGGCTGATAAAAGCTCAGATTCAATCTGCCTTTACCCTGGACACCCTTGCAAAACATGACCTCCTGCTCCACAGTCACAGCCTGCAGAGCAAGAGTGGTGGCATGGCTGCTCTTTCCTGGCTTCTCCCAGGCACCCATGAAGTGCCACTAGCCCCATTCTCCCATTTTGTCATAGACAGAAAACAAGTCACTGAGCAGCAACATGCTCCGATTTAAATGAAGGCAAACGTTCAGCTCCCCAAAAAGCCAGGTCACTGAAGACTGGCCCAAGGTTGCCCAGCCAGCCTGACTCAAGCCCAGGCTCCCCTGCCTGTAGTCACCAGCCCATCCTTCCCAGCATCCTGGCAGGACTGTTCCAGCAGAAAGAGGCACATACCTGTGGCACACAAGGCAATAAAGGTCTGCGCATGTTTCTTCACCAGCTCCATCTTGTCCTTTGGCAGTGGGAGGTGGTGGAGGATGTGAGCCAAGAAATCATTTGCTATCACTGACACGAGGTCCCACTTTAGCTTCTCCAGGACTAGAACCTCCCAGTCCTGCACGGTCAGAGAGAGAAAGACAGCACGTTACTCAGCCGGCCTAGGTCAGCCAGAAACACTCACCAGATCCAAGGGCAGATAAGCACAGAGCTTCTCTGGGCCAGGAAAACAGTGCAATCCATGAGACAGGGCAGAAGGAAAAGAGGGAATGTCCCTGCTCTGTGACTATGGCACAAATCCAACCTTGAGCAGTTGCAAAGCTTGGAGTAAAGATCAAAAGAGGAAGCGATAAATCTGGTTTCTCCTTTCCAAGGTGCAGTCGGATTAGCCTTCAATACTCCTCTGCTTTGCAAGGCTGCTGCAACAGCCCACATAAGAAAAAACAGACCAAGCAGCAGCGGGCATGCTGTTCCCATACTCTTTCTCCACTCCCAAAAAGGAGAGGCAGATGGCTGCAGCAGGTCCACACTCCCAGGAGCAATACAGCTTGGAGCCAACCGAGATGTGCTCCTCTAGCCATTACAGCAAAGGGAACACAGAAGCTCCCCTCTCTGTGCCGCTCTGAGCCGCTCGGCGCAGGGGCTGCCTCCTACAGCAGCTCTGTGGCTAGTGAAATGCAGGAGGCAGGATCTGCTCTGCAGCCAACCCCTTCGCAGAAGAAGCTGAACCAAGGGAAGGTGGGGGAACACAACTGAGCTTTCAGGGCTGCATCCAAACAGCACAAGCTCCTGTATGTCATTAGCAACGACATCTGGGATCCCCGACAAGCTCGGGGCCGCGACTAGGTGCTGAGCAAGGTGGTGTTCAGCCCAACAGACAGCAGACACCGGGCACACAGCCCTCAAGAGGACAGCACCTTCTAGCCCCAGGCTGGCAAACTGGCACAGCATTTCCCACTCATCACACCTCTTCTCTGCCAAGAGAGCTTCTAGCCATGTTCAGCAGAGCATCCCCAGCAGTTTCTCAGAAAGGGAGAAGAACCACATTCACATCCACCTCTCCCAGTGACCTACAAGCAATGGCTCACTGCTGCTCCCGAGACAGGTGCCAGGTGGCTGCAGATGTCTGTCCCGCATCGTGCTGTTCTGCCTACACATCTAACAGATATTTCTGTAGTGTTCTCCCCTAGCTGGTCTCTGTGCAAGCTGGGGAACAGATGGCAGGAAAGGCCCAAGTGCCCCCACTGATTTCAGATGGGGCTAGGGCTGCTCCTCTCATCTGCTCAGGCTCTTGCAGGCTCTTTGAATTCTGGGCATTAGTCCCAAATCCAGCAAGGAAACCGAAGCGTGGAGCAGTCAAGGGCAAGCATTTGGCAGAGTCACCAGCTAAAGCCCAGAAGTCCTGACGCAGTTTGCACAGGCCTGTAGCAAAACACTTGTCAGGGGAAGTATAGGAAAGGACAGCCCCACAATTAGAGCTTTACCACAGGACTGGGGACCTCTGCAGTCAGTTCCCCACCCCACCATGAATCTCAAGGCATAAGTGACTTAGCTAGGGTAAGAGTTTGAAGCAAACTCACTTAGAGGCCACAGGCTGACTGGTCTCACTGGGCTAGGCGGCTTTGATATTATGTCTGGGTACGACTGCAGCACTGACAGAGCGGTCTCAGGAGAGGCAAGAGAACAGCATGTTTCCAGGATCATTTCCCTTCCCATCCAAGTAGGAATGTTATAGGCAGCCCACACCCAGCGCTCGAGTCGCTCTGCCGGTCCCAATTCCCCCATGTCCCAAGCCGTGCTCAAGATCTCCGGCTTCTGTGCCTGGGGCCAAGGCCCTCGGCTTCTCTCCAGCCTCGATCTCTGGATAAGCAGTAAATCTGGTTTTGGCATCAAGGTCCAGGCGTGCCACTGACACCGCAGAGGACACCCCACGTGCCACCTCCCCACTGGTATGGGGTGACGCGCCCCTGCCTTGCAGACGTGCAGGGACAGGAAAACACGCTGCAGGGGCTGAGCATCCCTCAGCTACGGCTTTGGAAGGAAGCTGAACTGGGATTTTTAATCAGACCCCTCCATATCAAGGCCTAGTCCAACCCAGCAGAATGTCTTTCTTTTTTCAAGTAGCCTAAAATTACAAGGTCAGTTCTGCCCACAGAGGTGCTGAAGGGGTGCTAAAACAGACAGATTTGAAGAAGTGAGATTGATTTTTCATAAGGGCAGGTCTCCATTTTCTCTCTCTTTTTTTAAACCCACTCTTTCCCCTTACACAACAAAACCAGTTTTGAGTTGCTTAAATGAACAGCATTGCTCAACCTGTTCCAAATCCCCCACTAGGCCAAACGCACTGTTTGCCACTTCACAGCCTGTACTTTTCCAACCAGTAAGCGGTATTTTGCTCTAACACAGTTGCTAGCCTCCCATATGGATGGCCAGCCTGCTTTCTCCCCTCCTAGTCCTTCTATATTTCTAAGCCAGATTCACAGGGTAAAAAACAAAAAGAAACCTAGCAATAAACTCTAGGCCCTCAGGATCACAGCATGGGTCATTTAGGGTGCCTGATACAACAGGGTGATTGGAATAGAGGGGAAGAGAAGGAGATGAGGCATGGATAAAAAGAGAAAAAGACAGCGTTAGCCATTGCTTAAACTGAAGTAACACTGCAAGGTGACGCAATGGAAGACCCATGGGAGGTGGAGAGCTCTGTACATTGTCCCTACCTGTCACTAAGCTGAAACCCACCAAGGGGAGCAGCAACCAGCAGTCTCGCCAAGAAGGCTGGCTGCTTGCCCACGCGCCAGCCCAGCTTCTTGGGAACAGGGGCACAAGTCCCTGCTGGCACATTCAGCAGTCACTGCTCCGGGGGCGAGTGGCTGGGACACCTGGAGCCTGACCTGTCCGCATAGGCTGGGAGCACGGCCCTTTTGAAAGCCCAAAGACAAGGTTACAGTAAGGACTTTGGATGTGCTTCTTGAGCAGCCATCTCTAAATGGATCGCTACACCTGAGAGGGGAGCTCCCGAGCACAGAGGAGACACCAACCCAGCATCGCCTGGGCTCTTGTTCCTCACATTTCCTCCCAGAGCTGCGAGCCAGCTCCTGGGCATCACCAGAGACACGTGGTGTCCACACTGGATCGGTGTGGCAGAGCCAGTCCCCATCAGGACCGGTTTTGCCAGATGACGACCCAGCTGCGAGACCTCACCTGGGACATGCTGGCTCATACTGCGGCAGCACTGATCCACGACCACAGCCCGTCCATTTGCAACACACAGACACGGCCCTTTTTCAGCTACTACAGAGGTTCACCATGTTCTTGAAAAACCTTGTTACGACAGGCCCGATCCTGAGACTCAGCCAGCACTAGAGATGCCTGCTGAAGGCGACAGGAGCTGAGGATCGTCACCAGCTCACAGGGTTTCGCCCAGGGAAGCCTCTCTCCTGCCAAACAGCCCTGCTCCTCGCTTCGCTCCTGCTCACCCCTGGGACTCGCCACTCTCCGCGCGGCACGTCAGAATCTCTGAATCACTTTATCTGTGGAAGAAGCAGAACAAAAGGCTGCAAGAGACAGGCAAGCAAGTTTGCGACAGCAGCACCACTCTGTGTGGCAAACATCCCTTTCCTGGCATTTTGTTTTGCACCTAATTGAATCAGTCTCTGCCAGGCTAATGAAGGAGAGGAAAAAAAGTGGAAAATGCTCCTTTGTTTCTTCAGCCTGCGGAGCCCACCCTCCTGTTGCAAGGGCTGCAAGCTGCCAACGCTGCCCAACAAGAATCCCATCAGGTCCCTCTGCTGCAAGATCCCCCAGCGCAGGGCTCCCCATGCTAGGCCAGGGTACCTAGCAGTAGAAACTGCACTCTAGCTGAGCTTCCTCACCGCAGGCTTGTTCCCTTGATCTCTCCCGGCTGCATGCCACATGACTTAAAAATAAATGAATAAAAAAGCAGCAACCACCATTCCCCATTGCCTCCCCTGCTCTTACAAGGTGATCTCAGAGCACAGTCCTCTTGCCACGAAATAGCCTCCTGTCCCCTGCCTGCTGTCTCTGCCCCCTCTCATGCAGGCAGCCCAGTCACAAGCAGAGATGGTTTTACTAAATTCGTAGCTCTGCAAACTCAGACTGGGATGTGACAGACACACTGGCTTTTCTCCTTGTCGCGTAGTGACACTCTGTAAATCAAGTTCTGCCCTCACCCACACCTCCATCATGGCTACAAGGAGACTGTGTAAACGTATCTGTCAAGGCTGCACAGGGAGCAGAGAACCCAGCTCCCTCCCTGCAGCAGCCCCGTCTCTGCAGGAGAAAAGGAAGTTGTGCTTGATTTTGTCACTCGAGTTGATAAGGTGCCATTTTACACTATCACAGACTTGATGAGACACCAGCGAAGCAGGAGCAGGCTGCGCTCTGTCGTGCTTGTGAGCTGACTCAAAAGGAGGGTGGAAAGAATTGCCGATGTTGCTGTTGGCCACCCACCCCACCCAGCAGCTGAGACAGAGCTACAGAAATGAGCAGCCATGAAAGTCCTTCTGCAGAGAAGAAACTTGGGGTAAACGGTTGTTTCCAACCCCTGACCAGACCTCAAGGCTAGATGTCAAGCGTAAAGATGTCAACTTCAAATGTGGCAATGGTCGTAACCATTTCACCTATGCAACAAGCAGAAGCCAAAACACACGCAGTGAGCAACTGGAAGTCAATGCTCTACCCCAAGTGAACACCCCTGTTCCCTAACTAAGCTGTTACCCCTTTTTCTTATTTATATTCCTCATCACCTGCTGTCACTACTGCTCCCTCCTTTATCTGCCTAATGGCCTGATCCTGCTTAAGGTCTTAGTTAGGAAATATCTAGCAGTTTGCAAAACTGACCTCTCGATCAAAAATCTCAGGGGCAAGACAACGTATTAGGGACAAACCAGGTAGCTGCCAACAAGCCAAAGATGAAGGTGACCTACAACAACTGCTCTCCCCAACCCTCACTCCTCAAGCAGCTGAACACCCTCTTGCACAGGCCAGAAAAGCCTCTATGAAAAAAGGAAAGGTAGGTTAGATAACGCCCTCGACGGAAATCCAACTTCCTCCAAATGGACAAGTCCCTTGTTGCATCATTTCCTTCTCCCCAGAATAACTTCATCAAGATTTTGTTTTAAATGTGCCCTTTCTAGACTGCTGAGCTGGTGCCAAGCATCCCTTCAAGAGAAGGAAGCAAACCTGCTGGGAAAGTGAGCCAGCTTCCTCTAAAAGGCCTGGAAGGACAAGCTGGGAGTTGAAATGGCACTGATCCATGAGAAGAGGCCAAGATGTACCATTGTCCAAACCTTAATGAAGAAGCTCCCCTTCCCCTCCCCACCCTTTTCCACTGCAAGATTGTGAAAGAAGAGAAGTAACATTACCACAATTAGCACAGAGGAGGAAAACAGCAGCTCACCCTGGTTTTGTAATCAGGACATTAACTCTTGTTGGGTCCCAAAGTGAAGACAAACCTTTCAAGTATCTTCAGATGTTACCTCTGCTCCCTCCTTACACCAGACAGCAAAGGGACAGCGAGGTGGGACCTGCTCCAAAGCTAAGCATCTACAAAAAGCAAGTCTTGTGGTGGGCTGGGAAATACCACCTCCAGATCACAGCCTACAGAGCATCTCCTCCCCAGGTGATTGCTGGAAGAGTCCTCCTCCGACCCTCCCACTTCATGTCTCATTTAGGGCTGTGCCTGGTCCGGTATGCCTTCTGCTCCATCGTTTGGCTAGCACCAATCACCGCTCTCTCCACAGCTTCAAGCTAACAGGATGCTGACTGCTCATGACCATTGCTTTGGGAAAGAGAAAAGGATCTTATTTGCCTGAAAAGCCATCTTTTCAGCCCTTTCGGAAAGGGCTTTTGGCCCCCAAGATGAAGTCATTCTTGTTCACTTCAACTGCATTATTCTGAAGCACAATGATGAGAGAGATGCATGCTAACCCTTTGGCTTTGCTTCATGTTGCACTGAGAGTATCGCAAGAGCCTAGCGGGGGAAGAAGAAAAAAAAAAAAATAGAGAAAGAGCTCCAGTACTGGAGACCGGCACAATCACAAATGAGCAACCAGTGGCAGAGCGCGCTTTATTCCTTCGTATCCACTGCAGCGTTAGCAGGAGGGAGGAGGGAAGACGCATGTTGTGGTGCTGGTTAGCCAGGGCTTCCTGTTGACAAACCTCGAAGAAAAGACTCAGAGTGAGGAGGCATTAGCATTTCAGTGCAAGAGTGAAGAAAAGCCTTTGGGATGGTACTTCCTTCCATGTAAGAAAATATGCTCTGCCAACTACCCACCTGCAAATCTCTAACTGCTCTCCTTTGGAAAGTGCCTGTTACAAAAAAGCTTAAAATTCATCTTGAGGGGGGAAAAAAAATAAACCCACACACAATGGGGGGGGGGGGCCTTCCCTCCCCCCCCCCCAAATCCAAATAAATCAGAATGAAGTACAATTGAGCCAATCCAAGATCCACGGAAAATGCACACAACGTGCCTACCGAGTACCATTCTCATGGCCAAAGACCCAGACTGCAGAAACCATTAGACTTTGCAGTGATGTCCACTAATTTGCACCCAGAAAAGCAAGTGACTGCAGGGATCATCACAGCAGGATTCCCTTTTAAGTCTGGATCAGAGAGGGAGACAGAGGTGAAGCATGGGAGCAAGTTCATCCTACTGCAACCCATGTTCCTGTTGGGTAGCACAGCTTATTCATCACTCTGCAGGGACAGAAGCTGACACTGGCCCACGGACATGCATTTTGATCAGCCTCGCTCTCGGGAGGGTGTATAGAGCCCTGCCCTCGCCTTTGAAATGTGGCCCATTTGCCTGCAAAAAGGCTGGTAAGTACCTTCTGCTCAGCTTGCTGCCTCTGCAACGTCCCAAACTTTTGCTGGCCCAGCAGAAACATGAATGCTAACCAAGTCCCCCCATTTTTTTCCCCCCTCTCCCACCAAATGTGACTCATTATCTCATGCATAAACTATTAGTGGATAAGAAGGTGCTCTCAGGGATGGGGTTTTACCAAAAGCAGGACAAAACCTTTGCAGGCACAGTTTGTGCCAGCCTCCAGCAGAAGGTCTTGCAGCAGGACTGCACCTCAGGATCCAGAGAAGCAACAAGCACTTATTTCCTGTGGATTCCTGTCCCTGGCCATTTTTCAGGGTAATAATCCATCTACTTTTTCCATGAATCCTACTTAGACAACAGCCACCTACAAATAACTACAGGGAGAACAGTACAGAGGTGAGGGGATTTTCCCCAGCCTCTGTTGGCACTTGGAAAAACCATGTTCATACTAGAGTTCCCCAATGATCAGAACTGCCTTCCGATTCACACCTGAAAGTTTTGTGGGTTCATTCCCCACCCTGGGGACAAATTACACTCAGATCTTCTCACCCACCCCCAGCTCAAAGAAAAATATATATGTGTATATATATTTAATAAGGCGATGACTAACCCTGAGAAATTCTAATAGACAAACCGTCTCCAGGGATGTTTGTTACTTGAAGTGAGGTGACTGTTTCCTCCCGAGGGCTCTGTGATCTAACAGCTCGGAAGGCCCCCAAGAAAAGGGGTTCTCCAATTTCCTCCTCCATTGGCAAAGTTGAACTCAGAGGTTTGGATCTTTTCTTTGCTTTGAATAGCTTTTATAGGACACCAAAAGAAGAAAAAGCTTTGCCTTTCAAAGCCTACACAGCTGCTGCCTCAGTGTCCAATTGGGTGAGTGGCCCTGGTTTAACTCAAAGCCTCATAGCAGGACCTGGGCAGCAGCAAGTTCCCAGCTATTTCCAGCCCGTTTCTACAGGCCCCATCACCTTGGCAGCACTGTCAGCCTTGATAGCATAACCCAGTAAGCTGAATTCTGGGTCACGAAAGCTCCCACCCATTTTTCTGGTTACTCTCCACTTAACGCTTCATTTTCCTGCTGATGTGGAAACACAGCTCCCACGTCATGCCTAGAAACAGAGTCCTCGGCAGCAGGGGCAAGGCAGAGGCGCCCGCCGGCAGCCCCAGCCCCCCGCCGCGTGCTCGGCCGGGTGTGCAGACAGGCGCCTTTGTTCTCCAGAGCTGTCACTCGAGAGCGAGCCGGCGCACGGGAGCGAGCCCAGCGTGGCAGCTCTGCGCTGGGAACCAGCGCTTAAGGCGCAGGGAGCTCTCTCGTTAACTTTGAGGCGACGCTGCTGCTTCCCAGCACGGGGAGCGAGGGCCTGCACGGGATGAAAAGGTCTCCAACGACAGGCAGCAACATCCACCGGGGCAAGGAAGAGAGAAGGCTGGTTGGGGAACACAGAGGAAGGCGTTTGGAGAAACAGGAGAAAAAGCAGGAGGAGATACGAACACAGGTATGTTGCCAAGTAGCAGCATGTAGAAGATAAGAGCCGGGGAGGGGGCGGAGGACTCCGAGACAGGGGTGGTTACCAGGAGCTGCTGAGGCGTGATGGAATTGTCTGTGTAAATGCAGAGTTTCTCCACTGTCAGGGGCATGGTCTCGCGCAGCTTGGAAGCCAGGAGCATGCAGACGGCTCCCAGAAGCTGCAAGTGACTTTTTCGCACAGACACTGAAGACAGGTAGCGATCCACGTAATTCATGGCCAAGGGGAAGACCTCTTCTTCGCACTTCTGCTCCTCACACACCTGACAAAACCCAATTACAAGAAAAGGAAGTTTTAATCGGTGCAGGACTCCCCGGATCCTGCCTGCACCGCAACTTCAAAGCTTCTGGTCACAATGGTGTTTCACACTTATCTGAAGGGCTTTGATATCACCTCCGCGCCAAGGAGTAAATTAGCTGCAGGTGTAAATCTACGACTTCAGTGGAATTACACTAGCAGAAAATTTGACCAGAGTCTTAAGACTTCATTTTCCTGTGGAAAGCAGCAAAAGTGGTATGTAGTTAGAGCACGCAGGCAAGCTAAGACTAAAATTGCTTTTACTTGCCCCTGTTTTTTAAACTTCCCCTGTTGGGGATGTCTACAGTCAGACAACCAGCAAAGCTGATCGTTTTCTGCTCCGTGGGTACTCAGCACCTCTAGAGAAAGTTATCATTTCCAGCATATCTCCAGCCAGAGACCTAATAATTGCAGGAGCCATCGTCACTTCTGACAATTCCACCTTAAGTGGCCCAGAGACACAAGAAGAATCAATGGCTGAGTCCAGAAGTCTTTCTTCCCCCTCCTCTTTCTCAACCACATTTGTACCACAGCCATAAACAGAATCCAGGAGTTCTCAATTTCAGCCCTCTGTTCTAATCTCTCAACCGGTATCAAAGCCCTGGTCATATTTACTTCCTTCTTTCATGCAGCCATAAGAATATTGGGGTTTCTCTTCCTACAGCAGCAGACACCACCATTCTCTTTGAAACAGTAATTCTGCCTTTTCCTTGCACAGACTGCCATAAACCCTAGAACAGAGACTTTTTCTAAAAAGAGAATAAACTCCTTAGCACAAAGCTGACTTTTTTTTTGTGCATTTTTCCTTTCTTCTTCCACAGTTTTTAAAGAGAAAGACAAGTCAGTTTTAGGTGCAAGTTCTGGTGCCTTAGAGTTCAAGGTGAACCTGGCCTGATTTGAATGGGTCAAACATGCGGCCCCGTGGCTGTGACTAAGTAACACAAGCCTCCAGTTTTGCTTTGTGCACAATCCTCACAACTGCTTAGTATCATTTACTTTTCGACTGCCTTTAGAGCTTCGCAGGAGCAGGCTCCAAAGCAGCACTTATCTAACTAACCTTCTCAGAAAGGGAATTGCAGAAAGAGACCAATGATAACAGGGAAACCCTTTAAAACAGCAAGTTGTTCTGTTATTTCTTTTGATAGAACCGGGCAGCTTCCTGCAACAACGGCTGGGATAGAGAGCAGGAGCCAGGCTCAATCCAAACATCATTGCAGAATCTGTTATTTCTTTTTCTATGGAGACCGTTCACTCCGACCATTTCAGAAAGGGGCCCGTGAGATTTCCCTCGCTGAACTATTTCCCACAGAGAGCTATGTTCATTTTTAACTTAGGGAAGTAAATGGCAGCGGTATTATTTTCCTCCTTTAACCAGGCATTTTCAGCCCCATTCAGGAAACTCAAGTCTCTGGACTCCCTAGTGTGCAGCAGAACACTCTGGCAGCAATTTTGGGTAGCAGGGTGGGAACAGAGGGTCCGACAGTGATGTGGCAGCAACTTACGGGGGGGGGGGGGGAAAAGAGGGTGAGCACAAGCTGCTGGATTCAAAGGGGGCTGCTCCTCCCACAGGGGGAATCACATCTTCTAGCCCAACCAACACTCATCGGTAGGACCCCACTGCAGACGGCCTCCTCGCAGCCACCTCCAGACCCCTCCACGTGCAGCCTCCCCTTCTCCCCAGCGATATACCCCCCCCCATACCAGAGCCCTGACCTCCAGCACACACTCATCCCAGAGACCTCGGGCTCTCCTGCCCCCAGGACCTCTCCCCTGGGCTGTCCCTTGCCCCCCCGCATGAGATGACCCCACTGAAAGCCTCCCCCAGTGAGCGTGGGATGCGCACCCCTTCCCTCCTTTACTCCACGCCACCACCAGCTCTCTCCTGCCGGAGCAGCACAGCTCACACTTGCAGCAGGGACGAAAGGGCAAGAAAAAGAGCCGGTGGCCGGACGCAGAGCTGGATTTTGAGGCGGGAGAGGAGGAAGAAGCGGGGACGCGGCTGGGGGTGGGGTGGGGTCCCGTACCTCCAGCATCCAAAAAGCCAGCATCTTCCGCATGTAGGGCTTGATCTCCTTCTGCACGCACTGGAAGTAGGAAGCGCGGGGACTGTAACGCTCCTCCTGGCTCAGCAGGTTCTGCAGCACCCGCCGGTCCCCCAGGAGCCGCGGGTCCCGCCCGGCCCTGGGCACACAGGGGACCCCTTCCACGCAGAGCAGCTCCATGTGCCCGGAGCCCGCGGCGAGGAAGGGGGAGCGGAGCGGAGCGGGGCAGGGGCCGGAGCCGGGGCCGGGGCGAGGCGAGGCGGCGGGCAGCGCGGAGCCAGGCAGCCAGCCCGCCGGCTCGGCTCGGCTGCGGGGCGCCGGGAAGTCGCCGCGCTCCGAAGGGGCGGGACCCGCCGCCCGCACTGCCGCGCCGCGCCGAGCCGAGCCCAACGCGGGCGGCCGCCGCGCTCCGAGGGGGCGGGGCCCGCGCCGCCCTCCGCCAATCCGCGGGCCGCACTGCAGCGCGCTGCCGGACGCGGGAGGCCGCCGCGTTCCGAGGGGGCGGGGCCAGGGCCGCCCCGCCCCCGCTCCGGCGCGCCGGCGCGCCGGCAGCACGTGGGGCGGCCGCGGGTGCGCTGCCATGTTGGAGGAAGCGGGGGTGGGGAGGGGGGGCTGGCGCCGGGCGCCCCCCAGTATCGCCTCGTCTCTCAGCAATCACCCACCGACCTCTTCTTTCGTCCCGTTTATTTCCAGGGGCGCTCCCATGTGACCAGGCGGTGCCAAGCTGTCAGAAGAGCCAGTTGTGTCCCCAGGGCACGGCCACCCAGACCGAAAGGGACAGTCCTGGGATTGACAGGAAGGTTTCCACCTCCAGCTACCTCTTCTTTCAACTTCGGTATTTAGTTTTTTGGGTTTTTTCATGCCCAGAATCCTTCAAGGCTATGAAAATAATCAGCTGTGTGCATACCCTGAGCAGGTCCATACTGAGCCTGCTTTCTTCCAAAAGTTACCCTCACGCTATTACTGGCGGGCTCTGCTGAAGATAGCAACCTCAGTGTCTGCGGAGATAAGGGTTTTACAGGCATTGCTGTTTTTTCAAATAATTGACAATAGTTTGGAAATACTAGCCTTTGCAAATTGTATACTGAACAGCTGTTGACTCTTCCATTTTTTCAGGGAAAACACAGTCTTTCAAATAAGTTTGTACTGTGACTTCCACAGCATAGTAACCATCTCAAATGGGAACACTAGGTACAGCTCTAATGGACACGATAACTAAGAATTGGCCCTGTAATGCCAGGTAAGGAGCACGGTGCCAGTGGGACTGAGGTGGCTCACTGCAGGTCCAGAAGTACACGCTTAGGATTTGCTCTGGACTGGTACCTGAGCCCACCTCTCGTTGCTGTAACTGCTTTCTGGTATGGGGATTAAAGGCAACTGGATATAATTCTGGCCACATTGCTCTCTAATGCGTTACTGGCTACAGAAATTGGGAAGTCCTAACTTTGTTAGTCAACTCAGTTCAGTCAGGCTTTTCTTCTTTGAATATTCTTGAGAGTACATCTTACATGCCCAGCTTCCAGTTTCCAAAACTTCTTAATGTCTTCTTTTAAAAATATTTTATTTTCCAAGCAGAGCACGGAATTGCTCCCACTTGCTGGATTACTTGTGTGTCAGATGTGAAGACTTACAGTTGCTTTTTATCAACAGAAGACCAGGAAGAGTCAGAAAACAGTCTATAAGATGTACAACAAATTCTATGATTGGAAGACCGGGGTAATGGATGCACATTTTTTGTTTGCACATTAAATATTCCTCATTGAATTGAAAACATACTGAAGAAATTTTAGGTCGGGAAGTCCATTTTTACGAAAGTTCATACAAGTTGTGAAAGGGAATGTGTCTGAATAGGATGACTGGGCCATATAACCCTCTTTGTCACTGGGATGGTGCTGTACTGTGGCAATTGAAGCAGCAGTGGAAGCAAATGATTAATTATAAATGCTCAATGTGGGAAATACCTTCTAGATTATCTATTTCTCTCACTGCTAGTTTTCATTATTCCCTGCCAGTTTTGACTGCCTTATCGTCTGGAATGAAGCATCTCAGTAGTACACACACTCCTGTAATACTTCTTTGCTCGGGGCAATATATTCCATTTAATAGTGCTGTGTTACTGGGCAAAGACCATTTTGGGTGTACTGAGAATGATAAAGGAATCAGACTGAGATAAGTCGAAATTCAACTCAAAGCAACAATCCCTATCTGGAATCCTAGGAGAGAAGGCTATTCGTGTTCAGAATGGAATGGAGAAATGGAATTTGTAAAAATTGAGGACTTTTGGGATCCAGTATCTTATAAAGAGGATGCAACTGGAACATCTCTGATGAGTTCTGCTGGAGTACTCCTCAGTATATACACTTGTATCCATTTCTGAGTTGAGAAACAAAGACCCGAAGGAGTTAGCGACCGAGTGATCTGCCATGTAAGTTACTCCTCCTACAAGTCACTTGTGTGTGTGCCATTTCAACACATCTGGTACTTTTTTATATTTTCAGTCATCTAAAACAGTCTTTTAATCAAGAACAAACATACATAGTTAATATTCAAGCATAAACAAGACAAGACTGAAGTCTTTGTTCTCTGTGTTCAGGTGTTGGGTTTTTTTTGAAAATGAAAAAAGTCTTTTTGATCAGAGGTTTAGAAGTTCAAAATACTACTTGTGACAGTGGATGCAAAGGTCACGTATATAACACACTCAATACATTTCACACACTGGAATCTTATTTCTACACTTGTACAGATGGCTTTCATTTTCTGCGAGGTATATAGTTCATTGCCCATTAGATCTCTTTCCCTCTCCTGACCTTTCTTTAATCAGCTAGAATACTGGCTGGGTAGACATGCTCTAGCTACATATTCTTAATGATGCCATCATCATTGATTTGTTGTGCTGAATGGTGATAATGAACTGAAGAAAAAGGAAGAGCTCGATCCCGTTCCTGATTTAAAATGAAGAAAGGGGAAATTTTTTAGGTGAGATGGGATTCCCAAATCCATTTCCCAACTAACTTTCTTTCAGCTTCCAAACAAATCTTCTAGTTGTGGAGGGAAGAAATAATTGAAGAATCTATGGGAGAGATTTCTGTGGACCAGGCAGCTGGTTTTAATCTGGGTTGACCTCCCCTACTTCTCTCCCCCACTCTTTCATTGTGAGCAGCATCCCCCACTTTGTACAAGGACAGCAAAGGGCCTCATGTCCCACATTTTTAGTAAAAATAGACAGCAGCTATTTTCTTTAATCAGGCAAAGGGAAACCACAGCACTGGGTTCTTGATCCCTCTGGTTTCTGGGCTGTGTCTTTTGAAATTGAAAGTTTCAGGCCCTGTTCCAGACTTGATGGTCTTTCTCCCATTTCCCAGAGTCGGCGCGGTGGTTCTGACACAGCCCGTTCGGCTGAAGCCGGACTCAGTGGCAACCATAGGCCATAGGACACGAGGGGGAAAATGAAGCCTGTTGCATAAGAAAGTGTTCCTTCCAGATGATGACTTGGCAGAACTGGTGCTTCTGCAAGCCACATTATCAGGCTAGAAAGGCAAATTACAGACTGCAGGCATCCTGAAAACCTATTGTGTGGGTGTGCAGAGGGAAAAGAGAAAATTCCAGGAAAACCAAATTTTGGTCCCTGTTGTCCATAGATAGTCAACTTCCTGGCTTTGGCAGTAGACAGCACAGCAATATTAAAAAAGGAAATTCCTTCAGAGTGAAAATAAGAAAACCTGATGGTTTCTAGGCTTCCAGGATCTCAGACCAGCAATGTTATTCTTTGCTGAATCATAAAAGGGGCTCATTTTTTTGGTATGATGATGATGAATTTAAAAGAGTCACCAGCAGCTGGAGCTTTTAAAGGAGCAATGTGGATGCAGGTCTGATTCTCAGCTGATGGTCAGCTGGTATCAGGCTTAGGCTTGTATCAAGGTTAAAGCCATTTATCAGACTGGTTATTCAACAGGGCCGTTTCTGTAAGCTCTTCTCTAAAATAAGGCTTCAGCTGGCAATGTCACTTTGCATCAGCAGTGGGCCTGGCCCTAGAGGATGTCAGCAAAGGGTCAGTATCTTTTCTACACTGCTTTCTGATGTTGTATATTTTATAGCTGTGTTTCACACAATTTTGATCTACCATGAGCTAAGCCATCTTCTGCCTTGGTCATATTGCAACTACAGCATCATCAGTGACATCAAAATAAAACTGCTTAACATACATGAAGGACCTGAAAATGAAATCCAATGAGCAAGTAACTATATAATTTGGTGTAGGAAATCCCCCAAATAAAATGAAAAACAGGTACCATTTTGTGCATGTGAGAGAAAGCGAAGACAATATTTCACCCTTGCTGTTTTAGAGTTTCAAAGCACTTCACAAATCTTTAACTGTTCTATTTCACATCCAGTTTCCCCTAAAGCAGAGAGATATTGCAGCCATTCCCAGCAGGAAAGAATAAGGGCTCTGGCACACAAGGGCTAGCAAATCGTGCTCTGGTAGTTTGGTGTCGCTGTCTGTGGATGCCAGAAGTCCTTGCCCCTTTAGAAGGTGGTGGCTCGGCTTACGGACCGTCAGACACACATGAGCTGCTGATAAAGACGGACTGGTATGAGCAGGTCAGGCTGTGGAGCACACGCCTTCACGTGCTGCGCTGCAGCAGCAGGGCAGATGGCTGCAGGGAGACGGCACGTCGGCCCATCGCAGACGTTGGCTTTAGCGCGCATGAATCAGAGCCTGCAGGCACAGGGAGTTAAGTCACCTTCCCAGACTCATTCAGTCATTCCCTGGTTCTGCGGGCAGGAGAGTCGAGGAGTTCCTGGTCCTGGTCCCATGCCTGAACACAAGACAACTGTCTCCCCCCATAGCTGGTTCTCTCTCTTTTCTCATATCTTATTCATTCTTTACTTAGAAAAATACTTCCATTGACTTGAAGGGAAGTTTGGTTGAGTGCAAGTTCAGCACTGCAGGATTTGACCCAGGGGATATGTTTCCTAATAGCTTTCCTATTACTGGCAACCACTGCATTCCCTTTCCTCGGACTTGGGCAGACTTTTGAGTACGACTGATTAGTTCAGAGTGATATCATCCGAACGCTGAATCTCAGCACGCTTAGATGTATCCAGTTATGATATATGTGAACGTTCTGAGGAAGCTTGCTGCTTCAAAGGTCAAAACACAGCTTTTCTACTAACGTAATAAATATCCTTGTTAGAGCGGCTCTTGGTACAGTTTGGACCAATTGTCTATTTAAAGCAAAATAAAAGTGTGAGTGCTGATACTGCTTGGGTTTATGCTATATCCAGCACATTTATATCTGAGTGTGCCTGCTCCTGGGATACGTATCAGTTTAATAATATTAGTTCCTTAACTAAGATTTTTAAAGGAAAGCAATCATTGGATGTAGAGGAGTCCTTAGCTTAAGTAGATTGCAGGACAGAACGAAAAAGTGATTGGAAAGAGGTGTGAACGGAGGCAAGAGACGTTTATACATAAGGACTTAGCAAGTAATTCACTATGTCTTCTGGAAAAATCATTTAGAAGAAAATTTCCAAAAGTGGCTATGGCTTTGGAGTATCTTCATTTCTGAGCACTTGAGCCAGATTTGACTCCAGTGTAGCCTGGCCAGTTTGCACCAGCTAATAATTTGGGCCAACAGAGATTTAAATGTAGTTTCACCTGACTTTTTATGAAAAGCATTAGAACAATTTTGTCTTTATCTGTCATTTTAGCAGCTGTTTTTCTGCCTTAGTTCCCTTTTCCTAACGAAATCTAAAATTAAGTCACATTTTCATTGACTCAAACTTGTACCATAGTCAGCCATCCCCAGGTGAATGTTCAGTTTTGTTCCCAAATCAGGCATTTTAGAAACCAGCCCAATTCAGCTGGTAAAGACAGAAAGAAAGATTGTAGAAAAAAATGCAAAGCTGAAACCAATAAATTTCAAAAAGCAAACTGCGCTTGGAAAGCCCCCGGTAGAGATATATTTAGTTCATTTCAGGGGATTATCTGTGGTTGCCAATTTATGCAAATTGTTTAAAAAAACTGCCCTAAAATTTTACATATAAAATACTTCTTTTTTACAACACCCTTCCCTTGTCCATCCTTCCTGCCCTCTCCTGCCCTGCCCAGAATTGATCTTGTTGCCTACGTCTTGTGCACCCTATTTTGTAGATTAGTTGCGTGTTTGGGTTTTTCTAAGAATTTTTGGTTGCACGATATTTTTTCATTTGATGTGGCAACCCCAGTGCCTAGCACCTGTTTGCCAGTGCAAACTGCCAGTCAGAGCCAGCTCAAAGCTTCTTAGCAGTGTGGGCAAAAAGGGAATTTGCGATGGCTGTAGCTAAGAAAGCACCAGTCGTACCGGGTGAAGTGATGAGGAAGGAGGGATGGAACAGCTGGAACAGGAGCAGGGAGAAGGGAAAAGCCTGGAAAGCTGAGCTCGGTGCTCCTGCTGCAAGAAGTTGCAGGGACTATCTGCTATTAAACTGTTTGCAGTGCATCCTGCCTCTGTGTCCCAACCCTTTGCTGCGTGGGAGCAGCCAGCCAGATTTTCCAGGATCCTGCCTAAGTAAAGTGGGCAGCTAAATCACTGCAGTAGGGCTGGAGCCGGCAAGCATTCAGGAGGCAATGGAGTCTGCCAAACTGAGCGCTGGACTGACAGTCGGGACAGCTAGATTTTATTCTTGACTTGGCCTAGTGTTCAACAGGGATAGGCACTGGGCAGGTCTCTGCACAAGTCTGGATTTCCAGGCTGGGTCTTGGTCCCCTTTATGGGAGCAAAGAGCAGCACGTGCAGGACGGGGTGCTGCTGCCCAAGCGATGGGGTGGAAAGGGTGCTTGGAGGGGTTGCGCTACCTGCTGCCTGGTGCTGAGCTGGAAACTCTGTGGACAACCTCTGAGCCGGGGCCAGCGATGGGAAAGCAGGAATCTCATGAGATCAGGGGAGTCTGTGCTAGATCTGGTTCCTCAGCGGGAGGGTTTTGTGTAGAAGAGAGGACTATGCTGTGTGTATGTGTGTCAGGGAGAGAGTTTTGGGGGGAGAAGAAAGAAAACAATTGATACCCCACTCACTTCCCCCACTTATGGTGCACCTGGCTTGCTGGTTCCCTTCCAGCACGGGCCGACTATACACTGCAAGAGCTCTGAACTAGAGGCAAACCCTTCCAGGCGAGAAACCTTTACCATGAGCTTGCTGGCTACACTTGGTTCACCCTTGGTGTAACTGAAAGAAAACATCTTGTATCGACACTGCATCAGCCTGCCAGAATATGCCCACACAGCCAGTGTGCGCAGGGCTGTGCCGTTGTCACGTCCAAGCTCACCAAACATCCATCAGGAGTACCTGCAAGTGCAGGGCACCCTGCGTACGCTCCCGGGACGATCATGCCCTGCACGTCCGTGCTATCCAAGCTCCCCTTCACACAACCGGGCAGGGCTCATGTGAGTGGGGCTCTGTTTCCTTGCGTCCTGCTTGCCAAAACATGTCCCATACTTGGCTCTTGCACAACCCAACATGGACACTTTAAGATTGAGCTGCAGCCTGGAAAACTGCTAGTGATATGGACAGAAAGTGCAAGGCTGGGAGTCTACGTCTGCTGCTGCGTCTGCTCTTCCCTTCGCAGGGGAAAAGTGGGGTCTGAATTTTACTTGCTGGCTGCAAAATTTGTGGCAGGGGGGATTTTTGACAGCACAGTGGGGTTATTAGCAGCTGCTGTGTCTGTGCATACTTGGACTTTCTGTGCATGGCAGACCCTCAACTCTGAAACCCTGGGGACAGTCCCAAGAGTCCAGCATCTTTGCTGTCAACCTGGCTGTACCACAGTAAGTCAATGCATACATACTGTTTGTGTCCTTCTCTATTCTAGGCAGCGAAAAAGGACGCTCACCCCTCCAGTTCAAATTGTCGATCCAAAGGAGGAAAATAACCTGGCACTTCTTTAAGGACCTACAAACCACAGTGACTTAAGTAGGGGGGGAAGGAGAATGTCACACCCCTGTTTTAGTTAGTGGAAATAAAATGCAATCCACACCATAGCACAGGCTATAGCTAGAAGATAACCTCCAGCTTCTAAGGCAAGTCTCCTTCTCTAAGTATTAGACCATGCTCCAAAAGAACACCTTTCCCTGAAGACGCAAATGTCACTGTATTGCTTGTGATCCTCATATCCAGTTATCTCTGTCTATCTCAATAGATTCATACAGAACAAATCCTTTGAGATGCTAGTATCCATAATAAAATATGAATGTATTTCTCCCAGCAGTTCTGGTAGTTATATATTATGTATGTATGCCTGTGCATTCATATCCTCAGTAATTAGTGACATTAACAACATACTAATGAGATACACTCCGTAAAAGGCATACATACCACTGGACTAGCAGTATTCCCACTGTATGTGGGCAGAGCTTTGGTGGACTGAGTCCGGCATTACCTGATATGTTAACCACTGCAGCCCTAAGCTTCTGCTTTGCATTTGCTCCGAGCCTTACAACCTAGGAGTCACTGCTCCTACCTGTCCACCCTTCCCTCTCACAGCATCACAGCAAGAAGATATTTATCCCCTCCAAAGCCATCATAAGGTGAAACCATAGTGGTTTGCATGGCTGTGCTGAGCTGGAAGAATTGGTAGTGTGTCCTATTCAGCCATTCCTACTACAGAGCCAGGCCTTAGCCACCCCAGCTGTACCCGCCACCAAAAGCAAGTCAAACACCCCAAACCGGGCACCCGGGAAACAGTAACCTGCTGCTGCACTGCACCCTCGTCCTCCCCTCCCCTCGATCCCAGTTAGCAGCTTGCACTCATGCCCAGTACGCGTGAGGCAGAATTACTGTCATTCTCACTTGACTACAAGAGCCTGGGCAAAAGAAATTCAGATCTACTGCAATGCAACACCAAAGTGAGACTCCTAGCAGGATATTGTCTGTAGCAATTAAAATATGAGCTTCCTTCCCTCTGTGAACTGACAAACAAATAGGTTCCTGCAATCAGGCATGAGTGCTTCTGAATTTATTTTTGTAGCTCTACAGCATTTTTTATAAGGTGAGCTGGCAGACCATGTCCCCAAAACAATTGTTAATGTCTGGATGGTGAAGGGCCTGCTGCATGTGTCGGGGGCTGGGCCCAGACCTCTTCCAGGAGTGGAAGA
Organism: Apteryx mantelli; assembly: GCF_036417845.1. Classification (NCBI taxonomy): domain Eukaryota; kingdom Metazoa; phylum Chordata; class Aves; order Apterygiformes; family Apterygidae; genus Apteryx; species Apteryx mantelli. The sequence goes on from NC_090002.1 coordinate 7,981,466, forward strand.
CCTGAAAGCAGGCTTTTGGGGATATGCTGTACCCTAAGTGGCTGCTGACACAAGAATTAACGTATGCTATATGGTCTGCACTAAAGAACTCATCATTGCTGCCAGTATTTTGAAACTGCCCCAGCATCAGCAGCTGGAGGAAGCACTGAAGGAGAAAAGATCAGGGGATGGTAGTGCTTAGTAGACCTGCAAAGGAATGAAGGAGCATCACCGCTTATAGACGAGGAAACGGCGGCAGGGAGCACTGAAATGATTTGCTCCTCATTGCCCACCAGATAAGTGCCAGGCCTAGACAGAGAGCCTGCAATTTCCAAGTCCTTGTGTGCCGCTCTGTCTGCCCAAGGCAGGGCTCAGAGCTGGCCCGGCTGCAGTTGAACAGGGCACGGGCACAACCAAGGCTCACTCAGGCATGTTCTCGTGTGCTTAGTGTTGTGACGCAGCTCGCTCGCTCTCCATGCATCGATCCGTATGGCACTCACTTGCACATATTTTCCACTGCTCTGCAATGCAGGGCTGTAAAGATGCTGAGCACTCTCTCGCTCCTCTCTGGGTGATTTCCCAAAGCCCCGCAAACACGGGGACCTTCCAAAAAAACCCACCATTGTTGATGCCTCTTCACCTCTTCAGCAGAGGAGCCTCCCTGCCCTGTGCCCATCTTCCCAGCGCCTGTCCAGACACAGAGCAATGATAAGTGCAGAACTGCTGAACTGCCCCATCATCAGAGCTGCTGATTATCTGCACAGCTCGGGACAGGCAGCAGTGAGCCTGGTGCTTGCCAGGCCTGCTAGGAACTGTAATTACCATAAAAATGTCCCCTCCTTCCTAATATATTTGAGCCAAAGCCCATTGCAATCAGCAGAAAGATGCTGGCCCAGCAGCTTTAGAAGAGGCTGGAGATGCTGGAACTGGCGATGCTCTGTTTTGGACCTGTACAGTGTTCGCACAGCCGGATAAATGGCTGTCACAGGGGCACTGCAGGGATTATTTAGCAGTGCCAGAGGATGTGATCTCTCTGGAAAGGAATGGTCCTTTCCATCCGAAAACCTATGATGGAATCACAGGAACATGTGACATAGACGAACACATGAGGAACGTGGGGACACGGAAACGCAGGTCATCACGGCCCAGCGGGTGCAGGGCTGTGTTGGCTTTGCTGTTTGCTGACCTGGAATGCCCCTGCCTTTGTTCTGCAAGTGTGAATTTTGAACAGAGATCTCTGGAGTCTCTCCTTTGGCTTTTCCTCAGCCTGTGTTTTGGACTGGCTCCTCAGTTACAGCCTGGTCTCCTGGCCAACCTGAACTTGTTACTGTGACCCTAGAGAGAAGAAAAGGAGTGATACCGCCTATACCACCCAATGCTCCAGGGCAAGCAGGAGAGAACTGAGAGGCTGGAGAGTTGCAAACAGCAGGTGAAAGAAGCATGCAGAGAATTGGGCAAAGCAAGCAAGATGAACTGCATTACTCTGTTCATCCTGTGACAAACGTGTAAAGCTCAGCTGGCAAGATGACAGGAGGAAATGGCCCCATCAGATTCAGCCAAGGAACTTTCATTTCCCAGGCTGAGCTCGGAGTGGCCCACACAATGGAAAGCAGAGTGACTTGTTTCTCCTCCCACCTGAGCTCCAGGGGCTTCTTGCATTCAGAAAGGGCAAACATCGGATTGGCAAGAAATTCTGACTTCTCAGCCCAGGCAGAGACAGAAACTGGGAAGACGCATGCATGCTTAGAGAGCCAGAGAGAGCCAGAAGAGGGAGCAGGAAAGAAATAATCAAAGCTAGATCAAGGGTTAAATTCTCAAAGGCGCTCAGCAGCCAGCGGATCCCTTTGGTCTCAAGGCAGTGGTGGAAGAAGCAGGGTCTGGATTATTCTCAGTGACAACAGAGCTTTTTTAGAAACCTGCTCCCTCCCTTTCCGTGTCCAAGATGAAGATTTCACAGAGGCATGATTCTGTTTGATTTAAAGGTATAATCCTGTGGTCATCAATGTAATGCACAGTTCTGGTTTTCTGACCAGAGGCTTCAAGAGACTCACTGCCCTCCCTTAAAGCAGCCATCTGGGAATGCACACCAGCCCCAGGGCACTCAAATGACTTGGCCATCGTCTTCTGGAGGAGCTGGTCTCTCAGTTGCGTGCTGGAGTGGTCTTGCCCTGTTCGGCAGCTGACAGGCCATCCATCCTCATAGCACAAAATGTGAGGGTAGAGATGGGGGAGGTGGTAGAGCCAGCCTTTCAGCAACAGTTCGAGCACTCAGGAGAGACAGTCAAACACATGACACAGCAGCTCCATTCCTGGGAAACAGTGACTGAGGAGTTCAGCTCCCATCTTCATCCCAGCAAGGCTGCGGAGTGCAGTCAGTTTATAGTCGCCTCAAAGAGTTACCAAAAGACCCCAGGCTTTCCGTGCCAGAAAAGGATGAACTCCTGATTGCTACAGATCAGGAAAGAATAGGAGGCTTGACAGGGATATAATCAATTTCAAAGCGGTGGGAGAAGACAATAAAGAGACCTCACAGCTACTTAAATCTGTTCTATGCTCTGCAATTCAAAGGCATTAGCCAAGGAAACCAGAGTGACTCCAGGCTGAAGGTCCCTTTGAGGAAAGAGCTGCTGAAAGAGGACTCATCTCCCTGCCTTATCCTGGGAGTGGCCTCTTGGGAAATGCTGGGGTGACCCTGGGACATGAGAGAGGACAAAACACAACCCTCCTTCAGCACCCACTTGGGAAAGATGTTTCCTCCTCATGGTCTGTGCGCAGCGAATAGCCAGGCAACAAGGAGACCCACCGGTGCCGTCACCACCCTGCGGAGGCCCGAGGCTCCCCTGTGAAATCCGTTGGCTCGCCTGGCTCTGCTGAAGGGCATCAATGCATCACTTGCTATTTTGGACAGACCCCCTTTCCTGTGGTCACGCTCCAGGGCTGAAGAGTTGTACGCAGATTTGCAGTTACCACTTGGTTGCCTGGTTCAAGATGCAGCTGTTTGGTCACTCGGGGGAATCAGGCAGTCCTCTCTCATACGCACAGGATTAGCAGGTAGCTCCCTTGTACCCAAGGAAAGGAAGAGGCAACGTACTGCTGCATAAAGCACAGCCGAATACAGAAGGGCTTAATTTTGGAACAAAAACTGTGACGAGCTCAGTGGAGGCAGGAGCAGATTCTGCTTGAAAAAAACCCTCTTTGCTGGCAACTGTAGTGGAAGGAATAAGATCCGAGTCTTCTTAGCAAACTGCTGGGTCTGGGAATGTTTGAAAGGTTTCCTAGAGACAACAGTGCAGTGCATGGAAATGTTTTCCATTTGCAACAGCACTCCTACCTCGTCCCTCTCAGTGCACCAGCCTAAGCATGACCTTTTGGGGTCTGACAGCTAACAACCAGTCCTGGCTCCTGCCACTTCCTTTTGAGCCTGCAATGCCAACTTCTTGTGATTCCTGAGGAAGACTGCAAGCCAAAAGAAGGGCTTGGACAGTCTCTGGATATCAAGACTATCTTGTATTATAAAAAGCCTGAAAGGAGATGTTAAACCACACCAGTAAGAGTTCTTGTGGGAGGTAAATTATCCCTAGTCTACTTACTGCCTTCCTCTGAGTCAGCTAATAGCGGCTTCTCTGGGAGACAAGACACTGTTAAAGGAGCCTTAGGTCTGATCAGCACAGCAATTTTCTAATTATCTATTATATTTTAAAGTATCTTTTTTTTTTTTTTTTTTTTAGGTATCTTAGCAAGTCTCCCAGAGAGAGAATGAGGAGCATTATCCCCCTTCCCCAGCCAATATGGTGTACAATAAAAATGTGTAATAGATGTTCACAAAGGAAAGAAGAGGTATGTACTGGAAAGAGCCAAGAACTTGGCATCAAGGCTCCAGGGTTCATTTCCTAGCTCTTTTGCTGCCTTGCTTGGTCGCCCAGGCAGACCACTTAGCCACTACCTGCCTCAGTTTCCCTCCAGCCAAATGAGACAATGGCGAAAATCCAGTGGAGGGAAGTACATAAGTCTCCACTGAATTCAGTGGAACTGTTGCCAGATATTCCAAAGTACACGTGTACAAGTGGAGTTCAGGTAAATGCATTTATTCTGCACTTACCTGGCAGTGAGGCTGCTCTATTCATATTTAGGTGTTTATTCATTAATGGTGTTCAAGACCTTCAAGATGTTAGAAAATTCCCAGATGAAAGATGCTACAAGATTATCTTTTCAAAACAACTCTATAAACATTTACACAAAGGATCTGATTCTCCCTGAAAATGACATCCTGTAATGGAATGACTTGGATCAGACCCTTGGAAAGGGACCCAGTAATTAACTTGGTGTAAATTAATCAGCTTCAGTCAGGATTTAGAGACTTTAATTGCTGAGCGCTAGCTTTTGTAGTGACAACTCCCAGAAAGCACTTTGAAGTGGCCTGCCTACTTGCAGTGGTACAAGCTCCAGGGTTTGGCAACCAACAGCTATTATTTGCCTTACAATGGGTACAAAAGCACCCCCCACCCTGAGATCTGAGCCTTTTGAGCTGAGTGCTGGATACGCACACACGGAGAGACTAAAGAGGTGCCAGCCCCACTAGGTAAGGCAGACAAGGAGATGCATGAGGAACTGACTGCCAAGGGAGAGAGAGCAAGAACCATGTAGGATCTGGTTTCCTAGGTGAAACCCACTCGGTCCAGGCTGCTGCCGAAGGGGCAGTCCCACTTTCCCCCCTTTCCAGTGTCAGTTCTTGTCCCTTCCTTGCACTGGGGCTAACCTTTGTGCTAACTGCCCTGTTTGGATAAGGTTAACTTCAGCCATATCAGGGACAAGATCCGGTTGACTGCGGAGTTGCACTAATGTTAGTCCCACAACAAGGGAGTGGGCAGGAGCAAGTTGGATGAGGTGGGGTTCTCCATTTGCTCCATCTCCGTCTCTGGATAACAGCTTTACTCCTTTCACCATGCAAAGGATATTGCTGCAGCAATACCATTTAAGTATAACTATATTTAAATTAGTATATATGTAAAATAAACCAAGTTATTATAAAGCACCTCATGTGGGGACAACAACTAGGTTGCCAGAAAACCTCCCAGAGCTCAGGGAGGATTTACGTTGGTGAAGCATGGACCAGACCTACATCTCCTGAACCTCAGTGCAGTGCAGTGGTTACCAGCTCAGGCAGCTGTTCTAGGGAGCAAACAGGTACACTGAATAAGTGGTAGCAGTAATAAAGGAAATGCTCATTACCATGTGAAGTGCAGGAACTGAGACTACTGCAATTAATTAAAAAAGGAAATCAGAGCTGGGTCACTAGAGCCTAAACATAGAAAAGAAAAAAACTAAGATGGGGAAAAAATAATAATGATATTCTCAAGGCCCCACAAAGATAACTATCACAGGCTACACCCCAGCTGACCCCATGTTACCCTGGTACAGGGCTACTGAAAGTGCAACTCCTCAACTGGCAGGGTGGGGCTGCAAACATCTGTACCGGGGATCTGTCCCTCCGCCTGCCACAGCAACAGCTGGAAACGGCTCGAGAGAAAGAAAAACCTCAGCAAAACAAGAAACTTTAGAGGATGTTTTTCTCCAAAGAGCTGGGAAAGTGCTTTATTTTCTACCTGAAAATAAATATATATGTATTTTATATTCTGCCCAGTTGCTCTGTGTCCCCTTGTTCGTCTCAAGGTCATGCTGTCCTGCCTGTATACTGTGCTTTGTGGTGTGGAAGAGGCAGGATTTGGCTGTGATCACGATAAAGGGGGATTTTTACTGAGGCTACTGGACATAAACACACCCTGTGGTCCTCTCTGTCTGTCTAGGCCCCGTCTATGCAACTTAGGCTTACCGCAATGGGTCTCCCTACGCTGTGGCATGGATTGGAGCTGGGCAGGAAACATTTTTCCCATCCCACAAAAATGTTCCTGTTGTGCCTCAGGATGAACCCAAGACCTTTCAGAGCTTCTAGCCTTGTTCTCTGAAGACATGAGCCATATGCAATCATGCTACGGCATGTCTGTCATTCTCTCCCATAAGTTCTCAATCTTCTAGCCAAGTTCAAGGCCAAGATCTGCCCCTCCAGACAATCCTAAATCCATGCTCCTCATGCCCAAGGGGGATGGCTACGGCCAGTGGTAGTGGGGTCCCAACCTATACTTCTGTGCAGATAAAGAAAAAACATTTTCCTCATGGGAAATCTTTACATTAGGGAATTTTCAGCCAGCTCCAGTAGGGGTCCAGGGAGCAGGAAGGTGGATTGCTCACCACCGATCATTGCCCGCCTTGCCATGGCAGAGCAAGGTTGAAATGCGGCCGGCCAGCCGACCCTCGGGGGCCAGGGGCGACCTGGGCTCTGCAAGTAGCAGGGCATGGATTGGCGGCAGCTCTTCTCCAGCGCTCCAGCTCGCAGGCAAGGAGCTTGTAAAGGCCACAAATGCTCCCTTGATCCTTTAGCAAAGCCCTCCCTGCTCACCGTACCCAGGGCAGTGCCCCATCACGGGGCACTCAGACTCCTGCCCCTTCCTTTCTCCACTGCTTTGCAAAGAAGACTTCCCTTATTTATTTTTTCTCTCTTCGCTGCCATTTCGCTGGTCTTTACCAGACCATTGCAGATGGCGTCTTTAGGCCTCAATGCCTAATCGTGCATCCCAGCTTCTGCATTATCTATCTGAGCCCTGGAGGCCACCCCGCGACATGCGTCCATGCCAGAAAGGTCAGAGATAAGCAAAAGGTCCTTTTGTGCTCCTGTCTCCCTGCCTGTCTGGGTTTCTTAGAATCTAGCTGCCTTCAAAAGGAGAAAGAAAACAAACAACTGCACGTGGACAGTGACTGATAGTGCCTCGGTGAGCTGCTGGCACTCTTGCCTTTAATGCCTGGGAGAGGAGGGGGAGGTTGCCCTGAGGTATTGGCAGGCCCATGTGCCTACACACAGAGAAGGGCAAGAGGCTGAGTGGGGGGAAGAGCTGGTTGCACTTTCAAAGGTAGCTGCACAATCAAAATTGCAGGCCAAACAGGCGATCAGCTTGCATGGGAAGGTTTGTCCTGGCACAAGAGAATCCTCTCCTGGCCCCGAAGAAGTAGAGTTGCATTGCACTAGTGCATGTGCACTGCTGCAGGCTGGCCTGAAAGTCAGTAACGAAAAGAGCATTTGGAGAGGATGAGATCCCTGCCGGCGCTGAGAGCTAACACGAAGCCTCGGACTCACCTCCATGCCCCAAGCGGAGTTTGTGACAGGTAGAAGGGGACAAGCTCTCCATATGGCAGGATGCTGAGCGCTTCGCTCGTGTCTAGACTGAATCACACAGAGAAAAACCCATTGCTGATTATCAGCCCTGAGCTGGGGAGGTCAGTTATCAGGGAGACAGCACCGGAGGGGTCTGAGAACTGGATTACTGAGCTGAACGGGGTGAGAATAACCCCCTGCTTTTAGTCAGTGATAAGTTAGAGGTTACTTTGATGACGGCAGGACAGAGAAGTAAGGTTGTACTAATCACACCTCCCTATGCCTATGTATTTTAAGATGTGCTTAACTTTGTTTTCATCGCAGCTGCTGGGAGTTTTGCTCCCAGCTTAGGCCAATAGTGACAGCTTTGGAAAATCCCATCATCGCAGTTTAATGACTATGAATTAGTTAATACTTGTAAAGTGCTTCGACAATGTAGATTTGTCCAGCAGGCAGTGCAAATGCTGCTACTGCTTCTGATGTTGATGTGGGGAGAGGATTAGGAAACAGTGTGGGATACATGTTTAACTGATAACTGGAACAAATGTAGGTGTCCCTGCCAGTTGTACTGCCTAACCCTTCGCCTCTCACCGAGGGTGGAAGCGAAGAGCGTGAATCACTAAGAGAACAGCTAGGTGACTTTGTGTTCATCACTCCTGGACAGGAGCACACATACCCTCTCTGTAGGACTGAGGTCCTGCATGACCCTTGACAAACTGCTTCCAGGCAGTGTGCCTCAGTTTCCCCTTCTGTAGTGGCTTGAGGTTGATGGGAGCAGACATGCACAGAACTCATTATTTTTTATAATTGGTGCATTTTCTTATGTTCTGTTGGTTTTTTTTTGTTTTTTTTTTTAATTCTTGACTGGGCATATAAACACCAGCTGCCCAAGGCTATAGTGCAGAAAGTCAAAGCCGTATGTCGTTGATTTATGAGGCCTCCATTCAGTTCAGGCTGCCTCCCCCTGTAGTTCCCATGGGAAAAGTTGCTCTTCACTTCCTATCCAAAATCTCTTGTATGGTATGGCTGTGAGCTGTTAGACAACCACCACTTTCTGCCCTTGCTACAATTTTCTCAGCGGGCAAAGTGAGTTGGACGCGCTGCTTCTCTGTTCTGCTGTGCTGAATTTGTTGAAGAAACAAAGACGGTGCCAGATTAATAGGAAATGCAAACACTATGGTTTTGCTTATTAGGGTGGTGACCAGGTTAAAAAGCCTGGTTATCCAAAACAATGCAGAACGCGGAGGAGGAAATCAGCATGTGCAAATGTTAATGGAAAACATCCTACATGCACAGAGCACCCCTGCCCCTGTAAACGCCTGCTAGACCACAACCTACAGAGATATTGAAACATCCAGTCCCCCTCTGCTCCCAGGAGAAAGACTGGTCCCAAAGCCAAAGGCTGGGATAGGACCCAAGAGAGCTGGGTTCAAGCCCAAAGGCTTGTGTAAATCAGTAAGTCTGTCTTTGCCTCAATCCTCTCGCTTTAAAATGGACACAATACCTAAGATATTTATCTTTCCTGTTCCGACTATCTCATCTTCTTTAGACCATCAGTTCCCAGCCCTGGTGACGATGGGGAGGGCTGTGCAGAGATGCAGTGTCTGCCCTTTGCAACACAGGAAGGTGCTAATGGGGTTTGCTTTAGCCCCTTCGTTCCCCTGGTAAATCCATCCTGTCTTACTGTCTGTACGTACAGCGCTTTGGAGAACCATGCTGGCTGAGGCCTGTGGTGCTTACTGCAAATATAAGTGATTTGAAATAACCTCCAAAATTGATATTTGCACTTTTTCAATCTCACAGGGGAAAAACATTTTTTACAGAGACTTCTCAGCCTCCTCCCAGGGCAGCTCCTTTCTCCTACAGCAGTGCTCTCCTCCATATCACTGTCAAGGTTGTTATGCAATGAGGCCAAGTATCTGCATGAATTGTTTCAGGACAGAGATTATAGTACATGTGAAAGAGAGGGAAGACACATTCATCAAAATGTCAGCTATTACTGTAAACATATCAAACCAGAGACACCAGAAACACTAACTGTATGCCCTGGAACCTCCTACTTGGGTCATCCTGCTGAGAGGCGACTCACTTGAGAGCAGATTTACTCAGCTCAGTATACCAGTCTGATGTCCATGGAAGCTGTAGATCTTTCATTTTCAGACACATACGGTTTGATATTACCTCTGATACTAATTAGCTAATAAACTCTCCAAGCTAGGGACTGCATGTTTGTACTTCTCTGAACCTGACAGGACTCTGCTTCTAGGTGGGTCTTCAGATCTGCTGCAAGACAGACCAGACTCCCATCTTTTGGGATTGTAACTCCTGGCTGATTCCTCCACTGATGTGAGCAAGAGACAGTGCTCAGCCCTTGCACACTCAAGAACATAAAGGTTAGCGTATGACTAGCGATGGCAGGGCTCACTGACCCGCTCTGCAGGCTACCATTCCTGTGCGCCAGCAGCTGAGACAGCTGGATACGAAAGGCTCAGACACCGGGCTAACGTTTGCCATCAGTTATGCCCTTGAGACCCCATTGCTTTCAATGGGCTCCCATGTGCATCATGAAGCAGACCTCAGCCCATTCAGCCCCACAGTATGCAAACTTATTTTTACCACCATTTAGCTGACACATACGTTAAAAGTACGCATAAGTGTTGATTTACTTCCTGCAGGGTATAAGTTAAGAAGGAGAAAATAGATGCTCAGCAACGATCTCCGCTCACCTGCAGAGATTGATGGTTGGATGCACAGCTGACAACTACAATGGTGCCCTAAAGACAGACCCATTTCCACTCCCCATCTCTTGTCACTACTCGCACCTGCAAATCTGGCTCAGCCAAGCCCTTGCAGGCACAGCAAGGTGCTTAAGGGAGATGTGTCTGGCTGCACATGTGGATGCTTTGAGCTCGACCTGCAAACCACTGCTTTGGAGGTGCTAAGCAGACAGCGTTTTGAAAACAAAGATTATGCTGGCTGTCCTTAGCCACCAAAGAGGTTTGCTGTATTTAGGCCCAGTTTATGTGCGTCCTGTTTTTAACCCTTCAGTTCTTCTGAGAGCTGACAGAATTTCAAAGAGTTTTAACAGTAGCAGCAGAGTTGAAAAACAAACGCAACCGAGGCAGTAAACAAATGTGGCACAAGATCTTTGCAGAGACACAGTAGCATGAACATTATACAAAGCATCTCGATATTTATTTCCCTGCATGCACTGTCACAGCCATATAAGCACGTAAGATTTTTCCAGTCCTCCTGGTACTGTCACTACCAGTCTCCTACTCCATTAATTGTTTGCATGTTGGTAGCACCTAGATTCCAGGCAGGACGGAGACTCCCTCTGCTAATCTCCATGCTCATTCTGATGGTGTTTGTGATTTGGGGGAGTCACAAACAATATTACGATTCCGCAGCATCCTCCCTGCATTGATCAAGGCATGTGACACAGAGCGAGTAACCTATAGCTCGGTGCCCTACCAGGCTATATATTCAAGCTATAGAGATGGCCTGAACAGCCATCGCTGGCTGTCTCCTATTCAAGATGACAGAAAAATGCTGAGGCAGTTTCTGGGTAAAGACCAGAAGCCTCATCCCCCAGCAGAAGAATTTGGGGAAATCTCTGCAAAATCTCTGAGACTTTCTGGGGTATTTCCAATGGAGAGGCTGACCTGGGCTTTGATTGTTAATTAAATTAAATACTTCAGACAGAAAAAAAGGGCAGATCTCCTGTATTTATTTATTTATTTTCTGGCTCAGGCTAGAAATCTAAACAGGGCTGGTTAGAAAGGTACTTTCCATAATCCTTGTGTCCATCTGTACTTGTCTGTGCACAGCTTCTCTATAGAACATGTGCGCATAGAAATCCGAGCTGTCCTGAAGAGAGCAAGTCCCAGAATACTTGTGTTTGGGATAGACCGATTTCAAATGAAAAGCCCTTGCAAAAGGAAGCCCAGCACCGACAGCAAAGGAACAGTGTGAAGCAGGTTTGTGTGAATGAACCCCGGGCGAGGGCAAGCGGGTGCACGTACGTCGGCATGAAGCAGGGGACCTGCCCAGCTCTGCCTTCCTTGTGCAGGCAAAAGGCTTCTCGAAGATGCCTGCAAATAGAAGCGCAGGATGGAGCCATCCGCCTGGGGATGTGTCGCACCTCAGTTCTCACGATGAAGATACAGATGGTGTTAGGCTACTAGCCCACAACAAAGCCAGCTTGGGCCTTGCCTGATCTTGGAGTTCGGGTTGTTGGCAAACCCCGAAAGCAGACATGGAAGGGTGCAGCTCTCATCGTTTGGGCTTACCCTCATTTCAGACAGGGGTTGTAAACAGCTACTTTGCTGCTTTGCACAGGGAGTTTGCACTCGTGCGGTGACACAGGCCACTAGCCATGGATCGCTAAACTCTCCACACAGGCAAGATGAGACCAGCGATGCTGCAGCTAGTAACCAGGAGTCGGTTCCCCATGCAGCATGGTCAGCCTCAGCTGTGATGCAAAGAATGAAATGGGGCCCCTTAGCTAGCCAGTCTCCTGGACCGTCCCTACTCTTACACCTCCCGTTTGCCCCAGCTACGGTTGCTATACTGCCGGCACATTGGCTCGCGTGGCCACTACCCCAACTACATGCAAGGCCAGAAGGACATAAGCCAGCACTCCTGCACCAGCCTTCCTGCATCAGCTCTGACTTCTGCTCTCAAATAGGAAGTTGATAAAAACCTCACTTGGTTGCAGAAAGAAAAATCAGATTTCAAAACCTTTCTCAAAAGGGCCCCAAAGCCTAGCAGCCCTCCTGGCATTAACCCTTTCCAGAACGCAGGCCTCTTCCCGGCTACACCTGGGGCCAAGGAACGGCTGGGGCTGACACCAGATACCCTGGTCGCGCCTTGCTCAACTCTTTTGGGGCTTTTTTTCCGAGCTGTTGCTTACATTCTCTTGTAACGCTGTTTTTTATCTTGGGGCCTATCGCATGTCAAATCTGCTTTCATCGATAACCAGGTTGGGGGGTGGAGGGGAGGGAGGAAAGGGGGGTTAGGAAAAACTGCTGTCTCAGTTAACGTGCACACCCACTGTGAAAAATTAGCAAAGAGAGGAAGGGGAAAAAAAAACCCAACAACAAAAGACACATAGTGCTAGGCTGCATGGCAAAATCCATCAGCCCCTCAGCAAAATGCTTGGCTCCTGGCAGGAAGATCCAGCTCCCTAGGGTTTACAAGGGCTTTGTCACTACTGGGTTCCAGCTCCAAACCTCTGATTTTGAGGGAAACATCACAGCAGAGCAGAGTTTTACCTCTCTGTTTGGCCTTGCACATTTTACACCTGGCTGCAACATTCCTGCCTGCCATCCTAAGTGAGAATCACTTCTGTAGCTGGGAAGAGATACAGAGTTCAGCAGGGGATCCCAGGGGTCCACGCTCATGAGATCACTTAACCCACAGGACACCTCAGCATGGGCTCTGAGGAAAAACCAATACTTTGTGTTTCCTAAGAGAATCAAAATTGCAATAGCTCTTTGTAGACTGTTGGTCTGATGGCTCCACTTTGGGAGGCCATGATTTTAGCGTCCTTCCCGCTAGATATGGAAAATGTCACTTAGAGACAGCAGTTTTCAGCTTTTTTGTCCTTTTACATTCCTGCCCTGGTCTAGAAAGATGGTGCTCACCCTGACACTGGGGGCAGAGCCAAGAGGCCTAACCGCAGCACCAGAACGCACACACCAGATCCGCAGGCTGTTCCTCTAAGCGCATGGACCGTTCCTGCCCCTCTGCCACGTCCCTGTTGTGCTTCCACTCCACCTGCGATGTAACTGGCAGAAAGCCTTTGCGAAAGGTCCCAACCATCTGACTTTCCACCCTGGCAGGATCTGGGCAACTAACTTCCCCCCCGCACCCTCGCTACCGGCTGTGGATTTCCTGGCCCTCCCGCATGCGCAGCATGACCCAGAACGGGGCCTGCTGTCTTGAGGCGAGCAGGTGCTCGGTGTTTCTCACCCCCTTCCCCTCCTTTCTTTCTGTGTCCTATATTGGTCTGTGATTAAATCGAACCTGTTTAACTGCCGCAGTCAGATGTGGGGACCCCATTCATTTGTTACAGAAAAAAAAGGAAAGAAAAAAAAGAAGAAAGAAAAGAAACAAAACTGCATGCAGTGACAGTTGTCTGCACGTGACGTGTGACCTGCAGCCCTTTGTATACCCTGAAACCACAGGATCTTTGCTTAGGCCGTGGGAACTTGATGTATCAGACCCTCAGAGACCCAGTCTTAGATATTCATCCCCAAAAGATCTTGCCGCCCCCAAGGCTGAGGAAACACATGCTCCACCAGACTTCATACATCCTCCCATATATCGCTTCCTCTGAGCCCAGGACAGATCTCAGTCCTCCCTGGACAAGGAGCCTTTTCCAGCACTGACCCAGCCTCTCACAACTCCATGGACCAATATAACTTGCTACTCTCAGCCTCAGTGAGCCCCCTCCCTCTATCCCAAACTAGATTGTTTCACAGCCACAGAAAACTTGTTCCACATCCGCCCCTGCAGCAGACTGCCTTGCACCCAGCCCAAGCGACTTCTCTGCCCCGTGAGCCTGTTACCCTGGGCTCCAGTGAACTTCATCTCCATTACGATTCACTAAGGATCCTATTGCCACCATCCGTGGGATGATCAGTTCTTGCTGTGACACCAACATCCCCTGGGCCTGATGGAAGTCCTTACAGTCAGATCCAAATGACACAGTCATGCTCCAAAGGAAACTTTGTCCAGGGAGCACAGCCCAGGGTCAACAGTTCCTATTCACAAATATTTCACTTTATTTTTTTGCCTTTTCAAATTTGCATATCCTAGGATGGAGAGTGCTCTGGGATTTCCCAGCCCACCATCATTAACTGCGACCTTCAAGGTGACCGAGACTAAGAGTCTGCAGGGAGTTGCATGGCAGGGGGTCAGTGAGCAGAGCAGAGCTAGTAGAGCCATTAAATCCACTGGGGCAAGTTAACAGGGGTTATGGACAGAAATTCAGACCTAGAGAGGAAGAGACAGAGACATGAGGGAGGAAGGGAGGGAGGAGGAAGGAAGGGAGATTATATCCGTCCCCATGCCCAGAGCAGGGAGGTGAACAGACAGAATAAGCAGTGAAGCCTATCATTGCCTCCCAGCTGGGGCAGATCCCTGGAGACAGGCTGTGGGTCGCAGCCTGTTGAAAATAGGGCTGTTGTCTATGTGAGGCTTTATCAGTTGCTGTTTCTTCTTTCTCTGTCTTGCTCCAAACTCTTGATTTCCAAAAAGGGTGGGAGATGTCACAGAATCAGCAGCACATCCTGAACAGCTGCTGCCACCCTCTATCTCTGCCACACTCCTTGTGTCTCTTGCTGCTGCTTCTGAACCCCTCCAGAAACAAACTCCTCTGCCCGCCTAGCTCATACAAAGGGCCTGAGGAGCAACATTAAACCTTGAGTTTGGGGGGCTGCAGATTTCTGGTGGAATTCAGTTCAGGGTTCCCCTTAGGTCTGACTGATTCAAGACTTCCATAGACTGATACACTTTGGATCAGGCTCCCGCCAAAAGAACGATGTGAGGAAAAAGGAAGTACACTTATTATGTGGCATGACCTGGAGCCTCTTTTTCCTCTCAAAGAGGTGAGAGCAGGTGGGAGAAGGTAAAGAGGTTTCTCAAAGCCCGAGGCTTTTGATGGAGCAGCCAGTGCGAAGATGGCCTGGCCCCATCTCTTGACTGGGTAATGGGATTCTTCCACGGCCACAGGTAGAGGGTCGGAAGGACAAAGACACATGGCTGCCAGAAACTGGATGGGTCTCTCCCAAAAGCCATTTCCACAAAGATACTTAAGCATCTAATTCCAGTTTGAATATGCCTCTTCTATAGAAAAGGAGGTTCTTTATGAAGGGCATATCATGATTTTTAGAGCCACTAGCAGCTCAGCTCCTTCTGAAATCAAGGAAGGCCACAAGAGCTCAGCTTCTCTGAAAACCAAGCCCTGAGAGAAGAGCATTGCTGTTCAAGTGATTTTTAGCAAGTCTTCCTCTCCTTGCTCTCCTCACAGCTTATTTGAAGATTTCTTCCCAAGGAGTCTCCCATTTTCCCAAAGATCCTTTTCTGAACACAAACAAGCAAACTTCAGGCTTTGTTCTTCAGGAGAATCTTTTATCAGCTTCTTGCCCTGATGATGACAATCTTTGTTTCTTCTGCAGATGGGGACAGGGGAGCTGGATTTGATCAAACAAGATTCAGCCCAGACCCAAGCTCTAAACTCAGCCTGAACCTGTTGAGAAGGTCCAATAAGTTCACAGAAGTTTCTACATTTCATCCATTGCTACTGTTTCTCTATTTCCAGGATCCCACTGGGAAGAAAAAAAGCAACTTTCAGACTCCCAGCTCAAATTTACAGATATAGGCATTTCCTCAAGAAAGTTCTTTGCCAAGAAACAGCAGTATTCTTAAAAGGACAGACTTAACAGGCAAGCAAAGGTGACAGTACTCCCTCTCAACCCCATGAGTGTTGCCCGCTCCTGTAGCGGTAAGCGGCTGCCCAGCTTTCTAACTTTCCCAGTCAAATCACCGCCAGTTCTTAAGCTATTTTCCCCCCATTTTAAAGACGGGGAAAGACAGAAGCATAGAAAGGGAAGTGTCTTGCTGTATACAAAAGCCAACAGCAGAGCCAGAACCAGACCCTCTAAGCCTGGTGTTTTAGTCATTGCGCCCCAGCAGCACACAAATTGCTCACAGAAGGTTCTACACCAGGGCTGATTCTCAAAACATGCTGAACTTCACCCATTACTGTGGGAAGCATTTCCAAAAGCTGGTAAAGCCTCTCAGTCTAAGCTGAGACAGATCTAGCAAGTCACGTCCATGCGTGAGACCATGTTGAGGCATGTGGGCTGTTCAGAATCCATCCAAACAATTTCCCTATAACTCGGGAAATGGAAAGAACTCCAAATCCAGCTGGGATATGCAACTTTGCACAACCTCAGCTCAAGTACTTTATCAGAGGAATTTTCCAAACTTTCATGTTCTTCCTACTCTGAAGTGGAGCCAGTTCAGCCCACTCACAGCACAGCCCCAAGATCTGCTGCAGGAATTATTCGGGCTGGCCCCAGATGCTCCCTGCCCTGCTCAAGTAGAGGAGTTACCCTCCTCTCCAGATGGGATGTGGGTATTCCCTCACCCCACCTGGATTCCTGGGCCTGTGCATGGAGGAGCAGGATTCCTTCCCCCACCCCTACCCTGAAAGGGCAACACCCACCGTGTGGTTTCCTGAAATGACAGAGATATTTGTCAAAGACAGCAGTAAGAAACCCAAATGTGGTAAGTGGCCTCTTCTGAGTTGAGTGAGCTGCCGGTGCTGATGCTCTGGGGTAAGGCTGTCGCCCTGTGGGGCTAGCAACAACACCTTACTCTTTGCAAAATATCAAAGGCACATGCGATGTGGCTCTGGCTCAGAGCAGAGATGGGCTTCCTCTGGCAAGCTGTTAGCCACAGAGAGAAGTGTGCAAAAGACATGCAGGAGACAGACATTGTCCTGGCCTAGCTTCAACGCTGGTGTCTGGTTTATCAGAGAGATGGCACCCACCTTGCTGTGCAGTACTTCCTCTGAAAGCCTGAAGGTCTGGTCCTCTTCAGAAGCCATTTAAAAGTCAGGCAGACACCTGAGGTGGGGAATGGGCTCAAGCCCCAAAGCAAAAGATGCCAAATGTGGATACAGGGGTCAGCAAACACAGGGATAATTCTGTTTGCTGCAATTAGGCATTGCATTTGCCCCTTCTCGGGCAAAGATGAGCAAGAACAAAAAGCAGATTCAGAATTTGAGAAAGGTTAGAGTCAGACCTGTGGTTCTGATTATGTGGCTGTCAGTTGCTTCAGTCTCTATTACGGGTCACAAAAAAACCACAGACTTTGGACAGGTTTGATGTCTCCAGCTCAGGTCTATCTCATCTCTTCCACATGGGGGGAAGAAACGCATGGCTGCGGGGACAATATCGACGAACCTGTTGTCTGCAAGCACCCTCCTACAATTTAATTAATGGGAGAGAAATTGATTGCTGCACTCAAACAACCATTCCCTGGAAAGAGGGGAATGTATTGGAGTTTTCCAAACTCACTTGTCTCCAGCTAATCCTGCTCCTAATGTTTGGTCCAGGAGATGTTAACAGCACAGGCCATTGAGCTCAGTTTCCTCTTTTAGTCTCTAGCAGCCAGGGAGGGAAGTGAAGATTGTGTTAACTGGGGACAGGACAGGGTGGGGTTGGACTTTTGCCCTAGAAGGGGATGTGGACTTGCACCTTAGCGTCTGTAGAGATTGCTGATCAAGAAACATCTTGCAGGAAGACAAGGGTAGACAAACTCCTTGAACATGGACAGGGGGGTGGGGAGGGTGGGAAATCACAGAACCAGAGACAGGAGTGACTTGTATGCCTCTAGCTCGTTATTATTAATTACTAAGCAACAGTAACAGGCTCATACTGCAACAGACACAAAACTACAGATGAGCTCTGTCAGGGCAGGGACTAAGAGCTCATTCTGGGGACAAGGCAGAGGCAATGCATCTCTTCTTCCAGGCTCTTTCTCTAGCTGGTCCAGTTACACCCAGTGTCTGGCCTGTCCAAAGCAGCTGTGGACACTTTGCTGAAAGCAGGGATGGGAGACAGAATGACAGCATGTGGATAGGACTGGATGGGGTGGAAAGTCTGACATCTCTAGCATAGAAGGAAAGGTGAGGACCGTTTGTGTTGGTCTGTAAGATTCGGACTGGACAGCATCCTCCAAACCTGGCACAGTTCCTCTGCCTGCTCTCTCAGCACACCCTAACATTTGCTGTTCTCCAGAAAGTAAACCTTAGATCTAACTGATTGCATAAAAGCCAGTGTAACCCATCTTCTCACAACCTTTCAAACAAGGCTTCAGACAAAGGAAGGGAACAGAATGGAGCAGAATAGCCACTGAGTCACCGATGAGGCAGGACGAGCATACCAGAGATCTGCAATAGTTCTCAGCAGCAGAGGCCCTGGACAGCCTGGAGGTGTGGGATTACATGCCTGGTGGATTAGACATGGCACTGACTCAAACACAGCTCTGAGCTGCTGGTGGAATGGGAAGGAACAGCTTTTACATGAGCTAAATAATGTTGAAATAAAAAGCCCAGCAAGTATGCATTTCCCCAGGGCCACTTTCACCAGTGAAGATGATCTCTGTCATTCCAGTTTGGCCAAATGCAGCTCCTGGGACTTCCTTGGTGTTGTAAGCTCATCTTTAGGGAGTGCAACTCACAGACAAGAGACCCTGGACACATCATATCCATGATCTCAGCAGTAAGGGTGGAGGAAGCCTGTCTGTGATGGCAGTGGGGAGAGCCAGGGTTCCTTTGGAGTCTAGTTCCAGCACTGACTGCGCTACTGTGCATCCCGGGAAGGGGTACTAACACCACCTAGCTCTGCCTGCCTGCCTAGGAGCTGGCTGTAAAACCTCGTTTCTGTGTCTAGCTCAGCAGCCCACAGTTGAGCTACAGCACTATCTTTTAGAAAGACATTTAGTCTTGATTTGGAGCCCTGACATGTTGGAGAGTTTACTGCACCCTTGAGAAGCCTAATTAAATTCCCCTATGAAGAGGTGCATCTTATTTCCTGTTTCAACTGTGCGGACCTGCACTTCCAGCACCTGGATCTTGTTATACCTCTGTCTGTTAGATCAAAGAGCCCTCTACTATCAGACACCTTCTCCCCTTTCAGCTATTTATAAATCCAACTAAAAGGCTTCAAGCTTTACTCTGAGAAACTCTGACTGGAACGCCTAATTCACACATTTTGAGATACGTTTTGCATTCTGCAAACTTTTCTGCACCCTCTGCGCATTTTACATCTCCTTTTTGAAATGTGGATGTCAGAAGCCCAGCTGTGAACCCCCAGGGCTATCGAGAGAGCTCGTCCCCATCCCCACTCCTCGCTACCAGCCAAGGCAGGGCAGCCCTGCTGCCCGCTGAGGCACCAACACAGCCTCTTCTGCCAAACAAAGCTGGCAAGAAATCTGCATGGTATCACTTCAAGAGGCTTCAGTTAACGCACATGTCTACAACCAACAATAACACCACTGCTATTTTAGAGAGGATAATAACATTGTAACAAATATAAATAACACCTGTCAAAATAAATAATAATAATAAAAAACAAACAATAGCAGCAAAGTGGCTATAAGCTCCCTGCATTTGGCTCATCATTTCTGCAAGGCATAAGCCAATTTCATCAGGAAAAAAATGTTCTCAGATGTGCAGTTTATTCCCTCCTTCCCAGCAGCAGCCTCCTCTGAATATTAAGTGCTCGCCACTGTCAGAAACCACATGACGAAAGAAACTCAGCCCTGGTCAGCCAGGGAATTTGGAGCTTTTCAGCAACAAATGGCTGCAGGGAAGATTTTGGATGGGGTCCTGACAGCTAAGGGGTGCAAAAGTCTGTAAATGAATTCACTGTTGGCGATTCTGGTGTCTGAAATAAGTTGTCTGGGAATAAGGACACACTGGTCGCGACCTGCCCTCTGGTGGCAATGGCACCAGGGTGGCCTCGAGCACACCAGGGGGCAGCAGCACCCCGCGGGTGGTGCACCCAGGGCGCCAGCACGCAGGGAAGGCGGGTGGGTGCCTGCCGTGGACATCTCAGACTTCTCCACACACCAGCAGCGCTCCAAAAGACAAGGCAAAGGGGAGGAAGTTGCCCTCTCTCAGGGCCTGGTGCCGCAGGAACATCAACCTCCATCGCTCGCTCTGGGCCTGCCTCCAAGGCACATGTTCGCTCTCTGGCAAGCCAGAGACACGGCAAAATTTAAGAGCACAAAGGGACATTAGATCACTTAGCCTGATTTCCTGTCTAACACATGCTGCAAAATTTCACCCCTATATTGAGCTCAGTAATTTCCATTTGACTAACCATAACTCTCAAAGTCATGATTTGACAACATCAAGGTCATACAACCAGAGTCTTCTGCAGTCTCCTCCATGCTGGTGCCTGAGCACCTCCCAGGCTTAAAATGACAAAGCCTTGAGCTTTCCATAGCCAAAGAGTCCAGAGTCACCAGTTCCCGTCATTCCTTTCAAACAAGAATTCCATTAAGCTTCACTGCTTCCCCTTCGGGCTTGTAAGTACCAGAATAACTGTTCATCTGTGTCACCATGAGGTTAACGTGTTCTTGTCCAGGGTCAGCATCAACAGACCTGGGAATCCTAACTCCTACCTCTTCTTTGAAATAATCTGCATATGATTCAGTCAGACAAAGTAAAAGCATGTGAACTTTTTTCCTTTTTCAATTTGACACCCATATGAAAATTTTTTTCATGTTGCTAAAATGGGAAACAAGAGGAAATGTTTCAGTCTTTGGGAAAAAGCAGCATGCCCAGGAAGGCACACATACTATCACCATCCTGCATTTTTTTGCTGTTGCTGCCAGGTTACCGATTTCACAGTGCTCCAGAGGAAACTGGCACATTAAGTTGGCAGATTCTTCCAGCAGCAATGTCATCTCCAGTGCCACATGTTCTCAGTAATACGGATGTTTGCCTCCACCTAGGGAGGCAGAAAGTGCTGGCATGGCTCCACTTACTTCCAATTTCTGTCCCTTTCAGACTGGATCCCTGGGCACATTTTTTACAACGGCACCGAGAAGTGCTCCTGTTTTTAGCTGGTCCCCTCCTGACTTGGCTGGCTAGGCTCCTCTAGTGGCTGCTACCAGTTACTTGAGAGGGACATGCAAGAAAGCCTGAAATCATTGAGTAACTGGACCTTTATGGAAGATTTCCCCTCCCATCCCATCAGCCGGGGGGGGCATAAGGGAAGAATTACATACTCATACTGCAAAAAGGGAGGTTGGACCCCTAATTCTAGGGCTGTCTGCAAATATTTACACCAGTGGATTTCTGCCAGCCTGCTGGATACCCTGCTCTTGGTGGAGTCAGACATAGACTGCACTGCTACAACATGCAGGAGGGGGAGAGCTTTCCAGGGGTGCTTTGCCACCAAGAAGAACATTTTAATCCCTGATAAAGCTTTCCATCAACAGCTCTGAAAGCATTTCAGAAGGAGTGTCAGTACTTACGGCTGGGAAATGAGATGCAGAGGAGCAAAGAGACTTGCCTACAGTCACTCAGCAGGCTGGCTGCAGAGCCAGGATTCGAGCCAGAGTAACCCAACACTTTGCCCCACTAACTACAGCACCCAGCCTCCCCTGCCATCCCTCGCTGCAGGGCTTTCCCCTCGCTGAACCAAAAGCCCCTGGAGCGCAAAGAGCTAGAGACTTCAGTGACAGTTTTGTTTTCTGAATGTGTCTGTTAAGTGGTTTGGAAAGGGGCAGGGGAAAGAATATTCCCAAGAGAGTAAAGAAAACAGCCAGCACAGGGCTGTGAAGTACTCTGTTATTTACACAACAGCTCCCCGACGTGAATAAATCAGGTAATGCAGTACATACGGGGAAGGAGTCAGCTAAACCATCAGATTCAGAGGGGCATCCACAGGGCAGGACAGGCCAAACAGCTCGGCTGCACCAGGAAATACATGCTCATGCTGGAAATTTGGCAGCTTCATTTGCAGCTGCCCTTCACTGTAGGGGGAGCACAGGCCAGGAGACAGCGAGGGCTACGGGAGCACCGAAGATTTGTGGCTGCTCACCTGGCCGAGCAGACAGCCGAGGGAGGAAGGCAGCATGAACATGCAAGAGCGGTGGGCCCTGTCTGGGCGCACACGCTTGTGCAGCCGTGTGTGAAGGAGGGCAGTGCGCTGGCCACGTCTGTGTCCCAGCAGGAAGATTCCTCAGTGAGGAAGGAGCGGGCATCTGGAGGAAAGACCTCAAAGACTGAGCTGGGAGAGCCAGTGTGGAGCCCAGCTACGCTGATTGCCCAGTGTCCTTCTGCTCTTGGCCATTGCGCAGATGCACAAAACAGGCAGGTGCAGAAAGGTTTACATCTGGTAACCTGGTCTGACCTCACAGCTGACGCTGCTTCAAGCAGGAGACTGGACTAGAGACCTCCTGAGGTCCCTGCCAGCCTGAATTATCTCATGAAACACCTAATCCTTCATGGGAATCCAGCCTAGGTTAGAGTAGGTTCCCTTAGCAAGGCTGGGGGTGGGAGGAAAGCTGGGCAGATCAGAAAGATCTAAAACAACTGGGCCCCTACCTGCCTGAGAGCCTTCTGCCCAAAATATTTTGGAGTCTATTTGCACACCACTAAGGATTATGATTTGTTTTTCATTGGTTTCTTTCCTGCTGAATGTTATGGCTGGCATATTATGAGGAGAAAATGCCACCTCACTCAGTACTCTGATGCACATGATAATTCATCAGCAAAAGCACCTGTCCACACTTATTTCCTCATTTACTTGTTCCCTGGATTTGCTACAAGAGTGACTGCAGATTGGTTGAACTGACGGCGCACCGAGACTGAGGAGCGCAGCGCTCCCCGTGGTACCACGCATGGTACCTACAAGTCATGTTCCACCGTGGCTCCTACGGACATTTCCGGCTCAGCTTGAGCCTGTCTTTTCACTACAGGCAGCAACACTGTGCTGGAGTTTTTAGTCCAGAATTGCCAAGTTCTTACTCGTCTTCCCATCCAAACAATTTGGGTCAGGCATGTGTCAAGAGTTAACCAGCAGAGTTCAAACTACCAACGTTAAGCACTCTCAGCTCCCATCTTTCAGCTTCATCTGCAACATTAGCTTATTCCCTAGGGTCAAGACCCCCAGAAGTTCCTCAGCTGGAAGCCACAAGGTCTCAGCACCTCCATGAACCCAGCCTCACATCTCCTCTCACCGTGCTAAGGGGCAGAAAGGCTGCCACGCCTCCGCCGCAGAAGTGCTGGGCAGAGGCAGGCATCCCCGCCGCGGCATGGGCTGGAGCGGTGACTGCCTCGCGGTTTGGCAGGATTCTGACACCCTGGGAATTCACGTACGCAAACTGCAGCGAGATCCCCCGTCAGTACCAGCCCCTTCATACACAACCATTTCAAGGTACTTCCAAGGTTTTCAGTGCAATTACATTCTACCAGCCCTCTGCCAACACTTTTGCACGTCCCTGAGCCCATAAGGCATAAGATTGCACTCTCTTTCTGGCAGTTTTTCAGTCTATGAAACTAAGTTGCCTCCTACCTTTGATGATCAAGAAATTTGCTTCTGCAGACATGTTTGCTTTGAACAATCCAGCCTCCTTCCGCCGCCGCCTCCTCCTTGCTTTCCCTATCTGCTGCTGATTTTGCTGCTATTGCTGATGAAAAGCCAGTGATGTGTGGAAGCCGTGTTGCTATCCAAACCAAATGAGATCAGGACCTTTAATTTCCAGCGTGGCAGCTGTTGTTTACATCGATTTTTTTTTTCCTCTCAGAGGCACTTATTGGTCCTTACTATGTTCTCTCTCTCCCACACACGTACTTAAACAGGAAGCAAGGGGTGGGAGTTGTAGTGTGGGGGTTTCCTGTTCTGTCGTTTCAGAAACACGTAACCGACACCAAAGCTTTGATCAAAAGATCTAAACACTCAAGCTGGTACACTGAGGTTCAGCTAAAAGTACATATTGCTTACAACAGGAAAACCTGAAACGTTCCCACAGTTACAGGGCTCTTGGCACATGGTTGGTACCTTTCATGCTTTTTTAGGAAAAAAGTTTTGAATGGAAACACAGACTATGCTAGACCAACAGGAAAGCCACTGACAACAGGTTTTGTTCTCCTAGCTGTCTTTCACAGACCCTTTAGAAGCAGTTGAAGGCTCATCCCCCAAAGTACCCAGACAAGAAGTGGGAAACCACAGACTCCAATGCATCTCCGGAGATAAAGAGGTGTTCTTTTGAACTTCAGAACAAGGCGCTCTTCTGAACTTTAGACCCCGGCCCCCAGGCCGTATCTGGCGGGGCCACGGGCTGCAGCCGGCGCTCAGGGCCCATGTGTGAGAGCAGTGGCTGCGTCACGCGGGCGGGCTCGGCGGCGCCCGCAGCTGCATGGGGGGGGTGCAAGCACGCAGGTGTGCGGCACGCAGGGGACCGCGGGCCGCCGAGGCTCCCGCCCTGCAGGAGGCCGGGGCGGGCCGGTCACGCAGGGCCGCACGGGAACTCCGGGAGGGCAGTGGCGACACGGGCCCAGGGGACCCCCATGGTCCCCGGGGCCGCCACCAGCCCGGCTCCCGGTGCGGCCTCTCTGCGCACTCAGGCAGGCTGCCCCCGCCCCGCGCGCGCGCGCCCCCGCCCCGCGCGCGCGCCCCCGCCCCCCCACGCGCCCTCCCGCCCCGCGCCCCTGCCGGCCCCGCCCCTGCCTCCCGCCACTACAAACCCCACAATGCTCCGCGCGCGCCTCACCTCAGCGCCCCCCCTTCGCTCCCTCCCGGCGCATGCGCACAGCCTCACATGGCTCCAAGATGGCCGACACGGCGTCGGGAGGCTCCGGCACGGTAACGGCGGCTCCTTACCGGCGCGCGGGGCCGTTGGGGAGGGCGCACCGCGCCACCCGGGCCGGCCAGCGGTTCGTTTTCGCCGGCGGCGCCGAGGCGGCTGCGGCCTGCCCGTAGGGCTTGTAGGCGCAGGCTGAAGAGAGGGAGGCGCTGATTGGCTGAAGGGCTGGAGGGGGGCGGGGCCTAGCAGTGGCGCTGGATTGGCTGGAGGACCGGGGTGGGGGGGCGAGGGGGTACCGGCTTTTTTAAAGGGGCCGCGGCCCGGTTATGTGGAGCTCCGCGGAGGGGGCGTCGCGGCGCGCTCCCCGGTGGGGAGACCCCGGGGGTGGTGTGCGGGGGTCCCGGCGGGGCCCTCTGCCCTGAGCCCCCCCGGGCAGCCCCCTGCGGGCAGGGCCGGCGCCCCGGGCCCGGCTCTGAGCCCGGCGGGGCCGTGTGCCCGCAGAGGTCCGGCAGCAAGCAACCCACGACGCCCGCGGACAACTACTACCTGGCGCGGCGGCGGACGCTGCAGGTGGTGGTCAGCTCCCTGCTCACCGAGGCCGGCTTCGAGAGCGCTGAGAAGGCCGCCGTGGAGACCCTCACCGAGATGCTGCAGAGCTGTGAGTGGAGACAGCGGCGACGGCCGCGGCTCCTGCCCGTTTCTCCCAGGGCCCATTTCCGAATTTGCCCTCTAACATTTCGATTCGCGCCGATGATTTTAGCACGAGTGGATTAAGCTTAGCGCGTACCCCGGGGGCCGCAGGCTTCTGCGGTGGCAAGCAGCTTGCCCGAACTTGGAAGCGTTTAATTGTCTTGCTTGGTGAGCGTCGGGCATCGTCACAGCTTCGGGAGCCTGTCCCTGGGCGCGCGAGGTGGGAATTGCAGCGCCACAAATTTCATGGAGACGCCGTCAGAAAAAATAGAGAAATAATAAAGTTTTGGGTACTTGGTTAGTTTCAGTCTTGAAACCCTGCTCCTGCCTCTCTGGGTGATGTGCCCAGGATCTCCATTTGCACGTTTTGCTGAAATCAAGAGATGATTAAGTTTTGTATTTTCTTTCTTTACTCTTTTCTTATTTGTTCATGCTTGTGGATTGATAAACCACATATTTTGCTATTGCATTTATGGAGAACATTTGACTGATCTTTACTATCTCCGTACTTTGCACATACTTTAATTTTAAATATGAAAATTATAAGACTGGATTTCAAGAGCTATTTTTCTTTTCTTGATAGATTTGCTAAAAATCCCCTCAAAATCAGGTTTCTGCAGCCAGGGTTGGGCTGATATAAATCTGTGGTCACTGTCTGGAAAGAATATATGGTGCTGTTTCTTTCCCAGATATTTCTGAAATTGGAAGAAGTGCCAAGTCCTACTGTGAACATACAGCCAGAACGCAGCCGACTCTCTCTGATATAGTGGTTACCCTAGTTGAAATGGGTGAGTAGCTGACCGGTCTCAGCAATTCCAGCTGCCTGTGTTGCAGAGGATTTGGGTGTGCTATCTCGGTAGGAAAATCTTTCCCCCATCTTTCTAGTGCTTGTGTGATGCCCACTGTCGTGAGCGAATATCGGCATCTTCTGAGATGGGCACTGAGCTCAGCATTTGCCCGCGGCTGCAACCCCCCACTGCACACGAGGGGTTTTGGTGTAGCAGAATGGCAGTTTCTTGGGACAGGGGAGGAGAACTCTGTGCTGCTCTGACACCTGCTCAGCTTGGGGTTGCTTTCTTCCAGCTTTCTGTGCATTTGGCTTTCTTCAGCTGGAAGTTGCTGAACTTCAATTCTTGTGGAGATGGTAAAGGTTGCTAATGGACCTGATGATGAGAATGGTCCAGCTGTTCAGGGAAGGGCCTTGTACAGGTGCTCAGCTATCTCTGTGGTGGATCCAGTATGAATATAAACAGACAGTGCACGATTTTCATTCTTATGTACAGTGGAGCCCTTGGCAAAATTCTGCCTGACTTCCTTCTGAGTGGAATTAGGCCTAGGAGGAGGGATTTTTGACAGGACAAATTCCTGATGTGATTTCTGCTTCCTTTTCTATTTCAGGGTTCAATGTAGAAACGCTTCCCGCATATGCCAAGCGCTCCCAGAGGATGGTCATCACTGCCCGTACGTGGGAAATCCTTTCTCTTCATACCTAGGAAATTGGAAATAATTTGGCGTTCCCATCTGGCATCCAGTGAGCTCCTGCTCTTCTGATGGATGATGCAGTCTAGCGCTCCTGGATGCACTCATGTTAAAGGATTTCTGTAATGGCTATATAATAGGTGAAGGAAGGATACCCTCAAACAAATCAGTATCAGTTGCCTTTGCTTTAGCATCCTTATTGCACACGAGACTCTGAAGATGGTTTTGTTTTCCATGTGTAGGAGAGAGGGCTTGAATAACTCTTGTTCCCTGCTGGGATGCCAAACACGACCTGCAACTATTGCTTAGGAGAAATGCTCTGTTCCTTTTACAGGACCTAGAATCATGGGTCACAGCTCAGTGTAGGCTAACACTTTTTTATGTCTGATACTTGCCAGAATGGTGCTGGCTGATCTCTGTGTGTGCATGTTTTTTGAACTGCAGCTCCTGTGACAAACCAGCCCGTGACTCCCAAAGCCCTCACAGCTGGACAGAACAAGCCACATCCATCCCACATCCCTGGCCACTTCCCTGAGTTTCCAGATCCTCACACCTACATCAAGACGCCCGTGAGTGAAAGACTTGTGTGTCATTTGGGGTTTATCTGAAGTCAATGGCATCAGTAGTTGGTGTATAAGTATTTTTACTATGGTGCTGGTACTTTCTATCCAAGACATCAGTTCTCCTGACTTCATGCATTGCTTAATGTTTGCAAGTCAGCCTTGCTGTAGATTTTAGGCTGGCTGACATGTGTAGCGCTCTGAAAGGTTGTGCATGTTGAAGGTCTATGTTTGCCTGTAGCATCTGAATCCTAGTAACGTTTTGAACTTCAGCTGGCTGCACTGCATCCGGTAACTGAACTTTTTTCCCTTCCCTGCTCCACAGACATATCGGGAGCCAGTTTCTGATTATCAGGTCCTACGGGAAAAGGCAGCATCTCAAAGACGCGATGTAGAAAGAGCTCTCACGCGCTTCATGGCAAAGACGGGAGAAACACAGAGTCTCTTCAAAGATGATGTTAGCACATTCCCATGTGAGTTTTCTAGGACACTTAGTGCCCTAAATGACAGCTATCTGACTGAATATATCTTTATAGTTCCTGTTACTGCAGGAGGTGAGCACTGAAGGATCGTGTTTTGTTTGTCCTGCCAAGGAAAGGAGGGACATGAGGAATTTTCTGTTATAAACAGGGGCAAATAACACAGGGTTCAGAATCAAACCTAGTTCTGCCAAGTTGCAGGCTCCCACCCTAACGAAAGGCTTCTCCTTTCTCGTGATGCTGGAGGAGGCCTTGGCTGATAGGTGCTCTATTCCAAGCCTCCTGTGTGCTCATCCCAATCCTGTCGCACCCTCTCTGTAACTTTGAGCAAGTCAGTTCTTCTCTCACTTGCCCTGACATTTCTGTGCTACCCAGTGGTGGTGAACACTGCAGGTTTTCCCCTTTTCTCACAGGCAGGCCTTCGCTCTGTTTTTCTGTCTGCAAAGCAGTGATGAGAATTCTCACCTTCCCAAAGCTCACTGGGAGCACAGATGCCAGTGTTATCCTAAGGGGGACTAGGTGATGCTTCAGGAAGTGAGGCAGTTGAACTTTTATGAAGGTCAGGAAGGAACTTTTTGTGTTTGTATGATGATGTGTCCTTGGTTGGAAACATAAAAGGGGTTTTGAGTCAGAAAATAGGAAATTAGAGACTGCCCCTTTTCAGGGCCTCATATTTCATTCCTGACCCCTGGGAATGGCAGGAAGAGTGTGTGTGTGAATGGCAGGGAGGGATTGTTTAAAACTTGAACCACTTAGAGTGTTTGGTCTCCAAGTAATTGATTATCTTTGTGCTTCATAGCATCTGAGCTGAGGAGGCTCCTCCCAGCTTGCTGAATTTGTCCTTTTCTCCAACCCTAGTAATTGCTGCCAGACCCTTCACAGTACCCTACCTGACTGCTCTTCTTCCCTCCGAGCTGGAAATGCAGCAAATGGAAGAAACAGATTCGTCTGAACAAGACGACCAGACAGACACAGAGAACCTCCCCCTGCACATGAGCACGGTATGCCCAGCCTCAGACATTAAGGTCCCTTGGGCCTGACTTTCTTAAACATATGAAACCTGATTCTGCTTTGCCTGTCTTCCTCGCAGCTGGGCAGAGTGGGTGGAAAATGGCAAAGTGGGTTGCATTTTATAGCACCTCCCCAGGTGTAAATGACTAACATTGTCATGGTTCCCTAACTTTCTGCAGGGTGCACTGTATAATGAGGTTATTTGATGCTGGATCATGCGCTTTCAGGGCAACCTTCATTTCAGTGTTAGAGGAGAGAGGACTCTCATGAGATCTCACACTGTTCCCAAAGAGGATCTACTTGTCTTAGAAATCAGAAGTCTGCACTTCTAATGCAGCTCCTTGTGTGCTGCAGTTTGTCTTGGCTGCTTCTTATCTGTTTTGCCCATAGGCTCTGTGCTGTTTGAACTCCCAAACCATGTCTAGCCTAACTTTGTTTATACTTCTGGGGGTTTTTTTGTTTTTGTTTTTTTAATGTGACAGGATGATTCAGGACCTGAAAAAGAAAATGCTTCAGTGCTACAGCAGAACACCTCCCTATCAGGCAGCCGGAACGGGGAGGAGAATATAATTGACAATCCTTACCTCCGGCCAGTGAAAAAGCCCAAGATCCGCAGAAAGAAGTGAAGTGTAGCCGGCTGACTGCTCAGAGGAAGAGGAGCCCAGTTCTCTGGCTGTCCTGGGGGGTCACCTCTGCTGCTGTGGGTGAGAGGCATGGCACAAGACAGGAGGGGCAATCAGGCTGGTAGAGTGGCAGAAGCAGAAATATGATCTCTCTCTCCTACACTCTCATCCTGGTTTGCAGTGCTCCCTCTTCCTCTCCACTCCTGCTGACTTGGAATGGTGTATAGTCAATTGCCTTAAAAGCGTCGGAGACCACCTGGTTACAGATAGGAACTGTCTCGTTTATTTTGGTTCCTTCTCTCGGTTGACTGGATCTACTCCCTAAGGAGAAGGGGCACACAGGTTCTTGCTGCTTAGTGCTTCCCAGTGGACACTACAGAATACAAGGGAACAATTTGTTTGTGGCTGTCTCACAGGTTAGAAGGGAAACTTCTGCAATTGACCCTGTCTGGCCTTACAATCTAAGGAGCATGTGTAACAGAGACAAAAAAAGCCCAGAGGGGTTTTCTGGTTTTAAACTGTCTTTGTATTGTTAGCAGGTAAAAGCAAATAGACTTTTCTTTTATAAACTGAAGGTGTCTGATATGTTGGTAAGAGAGCAAAGTGTAAATACAGAGCTAAGATGGTGTTTTATGTTCACTTTTCTGACTGCAGCTGCACTTCTAACTTAAAAGCGCTAAGTGTAGTGTTTACACTGCCCTGCTTTGAGGTTATTTTCTAGCAGTATGAATGGTAAGATTTAACAGCTGCTTCAGGCCATTTTTCACTTCCATTGTTAGTTTCAACACAGCACAAATCCTATGAGACTTCATGCCTTCACCAGCTGTTTGAAAGATGCTGTGCTGAAAATCTTGGAATATGGAATAAAGCTGTATTGATTACAGTCCACAGAGCTATTCTATTGATCACATTTTTTATTTTGTCCTTTCTCAGATATGGGCTTTTATCCCCAGAATTCTCCCCCCACCCGCCGCCTACTACCCCTCTCCCAAGCAGAATCCTTCTTTTCAGCAGTGAAAATGAATGATGATGGGAGTATTGTAATCGCTAGCTGGTTTTGGAGGCCTTTCCTTTAATCTTCATTCAACCTTTATTCGGGCAAAATATGGGTTGACTTCCTTTGACAAAAGGCAGACTCCCAAGCATGATTAAATGATGTGGATTCAGTAGTCCCTACTACCAGTCAGCTATTTCTCATTCATGCTAGTTTAAAATTGCTTTAAGCAGTAGTTAAGACTACATCTTTCTTGTAGATCAAGCATGGTGCTGAGAGAGGCAGCAAAGGCTATGACACTGCCTGCTATGAATTGCCAGACTGCTCCTTGCTTCCCAGAGTAGCAGCCAAGTGCAGGAAGTCTGTTGCAGTCAAGAGGTAGATCAGAGTTTTGTGTATATGTGTTCACCTCAGTTCAGTTAAGCAGTTCTCGCAGGTCCCCCTCTTCCCTTCTTCTACCTCCACCCAGGGAGGAGGTAGAAAAGGAGGAGGAATTGTTTCAGTGGAAACAGAGGCATTCCTGCCAAATAATCTGAAATGACATCTCTAGCAAGAGTCCTGCGTGTGCCATTGTCATTCCTGCTGGTGCCTTGGTTGTACAGAATAATGAATGTACAGAGATACATTGTGTATGTATGTATATATAAAAATTTATATCTATTTTTCTTTACTTGGATTATGCATTTTTCATAATTACAAAATCCCTCGCTGGGTAGGGGAAAAATGTAGAGTGAAAATAGTGACTTTTATGTTCATAATAAAAGAAATTTTATGTCCTACAAGTGAAACTGATTGAGTCCTTGGAATTTGGAAAGAGTGGAAAAGCATGTGAATGGAGCCCGAGTGTGTTCACTTGGGGCTTGGCAGAGCTCTCACTGAGCAGTCAATCTTGTTCTTCCCTCTGCATCTCTTCCTTTCTCTACACCAAGACTTGGCAGCTGAGAAAGTTGGGAATTTCCCAACACAAACTTTGTTTCATTAGAAATATGTTCACTGAAGACAAAGTGTCTTTTGAAGTATCATCAATTTTGCAAAAGCTTCATTAGAAGGTTTCTCCAATCACAGGTGGAACATTTGGTGGAGAAGGATTGCAGAATCATAGGTAGTGCTTTTACATCTTTCTTTCTTACACATGTGTTTTTCTCCTAATTAGAAAACCAAGATAGAGGGAGGTGAGGTGTACAGCATCAGCCGTGAAGACAGTGGTGGAGCTGGAAACAGAACCATAAAAGCCAGGCCTGAGGAGAGTAGTTTCCAGTGAGTCATACTCCCTCCTCT
The DNA here is from genome assembly GCF_036417845.1 of Apteryx mantelli. Lineage (NCBI taxonomy): Eukaryota > Metazoa > Chordata > Aves > Apterygiformes > Apterygidae > Apteryx > Apteryx mantelli. Next base: position 8,013,106 of record NC_090002.1, read on the forward strand.
GAAAGGTTGCACCAAAAGGGCAATTGAGAATCAGCAGCTACATCCCTTTTGGACAGCTGCAACTGTGAAGTAGCCTCTTGTGGTTGTGAAGGAAGGGGCCAATGTGTAGAGAGAAAAAAGTTTTGAGCAGCTGTTGCAGTGGGACAGAAAGTGAGAAACTGGAAGAATATATTTTGGTTCTGTAATTGAAATTGCACTACAGGTGAAATTGCTACAGAAACAGCTAAACAGCTACAGAAATTCTAAAGTCTGCCTTGCAATTGGTAGTTAGGATGAATATTGCCTGTTCTTAATATTCCCCTGAGATCTGCAGATAATAAAGTTTGTGATCAGTACATGTGTGTATGTGTGCGTGAAGGTATGTATGTATTTATATATGTCCCTAAGGTCTGAGTTGTACATTGCAGAAACAAATGACCATGAACACCAGGACCTTTCTGTTTCAGACTACATTTGTTTTCATGGCCACATTCTTAATTAGCAGCATGGAGCTTGCTCCTTGCTCAAAAATAACTTCCTCATGTCAGTAGGCACAAAGCTGCTAATGCAAAAGCACGTGTTGCAGGCCATCTGGTCTATCTTTTTCCAGCACAGTACTCTTTGCCTGGGATGTATTACTGCATGCTAGTTTAAAATTGTTGTGGACTGTGCACAGAGGCATTTTATTCTCTTTTCACAGATGTGTTTTCTGAAGAAGACTCACAGCGGAGGAGCTATGATCTGGGTCCCTGGCAGGGGTGACTTTCCTGACTCTCGGTGGTGCAAGAACCTGTGTGCTGCTCATGAGGCTGAAGGCTGTCCTTGGAAACTAGGCCAGGTGGTTGGTGAGGGGAGATGCAAAGCCTGTCTGTCCCTCGAAGCATGACTGCCTTCTGTTATTAATAAACACATCCCAGAGCAAACCAAGGCTGTCCCGTTCGTGAGAGTTGCCCTTTGGACTTGCTGCACAGCGCGCATTCCCCTCGTTTTCCACCATCCCGTGTAGACGAGCCATACTGCAACGTCATCAGCGTGTGCTCCAGCTTTCCTTTCGGCTCAGTCAGATCCAGATCTACAGGGAAGGCTCAGGGCTTCATGTCTCCGCCCTGGTCTTTGGCCCATGAGCGATGTCCTCATGTGGTGTGATCCTGGGCAGTGGTAGAGCAGTTGGGACAGGGTGACAGATCAGATGGGCTGTGGATCGGGCTCGATGAGATGGTGGCTGCTGTTCTCAGCCAAAATCTTGCTGTTAGGCCTCGTTTGGGGACCAGAAGCGATGATGGGAGAACAAGCTCGCAACGAAGCGCTGGCACCTCAGCCCCGGGTGTCCCCGCCATCTCCTGGTGTGGCGGCACCACTCTGGCCTCTGTGAGGAGCAATGGGCAAGGCGAAGGAGGGGAAAATGAGGCACCGCACAGGCAGCTTGGCCATTTCCACGCGATGGTACCCGACGGCAGCGCGGCGTGGGCGGCTGTGCTATGGCCGACCCCGCACCCATCCCTTTGGAAACACTTCCATTGGATCTCCTCAGGCTGTGGCATGCCGTAGGGAGGAAAATCAAGGGACAGGCGGAGGGAGAAGCTCCCGGGCCAGCCTGCGAGCGTCTGCCTTTCTGCGGTGGTGCCGGGACGCCTTTCGGAAACGACGGTACCATTCTGGGGAGGGCGGGTGTTGGCTGAGAGAAAGATGGTGGCTCTTGCCGCCATCTTGAGGGGGCAGTGGGACAGGACAGATGTCCGAGCCTCCCTCTGAGGTGAAAACTGGCAGCGGCATGAATTCAGCACCTCTGCGGTGCCAGCGAGGGGTGGATTTGGGGGGGAAAAGCCCCCTGTGGTGGCCTGGCGGGGGGGAGAGAAGGGGAGCCATTTTGGTGAGGGCAGCGCCCTGAGGTGTTTCCACGGCGACGCGGAGAAGATGGCGGCCGCAGAGGCAGGCCGGGGACTGAGGCACCCTCCTTCAAAAGCCCTCCAGGTCCCCGGCGCCTGGGGCCACATCCGCAGCGAGGCCGGAGACACCTGCCGCTCTTCCCTTCCTTCCTAGCCTTTTTCTATAAATGGATGACACGATACCAGGTAAGCGCGGACAGAAGCAGCAAATGCCTCTTTTTGAAGCGGTTTTATTTTGGGAGGCAGCGGGGCGTGGATAAACGTCTCCAGAAGAGCAGGGGAAATCGGGAAGAGGCCCGAGGCGCCTGCAGGAGCAGGGAAGGGGGACATTGTGGCGGCCTGGACGGCTCAGCTGTAGTACAGGCTCAGGTAGGCCATCCGGTTCCGATGTTTCCTGAATTCCCTGTCCGTGATCAGCTAAAAGAAAACCAGTATCCATTAGATGTTCCTCAGCGCATCACTCTGCCAGGACTCAGCAGGAAATAGCTTTCCCACCCCTTAACCGCTGTTTTGAGTTGGGAACATTTTCCTCTGGGGAGAGCCGCACAGGGAAGTCTGCGCGCAGGGTCTCTCACTTTTTGGCTGCAGTCTTACTTCTAGAGCAAACTTTTTCACAGAAGTCTTTTTGAAGGACTGTAGCCATTTTCACAAAATTTGGTTTCAGCAAAGGGGTATATCTGATAGAAAATCACCTTGTAGCTTGTGTCCCAGGCTAGTACAGCCACATACCCAGCAGGACAGTGAGGAAAGGATGACAAAATGCTTTTAAGTAATCATCTGATTTCCTTTGTCAGCAGTATTCTGCAGGGAATCCCATCCCCTTATCCCTGCCCACGTGTTCGGTACCTCTGCTCCTAGTGTCGTCTTCACTGGCATTGGCACTAAAGACCAGTCTGGAGACCCAAACTTCATCGGCCAGGTCACTTTTTTGTGTAATAGCTTGTCTGCTTCGTAAGTTCCAGGTCTAAAAAATATAAGCACAATATCTCATTTCTGGAGCAGGAGTGTGATGTTTGCGGTATGCTAATTTACCAGTCCTACCTTAATCCGTAGGAGAAATGCATGTTGTGGTCTTCTAGTCATCATGCTAGGTGAAAGACTAAACCATGTACTCGCAGGGGAGCTTTTCAAACATACAAAGGGTTATTGGGAACGCAGTTGCCTATGTCCCATTTGTGCCTTAGTATTTGTCTCTGCTAGTACTCCCGCTAGTTACTAACGCTGTAAGAAAATGAGTTATGTTACCCAGGGAAAAACTCTCTATCCAAAGGCTTATCTGGAAATCGTGGTGATTTAATGGAAAATGGGGCATAGGCAGGCTGACATTTTCTCTCTTTCTTCCACCATGACTGGTACATTCCTGGGCCAGGAGTCACAGTCTGTAAGAGAGAAAATTTCAATACAGAAGATTTTATGTTCTGCAAAACATTCCTAAGTGGTCTGATCAGCAGCCAGCTGGATATTATAGAACTGCTGTTCAGTGAATACTCTGGCTACTCTGCTAGCGTAAAAACAGCAGAACAAGTCAAATATGTACTCACTACCGCCTACCCAATGCGTCCTCTGACGTCTCTCCCGCTATACTGTTATTTTACAGAAGTTAGGCCAGAAAACATATTGTGTTGGTCAGGCAGCATAGCTGTGCTCTCTCCCTGATCTTGCCTCCGTATGTTCATGTGTGTGTGTGTTTGGGATGTAAAGGAATATGTATATGCCTCTGTATTTGTCGAGAGAGCTCATATGACCAGTCAACAGACTCTAGGCTCAGCACAGGAATTTACCTGCCCTTAGGTTATGTGTAGGGAGATCTATGATTACTGTACATTTGGTCTGTGTTTGCCTGGCTACTAAGGCCACAGATACTGAAAAGAGGACTGGTTTTCCAACTCTGTCTCGTTCTCCAGCAGAGTCTGTTTCTGAAAAAACCCTCACAACCAATGAAAGTGAGAATAAAAAGTGGGAGCAGCTGATGTCTGCAGGGGATGGAAGACTCTTGAGGGACTTTTCTGGTCCCCACAGAGCTGCTGCATCATTTCAGTTCTCTTTCTCAGGTGGAACCGAAGCAATGCGTGGAGTTTGAGTGCTGTGCGCAAGTGACTTGCACCCCCAGCAAATGCGATCAAAACTGGTAGTCTATGGTGGGAGCGGACTACAAATTCTTGTAAAGCTGTGGCTCTGCTGCTTTGCAGAGTGCTCTTCTTACCTGTGGCTCTGGTAGGAAACGTTGGGCAGTTCTTGCTCCTATCACATAACCTTTCTTGCTTTGTGGCTTGTGAGCCAAGGAGTATACCAGGCTGCTTTTCTGTAGTTCAAAAGCAGAAACATCTTACTGACATTTTTAAGACACCATTTGCATCAGGGGAAGGCCAGAATGTCTGTACTTGAGCAGCTGAAGAGGTCATTCCCTCTAATTTCTCTAATTTGTCACAAATTTAGAGTGCTAGGGCACTTCAGAGCTTTGAAGACCGGTACATCTAGCTGTAACTTTTTCAGGATGAGAATGTCTTTTCCTAGGTATCTGCATAGACCTTGTACAATGGCTTTGCAGGACCGGCGTTGGGAACGTCATGCCTGGTTGACCATGGTCTTACTGCTCCTATACTGTATGTCTGCTGTAAAGGAAAAACTCTGAGCATGAAAGCCAAAAAAACTCACCTTGTGATTCTGATAACAGCCTGGCCCAAGCCAAGGGTCTCCCCTGATAGGTATCAGCTGGATCCCCAGCCTGTCTGGCGCATGGTGGAGAGGGAACAATTTCCGCTCTTGACATGACCCAAAGGAGATCCGCTTCTGCACACCTGTGAGGCCAGGAGAGGGAAATGCCGCCAGTGTGATTCACCCCTTGGGAGACAACATCTTGCTGCTTCTCTTCATTTCCAAGCGTGCTCTGCTTCCTGAGGCCAAGCATCCCCCTATCTCCCAGCTGGTAATTTCCCCTGCCCACGGATATTTATGAGGGGTCTGCCCTTTGGATGGCTGTTCGCAGCTGCCACAAAGGCTTCTTTGTCGCCGGCCTGAGCAAAGAGGTGCCTTGTGGACCAGTTGGGGGGCAGATAGCTGGGGGAGCCTGCTGCCTCCAGGGAGCTGTGTGAGAGGGAAAGCCCTCCTGCCCATAGGCCCCGTCAACGTGTGCCTGGCACGGCTCACCTGTCGGCTCCCACTCGTCGATCATGCTGCCTGTGGGCACGCACAGAGGTGTCAGGATATGTGTGTACTCCAGTTGCTATAGACACGGGGGGGCGGGTACATTGCTGAAGGGAATGCTGGCGACTGCAGCTCCTGAGAGCTGCGTGAAAAGAGGAGGATTGATAAAAGCCTTGTGGATTGATGTTTCCCAGAGGGAACCATCCTGCCAAGGGCCCAGAGAGCTGAGCTCTCTAATGTGGAACCCCTGGAAAGGGACAGGACAGGAGGGCACAGTGCATGTATTTGAAACAGCGTTTCCTCCACACTATCCTGGAAGCTTGCCTAGGTGTGCTACCTCCTGCACCCAGAAGCTGCCAATTGCATGGGTGTGAGTTGTGGGGGGCAGAGGTCTCCGGAGAGACAGCTTCTTGGTTATGCTGCCAGGACCCTTGTCTGTATGCTCTCTCATGGCACAGCCTAATATTCCCCATCTCCTCCTCCACCTCTTTTCCCTCTGCCTGGCTGGCATGCTGGGACAGCGAGAAACCCCTGGCAAAAGCCAGTGTGGGGCTGTTTGAGGTCCAGCTTGTGGATCCCTGCCCTTCCCGGAGTAGGGGTGTGAGTATCAAGAGAGAATCAGGGAGCATCAGAGTATTAAGAGCGAGATGAGTCCAAGCAGAGAGGATTGTTGCTGTTGGAGAACACTTTATTTCATCATTATTATTCCTTGTGATTAGGTTAGGGGGGACTGTTTGCTGTTCTAGAATTGATATCTTCATGGCCAGTTGCAGCAGGAGCAGCTGGTATCAAAGACGAGGCCGGCCTGGCAACTCTCGAAATAGGTTTCGCCGTTATCGCAGTTGTAGAAGCTGTTCTTGCTGGATGGGTCTGGATAGATGCCGTTGGCCTTGCCAGTGCAAAAGTCACTCACCCCTGAGCCACCAGGATTGCTCCCTGAGCTTCCGCTCCCACTTCCACTTGTAGTACTGGGAGCTGCAGTGACTGGAGGATTGGGGTGAGAAGGGGGCACACAGCCTGAAATAAGAGCAGGGAAGGGGTTATTGATATCTGATGGTCTCCCAGCACTCCCTCCCTCCATGGTCCCATTTGTGGTGGGGTCAGCAGACCAGCTACTAGACTTTGTTCCCCCAAAGTTTGTCTGCGTTCATATCCGGCCTTGGAAACAGTTGGCCTCAGGTCCCAGTCTCAGTCTCACTCTTTTATCCTAGGGGCTGTAGAGTGAAGGGATCTTTCCTGGGCAGTCTGTAGTTGTGGCTTCCACAGAGAGTCATTATCCTCTAAGCCCCTAGAGTTAAAAGTTCGTGGTTCTCTAAAACCCAGCATGCGTACTGAGCTAGGGTGTCACCTTCAGTAACCCATGCTACTCAAGTTACTCACTGTCACTTTGTAGGCCAAGAGCCTTCTTCAGGGTGGAGATCAGGGGATATTTGCCCTCTTTGCAGAAAGAGCCAGTGAAGTCATCCAGATCGATGGCCCAAACCATAGCACCTCCATATTTATTTTTGGTCAGCCAGTCAGCCTTTTCAGTGCCAGAGGAGAAGCCCCAGTTAGTCCCAAGGCCTGCTGCTGCAGAAGTCCTCCCAGAGCATTACTGGTACATCCCCATTTCCCACTGTACCTTGATGTTGAAGCTCTTGATGTTGTCATAGCCAACCCATGTGCTGCCCTTGTAGGCATAGGGCACGTCCTGGGGAGCATCCCAAACCTGGGTAGCTCCAGAATTCAACAGAGTGCAGATCTAGGGAGAAGGGCAGAGAACTGTTTTTTATGAAGTGTCCTGCGAAAACAGGCAAGTCCAAGCTCTGCCATTTTCTTGACTTTATTCTTCAGTTATGGTTATAAATCTCATCTCTGAGGATAGGTAACCTTTTCCTAGCTTTTGCAAAATGAGCTTAAGAAGTTCCACAGATTGTGTGGAAACAATAAACACTACAGGGAAAAGACCAGGTATAACATGCCCCTCCTCCTCTCTGCACTGTGGTCATAATAGTTAATAGTCAGTAATTTCTCTTATTATCCCATCCTAGTACTGGAGAAATCATGTTTAAATTTCAGAAGGGCCTATTCGTCTGTTTCTAGCCCTTGCTGCTAAAATTGCTTAGTGATACTCAGTTAATGGATAAGGCATGTTTATATTCATGCACTGATTCTATCTGTCATTTTAATTGGCTTCTCTTTCAGATTTCTACAGACAATTTCGTGTGCGAGTTAGACATTCAAAATAGTCCATGGGTCCCTTCCTAAAAATTCCTTGAGCAATAAATGTGATGGCATGCGCGTACCTCATAGTAAGCCAGGGTCCCAGCCTCTTGTGTGTAAGGTCCAGCAGGCCCAGGTCCTGATGTAGGAGCACCAAGAGCAGTGTTGGATGGGTTTTGCAGTGTGAAGGTGTTTCCATAGGTTGGGAATCCAACAACAAGCTTCTCAGCTGGGGCGCCATTGCTCTTCCAATAGTTCATAGCATAATCCTGTTAAAAAAACATCACAGTTCAAGTCTGTGCCAGGATTTATGGGGAGACCTGACACTTGTGACACAGGATCCCAACATATACTTACAACATTGAAGTAGATGTTGCTGCCAGTGTCAGCTGGGCCTTTGTACAGAGGGCTGTTCTCTCCAGTGCGTCCATCCCATGAACCATGGAAGTCATATGTCATCACGTGGAAGTAGTCCAGGTAGCTGTGGAGAACATTGCATGCATCTGTGTCCCGGCCCGTTGATTCACCCAATACTGCTTGTTGCTTTAGTGCTGGCCGTTTGCCCTGTGGCATCCCTGGCCATACACTCACGTTCTTCAAGACCTCTTTTGAGCAAGCATTGTAAGCGCTAGAGCCGCTTCCTCTATGCCGGAGGAGGGAGGGAGAGGTCGGTGTGGGGTGGGAAATGTGCTTGCATTCTGGGACCTGAGAGATGCTCTCTAATGGCTTGAAGAGGCTTGATGCAGACCGTTATTACCCTTCCCTTCCCGAGGTGTCCCCTTCTCCACCAAACAAGCAATGTTCCCCTCACGTCCTCACCTTACGCAAAAGACTAGGGAGCCCACAAGAAATGCAGTGGGTTTCCGCCAGTTAATGGCAAGGTTTCCCTTAACCGTGCGAAGGAACGCCAACTAAGTCATTGCAGCGGTATCTGAGAGTTTGCTACTCACTTTCCAAGCTCAGCAATCTCGTAGCCAGCCTGAATGTTGGAAAGTCCTGCAGCAACCGCAGCGGTGATGAGGAGCCTGGGCTTGTTAACCTGTTTGGCTTCCTGCTCAAAGGCTGCCAGCATTTCCTAAGAGATGCCAAGAAGCAGGCCTCACCATGGACCCCCTGAGCTGAGTCTTCCCAGGCCCTGGGGCTCTGGACAGAACCGTGCAGAGCAGGGGCTTGGTCAGAAACCTTTTATTTCAGCCTACCTTGACGAGAACAGTAAAGAGAGCCTTGTCCTGAGATGGGCTGCCCCTGGACCCAGGGTATTCCCAGTCAATGTCAAGCCCATCGAATTCATACTGGCGCAGGAATTTGATGACCGATTTGATGAAGGTCTGGCGGTTCTCGGGAGTGGAAACCATTGCTGAGAACCTAGGGAAGCAGAGGAGAACAGAGTGGAGGTTCGGTTGGTGCTCCTTTCCTCCTCTCCCTCCCTTGCCAGGATGCAGTTATGAGAAGGAGATGGTGTGGACTTACTTGTCTGTTCCGAAATTCCATCCTCCAATAGACAGGAGGGTCTTCAGATTTCCGTTCCTGCAAAGCGAGGGACAGGAACATGTTTCACAATGAATAAAGGCTTGGTGTCACCAATTTCTAGTTGTACACAGAGGACCAACATAAAGCACAGTGCTCCTGCTTTTCTTAAAAGTCTGGTGCAGACTTTGCTCCGTAGACTGTGACCTCTTGGTCCAAAATCCAGTGAGCAGGTGCAGGGCACCGAGTCACAGTCACCATCCATAGCAGATCGGTGCTTGCAGCCTGACCTGCCCTCCCCGTCACTATCTGCCTCTTTCCCTTGGCATCGCCAAGTGATCAATGGATTGCTTTGCCGCTGTGCAGAGAAAGGGAAAGAAAGGGAGGACGAGTGATCCCCTTTGCTCTCGATACGTACTGGTTTTTCAAGCCATTGAAGGACTTATAAAGGGTCTCATCATTCCATTCAATGGTCGTGATCTCATTGTTGGACATCCCAGCGAAGGCATATAGAAGGTGAGTGCACAGGCAGGGGTCGATGTTGTCAGGCATGAAGGTTCCCAGGCCAGGCCTGTACTGGGCCCAGTTGGTGAAGTAACATGACAGCACATAGGCAGTGCCTGCAGAGAAATGGAGGAGGTGATGTGGAGCTGGGCTGCGCTCAGGAGAAACTCATTCCTTAAGGCAGGGTATTGTAACAAGATCTGACAAGAAATGACTGGGCAATGCTTCCTTGCAGGGGAAGGAGTTCAGAGGAAGTGAGGTAGGGTTGGCTATCCTGCAGTGAACTGGCTCTCCAAGGATAAAAATGGGTTTGTTTCCTTCCTACTTTACTTCCGGAAAGGAGTCAGTCCAGGAACCTGTTGTCCACTCAAGCTCGGGTGTCAGGGTGGTTCTGGCTGCTGGGTTTCTTTACCACCCAGAGCCTTTCTCCTCTGTTGCCACGTAAGGGAGAAATGAGGCAAAATGAACCCCCAGGGGAATGAATTCTGGGGGAGAAAGCACATACCTATCTGGGCGTTCAGCAGGAGTGCCAGACCTTTAAAGAAAAAAGCGTGTGATTAGTCTTTGACCTGAGAAATGGGGTAATGACTGAACTCGCAGAAGCCCTCTGGTGTACACTCTGCTCTGCAGACAATGAAAGCGCTTCTATCAGCGGGCCCATTTTGCTGCTCTTGAGCAGGACTGGCGTGAACCCAACATAACCTGTATGTCAGGTCTCCGTTCCTTCTGTGGGAAGCGGAGACACACGAGAGCCCCTGCTCGTTAAGGGCTGGGCATTCTGCTGGATTCATTCAGCCAGCGTTGAGCAATGGGGGATCTGAGGAGCCGTGAGCGTGGCTGGAAGAGCAGCAACCCTCTGGTACATACTCGGCTTTTCAGACAATAGCAGCACTTCTATCAGGGGGTCCATTTCTGCTTCCCAGTGTCATTTTCTTGGTCCCAACATGACGTTTCAATTTTAAACCGCATTAAATAAAGGATTTGCATTTCTAAAGACCAAACAACCAACTCCCAAATCACCTGAACATATAAGCATTGTGAAAGTAAATGTTATTGCTTCTCCTTTGATAAAAGAGAGAGCAGCCTTTTCAATCCCAATGGAAGCCCTTGTATACCCACCCAAGATACAGTGAGGTATCTACCAATACTCGTCCTAAAGGTAGAGAATGAAGTTCTCGAGCAGGACTTACCGGTGAGCAAAATGAGCTTGGCCATCTCTGCCTGGGAGAGGCCTGGTGCAGCCTATTTCTCAGTTTTATACACCTCTCTCGTTTCATGCAAATCTTGTATCAACAGGGACGCACAAACATTTTGATATTTGATAAAGATAAGCATCACAGAAAATGATACCAATACAATGGGCCTTAACACTGCAGCTGGAGAAACGAGTATTATCAGGCTGCGCCTTTTAATGGTGCTGCCGATTAGAGGAAGAGCAAGATTAGATGGCTTTTCATTTTAGAAGTTTTGTTCACAACGATAGGTTTTGTGTCAATACTGGCGATGACCCAGTACTAGATGGCTGAAGCGTTCAACCTTGCATTGTCACTGTGACTGCCCAAGGGCGGTAGGTACTGCCAAACCGAAGGCGGGCGTACAAAGGTTTTCTCAGCTTCTGCCCTTCAAACCTACGGCAGCGGGCAAGGGAGGACTGAGCTGGGTTTAGAGTCTCAGAAGTGAGCTTTTCCAAGGACCACGGCAATCTGGACCCTGGGGTACCGCAGGCATACCGTCTCTCCAGATCCAGATTTTATGGATTGTCTTTCACTCGCACCATTTAAGCTTGGCGTCACCTCAGTGAAGTGGAGGGAATCTTCCTGAGGGAGCGTTATTTCTCAGAGGCCAAGCACTGCGAGGGGGAGCCCGGGGACAGAGCATCATTCAGGTTGCATTTGCTGCTGCACTTATTCCCTCCTCCTTGCTCAGCCGTTTCCCAAACTGAGAGGTTTCTGTGTTGCTCAGCACTGTCTCTTGTCTGAGTGTACCGTGCAGCCCCTTCAGGAGAAATAACAGAATCTCTTAAATTCTACATGAGCTTGTCAGTGGTCGTTCTTGTGGTCTTTTTTTAAGGGCCGTGTTTGGTCTAGCTTGAAAGTTTCATTGTGCTGCTTTCAGGATGCCACGTTTTGTTTCCAGGCGTATCTGAATGTGACTTTTTAAAAGGCAAAGAGGGGTGCTGAAAATGATGTTTTTGACTCGGAATGTTTTCTCTGCGTCCTTCTTTATTCTTCAGTCCAGGTGGAGACTCAAGTCTTTTAGTGTGTTCTGATAGGGGAGGGTTGTTTTTTTTTCTTGCATGCTAGTCACTGTCAGGGCTTGTGCAAACAGCAGAGTAAGACACAGTGTACCTATGCCCAGTTCCTCTGCGCCGAGACATTTCTTAGTTTGCGTTAAGAAGATGTGAAGGTGAATTTCCAGGAGGTCACCTAGACTTGGTTGAATGTGAACCTGGAAAAATCCCACAAAGTTGCCCATATCACATGCTGGCACCTGACCTGCTGACCTGCAGATTAAAATGCTTTAGACTTGTATTTCAGATTTTGTGTACACAGCGGATGATTAACAAGACAACCACCTTCAAGAAGTATTTTTCCAGTGTGTTTCTGAGTTGATAAGGTAACACAAAGCATACGAGACCAGGAGAAACAGATTTTGGAAAATCCCACCCTCAGTGGCCTTTGGAGTCTCGCAGGAGAAGGTCTGTTACCTGGAGAAGACGTCTCAGTGTGAAGATGAAAGCATTTGGCAAAGGGTCAGGGAAGCTAATTTGTGTCATAGGGAGGCAACAGTTTCTGCTGGGCAAATTCTGGAGTTTTCCTTTAGTGGTTATTCTGCCTTCATTCTGTCCTGAGAAAGCCCGTTTGCCGTTGGTTTCAGTGGGAGGGCTGGGAGACCTTGAGCAAGGGCAGAAGAACTGGTCGCCGTGAAAGGGATTCTGTATTCAAGTTAAAAAAGAGTGGAGTATTCAGACGGAGACCTTGCTCGTTGTTCCTGTAGCCAAAGCATTGGGTTCCAGAAAGATCCAGCCTTCTGGATTGTTTCTGCATGAGCTTCACTTGATGCGTGGACAAAAACTGTCATTATGGTCGTTGCATTATTATGCTATGACTACGTCTGTCTCTGCCCTTTAACCACCTGGACTCCTTTCTGCTGGGTCCTGGAAAGAGAGATGCAGATTTTCACGTTCTCGCCAGCTGAGAGATGGCTTTTGCATCTCGTCAGAGCCCAGGCGGTTCGTCAGATTCGGGCACGGGGCTTGCACAGCCTCGCACCCATCTGCTGGGAGATGGCTCTGACAATTGACTCTCGGCAGACTCTTGAAGTACTGCTGTTTTCCAGGAAGATCTTAGCCATCCTGGCCTTACCAACCTCAGGGTACACGAGCCACTGCTTTAGAGACGTTGTTTTGTTCTACCTGCCCTCGCTATTGAGATTAGGCAGGTCGCTGGGGAAGGCTATACCGAGGAGAAGTGTCAATGTCAGTGAACTGGTGCAGTGAGTTTGGGATATCAATATCCTTGCCTTTATCTGGATGCGGAGGCACAGGTAGTGGTCTCCTGGAACAGGGAGGCTGGAGCTGATGGCCAGTGCAGGCATTTGTGCTGATGGAAGTGTTGCAAGTGCCAAGTTTCACGTTAGCGACACAGAGACGTATAATAGGTAGAGGGACCTTTGGCTAGATATGTGAAAGATTTGTGTTTGGATTTCATGGGACTCAAGGCTGCTTATTGGCAACGCAAAGATGTTGTTGAGCTAGTATAAATGAATTCTGGATTTATTCTTTGGATGTGACAAGCTCTATGATTTTGCCAGTAAAAACTAGGGGAGAGCTATATGCCTGTTTTCAGCTGCTGATCGGGTTTTCCTCGCTGCAGGCAGACAGTGTATTACCATCAAACAGACAATCTGTTGCCTGGATGATACTCTTTTAATGTGAAGCAATTTTCCTACAAATTCCTTGGGAATTCTCCTACAGCTATTTACCCAAATATTTCTATACATACATGCCTATGTCTGTGTGTCTGCATGTGTTGCTGGAGCTCATCTGATCAGTCATCAGTCTCTAAGTTTAGCACCGGACCTGCCCCTAGGTTATGTGTAGGGAGATCTATAACTGTACTATGTACTAAGTTGGGTCTGTTTTTGCCTGCGTACAAAAGAAATGAGCACTGAAAAGGGGACAGGGTTTGCAGCACGCTCTCTCCTTCTCCAGCAGAGTCTGTTTCTGGAAACAAGGCTCATGACCAATGAAGGTGATAACAAAAAGCGGGAGCAGCTGACGTGTGTAGGGGATAGAAGACTCCTGAGGGACTTTGCTGCACTTCTGCACATTGGAGGGAGCTGTAATGAAAGCCAAGTGTGCTCAAATGCAGCGGAGGCTGAAACTCACCCTTGGCAAAATGTCCCCCCAGGGCTGCTGCATCATTTCAGTTCTCTTTCTCAGGTGGAACCGAAGCAATGCGTGGAGTTTGAGTGCTGTGCGCAAGTGACTTGCACCCCCAGCAAATGCGATCAAAACTGGTAGTCTATGGTGGGAGCGGACTACAAATTCTTGTAAAGCTGTGGCTCTGCTGCTTTGCAGAGTGCTCTTCTTACCTGTGGCTCTGGTAGGAAACGTTGGGCAGTTCTTGCTCCTATCACATAGCCTTTCTTGCTTTGTGGCTTGTGAGCCAAGGAGTATACCAGGCTGCTTTTCTGTAGTTCAAAAGCAGAAACATCGTACTGACATTTTTAAGACACCATTTGCATCAGGGGAAGGCCAGAAGTATTAGAGCAGCAGAAGTGGTCACTCCCACTAATTCCTCTTCTCTAAACGGAGGCCTTTTAAATGAACCTTTGTTGTGAGAGGAGGAGGAATGGTTGTGTGATTCAGGCCAGAGGCTGGCACAAGGGGGCATCAGGCCCTGTTCCTGATCAGGCCATGGAGTGGAGTTTGGGGGATTTGGGGCCCCTCACTGAGTCACCCTGTGAACTGCTGCCCGCCTGGCTGAACCGTCCCTGCAGCTGGAGGGGGAGTTACTACAGCTGCCTCAGGGCTAGAGCACCAGGGCAGCTGGACCTTTGAAGATGAGTATGTTTGGAAGATAACTTTTGCAGGAGGGGAATGCTTGTTCCTCGGTCTATGCATAGACCTTGCATGATGGCTCTGTGGGGAGCCAGTCCCTTGGTGGTGCCACTGTTAACCTTCTTTGTGTGCTCTCTCATGGCACAGCCCGATACTCCCCATCTCCTCCCCCCCCATCTTTTCCCTCTGCCTGGCTGGCATGCTGGGACAGCGAGAAACCCCTGGCAAAAGCCAGTGTGGGGCTGTCTGAAGTCCAGCTTGTGGATTCTTGCCCTTCCTTGAGCAGGGGTGTGAGTATCAAGAGAGAATCAGGGAGCATCAGAGTATTAAGAGCGAGATGAGTCCAAGCAGAGAGGACTGTTGCTGTTGGAGAACACTTTATTTCATCATTATTATTCCTTGTGATTAGGTTAGGGGGGACTGTTTGCTGTTCTAGAATTGATATCTTCATGGCCAGTTGCAGCAGGAGCAGCTGGTATCAAAGACGAGGCCGGCCTGGCAACTCTCCAGGTAGGTCTCGCCGTTATCGCAGTTGTAGAAGCTGTTCTTGTTGGATGGGTCTGGATAGATGCCGTTGGCCTTGCCAGCACAGAAGCCACTTCCAGTGGAGCCACCGGGATTGCTCCCTGAGCTTCCGCTCCCACTTCCAGAGCTAGGAGCCTCAGTGATTGGAGGATTGGGGTGAGAAGGGGGCACACAGCCTGAAATAAGAGCAGGGAAGGGGTTATTGATATCTGATGGTCTCCCAGCACTCCCTCCCTCCATGGTCCCATTTGTGGTGGGGTCAGCAGACCAGCTCTTAGACTTTGTTCCCCCAAAGTTTGTCTGCGTTCATATCCGGCCTTGGAAACAGTTGGCCTCAGGTCCCAGTCTCAGTCTCCCTCTTTTATCCTAGGGGCTGTAGAGTGAAGGGATCTTTCCTGGGCAGTCTGTAGTTGTGGCTTCCACAGAGAGTCATTATCCTCTAAGCCCCTAGAGTTAAAAGTTCGTAGCTCTCTAAAACCCGGCATGCGTACTGAGCTAGGGTGTCACCTTCAGTAACCCATGCTACTCAAGTTACTCACCGTCACTTTGCAGGCCAAGAGCCTTCTTCAGGGTGGAGATCAGGGGATATTTGCCCTCCTTGCAGAAAGAGCCAGTGAAGTCGTCCATAGCAAGGGACCATACCATAGCACCTCCATAGTTGTTCTTCTTCAGCCAGTCAGCCTTTTCAGTGCCAGAGGAGAAGCCCCAGTTAGTCCCAAGGCCTGCTACTGCAGAAGTCCTCCCAGAGCATTACTGGTACATCCCCATTTCCCACTGTACCTTGATGTTGAAGCTCTTGATGTTGTCATAGCCAACCCATGTGCTGCCCTTGTAGGCATAGGGTACGTCCTGGGGAGCATCCCAAGCCTGGGTGGCTCCAGAATCCAGGAACGTGCAGATCTAGGGAGAAGGGCGGAGAGGGGTATTTACCAAGTGTCCAAAAAAAAGGGCAGTTGGAATATTTCATGGGTCCCTTGTTAAAAATTCCCTGCTGGGTAATTCAATGAGTTTTTGTGTTCGTGGTTGCCTAGATGTGAGGGAACATGTATACCTCGTAGTAAGCCAAGGTCCCAGCCTGTCTTGTGTAAGGTCCAGCAGGCCCAGGTCCTGATATTGGTGCCCCAACAGCAGTGTTAGATGGGTTTTGGAGGTTGAAGTTGTGTCCGTAGGTTGGGAACCCAACAAGGAGCTTCTCAGCTGGGGCACCATTGCTCTTCCAGTAGCTCATAGCATAATCCTATTAAAAAAACATCACAGTTCAAGTCTGTGCCAGGATTTATGGGGAGGAGGACCAATTCTTGAACTTCTCACCACTGGTGTCATCACAGACCTGACACTTGTGACACAGGATCCCAACATATACTTACGACATTGAAGTAGATGTTGCTGCCAGTGTCAGCTGGGCCTTTGTACAGAGGGCTGTTCTCTCCGGTGTATCCATCCCATGAACCATGGAAGTCATATGTCATCACGTGGAAGTAGTCCAGGTAGCTGTGGAGAACATTGCATGCATCTGTGTCCCGGCCCGTTGATTCACCCAATACTGCTTGTTGCTTTAGTGCTGGCCGTTTGCCCTGTGGCATCCCTGGCCATACACTCACGTTCTTCAAGACCTCTTTTGAGCAAGCATTGTAAGCGCTAGAGCCGCTTCCTCTATGCCGGAGGAGGGAGGGAGAGGTCGGTGTGGGGTGGGAAATGTGCTTGCATTCTGGGACCTGAGAGATGCTCTCTAATGGCTTGAAGAGGCTTGATGCAGACCGTTATTACCCTTCCCTTCCCGAGGTGTCCCCTTCTCCACCAAACAAGCAATGTTCCCCTCACGTCCTCACCTTACGCAAAAGACTAGGGAGCCCACAAGAAATGCAGTGGGTTTCCGCCAGTTAATGGCAAGGTTTCCCTTAACCGTGCGAAGGAACGCCAACTAAGTCATTGCAGCGGTATCTGAGAGTTTGCTACTCACTTTCCAAGCTCAGCAATCTCGTAGCCAGCCTGAATGTTGGAAAGTCCTGCAGCAACCGCAGCGGTGATGAGGAGCCTGGGCTTGTTAACCTGTTTGGCTTCCTGCTCAAAGGCTGCCAGCATTTCCTAAGAGATGCCAAGAAGCAGGCCTCACCATGGACCCCCTGAGCTGAGTCTTCCCAGGCCCTGGGGCTCTGGATAGAACCGTGCAGAGCAGGGGCTTGGTCAGAAACCTTTTATTTCAGCCTACCTTGACGAGAACAGTAAAGAGAGCCTTGTCCTGAGATGGGCTGCCCCTGGACCCAGGGTATTCCCAGTCAATGTCAAGCCCATCGAATTCATACTGGCGCAGGAATTTGATGACCGATTTGATGAAGGTCTGGCGGTTCTCGGGAGTGGAAACCATTGCTGAGAACCTAGGGAAGCAGAGGAGAACAGAGTGGAGGTTCGGTTGGTGCTCCTTTCCTCCTCTCCCTCCCTTGCCAGGATGCAGTTATGAGAAGGAGATGGTGTGGACTTACTTGGCTGTTCCGAAATTCCATCCTCCAATAGCCAGGAGGGTCTTCAGATTTCCATTCCTGCAAAGCGAGGGACAGGAACATGTTTCACAATGAATAAAGGCTTGGTGTCACCAATTTCTAGTTGTACACAGAGGACCAACATAAAGCACAGTGCTCCTGCTTTTCTTAAAAGTCTGGTGCAGGCTTTGCTCCGTAGACTGTGACCTCTTGGTCCAAAATCCAGTGAGCAGGTGCAGGGCACCGAGTCACAGTCACCATCCATAGCAGATCGGTGCTTGCAGCCTGACCTGCCCTCCCCGTCACTATCTGCCTCTTTCCCTTGGCATCGCCAAGTGATCAATGGATTGCTTTGCCGCTGTGCAGAGAAAGGGAAAGAAAGGGAGGACGAGTGATCCCCTTTGCTCTCGATACGTACTGGTTTTTCAAGCCATTGAAGGACTTATAAAGGGTCTCATCATTCCATTCATAGGTCGTGATCTCATTGTTGGACATCCCAGCGAAGGCATAGATCAGATGATTGCACAGGCAGGGGTCAATGTTCTCAGGCTTGTAGCGCCCCAGGCCAGGCCTGTACTGGGCCCAGTTGGTGAAGTAACATGACAGCACATAGGCAGTGCCTGCAGAGAAATGGAGGAGGTGATGTGGAGCTGGGCTGCGCTCAGGAGAAACTCATTCCTTAAGGCAGGGTATTGTAACAAGGTCTGACAAGAAATGACTGGGCAATGCTTCCTTGCAGGGGAAGGAGTTCAGAGGAAGTGAGGTAGGGTTGGCTATCCTGCAGTGAACTGGCTCTCCAAGGATAAAAATGGGTTTGTTTCCTTCCTACTTTACTTCCGGAAAGGAGTCAGTCCAGGAACCTGTTGTCCACTCAAGCTCGGGTGTCAGGGTGGTTCTGGCTGCTGGGTTTCTTTACCACCCAGAGCCTTTCTCCTCTGTTGCCACGTAAGGGAGAAATGAGGCAAAATGAACCCCCAGGGGAATGAATTCTGGGGGAGAAAGCACATACCTATCTGGGCGTTCAGCAGGAGTGCCAGACCTTTAAAGAAAAAAGCGTGTGATTAGTCTTTGACCTGAGAAATGGGGTAATGACTGAACTCGCAGAAGCCCTCTGGTGTACACTCTGCTCTGCAGACAATGAAAGCGCTTCTATCAGCGGGCCCATTTTGCTGCTCTTGAGCAGGACTGGCGTGAACCCAACATAACCTGTATGTCAGGTCTCCGTTCCTTCTGTGGGAAGCGGAGACACACGAGAGCCCCTGCTCGTTAAGGGCTGGGCATTCTGCTGGATTCATTCAGCCAGCGTTGAGCAATGGGGGATCTGAGGAGCCGTGAGCGTGGCTGGAAGAGCAGCAACCCTCTGGTACATACTCGGCTTTTCAGACAATAGCAGCACTTCTATCAGGGGGTCCATTTCTGCTTCCCAGTGTCATTTTCTTGGTCCCAACATGACGTTTCAATTTTAAACCGCATTAAATAAAGGATTTGCATTTCTAAAGACCAAACAACCAACTCCCAAATCACCTGAACATATAAGCATTGTGAAAGTAAATGTTATTGCTTCTCCTTTGATAAAAGAGAGAGCAGCCTTTTCAATCCCAATGGAAGCCCTTGTATACCCACCCAAGATACAGTGAGGTATCTACCAATACTCGTCCTAAAGGTAGAGAATGAAGTTCTCGAGCAGGACTTACCGGTGAGCAAAATGAGCTTGGCCATCTCTGCCTGGGAGAGGCCTGGTGCAGCCTATTTCTCAGTTTTATACACCTCTCTCGTTTCATGCAAATCTTGTATCAACAGGGACGCACAAACATTTTGATATTTGATAAAGATAAGCATCACAGAAAATGATACCAATACAATGGGCCTTAACACTGCAGCTGGAGAAACGAGTATTATCAGGCTGCGCCTTTTAATGGTGCTGCCGATTAGAGGAAGAGCAAGATTAGATGGCTTTTCATTTTAGAAGTTTTGTTCACAACGATAGGTTTTGTGTCAATACTGGCGATGACCCAGTACTAGATGGCTGAAGCGTTCAACCTTGCATTGTCACTGTGACTGCCCAAGGGCGGTAGGTACTGCCAAACCGAAGGCGGGCGTACAAAGGTTTTCTCAGCTTCTGCCCTTCAAACCTACGGCAGCGGGCAAGGGAGGACTGAGCTGGGTTTAGAGTCTCAGAAGTGAGCTTTTCCAAGGACCACGGCAATCTGGACCCTGGGGTACCGCAGGCATACCGTCTCTCCAGATCCAGATTTTATGGATTGTCTTTCACTCGCACCATTTAAGCTTGGCGTCACCTCAGTGAAGTGGAGGGAATCTTCCTGAGGGAGCGTTATTTCTCAGAGGCCAAGCACTGCGAGGGGGAGCCCGGGGACAGAGCATCATTCAGGTTGCATTTGCTGCTGCACTTATTCCCTCCTCCTTGCTCAGCCGTTTCCCAAACTGAGAGGTTTCTGTGTTGCTCAGCACTGTCTCTTGTCTGAGTGTACCGTGCAGCCCCTTCAGGAGAAATAACAGAATCTCTTAAATTCTACATGAGCTTGTCAGTGGTCGTTCTTGTGGTCTTTTTTTAAGGGCCGTGTTTGGTCTAGCTTGAAAGTTTCATTGTGCTGCTTTCAGGATGCCACGTTTTGTTTCCAGGCGTATCTGAATGTGACTTTTTAAAAGGCAAAGAGGGGTGCTGAAAATGATGTTTTTGACTCGGAATGTTTTCTCTGCGTCCTTCTTTATTCTTCAGTCCAGGTGGAGACTCAAGTCTTTTAGTGTGTTCTGATAGGGGAGGGTTGTTTTTTTTTCTTGCATGCTAGTCACTGTCAGGGCTTGTGCAAACAGCAGAGTAAGACACAGTGTACCTATGCCCAGTTCCTCTGCGCCGAGACATTTCTTAGTTTGCGTTAAGAAGATGTGAAGGTGAATTTCCAGGAGGTCACCTAGACTTGGTTGAATGTGAACCTGGAAAAATCCCACAAAGTTGCCCATATCACATGCTGGCACCTGACCTGCTGACCTGCAGATTAAAATGCTTTAGACTTGTATTTCAGATTTTGTGTACACAGCGGATGATTAACAAGACAACCACCTTCAAGAAGTATTTTTCCAGTGTGTTTCTGAGTTGATAAGGTAACACAAAGCATACGAGACCAGGAGAAACAGATTTTGGAAAATCCCACCCTCAGTGGCCTTTGGAGTCTCGCAGGAGAAGGTCTGTTACCTGGAGAAGACGTCTCAGTGTGAAGATGAAAGCATTTGGCAAAGGGTCAGGGAAGCTAATTTGTGTCATAGGGAGGCAACAGTTTCTGCTGGGCAAATTCTGGAGTTTTCCTTTAGTGGTTATTCTGCCTTCATTCTGTCCTGAGAAAGCCCGTTTGCCGTTGGTTTCAGTGGGAGGGCTGGGAGACCTTGAGCAAGGGCAGAAGAACTGGTCGCCGTGAAAGGGATTCTGTATTCAAGTTAAAAAAGAGTGGAGTATTCAGACGGAGACCTTGCTCGTTGTTCCTGTAGCCAAAGCATTGGGTTCCAGAAAGATCCAGCCTTCTGGATTGTTTCTGCATGAGCTTCACTTGATGCGTGGACAAAAACTGTCATTATGGTCGTTGCATTATTATGCTATGACTACGTCTGTCTCTGCCCTTTAACCACCTGGACTCCTTTCTGCTGGGTCCTGGAAAGAGAGATGCAGATTTTCACGTTCTCGCCAGCTGAGAGATGGCTTTTGCATCTCGTCAGAGCCCAGGCGGTTCGTCAGATTCGGGCACGGGGCTTGCACAGCCTCGCACCCATCTGCTGGGAGATGGCTCTGACAATTGACTCTCGGCAGACTCTTGAAGTACTGCTGTTTTCCAGGAAGATCTTAGCCATCCTGGCCTTACCAACCTCAGGGTACACGAGCCACTGCTTTAGAGACGTTGTTTTGTTCTACCTGCCCTCGCTATTGAGATTAGGCAGGTCGCTGGGGAAGGCTATACCGAGGAGAAGTGTCAATGTCAGTGAACTGGTGCAGTGAGTTTGGGATATCAATATCCTTGCCTTTATCTGGATGCGGAGGCACAGGTAGTGGTCTCCTGGAACAGGGAGGCTGGAGCTGATGGCCAGTGCAGGCATTTGTGCTGATGGAAGTGTTGCAAGTGCCAAGTTTCACGTTAGCGACACAGAGACGTATAATAGGTAGAGGGACCTTTGGCTAGATATGTGAAAGATTTGTGTTTGGATTTCATGGGACTCAAGGCTGCTTATTGGCAACGCAAAGATGTTGTTGAGCTAGTATAAATGAATTCTGGATTTATTCTTTGGATGTGACAAGCTCTATGATTTTGCCAGTAAAAACTAGGGGAGAGCTATATGCCTGTTTTCAGCTGCTGATCGGGTTTTCCTCGCTGCAGGCAGACAGTGTATTACCATCAAACAGACAATCTGTTGCCTGGATGATACTCTTTTAATGTGAAGCAATTTTCCTACAAATTCCTTGGGAATTCTCCTACAGCTATTTACCCAAATATTTCTATACATACATGCCTATGTCTGTGTGTCTGCATGTGTTGCTGGAGCTCATCTGATCAGTCATCAGTCTCTAAGTTTAGCACCGGACCTGCCCCTAGGTTATGTGTAGGGAGATCTATAACTGTACTATGTACTAAGTTGGGTCTGTTTTTGCCTGCGTACAAAAGAAATGAGCACTGAAAAGGGGACAGGGTTTGCAGCACGCTCTCTCCTTCTCCAGCAGAGTCTGTTTCTGGAAACAAGGCTCATGACCAATGAAGGTGATAACAAAAAGCGGGAGCAGCTGACGTGTGTAGGGGATAGAAGACTCCTGAGGGACTTTGCTGCACTTCTGCACATTGGAGGGAGCTGTAATGAAAGCCAAGTGTGCTCAAATGCAGCGGAGGCTGAAACTCACCCTTGGCAAAATGTCCCCCCAGGGCTGCTGCATCATTTCAGTTCTCTTTCTCAGGTGGAACCGAAGCAATGCGTGGAGTTTGAGTGCTGTGCGCAAGTGACTTGCACCCCCAGCAAATGCGATCAAAACTGGTAGTCTATGGTGGGAGCGGACTACAAATTCTTGTAAAGCTGTGGCTCTGCTGCTTTGCAGAGTGCTCTTCTTACCTGTGGCTCTGGTAGGAAACGTTGGGCAGTTCTTGCTCCTATCACATAGCCTTTCTTGCTTTGTGGCTTGTGAGCCAAGGAGTATACCAGGCTGCTTTTCTGTAGTTCAAAAGCAGAAACATCGTACTGACATTTTTAAGACACCATTTGCATCAGGGGAAGGCCAGAAGTATTAGAGCAGCAGAAGTGGTCACTCCCACTAATTCCTCTTCTCTAAACGGAGGCCTTTTAAATGAACCTTTGTTGTGAGAGGAGGAGGAATGGTTGTGTGATTCAGGCCAGAGGCTGGCACAAGGGGGCATCAGGCCCTGTTCCTGATCAGGCCATGGAGTGGAGTTTGGGGGATTTGGGGCCCCTCACTGAGTCACCCTGTGAACTGCTGCCCGCCTGGCTGAACCGTCCCTGCAGCTGGAGGGGGAGTTACTACAGCTGCCTCAGGGCTAGAGCACCAGGGCAGCTGGACCTTTGAAGATGAGTATGTTTGGAAGATAACTTTTGCAGGAGGGGAATGCTTGTTCCTCGGTCTATGCATAGACCTTGCATGATGGCTCTGTGGGGAGCCAGTCCCTTGGTGGTGCCACTGTTAACCTTCTTTGTGTGCTCTCTCATGGCACAGCCCGATACTCCCCATCTCCTCCCCCCCCATCTTTTCCCTCTGCCTGGCTGGCATGCTGGGACAGCGAGAAACCCCTGGCAAAAGCCAGTGTGGGGCTGTCTGAAGTCCAGCTTGTGGATTCTTGCCCTTCCTTGAGCAGGGGTGTGAGTATCAAGAGAGAATCAGGGAGCATCAGAGTATTAAGAGCGAGATGAGTCCAAGCAGAGAGGACTGTTGCTGTTGGAGAACACTTTATTTCATCATTATTATTCCTTGTGATTAGGTTAGGGGGGACTGTTTGCTGTTCTAGAATTGATATCTTCATGGCCAGTTGCAGCAGGAGCAGCTGGTATCAAAGACGAGGCCGGCCTGGCAACTCTCCAGGTAGGTCTCGCCGTTATCGCAGTTGTAGAAGCTGTTCTTGTTGGATGGGTCTGGATAGATGCCGTTGGCCTTGCCAGCACAGAAGCCACTTCCAGTGGAGCCACCGGGATTGCTCCCTGAGCTTCCGCTCCCACTTCCAGAGCTAGGAGCCTCAGTGATTGGAGGATTGGGGTGAGAAGGGGGCACACAGCCTGAAATAAGAGCAGGGAAGGGGTTATTGATATCTGATGGTCTCCCAGCACTCCCTCCCTCCATGGTCCCATTTGTGGTGGGGTCAGCAGACCAGCTCTTAGACTTTGTTCCCCCAAAGTTTGTCTGCGTTCATATCCGGCCTTGGAAACAGTTGGCCTCAGGTCCCAGTCTCAGTCTCCCTCTTTTATCCTAGGGGCTGTAGAGTGAAGGGATCTTTCCTGGGCAGTCTGTAGTTGTGGCTTCCACAGAGAGTCATTATCCTCTAAGCCCCTAGAGTTAAAAGTTCGTAGCTCTCTAAAACCCGGCATGCGTACTGAGCTAGGGTGTCACCTTCAGTAACCCATGCTACTCAAGTTACTCACCGTCACTTTGCAGGCCAAGAGCCTTCTTCAGGGTGGAGATCAGGGGATATTTGCCCTCCTTGCAGAAAGAGCCAGTGAAGTCGTCCATAGCAAGGGACCATACCATAGCACCTCCATAGTTGTTCTTCTTCAGCCAGTCAGCCTTTTCAGTGCCAGAGGAGAAGCCCCAGTTAGTCCCAAGGCCTGCTACTGCAGAAGTCCTCCCAGAGCATTACTGGTACATCCCCATTTCCCACTGTACCTTGATGTTGAAGCTCTTGATGTTGTCATAGCCAACCCATGTGCTGCCCTTGTAGGCATAGGGTACGTCCTGGGGAGCATCCCAAGCCTGGGTGGCTCCAGAATCCAGGAACGTGCAGATCTAGGGAGAAGGGCGGAGAGGGGTATTTACCAAGTGTCCAAAAAAAAGGGCAGTTGGAATATTTCATGGGTCCCTTGTTAAAAATTCCCTGCTGGGTAATTCAATGAGTTTTTGTGTTCGTGGTTGCCTAGATGTGAGGGAACATGTATACCTCGTAGTAAGCCAAGGTCCCAGCCTGTCTTGTGTAAGGTCCAGCAGGCCCAGGTCCTGATATTGGTGCCCCAACAGCAGTGTTAGATGGGTTTTGGAGGTTGAAGTTGTGTCCGTAGGTTGGGAACCCAACAAGGAGCTTCTCAGCTGGGGCACCATTGCTCTTCCAGTAGCTCATAGCATAATCCTATTAAAAAAACATCACAGTTCAAGTCTGTGCCAGGATTTATGGGGAGGAGGACCAATTCTTGAACTTCTCACCACTGGTGTCATCACAGACCTGACACTTGTGACACAGGATCCCAACATATACTTACAACATTGAAGTAGATGTTGCTGCCAGTGTCAGCTGGGCCTTTGTACAGAGGGCTGTTCTCTCCAGTGCGTCCATCCCATGAACCATGGAAGTCATATGTCATCACGTGGAAGTAGTCCAGGTAGCTGTGGAGAACATTGCATGCATCTGTGTCCCGGCCCGTTGATTCACCCAATACTGCTTGTTGCTTTAGTGCTGGCCGTTTGCCCTGTGGCATCCCTGGCCATACACTCACGTTCTTCAAGACCTCTTTTGAGCAAGCATTGTAAGCGCTAGAGCCGCTTCCTCTATGCCGGAGGAGGGAGGGAGAGGTCGGTGTGGGGTGGGAAATGTGCTTGCATTCTGGGACCTGAGAGATGCTCTCTAATGGCTTGAAGAGGCTTGATGCAGACCGTTATTACCCTTCCCTTCCCGAGGTGTCCCCTTCTCCACCAAACAAGCAATGTTCCCCTCACGTCCTCACCTTACGCAAAAGACTAGGGAGCCCACAAGAAATGCAGTGGGTTTCCGCCAGTTAATGGCAAGGTTTCCCTTAACCGTGCGAAGGAACGCCAACTAAGTCATTGCAGCGGTATCTGAGAGTTTGCTACTCACTTTCCAAGCTCAGCAATCTCGTAGCCAGCCTGAATGTTGGAAAGTCCTGCAGCAACCGCAGCGGTGATGAGGAGCCTGGGCTTGTTAACCTGTTTGGCTTCCTGCTCAAAGGCTGCCAGCATTTCCTAAGAGATGCCAAGAAGCAGGCCTCACCATGGACCCCCTGAGCTGAGTCTTCCCAGGCCCTGGGGCTCTGGATAGAACCGTGCAGAGCAGGGGCTTGGTCAGAAACCTTTTATTTCAGCCTACCTTGACGAGAACAGTAAAGAGAGCCTTGTCCTGAGATGGGCTGCCCCTGGACCCAGGGTATTCCCAGTCAATGTCAAGCCCATCGAATTCATACTGGCGCAGGAATTTGATGACCGATTTGATGAAGGTCTGGCGGTTCTCGGGAGTGGAAACCATTGCTGAGAACCTAGGGAAGCAGAGGAGAACAGAGTGGAGGTTCGGTTGGTGCTCCTTTCCTCCTCTCCCTCCCTTGCCAGGATGCAGTTATGAGAAGGAGATGGTGTGGACTTACTTGGCTGTTCCGAAATTCCATCCTCCAATAGCCAGGAGGGTCTTCAGATTTCCATTCCTGCAAAGCGAGGGACAGGAACATGTTTCACAATGAATAAAGGCTTGGTGTCACCAATTTCTAGTTGTACACAGAGGACCAACATAAAGCACAGTGCTCCTGCTTTTCTTAAAAGTCTGGTGCAGGCTTTGCTCCGTAGACTGTGACCTCTTGGTCCAAAATCCAGTGAGCAGGTGCAGGGCACCGAGTCACAGTCACCATCCATAGCAGATCGGTGCTTGCAGCCTGACCTGCCCTCCCCGTCACTATCTGCCTCTTTCCCTTGGCATCGCCAAGTGATCAATGGATTGCTTTGCCGCTGTGCAGAGAAAGGGAAAGAAAGGGAGGACGAGTGGTCCCCTTTGCTCTCGATACGTACTGGTTTTTCAAGCCATTGAAGGACTTATAAAGGGTCTCATCATTCCATTCATAGGTCGTGATCTCATTGTTGGACATCCCAGCGAAGGCATAGATCAGATGATTGCACAGGCAGGGGTCAATGTTCTCAGGCTTGTAGCGCCCCAGGCCAGGCCTGTACTGGGCCCAGTTGGTGAAGTAACATGACAGCACATAGGCAGTGCCTGCAGAGAAATGGAGGAGGTGATGTGGAGCTGGGCTGCGCTCAGGAGAAACTCATTCCTTAAGGCAGGGTATTGTAACAAGGTCTGACAAGAAATGACTGGGCAATGCTTCCTTGCAGGGGAAGGAGTTCAGAGGAAGTGAGGTAGGGTTGGCTATCCTGCAGTGAACTGGCTCTCCAAGGATAAAAATGGGTTTGTTTCCTTCCTACTTTACTTCCGGAAAGGAGTCAGTCCAGGAACCTGTTGTCCACTCAAGCTCGGGTGTCAGGGTGGTTCTGGCTGCTGGGTTTCTTTACCACCCAGAGCCTTTCTCCTCTGTTGCCACGTAAGGGAGAAATGAGGCAAAATGAACCCCCAGGGGAATGAATTCTGGGGGAGAAAGCACATACCTATCTGGGCGTTCAGCAGGAGTGCCAGACCTTTAAAGAAAAAAGCGTGTGATTAGTCTTTGACCTGAGAAATGGGGTAATGACTGAACTCGCAGAAGCCCTCTGGTGTACACTCTGCTCTGCAGACAATGAAAGCGCTTCTATCAGCGGGCCCATTTTGCTGCTCTTGAGCAGGACCGGCGTGAACCCAACATAACCTGTATGTCAGGTCTCCGTTCCTTCTGTGGGAAGCGGAGATACACGAGAGCCCCTGCTCGTTAAGGGCTGGGCATTCTGCTGGATTCGTTCAGCCAGCGTTGAGCAATGGGGGATCTGAGGAGCCGTGAGCGTGGCTGGAAGAGCAGCAACCCTCTGGTACATACTCGGCTTTTCAGACAATAGCAGCACTTCTATCAGGGGGTCCATTTCTGCTTCCCAGTGTCATTTTCTTGGTCCCAACATGACGTTTCAATTTTAAACCGCATTAAATAAAGGATTTGCATTTCTAAAGACCAAACAACCAACTCCCAAATCACCTGAACATATAAGCATTGTGAAAGTAAATGTTATTGCTTCTCCTTTGATAAAAGAGAGAGCAGCCTTTTCAATCCCAATGGAAGCCCTTGTATACCCACCCAAGATACAGTGAAGTATCTAGCAATACTCGTCCTAAAGGTAGAGAATGAAGTTCTCGAGCAGGACTTACCGGTGAGCAAAATGAGCTTGGCCATCTCTGCCCGGGACAGGCCTGGTGCAGCCTATTTCTCAGTTTTATACACCTCTCTCGTTTCATGCAAATCTTGTATCAACAGGGACGCACAAACATTTTGATATTTGATAAAGATAAGCATCACAGAAAATGATACCAATACAATGGGCCTTAACACTGCAGCTGGAGAAACGAGTATTATCAGGCTGCGCCTTTTAATGGTGCTGCCGATTAGAGGAAGAGCAAGATTAGATGGCTTTTCATTTTAGAAGTTTTGTTCACAACGATAGGTTTTGTGTCAATACTGGCGATGACCCAGTACTAGATGGCTGAAGCGTTCAACCTTGCATTGTCACTGTGACTGCCCAAGGGCGGTAGGTACTGCCAAACCGAAGGCGGGCGTACAAGGGTTTTCTCAGCTTCTGCCCTTCAAACCTATGGCAGCGGGCAAGGGAGGACTGAGCTGGGTTTAGAGTCTCAGAAGTGAGCTTTTCCAAGGACCACGGCAATCTGGACCCTGGGGTACCGCAGGCATACCGTCTCTCCAGATCCAGATTTTGTGGATTGTCTTTCGCTCGCACCATTTAAGCTTGGCGTCACCTCAGTGAAGTGGAGGGAATCTTCCTGAGGGAGCGTTATTTCTCAGAGGCCAGGCACTGCGAGGGGGAGCCCGGGGACAGAGCATCATTCAGGTTGCATTTGCTGCTGCACTTATTCCCTCCTCCTTGCTCAGCTGTTTCCCAAGCTGAGAGGTTTCTGTGTAGCTCAACATTCGTCTCTTGTCTGAGTGTCCTCTTTGCTGGGGGCAGTCAGTGCTCCTGACCTGTAAGTCTTTGGTTTAGAGGGCACCTACTGAGGAACAGGATTATGCATGTTTGTCTTCTGAGCCCCAATCAGCTGTTACAATCTTTCCATCCAGAGTCTTCTATGGTACTTTTTTTTTTTTGCTGTTTACATTGCAATAGTGCCCAGGTAGATTTCTGTTAGGCTTGTTGTAACTTCATCTTTTATTTACTCGAGCTTTTCACTGCTGCTGACGCCTGTGAGGGTGTACACACAGGTCTGTACTTGCAGTGCTGGCAGGGAGCCTTATGCAGGGCACATGTGAAAGGTTGCAACCTTCCTCTCCCAAGTGCAAGGAGAACTTCTGAGGAGAAAGCATCCCAGCGGCTATTGGTGGAGAAGGTGGGAGTGGTGAAACTGGAGCTTTAAAAACACCTCGTCTGCCTTTCCTTTTCTCTTTTCTTCCATGCAGGCTGTTAAAGGAAGTTGCTATGACTTCACTTTTGGCAGAGAGGGCTCTCTAAAGCCTACTCTGAGAGGAGGTATAGGAATTTTTATATTCTACCTTGTCAGATTTTTTTTCTCTTTAACTATGGTTAGGTTTCTAGCTTTAAATCTTTTCGTTTTCATCTGTTTTCACAAATAGGTAGTATGAATAAGAGGAGCAAGTCAGAACTGTAGAAAGTCAGTGGGAGCTAGTCTGCTGAAAGTTTCTGGTGAAGAAAAAGGCAATGATAGGAGGGAAGACATAGGGCTAAGCTCTTTCAGCCAGCTTGCCAAACTTTTCTCTAGTCGCTTGGGGAGTCTTTTAATTCTGTGCTTAAAATCTCTATAATGCTCTGGGAAAAAGCAATGAGTGAGGGAAATCATGATGCCAATTTCTTAGTGTGAAGCACTTTGTGGGTGTTAAATATGATCTGCCACTGTGCTAAAATATAGTGAACTTTCTCTTTAAAACCTATGCTCTGTACTTGGCTGGGCAGTGGTTTCTGATATGGGATATGCTCTGGGAGTTCTGTATTGAACCTTATTATGCTATGAGCTAGAAGGGTTGAATCTCCTGAGAAATCAGCATGCTTTATCATTTAACATACGGTACAGCCTTGCCTGACACCAGCAACATTAGTCTTCAGCTCTGCCTCATTCACTGGCCTCTTAAGAAACTATCACTGCCAAGAGATCACCTGATTTCATGAATTAAAGGAAGGAAGAAGTAGAGTTAAGGAAGAGGTTTCTCTGCACATGTAGATTCTAGATTTGCAATTAAATGCTCTCTGAAAGCATTGCAGGAGACAAAAATAAAAGCACAACTGTAAAAGAATGTAGTTTTAACAAAGGAGAGCATCTTCCTCCTGGTTTGGAAGAATCTGCTAACGTCAGTGGCTGGGTGAAGCAGAAATCCATTTCCTGTGACACAGGAGACATTTGAGATCTGTGACTTCTCTTTAGAAAGATAAAACTGTACACCTTGGACTCTGCCATTGTAAGGCACCTACGGAAGCTGTGACAGCCCCTCAGTACAGGCTTTTCTAGATGACAGTGTATTATAAGGTGGTTTAGGAGAGAATCACTCTGCAAATACTTCCTCACAGTGCTCTGAAATATCATGTTGAAAAAGGAATTAAACCCTGCAGATTCAGGGCACCAGTGAAGTCTTGCAGAGTAAGACAAGTGAGAAGCTGCGGGGAGGTGGGCTGATGGGGGAGGTGGTGCCATGGCCATAGTAAAGATTCATACAAATATGAATATGATTCATACATTTAGTATGGGCAACACTCCATTGCAAGATGAAAACAGTAAGCCTAAAAGCTCTTTTTTGTGCCCCGTGTAGAGTTGCCATGGATTTTTCCTAGAGCCTCACATGCCTGCTTCCTGCTACAAATAGAAATAAATGCTTTGAAGATAGGGCGCTACAGGCAATTAAAATATCCGACAGTAGGTGTCAATGTTGCTTGCTCTTCCCTGCTTTCCAGCAGTCTTCTGGTAACATTTAGAAGGGAAATGTGCTTGCGGGCCAGAAAGCTTAGTTGCTGCTACTCTTTGTTTAATGACAGAGATCTGAGATCAGCAGGACATTTTGTGCACTTCCTAATACAAACGGAGTATTTCATTCTTGCTATAGAAAAAAACAGGAATAAAAGCAAGTCACTTCTTTAGAGCTGTCTAACCTGCATAAGACATGACTGTCTTAAAGTGAAAGAGGAGCTATTAAACACACCTGCTTAGCTGTCCAAAAACTAGCCAAATCATTAGCTGTGACAGGATGCCCACAAAGACATTAGACATCTTGTTGATAAAGAATCCAGGTTCACCTTCTGTCTCCTACACCTTTCCCTACCAACAGAGTAAATATTTATTGTGGAGGAA
Organism: Apteryx mantelli; assembly: GCF_036417845.1. Classification (NCBI taxonomy): domain Eukaryota; kingdom Metazoa; phylum Chordata; class Aves; order Apterygiformes; family Apterygidae; genus Apteryx; species Apteryx mantelli. The sequence continues at coordinate 8,043,773 of NC_090002.1, forward strand.
ACAGGGCCTGAGTAGTCAGATTACAGAGGGAAACTTTAATTTCCCTGGTTCCGTGTTACGCTTGTGCAGTCTTTACAATAAGGCTAGTTTTATTCAAGCACTGTGTTACTCACTTTAATGATAAATGTTACATCCTGACAGCAGTTCAGCAGGTTCTCCTAACTACCTGGTTTTGCTCAAAGCTCTATATGATAAAATGCTTATCAGTATAAAGATCAGAGCGCTCTTATCTACTCCTTCCTGGCAGACTACATCCGAATACAGCCATCTCCTTTCTGGCACGTAGTAGGCAGCTTCAGACTCCTACCCAATGCTTACTCTTTTTGGAGCTCGGCTTATGCTTCCGGGCCTGTAAAAGACAATACTGTATACTTCCTGATAGCAGCTTTCATTTCTGCTGTTGCTGCAATTGCTCAGTTGGAAACATGACTTTACTGGTGGATGATCTCCAGGTATCTTTGTGCATGCACTGGACTGGCAGGCTTTGAGCAGGGCCAAGGGGTGAGTGTTGGAAGTATTGACCCCATTTCAACAACAGCGAGCGACCCCTTAATCTCACTCCTGGTTCTCAGAACGCTTCCCCCTCCTCCTTTCTGGAAATGACCCTGGTGAATATGTCCTGCTCCCGTGTATTTTGTTTCTCCACATGCTTTCTGCAGATCCCTGCTCTCAATAACTCTGAATTTGGGGAGAAAAGATGACGGAGAATAGTGCTGTGGGTAATGGTGCAAACACATTGTGAACATGCTTGCTATATAATGACTTTACCTAAGTCTCTCTTTAGCCTTCCTTTTTTGTTAATGTAGTACTCAACATTTATTTCACAAGGTATTTGAATTTAGTAGCAGTGTATCAGAAATGTCCCTATGCCTCTCCTGTATCATAACACATTGACCTCTGCTTTTACCCAGCCATGGACTTTACAAGAGTTCTGCAAACCAGGCCCTTGGGTAGATGCCAGGTATCTCTTAGTGCAGACTGATAAGTTGAATCCTCTAAGAGGAGGATAAAGAAGGTCTCTCATTTACTTTCCTTAACTGGGGAAAACTAAGGTACAAAGAACAAGAGACCATCTTGAGGTTAGAGTTGAACCGAAGGCAGAGGAAGAAATGGACTCGGCACACTGAAGCGCAATCAGAGATGCATGAAGCATGTTTAAAGAGAGCTTCTAGGTCTCCTTCCAAGAGTTTAGGTGATATTGCTGGTCTGTCAATGGCTTAACAGTTTATAACAGCTGAGTTCTACTTGGTGGGTGCTGACCTCCTTGGAAAAACTGCCTCCTCACTTCAGGAGCCTGACAGAGTTAAGAAAATGTGGCCTCAATATCATTGGCCAAACATATGAAAATCTGGCCAATACATCCAATTTGGTATGTGTACACTTGCTTGAGTTCCTGCCACTCTAATGGGATTCCTGCAAATGAAGTCAAGAAAAAAGATCTCTCTTATCCCCAAGTCCCATAACCCTTGGATGTGTCCTTCACAGTGCAGCACACAGAGCTGACGGTGGCTGGTGTAATAGGATCTCTGTGCGATGAGGAGAGAGCTGGAATGCCTATGGGTCTGGCATCTGCTCAGCTGCCTGCCTGAGCTTCGAGAGGGATTTGGGAGCTGCCCTAGTCCAAATCTTGCTTTCTGTTCTTCTACATAGATCCTTTTGGTCTAGCTGAAGGATGCATGTTGCTGGTTCCTTGAGAACTGTGCAGTGGGAAGTGCATGCTGAAGGGCCAGTGTGATACAGTCTGTCCAGGAGCAGAGGATGCACGGGAAGTGTGCATCTGTTCGTGTTCAGATTCATGGCAGGAATTTTGGAGCTTTAAAGATCCTTGGATTCCCTCCTCCTAAAGATAAGCACACCATGTAGGCCTTGGGTGTGGACTTTGTACAGACGGGCATTCTGGGCACTTTACTTACATAGGGCAGTCAGGAGAGAATCCTATCTCTTTGATTCTTATGACACCAGTTCATTTGTATAAAAGTCTGTTTTGAAGCCTGGTTTCCCCAGTACTGACTCCTTGTTACAATGGCTGGGTCTGTTCTGCTTCACTCCATCTTCTTCTGGCATTTGGTTTCCCTTCTCTCTGCAGCTCATAGAGTAGAACTAAAGAACTGCTGATTTTCAGATACCAACCATTCCCTGCCTCCCGGGGGAAATTCTTGCCTTCTGCATGTACATTCCCAGAAATATCATCTCTGACTCACTCTGATTACAAAACGCTCGAGTCGCTTCCCCTGCTACTTAACAGAGTGTCATCGTTTATGCACGGTCTGTCCCCAGGTATTCTAGTAGGAACTGGAAGAGTCCTTTTCATGGGAAATTTGATGCAGTATTGCAATCTCCCATTGCATGTTCTTTCCTTACAGCACATCTTTCATCTTTTTTTCTTCTCTGTTGGCACTAAACTGCTATAATTAGGCACTGTAAACAAATCTCAAGCTTCTCTTATGTTGTGAAACACTCAAACTTGGTTTCTGACCTTCCTGTTCCTCAAATAAACCTTGACTCTGTACTGCCAGCATCTTACTAATGTTCCCTAGTGATCAGGACTGAGGCAGTGAGTTCAGCAGCTCTCTGTGATACTGGCTAACCAAAGGAACAGGAAGGCTCTCTACATCTAGGAATGAACTGCAGAGCTGGATTATCCCACCTATCCTGCTATTAAAGTGTTAGTCCCAAGAATAACTTCCCGGTGCGTCAGCAAGTGAGAACAGGCCTTTGAAAGGGGGCATATATGCATATCATAGAGATTCACAAATTTCTCACTTGCACATAATGTCTGTGCCCAAATGCAGGTGTGTGCAGGTGAGCAAAACGTACTGCCCAAAGGTTATATATGCATGAACAAACATGCACGAGTGCTATTTTAGCAAAGGAAATATTGCATGAAGAATAGCTTTTCAGGTGCTTTGGATTTTTCTTTCCTTTCTCTATTTTTATGCATCTTGTGTCACATGCAAATTTTTTCTGAAATCTGTCTTTAAAAAATTGGATTTATTAAAGCATATAATCTTCAGAAATCCACTTAAGATTGGTAATGCATATCGGAGCTGCTTGCAATCTATTCATTTAAAAAAGAAATCATCACCAAGGACTCAGATCTTGAACTTCTTACGGTCAGGTTTCAAAGTGGCAGGTTCAGTCAGGATTCTCCACATAACACGACCTGTTTTCCCCTTACATCTCACCCCAACAATTCCTATTATCTGCAAGGAATGAACCAGATGCCCTGGACTGGGAGCTGTGACTAGCTGAGAGTATTGAGTGCTAATCTATCACTGAATGCTTTAGCCATCACCAAGCAGGTCACTGAAGTATGGCCATCATCTTGCATTTAAGTTCTTGTTCATGAGGTCTAGTCCTTTTAAGTAAGTTATAGCAGGGCTCCAGGAAGTTCTTTTGGGGCTCTTCCTTTCTGCTCTGAATCCTTCAGAGGAGGCTCTGCCCCACAACAGCATCCCAGATTATCTAATTACTTATTAAACTCTTTTTCTGGTTAGCTGACATCTGCCCATTTCCAATTAATCTTTGTTCACAAGCTCAATAACCTGAGCCATCTGTATAGGTAAGAGAGATAAGCTTCCTATTAAACATTTACAAGGCACAACAAGAGCGTATTGAAGCAGCAGTTGCTGAGACAACCCGGCGGGCGTCTGCATGCAGGAGAGTCGCTGACCCTGTGCCTCTGACTGCCCCGTTGTAACTGAACGAGGATAACCTAGCCCTGGTACGTCTGGGGCCGGGATGTGCACACCATCCCAGCGCCAGCAAAAGGGTAGTTGTCCCTCTTGCTTACATCCATGAGCTTTCGTGCTATGTGAGCATGATAAGGGCTTTTAAAATAATAGCATTTTGAGCCCTAGAAATTCTAGCAACCAAACAGTCTTTAGATACAACCCATCAAATTGCATAAGCAGTGGCTCTAAATGCTCTTTAACCTCAAACACTTAAAATAGCTATGAAGTCAGTCTGACCCCTTTGTCTAGCTTTCCTGAACAGGGCGAAACATGTCCTTAATTCTAGGCAGAAACACTATCTTTGTCCCTGCCATTCATCATATATTGTCCTTGTTTTGAAAGAACAGTTTTGTTTCAAAATATTGCCAGGAAGGGGCTTTATTTTGCAGAGCGCCTTCTTTTCCCAGCTGAAGGTTTCCATCCCTGGGGGGCTCTTTAGCCGGTGCAGCCCCTTCCCTGAGGCCCAGTTAATGCCCAGGGGCTGGCCTGGGCCGGGGCCGCAGGGGGGTGCCAGGAGCTGGGGCTGTGCCCGCCTGCGCAGGAATCCGTGCTCGGCCCGGCGATAAGGAGTTTGGGTCTGGCTTAGGGGAGGCCGAGACGCTGGTGTGCTAAACCCAGCACCGCTGCTGGGAGAGCACCGACCCATCTGTGTGAGCTGATGGCTACAGGGAGCTCCTGGCCCCAGGGCAGGCCAGTCCAAAGGGAAAGGTCATAAACTGCATTAATAATTTTTCACTCTGCTGGTATTGACTGTCAGCTCGATTATCTCAGCTGCTCTAAACTTTGCTCTAATTCCCTCAGTCTTTCCTAGCCCGTTGCAAGGGAACGTGGCTCCTCTGCTAGCTGTACTGTCAAAACCACCCACACGGTAACTGGGCTGATGCTCTGCTGTTTCGTCCGTGGTGCTAAGACCTGGAGATCCGGTGCAGCTCGTAGAGCTGCTGGGTCACAGCGTGTCGATGGGCTGTGGGAGAGTCTGTGTGTCCTGGGGATGGGAGACTGGGCAGGTTGTATTAGACTTCTGCTCACAGCGTGGGAGTCGTGCTGCAGCCAGGGAACTGAAACAGCCAGTGCAGCCTGCTGCCTGCCCCGTCCTATCTAAACACCGCTTGAATTTCACAAGCCCCAGTCTGTGCTGGCCGGTGTCACTTGGAGCTTATTCAGCAAAAAATTCTCAATATTGCAGACATGAGAGAAAACCCAGGTAGGCCGCGCGCGGACTGTGGCTAACTTGAAAGCAGTAAAAGTGAAGTTCATCAAAGAAGCTACCAATTATTTACTCCACTCGGGGACATGCTTCAGGGAAGGAAGCACTGGGTTTCTCCTGTGTGAACGCATTTCGGCTCGACGCTTGCAAGCTGGCAAGCCCGTTCAGCGGGGCGTGGGAGTGGGGAAGCTGGAGCAGGGCACAGTCCTGGGGTTAATTTTGTGCTGATGTGTTTGAGCACGGGGACTCTCCCGGGGCCGCTGCAGTGCAGCGCGAGCCTTGAGAAGCTGCCAGGTTTGCGTGGGGGTGGAGGAGGAAGCGGAAGTAGGAGCATCTGTCTCAAGCAGCCTCTTGAGACAACAAATTGTCTGTCTTGGGCGATCAGGCGCGGGGAGGGGGCAGAGCGAAGGGGCTTCCCTTCAGTCTGCTGGCCCTTTCGCTTCCCCGCAGGGAAACGAACCCACCTTTGCCCCAGCTGCTGGAGGGCTATAGCAACCTCCCCCACCGACCCAGATGTTGCCTGTGCCGCCCTTCCTTTCCTTCCCACCTCCCACAGGCTGGACGCGGTCACCCTTAGCAGGCAGCCAGGCACCCCCAACGTGCTCCTCGCCGCGAACCCTTTGCTGTCACACGGATCTCTAGCAAATCTTTAAAATCTGCCAGAGCCCTACCACCGTACCACAAACCCTGGCACTGCTGGCAGCCATGCAGCAGGCTTTGGAGGCTGCAACACGCTTTTGTTCCTAAGGGCAGAAACGGGGGGGGCTTTCCTTCTTTGGAAGCGCGGTTCTGCTCCGCGTGCCCCCGTGCGCTGCCCCCCGTGCGCAGGGCTTAGCCCCACTGTGGGCCCGTCTCCCACGTCACATGTTTTTAAGAAGCGCTTGCCAGCTTCCTGCTGGGGAGCTGGTCGTGCTGACGTGTGCGGGCCAGCCACGTCAGACACGGCCGGGAAGGGAAACGCAGTCCTTTTTTGGGTGTAGACTAGAGCCAAGTCTATTGGTCTGAGCAGAGAGGAGGGCTGAGATTCGGGAACAGCTGGGCTCTGTCTGTAATTTAGCACTAAACTCTTAAACAATAGCCTGGATAAACACGCTCCAGGATTGGCAAACTTCCCTCTTCTTCTCTGTTTGGCACACTATTTCCGTTTTTCTTTTAAAAATGTTATTTTATTGCTGATAATTAATTTGAGTGGAACACAGTCCAGAGTTATTTTTAGATTTTCTTCGCCGATAGCACTCCCTGATTCCAACTTCTCTAATGCAGCTGTATCACAGTGCTTTTTGAAATGGAAACAATCATTCCCCTTCCACAAAACTTAACAGTTTCTTGACCTGAGGCAATACCAGAGCCCAGGCACTTTGGGGGATTCAGAAAGCCTGTGTATTGTGGAGAAAGAGAACTAGAGTAGCAGAGCTCAACACTGCACATTCAGCTTCATTTTGGGGGCTTTCAAGTGCCTAAAAAAAGGGGAACAAAATAACCCTGGATTGAAGCATGCTTAAAGTGGCACGTTCCTCCGAGTACGTTGTATATATGTGCACATACTGGAAACTTGAGCAATTTACAGTAAATCTTTAAGGCGGGCTTAAGTCCTTAACTCCATCTGACTGCTCCCCAGCTTCTGGGAAAACCCCGAGCTAGACCCAAAATCCATAGCAAGGCCGTGGATTTTTCCACACACCCATCCTACCTGCCTAGCCAGGCTTTGCTTTCCCTGCCTTCCCTGCCTTCCCTGCCGTTCTGCCGTGGCTGTACGCTGCAAAGGTCCTCCTTTTGTGTGGGTGGCTGTGCAAAAAAAACAAAAAAAAAAATCAGGCTACCAAGGTTACAGAGCTGAGAGGAGCAGATAGTTAATCTGAGAACAGCTTTCTACCCTTGCGTAAACAGCTCAAAATGAAGGACAATTACAACCTTGCCGCTGCGGGATACACTGCTTGGCTGGGAAGTCCCTCTCCCCCCAGCCCAGCCTGACCCTGGGGCCCGCCAGCAATTCTGGCTGACTTCATGTGTTGCCATCAGTGAGGGTCACACCCAGGGCTCTCATCTTATCAGGGCAGCAATGGAAACCTGTTCAGCAGGGTTGTGGAGCAAGACACCAAGTGGGGCCATCAGGAGTACTTCTGTTTTCTCATGTTGGTCAAGACTTGGTCAGAATCTTTTTTATCCCACCTGTGATGCCTTTCTTTGCATACTTAAAGCTGCACAAAGTGTAATTAGGCAACCCTATATAATTAAGACAATTAGGTAAGGTAAGCACCCCACAGAGTAATTGTGGCCAATTTTTAGCATACCCAAGGGCAGTTATAAGGCCCAAGGTGGCCTTTCAAATGATTTACCTGCTCACATGTCTCTACAGTATTCATCTTAGGTGTGTCTCAGGTGACATCTTTGAAGTGGGCATTATTGTCCTGTTCCTGCTGAGAAACAGCTGGCTGGAGAAGAAGTATTCTTTTTTTTCCATTCCTTCTCTTGAAAAAGGAGTTTCATATCTTGTTTCTATTCTGAAGTGGCCTGAAACTGAGACTCTTGATGTGAGAGACCCAGATTCTGCAAATACTACGAGGTTCTTGCCTTAGAGCCTGCTCTTCTGTGAAAAAAGGCAGCTTTCTTCTCCCTTCTAGCCTTTTATCACATTCCCTAAAGCCAGTTTATCCCTTCCCTGCCTGAAGATTGACCTCTTCTCTAGCAGCAAAATGCTTGAGGCAAGCCAGATCCTGATCTGCCACGCAGCTCTCAACCTGGAGTCACTCTATCCTCATCCAGGGAAATATGAGCCAGTATCTGGCTGTGGTAAGTGAAAGCCAGCACAAATCCCAGTACAGCCCAGCAGAGAAGGCACAGAGGCACCTGAATCCTAGGGAAGGATAGTAGTGAGATACAGAGGCTCTAAGAAATGTTGGGATGGAAGGAACATGGTTTTCTCCTTCTTTACACAACTTTATTTCCAGCCAAAAAGCAGTGAGTCAAAGGTGCCTAAGAGGGAGTGGGTTCTGGCATGGCTCATCACCTGCGGCAATGTCTAGAGGCGGTGAGCCAGCTGGGGGGCACAAGGAGCTCCTGAGGGGATTAGGTGGGACAGCCAAATTGCTCACCCGCGCTTGCTGGGATGAGCCACTCTTGGTGTGTGCTCAGACCGCTATTGCCAGCAATTTGAGGAAAGGGCATCAGGAGCACGAAGGATCTTGGTCTTAGAGTCAACAGAGTTGCCCATCGGGTACCTGCTTGCTGTTTGGCTGGACCAGATCCTCCTCTAACTTGCCAGCAGCACGTATGTGTACCTCCGGGATGTTTTCTAACACACGTGTTCCAATCTGTCCAGAGCTCACACCTATCCTTTCTGAAAATCGAGCTGCCAGGGCTCTGTGGACTGGTTCAAGGACACAGCAGGGTCTGAGGAAAGGCTGAATGTCAACATGTGATGCTACAGCGTCCTGCTCCCTCTGGCTCAGAGGCCTAGTGTTCTGTTATGCTACTGTCAGTCCCAGGGATCCCCAGGAAGGCCAGTGAGTTTAATGGTTTTAATAGCTTCCAAGGTGCTTAAAATCACAGTGGGATTTTTTCTCCCCTCTCTATGCCTCAAAACACACACTGGCCTCCAAAACTGAAATCTTATTTTATTCTGTCCTGTTTTCTCTGCTTGTTTTAGCTGACTCCTGTGTTTAACACCTTTACATGGACACTTTGAGCTAGTTCATGTTTTTAATTTTCTTCTTACCAATGACATGTAGATTTTCTTTTTTTAACACCCTTTGCAGGAGGAAAAGAAAAGCTTCAAACACGAGGAGACTTATGGTGAGATCTCAAGCACCGGCAATCTTGAGCTGGAATTTCTAATGGTGGAACAGAACAGAGTTTGAACCTGATGTGGCCTTGCTAGAAAGAGGGAAAACAGCCATTTATGGCAGACAAATGCATACAATTGCCAAGCGAGGGCTCTCCTGGGCTCTGGAGCAGGCAGGGTGAACGGTGCATGGGTTATTATTCGTTGCTTTGTATGTTTAAGAGGGCCCTCAGTTGCCAGGTCTCTGCAAAAGCTGCTTAGCTCAGGAGTGCTCTTGAGAACGAGGGAGTGGAAAGCAGGAATTTCAGACCCTTTTAAGGTCTGTTTACTCTTTCAGCCTCCACAGATTTCAAGGGCATGTACATTAGGCAAATCTGAAATGGTTATCATGGTGAGAGCTGTAGGCACAGGAGGGAGTGGAGCTCCCTGGACCCCTCTCAGCCAGGAGTCCTGGGTCACAAAGAAATGCTTTCCTGCTCCACTGGGCCATTTCCATACTGAATATCCATGATCTGAGCTGGGAACAGCCCCTCCACAGGGACTGTAACAAAACAGTCCCAGGCCTTGTGCTTTCATATGGCTTGTTGCTACAGGGAAAGTGGAAGGTGACTTCCTCCTCTCTTACCTCCTGGCCAGTGCTTTCCGTGAGGAGACCTTCACAGCGTTCACCCTGGGGCAAATGCTAGCAGGGGATGGGCTCAGAGCTATGTTACCAGCTTCTTCCACTCATTACAGATGCATCTTTCCTGCCTCCTAAGTCTCTAGGTGCTTTTATAACGGAAAGTGGGCCTTCATGTGCATGAGGAAACTGAGGCACACACTGAGAAAAAGTGATGACCCAAATACACAGCAGGCTGGTGCCGGAGGCAGGATCAACCTCATCGTGCTTTTCTGGCCACTTTTGAGGTGATGCTTGACAAGACTGAAGACAAAGTCACTCCATCTGGTGTGCACCACCTTCCAGGCAAACTCTTAACTCTGCCAGTGTCTGGGACACCTCTCCTTAGTCCTTGTCATGGGAAACCTCAGCTGAGATGATGACACAGGGTGGGAAATGCACGTGACAGCAAAGAAACCTCAAGCAAAAGGACAATTGCACAGGCTTTGGAGGCACTCACGAGGCTTTTCTAACCAGTTGGCAGCTGGGAAGCTGCCCAAACCCACAGGTTTTCCTGTGCCAAGGACACAGGAGAAAGATCCTGGAGGGATCCTGGGGGTACTCAGTCTGCATCTAGCTGGCAGAGTGTGGGGAAAGAAGGGGTGAGGATGCAATGAGCAGGAGAGGAGCTGCCCTATTGCAGCAATGCTGCTGGAGGCCAGAACTGACTTCCTGACCTGTAACTCTCGTTTTACACTGGCATAATGCCTCTAGTGCAGAGATACGAATTTCCCAGATGCTGGTGATCTAAGCCACTCTTTTGGGTGTGTCTTCAACTGTAAATGTTAACAGTGCATAAAACTTCAAATCTTGTTTCCAAGCAACATTTCACATCCAGACTTAAGTCTGGTAAGGGTGAGCAGGCAGCTAAAATTGTAGGCAAAAGATCTTGAGTGCAGTTCTGCTGAACCTCTGTGAGGCTCTGAGATAGCAGACTGGACTCATCTTGTATGGGAGCTACTGGTGACACTAAAAACAAAGGATAGATGACCTGGTGTTTAGGAATCTGAGCTTTGGGAGACATCTGAGTTCAATTTCTTCCTCTGTCACAAACCACTGGCCTGCCCCAGGCCTGTCATTTTGCTTTCCTGTGACTCAGTTTACCTCCTGGGAAATAGGGGAGAAGGGAAGAAATAGCTCTCCGCCTTGCAGGCTAGTTTTGTGGGATAGCTATATTAAAGGAGACACTTGAATGTAGCAATTGAGGACCCTGTTATGCCAAAAATGAACAAATGTGCCAAACCCTGAGCACCGTTCTCCAGTTCTGCTCTCCAGCCGGCTGCAGTTTCCTTCCCCATCTTAATGGAGCCCGTTTGGGATGCACTGGCTAGTTAGGCTAGGAGTATACGTGCCTCACTGCAAGTCTTGTCAGACCTGGCCCTTCAGTCTCACAGGCCCATGTAGGTGGGGTGACGGCAGGGCCGAGGGGCCCGCGGTGCCCCCGCGGGGTGGTGCTGGTTGTGAACAGCAGCAGCAGGATGCATCCTGCTCTAACAGAGGGGCTCCAATCTCTGCCTGGCATCCCTGTCCCCCTTCCCTGGGCCAGTGCTGATGTCCTGGTTGCTAACGGCTTGGGATGCACCTTCTCAGCTGTGATGAGGCTTTCTGGATGGAGCTGTATATGTAATTCACTCTGCAGGCCTCAGCCAAGGCTCAGTACAGGAAGGGAAAAGTGGGTTATTGTTTTTCCAAACCTCCTTTTGTTTTCTAAGGAATGTGGCTGCAAAGCCTTGCTGCCAAAGCCTCTCTTGAGAGTCCTGCTCTGACTGTAGGTCTTCCTTGGGCTGCTGTGTCCAACAGGGGATGTATGCCAGCCAGTGAGCTGTGTGTTGTTTTTCTTACCAGCCCCAAGTAGTTATTCCCCCATGACACACATCACCCCATTCTCCGTCTTCCCAGGCACTGTGGCCACTACAGATCTTTAGTGTTTCTTTTGCACAGCATTTCCTCTGACGCCTCATGCAAAACGGTGTCCCTGTGCTGCATTTCCAGTCGTTGTTCTTGGCATGTCTTAGCGATCTTGTTTGTTTTTTTGGTGCCTGTTAAATTCCAGAGGTGCTGAGAGATCCCAGATGGCTTCGCTGACCTCCCTGTGGGAGACAGGAACATAGCTGTCTGGGGTGGGAGCGGGACCGTCCCTGCCATTACTGGCGGGTGGGGTGACACAGGGCTGGGGTATAACTGGGCTCCCAAAGGCATTAATTATAGTGTGAGCTGGTGACAAGCATGTGGAGGACAATCACACCAAGGGGCTCTGGGGAACGCTGGTCAGCATGGGGAGGACTGAAGCAGCCTGGGCCAGGGTGCTGGTCTCTCAGGAGGGTCTGCTCCATGGTAGCTCTAGCAGAGTCCTTGAGGCCAGGTCCTTGGCCATCACATCTTTGGTGTACCTGGGGCATCTCCCAGAGACCCATTTCCAGGACATTGAGGTTATGTTTAGCTTAAGCAAGTTTAAGGGTGCCTGTTTCATTCCAAACCTAGGCTCTGTGTGAAGCTCCTGGGTTTTGGCAAAGTAAGACCAGAGTCCTGAGCTGAAACTGGGCAACAGAATAAGGCCTTGGAGAGGCCCCAAGGTTTGACTTGAAATAGCTCAGGAATCCAGCCCCTACCCCTGTCCTCACATGTATACAGATGATAAAATCATGACCCTTTTAATTTCTCTGAATATGAGTGGAAAAATCTCTTCAGAGACTATGCTAAAGCCTTGGTTGTTGCTGAAATGCAGAATTATGAAAAGAAAGCTTATGTGCTGCTTCTGTCAGTGATGGACGTGGGTCCAGCCTAGAATTTGGAGTTCAAACCCTGATGAACTCTGTGTGCAATCCAAAGCCATGCCTAAACCCAGATTTTTAGAAAATTACCCCTACTTTTATAACTAACCACCCCCCTCTGTCCTTAGTTGCAAACACCCTGGCAGTGCAAGGGTAAGTTCCAGCTCCAAAGCTGGATATCTGTTCAACTCCAGCCTCTGTGATGTTCTCCCTCTGAGCCACTATGGGGAAGATACTAAATGTGTCTTTGTTCCGATGCTCAGCTGTCCTTTGGTGTCAGCTACAAAGGAGGTGTATTCTGGTTGGGGAGAGCTGGGGGCAAGTAGAGCATGCTGGTCACATGCAAAATCGTGGATAGCAAGGAGGGTGGATGCGTGTGGTACACCATGTGCCGGTCTCCCCCTGCCCAGGTGTGGCACTCCACCAAAAATCAACTAGCTGGCTGTGCCAGGCAGGGCAAGGAATCCTTGGGAACAGCCTAGAGCAGTCCTTTGGAGTCCACCTGTTCCTCAGGAGGTGTTTGTCCAAGCCAGGATCAGCCTGACTCTTGGGAAAGGGCACCACCCAGTTCTAAGCTGTTGTAGGGTGTTGCCCTGCTTTATCTGGGCCTTCTTTGCGCACTAATTGATGTTTGCAGGGGTTGGGAGGTTTGCTGGGCTCTGGGAAGCACTGGCTTCTTTCATATTTGTGGGTGTAGCCTGAGAAGAACCCCAAGGATCTTCTCCCAGTGTCCTTCTCTCCCACGTGGGATCCTGGATCATCTACTGCACAGCACCTCTCACCAGCTGTAAGAGAAAGGTCCCCCCATGGATTTGCAATCTGGGCATACAGATGCCATGGGGAGAAGAATGGATTGGGCAGAGCTTTGTCAGCATAGCAGCTATAGATAGGACCTGATATAATCCTTGCTGTGGAGCTGATCTGGGGACTAAGAGGACTGGTGGGAGAGGAGAGAAGGGGAAAGCAGATCCGTAACCTATGACATGGATGAGATTCTGCAGTGAGCCGTAACCAGGTCAGGTTTCCATATGTTAGATTGATCATGGGTCGCTGTAACGATGCTGGAGTAGGCCAAAATCTGGAAGTCCTAGAGTTACTTGTCTTCTCTTTGGTTAACCTGCACCTGCCACACAAACTCTTGGAAGTCTGTATACAGGGACTGGCTGGTGGAAAAACTCAGAGCTTCCTGGAAAGATCCCATTTTCTACTTGATGCTCTATGCTCTATAAAACCCTCAAGCAAAGGACTCTGTATGGTGGTAGCTGAGGTCTCCAATGCCATCATAAAAGTCACTTCGATCTGTAACCACCTCCTGCCTTTCTCTTCTAATGTGTTGGTAAATCAACGGCTCTTCACAGGCTTTCAAAAGACACATTCATGGAAGCAAGTCCAGCAGAGACTCCCCACTCAGTGCTGAGATGTCAGGCAGTGCTGAGCAGGGTCAGTAAAATCACTCACCGGCTGCTACAGCAACGGCGCCTTTGGTGCTCTTGTCCTTTTCTTTTTTGCTGACAACTGGGGTTGCTATGGCACTGTAAGACACATTATCCTGCGTTTATAATATTTATAAGTAATAAATGTTGATTTCGGCAATGTGCTGCTTTGGCAACTAGTGACTAGTCGTTTTTCCCTGGCTGCGTTCGAGTTTGGCAGACGAGTTGTGTTCTAACCACTGAAAAAATCCAGTCTAGTGGTTTCAGCCAGAGGGTTTTTTTTAACTCCTCTTTTCTAAGAAAAGAAAAATCCCTTCTTTGTAGTATGGCTGCATTTCAATGCAGTGTGAAATCCCTATATATAGCCCTCCAGCCTCCCTTAGAAGGAAAGGTGTGAGATAGGCCTAAGGAGGGAAGTTTGCCTCAAAAGCCCCCCAAAAAATCAGGGATGGGGGCGAGGAGTCATGGTCCCTTACGCAGCCAGGCTGAAGCGCGGGGGCAGCGCGATTCATGGGACGGGCCCTGTATCTTGCCTTTGCTTTGAACAAGACGCAGCATCTCTTAGGCCGTAGTTTGCTGCCCTGCGAGTTGTCTCTCCCTTGCAGACCATAAGCTCCTCAGTTCATGTGGTTGTTAACGTGTGTCTCTGTGGCGTTCCGTGTTACTGGTGGGTTCACCATCAGCGTTACTGGTGGGTTTACCTCTCCTTGGTTGTGGGGAGGTTTGAAACTGTGTCCTGACCGGAGCCAATATTTATTCGGGGACTTTCTAGGGGGGGAGAGCAGAGCCCAGGTAGGGAGACATACCCCAGGGTGCCGCAATAAGGGAGAATTGCTGAGGGGAGCTGCCTGCCTCTGCACACATCTGCTTCTGCAGTGCTGGAGCTGAGGACCGGGGTGAGATGTCATCTCCAAGAGCGGCCGAAGGGCAGAAGGGTGGTGCAGAGCGAGGGGCTGGCCAGAGGCACGTCTTCCCGCACCGCTGGGCACCCCGAGCCCTGCTGATCCTTGCTTGCTCCATTGCTGCCAGGGCTCTGGACTCTCTCCATCTCATAAACTAGCAAGCCAGCTCCAGGCTTTGCAGGGGACAACTGTAGAGCTGCCTGTGCGGACACTTCCATCCCCAAACCACTTAGGGCTCTGCCTGGACCTTTTCTCTTGTTCCCTCTCTACCTTTTCAAGTTTTGTGTAACAAGAACAGAGGTAGGCGGAGGCAGTTGCATCCTGTAAGGGGATGTGGAAAAAAACAATAACCGAATGCAAAGAACAGGAAACCATCTCTGAAATCAGCGTGAGGTCATCTGCACACCTTCCTTGACAGGGCAGCTTCAGGAGGAACTAGTGGGGCTGAGGCTTGTTCTCCAGCTGATAACGTTGTGCTTTGAACAAATGTCATCTTACACGAGACATTGTCAACACGGGGCGAGCCAGAAGCTAGTGAGGCCAAGGAAAAACCCCCTGAGTAAACTGAAGGCACCTGGAGCCAGCGAGTGCTCAGTGCCATCGGAAAACTAGGCCCAAAGTCCTAAGAAATGCAAAGAAAAAGCAATTCCTTCTGCTTGCGGCTCCCTTGAGTGCAGCAATGTTTGTTGCCTGAAATATTTTTGAACAGACAAGACATTTGTAGTGGGTCAGACGGGCTGTTTTCTATGAGGAAACATGGTGTGCAATAGGCAAAGTGGATCAGAGGGAGGCTGTTCGGGGAAAAGCTTCTCCTCGGCGTGGTGCCACCGGTCACCGAAGCCCTGGGTTTGTGCTACAGAAGCCACCGTGCTCAGATGCCGTTGCGAAACGCAGCTGCCTCTCAGTCCGCACACAAGTCCGCATGGGTCTCTGCGGACGGGGGAGAGGGGAGAGTCGCAGGGGCCCGGGCGGTCTGCGAGCGACGCTGCTCGGATGTGCCCCGCGTGCGCCCGGACACGTCTGGCCCACGCTGCCCACGAGCGGTGCTCAGCGCGGGTGCGGGGAGCCAGGTCACGGGCAAGGCGGACAGCCCGAACAAGGGCCCGCGCTGACCACAGCCCGCCCGGCGCCCCGAGACGGGGCAGGGTGCTCAGCGAAGCCCAGCGCAGCGCGGGCCGGCAGGATGAGATGCTCGGAGGGCTCTGGCCCGGCTGGAGGGTGCTGAGGACTTGCTCTGCCTGCGGGAGGAGGTGCGTGCTGCAAACTGAGGTCTAACCTAGGCAGCGAACAGGTTAAAAAGGCTTTGTTTTCTCGCCGTGTCCTTTTCTTCCCCTCCCTCTCTGCTGCATTTCACACGCTTCAGTCACAGTCCTATTTCACAACTGTGGGTTTTGAAAGGACTTATTAGCTCTAAGTGTAGGCTGGGCTTAAGACTCTTGCTTTATTGTTTACTCTGCCTGCTAGGCCTGTTTCTGGGGTCAGGCCCAGGTTACCAATTACAGCTGTGATTAAACGTACTAGCCCTGCTTATCCCTGGGCTTTTTTGCCCCTTAAATTCCCACTGATTGTGCTTAACTGGTGCTAGCAACCAGGCGGCTGCTGGCAGGGGAACCGCACCGCCTGTGCCTCCTCCGACGGAGCCAGATAACGAGACCCGAACCGGGCTAATACACTCTATTGAAGCTCAAAGCTCTTCCCAGAGACTTTTTCTCTTCTGTCTCTCTTTTTTTTTTTTCCTTAATGTAAAGGAAAAGCAGCCCTTGGCTTCCCAGATCTAAATCGATAACCTTAAAATCCTTCTCAAATGCTGGGCTAATGGGGAGGGGCCCACCCTGGAGAAGTGACAGCTCATTTAGCCGTCTGTGGGACACGTCTAATCAGGAGGATTTGAATGTTAATTCTCTGTGTGTAACTATTTCTCTGCTGATAACAGGGGGTGTGGAATCACACCCTGGCTATTTGACTGGCAGCTGACTCTATTCAAGCGACGGCCTGTGAAGTGGTTTTTGTGTCTAATGTGTCGTGAACGACAGCCCAGCGTATTAAAAAAGGTGCTTCCCCCCCCCCCAAACATACCCAAAGAAAGTGTAGTGTGGGAACGGTTGCCTTTTAGGTGTGCATAAAAAAGCTGTGAGCTGCTGACTCTTGAAAAGCCTGAGTCCCTGTGAGTGTTTTGGTCTGTCCATGCGGAGCTTTAACCCTTCGTTGAAAGCCACATTACCTTTTTATTGTAAAACTTCCAGCTCAACCTGTTTTGGACAAACAGGGCCAGAACGTTTGAAAACCCATCTGAACTTTTAATTCCTGTCAAACCAGTTACGAACCTCATCTGGCCAATCGCTATGGAGAGGTTTATATGTATTTTTTTTAATTTCAATTGAAATTTAAATGCTCTCAGCCATTTTCAGGTAAACACAGGGTGGAAACTAATCTAGCCAGAACAGCATTAAAAACAGCTCTAATTTCTCTTTATAAAATGAATTTTATTTTATAATTGTTTGTTTACTCTGTAACTCCTCAAAGCAATTAGAAAGCATGTATTAAGTCTTATGCCCCGTCTCTAAGACTGCAGCCTTGTTTAACAGGGCCAGAAGTTATGGACACATACCCTGCTTAGAGGTCCTTGAGCTCCACAGGAAATCTCTTATTGGAAGGGCTTAACGAAGAGAACCTGATTTTGGAGACGAGGGCCTGCGCTAGAGACGAACACATGCAAGACAAAGGCCCTCAGCTGCGCCAGGGCAGCTTGCAGGAACAGTGACGATGATTAAGAATAAATGGAGGATCTGAATTTGGAGAATGGTGCCACCACTTATTTCATCTGCTTGCTGAGCAGGGGGGGGCAGGGGAACCTGCTCGCCGAGGTTAGATCATCAACAGCACTTAAGAACAGTTAGCCCTAGTTGCAAATAAACCTGCACTTGCTATTAATGCTATTCTTGGCCGACTGGAGGACAGAAGACCTCTTGCTACGATTACTGCACAGTGACTCAGAACTGGATGGTACCATCCCAGTACTTTTCAATGTGATCCTTCTGTCGGATGGGGGAAACGACTCCTTTTCCCTGCTCTGAGCTTGTCCAGTTAGGCTGCAAACTCTGCGCAGGCTCTCCGATGCTTTACTAAAGTAGCAGTCTTGAGAATTTATTTTTGCTTTGGCTTTTACAGGTGTATTTGTATAAAGGTGTCTTGTGCCAGGATAGTTTTGTTTGCTTCTTAATTTCATGGCAATTATGGTTGTGCCCACGTGCTCCGAGTGTCTTTGGTGGCTGACAGTACAGGTGTGTTCAAAGTAATAAAGCTCTGCGTGGACGGGCTCTCGCTGCGTGCGCTTATGCAGCTTCTTTGGGGGCCTCTGGCTGCTGCCGCGGTATAAATAACCTCCGCCCGCCCTGTATCGCGCTCTGTGCTTCACATGGACCCGCGTTTCTTTCATGTGTGTTGCTGACTAAAAAAAAAAAAAAAGAAGTCCTTAGACTTTAATCCTTGGGTTTATTTCAAAGCTTACAAAGGCAAATCTGGTTTATAGCAAGAGATTTGCCTGCTTCCTTGTGCTCTGGGGATGAATGGAGCGGCAGATGGAGGGGGGTGGGGAGAACCCGGGACCCCAGGCTCGAGCCGCTGGCGAGCCTGGCCCTCCGCGAGCCGAGCCGAGCTGAGCCGAGTTGAGCCGAGCCGAGCCGAGCCGAGCCACGGCAGCTTCTCCGCCGGCTGCCCAAAGCACCTTCCTTGAAGCTGCGCAGAGCACCAAACGGGGTCAGTGCAGCCCTCTGCCTGGGCAATGTTTTTCATATCAACCTCTACCAAACCAGTATGATTTTAAAAGCTGTTTTCTTACTCTTTGCCCTGGCCTGTTGGCTGCGTGTTGCTACACAGTCGTAGCGCTTCAGAAGGTGAGTCTGCACGTGCAGCGTGTGCATGCATGAACGACAGAGGTGTGAACAAAATGAGCTGCAGGCTCTGGAAGCCAAAGGCCTCCAATAAATCCTACTGCATTCTTGAGTCATGGAAAATAACTGGAGTTTCAAGACCCATGAAATCCCCCCTTTTGAGAGTGCTGCTAAGAGGCGACCATGGTCCTTGTAGACGGCCCTCGCCAACGTGAAGGATGCCCACACTGCGGGACCCCAGAGCTGTCAATAAGACCAGTGATAAGACAGAGCCGGGCTGGCAGGTCGATAGCCGGGAGGCGCGGGCTGCTCCTCCCGCTTTATCAGGGAGCACCGGCGCGAAAGCGCCTTGCCAGCGACGGGAGCAGCACTGTGGGAACCAGCGCCAGCTCGGCCTCCGCGGGGCTGCTCCGCAGGCAGAGGCCAGCCCGCATGAGCTCATTCCTCGCCTCCGTTTCTCCAGCTGCACCCACTGCTTGTGGAGGTGCCAAATGAGGCCCTGGCCGTGGAAGGAGAACACGTTTTCGTGCGGATCAAATCAGACCTGGGGCTTCAGCTCCTCCCCCGGCTCAGGCCGAGGCAGGGATCCGGGGCGGCGAGACAATGGCTCTGAACAGCGCCGGGTCGCTGCCAGGGAATACTCATTCAGAAGTCCCATCCTGTTTTGATAGCAACTCTCTCATGGTTGATCAAAGAAAAGGCAAGAAAAGAGCTTGGCCTCCTACTGTTGCTTTAGCTGCAGGCCAGTTTCAGCAGAAGCTGGGCGAGTGCCTTCATCCCGGGCAGCGTGGCTGCCAGCCGGGCCAGCTGGTGCAGCTCCCGGGTTTGTAGTGGCTTTAAGGCGCTGGTTGCATCTCACTAAGCGTCAGGGCTGTGCACCGCTTGCACGAGCTCCCCTCTCCCCTGCTGCTGGGCTGCACGGAGGCAACCGAGGACGCTGCTTCTGCTGCCTGCTTGCCTTGGCTTGCTCTCCATGCTCCGTGATGGGACACGTCCTCCCTGTGCTGCAGCCACCTCCTCCCAGCTCCTGCTCTTCCTCCAGCCTGGCTCTTGTTTGGAGGGAGGCCCCAGGTCCCGGGGCGTCTGCCCTCGCCACTCACCTTAAATGCTCCGTAGGCAGAAGATGAAAGTGGCGTGGTATGGTGCGGTCTGGTAGCATTCCCCCCTCCTCTTCCTCACCTCTGCCTGGCAGGTTCTTGCTCTATGCCTTGGGGATCTCTGCCTGGAAAGGATTTGGAATAAGGATCTGTGATGTGTCCAGGGGAAGGAGATGCGGGAAGGCTGCTCAGTGGCGATGGAAAATGGCCCGCGCGCTCCTGGGGAGACGAGATGCCCCGCATATCCCCGAGACCCAGTCCCGGGAGACGGGCACCCGCACTGAACTGAAGTCAAGAGGGTGGGAAGGGCCAGGGACGGGTCACCGTCACCCCGGGATGGCTGATTCACCTCATCCCAGCTCGGCAAAAGTGCCACTTCGCTGAAGCCGGGACTGCCCCGGCGCTGTGGCCGGGAGCGGGACCCGCCGTCAAGGGGGGTGGGGGGGGGGGGGCGCAGCGGGGCCGGGGCCGGGCCGGGACCCGCCGTCGGGGGGGGGGGGGGGGCGCAGCGGGCCCCGCTCAGCCCTAAAAATAGCGCTCGGGTCACCCGCCCCCCCCCTCCCTCCCTCCCTCCCCCGCCACCATTGTCGTCCCCGCGGCGACGTCACTCCTTCCACTGCGCTGAGGTCAGGCGCTATTAGCATACCGCGCCCCCTCGGCCAATGGGCGCCGCCCGGCCGATGACGCCTCCCCGGGCAGGTCCATTTAAGGGCGGCGCGGCGGCGGCGGCGGCGCACTGCGAGCCGAGCGGAGCAGAGCGAGGCGCAGGGCCGGGGAGCCGCTGCCGCCAGCCTTAAAGGGGCCGCGCCGCCACCTCCTCCCGGGAGCCCGAGCCATGAGCCAGCGACGTAGCGGCAGCGGCCCACGGGCGGACATGGCCCCCGAGATCGCCGCCGCCGTGGGCTTCATCTCCAGCCTGCTGCGGACGCGGGGCTGCGTCAGCGAGCAGCAGCTGCAGGTGTTCAGCGGGGCGCTGCGGGAGGCGCTGGCAGGTGAGACGCGGCCCCCGGCAGCGCGCAGCCACCGGGGCCGCCCCCGCCTCCCCCTCCGGGGCTGGGGAGAAACTTTCCGGGCGCCCCGAGCGGCGGGGAGGAAGTCTCGGGACGAGCGCAGCCCACCCGTGTTTCCCTGCGCCCTCCCCGGGGCCGGGCGCCCACCCGTGTCCTTCCCCAGTACCCAGCTGTGGCTCCCGCCTGGGCCAGGTGCCCACCCGTGTCCCTTTCGGGGTTGGGTGCCTGCACGCATCCTTCCCCGGCACCCACCTGCGTCCCCCTGGGCTGCGGGGCGAGCACCCTGCTCCCCCTCGAGAGTTTTGTCCCCTTGTGCGGCAGCCCCTCTGCTCCCAGCCCTCCTCTCCAGGACCTGGCTTGGCCCCACGCCAGCAGGGTTTCGGTGCTTCCCCCCCCCCACGAGTGCATCTGGGCTCGGCACTAACGGGGCGGTTCGGGGGTCTCTTCCCGGCCCGGCTCTCGCGTTATCGGTCCTGGGAAGGAACAGTTTGTTTGTCGCCGTGCTGAGATAAGGGATAGCGACGCGCCCCTGAACTTGTAGCGTGACCTGGATGTTACTCCCAGACCGCGGCGTTTCATTGCTGGTGATACCAGTATCTCCCCCGGCCACCCCAGCGGTCGAGGTGGAGAAGGTGTCGGGGTCCTGTCTGCAGCTGCTGTGGCGTTGTCCTGCCTGGGCTTTCTAGGACCCGAAGAGCCGTGCTCCTGCACCTCGGAGCAAACGGTGACCGAGTAGTCGAGTGCTCGGCTCCGCAGCCTCCGTCTGACGGAGGGAGACTAGAGAGGACTCGGTTTTCCTCCAGCGAGTTGCAGAACTCCCTTGGGATTGCAGCAGGACGCAGACCTCCTTACAGCTGCTGCCCATCTGCTCACCGCTCTTCCCCTCTTGCTTCTCTTGCAGAGCACTACAAACATCACTGGTTTCCCGAGAAACCGTTCAAAGGCTCTGGGTATCGCTGCATCCGGATCAATCACAAAATGGACCCCATTATCAGTAAGGCAGCTAGCCAGATCGGACTCAGCCTACCGCAGCTCTACCAGCTCCTGCCCAGCGAGCTCACGCTCTGGGTGGACCCCTACGAGGTGTCTTACCGCATCGGTGAGGATGGCTCCATCTGCGTCTTGTACGAAGCGACTGCAACAAAACCTGTCAGCTCCTATGGGATGCTGACCTGTAAGAACCAGATGATGTTAGGTCGCACCAGCCCTTCCAAAAACTACATCATGACTGTCTCCAGCTAAATACTCCTCTTCTCCTTACACTGCCGAGACACAGGCTACTGTATACCTCACCTGAGGATCTATTTTTAAGATGAAGAGCTATTTATATTTTTTAAAAAAATCCAAGAAAATCCAAAATTAAAATATCAGGCACTGCTTTGGACAGAAGCAGTGTCTTAGGTGCCTTTTTTTAAAGCTGTTGCAAGCTTATGAGTTTTTATTATGAAGCTGATATCTACCTAATTAGTGTTGGATGGCAATTTTGATGGGCCAGCTTGCTCACTCAGGCAGCTTGGAATGGAGGAAGAGGGGGAAGAGCCATACTGGGAAGCATGGCTTGGTGGGGGAGATGGCTGTGTTACCTTCTCCCAGTCCTGGTACCCAACAGTGTTGCTGTATCACCAAGTATTGCAATATTGTTGGAGAAGGGACGAGGGAGGTGCTCTTTCTTTCACCAAAATCCTCACTCCCCAGCTGGTCTGATCTTTCTCTGGGGCCTGGATATAGTGTTTGGGGGAACATCACCTCGTGCCTTGGTGGTGCTTGGGATCCCTCTCCTTGCTCTCGCACATCTCCTCTGGACCTGCTGACTGCAGATGCTGCAGCTCTGCTCTGTCCCACTCCCAGTGTGAACCGATGGGGCATGTGGCCACCTCCAGCCTCTACATCTCCTGTCCACTGCTGGACTGAAGAGGCCATGGGGGTATCGGTGCCCTGTGAGATGGGACACAGCAGAGATGGTTCCCAAGATGAGTATTGCAGCTGCTGGGGTGGTACTGGAGTGCTGTGTCTGTTCCTGGTGCTCCCCAGCAGCTGGGTTTTGCCTGCTGCTCATGCTGCACACAGAAGGTTTTTAAAACTATGAAGTCAGCACCAAACAGCTGTGAGCAACACCGTTGTTCATCTCTGGGGCTTAGAGATGTCCAGACCATGACCTGTTTGGCCCTCTCTGCGCTCCAAGAGTGGACTCTGGCCCCTTTTGCTTATACAAGTTGCCTAATCTTATGCTGATGACCTGCAGTGTTGCTTCTCCAAATGAGCTGTAGCAACTTACCTTGTGCCCTAGAGGTTGGTGTATAAGAACTTCTCTTGCCTATCTCTTAATCAGAAGTTTTGGGAGTGTCTTCCTGCTGTGTGTGGCTGTTCTGAGGTTGGGACTCTTGGGTGCTATGGTGTCGTGATGTTTTTAAATTCAAACACTTCTTCCCTCTCTTCCTCCCCCGAATAATCGGCAAGTGGCTCACAGTGGGAGCTGTTATTGATAAAGGGGCATCGGTTGGTTCTGATTTCTTGGTACATAACTGTTTTGCACAACTAATGCTTGATCCTGTGCTTTGCCTGTTCAAGCAAAACTCCTCTTGGAGTCCCAGTGGTACGTGTATTCAGGGAGACTTTGCCTGAGTGATCAGGATTTGGCCCTTAAACTGTTCTGGCAACTGCAGATGGGGTGGGAACGGCAAGTGCTGCCCTGAGACCTTTATCTACCTGTTGGGGAATGAGCCTTTACCAGGATGTTGTATGTCCATTGCCTTTTTTTAACCAGCTGGTGCTCCTCCAGTGACCCTGGGAGAAGGGATCCAGAAACCAGGGCTTTGACATGGTTTGATCTAACGAAACTTTCTCAGATCCGTTTCACAGCACATGCTTTTACCTTTCCCTTTGACCTGGCAGCTGACTGGCATAACCGGAGTTGTTCTTTCCCAGCCTTTGAGTCAAGTTCTCAAACATTTGTGCAATATATTTCCAAATCTTGGACGCTCTGGGAGAGGAAGGAAGCCTCCCATTTGCCGCAGTTCTTAGCCTGTTTATTTTAAGTACATTAGAAAATCCAGCAGAGTTTCCCAACTCTCCAATTACTTCTCATGTGAGAAGCTAGGTTTGGATTTTTGTAGTTTTAAATCATGAATCGTTGAACTGGAAAACCAGCCTCAATTGTTTTATCCTGTAAAGATGCCAAGTGGTGAGTTATTTGTCCTTGAACGGTAATAGCAGACGGTAGCTTTGAAGTTGCATCACTTCCTTCTACATCACTTGAATTTCTCACATCAGCAAAGCAGAAGCTGAAATAAAACACTGGGGCTTTTCCCTTGGTGAACTTGTGCAATAGGTGATGTCGCAAAAAGAAAGGAATATTTGGGAACTTCCAAAAAGTGAACTACACTTTCAAGGAGGAAGGTTCCAAGTGCTGTTTTCAGTCCATGTTTTTCACCTGGGTGTGTGGAAAGCCTGAGATGAGATGTGCAGTGTCTCCAGGACAAACAGTGTGTGCTTGGCTGGATCGGAAGTTTCCCGAAGGCTGGTACTTCCTTGAGTTGTAATTTGTCGGATCAATGTGGTCTTTTAAGATTTACCCTCATACTCTCTTCCCTCTGTCTCACCAGAAAAGAGTTTGTGGGTGACCAGCCTGCAACCAGAGGAATATTCTGTGATTGCTCTTAATGTGCCCCCACTTTCAAAGCTCGTTCTTTTTGACCCTGTCATGGAGGAGCCTAACATTAAATGTGTCTTGTTTTAGCTTCAAAACCAGCCAAACTTGGGTGTAATTCATTTCTCTTGTAGCTGGTTACATGTAAAAGCTGTGAATTAGTGTGCTCTGTTGCCTTCTGCCTATAAGCCTGATAGACTCAATTGCAGAGCTGAATGGTGTGTATTTTAAGAACGTGTATTTGGGGGATTTTCTTCGTTTTTTTAAGAACAAGCTGGACTGTTGAACGGGACCTGCTTTTTGTATTTGGTGAAAATGGGAGAAAGCTTGTAAGCTATGTTTGGAGGGAGGGAGTGGATGGTTACTAATTGTATAGCAGTGTTTTTATATGCAGAATGTACAGATCCTTTGACAAAGGTATGCTTTTGTTACTTTAATAAAAATGTAGCAGTATAAATGAGCCTTGTTTTCTTGCTGGGAACGCCTTTGTGCTTACAAAGAGGGTTAGGGTTGGGATTTCAGCCTAAAACCCACACTGCAGATGCTGTGGGCTTGGTTAACGTGTGGGATAGCAGTTAATGTCCAGATGTGTCACGGAGGAGGCTTGGAAAAAAGCTCCTTACGCAGCATGCTGGCTCTAAATCTGACCCTTTAAACCTGAGGAATGAAGACTGGGAATAGGTCTGATGACTACTGCAGGGCTGTGGGCGTCTGGCCTCCCCTCCTTCCCTGTGCTGACTTTACAGGATTCTGGCTTAAGCAGCAGGGGATTTATTCACTGCAGCATTGTGGAAATCCTGGGTCCTGCCAGTGCAGGAAGAAAGGGTTATAAAGCAGATCGCCAAGTCTTTTTCTTCTCTGCACCCAACACCAGAAGCAGCATTAAAAAAAAAAAAAAAAAAACTTAGAAATCAGAAATTAATGATCCTAACCAGGGAGCAGATGTCATGGAGGGCCATGACCTCTCCTTGCCCATCCTCCCCATCCCCACTGTCCTTCCAAGGGCGACTGAGCCAGCAGCCACTTGCCTGCACAGGAGGAGGGGTGAGAGCTCATGGGATTGAAGTGTTCAGGCCTGTGGAGGGTTTCTGGGACTGTCATGATAAAGGCAGCCAGGGCTGAGTCACACGAGATCCTGTTTTGGCTGTGTCTGAAGGCTGGTGACTTCAGCGTGTCCAGCCCTGAGCTGTAACCCTGGTCGCTGGGTATCAAGCTAATGTGTTTAACCCCATGTCCGCTCTTGGGGCGAGCTGCCCCTGTTCAAGGACCTTGGCTCAATTGACTCAGGACTGTTTAGTGCTGGTTTCAGTCCAAAACTCGCCAGAGCCTTTCTGGGGAGGTCACTGGAGTGCCAATTGCAGCCTGTGTGGCCCTTCCTGTGGGCTAAGGACCCGCTTCGCTGTGCAGCCCCCAGACCTGCTCCCTGGAGAAGCGGCACCAAGGAGGCACCGAAGGCCTGATCCCACCACCCTCCCAGGCAGGTGTAAAGCCCATTCCTTCTCCCTTGCTTTTATCCTAACACGCCACCTCTAAGGGGAATAATTTTGTGGACCAGTTCTGGTGCTGTGTCAAAGCCACTCCTTTTTAAACTCATCCCTTCATTAGTTTCAATAAACACACCCAAATTGCTGCTGCTTGAGCAATGAGGCTGTTAGGGAGGAAGGGCCGTCCTGGTTAGCTCGGGAGTCACGCGGGTTCAAAGGCTTGTTGCATTCGGGTGGATGACGTGCGCCTGGGCCGGCGTGGCCTGTCCGGGGTGAGCATTCGGGCCGGCACGGTCCGTGGCAGGGCCAGCGTGGCATGATCCTGCGATCCGTGGCTGGTGTTGGGTCCGGCTCTGAGATTAGCCAGAATTTGAGTCGCTCATGGCCAAGATAAAAATACAGCTCTTACGCAGGGGAGTGTTCAGTGAGGAGTCAGTGATACCTGCGCAGTAACCAGATCCCCGTGCTAGCCTTTCAATAGGTGACTCATCCACTATTTTTATTTTGCTCATCATTTTTCTTCTGGTAGGATCGTGATACCTGGTGCCCCGTGGACAAGCTGGGGTGCTTCGGGGGTGCAGCTTTATCTGCCCCGCAAGCTCTTCCCAGGCTTTTTGATGCTGGGCTCTAGCTTCATCGTATTTTCTCACCATGAGATCCCCACGTTACAGAGGAGACCTGTGGTGGGGACTTCTTTCTGGGGCACGGAGGAGAAAGGGAGTACAGGGCTATACCCCTCGCGTGTTACCACCTGGGACCCAGCTGCCTCCCCTGCGAGCTCGCAGCAGCTCGTAAAAAGCACAGAAAATAAATAAAAGCGCCCTTGTCCACCACTGCCCATCGTTTCCCTGTTGAAATCTGGACTCATTTTCTGCCAAGCTTTTGTTTGATTTTAGTTAGGATTTTTTATTTGGGCGTTTCTGGGAGGGCAGAGAAGTGTCAGATTCGAGGACCTTGCGTCAAATTTTGTCCTCTGTAATCAGGGATCGCTGCGTTATATAAATGCAGGTGACCACGAGTCTCTGACGTGGCTTTGGTAACAGCGCAGCCCTTTGCCCTGTAAACCCGCCTGCAAACTCCCCGGGGCGCAGGGGCCGGTTCCCAGCCCCGCCGCGCTCCCGCGGCCCTTCCGCGGGAACACGAGCTCCTGCGAGCCCAGCGGTGCCCGGGGCTTAAACCCGGAGGTTGCCATGAGACACGCGATTTCCACGTTGCAACACGTTCCCCCTGCAAACATCCCGCTGGAGAGCGGAAGGGCAGGACGTGAGGACGGGGCGCAGCGGATCCTCGGGGGAAAACGCTCTCCTGTGATCCCAGCCATCCGAAAGGGCTTTTTGTGCCCATGCGGAGTAGAAAAGCCAGCGGGTTTTAATGTCTCGTCCTTCTTTAGTGATGTGCTGCTGGTGCGAGGCTTCCTGGGGAGCCGCGAGCCCCAGAGCCGGGGTCGGTCTGCCAGGGAGGCGCAGACCGTGCAAGCCCCGAAGCGCCGCGGGGGACGTCCTCGCCGGACGGCAGCAACAAAGCGCAGGGCAGGGTCCCCCCGGGTCCGCGAGGATATTTTGCTTAATTCATGGCAAAATGTTTGCTTGTATTTTTTTGTGGTTTTTTTTTCTTTTTTTGTGTTTGTTTAACATCCTGCTCCCCTTTCCTGGGGTCCCTTTTACAGAAGTCGAACGTTTCTCAGTTCTAAGTAACTGAAAAAGCAGCATCAGCATTTGGGATGCAGAACTGCTTGTCGGGGTTGTTTTTGCATTTCCCCCCTTGTCCCCTGCCCTCCTCGTCCCCGAGGCTGGGCAGAGCAGGGCCCTTTGGAAACTCTGCATTTGCAACAAGTTTGTTGGAAAGGGGGAAAAAAAATCGCCTGTTCCTGGTGGCCAGAGGAGTCGGGCACCCCCTCGCCCCGCCGTCCGGGCCGCGGCAGATCCCTCCTGGGACGGAGGGGCGCGAGCGGGGCCGTCCGGAGCGGAGCAGCTAGGTGCCCGGCGGCGAGATGCTCGAGCCGCCGCCGCTGTTGTTCATCTCTGCAGCTGGAGCAGGGACAGAAGTGAAACCCGGAGCTGCCGAGCCCCCTCCCTGCCCCGGCACGTTCGCATTCGCCCGGGGCTCCAGGTGCTTCCTGCCCTCTTTGTCCGCCCCGGGGCCGCCGGGAAGAGCAGGGCCGTGTCTGTTTTGGCACGGCCGAGGCCAATCAGGCAGCGGCGCGGGTGAAGCCGCGCTCGCCTGTATCTGGGGAGACGGAGCAGCCGGCTCTGGCCACTCGCTCGCCGCCCTTCCCCAGCCTGGGAGAGGAGGGGAGGCGCGGGGCTCCCCGCCTCCGGGACTCGGGAGCCGACATTAGCTTCCAGCATCCGCCAGAGCTGTAGAAACTCCGCAAGCACATGGCCTGGCCCTGGGAGACGGTTTGCAGGGCCTGGAGGAGCCCGTGCTGCCCCAGGCCCCCCCGAGCGCTTGGGAGCAGTCCTCCAGCGAGCTCTGGCGTCTCCACTGCTTGCACTAGCGAGCACCAGCATTGCACCGGTTGCACTGGTGCAAACGCTGATGCTGCACCGTTTGCACCAGCGAAGCTGCCCTTGGTGGGGGCATCAGGAAAACTGCCTGGATTGCAGCTTTGCCTCCGGCTCTGCACCTCAGGAGGGCTGAGCCGGGCCCTTCCCTGAGCCTCGGACGTGGGTGGGCGTGCGGGTCCGGGTGTCTGGGTTTGCCAAGCTCCTGCCTGCTCTTCCTCCCCACAGCCCCGCCGACGGACCTTCCTCTTCCTCCTGCCCTTCCCCCAGCCAGCTCTCGGGCTTATCTAGTATCTGCCTGGCAGCATGGCTAAAAGCTGAAGCAACCCCTGGAAAAAACCTCCTTCCTCCAGAAAGGTCATCTGCAGATGCAAGCGCATGTATCGCGCCCGCCGCACACCCACTCGCCTCTCGCCGCCGCGCCGCAGCGCAGGAACCGCCTCGGCGGCGTCCCCGTCCCGTCCCTCCGCGCTCGCTGTGCTTGGAGCGGCTCCAAGAGCAGCTGGGGCAGAGCGAAGCGCCGCTTAATGCTAGCTTAAAAAAAAAAAAATTTTCCCCAAACAACCACAAACGCTGCCGGCGGGCTGAGCCGCGGCTCTGGGGCCCGGAGCGCGCAGCTGGAGAGCATCTCCCCCGCAGCCCCCCCGTTTAGTGGAAATTGCAGTGCGGAGAGAGGGGAAGGGGCTGCTCCCAGCACGAAGGAAAGCTTGTGTGCGCGGCCCGGTGCTCGTGCCACTCACTCGGGAGGAAGGAGCTTTCCTGGCAAGGGAAACTGCATGGAAGGGCACAGCCCTGCTGGGGACTGCTGCAATCCCGGGGGAGGCAGCGCGCCGGCTCCGGCCCGGCTTCTGGCTGCTCTTGGGATGCTGCCGACGGGCAAAGGGCTCGGAGCACGCGGGAGGCTCGGGGAGGGCGGCCGCGCTGCAGCCGGCGTGCCGAAACGCCCCCGGCAGCCCTGAGCGCTGCTCGCCTGCGCCGCGGCCCCCGGGGAGGCGAGCGCGTGGGCCGGGGGCTCCCGGGCAGATGGGCCGGGAGAGGAGCCGCTTTCAGCTGCGTTTTTGTTGTGCGCCCAGCGTCCCGCGGGGAGAGCCCGGCCCCGGCCCCGGCCCCGGCCCCCTCCGCTCGGCGGCCCCCACGCTCCCATTTACGACCTGTTGGGGGATAAAAGGGGCTTGTTGGCGGCAGCGAGCAACTGGTGTGCGGGGACAACTGCTGCCATCTGTCTGGTGGGGCGGCGGGGGGGCCGCGGGCGGCGGGGGGGGCCGGGGCTGCGTTTTGTTTCTCCTTTCATGCACCACTAAACTTTGCACCTTTTGTTTCCCGGAGGAGGCTGAGGGAGCCGGGGAGAAAAGAGGCCTCTCTGCAGCGCGCGGGTCAGGGCAGAGCTCGCTCTGCTCGCTGGGGAATTTGCATACGATTCTTATTAAATATTATAATAGCAATTATGGTTATTTAAGGAGGCTGTCAAAATTGGGCAAGCCAACGCCGAACCCCCGCCGTCCTCCTCCCCTCCCCGCCACCCACGCGCCGCAGCCGGAGCGGCAGGCTGCGAGAGCGGCCGCGTCCCGACACGTCCCGCGCCGCGGCGAGCAGCGGGAGCAACAGCCTCCGACATGAGCGGGGGCCTCCTGCGGCGATTCGGGGCCGTGTGGTCTCAGACCGATGTTCCTGATCCCCATCCCCGAGGGGTGCCGTGCTCCCAATCCCCAGGGATGCCATGTCCCCATCCCCATGGGAAGCCACATCCCCATCCCTGAGGGATGCTGTGTCCCTGTCCCCGAGGGATGCCGTGTCCTTGTTCCCAAGGGATGCCATGTCCTTGTTCCCAAGGGATGCTGTGTTCTTGTTCCCAAGGGATGCCGTGTCCCCATCCCCGAGGATGCCGTGCCTGTGCACCAGTCCTCCCCGGGCACAGCCTGGCCTCGTTGGATCTGGGGCAGCTGACAGCTGAACTGCGACTCCCAGAGTTGGGCTGACCGTAGGGATTGCCGCCGTCCTCAGCCCCCGGTGCCTGTGCCGGGGGAGCAGAACAAGGCTCCGGATAAGCCCCAAGGCCGGTGGCCGGGGCCGGAGGCTCAGCACCGAGCAGGAAGCGCGGAGGAGGCTGCCCGGGGCCAGGCTGCGCTTCCCCCGGAGCCGTGCCTGCGTCTGGGAGCGGCCGCGCGGAGCCCGGGGCAGGTTTCGGCCGGGCACGCGAGTCCCGCTGCGGCTGCCTGCGTTTCGTTCAGGTTTTTGAGCGGCTTGATTCGCTCCTCACCCTCTTTCGGCTGCACTGCGTCTCCGGGCCCAGCCTGGAGCCGGTAGCCAGCACGAGCCCTTCGTGCGGCAAGACTGAACCGGCACCGCGGGAGGGAGCTGGGGGGACCACGAGCCTCCCCGTCCACAGTAGGTGACTGTCCTGGGTCCTGGGTCAACATTCCCAGCTTGTTCCATGTTGAAGGATCAGCAACGGTGCCTAATCCCTCTGGTGAAACGCGGAGAGCAGCCAGGTTTCCCCAGACGGACGGGATGCTGCCCAGGAGACGGGGCAGGATCCGCAGGGAGCCGTGGGGACCGGAGCGACAGGACGCGGTGCCAGGCACCCGCCCCGGGAGAGGACTGTCACCTCCGGCACAGGCTGGCTGCTCTTCCCCTGCTCCCCCGTTAGCAATTCCCTGGAGGCAGATCCCGGATCATGTTAATGTCTGGGATACCAAGCTGCTAAACGGCTTTGCAAGGACAGGGAGATTCTTTTAATTCAGACACAAGCATGGGGGTATTGGGCTTTTTTATCCCTAAATTATTCACTCCAGGTCAGGCCGGTGTTCAGGGAGCGCTCGGTGGGGCAGACGGGACTGGGTCGGGCGAGCAGAGCAATCCCTGCCGGCCTCATCCCGACCAGCAGTAACTAGGCATAGGGAGAGGGATTTTACGGGTGACACGGGGTTTGCATCCCGGCCTCTCTGCTGGATGCAGCCACCTCAGGAGATGCCGGATCCGCTCCCAGCTGGGCTGCGGCACCAGCCCCGGCAGCCCGGGGCTTGCTGGGGCACGCTGGTGCAGCCGCTTTGCAAGCTGTCAGCCGGGATGTGCAGCTCCGGAGGGCAGCGGCACCTCCTGGGACCGGCCGGATCACTCTGGGCCGCGTTCGAGCATCGCTCGCAGGGCTGGTGCGAACCTGCCTGCCCCATCGCCGCTGCAAACAGCCGCCCTCCATGCTCCCAGGCCGGTTGCATGAATGCGACACCCGCTCCTTTGGGAACCTCTGGGAAATAAATGTGTTAGCGGGAATCCGCTATGTGCCATAATGTCCATAAGCCCCTGTTAGGGCCCAGGCGTTCCCAGCTGCCAGACACAGGGCGAGGCCCATTTTCCCTCTGACAAAGCCCTTTTACCAGGGAGTTTATTTCCATTATAGCACGAGATAAAGTAGAAAAGGGGAAGGAGTGGACCGAAGCGGAGCAGCTGCCCTCGCCGACTTGTTCTCTGCTTTGTTGTGAATTAAAAGGCTGCGTCCGGGCGCAGACACCAGCCTGCGGTGCTCATTGAAAGAGGGAGGACTCGTCTCCCCGCTCCCACCCCCTCCGGGGTAAATCTTCAGTGGAAACGGCTGCATTTGCCCCAGCGAGGGGTTAGCAGGGAGCCCTGCTCCCCCCGAGCCCTGCCCCATCGGAGCGCGCGCAGCCGGGGCGGCCGTGGCAGCCTGGGGCGCTTTGGAGCCTGGCAGTCGCGGCTGGCGAGGGCTTTGGGACCCGCGGCACGGCTCGGGCGCCGGGGCCCGGGGCGGCTTTTGAAGCGGAGACAAAGCCTGTCTTGATATTTACAGCACGTGCAGCGCGAGTGGCGGCCGGCGCGGGGCATGCGGGGCTGCGGGACAGATGGCGAGTTAAACAAAAGGGAAGGCAAGAATGGGAGCCGAGCAGATTGGGAATTTCCTGCCCTTCCCCTCTCCCCCATGCCCAAACGCCGCCGGGGGACGCGTGGGGAGAGGTGCAGCCTGGTCTTAAATATATTGGGGGATGAGGTGTCTTCCCCTGGGGGAGGCACCGAGTGCCCCCGCCTGCTCTGGCCCCCGGGCTGCGAGAGCAAGGAAAACCTCTCCAGGCCTCAGTCTGCTCTTCTGTGAAATGGGTCTGCGTGCTTGGCCGTGCCGACGTGCCAGGGAGGGCGACAGGGTCCCCGTGACCTCCGCGCGCCGCGGCCCCGGCAGTACGGGAAGACGTGTTTTCCTGCTGCCGCAGCGGTTTTGTTATCTCTTCCCAGCAAAGGCGCAGCTGCCGCGGCCCAGCTCCAAGCAGCTTATTCATAATCAACTTCTACTGCTCGTCCCGCCTTGCGCACGTCCGCAGGTGGCTCGGCGAGGGGTGGCAGCCCTGACCCGGCTCCGGCCACGGACGCTTTTGTGCTCAGATTTCCGGCTCGTGAGCGGGCGCCCGTCGGTCCAAAGCAATCCTGCTCTGCAGCGGGTCGCTCTGAGCCGAGCTAGAAATTTAACCCGTGCTCAGAAGGTCCTATCTGTGCATCCGCCTCCTCATGTACTTAAAGAACGATAAGGATTTTAGGTTAAGTGTGAAAAGAGCGGACCAAGGGGAATGCCGAGGACGTCCCGGGCGGCAGCGAGCCCTTCCCTGGGTCTTGGCACAGCGCCGAGCTCACATCCCTCCGGCCTCCTCCAGCCCCAGCGTTACTGCACTTACTCACTTAACCCCATTGCTCACTGCTGGGTAATTTTCGTGTAATTTCTTTCCTCTCCAGAGGAAAATATTTTTGGGGGGTTGTTTTTAAACAAAAGTCCTGCACTTCCTGCAGAAAAACCCTCGCAAAGGGGCGTTTGCAAACGACCTGGGAAGCGTGGGAAATGCTTTGCGTTCGCTGGCGAGCAGCGTTTCAGGGGGAAAAGCGCTGGGGGGGGGAGGGAGGGTGGGGGTGAGCAGTCTGGAAAGGGCCGGCGGCCGGGGGAGCCCCCCTCGGGGCACACCTGCGAGGGGGCCGGCGAGCCGCTTTTCGGTTCAAGCCCTTGTTGCTTTGGGGTTTCGCCCTCCTTTAGGCTCCTCTGCGGACGTGGACAAAGCCCAGGGCTCCCTCCTCCTCCTCCTCCTCCTCCTCCTCCCCGGCCCTGCGGCCTCCCAGGGCAGCCCTGAGCCTCCTCCCAGCAACAGGAGGAGAAGGAGGAGGAGGAGGAGGAGGAGGAAGGGGAGGAAAACCTCCCTCCATCGCCGTCCCTGCCGGGCAGCCCCTTGGCGACAAGGCGGCGATTGGGCGCCCGCGGGCTCGGCGGACCAATGGGGTCCCCCCCTTTTTTGGGGAGGGGGGTGGATGGGGGCAGGCGGGTGGCCGGGGGCCGCTGGGGAGCGGGGCTGGCCGGGGGGGGGTGGAAGGGGACCCGGCGGGCACCTCGGCCGGGGTGGCAGCGCCGCTGCGTCCCCGGAGCCGCTGCAAAGCCCGCTCGGGGTCCCACCCCGGTTTCCTCCGCCGGGGCAGCCCCATCGGGGTCGCGCTCTGCGCTTTTTCCCTCTCGGAGCAAGGTGCAGCCCGGCAGCGTGCAAAAGGGAGCCTGGGGGACAGGCCCTCTGCTCCGTCCCTTGGGGATGCAGCCCCGATCCCCCAGCTGATGCAGCCCCGATCCCCCAGCTGATGCAGCCCCCATCACCCAGCTGGCGTAAATCAGCAATTGCAACGGCCCAAAGGGAATAAAGCATCTGCCGGACGCAGCACGGGGCTGCTGCATCTCCCGGGCTCGGCTCTGCTCTGGCCCCCAGGGCTGAACCACGCTGCCTGCCCCCGTGCAAGCAGCCCTGCCGCGGGGCCCCGCTGCGCCGGCGGCCAGGGGCTGGGTGGGCAAACAGGGGCCTCCCGTGCAAACATCCCTCGGCTCTGGCGGCCCGTGTTGATTTTGGAAGGGGCGCCGGCGCTCTAGGGCGAAAGCTCGGTGTGGGAACAAAGAGTGGTGTGTGCGGGCGCCCGGGCAGCTCCCGGAGGTGGCGCTCGACGGATTTGGAGGATCCTGCAAGCGTCCTCCCCTCCTGCGTCTGCAGCAGTGCATGGTGTGCAGCCGGGCGCCGGGACTCCTGTCCCCATCCCACCTGGCCTGCTTAGATCTGGGCTAGGTGCTGCTGCTGCTGCTGGGAAGGAGGAGGGACGCGGGGCCCTGGTGTGTGTCTTGGTGGTTAATGGCAGAGAGGTGATTTACTCCCAGCTGCAGTTCTCCAGGCCTGCAGCGCGCTGCCTAATGCACTGGGATCGTTCCCATGCCTTTGCCCAGGTTTTATGCCCAGGGTGGTCCTCTCCAGAGAAAACCCACCGCCTTGGGCCTTGCCTCGAGCTGGTTTCTCCGTGGAGCAGGACTGCGGAAACCAGGCTGGTCCCGGGCGGCAGCGTGAGAGCGGGACCTGTGACACATCCGCGCTGGCTGCTCTGTGGTCGCGGCCGCGCGTGTTTGCAGAGGATCGGACGCGGGTTAGCGAGCGGCGTAGGGGAGGATGGGGCTCCCGGGAGCTCAGCGTGCCGGCGAGCATCCCACCCTGGCCCGGATCCCGGCTGTCCCGTGCTGGGAGAGCCCCGGGTCCCCCGGTCGGCTCAGCCCGGGGACGCATCTTCGATTCCTTTCCTCCTGGAGTGAGCTGGGGTTTATTCCCAGCTCGCTCCCGGCGCTGCTCTCCGGGCCCTGGGGAGGGAAAGCCGGGGCCGCCCCTGCCGTCCCCCTGCAGCCTTAGCGAGGCCACATGCGACGGGCAACGCCGACACCTAGTGACAGCCCCGGGGCTCCTCGGCCAGCAGCGGGGACGCACGAGCAGGGCTGTCCCTGCTCCTGAGCCCCGGCCTGGGACCTCCGGGGGGGTCTGTGCCTCCCTCGGGAGCACGGTTTGGCTGCGGGAGGTAACGACCCGTCTTGTTGTGCAATGATCCCCCCGACGCCCCGGGAGCACGACCTCGCGCGCGTCGGAGAGGGGCTCCGAGAAACCCGGCGCAAAACAGCCCCCGGCACGAAACAGCCCCCGGCGCGCAGAGGAGAGGTGTGCACTCTGCAGATGAGGTTTTCTGTGCAATTCCAGAGCTATAAAAATCCTGCCCGTGGGGGATTTTTTTTTAAGCCACCTCCAGCTTAACTGTTAAAAATAAGCAGGGCCGAACACTGGAGAATGTGAAAGCAGCCAGAAAATACAGACCAGAAGCACTTTGCCGGTTGCACTGCCATCCCTCCTCTTCCCTCGCTCTTAACAGACAGTTTTCACTGTATTTTTTTCCTTTCTGTAACTGTTCTTGCATGGACTCCAGATGGGATGCGCTTGTGAGCGGCAGCTCCCCGGTGCGGGGAAGGCAGCGTACGTGTGTGTAGTGTCTGCTACAGCCACTAGACGGCAAATCCAGCCTGAATTATGTTTGCAGAAAAATCTGCTATGCGAGAGAGACGGGAAACCGGAGCCCTGAAGCAAAAGCGGGCGTCAGAGCGCCGGGGGCTTGTACGCAGGGGCCGCGGTGCGTTTCTCCCCGGCGGCGCTGGAGGAGGGCGTTCGGAGAGTTTTCTCAAGGGAATTTGCTCGTTCCTTGCAGGACAGGCAGCTCCGAGGTGGGATCATATGGGACGTGAGCAGATATGATTCAACTCCACAGGGTGCAACCTGGGTGTGCAAACCCGTCCTTGGAGCTTGGGAGTGTTGGGGTGAGGGTCTGATGGAAAAATTAGCGCCTGGGCTTTTTGGCCTACCTTTTTTTTTTAAATGGCTGATTGGTTTTGGATAGCTGCACTTACAGACATTTAACTCAAGACTGGAAAATGGCTGATTTTTTTCTCCACTGAAAATATTAAGCATCTCCTGCCAGGCACCCAAATTTACTAATCTCTTCTAACAAATTACACTTGAAACCGTGAAAGCTCAGGACCGTTTGTTTCCAACTCACCGCCAAGACGCTCGGAACTTGGCCTCTGTATTTGGGATCCCTCGAACGCATTTCATGCAGTTACAGAAAGGGCTTTATTCATCAGTATGATATCTACAGTTCATGCGTCGTGATAGTACAGGTTTTTTTGGATTTTTGTTTCTATAGTGTTAGCATGCAGTTTAAATGTGGAGGGTCTAGGTGACCTCTTCAGCTTTGCAAGTCATCTCCAGAGCTCAGCTGCCCCTTTGGTCCCCAAACTAGCTTGTCCAAGGAACCAAGTGGGTGTTTTGGGTTTTATGGAATTAAAATGTGCTAACTGATGCATGTGCTACTGTTATTTGTTTAAATGGGAGACCCCAGGTGCCTGGTGGGGGAAGAGCTCCCCACCAAGCTGGTGGGAAGGATGAAGCCAAATGTGCCGCGTCCACGTGTGCCCCATCCCTTGCCTCGCTGGTCCTGCCCCTCGCTGGCCTGCACCGGTGGCCTTGGAGGATGTAGGGAACACCTTCAGAGACACCCACGAACAGCCTGCTTCTCAGGGCAGTTTCCCTCTAACCTTAGCAGCTGACGGCTGCTTGGCAGTAGCAGGAAAGGTTTCTATCCCATTAGCTTTATCGCTGGAGCTGTTTGGAGCAGGAGGCTGCTGGAGCAGGGACAGATGGGGAAAAGCGTGGACTTGCTCTCCCCCATCCTAGCGTGAGGGCTGCTGTCAGCTGGGAGATCTTTAACCTTTTCCCTGTGCAGCTCCCCACCTCCCAGGGGCACCTCCCAGGGACCTCTGAGGCCAAAAACCTGGCCCGGGATGAATCCTTTTAAACTTGCTCATTCTGCAGAACACGCACCTGAAACCCTCCAAGCTGGAGCTGGTTGCTCGATGCCATGTTTTGGAGATGGGATGTGTCCCACCCGAAGCGGTGGAAGCGGCAGGCGGCAAACGCGGGCGGCGCAGCAGCGCTCTGGAGAGCGGCGATCGGGGGGAACCGTGCCGAGACCCGTCCCCTCCCTGCAGAGAGCCGGGAAGGGGGAGCGTTTGGGGATGGACGGATCCTGGCCGGGCACCTGCGTAGGCTGTTGTTGGCGTACCCTTATTGCACTATTGCGGAAGCCAAGTCGAACCGTCAAGCTGCATTGAAATGGGAGTGAGAGTCTCCCCGGGAAGGGGGGAGCACTGTCCTGAGGACGGGGAGGGAGCCGGGGGCCGGGCTAGATCTCGATGATGGTGGCGCGCCGAAGGCACAGCGGGGCGTCCGGGGGCACCGCGTTCCGCTTGATCTCGTTCCCGTCGAGCCGCAACACCTGGAGCCTGGAGTAGTTCATGACGTCCACAACGGTGCAGAAGCTGCTGATGGAGAACTCTGCGGGGGAGGGAGACCGAGGGCTGAGAGCTGGCTTTGGCCCCAGCCTCCTTAACTAACCTGCATGACGCCCCGCTGGAGATCAGCAATAACTGGACAGAGCAGACCCACAAAACCTCTAATAGCAACCAGGCCCCTGCGTTTCCCCATCTCGCTCTGGAGGGCAAAGCTGGACCTAGCAGCACCCGGCCCTAGCAGCCTTCCCAAGAGTTCTCCGGAGACCCAGGTGCACGGATGCGGGCCAGCACTCTCGGAGGTGACTGACCTTGGGGGAACACTGTGAGCCTGGTCTGGAGGTGGGTCTGATGGGTACCGACCTCTGGCAGTCAGCCTCTGTTAAGATTTTTCCTTTTTCAGGAAAAAACTGAAAGCACCCCCAGATCACCAACTCTTCCCGAAAATTTTGTCCAAATACCCTTCCCTCTTTAGCTAAAAGAGTTACTGATTCTTCTAGCTGGAGTCAGAAGGAGCCAACAACACTTTGTGCATATTCAAGTGTTCAAAAGCCACATAACAGGGCACTGGTCCCGCTCCCATGGCCCGGGCTCTCGGCCGTCCTTTCCATCTCCCTTCCGCTGCTCTGAGCGCTAGTAGAAAAAAGAGCAGCAGCATGGGTGGAGTCGTACGAAAACATTGCCTTTTACTGGGAACTGCGTCTGCAGCCTTTCTGACGAGTCTTCACACGCTACACCCTCCCGTCCCCAGTTCCCTGAGCCACCAAGACAAAAGCGGGACCACACAGGCAGCGTGCCTGGCAGGGAGGACGCCCTGGT
This sequence comes from Apteryx mantelli, assembly GCF_036417845.1. NCBI lineage: Eukaryota > Metazoa > Chordata > Aves > Apterygiformes > Apterygidae > Apteryx > Apteryx mantelli. The sequence goes on from NC_090002.1 coordinate 8,081,878, forward strand.
CCCCGCGGGACGCGGGGCTTGGGCTGCGCAGGGGCAGCCTCCTGCCAGCAAACATCCCCTCTCATTTCAGCTGGGGCACGTTTCTGTGAGCACCTCTTCTGCCCGAGGCAGGAAAACTCAGGCACACGTTGGAAAGGCTTTGGAGCCTCACTGAACTTTGGGATAACCACGTGGCTTGTGTCTCCTGGCCTCAGCGTGAATGTGAGACACCAGGGTCGCTGCGCAGAGCATTTTGCGGCAGTTGCGAGGAGACTGCTCCGGTCCCTCCTTGCCTGACCGTCCCTGCTGGGTCTGGGTTCGGAGGGAGAACACGGAGCAAATTCCAGATCTTGTGCAGGATTTGGGAGAGCAGCGACCGACTAGAGGGCAGCAAAGCTCCAGGCCCTGGCGCTGCTCGGGGAACGAGCAGCTTCCTTGGCGCCTGGTGCTGCACGTCCACCCACGGGGACCAGCCTGCCCAGGGAGCCAGAAAGGACCATGCAGAGAGAGACTAAAGCGCGTTAGTGACAAGTCCAGGGTTCCACCCTTAAACTCTCTATCGGGGCTGAATGTACCTAGCTCACAAGGGCTGCGAAACTCTGCACGGTCGCTCTGAAAAGGCCCCACAGGAGAGGCCGGGAGTTTTCCTCCGCCGGAGAGGTGCTGCAGGAGATCACTGTCAGCCCAGGAGAGGGCAACAGCATTTCCCCGAGCAGCTCCCGGGTGCACGGAGGAACCGGGGCGGCCGTGCTGCCGCCGCAGCGCTCCCCTCCGCAGGGCGAGGGGCTCCCGAGGAGCTTGGTAAGCGTTGAAGGTCAGCTGCAAAACCCACAGCTGGAAACAGACTGCCAGCGCATCCGCGGTGGTTTCATGGCATTTGTGGGCAGAATTTAACAGCTACAAATTTTGAAAGCAAACATTTGGGAATCTGTTCTTGTTTTTGTATTTCTGTCGGTTCCCTGGTGCGGGGTTGTGTGTTTCCCCTGCAACAGCTGATGGCTTCACGAACGCTTCCTCAGCCCGAGCCACACAACACGGCTTGCTCCAGGGCTTTCTCACCTCTCCTAGTCCTGACCTGAGGGCCTGGCAGGTGAAGGAAGCAAGAGAGGATTTTTCCAGGAGTTTTAGTATGTTTTCTTGTAGCTGTTTTTATAAACAGCAATTCCAGAACAATCTGTTCCTTTTATTTATTTTGTGTATTAAATGGAGTGAATTTTAGTGCTGGCAAAAGACGCCGTGTTGATGGTTCTAATAAAGAGAAGCTCCTGTCTGTCGCGGGCCCTGGCCAGCAGCAGAAGGGATGAGCGGTTCAGCTGCTCAGACTGTGACGGCTGCAGGGACGTGCAGTTCCCCAAGCACCGGCTCCAGCAGAGCCACCTGGGAAAGCCGCGTCTCTCAGACCCACCCTGGGGGGCTCTTTGGACAAGAGAAGGAGCAGAAAGGCCCCTTGCAGGTGTTGGACACCCCTTAGGCACCGGACCGGCGTGCTCGGGCTTGGATCCCACCAGTGGCTTTGGGGCCGTGGGCTGCACCCTGGGCTGTGCCGGGAGCCCGGCAAGGCTTTCCCACGCGCAGGAGAGGGAGGGAGAGGAGGGCAGCGCTGAGCAGCAACGCTCCTCCTGCGATGGGGCTGGTCAGAGCCCTGCACAAGGAGAGCTTGAGGCAGCATCACCTCGCGGATTATTGAAGGTTTAGGAACAAGCCAAGGCAAAGCTGCACTCCCCTCCCCAGGCTGTGCATGCAGCTTCCACCCACAGCTGGTTTCTTGGGGTGTGGCCCCTGGTGACCCTCACCAGGAGATGCTGAGACTCCTGCTAACTGCTAGAGAAAACTAGTTTAGTGGCTTAACTGATCACTGCAGGTGTCTGCAGGAGAGTGTTCAGAGCTGGGAGTTTTGGCTCCAGGTGTGTGTTGGGACACAACAGGCCCCATTCCTGTCTTGATAAGGGCCACCTGCAGGGCTTAAGTCTCCCAGAATGCAGTTTCCTGCCCAGACCATTACATGGGGCAGCCACCAGCAGGGAGGAAAAGACTCTGTGTCCTCATTGCTGCACTGACCACTGTACATTATTGCTATCCCTGCACGACCGCGCTTTGGTTGACAGAGATCTGCTCACCATTGATTTGGTTCCCTTGAAGATAGAGGTTCTCCAGGTTGGTGCTGACCCGCGGGATCTTCTGAAGCCTATTGTAAGAGAGGTCCAGCTCGAGGATGCTGCTGCTGTTGAAAGTGTTGGTAGAGAGACCCTGATTTGTCAGGCTGTTGTGGGACATCCTTACATAGAGCAGTTTGGGAGAGACCTTGAAATAGTCATCAGGAATGGTGTTGATGTAGTTGTACTCTAGGTAGAGCTGTTCCAGAGCCATTGGGAGGCCGTCAGGGACTTTCCTGAGGAGGTTGTAGCTCAGATCAGCAAGGATCAAGGAGTTGAGCCCTTTGAGGGATGCTCCCATTTCAAAAATCTGGTTGTGGCTGAGGTACAGGGCTGTGAGGTTCTCCAGGCCCTCCAGAGCACTGGATGGGACCTTGGAGATCTGATTGTAAGACAAGTGGAGCTCTCTCAGGGACCGGGGCAAGGGGCCAGGCATCTTGGTTAGGTTATTGTTGTTCATGTATAACCTCTCCAGGTTTTTGAGCTTGGCAAAGACCCTCTTGCCCATCTTCTCACTGGTGATCTGGTTGTTGTGCAGCGCGAGCCATTCCAGCTCCGTGGCATTGTCGAAAGCCCCCTCCTGGATGGAGGTGATCTGGTTGTTCTGGAAGTAGACGTATTTCATCCTGGAAGGCACGAAGGGCAGATACCTCAGATTGCGGATGTCACAGTACATGGCTGAAGAGAAGTTAGGGGGGCAGTCGCACTCTTGGGGACATTCTCGGGAAGGGGCCTGTTGAGGTTCAGGGCCAGGCTCTGCCTCCGTGTCTGGAGCCGGAAGATAAGAGTAAACATAGGGGGTGTTTTCATCCTCGTAGTATGGCATGTAGTTATAGGATGACAGCCGGGACTGTCGCATATAGTACTGTAACCAAGCCAAATCATCTTCTTCATCGTACTGGCCCAGGGAGACTCCGCAGAGACCAGCAACTATCAGGACTGTAGCCCAATGCATGATGCTGACCCTGGAGGAACCTGTAGGGAGGAGGAGAAACATGGGGTGGGAGGGAGGAAACCATCAGCAACTTCAGGTCTGATATATATGGTAGAAGCAGGCGAGCTGCACCCTGTGGCCTGGGACTTCCGAGGTTTTGGATCTGGTCTCAGCTCTGGTGCTAGGTTGGTGGTGCTCAGCAGCAGAGCTGGAGTAACAAGGGTCCTGTGTGAATCTTAGTTTAAAAAAAAAAGGTGTCTGCAAACATTTCCTCTGAAGTTACCATACCTCCACCCTTTTGCCTCGTGCTTTCTGGAAACCTCTATTTCAGTGGCTATTTGCCTGCAAAATCTTTACTACTAGTACTTCTATCACAGCTGGGTAGAGAAGCGAGACTGAGGGCCCGTAGTCTTAGGCAGAGTATGTGTAAGGCAACACAACTCTGCCCCAGAATGTTTGCATATATATTGGCTATACACAGGAGGGAGGAGAAAGGGCTTCACCACCAAAGCAAGTGGGTGAGGGCAGGGCTGGCACTAAAACCCAGGCTCGGCGCCTACTTGTTGCATGGATATTTAACACGGTGGGTCTGCAGGGTCCAAGGTCTGCAGCTCAGGGGGTGCTCGCAGCCACGGGCCAAGGCAGGGCCCCGCTGTGAGGTTCACAGGCAGCAGCTCCAGAGGAACCAATGTTTGAAGTGTTTCTTATTGCCCAGAGAGGGTGCGAGAGGCCGTGGTGGCCGGCTCCGTGAGTTCATTAGTTCAGATGGGCGTCATCTGACCAGGCTCTATTTCCGCTCCCAATGGAGAAAAGCGGGAGTTGCAAGAACAGGTTGATGAGGATCATGGCATGTTTCGATGGAGCTATATTTATACTAGGCTTGCTCGTGATGTGATTTGCTGTGGGTTTCATCCAGCTCTCCCTTCCCCCACAAAAATGCAGGATGTTCCTACTTCTAGCAACTGATGTAAATCCTGGTAAACAAGCTCTGGCTTATTTTGAAATTAAAAGACTCTTAAGCCTAGATTTTCTGAGTTCAGCTAATTCTCCTGACCCGACATCAAAGCGGTATCATCCCTCTGCCCTTTGAGGCTAGCGTGACAAATGGGAAAGGGAGCCAGCGCAAAACCCTAACTGTGTTTATGAAAATCAGTCTGTCTAGGGCTAAAATACAAGAGAGAGAGAGAGAAGAGCTAAATGCTCCCAGGCAGCACAGTTTCCCCCGGGCTTTCCCTGACTACGGTTGCAAGTCCGTATGTCTAGCTACCGTAAGACAAGGCGAGGGGCCTGAGCAAGGCAGACAGTGGGTTAGTGCATGGGGATTTAGTCCGTGAAGCAGAAAATCTTACTTCTCTTCTGGGCTGTGCCTTGTACCCCTTGGCCGGTCAGAGACACACCAGGTAACCTGCTGCAGAGCCCCTTCCGCCTCGGTGGAGCGGGACTAGCGCCCGCTCGCCCGGAGGGGACGCCGTCCGTGCCCAGCACGTGCGCTGGCGGCTGGAGAGGACTTTAGCTACGGCCCTGCATCCTTCCCCTGGTGACTAACCTAGCGCACGGGATAGCATGCGAGTGAGACAGCTTGAAATGCCTCCAGGAAACGCTCTGGGCTGTGCTGTGCAGAGGGGGAGAGGAGTCTCTCCCGCCTGCTGGCTCCTATATACGTGGCTGGGAGCGTGGGGCTGCCGGCGTGCCTTCTGCCAGCTCTGCTCCTACGGCAGGAGCACAGCCAACACACGGGGCCGCGTCCCTCCTCCAGGCTCTTGGAGGAAGGTCTGCTCTGCTGGAGGACTGTGGTGCCAGTGGGTGTTTCTCACCCACGGCTGTCCCTCTGGCTGTCTGGCACGCCGGGACCCGCGTTATGTGACATGGGCAGAGGGTTCATCACTCCAGTACCTGCCCCAAACTCCCTTGGTGCTGGGGAAATCCAGGATCAGACACTAGGGCTGCCCAAGAGGGGTTGGTCGTGGGGTTGCATGATGAAACCTCGCTGTGTCCCCATCCCTGACCTGTCCGTGCAAATAGCTAAATTGCTGTTTTGCTCATTTTCCTCTCTCTGGCTGGCTGGCAGCACCCCGTGGCCATGTCATTGGTGCCCCTACGGAGCTGTGGTGGTGGAGCCTGCTGCACCCACGGGGCGTTCCCAAATTGCATCCTTGGTGGCCTGCTCCTTCTTCCCTCACCAAAACCGTTCTCCCAGGGAGCTGCCTGGATTGCTTGTGCCTGACCTGATGCACCCCAGCCCCGGTGCAGTGGTCTGAGCGGTGGCAGCGGGAGGGTATTTCTAGCCCTGGTGCTATTTCTGAGCCCGGCACACAAAGAAGGCACAGTCCTGCTCCGAGCCGGGGAGCGCACTGCCACCGAGGCACCCTGGCAGGCTGCTCCCGCAGGAAGAAAAGAGGGATTGAGACCTCGGTGGGCAGGCAGGGCTCCCCCTCGTTCTCCTTTTCTCCCTCCTTCTCTACTTTCCGTGTGCCCTTGCAGTTGAGGGGCGGATGAGGCGTGGTGCTCGGGGATGCTCCGTGCATGCCGAGAGCTTGGCACTGAGGCAGTTGCAGACTAGATTTTTCTCCTCCTCCCGTTCCAGGGCACTTTGCCTGGTAAAATACCAGAGCCGCTCTGCACAGGGGCTCCTTCCAGCCACGCTGACGGGTGGCTGAGCCACTCAGCTGCCTGTTCCCGGGGGTCTCTCCGTGCCGGGCAGGACTGATCCAAGGGGTCCCTCGCCTTTCTCAGTGTGCCCCCTTCAATAAACCGCTAAACCCTGAGCCTGTCCTCAGCAGACACCGTTTCTCCCCTGCCTTATTTAAAGGTTGCTTCTCCCATCCCCAGCCAGCTTCAGCGCTGTTTCTGGGGTGGCGTCCGAGCTGAGCGTGCCAGCTACGATAGTATTTCATCTCTGAATCTCCGTGCTCGCTTCCCAAAGGCTGCTGGTCTAACTGGGTCAGCTCCTTGCCGAGATACGGAGCAGCCTTTGGAGCAAGGGCATCGCAGCCTTTGGACAGCCATGGACTCTGCGCTCTTCCCCCCATCGCTGCTGTCTGCTGCCGGGCATAAAACAAACTCTCCCCTTGCCCGGCCACCCCGGGCAGAGCTGTGCTTTGCTGGAAGGGCTGCGTGGGCCGGGGGGGCTGTGAGCAGGTACCTGCACAAGCCTGGGTATCTCTCGACATATACGTGCATCCCCCCGCTCGGCCTCCTGTGCCAAGTACGTGAAGAGCTGCTAAAGCGGAGGGGGCTCCCCGCAACGCAGACGCGGCATTAGTTTGAGCAGCGCTGTGCCACCCATGCTGCTGGCACGCGCTGCGCGGGGCACCCTCGCTCGGCGTTATGCCACCCGCCCAGCAAGGCTATGGAAATCAAGCTTAAAAAAAATATATATATATATCACAATAAATATAGAGTTGAACTTACCGAGCTAAGAGCCTCCTTCCCAAAGCGTGGCTGTTCTTCTCCTGGATCTCCCGGGTGTTAAGGAGCATGTGAGTGAGTCTCCCAATTTGCAAAAGCTGGTGCCCGCCCTAGATGCCAGATCAAATATTGTGCTTGCAGGTCACGGGCTCGGCAGGTTTTTGGGGAGTGACCTCCTAGCAGCAGGCAGTTTGCAGGAGAGACTGAATAGACCCTAATGCTGCCTGGCGTTATAAATAACCTGCTTTTTCTTTCCTCTCTCTCTCTCTCGTCTTTTCTCCTAGGAGTGTTGGCACTTTTCAGGCTCTCTCTGTTTAACGAGTTAGTGGAATCAAGGATGTTGTTTTTAAAAGGGCTGTTGTTAGGTCTCCTGTGTTTCTCATCAGGAAGTGATGAGGAGGCCTCTGGCCAGATTAAAAAGATCTGGTTCTGAGGAGATGAGGATGTGATTCTTGGGGAGAAGCAAGAAAGTATCTTTAACTTTTGCAGTACCAGGGGAAGAGATGTTAGCGACTGCTTCCTGACTGCAGCCTGGGCTTCTTCCCCAGAAAACCTCGGTTTATGCAGTTCTGCTATTAAATATTTAGGATAAACATTTCCCTCAACGATAAGGCTGCAGCATCCAAGGTAAATAAATTGCCTACCAAAGGGCCGCTGTAACGGCAGGAATTTGTCTTGGGTTTGGCAGGAGGAAGAAGCCAAGCTGGCATTCGCGCAGGCTGGGATGCTGTGCCCATCCTTGTGGGACGGGGGACCCCGCCGAGGCTAAGCTGGGGGTGCGCGTGGGGGGAACCGGGGCCGGGGAGCGTGCACCAGGGCGACCTGCAGCGGGGCAGAGCACGACGGAGGCTTGTCGCCTCCCAGCGCCGCCTTGCCCTGGGGGCACCGGCCCCGCGGAGCCAGGGAGCGAGCGCTCCATCTCCCGCCGGCAGCGAGCGCCTCCCGGCCGGCCGAGCTCCCCGCTCGCCAGCCCCGGCCCTCCACGCGTTTCGGCCGCGGAGACGTCTCCAGTGCGGTGGTTGAAGCATTTCCTCCCGCGAGGAAAGGAAAGGAGGAGTCCGACCGCCCATCGGCTGGCCGCTGCCAGTGCCCCGGCTGCAGCTCAGATTCTCCGAGGAGCCTGGAGTTGCTTAGGGAGCTCAGCAGGTGCCAGACTCCCTCAGGATGTTCTTTTTTTTTTTTTAAAAAAAAAACCCTCTTTTTTCCACTGAAATTTCCCAGCCAAAACATCCTCCCTGGGGAGCCTTGCAAAGATCCTTATCTCTCCGAGGTCCCTGTTGCGAGGAGAAGGAATGTGCGGGTGGATCGTGGATGGGGTTGCGAAGGACAAGCTGTACAGTGGGGACTTTGCCAGGAAGCAAGTCTTTTTGGGAAGGAAGAGTGTGCCTGGAAAGCACAGCTCACTGTGCCGGGCCTGGATTCGCAGATGATTCAGAGAAACTCTTTCTTTAAAGTGAGAAAAGAAGAGACAGGGTGTTGCACTGCCTGAAAGGAGACAAAATCCCAGTAAAGCTGTGTGTGGTTTCACACTGTCTGCAAGAAACCCTGAGCCCCCATGGCCTTTAATTCGGGAGGTAACACCTCTGCTTCCTAGCCAAAGCACGGCCGCGGCGCTTGCAGCGGCGCGGGGGACCTGCAGCAGGGCTCTCGCCTCGACCCTCCCTCGCCGGCGCGGGTGCGGGAGGTGGTTTGCGTCTCTGGGTTAGCGGGAAGAACCACCCAACTCGGAGAGGCTTGTTCCTGCCGCCAGAGACACCGTTCCAGGGAAAGTGGTGCGGTGGGTAGTGGCAGCCAGTAACATCTGCTGCGCGGTGCTTGGACAGTGTCAACCAGCGTCACATCTCTGGCAGCTCGGAAGGTCCTGGTGGCCAGCAGCTTGGAGGCTTTCAGAAGGCCTGGATGTTTTTCTGGAAAAGCAAAATCTCGACAGCTAGGCTAGGTAAAGAACGTGGCCTCCCCATCTTCTGGAGGTTAAAAATATTCGTGACTCAGGACAGGCCCCCAGGCCAGGATGCCAGGCTCTCAGAGGCCCCCTCTGCGGGAGGCTCTTCCGCTTGCTGGGGGTCACTGGTCCCCAGGGGACACTGGCCTAGTGCTGCTGCATAGCTGTCCCCATGAGCTGTCCCCGAAGGGGACAGTTTCCCATAGCTCCATTCTCCTTTCCCAGCTTAAAACACAAAACAAGGACATGCTTAAGTGCATGGCCTCCTCTTGCTCTGAGGTCTGCTGCTCTCCTGAGGCATCATCTGTCTGGCTTTGCTGTCTTCGAGGAAGGCAAGGCTATCCCAGGGAAGTGAAATATTACCATCTAAAGAAGTGCACAGTTTTTTTTTCTCCCATCGACCCTGCAATCTCATGTTCCAGGCAGCCAGTATCTCCCGCGCTGCTAATGGGCTCTCTTGCCCGGCTTCGTCTGTATTCCTGGCACAGGAGATGGGCTTTGATAAGACCTCAATGCTACTGTCTACTTCGGGCGAATACAAAACTTCCACAGCTCTTTCCCTGTTCCCAGGTGACTTTCATGACATTTTTTAAACCTCTCCTCCTGTAAGCTCCATGTCACTGTTGCTGAGCTTTCAAAGAAAGCCCTGAACTGGTGACAGGAGCTGGGAACAAGCTGTCCTGCTCGCTCTAGGCCAGTGGCCCCTATCGCTGCGTAATCTCATCCAGAGCTGATACTCTGCCGTCTGTATTTCATCAGGGGCCAGACAGATGCCTGTACTGGTTTGCTTTGTTTTTCTACACCAAACTGATGCGAACAGTATCTATTTTGGTTGGGTTTGTTCCAGTTTCTTTGATCAAATGCTATTGAGTTTTGTATTTGAAACCACCAAATCTGGCCCAGGTTTGCCTTTAATTTGCAAATCCTGCATTTGGAGCCACGTGCTGCAAGTGTCGTCTTCTCCACAGACAGACACTGGTTTGTCAGGCCGCTTTTGGCAAGGATACTAGCTGCTTCACAGCCATAACAAAGAATCAAAACTATCTGATGCTCCTGCTAAGGATAAGCTCATTCTGCCTGGATGAACAGAGAACTATTAAATGTACTGTGTGCATCCAAAAACAGCGATTGTCATAAGCACGGCTCCTTCTGAGCAGCTTTCTTTTATACTTATGGAAATGTTGTTTCTGCCTCTTCCACATTTCCAAGAAGTTTCAGCTCTGCTGGAGCCGTTAGCTGCCATGTCCTCCCACTCGCGCTATTTTCTTTAATTTCCTTGGCCCTCTGCGTCCCAGGTGGTGGTTTGCAGCCCCTCCGGGCTCCGGGTGCTTGAAGACAGGGCTGTTTATTTAATGACTTCACTGTGTACTGGCCTTGCTGCCTGAGAGCATCTACAGCTCCTCTCCTAGGCTTTGGCCTTAAAGGCAGACGCCTAAAGGGTGAAGATCCCAACTGCTGTTTTAAGGGCAGTTGCAAGACTCCAAGTAGGAGCCAGGGAGACCCTGTCCCTTGGCATCTCCAACCTTGCCCAGGCAGGATGGGTGTAAATGAGCAGGGCAACGTCTGTGTAGCTTGTGTGGTGGAAAGATCCAGGAATCCACGAACCGGAGCCCCTTTTTTTTTTTGCATCTGGTCCCCTGACCAGGCTCACGCTGCGAATGCCTGGGCGGAAAGAGCCCTGAGGCCCTGACCGAAAGGGAAACGCAGAACAGGGGGGCAAGGGGAAAAGAACCAGCCCTTAACGTAGCGCGGGCTCCGGGGCTGGTTCCTGGAGGTCTTGCGGCCGTCAGGGCGCCTGCCCTTTCTGGACGTTTGCACGTCCTCTCCCTTGCCAGTTGTGGCTCTTTCCAGCCTCTTTAAAACGCAGAGAGACTTCTGGTGTTGACGCTGGCAGAGAGCGCCCTTTTCCCGCGAGGAGCGGTGCAGGGGGGCAGCGGTCCGTGAGCGCCCACGCGCCCCTTGGCCGAGCTGCAGGCTGGGGTCCACCGAGCCCCGGTGCCCGAGCGTCGGGGGGGGATGCGCTCGGCGGAGGGGGCAGGCGGTCCCCGGGGTGTCCCTGCGCCGGGGCTGAGGTGCCTCGGCTGGGCTGCGCGGCGGGAAGGCGCTAGCGTCTGGCAAATGTCTACGCCAGGCGGTTGCGATCCGCTCTCCAAAAAAACACAAAGGTCAGGGCAGAGGCGCAAGGCAAACTCTCCTTCGACCTCCCTTCTCCCCCCTCCCGCCTCCTTTTCCCTTTCCCTTTTTTTTTTTTCTTTTTTAGCAATGCTTTCTGCAACCCAAACAACATTCTTGACTCGAGATTTGAGGCAATCTGGAGGGAGTGGGTCACTCGGAGACAACAGGACGGCGGAGAGAGCCCCACGGCTCTGCTGGAAACTCTGACTCCAGCGTGTGCCGTCAGGGCGACGGTGTCTGAGCGGCTCCTGTGTGTCAGCAGGAAGAGTCTGACGCTCCCTGGTCTCCTGGGGCTGCCCAGTTTCCACGGGAGAGACTTCAAAGCCTCCCCTGCATGCAGCGAGCTGAAAGGTCTCAGCCCAGGCCCTTCCTGGCTGCAAACGGGGTGATGGGAGACCTTTGGCCGGGAATCCTCCTCGCGGTCTGCTCGCCTCCTCTCCCTCCTGCAGGACACCCGGTGTTGTGAAATCGGTGCCTGGCTGTGGCCCCGCTCCCTCGCTGTCATCCTGCATCCCATCTGCACGGCACCAGCCCCGGCTCCCTGTCTATGGGGCTGGCGCATCCCAGGGGCGCGCTGCTTCCGGCATGGCTCCACTCAGCAGCCGGCATGGTCCGGGAGCCCCCCGGAGGGTGGCTCCTGTTTGACTTCAAATCCCTTTTGGGGAGGCATGGGAGGAGGGAGAGCAAAACCCAAACTCCCCTTTGCCCTCCCGCCTCTGCTCCCAGCTGCTGACTTTGCATGGACACCGGCGCTAGGAAATGATAGCTTAGCTGGGGAAGTCTTTGCACTGTCCCGTGGAAATTACAGGCTGCATTTGGGGCTTTGGAGCCTAATGCAATAATTCCCTGGTCTCCTGGGGTCTGTGGGATACTGCAGGGTGGAGACACTCTTTCCTCCCCAGTGCCTGGACCCAGGAATGTCCCCTTCCACAGCTTCCAGCTCCGGGGACATTGCTCCAAGTAGCAAAGTGAGCCTCTGTCGTGTGCCCTGGGATCCCCCTGCCAGCAGCGCCAGCACGGGGCAGCCTGGCCGCAAGCACTGTGTGGTCTCAGCATCGTCGTCTCTGCACATCACGGGGCGCTGCAGTGCCCCAGGCCGTCTGTGTGTGTGCTCTGAACCCCCTGTGCAAACCCTGCCCCTGGGGGCCAGGCCCTGCAGCACTGGATTTCCTAAATCCCACGGTTGGGAGCCCTACGGGCTCCTTCAGCCCCCTCTGCCCCCCGGCTCGACCCTGCGGTGTGACTGGTGTCCTGGGAGAGGATGTAGCTGCGCAAGGAGGGTCAGAACTTCTCGCAATCACTGTGAAACGTGTCTGCAAAGGTTAGCTGCTTAATTTAGAGCAGAACTGGAAACTATGAAGCGTTTCTTCATCCAGTAGCTCCCTGGCCTGTCCCTGGACATATGCTTTACACTGCTAATGTCTACATGGCTGACGGAGGCTCGTTACGAGCCTGCAGTGAAATACCTTTGAGAGTCTCCAGGTTTTGCGGAAGAGCCAGGAGAGCAGTTTGCACAAGACTGGCCGAGTGCAAATCCACTCAGGAGGACGTGCGCTGCCAGTTGCGGTTATTCCTGGGAGGCGGTGAGGTCCTTCCTTGCTGGTGGCAGTGCTGCAGAGCAGGGCGAGCGCACAGGCCCCCCACAACTGCTCCTCTCGCTCCTGCGGTTTGTCCCGTCTCCTTTGCTTGCCCAGGTTGCTTTGCTCCTGAGTTTGTGCTAGTATGAAGGTGCGAGGGGGCTTTGCCAGCCAAGCTGTGCTGGAGCCTCCTCCACGATTTAAGACAATATGGTCTTAATAGCAGGGCGCAGAAGAGAGAATGCTCCCACCCTCAGCTGTGCCAGAGCAAAACCCAGTTTCTTTGCTCAAAGAGCAAGTGCGGATGTCTAAATGCAAAGCAAAGCCTTGGTCTGGAGCTGTTCCCTTCTGCTGGCTTTACCATGGCTTTACTCGCACCGTGCAAGTCTTGCACAGGGTCTCTTATTTGACTTGTTATGCCAGAGAGCTTGGAGGACACATCTCCGGTGCCCCTGGATCCTCCAGCTTCTGGTGGGAAGTGAGCATGTGCTGGATACAGCCCAAATGTATAGAGAAACACTCATGGCTGCATGTCTCTGTTCGCCCAGCAGCTTAGCAGACTTGTCTCTGCTGTAGCTCATTTCTATTCCGGACACAGGGATGCTCAGGGATGTGTCTCACATCCCCGATGCAGGGGACAGCGGTAGTCTGGGAACGGCCCATGCTGCCGTGATGTGATAAGCTCTTCTCAGCACCCTGACTTTTTCTTTCTTGAAAAGATTACGTATTGCCATCAGGAGCTACAGGCCCTGCTGCTGCCTGGTGCCCGGTGATTTACGGCTTGTGCCCGGGCCGTTGAAGCAGGTGTTTGCTGCGGGGACGCGGCTCGGGGAGGCAGAGCCATCTCGGGCCATTTGCAAAGGGGTTGGGGGCCAATTCCCTTCCACATCGGCTCCCTCGGCCCTCGAGGGGGTGTGAAGAGGGCTGGGAAACCAGAGCTGCCCCAAGGGTGTCAGCGGGGTCCAAGCCCCCGGCCGCAGCGCGGTAGCAAAGCGCTTGGTGCTCGGCCACCGTGGGACAGAGCAGCAGCTCCCAGTCCCGTGCGGGAGCCTTGCAGGGACAGGCGGGACGGGAGCCCCCGGGACATTCGTGTCTCCTTGCTGATGGTGGTTGCTCCGTACGCTGAGGCCGAGCAAGGCATGGCGCTGGGAGCAGGCGGCCTCTCCTCCTCGCTCCCCATCGTGGCACCAGGGTAGCTCTGACGCTGCCAGCAGCTCAGCTGTCCAAGGAGCAGAAGGAAAAAACGCCGCGTTTCCTTGCTCAGAGCATTCGATTCATGTTTTCAAAGGCCCTTTGAACACTTCGCTCTTCTCAGAAGCCTCCCAGCTTCTGCTGAACAAACAGCAGAAGGAGCAGGTTCGGTCCAGCCCGCCGACGGAGGCTCCCGCACGGGGAAAATCTCACATCATGTTCCCTAAGCGCAGGGAGCTTCAGAGCCCCCTTGCAAAGTGCTGAACCCCAGGGCGCCTTCGCTGCCTGTTCCCCAGGTCTGGGGAAACTGGTGCGGACATAGTCCTCAAAAGCAAATTTTGTTCCCAAATCTCTCTGAAAACAGCGCTGTAGACAAGTTTAGAGCCAAATATAAACACATGTAGAGATTAATAAATTATAACCAGCAGTCTGAGCTGCGCTGGGGAGCAAACAAGGAGATGCCACGAGCACGGAGCCTTGCTGCTGTGGGTCCCTCGCTGCTCAGCCGGGACCATCCGAGATGAGCGTTGCAGGCGTCCCCCCCTCCCAGGGTGCCTTTAAAAACACACGTCCACATTGCTGTTAAACTTATGGTAATGCTCTTAAAGCGTGCAAACCAAAACCTGTTCCCCTGTTAGTGAAATGCAACCAGCTCTGGGGTGGGGGCAGCGGTTTTTAGGGGGCAGGAGGTGAATATTGGCCCCTGATCCAGCATTTCTGGGGTCTGTCCCCGAAGGAGCGGGCTGCCCCCTGGGGCTCCCTGGCTGCCCCCTTCCCCACGGCCCGCACAGCCTCTCCTTGCAGCCAGGGCACCTCTCCCTAAGCCCCACGATGGGCACCCGAGCCCAGCTGTCCGGCAGCGTTTTGCCCTTCTCCAAACCCTTGCGGCTTTCCTGGCTCCCACTTTGGGTTTGCGTAAATCCCCCGGGATCTGGGAAGGTCACGGCCTAGAAATCCCCTCCGCAGTGGTGTGCAGGCTGTTTTTCTCTCTAAAGCATCTGAAATATGAAAAGAGGCAAAACATCAGCTGCCTGGGAAAACCATTAGCGCTCCTGCCACCTGGCTTCCCGCGCTAGCAAACAAATAAAAATGTCCTGCCGCTGAGAGCCTCTTCGCCCTGGCGTCACTTCTCCCGGAGCAGAGCTAAGCCCTGCCAGCGGCCACTGCAGCGAACCTCTGCCCTCCGCTCCCCTGGCTCCCGTCTCCGGCCGCCTTCCTAGATGCAAACACTCCCCCAGCTTAAGGGAAGGCATGATTTCTTTTTTTGTGTGTGTGCGCTTTGAAGATAAACAGGAGCAAGAAGCAGGGCGTGGGCGTTCTCAGCTTTTGCTTCTGTTCAGCCGAATCTAGTTGTTCAGGGGAAGGGGGGGAGGGTCCTCGCAGGGGCTTTGTAATTTGGAGGAAATAGCAAGAGCTTTTCCTTGCAAGAGCGTTTCTTTGCAATAGCAAGAAGGCAACACTGGAGGGACAGACCCAGCAGCCTCGGGCTCGGGGGGGGGGGGTGATGCCCTGCACCCCTCTCCGCCCTGCCCCGGGGTCCGGGTGCATCGCTCCTGCTCTCCCTCCCTTTCAGCCCGGACCGTGCGTGGTGGGTTGTGGCCAGGCATCCAGGATAGCGTCCTCCGGCCTCGTGGTCCGAGCAGCCCCAGCGTAATTCGTGCGAACGCGGCTGCCGACGGCCTCCTCGGGGCACGGGAGGCAGGGGCGGCAGCAGCGAGCGGCTGGGCCGGGTGCAGAGGTGGACGGAGCCGGGAGCGGGATGGATGCCGCCGCTCTGCGGGCTCTGTCAACACGCGAGCGATAATTAGCGATGATCAAAGCGGCCGGTTCCCGACAGCCCTGAATACCGACGCTGGAAATCTCCGCTAGCGTTCAGGCTGTCGGCACGGAGGAAACAAAACCTGTGTGAGGCTCCTGGGAGGCAAGTGCCTTTGGCAGGGGGACCTCTCCTGGGCTGAGCGGCTCCCGGTCCCCTGGCACCAGAGGAGCGGTGTCCCGCGGGCCGGTGGCTCGGGCAGCGCTGGGCGCCAGGCGCTGGCGTGCAGGAGGGAAGCGGGAGAGGGGCTCCGCTCCCAGCTCCGCAGCAACCCGGTGTCCAGCGCTGCATCTGCGCAAGTCGACGAGAGTCGAGACAAATAGCGAGGAATGTTTGGAAGCTCCTCGGGGACCCTGCGCTCGAGCAGGCTGGGAAACGCTACGGTGCAGCTGTGGCTGCTGACGAGACGCCCCCAGCCTGCCTCGACCTGCAGTTCGGCCCCTCCGGCTCCGAGCCCGGCCGGGGCTGCTCCCGCTGCGAGCCCTCGCCCCGGCTTCTCCCGGCGGAGCGTGTCGCTGCCCGGAGCTGTCAGCTGACCCTTTGCACCCACTTTGGAGGTTCGCAGACCTCCTGCCTCCCCAAACCCTGCCTGCGTTTCCGTCCTTGAAGGCTGCTAGGCATTAGCAGCGGGAGGGCTGGATGAGCAGTGCCCTATCCGCACTACATGTGGTTTGATAAATTCTTGCTTTGTTTTCCTTCGACTTCCGCTGGCCCTCTCCAAGGACAGTGTGTGCGGGCTGATCGGCGCAGCAACGGCTGCCAGCTGCGCCGACTCCAGCGTCCCCAGCGGAGACACCGGTGGCTTCGCTCCTCCTGCCCGTGGGGTGCCTGTTCACACTAGGAACAGCGTTTTACAGAAACTGGCTTTTTTTCCTTGCTGCTGCCGGCTGCAAAGATGGGTGGGAATGCAAAATGCCCCCACGCTCTGCTCGGCCGTCTCGGCAGAAACAAGCACCAAATCATGACAAACCTCTGCCCGAGGCTTTTGGCTTCGTCCCCATCTCAGCCCACTGACCGGGAGCGGAGGTGTCCGGGAAAGCCCTGTTTTGCCCCAAAACAGTCCCAGCGGTTGCCCCGCTTGCCCCCACCCCGCTGCGCTCGCTCTGGGTCTGCATCCCCGCTACGTTGGCTGCCTGCGTGGCACCGCCGGCCGGCCCGAGCCGTTTCTCCCCCTGCTCCCCTTGCTCCTTCCCTTGGCACTGGCGCAATGAACCACCCGGTGTTTGCGGAGCCCCGGGACTGCGCTCTGGCCCCCGGGCTGGCCTGTCTCTGCCCTCAGGAGATGGTTTCAGTCCCCTCCCGCACCGGGGAGCTTTGGGAAGAGAAGCGCTGCCTGCAGGCAACCTTCCTCCCCAAAACCCGTGAGCACCGTGCACCAGCACGCTCCAGCACCGCACCGAGTCTCTCCCAGGGGACAGAACAGCCCCTGGGGCCGTGAAAATGGGGGAAATGTTCCCCTACCCCCCTGGGGGAGGCAGGCGGCGGCGGCGCGGCCCCGAGCGTGACGTTCGCTGCGCACCTTGCTGGGGGTCGCAGGCGCTGGGCAGCACCCTGCCGCGTCCGCGCGAGGGGCCGAGAGGAGAGGGGAGGGGAGGGGAGGGCACGGCCGCAGGGGAGGGTACGAGGGTGCCGAGCTGCGCGCGGGGCTGAGGGTCCCCAAGGGTAAAAGAGCTTCTGCTCCGGCACCGCCTCCCTTGCAACGCCCGCGGATGCAACGCCCGCTGCATCGGGATGCAGCCCGGCCGCGGGGCCGGGACCCCGCTCAGGCCCCCGCCGGTGCCCCCGCTCCCGCCCCACCTGCACGCCCAGCCCCACGGCCCGTCCTCCCCGTGGGCCGCCGGGAAGCGTTTCCTTCCCCCTTTTTTTTTTGGAGGTGGCTGCGGCTGCGGCTCTGGCTGCCGAGGAGAGAGGCAGCTCCCTGCCGGCCGGCAGCGCCGCAGGGAGGAGCCGGCTGCGCGTGGCTCTCTCCCTTTTGCCCGCGAGCCGGCGAGACGCCGATGCGTAAGGCCTGGGTCTGCTCGGCTCCCCAGGTCCTGCGTGGCGGCGGCGGCGGCGGCGGCGAGGAGGCAGCCGGGGAGCCGTCCCTGCGGCCGCCGCGCTCCCGCACAGGTGTTTCCGCCGCTGGGGCCGGGCTGCGGCAGGGACGTGCCGCCGCGGAGCAGAGCGGGGATTAACGGGAGCGGAGGAACGGGGCAGCTCCCGCGCACCGCCCGCGTCCCTCCGCGCGTCTTCCCGGCCCCAGCCGCCTCCAGCGCCTTCAGGGGTCCGATGCTGGCAGCGGCGGCAGCTTGTTGCTTCGTGTTTCCAAGCCACATCCCCACTCCGCAGACTTTTCCCCCCCTGGGATCATCTCCGGGGCCAGGATGCTTTCGGCCCTTGCTGGAGCCCCCCGACCAGCGGCCGCTCACGCCTCGCTGCCCCGAGCTGCCCGCGCTCCGCCGGCTCCTCCGTGGGATCCCAGCTAAGAGGAATTTTCAAGCGAGCCTTCATTTCGGAGGAGCCTGACCTTTTCATTAATAAATCATCTGTGTTACTGAACGCATGAATAACACATGAGCACACCCAGCCCGGCGCTAAGCGGCGTGTGTAAAAACTAATTAATGCTCTCCCGCAACGCCCCGGGGCGGGCGCTGAGGAATGGTCGTGCGGAGCAGCGGGACCCGGCGCCCGGCAGCGCGGTGATGGGCCCCGGGGCGCCCGGCCGGCGGGTCCTCCTGGCTCAGCGCCGCGCGCGGGGATTTCCCCAGCGGTTGCACCGCCGCAGCCTCCCTGCAGGAATATTTTTTCTTGGATGCTTCCTTCCCTGGGTGTTTTAAAGGGGCAAAATGCCGCTTGCGACGGAGCTGCTGTAGGAAAACCCCGGCAGCCTCCTCTCTGAGAGCTTTTCCTGGGGGAAATAACACAGGCTTCTGCTTCTCCCCGACCTTTTCCTGCCGTGGCTGTTAATAATGCGAAATCCTAAGTAAATGTCTCCATTCAGGTGTGTTTAACAGGAAACCGTGAGCAAACGCTGTCACTGCTGGTGCAACCTCCGGGACCCCCCCGGCGCCTGGATGGGAATCACAGCCCCGAAGGCAGCCTCGATCCCAGCAGGGTCCCCCTCTGCGGCAGGGTAACACCGCTCACCTCTGCCTCGCGCTTCGGGAAGAAAAAAAAAAAGGAAAATGGCCTGGAAGGCCAAAAAAATTGGAAAATGCACCCAGCGCTGTTTCCGTCGCCCTTTGCTCGCGCCCTTGCGAGTGCGGTGATTCCTGGGAGGCCGATGCGGATGGGGCCATGCTGTTTCCTCCCGTGCTTTGCCCGTCTCCTGGACCAGGACTCTCCCCAGCGCCTGCTGCTGCCGGGGTCCAGCTTTGCTCCGCGGAGGGGACACTGCCAGGGTCCGGGGGTCCCGCTGCCCCCACGTGCCACAGAGGAGCGCTTTAAACGTGGAGCGGGCTTCTGCAAAGGCGTCCTTGGCTCGTCCGCCCCCCCCCCAAGTCAACAGGACGGGGGTCTCGCGGGGGGCAGCTGCCCAGGGGTTAATTAGCAAGCAGCGAAACGAGGCCTGCGAGCGATCCCGTGCACCCTTCCCCAGGAAGGGCACTCGGCTCCCCCGGGGGCCCTCAGGGTGGCGGGGCCCCCAGTGCCCCCACGTCGCGGCCACCGCGGGCGAGATGAGCTCCCGGGGTGCCAGCGGCCGCCCGGCCCCCAGCCCCGTCGGCGCCCCGCTGCTTTGCCGGCTCTGCGCGTGGCCGGGGCGCTGCGCGGCACCGGAGCTGGAGACCGGCTGCAGCGCTCTCCCTCTAGCGGACGCGGCCCGCGGCGGTGGGTGGGGGGCCCGGGGCCGGGGGGGGACGTGCCCCAGGCGTCGCAGCACAGCGGAGCCCGGGGGAGAGCCCAGGCGTCCGGGCTGCTCGCGCGAGCCCCATTAAGGGCTGGTTTGGGGTGGAACGGTGCATTTCAGAAGCTGCTTGCGAAAATGCATGAAAAGGGGGGGGGGAAGAGCTTTGCAAGCAGCTGTTGGTGTTTAGCAGAAGCGCTCTGGGTCTCGGGGGGGAAGAGGACGGGCTCAAATGGGGGCTCCCCCTATCCCGGGCAAGCTCTGCCCGCCGCAGGGGAGCCGGCCCCGGGGCTCTGCCTCTCCCCACCCAGGCGTACAGGGTTTCAGCGAACATACTGAAAAATAAACACGTTTCCGTACGGCTCCACGTGCACCAGTGTTACCCTTGGCTCCACGCGAGGGGCCGGGAGCACTGGGACGAAAGGAGCTTTTGTTGGGGAAGCGGCTGCAAGAGTAATTTGCAAACTCGTCCTAGGTTCCTCTCCATCCCTCCCGCTCCCAGCCTTTCCCTGGTCGGAGAGCAGGACCTCGAACACCCGGCGCGGGGCACGGAGCAGGGATGTGCCAGCCTGCCAGTTTGGCCCAAACGCCCGCGCTGCCAGCTCAGTCCCAGCTTTTCCTGTGATCCCTGCGGGCTGCGTACACCCCAGGCTTTCTCTTCTCTCCCTTCCAACCCTCTCAATTAAACGTTTCCGAGCAAGGCTGTCTTGAAGCGTCTGCAGCTTCCGAAATCCCCAGCAGGTTGCCTCTGAGGAGCAGTTTCAAAGGGCTGCACCGTTCTCCGACACCGGCTCGGCGCCGCTGCCGGGAGCTGCCCGGGCACGGGGACCTCAGCCGAGGGCGCTGCCTCGCGATCGGGGGCGAGGGGAGGGACCCGAACCAATGCGTCTCCTTGAACCCTTCCGCACAGGGGGTCACAGAGGCCCCCAGTGCCTGCGGGAGGCTTCGCACCTCGCTGTCCCTGTGCCAGCGGGGACACGTATGTCGCAGGGCTCAATACCATGCACCAGCGCAGGCGGGAGTGCGGCACTGGGAAGAGAAATCGTGCTGTTTCTGAGCTGGAGAAAATAAAGACCTGAAGCACCCTAGGAAAAGCTGCACGGCTTTCGCGGGGATAGCTGCCGGCCTCTGGAGCGCCCCAAGGCAGCACCATGCCCAGGTCTTTGAGAAACCCCCGGTTGGAGCCACCAAACCTCCCGATGCTTCGTGCATGGCTCAGATCCTGGGTGCGGCTCTCAGCAGACAGCAAGGACAAGGCTGGAACGAGCCTGGTATGGAAACATTGCTTGTTTGCGTCTGTAGCTATGGCTAGTTTCTTTGATAGCCAACAGCTACGTAAGGAGGAGTTTGATTTCCTATGCGAAGACAGTGTCTGGTGGGAAGAAGTTGGGAGCGGAGCTGGGAGGGTGTGTGTGCAACACTGGTGGCGCGGGGCACGCTCAACCGCCTTATGGCCAAGCCACGGCAGCGGTTCAGGAGCTCCCTTGAATTCGAGAGAGTAATTAAGATAAATACAGTCAGTAAAACTGCTGCTCAGCATGGTCTCGCCTTGGCCATGGGGACAATTTCCAGCTGCTGAGCGCAGGACCCGAGCCCATCCCTTGCCTTGCGTTTGCTGCCGTGGCTTGGTGGATCTTCTGAGGAGCCACCAGGCTGGGATCTTCTGAGTCCTCTGGCCGAGCTGGGAGAGCCCCAGGCTGGGAACACAGGGACACAGGCCTGGGTAATGGCGTAAGAGCGACGCTATACGCTCCTGGATGGAGGAGGACAAGCATTCCCCAGTGCAATCTCCAGATGTGCATTTCATTCCGATTTAATAAGATACTTACTGCGAGGCCATAAAGCTGTGAGTTGTTCTCAGACACATTTCCAGGGCTTTTGCACAGTCTCTTCCCCTATACAGCTACCACCTCCCTCCACCAAGCCCTGCCCGTGCTGTCTGACTGTCTCACTTAATCAACGCAAATATGTCATGGACCATGAATGGTCTCTGATCCCAGTGCAAATCCCTATAAAACGTGCAGCTGGAAAAACTGTTCCCCAGCCTTTGGCTGCTTTTCTTTGCCTGTTTACCAAAGAGTGTGTCCCTCACATCCGAGAGGCAGCCCGCGCCTTGCAGGAGGTGGTGTCCCACTCGGAGAGGGGCTCGTCTGCAGGGTGCCTGCAATCCCACGCGTGATGTGCACTGCACCGGGGTGGTGGCAGAGCTCGGTCGGAGAGTCGACGGGCAGCGTTCAGCGCACTAGTTGCCCCTGTGAGCTAGAAAATCATCAGAAAATTGCCTTCGTGTGTCCTTCTATGCTTTCCTCATAGCGGCACAGATCTGCCCCGATCTGCATCCCTGCCTGCAGCCTTGGCATCACGGAGCTGCTCCAGGAGCGCCCAGACCACCGGGTGCCGCATGGGCCGTTTCTCGGTGTTGCTCGCTGGGCGTATTTTTAGTAGCTCCATTTTCATGTACTGCCTTCGTCCTGCCGGCTCCTGCCTGGAGTCCCTGCAAACGTCTGGCAGGTCGGCCGGGCTAAAGCACCCCCAAGGCGGCCATTCGGCAGTGTCTGTATTAATTTCCAGTCCTGCATTCAACCTACTGAACCCCGAGTGGCACATTTGCAAAACTGCATCCTTGAGTGGATTATTGAATGGTTCCTTGTTGGAAATGTCAAGGAGGTTTGTCCTGAAGCATCGGAGGATTCCTTGGAGGACGACAGATGGATCTATCAGTGTGGCTGTCCGTCCATCCAGAAACCCCGAAAGCGATCCATATTGCCCTGCACGTGCAGCGGGAGGGCACGGGCGCAGGAAGGGAGGTGGTGCACATCCCCGCGAGTCCGGGGGCGGATGATGGAGAGGAGTATCTGCTCTTTCTGCCTCTACAAGAAGCAGGGAGGATGCAGTGAATTTGCCAGGCAGCAGGTTCAAAGCGCACGGTGCACGGCCGCACGTGGGGCAGCGAAGGCCAGGAGCAAGTGATGGTGGGATGAACCTGCAGGTGACGTTTCTGGGTGCCCTGGCTCGGGGTGTCGTGCACCTCTGGGCGCTGGAAGCCGGGAGGGACACAGGGGAAGGATCACTCCAACAAATGGGTTGTGCTCGTGCTTTTTTCCCCCCCTCTCTTAAGTATCTGCACAGCACACCTGTGTCCTGATGTGGCGGGAGCGGGAGAGGGAAGCACGAGGGGCCGGAGAGGGCCGAGGCGGTGGCGGACGGAGCAGTGCTGCTCGCGGCAGTGGAGCTGCTGCGAGTGCTGGCAGGGCCCCAGCTGCTGGCGAGACGCAGCTGGATGGCTCGACTTTTTTCCAGGTCTGTGTCTCAGTTTCTCTTTATTTTATGTGTTTTTATTTCCTATTAAAAGCGCGCTGTCTCATTTCCTCCATGAAAAACAAGGCTCTTTCAGGGAGATGAATTCCTCCAGCTCCAGAAAAGCCCCAGTCTGCACCGAAAAATAAACAGGCTGCGTGGATCGTCGCCGCCGCCGCCTTCTCCCCGCGCCTCCCCTCGCCCCGCGTCTCGCCCGGCCGGACCTCGGGGGTGACGGCGCTTCTGCAACCCTCCATCTGCAGGAGAGACAAATATTTGGAAACCTCCAGGGCCGGGGTTATGGAGCTGCTACCAGAGCATCTGCCCGGCCTGGAAAGAGCGGCGCAGATGCCTTCGAGATGAAAACACTTCCTCCGCCGCTCCACCTCCACCTGGCATTTCAGCGAGCAGAGCCGCGGCTCCCCGGGGCTCTCCGGGCCTCTCCGTCGGAGCCATTACACACGCTCCCAGCAATGCTCGAGCGTGCGAAGGCCCCGCGCGGCGCCGGCGTTCGCTGCAGCGGGGCAGCTTGGAACGGTGCCGTCCCCCGGGCCGTTGTCAAGGCAACGCTGTGTTTATCCCAGCCGGCAGAGCCGGACTTTGGAAGCGCTCCCCTCTCGGAGCGCGCCGGTCCGTGCGGTCCCCGGCACGCCGGCAGCCAGCCCGCGGGGCTGAGCCGCTGCTCGGCTGGCTCGTCAGGTGCGCTGAGTTGACGGGTTCTCAGCGCCCGTTTCCCGGCGGGCGGCTGGCGGGGGCCCCCGGCTGCATCAGCCGCAGGAGGGGTCTCCAGGCCCGGGGTAGCTGGGGGTTACTTTGGACACGTGGCTCTGGAAGCCACGTGCAGCCTCTTCCCCGAGCCCCGAAACCCCGCGGTGGTACCCGCGCGGGGCGCTGAGCCCAGGGTGGCAGCGATGCTCCTCGCCCTGCGGATTTTTCACCATTTTGGGGCCAAACTTCTATTTCTGACCGAGGTGACATTCCTTGCCCGTCCTTGCCAGCAGAAGGCAGTCTTTCCGGACGGTGCTGTTGCAGCAGGAAGGTTTGGGCTGGCTCCAACCCATCCCTCGGGCCCCCCCGTAGCAAACACGGCGGCAGGCACGGCCGGGGGACGGCAGCTTCTGGGAAGGCTCCTGACAGCCGGTTTTACAGCCCTGGCAGCTCGGCTCTGCCTTCCACCCGCTTCAATCAAAATAAACGTGTAAAATTAAAGCCTCGGCGCTGAGCTCCCCAGGCAGAGCGAGACAGAGAGGCGTTTATTTTCCAGCCCTGAGCGATGCATTCATGATGAGACGGTGGTGCTGGCCGGGCTGGAAGGCCTGGCAGGAGCTCCGGGGCGGCCAGCTAGCGGGGACGGTGCACGCCGGGACGGTGCACGCGGGGACAGGGCCGGCGCTGCTCGGGTGAGCGGCTGCAGCCCGCGCCTGGCACCGCGGGGAGGCTTTTAAACAAGGAAGGAAAAAAGAAAGGGAAGAAATGAGCTGGGGCCGGGACGTGTCGCTTTGACAACTTCAAAAGGCGTCTTTGGGACCCGCAGCTGCCCGAGAGCCGTGCAGACACGCTCAGCCTGGGAATCAGGCTTCCCCGCGCGAGGCGTGATGCCGGCAGCGGGGGCTGGACGGGGCCGGGGGGGGGGGCAACGGGCTGGCAAAAGCCGCGTGAGCCGCCAGCGCGTCGGGCTGAGGTCTGACGTTTCAAAGGAAAGGCGCAGCGATGCCCGCGGCCGCTGTCGCCTGCAAGCGCTCGCCCTCCGAGCGGCGTCTCGGCTCCCCGGGCGGGGGGCGAGGAGCAGCTGCAATCGCTGGCTGCGAGCGATGGCGTTAGCCGGCGCGTTACGGACTGCCCTGAACCGCTGGCAGCGGCTCCGCTGCTTGCGGGCAGAGCAATGAAAGCTCCCACCTTCAGCTCGCGGTTACGGCCGCCTTTCCAGCCGTCACCCTGGAGGAGCTGCGGGCGGACGGGGAGGCGAAGCAGAGCGGGTCCCCCGCCGCCTCCGCGCGCGCTGGGCGCTGGCGCTTCCCTGGGAACCGAGGACGCTGCGGGCCCGGGATGAGCAGCGCTGCGTCGGGTGGGAGATAGGTGTCTGGCACCAGTGGCTTTCCGCCACGACCTGCAGACGTTGGGGGTGCACGGGCTTGCATTTGCTATAGAAACGTTTGTGCCTGCGTTTGAAAGTTTTCAGGGCTCCACAAGTTGGAAAAGCTTGCGAGTGCCGGTCTCGTGGCGTCCCCCGGGGCCCGGCCGTGTTTACAGGGCTTCGTGAACGCGCTGGATGAGGGAGGAAATAGCATATGCGCAAAATCCTCCGAGGATGCAGAACTGGGAGGATTTGCAAATACCAGAGAGGACAGAGGGGTTAGAAAAATCTGCAGGAAGCACAAAGGCCCAGTTTGGAAAACGCAAAGCAAATCCATCTGGAGGGGAACGAGCGGCAGCAGCACGTCACGGACACGGGTCACTCCCTGGGACGGCTGCTTCGGGAAGGGCCTCAGCGGGCGCCTCCCCGGGGAGCCCGTCCCCATCCCCTAGGAAAAGGACTAAGGGGGTTTGGGGAGCTCTTTCAGCTTGCAACCCTGCTGGCCAGGTTGGCCGAACGGCTCAGATCCCAGCTGAGCGAGCAGCCAGGCTTTCGGACACGCTCGGCGCTTGGTCGTGCCGAGCTCCCCGGAAAACCCAACCGGCAGAGCCGCCGCGGCTGCCTTGGCCCGCGGACACCCGGCCACGGGTGCGCGCTGGGTCCTGGGGCTGCTTCGCAAGAGCTGGGCTGGGGCTGCAGGGGTGCCGGGCCCCGGTTTGGGGCAGAACGGCTGGTTTAGGCAGCTACAGGGGGGAGGATCCCTGTTGCACCGCCTGCTCCGCATCCATCCCTGCTGCGCCTCGCTCCGGCCCGGCCGATGGGCCGGGAGCGCTTCGAGGGATGCTGCCGCCCCTTTTGCGGAGCGTCCCGTGGGGCGGTGGGAGCAGGAATGCTTTGCACAGCCACGGAGGCTAAGGAAGGATTAAAAGCAGATTGATTGGGCCTTAATAGGTTTGCCATAAATTCCCTCTCCAAGGCTGTTTGAGTGAGAGCAGAGAAACCCCAGTGTTCCCAGAGCTCCCTGGCTTAATAAACAACCTAATGAAGTGATTTGATTAAATGCAGGGAACTATTTCTGGCCGCCCTGGTGCTTTGTAACGACCCAGAATTATTGAAAATGTTACTTGGGAGATGCTAAGTTTACAGCAGCTCGTTGCTGATTTTGCAGCAGTTAATTGCAGCAGTTGTTGTTTGTTATTTGTCTTGCGGCAGCGTGGGAGAGCCCTGGGCGTGCGATTAGACCCCCCCAGGCTGGGCAAAGGGACGGGCTAGAAAGGAGGGATGCGAAAGGCCGGGCCGCGCGGCTCGGGATGGATGCGGCTCCCAGCGGAGGCAGCCGGGGCCGCGTCAGGCGGACGAGCACGGTCCCCAGTCCCCATCGCCGTCTGCTATTCGCCTGCACCCCGTTTTTCCAGTCGCCTCCTGGGCAGCAACGCAGCGGGGAGGGACGGAAACGGCGCCTGCCTGGGGAGATTTGCAACTCAGGGGTTAAGCAACTTAGCAAAAATGAGATCCAGAGCCGGCGGCAGGGTTTCTCCTATAGAAATTCTGCCGTTCAGGCCCAAGGAGCAACCGCAGAGCGGAGAGCGATGAATATCCAGGGAGGAGCGAGTGGGACGCAAGGGAGCGGGGCGAGCGATGGCCGGGAGCTCGCTGGCACGGAAAGCCGCGCTCGGCTCCGTGTCCGTGCGGTAACTGGCACAAAGTGAGATCGGCGGCTGCCGCCAGGGGCTCCGAGGGGCTGCAGCGATACCGATAATTAATAGCAACGGTAGTAAAAAGAGCTGGTGAGTTTAAAAGGGAGAAGAGGAGAGTCCAGGCTGGGAAGGGAGAGTGGGAAGGGAGGGAGTGAGTAACAGACATAAAAAGCGAGGAGGCGATGTGACCTCTGCAGCAACACAAATTACTCAGCTATTCTGGCTGCCTCGAAGATTTTCTGACTCACCAGCCCGGGTATTTAACCCCTGGGTCTCGGGCTGCGCCGGCAGATCGCTGCCCGTCTGCAGGGAGCCGGCTGCTCCCGCTCCTCGCCCGTGCTGGGGAGCGGAGCGGTGGGACGCCCGGCATCGCCCCCGCTCCTCCTCGGGGCGAGGAAGGCCCCCGGGGAGGAGATGCATCGGCAGGGTTTGCACGGGGCTCCCAGGAGAAACGAGGCCGGAGATGGCGTGCACGGGGCTGTACGTCCCCATGTGCCGCAAGCGCAGCCTTGCTCACCCCCTTTCCACCCCCCACCCCCCCCGCCCGGTCTCAGCACAAGGATCTTTTCCAAATGCTCTAGTGGCCCCCAAACTGAGGACGGTGCCCACGGCTCTTGCCAGGTCTCTACCAGGCTGCCAGCTCCGGCTTCACCCTCGGGAGAGGTTTGGGAGCTGCCAGGAGCCCCTCGAGTCCGAGCGTGACCAAGAGCCCATGGGGGATCTGCCTTTGCAGACTCTCCACGCGAAGGTCCAGAAAACCCCCATTTTCCTCCATTTCAGCACGGCCACAGCTTTGCTTTCCGCATCCCTGGTGCTCTTGGAGGGGCAGACGACCAGCCCGGGGGCTCGGGTGCAGCCTGGCCATGCAGCAGCCTCCGGCCAGCCCGGTCCTGCCTTGCTCCCCCCTACCCGAAGGGCTGAAGGGGTTAAACCTTGCTGGGGCTCGGGGTTGTTTTGTTCCTTCCCGGGGAATAATTGGAACCAGGTTGCTGCCGAGCGGAGAGCAGAGCTACTTGGTTGGAGAACATCTGAATCGCTTCTCCCCTCGTTAAACCTGGCCTGAAACGAAAGGGAAAAAAGCCGGAGCTGATAAGAGGCATCGCAGCCTCTGGCCCCTGTTGCATGAGCAAGAAGGGCAGGAGTGGGTGGACAGGGGAAGCTTTCTGCTCCCGGATCACCTGGAAAAACAGGAACCAAGAGAGGAGAGACAAATATCCTAGCAAAGGAGGGAAAACTGCTGCAGGGGACAACACGAAGGCTTTGCACAAACAGGCAGCGCGGCCGTGCCAGGAAACGGCTGGAAGCGAGCTGGGCTGGGAGGGAGCGGGGCGATAAGGGATGGAGCACGACTCGGTGGAAAACACGGGGGGGGGGATGTGATTGATTTGCTGTTTCCTCTCCTCCCCTTTTCTTCAGATTTTCATCAGCGAGAAGCTTCTCCCGAAGTTTCCGAAACGGCTGGACCGGCTCCCCGTAGGCACCGGTTCAGAGCGGAGCAAAGCCAGGAAAACAAACCGGGCGATGGACCTGAGGGCTGATCGATAACCTTCGCTGCCGGAGCCCCGGGCGGTTGTTTAACCCGAGCCGGGAGTTTCACCAGGATGAGTTGCCTTAGGAGGTTTCCGGCGGTGCCAGAAGAGGCCGAAACGGCGTCGAGCCGCCTCTCGCCGCGCGTTGCCTCTTCCATTTCTGGGCCGTGCTGGGGCTCTGCTTAAAAGAAAAACGAGAGAGGGCAGCGACTGAAGCTGGACAGAACAGCGTTTTCTGTTTTGCTGGAAAGTCCACGTTCCCCCCCCTCCCCGCCCTTTTTTTCCCCACTCCAAAATCATATGAAAACAAACAAATTTCCCATAAAATGGAACCGGTGAAGGAAAAAAAATCGTTTGCAGGGGGCTGAAAGAAACATTCTTTTTTAATACAATCCAAATATTTCAGTCCTATTTTTACTCTCCCTCAATGGGAAATGGAAGCGCTACAGGATGTTTTCACAGACGCCGTTTCACCCGCGTGCGACGCGGTTCTCGCTGCTCCCGCGGCCTCGTCCCCTCCGAGCCGCCCCGTTTCGCAGCCGGGGCTGGAGCCGGGCAGGGGGCAGCCGTGGCGGAGGTGCCTGAGCCCCTGCGAAGGGCAAAATTAGGCGCCCGCGGGGCCACGGGGATTCATGCAAAACACCTCGGTGCAACAAGCTCTTTGCCCAACTGGGCCTCAAATATTTGGGTGATGAGTGGTGCAAGCCGGAGGAAGGGCTGGGGGGTGATTCCCGCTCCGGACGATTCCCGGCTCGACCAAGCCTGGGAGCGATCCAGGGTTCATTACGGCCCTGCTCTCCCAGGGGGAGGCAGGAAGGCGCTTATAGGGGAGGGGGCTGGGAAGATAGGGCCC
Source organism: Apteryx mantelli (assembly GCF_036417845.1). Lineage (NCBI taxonomy): Eukaryota > Metazoa > Chordata > Aves > Apterygiformes > Apterygidae > Apteryx > Apteryx mantelli. The sequence goes on from NC_090002.1 coordinate 8,110,326, forward strand.
TCGCAGGAGCAGTCCGGGAATGTTTTTGGAAACCTGATGCTGCCTCCGAAGCTTTCCCTCCTCAGCAGCTGGCCCATGTGCGCTGCCGGGAGGCAGAGTTAACTCTTCCCTGGATGCAAGGGCGCATCCTGCCGCTGGAGATCCCCAGGGAAGGGGGAAGCCCCGGCAGGGCTGGTTTCCAGTGGGATGGTTACCCCTGCAGAGAAGCTGGGAGGAGAAAACGGAGCGTTTGCCTGCAAGGAGGCCGGGCGCGCTGCAAGGGACGGATGGGCGCCCGGGACCAGCGCAAACGCTAGTTAGAGAGGGATTAGGTCAAAGCCTCTGGCAGCTCTTAGCAGCTAGAAAAATGAGCTGAATTTATAGCTGTAATATTTGGAGCGTTATCCGAATACCTCTGGGGCTTTGACAGAGGCCTGTTTTCTACTCGCGGTCTCCGCCAAGCAATATAGGCAAATCTGCAGCGGGTGTAATAAGGAACAGCAGAATGCAGCCGCCGAGATTACGCCCCGGTTCAGGCCTTCGTATCCATCATCCCAGTGCTCTCCAGCCTGTCTGCGCTCTCCGGCTTTGCCGCCCCGGCTCCGAGGGCTGCTTGGGGCGAAACGCGCCATTTCCAGGTCGGGAAGCTGCCTGCCCGAGTCACTGCCAGTCTCCGGCTTGGGAAAACCCAAGTGGCTCTGGCAGCTGGAGCTCAGGCGCTTTTGGAGGTGCCGGTCCGTCCCGCAGGGCTGGGGTTTTCCGGGGGACGGCGGAGCGGGCAGGGGCCGGCTGTCAGGGCTCCTGCCGTGGAAGGGACCATGCTGTGTTTCTACCGGGATAATGTGCACTTATACAGATCCGGGGGGTGGGAGCAGCCCCCGGATGGGCTCCCCAGGGCGCCTGGGGGAGCTTGTTGGGTTCCCAAGGCAGCTGGTGTCATGCAGGGAAACTGGCTGCTGGCTGCCGCCCTCGGAGAGGAAAAATACCGGGCGAGAAGGCGGCGGCGAGGACCAAGGCCAAAACCAAGAGAGGGCTGGAAGGACTAAACACAGTTCAGGTGTTTCCATTGCAAACAGCAGCCGCGGTAGCTCGGAGCCGCTGGAGGCCTTCGGCTCGGGGCACCGCTGCGGACGCCGGCGAAGCCCGAGAGCCCTCCCGGCACCCGCGTGCCGTCGACCGGGAGCTGTTTGCACCCCGGGAGCAGAGCAACCACCACCCCGCAGCGAGAGCCGGGTGTTACAGGGATAGGCAGGACTGTTTTCCACGGTTGCTTGAAAGCCCTTGGTGGCACGGTGCGCTGCCCCATCCCGCGGCGTCCCAGCCGGGCGTCCCCATCCTCGGAGAAGCGCCTGTAGCTCCTGAGCATGTCCTGAGCCTCCTGCAGTCGGGGCTGGCCCGGCCGGCTGGAGCCCAGCTCACGTCCTCAGATGTCCATGAACTGCGTCGTGGCTCCTTTTCCTCTGTGTTCCCGACGCCTTTCAGATTGCCAAGGTCTCTACCCGTGGTGACTCCTGCCACCCCACATGTCTCCAGTCTCTCTACATATGGACAGTCCTCCTTTTTTCTTTTTCTTTAATGTAGTTATTTAAAACCCTACTAAACCCTTGGCCCGAGCGGCATCTTGTGGTGATGGGTCCCACCGGCTAATTGTGCGTTCGGCTTGAAATATTTGCTTTCATGGTTTGGAGTTTCATGCCTTTGGCGTTTCATTGAATCACCCCCTTGTTCTTGCTCTAACCAACGCTGGCGGCTCTTCCCGCTGTGGAGCCGGCACCAGGAGCCCGCCATCCCTCCCCTCGTGCCGTAGAAAGTGCTGTCGTGGCTGGAAGAAGGCTTTCCAGCCAGCGGTGTCGGCCGTCCCCTCCGGCCGATGCGGTCTGCACCGCGCCGTGCCCGGCCGCGCTCGGCGCCGGGCAGGAGACCCGCCGGGGCTGCAGCTACCTCGTGTCCCGAGGAGGGGGAGAAGAGGGCAGCGCCGGCCCTTCTTTTGTCAAAAACGAGATAAAGTGTGTCTGCCGGAGGGCAGCCAGCTGAGCGACCTGAGTCGGAGGGGTGCAGCTGCAGAGCGTTGCAGGGAGAAGGGAGCGTTGCAGGGAGAAGGGAGCGTTGCAGGGAGAAAAGCGGAGCGCTGCAGGGCGCGGGGGTCCCGGGGGACGGCGCGCTCTCCCCCGTCAGCCTTGCCGCGGGCAGGCAGGGATCTGCCAGCCGGAGAAAGCCGTCAGCCCCGTCCCAGCGCGGAGCAGGATGGAGGCTTAGCGACGTGCCGGCGGCATTCGCGGCGCGCCTGCACTCAACCAGCGTGGACGTGCAGGGGCTGGGGGAGGCAGGATCCAGCCCTGCGGGACGGCAGTCCCAGTGCTGCCAGCCCAGCCATCGTTCCCGGCATGCCAGGACCACGTGTGCCGGGCCGTTCCCGGCGGTGGTGGCAGCTCCAAGAAACCACTCACTGATGAAGGTCAGGCACTGCCTCCTGCGTTCACGCAGGGCACGCGGCCGAGCGGAGATGACGGTGGTGGGAGAAGGGAACGAAATCCCCCCCCCCGAGATTTCCTAGAGCCCCAGGGCTCCCGCAGGGCCCCCAGCGGGGTGCGGGCCCGCGGCAGACAGGGTGTCCCGCATCCACCCACGCCGCTTTGACGTCTTCTCTGACATGTCCCCGTGCAGCTTTGAGCATCTTCTGAAGCACCTGGGTCCGAGATGCCTCCTAACGCCGCGCGAGCGCTCCCAGCTCATGTCCGGGTCGGGTAAGGTGGGACGGGACCTCGGAGAGCGGAGCGTCGTTCCCGGGAGGAGGCTGCAACTGCTTCCTAGAGAACTGCACTGGGGCTGAACGCCAGCGCTGGCGGCCTCCCCTGGGAGCCGGGACTTGGAATCACTTCTCCTTTACTCATTTAAAGCTTCGGTCCTGATATTGCACGAGCCGCGGAGACGGGGTTTTATTTTTGCGGTGTCTGCGACGCGCGCCACGTTGCAGGGGCTAACGGAGGGCCGTTTGCTTTGGGGCGGCGAGGGCTGCCTGCGCTCCGCCGGGAGGCTGCTTGCACCCCGGAGAGCCTGGGAAAAACGGAGCCCTCGCGCGGACGGGACGCCTCGGACGGCGGAGAGGAAAGGCGCCCGCGCGCTCGCCAGGGCAGAGCGCTGCAGGAGGGGGAGCCCCGGGGCCGCGGGGCTCGGGGGCCCGGCAGCGAGAAGCCGCTCGGGGTGTCGCTGCCCGCTGCGACGCCGTCGCGCCCGGGGGGCTGCTGCGTTCGGCAGCCCTCGGCCCCGCCGCGGTGCCCGGCTGCCAAGAGCGAATAGCGGCTGCTCAGCCCGGCAGGAAAAAAGAGAGGAAAAAAAAAAAAGAAATAAAAAAATAACACGGGGTTTGGACTTCTCTCCCTGGGAGAAATGAGGCGGATGATTTAATCCCCGAGCAATGTGAGGTCTGATGAATTCTGTATCCCTCCCTGTGCTTAAAGCAGCCACAAGAATAGCCCAGAAGAGGGGGGAGGAGGGGCCGGGGGCTCGGCACGAGCGCGGAGCTGGGGCTGGGGCACGCCACGGGGCCGGGCCCCCACGCGCCGCGGGGCTGGTTCCCGACAGCGCGTGCTTCAAACCCGCTGCCTCCCCTTTGCCTTTAATTTCGGCAGGGAGCAGGCTGTCCCGGCAATGAGTTTGCAAGGTCTCAGCCCCTCTTGGACGGACTGGTTCTTGCCTAGGGGGGGACTCTGGTGGGGCTGTTTGGCCTCTTTCCCGGGAGGGCGCTGGGGCCGGCGCAGGGCCCGCGCTCCCGAGGGGTCCCGTCGGGTCAGGGGGGCGGATTTGGGCGAGGGAAGCGTGCGCCGCGCCAGGGAGGCGCGCGAGAGCCAGGGCTGGGGCGCGGGAGCGGGCATGCTCGGGCGGCCGCGTGTGCGTCGGCCCCTCCGTGCCAAGGCCGAAAGGCACGGCTCGGGAAACGGGAATAAAAATAAAAGCTCGGCACCACTCAGGAAATACTACGGGTCGCCTGAACGGAAAGGGCGGCTGGCTCCGTGGCCCGGCAAGCTCGGCGCTCCCTCCTGCCTCGGTTTCCCCAGGGCGCCCGCGAGCCCCGCTGCTGCCGGCGGTGCAGACCCCCAGCCTTCCTCCCCATCGCCCTCCTCGGTGCAGACCCTGCCGTGTTCAGCGGGGGGGGGAGTCTTCCTCTCCGGTGGGCTTTTCCCGGCTCCCAGCCCCCCGGCACTTTGTTCCGGAGCTGGCCTGGCAGTGGGCTTGCCGTGTTGTGTCACGTCCCCGGCAAAACGGGAGCGGCCAGGGCTCCGGGCGGGATGCGGCGGCGGCACGGCGGGGTTTGCACCCCTCCGGCCGCGAGGCTGCAGGCAGCTGTCGGGCAGCGTGAGCCCTACAGCCGGGGCGAATTTCGAGCGATTTGCAGGCGGTTTTTCCATTACCTAATTGTTCCCCTGCTGCGGCAGCGGATGTGTTTGGTTGCCGTAATACCCAAACCATTCTCCAGGGGACGTTTGCCCGTGGACTTAATGACCAAACCAGCCAAGCAGTGTTCAGACTCGAGGTTATTCCATGTTTTTCCTCTCTTTCCTTACAAACACCTGGCGGGGGCCGAGGGCGATGGGCTTTCTCAGCCACATTTCTCACCCAGGAGCGAGCGCAGCTTGTTCTTTCCAGCCTGTTCCCTGCCTGCCTCTGGCCCGTCCCGGCGGGTGCAGCAGTGAGCTGCCGTCCGGGGGCGGTTGTGCTTCCCAGTTTGATCAGAGCGAGATGTGCGGGGATGGATGGAGAGGACAGGCCATGCCTGGGAAGGAGGGACAGGTACTTGGGACAAGAGTACTGCAAGGAAGCGAGGCAGGCCTCCTCCTCCTCCTCCTCCTCCTCCTCCTCCTCCTCCTCTTCCTCCTCCTCCTCCCCGTCTCGCCTCCCTCCCTCACTGTTTCGGACACTGGGATCCCGGAGCCGGGGTGACCGAAGCCGAGCGCCGAGCCGGACCAGCACGTCCTCCTGCCTCGGGGGCACTTGGGGCTGGGGGACGCCCGAGACCTGGGCCAACGCGTTCACCGAGGGGGTTTCAATCGCGCTCTGCCCTCCAGATGTGACCCCTCGGGGGGTCTCACTCAAAGAGCATCAGCTTCCAGATGTTTCCAGATGTTGCCTGGCCTCGGGTGCGTGCGGTGTCCGGCCGCACCGCGCGGCGGCTCAGCAAGGCGTCCGTGGGGCCCGCGCGTCGCGACACCGCGTGTTTTCCCCCTTTGCTCGTCTCCACTGCCCGAGCGTCGCCGGCGGCCAGGCGGCTCCCCGCAGCTCCCGGCGAGGCTGCTCCTCTCCGCCGGCCCTCGGATGGGCCCATCCCGCACCACCAGCAGCCACCTCGGGGGGGTCCCCGGGCTCCCCTCACCCCTGCTCAGGGTTTTCGGTCCCGCTGCCCGTCCCCCGGCACCGGCTCTGCCTGGAGCACCCGGATCAGCATCCGCAGCCGCGGGGCCCCGGAGATGGGATTGACGGGAGCTGGGAGGGAGAGGGCAGCTCACGGCGGCTCAGGCGAGGAGAAGCCTCGGGACGAGCCCGGCTGGCGTCGAGGCTTTGCTGCAAAACCCTGCGATTTGCTGTTCCGCATAAAGCACATGCTGCTCCGAGCGAGTGAGCACAGGGGCATCTTGGGGGTTTTTTTATTTTTATTTTTCCCTTTTCTGAGTTTTAATATCTGGCTGTCAGAAAGAGCCGCCACGCTGTCAATCATCTGTTTGTGCAGCGCCGAGCACAGCGGAGGCTTGGCTTGGCGTGAGGGGTAGGCAATGCTATTATAAATAATAAATCTCCTTCTGGCCAAAAACCCATTTTATGCTGTTTTTCCTGAGGATCCTGGCCCTGGCGGAGCCGTGGGGATTTAAGCTTGGTTTAAGGCCAGGCTGGTTTCCCGCAGGGATGGCAGGGTCCAGCTGGGCGCCGTAACCTCCCGTCCCCACCGAGGAGCGGCCGGGGCCGCGGCGGGCTGGGGCTGGGGGTCGCTGCGGGCAGCGTTCCTCCGTGTTTACCAGTTCCGTGTCCGTCCCTCGCATTCCCGTGTGCGATACAGCCCGTTCTTGCAGCCCTGGCTCGGGCTCCCAGAGCTTTTGTGCTCAAACATTTCCTTTCTTATCTCAGCCAGACCAAAGTCGTCTTTTTGGTCCAAATCACTGCAGAATGAGCCGGGCAAGGGGGAAAACCGAAGGCGCCGGCACCGGAGACCGGGATGCTGCCGGTGCGGGCGAGCGGCAAGAGCTGGAGCGATGCTGGGGCGGGCAGAGGCCCCTCTCTAAAACCGCGGTGCCCCCGCAGCCTGGCGGCGATGCCCCGGGGAAGAAGCACCAGCCGCCCCCTGCTCCCCCCCGCCTGCTCTCTCCCCTTTGTAGCAATGAGTGAGAAAAAGCCGAGCGGCCTGAAAAGGAGCAAAACGTAAAAGCAAAAGCAGACGGTAGAAAACCCGCAGGCGGCCCTGAAGCCAGGACCTCCGGAGCCCGGCAAAAGGCGTGAGAGCGGGTGTGATCACCAGGTGCCCCCCCGCACGCCCGTCGCCGGCAGCAGCACGCCGGGTTTCTCTGCAAACGTGCCGAAAGCCAGCGCGTGACGCCCAGACCGAGCCGGAGCCGCGCTCAAAGCTGCAGCCTGTTGCTCCTTCAAAAATAGAAAGAACGTCTTTCTTTGGACATTAAAAGAAATTCCTGCAGGAGGAAAACTCAACAAACAGCGTCCCTTGGCTGAGGGCAAAATTTGTACTCGCAAGATTTTTCTAAGTGCTTTCGCGCTTCCCGGCAATGGGAGCTGTGTTCGCAGCTTCACAGGCTCTTCCAGCGCCCTGGGTGAAGGCTGCGATATGAGAGACCTTTCCGAGCCTGGCTTTGCAGGGCGGCTTTTGAGCAAGCAGTTGCCATTTTGTGCCTCAGTTTCCCCTTCTCTTTTCGGTCTCCGCTGGGACTGTGCCAGGTCTTCTCAGCGTCCAGCTAACAGCACAGCTCTTCGGGGGGGGGGGGGGGGCGGGTACCAGCTGCGTGTCTATTAGGTAGCAGGAAAAAAAAAACGTGAAACGTGTAAGCAAGGATCTGCTGGCTTTTGGGAATCTTGTTTTTAAAACAATTAGTGTGAATCTCCCAGCTGGAAAACAACATTTTCTTTCCCTATTGATTCTGATCCTATTCCAGCTGGCAAACACGTGTCTCCATCCGGATCCTTTGTTTAAACAACACGAAATACCAGTGTGGTTTCCTCTCATTCCTTTTTCTGCCTCGCGCTCGGGCTACCTGCTGGGTTTTAAGCATCCGAGTGCCCCAGCTAGCTGCGGGATGAGGGCTGCGCTGCCAGGCCATGGGGAGGCCACAGTCTCCCAGGAAAAACGTGTTTTAGGGTTGCAGGGAGCTGCAAAATGGGGGAGTCCAGCAGGTGGGAACGTCGGGGCGGCAGGGTCCCAGGTGTGATTTTGGCTGTGCAGCCAAGTGAGGAAATGTGGGGAGGGCAGGATGGGACCCTGCTGGGGGCTGTTTGGGTTGTGAATGAGCAAAAGCAGCTCTGGTTTCCTGGCCCCTCCAGCAGATCACGCTTGGCTGGGGAGAGGGTGAGAAACCCCTGCTCTCCAAACCCCACGTCCAAGAGGCGGCCACAACGGGGATGCCCATGGGAACGGGGCTCTCCCGCAACGAGGATGCCCATGGGAATGGGGCTCATTGGTGATGGGGATGCCCATGGGAACGGGGCTCTCCCGCAACGAGGATGCCCATGGGAATGGGGCTCATTGGTGATGGGGATGCCCATGGGAACGGGGGTCTCCCGCGACGAGGATGCCTGTGGGAATGGGGGTCTCCCGCAACAAGGATGCCCATGGGAATGGGGCTCACTGGTGATGGGGATGCCTGTGGGAATGGGACCTTCATGGTCAGCACCCGGCTCTCATCCAGCTGAGAGCTCAAACATGTTGGAAAGGGAGCAGCAGCATCCTCGTCCCTGCTGCGGACAAAGTGATGGAGAGACCAGACTGCGGGGACAGGTCACCCCCGCTGCTCCCCTTCCTCCTTCTTCTTAAGTGTCATCAGGATTTGGATTAAAGCTGTCACTGGTTGGGAGCAAAACCCGGGCCATGCTTTACAGTGCCATTGCCCGGCAGGAGCGCAGAGCCCAGCCCAGGGCTGGCTCCCTCTCGCAGGGGTTGGGGACACCCGAATGTCCCCCGTCGCAGCTGGGGGACCCGCGTGGCACAGCACCAGGGACGGAGCCCCCCGCGCAGCCGTCGCAAGTCGGCTGCGTTGCCGGGCCCAAGCACACGCTCCTCCGCGAGGGGCCGTGGCAAGGGCCGGGCTTATTCGAATGATTAATTAGCTCCGCTTTTAAGCGGGGCTGCTCGGCGGCAGCCGGAGTCGCTGCGAAGCGCCCGCCCCGCGGCAGGCCGGCCGGCGTGCGCCTGGGCGCCCCAAGCCCTCGGCTGCCAGAGAAAGACGTCCTCGCCGTCGCCGAGCCCCCGCGCCGGCCCTCCGCCTCCCGCGCTCCCACCCGCCCTCGCACAAAACCCCGCGCGCCCCGCTCGCCTTCGCGGACGCGCGCTGCGCTGGTGGCGGAGCCGCAGAGCCGGCGGCAGCGACGTGCCGGGGAGAACCTGTCCCGGGCGCTGGGAGAGGCAGGAGGAGGGAGAGGAGCGCGCAGGTAAGCCGGGGCTTCTCCCCGGGCTCTGCGCTGAGCCCCGGCCCTGATGCTCCTGCCCTCTCCAGCCTCTCCGGCGTGCAAACGTCCGCTCTTTCTTTTTCTCGCCTCTCTTGGTTTTTCTCTTCTTCGGCAGCTGGAGTCTTTTTTCCTTCCTATTTTTTTTCCTTCCTCCAAGAGTTTTTTTTCCCAGCCTGGGGCAGGGTGGTGGTGGAGGGGGGTGTGTTTTGGGCTGCAAAGGCAGCAGAAAGTCCCGTGTGTGCTAGCGCCGCGGAGGCTGCCAGCCGCTTCCCGGGGGGCTCGCAGGGACCCCCTGCTCCCTGATTGCACCCCCTCATCCCTGATTGCACCCCCTCATCCCCTGCCTTGGGAAGCAGCAGAGGAAGTGTGTAAAGAGGAGGCAGAAAGGCTGGGAAGAGACCGGACGCCCCTGGAGGCAGGACTCCGGGAGCCCCGGCTTTGGTGTTTTGTGCTCCGAAGGCACCTGGTCACCCCACGTCCCCTGCGCCGAGCGCGAGTTTGTTGTTCCTACCCAGATCTGCCCAAGCGCTGGCTGGAACGGCCGGGGGCGAAGGGCTCGGCGGGGTCCGGTCCACGCCGCAGCGGGGGTGCACTCAGCCCCTCGCCCCCCTGCGCGGTTTCCCCGCCGTGGGTCGGAGCCCCACACCGCCCCGCGTCCTGAGCGAGGTGCGAGAGGGCGGTCGAGTCGCGTCGCGGTGCTCCAGGAGGTGCTGGTAGCAAGCTGGTTTTCCGCACGGATTTTAGGGGGGGGCAGAGCCGCGCAGAGGCTGGAGAGGGCGCAGGGGCAGCCCCCTTCCCGCGCACCCACCACGGCTCGAGCCACCCCACAGGTACGGTTTGGACCTGGCTCTCCGTCTCCGCTCCGGCAGAGGCAGGAGGCGCAGGGAGGAAACAACAGGATAGGGATGTTCACCACAGCCCCGGGAAAGGGTTTGTGCGTGTGGAAAAGCCTCGTGTTACCCCAGACCCCCCCCCCCCCCCCCGCCCTGCTTGTTTGAAAACTGGGTGCTTGCAGGAAAAGCGTGCGCACGGTGGAAAGTGGAAATTCATCCTCTTGGCAGCTGAATGCAAAGCACGCGGCACGTGGGAGCTTGGGAACCCTCCGCGGCACCTTCCTTATGTGGTGCTCGGCCGCCGGCATCCCGCGAGCCACCGGAGGAGGCTCCCGGGAAGCGCCGTGTCCGCCTGCTCCACCGAGCCGGGCAGCGGGGTCGTGGGTGCTGGGGGTCCCTGCCTCCCCGGGGCAGAGGGAGGCGGAGGGGCGAGCAGCTGAGTGTTTCCACCTGGGAAGAGATAAAAGTGCAGCTGTGGGAGGCTTCCTCTTCCCTTGGGAAGAGCTTGGAAGGGAGGGCCAAGGAGGGAGCTGATAAGGCATCAGAGAGCAGCTTCCCGCCCCTGGGAAAGCGGAGCTGGGAGAGGGCTGTGCGAGGGGTCCGCTCGGAGGGGCGCAGCGTGTGCGTGGGGCCCGGGGCTGGGCTGCGATCGCTTTGGAAAACTTTGCTCTCCCAAATTGCTTTTTTCTGCATCCAGCCGGTTGCAGTGTGTGTGGTGAGGAGCCCTGTGGGCTGTGCTGGGAGCAGCCCTGGGCAAGGGTCCGGGCTGCGGAGCAAGGGAGGAGGAGGAGGAGGAAGGGGCACAGGGGGAATGGAGGAATTGCCTGTGCTGAGGAGGCAGCAGAGGCTTTTTTTTTTCCTTTTTCTTTTTCTTTTCTTCCTTTTTTTTTGTTTTTTTTTGCTGGGACTGCCTTCCTGCGGACCCTCCTGCAGGAAGGAGGCTGCCGAAGGGAGCAGAGACCATCACGAGTCTTTTGCAACTCGTCTGCTGGCTTCCATACAGTTAGGAAATGCTCCTGGCACGTAGAGAAAAGCATGAGCTGTGCATTGCCTCTCCGCTCCTTGCAGCCCGAAAGTGGTGTTAAAGAGCCCGTGAGGGCGCCCAGCGGGGCTGCGGGTGGGACACCTCTGTCCCATGCGGATGCACCGCTGTCCCTGCGAGGCTCCAGCCCCGGCTGCTCCCTGGGGAAGCGCGGGAGCGGCGGGTCGCGCAGCAGCGCTCCGCTCCCCGGGTGCCCTGGGAGGACGCGCTCGTGCTGTGTTTGGCCCTTTTCCACCGCGCCCGGCTCTCCAGGGCAGCCGGATAAAGGGCCCCCTGTTTTGGGTACGGCTGATCAGACCCAGCGTCTTGCAAAGACACTAACGGGCTGTTACAGCGGTCGGACGCGGAGGGAGGCCAACGAGGGAGCTTTGCTGGCTCCTCTCGGTTATTTTTGGGTTGCTTTCCTTTTCGTGTGTTAACGTACTGGTTCCCAAGACTGCTGCAGGCATTCGCAGCCTGTGTGGCTCCTGCAGTGATGGGACAGGGAGATACCATGGAGAAGCTCTGCACGGAGCTCCCAGGGTTATGGGAAACAGGCTGAAAAGGATCCCTTGCTTTGGGCGCTATGAGTTAGTTAGATGCAGCAAAACTAAACTTTTTGGACATCAATATCAGTGGCATTTTGGGGCTGGAACTTCCAGCCACTGCCCCTAATTTTTGACCCCTGGTTGTAATGGGATGAGATGCCCCTTCCTGGGCAAAAAACGGAGCCAACCAGTTGGGTGCACTGGCCTTGCACCTGGGCCAAGCTGCTCAGCCCAGCCTGGAGCTCGGGGCTGTCCAAGTTGCTTTAGTCCATGGATTCAGCCTTTTCTCTGCCCCAAGCAATTTGGTTTCCTGAAAGTATGTGTTGCTTCATGGTTTAACTTTATTCTAGTTGCACGATTTCCTAATGGGTCTCCCGAATCTGAGCCGCTCTGTCTGCTTGGGGCTGGTGAGAAAGGTCGAAAGAAGGCATTTGCAAAACACGCCCTGTGCCGTGGGGCTGGCACGCAGCCGCGGCGGACGCTGCTCACGCGCACTCCGGGTGTGGGATTTTGAAATTTGCTCCTTGCGCTTCAGGCCAGTAAATTCAACCGCATGAAAGCGGACAGAGAGCAGGCGGACGAGCACATCCAAGGAGAGCCGGCTTTAAACCCTCTAACGGGCTGGAGGCAATCGTAAAGCTTGCAGCAGCCTCGGGTTCGGTGCAAAAAGTCCAGCTGCGGGCCTGTCGCGAGGATGTTATTCTGGGTATCGGGCTGTTGCACGGACCGCTGGCTGTGAGCTGCTTGCCTGCAAATTGTCTGGAAGCGGATGCTGCCTGCCCTGAGCAGGCTGCTTCTCGGGGGAGAGCCCCTGCGGGTCACCCCGGGCGGGTGACAGCGGGGCGCCCTGCGCAGCTGCGTCGGGTCCCCCCATAGGGACGTGGCAGCGGGCCGCAGGCGTGCGGCGGATGAGAAGGATCGCTTCTGCTTTCTGACACTTTCCTTCTGCGGTGACAAATGGCAGGTATTGCTGCCAGCTTCTGGCCTCAGTTTCTGGCCCGGTGACAGTCGCTGTTAAAACTTGGGTCCCTAAACATCCGCAGAGCTAAACCCTCGTGCGGAGCGCGTGGCGGAGCAGCGGAGCCCGTCGGCCAGGTGCTCAGCGAGCTCCCAGAGACCGACAGAGCCGCGGCTCTGCCCCGTCCCCATCTCTCCTCGCCGCAACGTGTCCCAGGGCGGCTGCTGGGGTGGCCGGAGCCCAGCGTTGCTCTGGGAGAGGAGGGAGCTGACAACCCAGGTCTCGGCGTGTGCTGGCTGCAATATCGTGTCCTGGCTTCGCAGCTGCCTCCTCCCGCTGCAATGGGCCAAAGCCAGACCTCAGGACCCCCCTTCCCCCCCCTGCCTTTGCGGGTGTTAAAACCCAGGTCTGAATTTTTGGAGCTGAGGCAGAGGCCAATGAAAGGGCTTGGGACTAGGTGGGGGGCGCGTGCATGCAGAGAGGGACGTGGCTGGGCAAGAAGCACGGGTCCCGCAGGGCCGGGAGGGGACTACACGTAGACCAGACCCCTGCCATGAATTTGTCCGTTCTCTGCCGCCCTCTCTTTAATCTGTCCTCTTGCAACACAGAAGCATGCACGTACATCCCCAAAGGGGACTTATTACAGCACTGCTGAGCTGAATATCTGGCAGGATTTGGGCCCCATGCTTCCCCGCTGCTCCTCGCCTGTTCCTCCCTTCCCCCAGCGAGATGCCAGAGCTCTGATTGAAACCAGGAGGCGCGCGAGGCTTGTAGGGTTAAACAGAGCCAGATGGGAGCAGAGCGAAACAAAAAGGAAAGTCGCAGGCTGGGCCTGGGGCGGTGAGGATGGGATCTCTCCCCGGAGAGAGCCGATTGCTTTGGGCCCCGGGAATGCGAGGAGCGGGTTCAAAAGGAGCTGGGCTGGCACGCTGGAAGTCCCTACGGGCATCCCAGGGTGGGACGTGGACCGCGGTGGGTGGCAGCACCCGGGTGGGCAGCTGCCGCGGGAGGGTCAGGGCTGGTGCGCTCATGGGCCGCCCGGGACGGCGTTTCCTTGCTGGGAAAAAGCATCGAGAGCAGGTTTGCTGGCGGACCGCCGTTTGCTGCGTTCGCTGGGCGCTCCTGCGCAGCGCTAGGCCATGCCGTTGGCATATCCCTGCGGCCACCCGAGGTGGGATGCGATGTGCCCAGCTCAGCCTGGCCCGTTCGCTGGTGCGGAGCAGCTCCCACCGAGTGCTGGGCAAGCAGAGCCGGCCGGGGCTGGCCACGGGCACATTCCTGATTCCCTGGGTCCCTCCGGATGCTAAGGCAGCGCCGTGTGCTGGGCAGGCGCTCAGCCCAGGAGGTGCATCCTCCCCCGAGTCTCCCCAGCCTCCTCCCTGTCTCCTCGCACTTTATTCTTTCTCCCACTCCATCTTTGCCGAGTTCCTCCATCTGCCCAAGCACACATCTAGCTCGGCTCTGTTCCTTCCTGGGTGACAAATGCCCTTGGAAAAAGCCTGGCGAGCGCTCAGAGGTGTCTGCCACCTACCCAGAAAGCGCACAGCCCATCCTGCCTCCAGCTGGTCCCGAGGAGTCTGGGAGCATCCGAAGCACCTCCTGCGCGGGGCTTTCTGGGGAGCTCTGCTGCAACGAGCTGGATTCCTCCAGCCTCCGTTTCGTCAGCTGGAAAGGCACCAGCAAGAGGCTTGCCGGGGAGATCGCTGCTGTTCCAGGCGGCAGAAGGGAGGGAAAAGCTCGGCAGCCTCTGTGGTTTGCTCAGGAGCGCGGAAGTGGGAGCACAGTCATGCCCAGAGTGGTGCGGGAAGGGGCTGTGCTGGTGCTCAGGAGAGGCAGGATCATTCCCCCCCGCAGCCTTGCTGGGGCCAGGAGCGAGCAGGGATCTCTCCTGATCTCACCACATCTCCCCTGGGACCACCTGGGGCAGCTATCCCAGCCCGTCACCTTGCAGTGGGACTGGAGGGGACACATCAGTTATTCGGGCAGCACAGGAAAGCCCCGAAGCCAAATGCCTTCAGCGCTGCCTGTGCATAGACTTGCAGGTGTCCTCTTCATCACGTAGCCTCGGAAATGGGCTGTCCTGTCCTGCGTTAAAGCCTAGTCCCTGGAGCACAAGACCATCCGTCACTGCTGCCTTGCTAACTGCTGCTGGCCTCTCGATACCATCGTTCAGCCAATTTGCTACTGAACCATTGATTTTTGGCTCAACCACAAAATTAAGTCTAATCCATCAGAGCTTCCGAGGAGGTGATCCATCCTTCTGGGAGAGGTCACAGCAGCAGCAGGGCTCCTGGAGAGGACCCAGGCTCTGCCCAGCAGTGCTGGCACGGCCGCGTACCTCGCTTTGGAGGTGTCCGCTCGTCGGCGGGGCAGGACTCAGCGTGGTTGCGTCGGTGACACCATCTGTCAAAGCTGAAGAGGAACCGCGGATCAAAGCCCTCCTGTTCTAGTGGGAGAAGCGGGAAAATATCCTTTCTGGCCCGTCTTTTGCTCACTTCCCAGCTGGCGAGGGGATTTCTGCTCTCCGTCTGTCTCTGTTTTTCTGCCTGCTGTGTTGTCCTTTGCCGAATTTATTACCCAGGCTCTTTGCAGTACTAGGACCTCTGTGCAGCTCTCTTCCCTCTTGCTGCTGAATGAGGAAATTACCCCCGAACTCATTTCGGTAAGCCAGCAGCGCAGGTTGCGGGGAGCGTGACACACAAGAAATTGCCTTGTGAAAGGTCTTGTGGCTTCCGACATCGCTTGTCAGGCAGAGCTGTAATGATGGAAAGCCCAGACCTGGTTAGGGACAGCTTCCCTCAGGAGGTTAGGTGCTTTCTGCAGCTTAGATTAGGGTGATTCTTCCCTCATCTATGGGCTGTTCTTTAAAAGGCCAAATCTTCTTCTTTTTTTTTTTTTTTTTTGATAAATAAATGAAGCTGAGCCAAGGAGCAACTTGTGGCCTAGACAGGGTTTGGATTTAAAGATAACTTCCAAGAGGAAGGAGAGAAAATAGTGGGCTACCTGGCTGAGATGTGGGGTAAATTCTTGTCTGTCGGAGCTGGTAGAGATGGGAGGAGATGGGAAGTGATATGTAACCTAAATTGGGCTCTTTTTAACCCACCTGTTCTTGTTGCCTTCCACAGGGAAATATCTGGACCATGAAGGTGGCCTTCAGATTGCTTCTCCCACTGGTTCTTGTGCTGATCTCGGAGGTGAGCGGGCAGCGGAGGAAGCCTCCCCGGAAACCCACGCGCCCGCCTCCTGAGCCTGTTGAGCCCGTCGAGCCCACAGAGCTGCCCCCACCCCTGCCACCAGGCCCCCCCTCCATCTTCCCTGACTGCCCCCGGGAATGCTACTGCCCCCCAGACTTCCCCTCTGCCCTCTACTGTGACAGCCGAAACCTGCGGAAGGTCCCCATCATCCCATCCCGCATCCACTACCTCTACCTCCAGAACAACTTCATCGACGACCTCCCAGAGGAGTCCTTCAGGAACGCCACCGAGCTGAAATGGGTCAACCTAGACAACAATCGCATCCGGAAGGTAGACAGGCGGGTTCTGGAGAAGCTGGAAAACCTCATCTTCCTCTACATGGAGAAGAACCAGCTCAAGGAGGTGCCTTCCTTCTTGCCACCCAACCTGGAGCAGCTGCGTCTGAGCAGGAACCAGATCTCCAAGATCCCTGCTGGGGTCTTCAACAAGCTGGAGAACCTGGTGCTCTTGGACCTGCACCACAACAAGCTAAGCGATGGAGTCTTCAACAAAAACACGTTCAAGGGACTCAAGAACCTCATGCAACTCAACCTCGCCCACAATATCCTGAGGAAAATGCCCCCTGGGGTGCCCAATGCCATCCACCAGCTCTTCCTAGACAGGAACAACATTGAGGACATCCCCAGTGACTACTTCAAGGAGTTTCCCAACCTGGCATTTATCCGGCTCAACTACAACCAGATCTCTGACAAAGGGCTGCCCAAGAACTCCTTCAACCTCACTAACTTGCTGGTGTTGCACCTGGCCCACAACAAGCTCACCAATGTTCCCTTCATCAGCTCCAAGCTGGAGCACCTCTACCTAAATAACAACTCCATTGACAGTGAGTTGAGGTAGCGGGTCGGGAGGCCGTGGTTAAGCTTGGGGAGCAGATATGCTGGGGGGTGGCATGCATTTCATTGGAAAATGGCATCTTTTACTCACTGGGATTTGAACCATTTGAAGGGGGTTGCAGTGCTGAAATGAGCTGGTGGCTCTCTGTAATTAATGAGGGAGGACGGATTTGGACGTAGAGGCCCAGGGACTAGGGCAGTAGCTCAGGAGCAGGAAGAGCAAAGCTTAATTCCTTGTGCTGCTACAGCGCTTTTTCCCCCCTCACTGTCATGGGCAACTCTTTTTCATGTCTACCTGCCACTGAAAGGTTTACTTCCCCAGCAGGGTACAGGAATATGTATATTTAAAAAGGAAAGTCTGTGCACGTATTTCAAGAACAGGTGCCAAGTATGCAGTCAAGATGGTTAGAAATAACACAGCGTAGCTCTCTAGTTGAGCCTTGCAGAGCAAAGAAAAGGGAGAACAGGGCTGTGATGGAGGTTGCCTCGACAAATCAATCGGGGCAATTTCATACTATTTCAGGCAAAGTACAGCAATTTCATGGGAGAGGTGCTGGCCTGTGAAATGTGTAAACATGGCTAATGTGGGGAAGATAGAGACCCGTTCCCAGCAGCCCCGGCTGTTTCTGACATTGGAGGGCCAGCAACCTGCTGTCCTCGCCGAGAGGATCTGCAGGGGAGCAAGAATGCAGCGCTCCTGCCAGAAACCCTCCGTGCGCACCAGGAAAAGTGCACGCAAGCAGTCGGGCTCTTACATTTTTGGTTGCGGTGGGGTCTGTTGGGGCTGCAGGACCTGCACAACACAAGGTGGTGGTCGCCTGTGAAGCTGTCGCCGGGCAGGTCACTGAGCCCAGCAATGAGTGGTGTAACACAGGCGCTGCCGGTGCCCGGCGTGTTTACTGTGCAGTGACGTTGTGTGGCTTTCTACGCAAAAGTAATCAGCCGCTGAAGAGCAGCTGTAAAATCGCAGCACAGCTTCAGCAAGCTGGCTCCTGACGTAGCGGGGCACCGTCTCCGACTGCGACGTAAGCCGGGGAGAGGGAGAAGCCTTCTGCCTTGATGCCAAGTGATAAGTGTTGTGAGACATGATGCTAGGAAAAAAGGACAAAACCTGCACAAGGCCAAATTCCTTGTCTGATGGAAGCAGCTGGTGTTGTTTCGCGAGGGAATAATGACGTAGGGGTGAAATGCGAGTTAATCTGCATTTTATTTAAATACCAAACTGTAGCCTAGAGGGACCTTGGGGTTAAGGCTGTGACTGCTGTTGACTTCAGGGTGCATATACCCATAGCAAGGTCCTGCTTAGACTTTCCATGGAGAGAAGCTCGCATGGCCTTGCACCTTGTGTCCCAGCTCCATGTTTTACCCCAGCTGTCTTGTACCTTTTTGTACCTAGTTTTTATAAGGTTTCAGTTCCTGGAGTTGGGTAATGACGTAAGAATCCCTGGGTTTGTTTTCTGCAAAGCAGGCCTGGTGATGGGGAGAAACGTGTGGAAACTCAGTGACATGCAACAAGCCCAATTATTAAGGTTATCTTTAGCTTAACGATGCTGCAGCATGTTTTGGTGATACTTTTTGAAGGCTTAGGGGTGGCTAGCCTGATTTCGTATTTGAAATCATCCCTTTTCTCCCTCTAAGGACACCGTGTTCCTCACCTTGCTTTGGCTGAATGTGACCTACTTAAATTCTGAACAAAAGCAGGATTTGCCTCTCACTGGGGCCTTAGGGCTGCATCCTGTCTTCTGGGAGCGGCCAAATTCGAGAGAGATGCCCAGAGCACTAGGAGTTAAAGCAAGAGGCAGGGGGTTCCCCTTTCGGCAGCAAAGCAACCCCCGTGTCGGGCTGGGTGAACCCCAGGGGGACGGGGACAGCAGGGCAGGGGGGTCTCTAGCGTCACTCGGTGCCGTCCCTGTCCTGGTTCCTCCAACAGCCTCCTGCTTTGCTTCTCCTCCCTGCAGAGATCAATGGGACACAGATCTGCCCCACATCCCTGGTGTCCATCCACGACTTCTCGCCCTCGGACCTGGACAGCGTGCCCCGGCTCCGCTACCTGCGGCTGGATGGGAACCTCCTGAAGCCCCCCATCCCCCTGGACCTGATGATGTGCTTCCGGCTCCTGCAGTCCGTGGTTTTCTAACCCTGCCTGGCGATGTGTCCCCTCCCAGGACTTGGCTTTGCACAGAGACTTGACCCCTGTCGGCATTTGACACTTGGGACCCCCTTTGCCTCCCTCTCCCCCTGCTCCCACCCTGCCTCTCCTTCCCTCTCGTGTTTCCCCCCCTCCTTAGTGGCCCTGGCACCTATGTCCTGGTGGACCGTTGTCCGCAGGATGGCACCATCCCGGGCCATGGCAGGCACCCGGGCAGCGCGGGGTGGGTGCCACCCTCTGGTACCCAGCCGGCGATCCCCGTTCCCTGCCTTCCCCCCTGGCACCTGGCCATCCCCAGGGCACCGCATACCTGACCATTGCTGGAGCTGGGGCTGGCTTTCCCCTTCCACCTGGCAGAGGTTTGGGAGCTTGGGATTTGTCCTAGCTGAAAGCGCCTCATGATGGAGCTGATGAGGGAGCTGCACGGAAGAGGGGAGGAAAGGGGGAGCCTGGGACCAAGCCATACTGTGGCACTGTTATCACGCGTTTCCAGAATGAAGCAATTTTGGCTGGAAGGCAGCCGTGCCCAGCATGAATGCCCAACCCGGCAAACCAGGAAAGCTTAAAAACCAGAGCCCGATCTGCCCGGGGACAGCTGTGTCCCTGTGCTGGGGCTGCGGGGAACTGGGCACAGCTTTGCCCTGCGTTGGGGGGACAAACGGGTCCCTGCCGAATGTCCTGGGGGAAGCCGGAGGGTTGCTCGGCCCCCCCGACTTGCTGCAAGACTCGGGTTGTCTCCTCGCTCCGGGCGGACCCTGTGGGCACGTTCCCGCACCAGCCCTGCGGAGAGGCTCAGACATCCCTGCGGAAAAGCTGCCCGTGGTGGAGGTGGAGCAGGGGTGTCCCGTGGCTGACGTGACAAGGCGACCGGCGGTCACCCTGCGGCCGCGGGGCGCCGAGCCGGGGCCGTGGGGCTGGGCAAGCCTGGTGTTTCCCGGGTGTCCGGGTGCACGAGGCCCCGTGTCCGTCTTGCGCGGGCTCCTGCGAGCAGGGCTTTGCGCAGGCGGAGGCGCGGGCCTGGCGCCATTCGGCAGGGCCGGCAACGACACCTCGTGGCCGGAGCCACGTCCCGGGGTCCGGCACAAGGCGGCCCTGCTCCTCCTGCTCGGTCCCTTTGGAGGGGGGTCTTTCAATTTGGATTGCTCTAGAGGTTGCATGGGGTTTTGTTTTTTTGTTTTTTTTTCTCCCAATGGGACTTGCTGTCGATTTAGCAAGGATGTCGGTGGGGAAAGGTCTCCGGCTTCTGCAGATGGAGCTGGGGTTTGATGTGCCATGGGTGGGGAGAGCTGATTCCACTTTTCCCGGAGCAATTTCCCATGCACCCTCCTCCGTGGGACCCAAACACCCTTCCTGCCTGCCCCGAGCCATCGTTTTCTTCTCTCCCGGGGCTCCACCACCAGCTGCGCGGGCTGAGTCGGGCCCTGGTCCCGCAGCCATCCCCTCCCGCGTCCTGCCAGCCACGCTGCAGCGAAGCACAGCTCAGCACCGCCGCAGCCGTCGCCCCCGTCCGCAGCTCGCTGCTCCAGCCGAAAGCCCCGCGGCGGGCAGGCCCCGATGCCGGCGGGGCCCCGCGGCTGCCAGTGAGCGCCCTGAGCAGAGCCCGCTGCTTCAACAGCGATGCCGGCGTGAATCTCGCTCTTGCAGTTAGGTACCCGGGGCCGGATGCTGACCGGGGCGACGTGGGTGCAAATCCGGGCTCTGCTGGAGCTGGGTTACACCTGCGAAATCTCCGCTCTGCTCTTGCGGCCCCTCTCCCCTTATTGCTTGACTCTATAAATTTCCCTCCTGGTTGCTTTCTTGAACCAACCACATATGTCTGGTTTTGACTTTTTTTTTTTGGGGGGGGGGGGAGAAGAAAAGAAAAGGGAAAAATAAATCTTTTGGAAAAGCCGTTTTTTATTCCCCCTTCTCACCGTTTCCACATGTATCGCTTCCCTCTTTGATAGCTGTACCTGCATATATAGGGCGTCCGGGTTTAGGGGGGGATTATTCTCTTTTTTTTCTTCCTGATTCTCAGGATTTAGATTGAAGGCCGAACATTAGAGGAAAAAAAAAAACCACCTGAAATAAGCATTAAAGCAATTAAAGGAGCAGTTGCCTCGTTTGTGTTCAGCCACCAAAAATAAGCCTGGTGTGAGATAAGGCACCGAGTGTCGCGCTCCGCGGGAAAAGCAGCGGGCATGGGAATCTCCCTGGAGCCCGTGGGAAATGCCAGCGCTTCCCCCTCCTGCCTTCCCGACGTGCCGCCTCGGCGCTGGGCCGCAGCCAGCAGCGGGAGGATCGTTAAACCCCCGTGCTGATGCAGGGGTGGCGGTTTTGGTAAAATTTAGTCTCTTCTCCAACTCTTCCTCCAGCAGGCTTTATTGGGTTCGACAGGTTTCAGCCTTAAACCCGGAGATCCTATGTATATATTTATATATAATGTGTATATATACTGGTAGACTGTACAGATACATCTACAGACGTACGTAGTTCCTGACTGATTTCAACTTAATGGTATTTTCACTCCTACTCTCTGCAGTGGTGAAAATAAAACGATTCAAAAGGGACCCAGAGCTGTGCTCAGACCTGCTTCTCTCTCACCTCTTGGCACCTTCCTTCGGCGCTCCTCCAGAGCCCCTCCTCATCCTCGAGGGTAACTTTTCCGGGAGCTGAGGCCGGGATAGGGGGGGACGCTGCCCCGGGGGACGCTGCAGCCCGTGGCCGGCCGGGGAGGAAGGCTTCTCCCTCGCCGGCGGAAGCGAGCCTGGCCGCCGCGGGCAGCGGCTGCGCACGCGCGTTTTCACGCGAGCCGAGCGGGCGTAGGCAGCAACGCGTCTTCCTGCAGCCTCCGAAGCTCCTCGGCTCTTGCCGTCCCCGCGTGAATCACGAGCGGGGAGGGCGGGCGGGCGTGGGCGCGGGTGCGAACGCACGGGCTTCGGCGCGGCTCGCTGCTCACGGGAGCGTGCACGTTCGCGGCGCGGGTGTTGTGTGTGTGCGCATGTGTGCAGAGCAGGCACGGAGAGCCGGCTCCCCTTATGTTTTGCGCCGTGGAAGAAAATCTGTGTTTTGTGATCAGCGCATGAATCACGCGCTCCCGGGGCGTGCGTTCGCTCGCTGCCTCCCCGGGCAAGTCATCCCTCTCCCCAGAGGAGCTCAGCGCTGCAAAAACGGGGGGAATCGTTCCTTTCCTCCGCAAACAGCAGTCGCGCGCCGCTCTGGGAGCGGGAGCCGGGCTGGCGGCGTGCGAAACCCCGCGTGTGCCGGCGGGATCGAGGGGAAGGCTGGGAGCTCCTCGTTAGCGGTGCTGGGGGCTGACGAGCAGGGTGGGTGCGACAGCCCATCAAAGGGCTCCCCGGCACGTCGGGGGCCGATGCCCACGGCGGCGAGGAGGCGGCTGTGAGCCCGCCGGGGAGCTGCCGAACGTGCCCAAAGGCGGTTTGCAACATGATAAATCCCTGCTGAAATTAAGCCCCTTTGTAGCTGTTGACCCCCCCACCCCTTTCCCGATGCAGCAGCCGGGGTCTCTCCCGCAGCCAAGGTTTGCGCTGACCCTGCAGGGGACGATGGCTTGTGTTAGCACCGAGGTGCAGCTGCGCTCGGGGAGGGGGGAAGGAGCCGGTGCGAGGACGGACGCCGGCTCTTTCTCCGGTGCAGCAGAGGTGTATTTTAAAGGCTGCCTGCCCCTCTGGGGAGCGGACCCCCCCCCCCCCCCCCCGCCAGGGCTGCCACGTCACCTCCCTCACGCTGGCCGCGGAGCTCGCTAATGAGGGGCTTAACGGGGATTAGCAGCGGCCCTCGGCTCCGCTCCGTGCTGAGCGGGGATGGGGCCGCCTCGCAGGCAGGGGGGCGCGGGGGCTTTTTCCGGGCAGCGCGGCGTCCGCCGTGGGCTGGGGGCCGGGGGCGGCGGGTGCGCGGATGAGGAGCGCGCCGGTTTGCAGGGGGGCGGCGCGGGCGTCCCAGGCTGCCCGGCAAGCGCCGGCATATGGGCGCGCCGTCGCCGGTGGGCGAGCGCGTGGGCTGCGGCTTGCGCGCGCCAGCGGAGAACATTTTTGCGGCGGTGGGTGGCCGTGTGCGCGCGCACGCGGCTCCCCCGTGCTGGCCCGCGGCATCCCGGCTCCCACCCTGCCCGTCCTGGGAAAGAGCGGAGGTGCGAGCCGGCTCGATCCCGGTGGGAGGGGGCGAGGGGGGGGGGCAGCCATCCCGGCTCTGCTCCGGCTCAGCTGGAGCTGCATTTCGCGAGCCCGCTGGATGCTGGGGGTCCGCGGGAGCCCCCA
Source organism: Apteryx mantelli (assembly GCF_036417845.1). Classification (NCBI taxonomy): domain Eukaryota; kingdom Metazoa; phylum Chordata; class Aves; order Apterygiformes; family Apterygidae; genus Apteryx; species Apteryx mantelli. The sequence continues at coordinate 8,132,812 of NC_090002.1, forward strand.
GCCGCGGCGGGTGTCCCCTCACCCTCCCCAGGGACAGGGTGCTGGCTGCATCCCGCGAAGCCAAGGGGGGAGGCTCGACCTCCCCCGCCGAAACGCAGCTGAGCGATGGTGGCTTTGCAGCTCCTGCGTCTGCGGGGACGGATGCAGCCAGAAACCCCTCCGGGCTCGGCAGGGTCTGGGCTGGTTGGGGCGGTGATGGAGCTGCCCTGTCCCCTCTGCCCAGGGCTGTGTGTCCCCTGCCACCCACGGGGACACCAGGAGTGCAGCACGCTGGCCTGCTCCCTCCTCCCATCCCATTCCATTCCAACCCATCCCATTCCATCACATCCCATCCCACCCCACCCCACCCCAGGTCCCATCCCTGGCAGCCCTAGACACAACCCCAGGCTCTCAGAGTAAAGCCGCCATGGGGGCTGGCTCGCCGTGGGGGCAGCATAAGGCCCCGCTGGGGGCAGGGGACAGCGGGGTGCCGCCGGCCTGACTGGCAGCATCCCGCCTCTCCCCGCGGCAGCCCGGCCGGGCCGGACCCCTCTGCACAGCCCTGCCCTCCTCTCGCGCCTTAAAACCTCGGCAGCCCTTGCGGACCGGCGCGCCGGGAGCTGCAGCGGGGCTTTCCCGCGCCGAGGAGCAGGGCAGCGGGGGCCGCCTGTGCCTGCTTCCTTCTGCGCCCTCGGCACCGAGCCGAGCTTTGGCGCTGCCCGGGGGTGAGTCGTGGGGCGCGATGCACGCGGGGGGGGGGGGGGGGTCGAAGGCTTTCGCCACACTCCTAACACCAGGTTGAGAAGCCGCGTCTTCACTTCAAGGAGCGAAGGCTCTGGGCTGGGCCGTTGCTTTTGCATTTGCAAATGCATTTTTGCGTTTGGGAGAGAAGCGGGGGCGGGCTGCGGGGCTGCCCGGCCTCCTCCACCACGCTCGGTGCACGCGCGTGTGCAGCCCGGCGATGCTGCGGTGGTGCGGGCTCGGGGTGCCGGGTGACAGCGCACAAGGGATGCTCTGCGATCCCCAGCACGGTGGCAGGCTGGGTCCATGCAGGTTGGAGCGAGTTCCCCTCGGAAAGGGACCTCGGTGGGTTCGGATTTGGGGCTGCTGCACACAGCCGGCGCCTCACCTGGGCGGAGAGCGATCCCGGGCTGCAGAGCTGCATCCGTCGTTGCTGCCCGTGGGCTCTCGCCGGCAGCGTGGCCATGGCCGGCTAACGGGAGCACGGTGGCCCGGTCCAGTCCCCAGCAGCGCTGGCTGGCCCAGGATGCCCCAAACTGCAGGAGGCTGAAAAAACAGCATTGCTGGGCTGTGGGTCGGGGGGGGGGGGAAGGGTTTGACTCCTGGGTTCGTTTCCACTTGGCTGCCAGTTTCATGGGCCGGTTTCCCCGGCTGGGGCAGGGAGGCAAGCGGTGGGCATGCAGTGCGGTGGATCCGGAGGCCCCCGGCCGACGTGCCGCGGGAACCGCACTGCCTCGGGGGCCGCAGCGGTGCCCTGACCGCTGCCGAGCGTGAAATGGGCTGCAAAGAGAGGCGTGATGCTCCCGGGGCCGGGGGAGGGCAGGCTGCACAGTGCCTGTCTCCCCTGCACTGCAACCCCGTTCGCCTCCAAGGACTGAGCTCCCCACGGGATGGGGCAATGCCGGTGCTGCCTTCCCCGACCCACTTTGTGCCCATTTGTTTTCACCATTTTGTGGCTGTTTTAGGGCCCCGTCCTGCCTGGCGTGCCCATCCCTCTCGGAGCGGCGAGCAGCAGTGCCCTGCTCCACAGCGATCCCCCTCTTTGGTGCAGGCGCAGGATGGGGAGCTTGACCAGGCTGGGCATCACCAGCTTGCTTCTGGCAGTGGCTTGGGCAGCCCCAGCTGAGGAGGAGACGAGGAAGGCGGAGAAGCCCAAAGCTGATCTTGCCGTCTACGAAAACCTGGACCTGGAGAACTACGACCTCACGTTGGACAGCTACGGCGAGATCGTTGACTTAAGCAACTATGAGGAGCTTTACGACTATGGTGACCTTGCTCCGAAGGTGAGAGGGAAGCGGGAGAGCACCAGGCACACGGGGCAGGTCTTTCCGTGGTGCATCCCGAGAGAGGGAGGCAGGTGCCTTGCCCACGATGTGAAAGGGACTTCTGCATGGCCACGGCTGGAGACCTGGGCCTGCCTCTTGCCCCCTTTCCAAGCTTAGGAAAGCTTTCCCTAGGCAGCCCAGCCCTCATGCCCAGGTTTTACTTGCAGATGGAGGTTGGGACTCTGGCTCCCCCCACCAAGGCCCAGGAAGATCTCCCAAACCTGGGCACCACGGCTGAAACACCAAAGCCGCAGCCTCCGTCCACCACTGCTGCCACTGCTGGGTCTGGCCACCCAGGTCTGCTGGAGCCCATCACTGCGGGGGGGTGAGTGAGGCCCCCGGTCCTGGGCTCAGACCCACCAGAAAGGGGCAATTTGTTCCCAGGTGCCACCCAATGTCTCTGGGTGACACGGAGGGAGCCCGAGCGCCCTGGAGGAAAGGGAGCGAAGCCTTTCGCCGGGTGTTTGCTCTGCCTGGGCAGCGGCGGAGCTGGGCCGCGGGGGCTCCTTGCCAAACGGCAGGCAGGGGGGCTGGAGCAAGACGTTTCTGGGAAACAAGAGCGCCAGCAAACCCCAGCAAAGCAGCAACATTTTAATGAGCAGAGACATTGCGACAGTCGGACAGAGTAGCAATTAGATTAGTGACAATTAAAATCCCGTAGCGAGGGATAAATATCTTTATTCATTTTCTGTCACACTGGACTGGGACAAATTAAGTAGGAGGCAAAGGGAAATTGTTGCCTTTCTGCTTTGAACTCCCCCACTAATGGATGCGGAGCCTCGCGGGCGCTGGGAGCGGCGCGGGAGCGCGGGGGACGCAGCTTCGTCCCCACCAGCGGTCTCACGTCCCGCCGGTCCTGCTCCGGCTTGCGGGGCCGGTCCTGCCACGCACGCTGCCGAGTCAGATGTTTCGCTCGATGCAAAACTCTTTTCTTTTGTTCCGTTGCCTTCTGCGGGGAAAAAACCCATTGGGGGGGGGGGTGCGCGAGCCCCGGGGGTAGCGCTGCTGCGCTTGGCAGTGCTGCATCTCCCCTCTCCCGTGGGAGTTTTTTGGCCCTGGGCAGATTCATCTATTAGCAGCTCTTTTGGCTGGTGGTTTCTGGCCCGGCCCTTGATGAGATGCTGCCGGGGTGTTTCACCGATGGAGCTGTGACGGCTCTGGGCTCTGAGGACCTCGTGTAGCGGCGACACGACCGGTGTGGCGAGGGCTGAGGGTCCTGGCCTCATTTCCCAGCACGCTGTGATGCTCCCCAAAAAAAGAGCCTCCTGGGACAGCGCGGTCCGGGAGCTCAGCACCCAGGCTGGGGCTGGACGGCTCTCACAGCTCCAAAAAGCTGGCCGGGAGCACGGGGAGTTGCACGAGTACGAGGGTGGTGGGGACATCGGTGGCCTGGGGATGGAGCCGCAGGAGGTGGGCGAGTGCCGCGCTAGCGCCTGCCTCTGCCGCTGCCCCCAGGGCCACCCAGCTGCCCGCGCTGCCTCTGCCTCGGCACCTCCGCGTACTGCGACGACGCCGGCCTGGAGCGCATCCCGCCCCTGCCGCCGCACACCGCCTACCTCTACGCCCGCTTCAACCGCATCGGCCGCATCCGAGCCGGCGACTTCGCGGGGCTGAGTACGTCCAGGCGAGGGACGGGGCGCCCTCCCGGGGCGCGGGGCTCGGTGCCCAGCGCCCGCTTTGCACCATGCCCAGATCCGACCTGCCCCTGTCGCCCCCCAGGGCAGGTGCAGGGCACCTCTCCGTGCCGTAACCCCCCCCCCCCCCCCGTCCTCATTGCAACCGCGGGTTTCGCTCCGCTCCCGGGGCCGGGATGCCCCAGACGTGCCGAGCAAGGCTTGTGCTGTGCTCCTGCCTCTCTCCGCGCGCAGGGTTTCTCGGGGCTGCCGTCGTTCGGCCGAGGCGTCCGGCTTCGTGCTGTGCACGGGGGACATGAGTGGTTACGGGGGGGGCGGGTGCATCCCTGGTCACCCCCTCCCTCTCTCGCTCCCTCCAGAGAAGCTGAAGCGCATAGACCTGACGAGCAACTCCATCTCCTGGGTGGACCCGGACGCTTTCCACCTCCTCCCGAGCCTGCAGGAGCTCATCCTGCTCAGGAACAAGCTGACAGCGCTGCCCGAGCTGCCCCTCAGCATCGTCCGGCTGGACGCCCGCCTCAACAGGATCCCCAGCGCCGGCGTCAGACCCGAAGCCTTCCAGGTGGGTGCCAGGGTGCCGGCGGGTGCCAAGCTGTGCCAGGCACCCTCAACCCCGGCTTAGCCTCCTGTTACACAAAGGAGAGGCCAGTGGATGAATCCTGGCTGCTTTTAGCCCAAACCTGCCATACCAGTGGGTAACCGGGATGGTGCAGAGGGGGAGCAGGGAGGTTAGGGTCTCCCTGAGATGGGACGTTTGTCTGCGTCCCTGCAGGACCTGACGCAGCTGCAGTTCCTCCATCTGTCCGACAACAAGCTGGATTATATCCCGGTGCCCCTGCCCCAGAGCCTGCGCTCCCTGCACCTCCAGGTGAGTGCGGTGTGCGGAGACGCATCGAGCCCCCTGCGCCTCTCCAGCTGCTTCAGCTTCCTCTAAAACAACCCTCCCTCTAATCAAACTCAGGCTCTCCCAAATATATCAGCCCCTCTCAGTCCTCCTGGCCTTTTTTCCCCCCTATTTTCCCCCCCATTGCCCTCCCAGAGCGCATAAACCCAGGGCCTGTATTTGAGTCTTGCAGAGCGCAGGGATGGGGGTCAGCGTGCAACCCCTTCTCCTCCTCCTCCTCCTCCTCTTCCTCCTTCTCCCCGACCCTTTGAAGCTGATTTTGCCTCCTTGGCCAGAACAACAACATCCACACCATGCACGAGGACACGTTCTGCAACAGCCGAGACCACAGCCACATCCGCCGGGCCCTGGAGGACATCCGCCTGGATGGCAACCCCATCAACCTCAGCCTCTTCCCCGACGCCTACTTCTGCCTGCCGCGCCTGCCCACGGGCTGCTTCCACTGAGGGCTCCCGCGCCTCCATCCCCAGCTCCTCCGTCCCTGCCGACCCCGCTGAAGATGCAGGATTGAGCCAGCTGCCTTCAGCCCGGAGTAGGCAGGCGCGGGGAGCTGAGCCTCAGCGTGTGGGGGACTGCGGTGCTGGGGCAAACGGAGCCGGGATGAGAAATTCACAGGGTGTGGGCAACTCTAATAAACCCAAGAATTTAAAAATTCATGCAGTCTCCTGTTCTAAACAGCAGGAGCCGCAGAAAGCCCTCGTCCAGCCCCAGCAGCTGCTCTGTAAATGGCCCTGGGTTAGCAAGGACAGGGACTTCCCCGTATCCCCACTTGTTCCAGGCCTCGGTCCCCCCGGGAGCCTTGGTAAGACCCAACTGTGTCTGCATTTGGGATTTCCTGGACAAGGACCAGGAGCTGCAGTGCTCCAGAGAGGTGACGCTTTGGCCACATGAGGTTTGATCTGCACGATGGGGCTGTCCCCTCTGCCGTCCCCAGCCACATTAGCGGGGTTTCTGTTGCTCCAGAGAGTGCTTGACATCCAGATGTGAGCTGGGGCCACAGCTGGGACATCTGCACGTACTGCCACAGTCCTCAAAAGAGGATGTAATATGAGATCCCAACGCAGGGGAACAGGAGTTCCCCCGTCACGTGCTGCAGTCCCCATCCCCTGCCCTGGGCCAAGACCTGATCCGAACTTGGAGCCCTGCACTCCGCTCCAGACTGGGATGGACAGCGGTCCCGACACACCATGATTGTGGCAACCCAAGATCTCGGCCGTGAGCTCTGCCCAGAGGGCTTCTGCTCCCCTGAGCTGCAGATCCCCTGCGGTTTGGGTCTCTTTCAGCTGCAGGGAAAGTCTGCCAGCAGCGTTGGGAGCTGTGAGCCAAACGTCCCCGGAGCCAGCAGAAAGAGCCGCTTTCCATTCTGAGGCAGTTAAAATATCTCATATCATCCCAGCTTTCAAGATCTGAAAAAGCTGCCCAGTGGTGGGATATTTTAAATATAATGTATTCATCTTCTATATTTTTATACACATGCAATAAACATGCATACCGTGAGAGAGATGACACATCCTTGGAGAATCCAAAATACTGAACTGAAACCACTGAGCTCAGCCCACATCCTCCAGGCTCCGGGAGGCAAAGGCAGCTTGAGAAAACCTTGCAAGAAGATCCAGCTTTTCATATACGGGCACGCTGCAAACGCCGCTGGGCGCTCGCTCCTGCAAGCTTGCCTGGTTCGCGGGCCGGGCACGGGCACGGGCACGCCGTGAGCTGGTGTGCATGCAAGGCGCTCTGCCACATGGGACCCCACGGTGGGACATGCACCCTTTGGCTGAGCAGACCGAGGAGGAAATTTTTGTGCTTGCGAACAACGTGCGAGGCTGGGATGGGGCTCGCTTCCCTTGCCTTTCTTTTTCAGGCAAAGCCCAGAGCAGGGCTACTCAGACACTGGCTATGTTCACCCAAAAGTCAGGGTCCTAGGTGAACAGTAAAAGCAATTTAGACCTGTTTCAGCTTTTCCTTTCAGGCTCTAAAATGCCAGGATTTATTAGCCTTGTTGTCATGCCATCCTTGAAACAGCTGTATCTACCTGTTCCCTGTCTGTCTATTCCTGTATCTCTGCCTTTCTCTCTCCTTCTTCACCATCCATCCTCCTGACGTCTAAGCACGGTCCTTTAGCCCCAGTGATCTCATCTGCTCCTGTAGGATGAAATATAGTCGTCAGTCAGGCTCGCCTCCAGCGGCATGGAGTCAGCCGACTTCTCTGAACTGTGAGTCCCGGTCTTTCGCCTTCATCCCACTAGATGGCAAGACGGAGTATTTGGAAAGGCCTGACCCTGGCTCCGGACTGCAAACTCCGGCTCTGCTGTTTATCTCCCCGCCGTGGTCGGTTGATCCTTCCGGGGAAGGCGCGGGAGGCTCGTGGGCATGCCCACGCACCGCCGCGGTGCTGGGGAGCACCCAGCCCAGGTGTCGGGGGAAGCCCTCGCGCAGGTGCTCCCTGCTTGCGGAGAGGGATTAAAAGGAGCTGCAGGGGGGAGAGAAGGGTTTGGTTCAGGGATGCCTGAGCTGTGCTTGTCCCCCTCTCTCCTCTGGGAATCCCTGCTCCCTGGGGACAGCGCTGTTCCCCTGCAGCGTGTCCGAGCCCCGGCCGCCCCCTCCTTCGCCCTCTCTGCCTGCAGCCCCGCGTCCTCCCGGCTGCAGTGGGGCAGCTGGCGGGTCCTGACTCCTCTCCGTCGGTGACATCCAGGCTCTGCCCAGCTGGTGCCGCGGAGCAGGGTCACCGCCTGGCCCGGGGCCGGTCCTGGCTCCGAGCCGCTGCTGTGGCAGAGGCTGCGTAGGGCTGCACAGCCTGTCCCATGCACTAGGCATGTGAGGAGCCGCGTATCTCTGCTGAGACAGGCGGGTTTCCTCCGCAGCCTGCCATGGGCACAGCCCGAGCCGCACGCCACGCTTGTGCAAAGGCAAAGCATTGCTGCCACCCCGGGAGCGCTTAAGCAACAGCCGGAGCCCCGGGGCTCCAAAGGAGGCGGTTAAAATAAGCAGGACACCAGCGCGGGCGCCGGGGCTGGGTGAGGCAGGCAGGTGCTGCCAGACCGCTTTGCTTTCGCAGGGCGCTCGCGCTGGGAGCTGCAGCCTCGCCGGCGCAGGGTGGACGCGGAGCAACGCGTGAACCCGAGGTACTGAGCCCCCCCTGCCCTCGCCCCCTCCGGCGGCGTTGGCGGGCTGCCCTCTCCCCCGCACGCAGCGGGCTCTGCGGCGGCCGGGCCGAGCGCTGGCACCCTGCTCGTCCCTCTCCTTCCTTCCAGCCCTCCTCCCTCACCCGTAAACCACCTCCCCGTGTAATTCCTGCAGCTCTCCTCCTCTCTCTGTCTCGCTCTCTCTGCTGCTCAAGGTCACCTTCCTCGCCTGGGCTGGATTTTCACATATTGATTGCTTGGCTCTAACAGCCGACGTCGCAGCGAGCTCCCAATCTCACGCCAGCTCAGCATCTTGCCACTCTCTGGGAGAAGCGTCTCCATATGGGCCCCCTCCTCCTCCATCCTGCCGCCTCCCAGCCCGGCCGTGCGTCGCCACCAGGCACCGAAGCAGGGACCGGAGCGTCTTCGAGCCGCGGAGAAAAGCAGCCCTTTCCCTTCTCCAGGGTGGCTGCTCCTCCCTGTTATCCAGGGGTTGGGACTGGGAAGGGACAGGGGATCTGGCTGCCCCTCTCTGTGCCCTGGGGAGCCCCCTGCCCCTGGCTCGGTACAGGAGAGGGGACAGTGTGGCATCCTTGCAGGGACTCAGCTCACCCAGCAAGCCAGCGGGGCACCGAGGGTGCTCCCAGCCTGGCCGGGAGGGGGGAACCCTTGGCCACCAACCCTGTGGCCAGCACCTGGGGACATAGCTGTCCTCTCCATCCTTTTCCTGCTCCTCTGCCACGGCTGCACAGGTCATTGCAAGGGTTAACGGGGGCCGGGCCGGATGCAGGGTGGTGGTGCTGGGGTCAGATGCGAAATGGGGATCAGAGCCACAGAGGGAGCATTTTGGCCCTCCGGTGACCCAGCCCAGCTGGAATGAAGCCACGGAGAGCGACCGGATAACAGAGGTCTCCCTCGTCCGGCCGTGTCTGTGCTGACCCAGCTCCTGGTGGCCCTGCCGTGGCAGCCCTGGCCCTGGCCCGCGCCCAGGGGATCCGCTGGCCAAATGCAAAATCAATGGCAGGATGCAAAGAAGGCCGCTGGACTGTGGATGCTGACAAGCTCCTGGCCTTCTCCGGGCTAGAAATCACCCTTAAACGCTGCTGGGGAGGAAGCGCCGTGGCCCAGCTCGCTCAGCGAGCGAGGCACGGATGATAACAGCTTTATTTATAGCACTTAACTGGCTGTTGGCTCAAGGCACCGATTTGCGCTTAGCGTGCGATCGTTCAGGGCGGCTGTTTGTGCAGCTAACGGCTGGAGCGCTCGCGCAGCCCGAACGCGGCCCCTCCAAAGCCGTCGGCAAACGCCCATCACCCGGTGTCGGGGCAGGACCTTGCCCCGGTTAGCCGTGTCCCACTGGAGGTCTGCAGCTGCTGGAGGGGGTCGCCGGGAGCCAGGCAGTCCCGCACTCATCCCAGCGACTCGTTTTCCACCTGTATTTGCACCACATGGAGCAATCCTGATGGATCCCTTGGGCTCCTACAGGTTACATGGCCCTAATACTAATAACAAGGCGAATTAATACTGGCCACCTGGGGTGAGCTGTGCTGGTTCTCAGCACCTCGGTTTCCAGATCTGTCCTTGTTTTTTGAAGGATGCCAGTGCCAGAGTGCTGGGATTCGTTAGGTCGGAGCTGCAAGGGCTCTGAGGATGAAACGCGGCTCGGGAATTCTCTGTGAAATAATTAATCTGTGAAAAACCGTTCTGCTCCTTGCAGCCGGCTGCAGCCGCAGGTCTCGGCCGCAGCCTTGCTGGGGGCCTGCCCGTACTCAGCAGCGAGCCGGGGCTTTCCCGGTGCTGCTCCTCCGGAGCGAGACGGCTCATCGCTGTGTCACGACGAGCAGCTTGAGGACGGGAGCTGCGACCAAGACATGGCTATTCTTAGCAGCGTAGCGCGAGGTCTTGTCAACGGGAGCCCTGATGCTCGGGAAAGGCTCCGCGACGGGAGGCACGTGGCTGCCAGCAGCGGGGCCGGCACGGGTTGACCCAATTCCCGCAGGGAGCGAAGCGCTCGGAAGGGCCTGGTTTCAGGCAGGGGGCTGCGGGGAGGCTCGGGACGATGGGGCAGGGAATGGTGCTGCACCGCACCGAGCACCTCGGCGGGGGGAGGCTGCAAGACGAGGATGCTCGAGCCTACGGCCTGTGAGCAGCATCCCCACCGCGGCCAGCAGTGCTAATATCCCTGCCTCTCCTTGCAGGGGGCGTGAAGGCTGCTTGGTGCCCCCCCCCGAAATGGGGCATCCCCACCTCTCTGCTGCCCCCAGCCTAGGGGCACCCTGGGGTCTCCTCCCCGCTAACCCTCCCGCCCTGCTGCTGCAGAGGGAAGATTTTCTCCAGCGTCGTTTCCAAGGTCAGGCCTTGTTCCCGCGCCGTCGCCCATCCGCCGGCCGAGCGTGCCAAACCGTCTGACCGGGGAGAAATGATGAAATGGAGAAAAACGCCTGTGAGTATTGCTCTTCCGCTGCTGCGCGAGCCAGGCTTTTCCGAGGCTGCCGGTTGCCTGGGACGAGGCCCAGCTCCCGGTTCAGCATTCATGCAGCGCCTTGCACAAGCATCGCGGTCCGCGGGGTCACCCGGCCACAGCGGATCCCCTCCAGCCCGGCACCGCAGCCTCAGGGCACCGCAGGTCTCGCCTTGCAGGGGACTCGTTCCCCGCCCCCGGCTTTGGGTTTTCCAGGTGATCCCAAGCTCTTTCCCGTGTGAATCGGGTCCAAAAAGAAGCTGCCACATGTTGCCCTCGGAGCAAAGCGGCCCCGGGGGGGAGCGCGGCGAGGCAGCAGCCGGCGCGTTGGCGTGCCGGCCACCCCGGCGGGGGCGGAGAGCCGCGAGCCCCCGCGCGCCCCGCTCCGCAGCCCTGATTGATCGCCGCCTTTTAAAATAACCAGCCGGAGCCTGGATCTTCCGTTTCTGTAGGATGTGGAAAACCTGGAGAGGGGGAAGAGAGAAAAAGCTTTGAGCGAGCGAGTGCAAGTATTGCTAATTTATGATCAGAGAAATATGTGTTTGAGTTGGAAGATTGCAGGGAGGGACCGGGTGTTCAGCCGACGATAAATCTGTTTGATCGGGGGGTGGGGGGGGGTTGCAAAAAGGCTTCCCCACCGGGCAAATTGCAGGAAGGCAGAACATAATTACCCCAAATTCCAATTTGAGTAATTACTTCTGCCTACCTGTCACTCCCCTGGTGCTTGCAGCTGGATGTGGAGGCTTTGCTTTCCCTCGCCTCTCGGCGTAAGAGCAGCCGCGGCTGTGCAGCGCGGCAGGGCTCCCGCTGCGGCCGGCCCGGCCCTGCCTCCGGAGGCGGCTGCCGCGCGGAGAGGCGGTGGAGCCTGCTGCCATCCCACCCTGGCTCCGGAGCCGCCCTTTGGCTGCCTTTCCCAGGCTCATAGGTGCCGCCCGACCTGTGCCGGGGTTTCTGCCGGGGTGGATCCACATGGCAGTGGGGGCAGAAGGGCCAGCAGGTCACGGGACCAGGGTGCTGGATCCCGGCACCCCGAGGATGCAGGCGGGCTGGGATGGCGCAGGGATTTGGGTGCTTTGCCTTGCTGCTTCCCAGGACGCCTTGCCCCCTTCCTTTGGGAAGAACCGGCTTTGCCAGCGAACGTGCCACGGAGGGAGTGCGGACTGTGGGGCAGGAGACCCGCTTTCACCCCCAGCTCTCCCGGGGATGCGGGTGGCATGCCTGTCCCGCAGGGGGTGGCACGAGGCCGAGGCGGCCCCGCTGCCGCCCTCGCCGCGGCGGTCGAGGCTCTTGCTGCAGTGGGCCGTGGACAGCTTCTCTAAGCATCGTCTCCGAACGCCTGCCGAAGAGCCGGGCAGGCTGCCGGGCGCATTAGGAATCGATGCACATCGCAAACGGATTGCTCTCGCTTGCCGCCGCCGCTCACACGCTCGCTGCTCGTCTCCATTCTTGCGCCGTCCTTCCGCAGCGCGGACAGGGCTGCCTGGCGCAAACCCCGTACGGGTGATGAACGGCCGTGCGGGCCAGCCGAGCGGGGAGAAAAACGACCCTGGCGAGGGAAGCGACGAGCTCTGCATCCCGAGTGCCTCCGTGGGCAGCGCCGGCCGGTCCCTGGGTGAGGACAGGGGACCCGCTGCCTCCCGGAGCCTCCGCTGGCACGGGGGGGGCAGGAAGCCCAGTGCTGGGGCGGCGAGCTCGGCTGCAAGGATACGGGGCGCGTGCAAACAAACCGGCTGGCGCCGGCGCTCAGGGCTGGTTTGGGCTCGGGCGGGCGTTTCAGCCGGGCGTTCCTCCAGCTCCGTCCCCAAAGTTGCCCTGCTCTGCCCTCGAGCTAGCGAAGGGAGAATCGGGAACTAAAAGGGCTCCGAGGTCTCTGCCGGACCCGCGCCCAAGCCTGCGGAGTCGGCCCTGGACCGGGCTCTTGCCCGAAGACGGGGCGCTGAGGGGACCCCCGCGTCCTCTGCGCTGGTGGCCAGGGGCAGACAGACGGACAGGGCTGCGGAGGGACGTCCATTAGATAAGCGAGCGGAGAAGGCCAGGTCGAGGGACCTGCTGGTCTCCCGCGGGTCGTTAGGCGGCTTGGCTAAGTGGCTGATTAGGCTTGGCAGGTCCCGGGGGCGGCAGAGCCTCGCGGGGCTGCGTTTGCCCTTCTGCGGCAGGCTGCCGCGAGCGGCCCGGAGCTGCCAGCAGCTCACGTGGCTCCGCTGCTAAAACGTGCAAGAGGACATGCGCAAAAATCAACGGTTGTGCTTCCAAATTAATGACTGCTGAGCGGATCGATGCAGCCGGCCCCGCGCGGGCTGTATTGCTAGTGAGCACCAGCAGTGGGAGCGCGGGAAGGGCCGGAGATGTATTGCTGCAGCACCTTCTCCATCTCTATTTACTTGTGTTTTAAATCTATTTTGCATTTGCTCGCAGCGCTACTTTAAGGCGAGATCAGGTGGTTTCCATGAAAGAGTGGCGCCGCGTGCACGCTGCTGGGAGGGGGCTGCTTTGCTCCGAAGAGAGAAAACATTGGAAAGGGCGGTCGGTGGGCTGCACACCTCGGTGCTGGAAAGGCTTGAATCAGAGGCATGTTCTATAAATATGTATGTGGGTAATTTCTAATCGAACGCCGCAGCTCTCGGTGCTGGCATGTGTCATTCCCATGGCATTATCTCTGCAATTAAAGCCTTTTCCCACCATTGCATAAGAGCCTCGCGGTGACTCACCGGGTTTGGGGGGAGAGAGGCAAACTGCGGCTCGAAGGCGGAGGTGCGCGTGTGCGCGCGCGTGTGCCAGCATCAATCTCCCGGGGGCTCCCCGGCTTTGAACGCCCTCGCGAGCATCCTTTGCTCTTAACCGGTCCTTCGGAGGCTGCTCACCGGAGAGGGCTTGGTGGTGGGATGCGGACGCGGGGCCGCGCCGCGACACCGGCCGGCTCCCTGTCTGCACCGGTGCTCTTTTCCGCCGGGGTTTTATCCCTGTCCTTGCTGTTGCTCCGTGCTCGCGCGGCGCTGACCCTTTGGCACCGGTAATAGCACGTTTCAGCTGCCTGATTAAAAACACTGCAGTGTCGGGATCAATAAGCATTGGCAGCGGGGACTGTAATAAGTATAATAATCCCCATTAGGGTGACAAACAGCAGGGAGAGTGCAAGGCTGCTAATACGGTGATGATATTCATCTGCTTCGATCAGCTTCGGCCGCGGCGTCCTCGCCGGGGCTGCGCGGGGGGAGCCGGTTTCTTGCCTCCGTTTGCCATCCTGGGGCTTGGAGTCGGCACAGCGCCGCGCTTCTGGCCGGGGTGAAGCTTCGTGTGCCCCGGCTGGAAAAGCGGCTTTAAAACACTAGTTATTGGGTCCTTCGAAATGCGTGCAAACCGCGCGCCCGCGGCACGCTGCCTCCGCGGAGCCAGGGGAGCTGCTCGCCCTTCTCTGAAGCCAAAGCTTGAAGGGAATTTAAAGGCTGAGACTATCAGGCAGGGGAAATTCCTGCCCCCATCCGTCCTGCTGAAATGTCTTGGAGACAGCGAGCGTTTCAAGGGCCGGGAGGGAGGGGAATGCCAATTCCATTAAAGTCGCTGCCCGGAAAAGAAAAGGGAAAAAAAAAAATCGATATTTAATTCTGGCCCCATTGATCTGTGGCTCAGCCGCTGCGGCTCTCCGCTTTGTTTTGACCAGGTTTCACGGCCGTGGATGAGAGCATCCCCTCCGCACTGGGGATATTAAGTGATGCCAAATGCTTTTCAAGTGAAAAACTACAGAACTGTTCCCTAAATAACCCCCCAGCGGAGCAGCGGCAGCGGGAGGGATGGGGCGGCCGCGGGAGCGGGCACGCCGCTCGCAGGAGACACGCTCTCGGCGGAGGTTTCCCGCAGGAGCCGGAGCGATGCTCCCCTCCCACGGCTGCTGCTTATCCCCTCCGACTGCAAATGCCGCTTGGCACCGTGCCGGCTGCTGGGAAGCTTCACTCCAGCCTCATCCCCGGAAAGCTCGCCCGAGCCTGGTGTCAGTACCTCCGTGGCTTCGCAAATACATGACATATATATATGTGTGTATTTATATACACATATATATAAAATACACATAATGTGTTCAGCAGCGGCTCTGGCAAGTGAGAGCAGCAGGCACCACGTTGTGGCGGGGCTGAAGCAACTCCAAGGGAATCGCTTGCCCCTGTTACTCCTGTCTTTAGCATTTGATTTTCTCTTTTCCAGAATTAAGAGCAAATTGTTTGTGATTTGGAGGCAATGTCTAACCACGTGCTGGGGGATTTCAACCAGTCCCAGGCGAAACGGGTTAGTAATTTTTAGACTAAATGTTTTTGCTCAGAAATGGAGGTTTATTGAAACCCAGGGTGTTTATAGGAAAGCATCAGTTTTGACAGATTTCTATTTCAGCGTGGATGGGGGGGGGGAAAGGATAGCTTTTCAAATTGCCTAAAGACCCCATTTGAACACTTTCTCAGCAGACCTAATCCATTTCTCAGCTCCAAATTACTTTTCATTTTCAAATGTAAGTAAATTTATTGCAGAATCTTCCTCTGAAAGGAGGCTGCAATCCTCCTGAAACGGTTAGGGAGGATCTCAGCAACACACTGCAATTAACTCATTCCAGCTTGGGATTTGGATTTTCAACTGATGTTTTTTTTCTTTTTCCTTAAGATGGCTTTTCATCCTGCTCCAGGATGGTTAATATCAGCAGTTCCTCCCCGGTATGGAAATCACTTCATCTGCAGTCACCAAATATTAAGGGCTATTAAGAGCCCCTGAGTGGGGGCAGGACACCTCCTTTCTGTGCTGTTTCTTTCTTTTATGTATCCTACATCTGTGGCATCTTTTCCTGACCTCCGTCAGGGAGCGGATGGGGCTGGTCCGGTGCAGCCGTCTCCCCCGTCCGGCCGTGCAATGCGTCGTGGCCGGATCGCTGGAAGGTCGCGATACCTTGCTGATCCGGCCCCTGCAGGCATCTCCCATCAGGGAAATAGGGGATGGACCCTCAGATAGGGCCATGTCCATCGCGAATCCGTGTGGGAGCTCCCGGGCTGCACAGGCCTCCGGCACGGCTGCTGCACGGCCTCGGCACGCGGAGAGCGTTGGCAGCCCAGGAATTTTCCTTTGGAGCCAGACTGCAGCCGGGAGCAACGTTCTCCACTTGCTGGGGCAGTTGGGAAAACTCGTCAATATGCACCATGGAACAAAACATGCAAACGGGAGATTTATTCTGTTTATTGAGCTGACAACTCCATAGCCTTTGCACTCTCCTCCACCCCCTAAATATTAATCAAATGAATGATTTTGTTCCAGGTTTTAACTTTCCCAGGGAGAAGGTGTTTGCTCCCAGGGCCGGGAGTCTCATGGCCGTTCAAGGAGTTTGTCGCTTCCCGCAGGAGAAAGGCCACAGCTGCTGCGTCTCGGTCAAAACCCTTCTCCGAGTAATAACTCCCTGCCTAGCTGGATGCCTCCGGCAATTTTTGCAGGAGATTAAAGTATCCTTCACTTGCTGTCCAGAACGGCTCTGTGCTGCATCTCAGAGGAAAACGGCAGGTGAATAAATGTCCGTCGGTGGAGCTTGAGCACTTTGCAACAGGGAGTTTGCTTCCAGACGGGATACGGCCGAGGGGAGCTCGGTTAGCAACGAAAAACGGCACTTTCTGCATCCCGATAATCGCCGCCGGCCCCTCCTGACTGCAGCGGGACCTAGCGTCCCACGGGGCACGGCTTGTCCACCCGGTTGCAGAACGGCGCCAGGCGCGTTGCACCGCGATGTTCGGCCGCCCGCGGGCACGCCGGCTCCCTGCAAGGGTTCACCGTGGGCGCTTTGCCCTAAGATCGGCTTCCACTTTAAAAAAAAAAAAACAAAAATTGTTGCAGGTAAGAGCAAGCGTGTTGTGGACAGAAACCGGAGTTTCCTATTGCTTTTCCTCCCTTTGGGTGGAATGAGCTCAAATGTGATTTTTCTCACCACGTTAACAGTTCTAAAACGAGCTCTCCGAGGGTGGAGAGGAGCACAGCAGTGCTTTAGAGTAGCCTGAGCGCAAATATAGAGAAATAAGGTTTAGCCAGCAGAATAACTCCGGCACGGCAGACAGCGTGAAAAGGCAACACAGAAAAACTGTCCTTTTCTCTAGTAGCCCCCGGCAGACCTCTGCCTCCGGCAGACCTGGCTTTCCTCCACGCGCTTGCAGAGAGCCGGCACGGCTATTGCAAAACGTTAGGCTGCCAGCACTGTATTCTTTATTTTCTCGCTAAGCACCCTTGCACCGCCTGGGAATATGCCCCTCTTGCCCTTGCAGACCTGGGGCGCCCAAGGAGTGTTTGGATTTGGAAACGCCGGGGAGATGGGGATGGAGGTTGCTCTCTGAACCTCTGAACGGTGTCGGATTCCCTCTGGCAGTCGCGCTAAGGACTAAACTCGACTTAAAACGGTGACTGTGTCGGTGAGCGGCCAAAATCCAACCTGTTTTTCCCTTTACTATATCTGCTCACAAATCTCATGTATTCAAGTGCCTCTGTGGAGCTGGGAAGGATTTGGAGAATGTGGCTGGGTTGTTTGCAAACTCCTTCGGGGGCCGAACGTGCTCCAAGCTTCCTTCTTTAAGGTCCAAAAGGACTCCAAGCCGGGAGCGCGGTGTATGAGCTTTGAGAGCCTAGTAACGGGCTTTCCAGCAGAAACCTGCAATCACGGCAAGGCCGGTTCGGCGAGTGGAGCCCCGGCGGGCTCAGCCACGCGTCCTCCTGGCGCTCTGCAGCGATTGCCGTCAGATCTGATAATTGCAGCCGGCTGCCTTGCTTCCTCCTAGCTGGAAAAACTCACTGCCGTGCTCTGCACCGCGGTGCATCCAGAGCCAGGCCAGTCCGCACGTGGCCGGTGCCGGGCAGGGCGCGATGGCTCCTGCGTCTGCACCGCGGGGGCTCGGAGGAGCCCGGCGCCGCAGGATGCACCGTGCCGGGGGCAGCGCCGCGGCCCCGCGGAGGGGCTGGGGATCCTCCCAGGAGGACGTGCCGGATCCGCCTTCGCCCTCTCCTGGATGCCCCTCGGTCGCTTTGCAGTTTGACGTCAAAAGCACAGAAATTTGGTCCTGATGCTAGTTTTGGGGAAGCAAAAATATTGTGGTCCCTCACCTTTCCCAAACCGTCCCCACGGCCGCGTTTCAGCCCGCTTGAGGGTGTTTCGTGTTCCTCTCCCAGGGTCTCCTCTCCCCGGCTGCCATTCCCACGGCCCCCCCAGACACGCGTGCCTGAAACCCCACCAAAACTCCGTCCTCCGCGTTCCTCAGCCCCTGTTTGCTGCCATGGGTTTCCCCAGAGACCGCGTTCCCCCGGCAGCTTCCCGATGCAAACGCTTCCCTAAGAACCCGGGAATAAAAAAAGCAAGAAGAAACAACCCCCTTGTTCTGCTGCGAGGACCTGGCGCTTTTTCCAGTCACAAGGGCGAGCTGAAGCAAAACTTTCCATACGGAAAGAGAGAGGAAATTAAAAAAAAAAAAAAAGAAAGGCCCAGCAAAACTGAGCGCCGTCTTTCCCCCGTGTCCCTGCTTTTGGGAACAAACCAGCACGTTTAAGGAGTGCGTTTTAAGCAGGAGCGGATGCAGGCGTTGCTCGGAGCGGGCCGGGGCCGGAGGGGCGAGCGGCACGGCCGTGCAGCGCCCGGGGGGGACGCACAGAAAACAGCTTTGTGCAAATACCTGCGTATCTAATTGCTCCCCGATGGGGCAGGGGGGCAGGTGGGAGCCGCCCTGTCCCCTCCTGCCTGGCAGCGCCGGCAGCAGATCCGCAGGGACGCCGGGCAGGTATCGCTGCCTCCCGCCAGCGCGCCTCCGAGCGCTGCCCGGAAAGCCGCAGTGGGAACAAGAGGCCCCCAAAAAATTAAGGTTTGCCCAGGGTAAGGGCTCTGGATGCAGCCGGGGAGTGACGGTCCCTGTCCTGCAGCGTGTGCACTCCCTGGGAAAACATCAACCCAGCACCTAGAAGTTCAGTAAATCTGAGCAAGAGGGAAGAAATCAGAAGGAAAACTGTCCCGCGGGAGCAGTGCCAGCGTGCCGGCACGCCACGATACTGCCGGAGAGGCTGGCACGGACCGGGGCGCCTGTACCTGCCTGTCTATCTCCGACGTCAACCGGCTTTTGCAATCAGCGGGTTCTTCCCAAAATCGCGATTCCTCCCAGGTTCCTCCCATGGACAATGCCCTTGGTCCCGCTTCCGCTAAATGATTCATCCCAAACACTCTCGTTATTCCTCCCATTAGTCACGCCGCCATAAATTCCTCTTTGACCGAACATTATACGTTTCTCATCAACTCCGCACAGCCCTGGTGACTCGCATGCTTAAAAACTGATCCAAACGATGTGACTTTTCCGCAGTGCCCCCCCCCCCGGTAATCTAAAAAAAATGATGCGCCTCTTTTGGCTTTTTAGCCCAGGGAAGGGGAAAGGAACAGGATGGGTTAAGAGCAGCCTTTCATCTCCTGGAGAAGTGTCTGCAGGCTCCACGACCGGTGCAATTTCGCCTGCGGGTGGAGGCAGGGCTGGATCCTGCCCTCCCGGTGCTGAGCGTCAGCACGGCCTACGGAAGCAGCACGTGGCGTGACGGGAGCAGCGATACCCGTTTGTAAAGGTCACCCGGCGGGGCCCGTCCCCGCGCGACGCCGGCTCTGCGCTTGGGTTTCCTCCAGCTGCTGCGGCGATGATGTCCCGGGAGGTTCCTCCTTTCGCCTCCCTGTCCCAGGCATCGGCCACGCGTGCCGGCTCTGGGGCAAAACTCGCGGTTAAGGAGAGGGCTGTGATGGGAAGACTCTTAAAAGCCCAGGACGAGAGTCTTAAAAGCCCGGGATGAGGTTTATTCCCAACACAAGCACTGACAGTTTGTGCTTTGCATCGTGTCTTCATGGCATTGCAGGGTCAGGAGCTGCAGCCCTCCTCTATTGGTCTGCATTTGAGCAATGGGAAAATACTTATACATATATATATATATATATATATATATATAAATAAATACACAAATATAGCACCAAGCAGCCTCATCAGCTAGCCGGGGTGGGGAGGACGCAACCTGCCGCTGTTGCAGAGCGGTGCCGCGCAGGGTCGGGGACCCTCGGCTCCGGCATCCCGGCCACCGGGACTCAGCCCAGCGGAACCGGCTGGCTGGGAATCGAGGGCCGCGGGCTGAGGCTGGATGTCCAGCGCGGCCGCCCGCAACCTCGCGGCAGCTTTCCGAGCAGGGTAGGTGTTGCTTGTGGAGACGATGTGGGGAATGCCCAAATCCTCTCTCCCTTTGCAGTGACACTTCCCTGGGAAAGGGGGGCTTGCTGGGAGCGGACTCCGTATCATTTCTGGAAAGCAGTGTTTTGAGCAAACTATTTATAAACTGAGTTTTCTTTCTTTTTTTTTTTTAACTGCTGAAATCGAGCCATAGTTTTAGACAAACAGAAGGAAATAAGATGAGGGCAAATGAAGTCAGGCAAAAATAAATCCATGGGCAGCCTAAACGGGCAAAGTGACTGGTGATGCTGGGAAGGGTCCAGTTCTGGAGGCATCTACGCCGGGGTCCATTAAAGGGCCCTGTCAGAAGGCTTTGAGTGGCCCGGGGGGTTGGAGATGTTTCCTCCTGCTGGTTCATACGAGGGTAAATCCTCGAGAGTATTTGCAGCCCGGCTTTCGGAGGAGCGCGGCCCGCGCCTGACCGTGCAGCCCTTTTGAGGCGCTGCAAGCGTGGTCCCCAAAACCGCTCGCCTGTTGTGGAAAACGCCGGCTGCCAAAGCCGAGCCGGGGGAGGCGATCCCGGCCGAGGCTTCCCGGCGCTTCTCCCTCCCGCCCTTCCCGGTTCCCCCCAGCACCCCTCAGCCCTTCATCTGGTTCTGCCGCCGGCACCAGCGGCTTTGGGAAAGAGGTCCATAAATCACCCGCAGAGCCGGGAAATAAAACTCATTACCGTGATGAATGGGGCTTTATTTCTCTTTTAAGAAGAGGGATCACGAAAGACAGCGGCAGGAGAGAGCAGGGAAGGGGCGGTGTCACATTTTCAATCTTTGACAAGTTAAGGGCGATAAAGCTAATTGCATGAGAGCCGTTTTAAAGAGAAAGGGGGGGAAAAACGAGCGTTCGCTGCGTATGCCTTGCAGGGGCCGGAGGGTGCCCGGGCGTCCGGGCACGATGCAGGCTGCAGTTAAGCAGCGCACCTCGGGCTCCCGCGGGGCTTGTGCCGAGGGGAAGCGACGTGCCAGATGACTTCAGGGTTTGGCCTGGGGCTCGGGGATGGGAGTTTGTATTAATTAAGCGGCAATGATCCAAGTCACAGGGCATTTCCTGGGGATTAATGACTGGCTGGGAGGAGTTAATGACTTGAGATGCATCCAGAGATCCCATTTACCCCAGCTGGTGCTGACTCCCGGCACACACCCTGCGCCAAGGTCAGCACCACCATTTTAAGGCCTTTTTTTTTTTTAATTAATAAGAACAATAAAGGGTTGGAAAGGGATTTTTCTTCCTGCCATAGTGATGCAGAGCGATTGCTGCATGCAGGGCCCTCGGCAGAGGGCAAATGCCCCCCGCGCTAAGCCAAATCTAATTTAATCCCTTTGGCTGGTGGCACAAATCATCCCGGCAGATGCCGGGGAGAAGCAGCGGTGATGGCAGCGTTCCCACCACCTGCAACCCGCCCAGCTCCCAGGTGCCGCTGAGCGGGAGCAGGGCTCAAAAGGGCTGTGTGCCAGGACAGGGGGGATTTTCTTCCTTCCTTTTTTCAGCAGAAGGGAAAAGCCCTGGCTGGGGCAGGATGCTCAGGGCAGCTGCTTTTTTGGGTTCACACTCCAGGGCCGTCCTCTCCCAGGCATTGCTCCTCTTGGGGCTCCTCAGCATCGCAGGCAGCCCCTCTCCGCCCTATCCCTCCCCACTGGCGTGGGCTCACCCCCTTCCCTGCAAAGAGCATCCCTCGCCCGCTCCCCCAGCCTTGGCGCCCCTAAAGATCACAATTGCTCGCAGTTTCAAGCAGGGCCAACACCAGCTGCTGCGGGGCTGGACCGCTCAGAAAATGCAGTTTTAAAGGCAGCAGGAGCAGGCAGGCAGGAGACAACCCAGAGCCGAGCAGGATCTGGCCACTCGGCGATTACCGCTGCGAAGTGTTTTAGGGTTGTCATGGCAATGGAAGAGCCCCGCTAATCCTTCGGGTTTCCTTTCTTCCAAGGGAAGCAACTTTGCAGCGTGCTCCGGTGGGTACCTGGCTACAGGCGCGAGCGGCACGGCTGGGTGCTTTCAGCTCCGCGCCGCGAGTCCTCCCACGCGCACGTGCTCTGGAGCCGGTGCAAAGCGAAGCTGCTGGAGCAGGGGGAGAGCTGATGGCTCCTGCTCTCCATTGCCACAAGGTAGTGGGCAATCCGGCCGCACCGGGTTGCAAAGGCACCCCCCCTCCTGCGTAATTTGTGGGTATTTATTTCCATTATCCCCCTGGCTGGTGGGAGCGATCGAACACGGCACCGGGGTTAATCGCCGGATGTTCTCCGGGGCTCTGGACAGACCGAAACGGGGATGCAGCTTTGGGGGAGCTGCCAAATGATGCTGGGGAAGGGAGCACCCTAAATCCTCCCTGCTGATATATTCCTCCCCAAAGCACCCACCGCCGGCTGCCAGTGCACCTGCTTGCCTCCCTTGCAGCCAGCAAGAGCAACCCAGATGCGGGCGTCTGCCCCCCGGGAAGGAGCAGACGGCAACACCGGAGGTACTGTGGCCAAGAGCATCCAGCCCAGCGAGCATCTCCGCCTCCTGGCCAAAGGGCCGCTCTCCAGCCCCGTAATCGTCTCTCCGGAGCCAAAAGGGAACTCGGCGTTTTGTGAGCACCCAGGGACCCTCGCTGCCCTCGGTGGGGCCGGCGCTCGTCTCCTCAACCCTGCTGCAAACGCGCCGCTGCTCCCCGGGTACGACTGGGAGCGCTCGCCGGCTCCCGAGCCGTGGATCCAAGCCTCGCTCCTATTACTGGAAAGTTTTATAGCCGCTCACTGTTTGCGATTTATCATTTTGTTTTAATTGCAGCTCCTCTGGCTGGCAGCGGCTCAGCGGGGATTTTATGCCTCTTGGCCGCTTCCCCCAGGTATGTTCCAGGGCTGCCTGATTACGAAGCACCGAGCGCATCGAGCCCTGCCAAAGCCAGCGCGGGCGGCCGGCGGGGTGCGGGCTCGGGTGGCACCCGTGTCCCCGACGGAGCCCAGCAATGCTGTAAGGAGCTCTTTCCTCAGCCCCTCTCCTCCAAGGATCCTGGCCACAACAGCCCAGATCTGCAGCAGCGGCAGCACCGGCTCTGCTCCGCCGCGCCGCTGCCTTCAGCGAGGGATGCGGGGCTGGAGGGATGCTCCGTGCCCCCGAGGTGCTCCCCTCGGACACGGGAATGCCTTTGCAAAAGCTGGAAGCAGGCGGAGGAAGGGCGAGAGGCTGGAGCTGTTGAGCGTCCTTCAGTGACGCTATTGCTTGCAACGGGAATGAAATGCAAGCGGTGGCGTATGGAGGCAAATAAGAAACACCCAAGCTGGAGAACACCCAGGCCACCGGGGCGAGAACGGCCCGGCCTCTGCGCTCGACGAGGCAGTGGGGTGATCCCGGGCCCGAGCTGGTCAGAGCACCGCGCTTCTCTTTTGTGGGAAACGATGACGTGGGAAAATGCGATTTTGGCCCAAACAGTGCTCGGGGTTTGCTCGTCAGCTGGGGAAACCAGCAGAGCTGCTGGCATCCTTCGAGTGACCTGATTTACTCCTCCTGCGGCGTACTGCTCTCCCTGCCTTTCACGGGCCTCGGGGTAGGAGAGGAGCAGGGATTTTGTGTCATCTCCTTGTAGATGGCTGAGAGACTCCTGTGCAGGCACCGCTGGGAGCAAGGAAAACCTTCCCAAACTCGTCTGGCCGGGCTGCCTGGGGAGAGCGCGGATCGGCTTCCCCGCTCCCTGTGCCGATGGGGAGCATCCCCAGAGCAGGTTTCGCTGGTGACTGCTTCAAGGGCGGCTTTTGGGCTCGGGCTGGGCAGGCTTCACCCTCCTTCCTCAGGAGAAGCAGCGACCTTTCACCATCAGTTTCGTGCCCAGCTGAGTCAAAACCACACATTTCTCGGCTTTGCCCCCAAATGAAAACTCTAACAGGCAGAGGTTTGGGGTGGGTAGGAGAGCTGCTCCGAAAGGCCACTTCATTTCTAACTGTTGTTTTCAGGTGCGTATGTTGTCCCACTATTTCAAATATCTCCGCCAGCGGGTTGTGTCGCAGAGTGCTTCCAACGGCGAGTTCTGCCACGTGGCCGGCAAGCAGAGCCCATCCGCCGGGAACAGCGGAAAACACGGGTGTGAAAACCAGGCAGCGAATTTAAGGTTGCACAAAGGTGTCACAGGCCCAAGAGCAGCATTTTCTGTCCCGGCAAGGAAAAGCTTCTCCCATTTGAAATGTCCTTCTTCCGCCCTGGGAGGATCTTGAGGACCTGATGTATCCAGGATCCGGGAGGCCGGTGTGTCCTTTGCCACCTTGGGGAGAGCGTGGCAGCCCAGGACACTGCTCACAGACCACCTACACCTCGCCTGCGTTTTCACGCTGAATAATTGAAAGCACATGCCACAGCCACAAATATTTAATAGCCTGTTCATCAGAAATTTACTCATTAATACTGGCATTTCAGATCTCTGAGACCGCTGGAGAATAGGCAGTGGGGAGGTCCAGGGTGAGGAAGAGGAGATGCTCTGGCCAACGGCAGCCGTAAAGGAGCATGAATTCGGTCGGCCCGTGGTCTCGCCGGCAGCTGGCCCACGCGGGATGCTGCAGCCGGCGAGGGCAGGAGAGGGGCGCTGAGCACGGGGGGGCAAAAGCCATTTAAGCGCAGTGGTGCCGCAGCCCGGCGCTCGCCCCTGCGCGCGCTCCGCTGCGAGGCTGGCGGTTTGCAGCGTCCCCCGGGGAGGGCGACGCGTGAACCCCTTTGAATTAACGCGATGGCCCCACGCTGGGTGCGGGCGCTGCCGCATGCAGCCCCTGCCACCACCCGCTGCAGAAAGGATCCACCAACCGGGCAGCGCGGCCGCGCGCACGCTGACCGCTTCTTCCCCTCCGCTGGCAAGCAGGCAGTCTGCACCGCTCGGAGACCTGGAGCCTCCGGAGCCACCGGGAGCGATGGGAGAAAGAGATATAAAAGGCCGTCCTACTTAGCAGGGTTTATGTAAGGAGACTGTCTCCATGGCAGGGTAGGAAAACAGACGGATATTGGAAGCGATGCGTTGCACACGTTCCTGGCAGGGGCATCCTTATTGATGGGTGGCGGAGCAGCATCCGGAGCGGCCGGCGAGGCTGCAAAGTCCCCGCTGGGCTGGAAGCGAGCCGGGCTGGAGCAGGCACCTCCGGTGGCGCCGGCCGGCTGCGGGCCTCGGTGCTGGCAGGTTCGCTCCCCTTATGGAAATGCATGTCACGAGCGGGCTGCACGGATGTGTTTATGCTTGTTGGCTGGTGGCAGGGAGCTGGGACAGGACAGGGAGCACAGGGACCTGCTGCCAAGCTCCCCCCTGCGAGGCACACGAGGCTGGGCACAGCACGAGCTGGCTGCTGAGGGGGACCCGCACGCGGAGGGTGCAAATTAAAACGAAGGAACAGCAGGAGAAATCCCCCATAAAGGCAGGGATTTTGGAGCAGAGGCTTTGGGAGATGCAGCTCACAGGGGAGCCGCTTGCGCTCGGAAACGCCGACACGGCAGCAGTGCTGGAGGACATCGTCCGAAGAGGGAGGGGGCAGATTTTGGGGGTGCAGAAGTCAGGAGCAACAAGCTCCTCCAAAAACCTGTCCCCAAGCTGCGCCGGGCCCCGAGTGCTGCCTTTGCATCCCGGGAGCCCCACGCTGGGCTGCGGAGGTGGCTGCAGAGCCCGGGCTCCTCCCTGGTCCTGCATTGCCCATGGCAAAGCCCGTCGGTTCGTCATCGGTGTGACTGTCCTGGCCACGCTCGATGCGAGGTGGCCGCAGGGCATGCGATTATGGATGTGTGCAAGGCTGCGCTCCGGCTGTGCCTGGCTCTTCCGAGCATCCCCGGCAGCCTGTTTGGGAAGTGCTTGGTCTTATTAAAAGCTGGCCGCTGCGGCTGGCAGCATCCTCCTCTCCCCGACCCTTCCTCTCACCCTGTGCTGTGTCACCACTGCGGGGAGGAGGATGGTCACGGAGAAAGGAGCGGTGCCCTGGGCTTTTCTCCTTCCAGCCTGCTCGCTGCACGGATGGGGCCGGTCCCGGACCGGCAGGGCAAGGTCCCAGTTTAGCACAGCCCCTTCCCACCCTGGGCACGGCCGCGGCAGAGCTGGCAGCCGCAATTCCCCTTGCCCGCTCCCACTGCCGAGCAGGGGCAGCCGGGGGCTCCCCTCAGCCATGCAGCCCCTGGCGTGCGCTCTGACGTCCGTCTGTCCAGAAGCCACATGTCCATTTTTATTACAGGCCTTACTTTGGTATTTACGCATCTGCCTTGCCGGCCACGCGGCTGTCTGTCTGGCCACACGCTTGTCTCTCCGTCCCTCTGCATCCATCACTCTGCCCATTGCTATCTATCTTATGCCCAGCTGTCTTCATTATTCATCGCTTTCCCTTCAGCGCCTTTTGGATGGATTTATCCATCTCGCCCATCCATCTCGCTAGATGTCCGCTCGGGGCTGCAGGGGGTGTGTGGAGAGCGTTGCCTCCCCGCCCGAGCGCTGCTTGCAGCTTTCTCCAGGGGCTCCTGCTCCACCGTTCCCAGCTGACCCACCAGCTGCGAGGCCGAAGCAGAAAATAGCCCTTCCTCCAAACTCCCCGGGGCCGCAGGCTGAGGGACTGCGGAGCCCGTTGGCCTCCAGGCGATCGCCTCAACCCCATGGTGGCCAGAAAGCAGGTGGACACTGAGGATCTGGGCAGGGGGGAAATAAAGGCGGTTTTGAGAAGCTGGCTGGCAAAGCTGTTTGGCTTTGCGATGTGTTTGCTGGGCTTCAGCCCAGTCCTGCATGGAGGTGTCCTCGCCGCAGCCTTTGCCGAGGAGCCGAGGGCAGGGTCTCGGGGGACCGACCTCAGCCTCCTCCCGCCTTAGCAGGTCAGCCGGAGCCCAGCACCTCTGCATGCAGTTCTTCACATCCAGATGGAGAAAACGAGGGACACCTAGGATGAGGGAGAGACTGGAGACTGCTTGGAAATGATGATGGGAAGATAAAGAGGAGGCCTGGAGCCACAGACATCCAGATAAGGAAGCAAAAGACAGAGAGTGGGTAAATCTCAGTGACTCACAGAGGTGGGGCAGGATGCAGAGTCACCGCCAGCTCCCAGCCAGGTCACTGGCAATAAGGCCTTGATGGCCCTCTTGCCCTCAGCTTTGCAACTTTAATTGCTACAGTTTGGGTTAAGAAATGCTGTCTTTGAACGCTGGTAAATACACCCCAGAGGGCAAAGCACGAGGTGGTTTCTGGGTTTTGTCATGCTGCAGTAAGAGCTGCAACTTGGACTCCCCACCATGCTCCTTCATTAAGCAGGTCTCTCACCGTGTCTTCAACCCTACGCAGCACACACACGTGCAGGGGCCCTGCCACCCGTCCATGACCCCTCCACATTGCCCCTGAGCACACGTCACATCAAAAATCTGCAGAGAGCACTTCAGCGGGGCAAGAAGCCAAAGCCTCCAGCTCGAAGCTTTCTTCTTACGCAGAAACCTGGCCCCACTAAGAGCAGGGCCAAGAGGCACCAGGTCCTCGTCACGCAGCCCATCACAGGGTGACGGTCACTGCTTAACTCAGCCTGGACTTGAACCAGTCACCAGGAGAGCTGGAAATTTTTGGCCATCGCCAACCTGAGTCATCAGAGCTTCCCCTATCAACAAGCAATAAACAGCTACTCCAGCTTAGAAGTTGTCCTAGTTTCTCTTGCTGTTTGCAATCTTCTACCTTCAAGGGTTTGTTTTGTTCCATTTTTTTAATGTAATTTTACGAGTCATTAGCCCAGAATGCAGCTTATCTCCTGTCACTTAACACGTTTTTCCTAAACATCTTCCCTGGCGCGTTCAGAGAAGCCCTAAAGCTGCTTCTGTACCGAAGGCACCGCGGGCTCTGTCCTGACGCGGCGACCTGGCAGCAGGAGCCGGTGCAGAGCTCGCACATCACCGAAACAGCCCCGTCGCGGCCGCCTGAAAAATGGCCTGCAAGCAGTGGCAAAGCTGCAAGGCTTTTTCACCTGCGGGCTGGTGATTTCCTCGGCGAGCACGGTGTGTGTGGGGGGGGTGCAGGGTTAATTCATCTTCACGCAGATTGAATTAGGAGGAAAAATTAAATGCTGAGGCACAGAAACACTTTTACTTCCTTGAAAGCTAATAATAGCTCGCAAAGCTCTCAGCGGTGCCGTCAGCCAAAAGGCTGCACGTGCCGTGCAAACCCTGCGGGGCGAGCGGGGAGCCGGGGAAACTGAGGCCGGGAGGAGCTGTCGCCTGGTTTTCACGGGGGAGTTAGCAAAGGGCTCGTGCTCTCCTTATGCCCCATTTGCGCCTCCCTGCTGGCTCCGGCAATGTCACGGCACAGGGATATTCCCGGCCCTCCGGTTACAGGAGCAGACCCGGGCCATTCCCCCCGTTTCACCAGTCCCCCCTTTCCTTAGGGATTGACGAGGTGCTCTGCTGCCTCCTCTGCAAAACAGATCATCTCTGATACCTACTGACTAATGAATGACTCCAGCAACTAATTGCAGGGGTAAGTCAACGCCTAATTAGAAACAGATTCAGGGAACAAGCGTTAGGAGAGCTCTCTGGCTGTCGGTTGCCCCTAGTTGAGCATGTCCTGGGGTGCGGGACTTTTTCCAGCTGGTTTTGTAGACTCCCAAAATACTCTGGAGTGCCTGTTTCTTCTGCTGCGTCACTTGGACCTGTGGTCTTCTGCCTCCCCGGGAAGGGCGTTCGGCCCAAGTCCAGGGTCCTTATATACGTATTTAGTTCTCGGACAGCTACAGCCTCTTCCCTCTTCTCCCCAGCTGCTCTTTTGCTTCTTCTCTGAAGTCTGTCCTCAGCAAAATCGTGCCCGATAATGCTCGAATCACCAGCGCTGAAGTTCTGATGAGCTGTTGTTTGTATGGTGTTGTGCCTAGAAACGGCTCCCTCGCGCCCGAAGTGCCGTGGCCCATGTCCTCGTGCTTGCGGGTCCCCAGCGCCGGCACGTGCCTGGAGCGAAACCAAGCGCGTCTCCTGCACGGAGGCGATGGTGCAACGCCGGAGGCGACGTTCCTCCTGCAAGGGCGATCGGTTTGGGACAGATGACGTTGAGACACAGCTGGAAAAATAAAAAAAAAAGACCAAGACAAGAAAAGAGCGGGGCCTGGGCAAGTTTCCGTTAGCGCTGCAGAATGATCGGTTGCTGGAAAATCTTAGTGGGGAGCAATAGGGAAGGAACCAGCTTCTGCTTTCTGATAGCGGTTCCTACCGCAGCCCTCCGGAGCGGAGGGTGTGTTGGGAGCGCGTTAGTCATCGCGGCAGGCGGAGGGGCCGGCTCCAGCCTCGTCGAGGCAGTTTCCCTTTAAAGGCAGCGCCTGGATTATGCTCGCAGCAGGGGCTGCATTTTGTCTGGCTCCGTCGCCCAACGCCGCTGTGCCGTTTGTCAGCCGATACCGAACTACCAAAGCGTTTGATTTCTTCGAAACCTGAGCGAGGATCTCCCCCGCCGCCGGAGGAAATAATCCCGGCCCTTGGCTCCTTTTGGTTTACTCTAGGATTTGGGTGTAAAACCACATTCCCCATCCCCATTCTGGTCAGCCGAAGGAGGGAAACGCTGATCCTCTCGAGAGGGGGCAGATGGGAAGCAGGAGGGTAGAGAAAACAAGAGGAAAGGGAGGAAGGAAATTAGTCAGTGAGGGAAGAGGACAAAGGGAAAGAGCCCGGGCGGCGCGGCTGGCGCGGCTGGAGGGCTCGTCCGTTCCTGGGCCCCCTGTGCCTCCCCTCCAGCCCCGCTGCAAACAGCCCTGGGCCGCGTTTCCACCCGCGGCTGGGTTTGCGCAGGGGAGAACTGAGCCCACGCGGGCTCCCTTTGCTCTCCGAGCCCCCGGCGGGTGCAACGCTAGGTGCCGTAGCCAGAGCCCTCTGCCGGGGTCCCCTCCGCCGCGCTGCATCTCATCCGAGGGACCCCGCCGGTCGCAACGCTTTCCCTCCTCCCCGGCCGCTCGCATTGCTGCCCGCAGCAAGTGAGAGTCTGTTCTTCAGACCAAACGCCTGGCTGATGATATCTGCAGCCAATTTCCAGCTCGGCAGAGCAGAACGATTTCTGTTTGGCTCGGTAAAGAGCGCAGAAACTCTGCTCCCCAAAGGTTGCGCTCCCCGTGCTGGCAGTCGCAGGCGCTCGGCTCTCGTCTTTCTCGGCAAGCCACGGGCTTAATGTATTTACGAATACGCGTGCACAGCCCTGCTGCCGCCAGACCGCACAGCACACAACGCTGGCAACCGCTGCACCGAGGCAGTCGTGCACGCAAGCCTCCGGGCCCCGCGCGCCCTGCCGCAGGCTCGCACCCGTCGCGGGATCGGGTCCCTGCCCCGAGCGCCCGGGAGCAGCCTCGCCGGGGGCGGCGCGCTCCCCACGCCGAGCCCCCGCATACGTATGCTTAACACATATGTGTACGCAGCGTCACACACCGCTTCATCGGTCGTCATCCGCCGCAACATCCCCTTGACCGGGGCACGGGCGCGCGCTCAGGCTTAGGAAGGAATGCAGAATCACCCTCCCTCCTACACGCCCTACTGGCAAAAGCGCTCTTTCCCTCCCCAAAACGAATGCCGGGTTTTCGCGGGAAGCTCTGTTCCAGAGTCGTATGGAAAGGACGCACGTGCAAGATGCAACCCAGGCGCACGCGGCGCATGGTGAGCTGCAGGGAAGGCAGCCAGGGACTGTGCCAGGCTGCGCGCCGCGGCCCGGCCGTGCTGCTGCCAGCGTTGCAGCGATGCAGAGGAGCAGCGAGGTGACGCGCGGCCGTGAGCAAAGGGGATGCAGCTCACCACGGCAGCCTGGGGCCGGGAGAAAGGAGGGCAGGAGGAAAACATATTGGTGTCAGTAGAAATTAAGGGCGGGCGCCTACGTCACAGCTGAGAAGTAGCTGCTCGGTTGTCTCAGCAGTCAGGGGGGAAATAAGTTGCTCGCGTCACCACTGATGCCAGACACATGCACATCTTGCAGCAGAGACACGTCTGTGCCGTATTTGCAGCACAAGCTCTTCCAGATAATGTATCAGTATTAGGTTTGCCGGCATTCGGGATTGCAGGTAATTCCAGTGCGCCCTGCCCTCGCCGCCGGGACGGCTGCATTTCGGGTCCTTGCACCTTGCAGAAAGCGATGGGAGGTAGCGATGGGATGGCGCGGCGAGCCGAGCCGCCGGCGTCCACGCGGCCCCGGGAGCCCCGCACTGCGGCAGGCGGCACAGGCGGAGGGCTGCACCCTGCCCGCGCGGTGCCTCGGGGCCAGGAAGGCGGTGGAGCGGGGTCGGGCGAGGACCGCTGGTGGGAATCCAGCCCAGGAGGGCAGAGACCGAGCGCTGCCAGCACTCTCAACCCATGGCGTATGTGACACGAGTTTGGGAGGCCTCGGTCGCCTTTCCACTGCTGGTGTCATTTAATTTGCCTCCTTCTGCGCAGGGCATCAGCACTGGTCCTGGCTCCAGCCAGCCTCGTCCCCGGCCCTGGCTCTCCCTTCTACAGTGATTTGCAGGCGCCGTGAGCTTCATCTCTCCCCGTCACGACTCATTTCTTTCTCGCTAAGGCTTTAATTTTTAAAGAGGCACTTTCAGGCGCAGAGGTTTTAATACCTGCAGAGGCTCTCAGCAGGGGCCTTTGCGCTTCTCCAGCCGGCGTCGACGGGGGTCTGGGGCGAGAGGCGGCTGGGGCCGGCGCCAATCGGGAGCGCTTCTCCTCCATGCCGCTCTGCTCCGCTCCGGGAAAGAGCGGGTTTGCTGTCCCGGCCACCTGGGCGCTGGCATCGAGGGCGGTCGCCCTCCCCGTTTCCTTCTCTCCCTCCTGCCGAACTGCAGCTGGTGCGAAGCGGAGAGGGCGGCCAGCGTGGGCTCGGCGCCCAGGGCGGCTCGCTGGTGTTCGGATAGCGGAGCCGCTGTTTGGATAGCGATAGGAGAGGCGGGCTGCCGGTGTCTGCTCGGTGCGGCGGCTCTGCGGAGGCCGGGCACCCTCCTCTTCTCTCCGGGGAGGTGTCGGGGTGTGAGCACGCTCCCATCCTCATCCCGAGCCGCTCAAAAGCCCAAATCCCCGCGGAGATGCTTTGCAACCCCCGCAGCCGCCCCACGGCACTGGAGAGCTGCAAATCCCCGCGCCGCTGCTCTTGCACAGGGGCGGCCGTGTCCTGAGCGGGGCCCAGCACCCTCGAAAGGGAGCCCGTGCCCAGGGTCACTGCCGCTGTCTGGGGGCTGCGGGACCAGCGCGGAGATTGCGCAGCTCCCGGCACCCGGGGAAGGCGCCCGGCGGCCGGCAGCGGTGTCCACCGAGCCGCTTCGGCCGTGGGCGTCCACCCGCTCCTCAAAGTTTCTCCTCCGTTTACATGATTAATTCCTCCCTCCCACCACAGACGCCCGCGATCGCATCTATATCCACGGCTCCCCGCTCCCCGGATGTGAAATATTTATAACCCCCTGCACCAGGGCTCTTCTTCTTTTTCCTCACCTCTCTTTTTCCCCCCTTTCTTCATGCCTTCCAGACGGGCTCCCCGGCTCCGCCGAGCCGCGCCGCCCCAGGAACCGGCTCAGTTTAATATAACTCGGCGAGCGGAGAAGCTGTGAGGAATAATTTAGATTTTGCTTAGGGAATGTAACGCTTTTTTTAATTGCAGTCATCTGCAGCTTCTTAGCAATGTATTAGCGATGGTTATTATTCAAATAAAACGGTTTCTTTCTGTCTTCCCGTGGATGCAGTTGGTGATATATATATATATATATATACATATATATATATTTTTTTTCTGCCTCTTCTCTGTTTCTTTCCTTGCTGGCTCTTGGAGAGCTTGCTTGTCTGTTTGTCCTTTCCCAGCATTAGGCGTGAGGCGGCGACACCAGCAAAACGCCAGGGATATCTTTTAATTACGCTGCCTGTTGCACAGGGCGAGGGGAAGCCCGGCGTTTCCAGACCTGGAGGAGCAGCCCGCGGCTTTGCTGCCCGTCTCGAGTGCAGCACGCGGGAAGGCGCCAGGGCAGATGGTGCCGGGGACTCTCCGCCAGCCCGCTGAGGTCCTGGAGGTGCCACTGTGGCGCAGACACCCGGGACCAGCTTCCTCCTCCCCATGAGGAGCGGGACGGGGTCAGGACTGCAAGGAAAAATGCTCATTTTTTGAGCCGGAGCGCTGGATGGCGGCGGTTCCCTCCGGAGCGCGCCGGGCTGTGCAGCTCCGGCGCGGAGGATTTGCACCGCAGCATCCCGCGGCGGCGCCTGCACCCCGCCGCCCACCGGTGCTCCGGGAGACGCAGCTCTCCTTCAGCTGCTGCAAATATTAGGATTTTAATAACAGGCGCTAATAGATTGGGCGTCTGACGTGGCTCTGGCTCCAAGTGGCAACGTTTAGGGGTGGGGAGAGGAAAAGCGCCGTCAGCCGCAGGGCTCCCGGGGACAACAGACCCCAGCTGTCAGCTTGGAGGCCATCCGGTGACAAATTCCTTAGGAGGGTGAATGATTTTGTCTCCCACTTACATTCATGAAGTAAAATGGGGCCCAAATCCCTCCCTGCCCTTTTGCACAGTTTATTTCCAGCCCCCCGTAATGAAGTAGCTGTTTAATTAGGAATTAACAGGGCCGTTAAAGTAATTGGTAGCAGAAATGGTCCAGGAGAGGTTTATTTGGCAGTGGCATAGCAGGGTGGCTCCGGGATTTCTTTCCGGGGCTGCAAAGTGGTGGGAGCTGCCCTGGAACGAGAGGAAGGCCGAGTCCCGAATGGGAGAAGCTGGAGAGAAGGCGGAGGGGACATGGCGCATTTGCCCTGGGATGCCGCCGAAGGGCAGCGAAACTTGGGGCTGGGCGTGGGGAGAAAAGGGAAGAAGATGCTGGAAAAACTCCTTGGCAGCAGCCTGGCACTGCTCCGGCGAAAGCCAGGGAGCATCCGCTGCCCGGAGCCCGGCCGTGCCGATGGCATCTCCGAACCGTGCCGCTCCTGCAGCAGCCTCCGGGGCCTGATTTACCCGGCAGCGCAGAAAGTGGAATCGCTGTCTCTCTCGCCCTATATTTAGCCCTGAATGGAGAGAGATTTTGCAGACGCCCGGCTCCGTCTTGTGCTTCGGAGGCAGTCAGTGTTTCCATCATAAACCCCGGGGGTCCGATTCTGCGCTCGGCTCGCCGGCACGGTGACAAAAGCTTCTCCGCTGACTCCGGCGGAGCGACTCCGGGTTTGTACCCGCGGAGATGAGATCAGGATCTGGCCCTGGGTTTTGATGGGTTTATAACTTGGCTGATACAACGTGGCTGATTCAATTCGTTTTGGGCTAAAACTCCACCTACAAGCTCCCAGCCTGGGAGACGTTAAAGGCAAATCGTTGTGAAGTTTCATACTCTTGTTAAAGGGAAACCATTGGTTAAGCCCTGTTCTTGCAGCACAACCTGCTCGACTGATCTTTTCTGTTTTGGGGGTATTTTTTCATGCTGCTGGCCGAGGCTCAGCGCGGGAAATGCACGGCGCAGCCACGTGCCCGGTGCAGAGCGAGCTCAACGCACGCGGCCGGAGCCGGAGCTCCCGCTGGGCGAGCAAAGGGCAACAAATGAGCATCCAGCCACGGTCCAAGAGGAGCGAGGAGGCCACAGGCACAAGCAGGGAGCAGCGGAGTGGCCCCGTGGGGACTCGCCGGCAGGAGCCCGGTGGCTCCCGCCAAGGAGCAAAGGAGCCGCAGCCCGTCCTGGCCGCCCCCGCCGGGCAGCAGGGTTGCAGGAGCCCAAAATGCTCCAAAAGCAGCTTTTCGGAGGCGGCACAGCCGCCCCGCCCGCACGCTCCCGCTCCAGCGCCGATTTTGACTCTCCTCGGTGCGCTTTTCCTTAAATGTAAAACGCAAGGGGCTTTTAGACCGAGTGTTTATGGTTGCTCTACATGTAATGGAAACACGACGGGCTTGCGAGCTGGTAAGCACCAGCGCTGTAATTGCAGGCTGCCACTGGATGGGAAGCACATTTTGAAACAGATTTTGGCCGGTTCCTTCAATGACGAGCGCAGAGCAGCCAGGCTGCAAAAATCTGCCTTTCCCAATCTCAGCTGAAGCCCAAGGAGGCTGCAAATTCTCGGCATTTCTGCAAACGTGAATTGCCCTCTGTTAACGACAGGTTCCCTCAGGCAGGAGGCCTGATTTCCTTTCAGGAGTCCAAATCCAGATGGTCAGAGATTCCTTCCAAGCTCAGAAAAGCTGTTTTAAAAGGCTATTATGCCTCAATAGCCTTTTTGCATCCCAGACCATTGGAAGCGCTGTCTGCCGTCTGTACTCCCATGTATT
This sequence comes from Apteryx mantelli, assembly GCF_036417845.1. NCBI lineage: Eukaryota > Metazoa > Chordata > Aves > Apterygiformes > Apterygidae > Apteryx > Apteryx mantelli. The sequence goes on from NC_090002.1 coordinate 8,167,378, forward strand.
TTTCAAGCCGTTCTTCAGTCAACTAGACAAACTGCGGTCAGTGCAAGCTGCCTCTTATTTTGGGGGTGGGGAAGCAAGGCGCCATGTAAACCCGGCGTATTTGTTCCCTCTCTTGGCTTTGCAGCAGACGATCATCGGAGTTGAGGCAGCGCTCAGCCCCCTTCCCGCGCCCCAGTTGCGGAGAGCAGGAGCAGGTTGATACCCTCCACGCTGCAAACTATTGAAAGGAAGCAGATGCTTTAATTGTGAGTTACACCGGCAGCTCTGAAGACTTTCAGTCGACTTCAAATAACTACCACAGGTTTACTCCAGCTTCCACCACCCGCTCAGAGCAGCACCTAGTCCCTCTTTGGCTGGCAACAGGAAAAACAGCGAGGAACTCGACTTCTGCGGCACCACGTTCCCCCCGGGGGCTGCGCAGGAATGCAAAATTATGGAGGTGCAGGCCCTCAAGGAGGGGAAAAAAAAAAAAACGTTACAAACACTAATTAGAGCTTGTGCACGCACAGATGTTACACTGGTTTAACTTGAACCAGGTTGCAAGCCCAAACGTAGGGATATAAACAGGATTAACCCTGATTTAAGGTTGCCAACACCCAAATGTTGCACCAGTGCTGTTGCACCCGTGCAGTATTGCAGTTTTCAGTATGACTGCAGCGTTTCACATGTTTCAGACGTGTTTCAATGAGTGTTTTCCTCCTACTTGCTTCCAAAAGATGTGGGGGTGGTCAGATTTGCCTGCGTGAAGGAGTAGTTATTTATGCTCCAAGCCTTTGCAACTCACAAAGTGCACGTACCCCCCACCCCCTGCAAAATAACACAGTCACCCAAGGGAGGCCCAAGGGCTCTGCCCCGCGTTTGCAGGGCCGAGGACACCCCTCTCTCTGGGCGCACGCCAGCTCCATGCGAGCAAATCCCAGTGCCCATGAGGAGGCACCCTGACTTCGCCACGCCTTGGGAGTGCACGCACCACACTGCCTTGGTGGGGTGCATGCTGCTGGGGGGTGTATGCCCTGCCCTGACTTGGGGGGGGGATCGATAGTGCTTGGGGGTGCATGCACAGCACTACCCGCGGGGGTGCGGGGTCCATACTGCTTGGGGGTGCATGCACCGCACTGACCTGGGGGGTCTGCAGCACTTGGAGGTGCATGCACGGCCCTAACCCTGAGGGGTCAATACCGCCTGGAGGTGCGTGCCCTGCACTGATCTGGGGGAGATCCATAGCATTTGGGGGTGCATGCCCTGCCTTGCCCCGGGGGGGGGTCCACACTGCTTTGGGGGTGCATGCACCACACTTCCCGGGGGAAGATCCGTAACATTTGGGGGTGCATGTCCTGCATTGCCTGGGGGGGGGTCCACAATGCTTGGGGGTGCATGCACCACACTACCCAGGGGGGGTCCGTAACATTTGGGATTGCATTCCCTGCATTGCCCGAGGGGGTCCACACTGCTTTGGGGGTGCATGCACCACACTTCCCGGGGGAAATCAGTAACATTTGGGGGTGCATGCCCTGCATTGCCCCGGGGGGGTCCACACTGCTTCGGCGTGCATGCACCACACTACCCAGGGGGGGTCCGCAGCATTTGGGGGTGCATGCCCTGCATTGCCCCGGGGGGTCCACACTGCTTCGGCATGCATGCACCACACTACCCAGGGGGGGTCCGCAGCATTTGGGGGTGCATGCCCTGCAATGCCCGTTGCGAGCCCCCCGTGCCGTGCCGTGCCGTCCCCCTTAACGGGCGGCGGGGCGGGCCGCCACCTTAAGCGAGCCCCGCCCCGGCGGCGGGGTCCCGCCCCGGCCCGGCCCGGCGCGGCGCGGCTCGGCTCGGCGCGGGTTGCCATGACAAGCAGTTTCTCTCGCTAGCGCCGGAGCCGCCGCCGCCGCCGCCCTCCCATGGCCGCCCGCGGGGGCTCCGCCGCCAGCCGGGCCGCGGCGCCGCGGGGGCTCAGCCGGTGAGTGCGCCGCGACCGGCACCGCCGCCGCGACCGGCACCGGGCCCGGGGGGTGCCGCTGCCCTGCCCTGCCGTGCTCTGCCCTGCCCCGCGCCGCCCCCCCGGGAGCGGGGCAGCGCCCCGGACCGCGCTGCGCCGGGCGGGTCCCCGGGCGCCCCGTCGGGCGGGCTCCTCGGGTGCCTCCTGCTGCGGGGACCGGCCCGGGGGGGGGGATCCCCTGGGTGGGGGTAGGGTCCCTCGGGGGGCGCCTGGGGGCTGGTCCCGGCTGCTCCCCGGGGCAGGGAAGGGGCCCCTGGGTGCTGCTAGACGGAGGGGGCTGGTCCCTGGGTGCTGCTCCCCGGGGCAGGGCTGGTCCCTGGGTGCTGCTCCCCGGGGCAGGGCTGGTCCCTGGGTGCTCCCCGGGGCAGGGTTGGGCCCTTGGGTGCTCCCCGAGGCGGGTCTGGCCCCTGGGTGCCCCTAGCTGCTGGTCCCCGGGTGCCCCTTGGGTCTGTCGCCCGGCGGCTCCAGCCGGCCCTGCCCAGTCCCCCCCCCTCCCCCCAGTATGCAGGCTGGGAGGGGGGGCCGTGCTGCTGCAGGGCTAGCGCGCTGGGAGGGAGGCGTGTGCGAGGACCGGGGTGCAGCAGGTGGGACGGGGACGGGGGGGGGCAGGTGTGATGTTTCGGTCCGTCCTTCCCTGCCGGCTGGATTGGGGGGCTCGGGAAGGCGGGGGGGGGACCGGCGGGGTCCCCCCCCCGCGCCCGGCTCCGAGGGCCGCCGCTCTGGCCGCAGCCTGCAGCGGGGCCGCCGTCCGGGCGCTTCCCGCGGCAGGCGGTGGGCAGGGGCGAGGATTGGGCTGGGGAGGGGGGGGGCGAGGGGGGGGCATTGCATCGCGCCCCTCCGCCGGGGAGCAGCCGTCGGGCCGGCTGGCGGCTCCTGTCGCGCTCCGCTTGTGTCCTGCAACTTGTTGCCTGCCCTTGGGGTGGGAGCGCGGGGCAGGCGGCCCTGGGGAGCTGTTTGGTGCCGTTGCTGGAGGGCAGCGGGGAGGGGGCTGCCTGGGGGTGCGTGTGCTCCTCCTCTGCAAAAAAAAAGCAGGACGCGAGCGCTCCGGCTGCGGCTCGCCGCTGCCCGAAGACGCAGCGAAGGGAAGGGAAGGGCAGCCGCAGCGGGCTGCGCCGGGGGCAGTTTCTTGCGGCAGCCCAAGGACGGGCTGGGGGGCGGCCGGGCCAGGTGCTGCGGGAGGCGCCGAGGGCAGCCGGAGCGAGTGCTGCAGGCGCGGGGGGGAGCGCGGTGCGGGGGGGGGGCACGGGGGGGCTGCATCTGGCCACGGGTCAGGGTGGGATTGCAGCCTCCGGGCTCTGCTTCCCTGGCGCAGGCTGCACGGTGCTTGCCCGCGCCGTGCGCGTCCCCCTCCCCCCTGCGCTCTGCCTTGATCAAATCCACGTCGGGATTGAGGAAAGAAAAATCACCAAACCGGTGAAGCTCTGGCCCACATGGCCGGCAGGCAGGAGCCTTTTCCGCCTCTGCCACCTCCAGCGCTCCCTCTGCGTCTCGGTCCTGCGTGTGCCGTAGGTTGGGAGCGATCTGCCGCGCCGAGCGTCTGGTTTGAGTCCGCACGTTCCCCGAGCGCTCGGGGCACCTGGTGCATGGGTGGGGGGTCCCGCCCGGCCCCCCTGCGCTCCGGGGAGACCCTGGGTGCAGGGTGCCAGAGCCCGGTGGTCCCTCCCTGTTGAGCCAGAGGCGAGTCCCGAGCTTGAGAGGGGAGGGAGGAGGGACAATAGGTTATTGTCCTCTTATCTCTGGAGACCTGAGGTTGGGTGGGGGTTTGGATTGCAAACCTCAAACCAGCGCAGCCTGTTTCTGCCCCGCCAAGGCGTAGCTTGGGCGCGGGCGGAAGCGGCGCCCGGGGCTGCGGTCTGGGGGCCACCTCGGAGGCCACCTCGGCCCCGCCGGAGGCCACCTCGTCCCCTCCGGCGCGCTGAGCGAGGAGGACCCCCCTCCCCGCCGCAGCGCGTGGGGTTTGCTCTGCACAGGCTGCCTGTGCTCCGCCTGCCTCCAGGCAGTGCCCTCGATCTTCTGCTTCCTTGAGCAAACCGAGATGCACCTGAATTATTTAGTCGCCAGCGAGAGGAGCTGACGCCCCCGCGCTCCTCCGATCACGGCCGCGTGCTGCTCCCATCACCGGCGCGGCAGGCCCGTCCCCGGGGAAGCCCGCCTGATCCGGCCACCGTTATCCATGCACCCCGAATAACAAGAGCATCAAGTGCTCTCGGGATGAATGGGAAGAGTTGGGTGGTCCTGGAGGCCTCCCAAAAACCATGTGCCCTTTGATTCCCCAAAGCCTGTTCCAAGCAGTTGACTGTGTGCTCGGATATGAGATTTTTATTTCTTTTCCCCTGCCCAGCGTGCAGTCCACCGTGCCGGTGCCAAGGCCGGTGTTGCATCAATGTGCAACAGAGGAAGCGCCCGTGCCGGACGCGTTCCCGCTGTCCGAGCGGAGCGAGGAAATGTCCCAGCCGGCTGCACCGGGCAGCGTGCAGGTAGCTGAGCACCCGCTGCAGAGCTTGGGCGGGCGGTGTGGCGCGGCCCCGCGGGGCGCAGCTTCCTCCGCCCTGCACCGCCCTGGCTCGCCCTGGTGTAGGGAGCTGCCCTGGGAGCAGCCTCCTTGCAAGGCAGCTTGCAGTGACCTCTGGAAAGCACCGGCTTCTTCCCAGGAGGAAAGGACTTTCCTGGCCCTGGGGAGGTGGCACAAGCACTGCAGGTAATGGCTGCAGAGGGCAAAGGTTTTCCCCCCTCCACCACCCTCCGAGTGTTTTTTTTTTTTTCTGGTTTGAGAGGGCGGAGGGGGGAATTCCCTGCGCTGGCTTGCCACCGTCGAGGTGCGCTGAGCCCGCCGCGCGCCTGGCTCCCGCAGCGCCCCGCGGGGCTCCCCTCGCCCAAGGGCGGCGCGGCGCGGCCCCGCGCAGGTGCGCGTGCAGCCGGGACCTGTTCCCCGCCAGCGTTCCCGCGCTGGGAGCAGCTCCGGGAGAGGCAACGCCAGGCCGCGGCGCGGCGGCGGGGTGAGTGAGTAACAGCGGGGAGGGACGAGCGGAGCCGGGCGCTGGGCTCTGCCATTGTTTCGTGGCAGGGTGGAGCTGCGCATGGAGTTTCCCCCCTCTGCCCCCACGCTCTGGGGAAGCGGCTGCCTGGGAGCAGAGCCTGCTCCTCGCTCCGGGCTCCCGCGGCGCCCTGCTCATCCCTCTCTCCCCGTGCTAGGCCACGAGCGGAGTTTGCCAGCTGGGCAGTGCCTGCGGCGTTAGGAAACGCCTGTTGCAGCAGGAGCGCGGGGGGACGCTGCGCGGCTCCGGGGGCGCTGCAGGGAGTCGCTCCCTCTGCGTGCCCGTTCCCTGCCCCTCTCGTCTCCGCTGCCCGTCCCCGCTCCGTGTGCGCAGGGCCCTGGGAAGGGCTGGAGGCTCCGGCTTCCTCGTCCAGGGCCCCTCCCCGCCGGGGGAGGCCGCTCGGCGCTCCTGGCAAATCAGTGCTGCGCTCCGGGCGCCGGAGGAAAGCCTGGGCTAAACCCGCAGCCGCCGGGGAGCCGGGAGCCCTCTGCTCCCCTGGCTCTCGGGGACATGGGCGCGCTGGCCGCTGCAGCGACGAGGCTTTCCGAAGCGGGGAGCCGGTGCAGGGAGGCTGCGATGCTCGGTGTGACCTTAGCGATGGCGTGCCCGTCCTGAGCTGGGGGGCGGCCGCCTCGATGCAAAGAGGCTCTGGCAGCCCCTGTGTTCCCAGACTTGCTCGTCCCGCTGGAGACCTGCAGGAATGGATCCCGAGCAGGGCCAGGGTGCTGTTTGTGCCTGGGATGCTGATCCTTGTTGGCTGCCTGGAGACCTCCTGGTCTAGGTGAGCAGAGCAGAGATGGCGTTATCACTATAGACATGGAGAACCATGGAATTGGAAATAGATTGGTCTGTGCTGCTGAAGCCCTCGGTGTTGGCGACTGAGACGCTCCTGCAGGGAAGCAGCTCTGAGCCTTGACGGATTGAACGGGGAGAGGATGATGTACCTTTCCCCACCTTCTCCCTTGCAAAGCCTTGGTGTAGGCAAAGCCTCCTGTGATGAGTAGGGACCGCTGGAGGCGGAGGGATGCTCCGGCAGTGACTCGCTGGCCGGGCTGAGTCAGCCCTGAGCTCCCAGTTGAGCATGTGGGTCCCGTTCCCTGGGTGCGGGTCCAGCCCTGGTGTCGACCCATCGTTTTGGCTGGCTGTGGGAGCCCCATTTCCCTCCTGCCAGGGCTTCCTGAGGCTCAACTAATGAAACACCTGACTTTGATGTTTTAATTAGCTGCTTTTGCCTTTAATGCTGAGGGATAATAGAGTTTCTGCAGTTATAAAACCTGCCCCTCTATTTGTTCATTGCAAATAGGGAGGGGGATGAAAAAGCCAGTGTGGGTAAAGAAAGGAAGAAAGCAAACGCTTGAGACATGCAGAGCACATGACAACCTGCTGGTGTGTCACTCGCCTGGACGGTGACTCTTTAAAGCGCTAATTAAGTAACTGGGATCCTCTGAGGGTTTGTTCAGAGGCTCTGACGAGCCCTCTGTGAGTAACAGATGAGCTGAACATGCCGCTGCCTTCGGGAGCTGCTGGGAGGGCTCCCGCTTGTACCAGTGGGATGCAGAGACGTCCCCGCGCGGGGCCGGGAACCGGGGCCTCAGCTGTCGGAGCTGGTGCCCATAACGCGGCATCACGCGGCCAGCCCCGGCCCCGGCCCCGGCGGGGGGACGCCTTGCCGAGGCAGCAGGCACCGAGCGAGGGTCTGGCCGCTCGTCCGCGTTTTGTGCTGATGGGGAAACTTCGGCTCTTGCGCCTCTGTGGCAGGGATGAGTCGGCAGCCGGGCTGCGGACGGGCTCCGTGGCCGCGGCGAGTCTCCGTCCCCCCCCGTGTTTTTCTTTTTAATGTGCTGTCTGTGTGTTTTCCCCCCTGCTGACCCAGCCGGGAGCTGGCGTGTCAGTGCGGAGCGCGGCGGGTAGGAGTCCCTACCCGGAAGAGTTTGTCTGCCCGGGGATGGGGAGGAAAGAATACGATCCCTCCTTTGCAGAGCGGGAGCTGGGCGCGCTCCGCTTCCCGCGGTGCCGCCGTGGCCCGCTCCCGGCGCGTGGTGCCGGCCGCCCGCTCTGCCGCAGCTGGCGGGGAGGGCTCTGCGCCGCGGAGGCTGCCGACATCTCCGACGCGGGAAGGTCAGCCTTGCCCGGCGTGCCACAGGCCCCCGGAGAACTGGGAATGAGCTGGAGCCTGCTGCCGGGGGTCCCTTGCAGAGGCAGATCCCAGCATCCTCCTCCTCCTCCCTGGGCAGAGGAAAATTAATGCCGGGGGAGGAATTGAGTTGGGCAGTGCCAATGCCAGCCGGAGGCTGAATCCCCCCATGCCGCCCTGTTTGGGGGGCAGTGGGGAGGGCTGAGGCCCGATGCAGGCGGTTCAGCAGTGGCCGGGTCCCTTGGTCTGCGTGCTGGGGCCGGGGGGGGGCAGCAATAAAAACTCCGCTTCGAAAAGCCGCCTTTGCCAGGGCCGAGAGCCGAGAGGGCCGCTCGCGGGCTCCTTCGTTCCTGAGTCTAAAAATAAGCCGCTGGCCCTCGGCGCGGCGAGCTGCGTATCCGTTACCGCCGGGGGGGGGTGGGGGGGGGCAGCAGGGCCGGTGCCCCCGCGGGTCGGCGCTGGGCCGGAGGGGTCCCGCCGGAGAGTCCGGGACTGCGTTGCTCTCGCCGGGCCGGGACTCGGAGTGACCTTTGCTCTTTGAGCATCGGATCTAGTGATCGGATTTTCAGGTCCAGGCTCGGATTTCGGGCAGAAGGTGTCTGGTTTTAAGCACGGTTTCCTAAGGTGCTGATTAAGGACCCTGCTGTGGCAGCTAGAGCTTTAGTGTCCCTTCTCCTCCCCCTCTTGCCCGGGAGGTGCTGAGCAGCCCTTTCTCCAGCCTGCTGCTTGCACCTGGGGCTGCACGTGTGCTTTTTTTATTATTATTATTATTGCTATTTGTTGCTGCGAGTTGCAGACCTCGGAAATGCTGATGCTGCGTCTCGTCTCAGCCCTCCCCGGGGCTCGGTGGCGCGGCACCGCGATGCTCCATCTTCTTCATCTCCCTGCCCACCTTCTTGCAAGCTGCCTGAGAGTGATCCCGGGTTGCTCAAAGCGCTCGGCTGTCCGGCCCGGATCTCGGGCTGCGCCGTGTCGCAGTGCCAAAGCTGCGCTCCGGCTCGCGCCACGTACGCGGCTGCTGCGGGCAGGGAAGGGGCGCGAGGGTGAGCTGGGAGATGGCTCCGTCCTCCCAGCATCTCCCCGTCTCGGGCCTTTGGGCAGGGAGCGGAGCCGCGGCCTTGAGGTTTGCTCTGCACGGTGCGTGCCAAGGTTTGGGCTGTTGGAGGTGTGATTGGGGGCAGGGACCCTCGTTTTCCTGTGCGACGCTCCCGGTCCTGGTCGGGATCCGTACGCGCGGCAGTAACCCCTCCAGGCAGCTGGGCATCGGGAGAAGCACGTTGAGCACCGGCAGCACATACGGAAAACGCTCCGTGAGCTATCGCCGCAGCTGACACGCGGCAACATGCGGGGTCATCTTTTTTCCCTGCAATTCCCAACCTAGCGCCATCCGCATGTGTGGATGTCTGCCGGGAGTGAATGCATGAAGGTGCTGGGAGCACCGATCCGGAACAGCCTCCGTGATGGTGCCGGCTGGGAGCAGCCTGGGGAACGGCCTGGACTGGGACGGGGCTCGTGCTCCAGCACGAACGGGATTTAGAAACGATTCCCGCCTCTGGGATGAGGGGAGGAGTGCGGGGTGGCGGTGGGCTTGATTCGCGGCTCTGCCAGGCCTTGTTCCGCCGCGGCGATGCCGAGAGCGGCTTGCCCCGCTGGTAGCGCCAGGCCAGCAGTGGCGTAACCTGGGGTTATAGGTGCGTTGGACTGTCGGGCTGTAAAAACACTGAATTGTGCAGCGCAAGGCTATGGAAGAGGGTCGCGTGGCATGCGGCTGTCGTGCTGCTGCAAAACACAGGGAGAACTGCAATAACCCGCCTATAGGAATCCTTAGCGCAGAGGATTTATCTTCTGTCCTTGGTAAAGCTGGCAGAGAGGTTTGATTGCGTTCGCCTGGGGACGGAGGGGGAAGCGGAGGTGAATCAGCTAAAGAGAACTGGGACCGTAAGCTTGGCTTCGCTATGGAAAACCTGCAGGCATGGCTGCTGCTGCTGCTTCCCGGGTGTCCGTGCGCGGCCGGCGCCGTGAGTCACCGCCTCCCGCTTGGGCCCGCGCTCGGGAAAGTGCAGGCGCCGAGACGTTCGTCGGGGAGGACGGGCCGCGGCCGGGCTGGCCCTGCCCTGCCCTGGGTGGCTCCTCCAAGGCCGCGCGTCCCGCCGTGCCCGCGCCCGGCCCGGGGACGCGCCTGCGGCGCTGCGGGGACCGTCCCCGTAAGCGGAAGCGCCCGTGTCCCGGGTCATGCTGTGAAAGTGTAAAACTCCACAGCCTGCATTTTCCAGTGTGACTAGTGCGGGTTATTTTTAGGCGTCCAAATTAAGCTCGTCTAAACGATGTCTTTGAGGTTTTTATTTGGGGGAGGAGGGGTGAAGTGTTGTTATTTCCCAAATGATGAACTGCTGTTAAAGCTGACCCCAAACGAGCTATGGAAAAACAAATGGGAGGACCGAACCAGCTGACTGTAATCATGCAATATTTCCTCCTTGGAGAGCTGCAGAGCATCTGTGTGTCTGGGCGCGTGTCTCCCCCAGGACATCTTGCGCTCGCTCAGGGAAGGAAGGAGAAAGCAGCCAAGACCCGCTCGCCTCCCCTTGGGTAAAAACCAGCCGCGTAACCTCATCCTGCTACCTGCTTCTCCATCCCCAGGGACGCGCTCCGATGCCGAAACTGTTGCGCCAACTCCTGACCTGCGGCTTTTAATCTCCTTCCACTCGTTGCTTCCCTTCTTGGCTTGGCTTTTCCGTTCTTTCGTCCGTGCCTCTCCGTGCGCGCCCGGTTTCACGTCGCGGGGTGCCAGCGCGGGCATCCCGCGCCGAGGGCATCCCGCGCCGAGGGCATCCCACACCGTGTTTATCCGGCCGCTTGGCGCAGCCTCGGGGTGGAGCAAACGGCATTTCCTCGTTTTCCCTTCCCGGCAGCATCTGCCTGTTCCTCCGCAGGGCAGGCAGCCGGGGGATCCTTGTGCTTCTCCAGCCTCCTGCAGCCGAACGTGGAACGCATCCAGCGCCTGCAAGGTGGTGCACGCGGGGCGCCTGCAGCGCGGGGGGATACGTGCTGAGAGGGTTTTGCCTGGTTTTGGCTGGGTGGCGAAGCGGGCGAAGGCGGGAAGCGCCCAGCACCCGGCTTGCTGCGGTGATCTCCCGCCCTATCGCTTCCAAAGCTGCCCTTATCCCCCGATTAGCGCTGGTGCTTAGACGCCCGCCTGGAGCGACGCCTGCCGTAGGCAGGGGCTGCTCGGAGCCTCCCACGGCTACGGAGCCTCCAGGCCCCGCTAGCGCAAAGCAGGTAGCATCCTGGGATGCTCGCGGGCGGCAGGAGCCCTGCCAGGGATTTCGCGCCGGGGAGAGGGACGAGCCCGGTCGCTCCGGGTCGCTGGCGCAGCTGGGAGGCGCCGGCGCTGGCGGGAGCACGGCGGGGCCGAGACGGCTGCGTAAACAGGACGGCAGGTCGGGACGGTGCCGGGCGCCCGGGGCGCAAGGGTGTGTGCGTGCACGCGGGAGCACGGAGGTGCACGGGAGGTGGGGTTACCCGGGGGTAAGCGCAGGGAACGCCGGCGCCTCACTCCCGGATGGATGGATCGGCGTAGCGGCAGGTCCGGGGCCGGAGGGGCTCGTCCCGCCCGGTGCCTGCCGGCCCCCCTGCAGGCGCTCAGCCTAGGCAGGGTGGCTCTGAAATGATTGGCGCTTAATTAAAGCATGGTAACGGTTTTAAGATGCATTGACACCTAGTGTAGGCAGAGGACCTAATAACTCCGGGAACGTGTTAGCTGGCTGTGGATTACCTTGGGGCTGCGGCTGGCACTTGTGGGAAGTGTAGGTCTGACAAAGAGGCTTTGAAGAACAGATCGGGGGGGGGGGGTTGATTTTTTTTTTTCGTTTTTCTTGCTTTGTATTTTTTTTTCCCCCCCATTCAGCCATGTGCTCCTTGCACCCGTCCTGTCCCAGCCAGGCGGGAGCGGGGGCTTTCCCGTCCCCAGGGGATGCAGCTGCGGGAAAAGCCAGGGCTGGGGGATGCCCCTGGTGCCGGAGGAGCCCGGGTGCCCGCTCCCACCCGCTGCTCCGGCGCTGCTGCGGCAGCTGGCTCCGACCCGGCACTGTGCCAGCGGGCGCCTCCCCTCGCCGGAGTTTCACTTCCCCCGGCCCCGTTCCCGGGTGTGCACGCATGTGGCCTTATTTATTTATTTTATTTTTTTTTTTTAAACCAGATTCCTGCTATTTACTTAAGTAACTCGTTCTCCAGCCACAGGATGTGCGGGGCGGAGGGGAACGGCTCGCCCGGGACCCTGGGAATCCGGCAGCGCCGAGGGGGTCTGGGGGCGTCCGCGCACGCTCCCGCGGTATTTCGCATTATCCCCGACAACTGGCTCGGATTAGCTCCTTATCCCCCCGCCCCTCCCCGTGCTCCCGTGGCCCATCTGGCTCCCTCCGCTCGCTTATTGGCACATGTTTTCCAGGCTCTGATTTGCCTCTTCTGCAAAGCTGCCGCTCTGCCCAGATTTGATCTCCCGATGATATCACAGGCGTTGCTCTGCAAGGGTCTAATTTGGTGCCTGGGATGCAGGCTTTCTTCCCTCGTATAAATATTGCCTTTCGGTCTTCTGTGTCTCTCCCGCTCTCCCTCCCTCCCTTTAATTAGACTTCTTACTGCATGGAACAGTTTGCAGTTATATATGGAAAACAGCCTACACTTTCCCAGGAGCGGGGCATGTCGGGAAGGGAAGCGGCGAGCAGCCGGCTTGCTCTCCCTGGGAGCGCGTGTGTTTTTCCTATCGCAGACATGCTTTTGCCGTCTTTTATTTTTTAACCCTTTGGGGAAGGGGGGGGCTCGCAGGCACCCCCCGGTTGCTTACTCTTCCCCTTCGCCCCCCAAAATCTCCTTTTGGACTTTGCAATGGAAAAATCCAGACTTCTGGCTGGCTCGGTCCGCTGCGACTGTCTCCTGTGCTGGCTCAAAGAAGTTATCCGGTGCTCGGAGCCCCGTTTGCCTGGCGTGTGAGCCGGAGCTGGACTGCCTGGGAGCCCTCGGAGCTGTTGCAACCCAGTGCCGTGCCGGAGACCTGCGCGTCGCCCGGATTTGCAGGCTCGGGGAAGGCTGCGTGCCGCGCCGTGTCCCTGCGGCTGCCACCGGCCTCGGGTCGGGCCGCGGACGCCGGGTTGGCCCAGCCACGGGCGAAGCCGTCCCTTCCCCGTTGGAGCCGGCGCGGGGTGTTATTTCCCCTGGGAAATAACATCCTGCCCCTTTGGGTGAGACCCTTCCCGGCCAGGTGGACGTGGCACAGCGAGCCGCTGCGTTGCCCAGCGCTGTCGGACGACTTCCACTTCCCCTGCCTCAGTTTCCCTTGCTGTAAATCGAGAGGGAGATTTTCTGTTTGGGTTTTTTTTTTTCCTTTTTTTTTTTGTTTTTTTTTTTCCCTTTTGCATTTGCTTTTTCATTTCTCCCAGCGCGGCCGGAGGAAGCAGCTCGCCTGGTGGAGCGGCGAGCGGAGAAGGTTAGTTGTGCGGTCAGGCCGCCGGCATCGGCTCCGGGGGTGCCGGCCGGAGCAGGGAAGGGCGCCCCGCGTCACTCGCGTGCGGGCGAGCGCCAAAAGCCTCCTCCGGGCCGGAGGAGCCGGAGCGGCGGGCTGGCGCGCGCGGGCGTTGGGGCGCGCGGGGTCCCGGCAGCGGCGCCGCCGGTGCTTCTCGCGGCTCCTGTTGGGAGGAAGCGGCGGGGCCTATTTTAAGCCCCCGGGGATCTTCAGGGCAGGAATCCCCTGTCCCTGTGTGAGGCGGCTAAAAATAACGCGGCTGCACCCGCGTGTGCTGGCCGCTAGCTCGCGAGCTCTCCGGGTGTTGTTTTGCTTGCGAGACTCCTCGCGCTCTCTAGGTCGGTTCGTGCTCGCTGCTTTTCGTTTGTTTTTCGAGCGAAGCCGTTTCCTCCGCTCCCTCGGTAGGGTGTGGAAAGGTGGGAGCCAGGATTCCTGGGCTTTTCCGCCGGGCTCTTGCTCCAGCCCGGCTCGCTTTGCACGCGCATCCTCGTTTTTTATCCCGTCCCTGCAGCTCGCGCCCTCTCCGGCGGCCGCTCCGAGCAGCGCTCCGTGCGTCGGCACGGCCGCTCCGGCGGGGCAGGCCTGGAGGCTCTCTGAGAGTCCCGGCCTCGGAGCAGCCGAGCGCGGCGTGCTCTGCCCGGTGCCGCTGCCCGCCGGGCTGCGGAAGGCGGTCGAGGGATAAGAAGCCGCGGCGGAGCCCCGCGCCTGGTTCGATGCCTTATTTCTATCGAGTTTTGTTGCCCCGGTTCTGAAGTCGGCTGAAGCCGCAAACGTTTCCCCGCGCTCCTTCGGCCTCGCCGGCTTTCAGGTTGCAAAATGCCTCGTAACCCAAAAAGGAGCAAGGCGGGAGCCTGCGGACGAGGCGCCGGGGCCGGTGCGGAGCAGGCTCGTGGCGGAGAGGCGAGGCGAGGAGAGGCTTCGGTGCGTGCGCGAGAGCTGCCGGCCCCGGGGCTCCGGCCGCGGAGGGACTGCAAGACCAAGTGGACTGGAGGGAGGAAAAAGAGCCCGAGTGAAGTTGCCCAGCGCGCGGGAGAGCTGACACCGTATCGCCTGGCCCGCGGCGTCCGCGGTGCTCGGGGCAGGAGGAACCTGTTTCCCGGGGCCCTGCCACGTGGGAGGAAGACGAAGGGGCAGGCGAGGATGAAGCCTCCCTCCCGGCCGGCCGAGGCATCATGTCCCTGGTGGGCATCGCCCGGTGCGGTGGAGCGAGGCCAGATCCCGCCTGTCCCCGTTTGGCCGCTCTTTCGGCAGCAGCTGGGAAAGGGAAACTCATCTTGGACCTCTGGCAAGGAGCTCCCAGCTCCTCCATCCTCACGGGGCGGGAATGCGGCCCTGGGCACGCCGGCGCCGCGGGGGGAGCGCGGGCAGAGGGATGCTGCGGCGCCGTCGCCCCTTCGAAGACACTCAGCGCCACCGCTCCAGGTATCCGCTCTTGCAGGAGCGGCCGGGTCGGGATTTCGGCGTGCTTCTGGAGCGCTCCCCCCGCGGCTTCCCAACGTCTGCGCTACCTTGTAAAGCACAAAAGAATAATGAGAGGAGCCCGGGTGATTTAGTGCAGGCGCCGGGAGAGAAATACCAAGGCCTTAGATGGAAACATTCCCCTTGACAGCTCGCCTGGAGACTCCCTCTTTTTTCTTTTTTTTCCACCCCCCTGGAATTTTTCTGCCGCTGGGCCATGGCGGAGGGGAAGCCCGGGGGCGTGGGCGGATTCCTGCGCCGGGAGCGAGGAGGCTCCGCAGCCCTCGCGCCGCGCCGCACCGCGCTCGGGTGCCTTTTGCCCATGTATGTGTCGTGCCAGGGCTTGGGCAGCCGTGAGTCACGGCGTAACCGGCCTTGCAGCGGGCTCCGCTCTGCCCCTCGGGGAAGCGGGTTTTGGGGAGCCGGGTTGCAGGCAGCCGCTCGCTGAGCCCGTCCCGGTGGGAGCCTCCGTGGTCTGCTGTCTCCAGCCTCTTTCTTCCCCAGCCTTTGGCAAAGCCTAACGTACTCTGCCTCTGGCATGCAGGAAAAAAAAAAAAAGCTTTCTTGCTTTAAGAGGTGGCAAAATACTAGCAAAAAGTGAGCAAAGCCAGTCTGTGCCCCCTGTAAGAGTCAGGCATTGCGTCCAGCACTCTGCACCGGTCCTGCCCGGTGCTTCTCCCATTGCATCCCTCCTGTGCCGCCCTGGTTGTGTGCACCGGGGCCGGGCCATGCTGGGGAGCTCTGTCCCCCTCCTTCGCCGCCGCTCCCGGGAACGGTGCTGGCAGTGAGCCGGCGGTCTTGTGCCTGCGGCGGTGGTGTTTGCAGGGTGGGATTTCTGCGTCGGCGGGGACCGCGCCGGGAGCTGGAGGTTTGCGGCTGAAGGCGGCCGGTGGAGGATGGATGCGCGCGCGGGTGCGGCGCTCAGCCCCCAGATCCGGGTGGTTTTGTGGATGTGAAAGCGAAAAGTGGGTGGGTTGAGCCAGGTGATGCAACGGCTGCTGAGTTGCAGGCAGAGCCCAGCAAGCCGGGAGCGGCCCGGCCGCCCCGCTGCTCCGGCAGCGATCGCCCAGGGCTGCGCGTCTAGGGAGGTCTGCACGAGCCCGGCTGCGCGTGCAAGCGACGGCGAGCCCCTTGCACCACCCGCGTCCTTGCGCGTGGCGTGCGTGGCGTGGCGTGCCGGGCACCGTGTGCATGCATGCCGGGGCGCGCCCCGGCACCCGGAGCGCGTGCTCTCCCCGCTGCCGTCGCCGGCGGTGTGTGTGTGCATCAGCGGAGGTGTGTGGGAGAAATACTACAGGCGCTGCCATACGTGGGCTCGTGCGATTCATACTCCGGCGGCAGAGCCGGGAGGGGGCCGCGGATGGCGTCGGTGACGACTCGGGGCCTGGCGGCGCTGACAGCAGGTGTCACTCGACGTGAGCGGCTGCGCTTTCCGCATTGCCTATGGTAACGGGGCTCTTTCGTTTCCATCCCCCCCCCGCCTTGTCACCTCTGGCATCCCAGCGCGCGGACGCGGAGGTGTGTAGGAGTCGGCATCGCGTGGGAGTTTGGGAATTTTAACTCCCTGCGTTTCCTAGCTGCCTTGGTTGCTCCGGCACCTACCGGTCCAGTGTGGGGGAAAGCGGGAAAAGCAAGTGCCGCGTTTCCATCAGGAAGCGTGCACCTGCTGCTGCCCCCGGGGCCGCTGGCAGTGAGCGCGGGGCGTCCTGGGGAAGGAGCCCTGAGCTCCTTCCTGGCCCTGCAGCAAATTCCCGGTGGGGTTTGTCTCCTTGCAGCCAAAACGCCGCTTCCCTGGCTGCAGCGCCAGCCCCGGGCAGCGGCCCAGGTTGCTTCTGCGCTGTGACTCGGTTTCCCCCGGTGCCAAGCGTTGCAGCTCTCGGCCTTCGCTTGGGGACGTGCAAGGCCCTGGGACTTCCTGGGGCCTTTTGCTGGCTCCCTTCCCCGGCTGCAACGCCCCGGGGGCGCCCGCAGCCCCCCGTTCCTGCAGGGCGAAGGCTGGGAGCTTCCTCGCCCTCCTCATCGCGCAGGGAGCGAGAGGGTCCACCAGCATCGTCAGGGTGTGTGTGTCCCCCCCCCCCACACACACACCCCCCCCCCCCGCGTTTTGGCTCTTGCGCTTCCCCTGCGGAGCCGGCCGCGTGCGCAGCGCCGTGCACGTGGGCGCCGTGGCCCGCGGGCGCTTCCCGGGCGGCTGGTTCCCCGGGGGCTTTCCCGCAGGCAGGCGCCGGCGTGGGGGCCCTGCTGCCGTCCCCTCCCCTGGGGCTCCGTGCCGCCCGCCCCGAGGCAGCGCCTCTCCGGCAAAGGAAACCGATGCCGCGGCGGGAGGAGGCGCTCGCGGCGGCCAGAAGGTAACGCCGCGGGGAGGACGTGCTGGAGCCTGCCGCGGGGAGTCCCCGGCCAACCGTGGTACCCGGGGCTCGGGGAAGGACAGCGGGGTTATTGGGGGAACAGGGAGCGGCGGAGCGGGTGCACGGGGCGCTGGTGGTGCATGGTGGTGCAGGGCGCTGCGCCGGAGCTGCTTCCCAGCCGGGGGAGTTGCGCCGGGACTGCTGCACGGATGAGCCGAGAGCCGGCCCGGAGAGGGCAGTCCGGGACTGCTGCCTTCCCGCGCTGGGGCACCAGGCTCCCGTCGCTCCGCCGCTGACGGCGCCGCTCCCCGGCGTGTCTCCTCCTTTCTTGGCCGCCAGCGAGCTCCGGAGGAAGCGCCGTGTCCCGAGGGCGAAAATCCTCCCTGGGACACGCCGAAGGGCTGCGCCCCTGCCCCTCGGGGGCCGAGGCCCCGGCCCTCCCCGCATCCGCAGAGCCTGCGGTTTCGCCACCCTGAGTCACCCTCGGGGCTCCTCGCGCCACCCTCTCGCCCGAGGAGTTAAAAATAGCCGGTGGCTCTCCCGGCTTCCTCTCCGGGGCATCCCCGGGCGGGCGGGCGGCCGGCGCGGGAGGGGTTAACGCGGAGCGGCCCGCCGGCGACTCCGGCTTGCCATGGGTGGTGCTGGGAATCGGCGCGCGTGTGCTGCCATCTGCACATTGCGATTTGGTGAGTGTGCAGGGGAGGGGCGCCGCGCCGCGCCGTGCTGTGCCGTGCCGGGGCTCCCACGCGGCGGCTCCGCAAGGACGGGGGGGAGGCGGTGGGACCCCATCTGCTGAGCCCACCGCGAGGTTTGGGGAGGTAAGGAAAGGCCCTGGGACCCGCTCCTTGCTCTGCCACAGGCTGCCTGCGTCACCTTGGGCGACTCGCTTCATCCCGGTGCGTTTTAGTGCTTTTTCCACGGGCGACAGACCCAGCCGGCGCCTGAGCCGGAGCTGTGGGAGACACTCCCGCCCCGAGCCCCCCCGCGTCTCCCAAGGTGAGTTCGCCTCCGAGATTTTCATCTCCGTCCTGCTGCGCTCTCAACCCGGCCGGTCGTGTCGTGCAAAGCTCCCCGTGAGCCGCGGATGCATCCCTGCGCGCATGCACCTCAGCTCGTCGGCGTGGAGCTGAGACAGCTGCCTCAACGTGGGGCCTTCTCCCAAAATACCTGCTGCCGGAGGTAGCGCTTAGCACATCCCGCCCGGTGACTTTTTCGCAGCAGATGCAGTTGCTCTGGCAGCTTTTTGGCTCCCGCTGCCCTTCGAGCATCGCTCCCGCATGGAGCACCTGGCTCCCCAGCAGCCCCGTGCTAGCTGGAGGCGGCAAGCTCAGGTTCACGCAACAGCGAAGAAACCCGGGGAAATCGGTAGCGTCTCCCCCGGGATGTTTGCCAGGGAGGGAGAGGTGCATCAGGGCCGTTTCCATGCAGAAACTGGCTACTTTGGCTTCTGGAGCCCGGGTGTCTGTCCGGGGTGTCAGCCTGTCCCTTGGATGGCAGGGCTGCGCGGCGCTCAGCAGAGCTTCTCCAGCGGCGCCTGGAGCTCGGCTTTTAACTTCCAAAGAGGAAAAATCCTAAACCTGAGCCAGGAAGGGTCACTTCTCCTCCCCCCCCCCCCGCATTTGGCAGCATAAACAGCATCCCTGACGGAGCTTTACATTGAGTTTGCCATGGCAACCTCCAGCAGCCGAGTGGCGATGCCACCCCATCGCCAAAGCTGCGAAGCGGCTGTCGCTCGAGCCGCCCGGGGCGGCGAAGGGGCGGACGGGGGCCGCGACGCGGGCTGCCCCGCGAGGCCTGCGGGTGCCTTGTGCTGATGCAGCAGGCAAAAAGCCTGGGGAGGGCTGGATTTGGGGATCTCTGGTTGGTTGGGCCTGATCCTGCCTTGCTGAGCGAGCGGCTCTGAGACCTGGCCCAGGAATAGCTGCTGCAGCAGCAGCAGCAGCCGCCGGCTGTTGATTTTTGGGGGCTGCACTGCCAGCGTTGCAGCGAGGCCTCTGAAAGCATCGCACATCGTATGTCCGGCTGATTTTGCTCTCGGCTTGGCTTTTCCTTCCTCAGGAAGGAAGACCTGAGCTCTTGCTTCCCGGGAGCCTGTGGAGGGGGCAGCCGTGCCCGGGCTGAGGGCAGGTTGTTGCTCCGGCCTCGTGCTCCTGGGATGGGGTCTAGCTTTTGAGTCCTGTGGCCTCGTCCCTGTCTGACTGGTCTCTTTTCCTCCCCCCAGGTTTAGGAGCTAGTAGGCATCCCCGCATCCGCCCTGACGAGCCCGCGGCTCCCCTGCCGCCCGCGGACGCTTGCGGTGCCCGGCTGGCGCGCCCGGAGGGATGCTGCGTCCCCAGCACGGGCATGCGTTTGTCCTCCCCGGCCCCGGCGGAGGTGTAATGCAGCCGTTTATTATTCCGGGCAGGTTTGTCTGCAGCACTGCATCGGCTTCATCGCTCCTCGCTGGCTGTTCCCTCCTTCCCCTGCGTGTGTGCATGCTCCTTCCCGCTGCTCCGCGCCGCTGCGCCGGATCGAGCAGGGGCCTGGCCTTGCAGCCGCCCACTGGCCAGCAAAATCCGAGTTGCAAGGAGGGCAGGGTGCCGCGCGCTCCGCTTGCGGCGTGTTTTCTTGACCTCCGCAGCGGTGGGACGTGTCCGCAGGGAGGGGTTTTACACCTGGCCGCTGTCGGCTGCCAGAATACGCGGTGTCTCATCCGTCTTCCTTCCTTGCTTTCCTTTCAGCGAAGGAGACCCTTGGAAAGCACTGCTTCCTTTTTGATGCCTTAAGGGCTCTGGGAACTGATTATTATTAGAGTTGCGGACGGTCTGCTGAATACTGCCGGAGTCATTAGGAGCTCATTAGAGCATTAGCCGTTAGGGAAGCCTGAGCGCAGCTCTCCGCTTGCTTGGGTCACATCCTTCCCAGCACGGCCAGGGCGCGCGGGAGTCTGTCCCGTGCCGGCAGGACCAGGCGGGAAGGTGCTTGTGTCTCTGCAAGAGTCCCAGCTCCTTGGGGTGCCGTGGCCCGAAGCCGTGCCGGGGTTAGGGAAGGGTCTCCTGACCGGGGCCAAGGCGCCGTCTGCAAACCGGGCCCCCAAGGGATGCTTGAGGCCTTGCCCTGCCGCGCTCCCTTCTTTCTCCTTGACCCGCGGAGCGAGTCCCCGGAGCTCGTGCTCTCGGAGGGGCGGGAACCTCGCTGCGGGAACGGGGAGATAATGATAGGTGCCCCGTGGGCTCCTTCAGGGGTAATTACAGACTTCGCCGTTACAATATTAATTAGCTGTCTTTCTCTTAACCTCTTAGCTCTCTTTGGAAGATGCTACTTGCTATGAAGGGAAAAAATTAGCGTGTTGAAGTGGGGGGGATTTTTTTTTTTTTCTTTTTCCTGTTGATCAGCGGGAGGCTGCTTAATTGGATCTGCTGTCTCCTACCTCCTGCTGGTGGGAGCTTTCATGCCTCTAAGTGAGAGATGAGCCCGGCTCCCCGGAGGGGCCGCGGGGCGCCCAGGCAGGGCCGAGGATGCTGGCGAACCCCCCTTTCCTCCATGGGCACCGGCCGGGCCCGGTGTCATGCCGAGGGGCTGGGAAACGCGGCCCCGCCGTCGCCAGCCTCCGAGGGGTTCGGTGGCTGCCTGTTGCCTCCTGACAGCGCTTAAAACCTTCCCCGGCCGCGTTTGGCTGGCAGGGGAGCTGCAAGGGCTGGCGCCGGGCAGGCGTCGGTGAGGGGCGCCCGGGAGCCCGTTGGCTTTGGGTTTTTTGGTTTTTGTTTTTTTTGTGTTTTTTTTTTTTTTTGCTGTGGTGGGTGTTCAGCGCCGTTGTGATCAGGGCTGGAAACCTGAGTCGTTTGCTGCGGGGCGGCGCAGGGCTTCGCCCGCGCGGGAGCAGGCGGCGGTGGGGCGGCTGGTGGGTTTGCAAGGGCTGCGGAAGGCGCGTGCGCTCGCGTCCGCCGGCCCGGTTTGCCCGCTCGGCTTCTCGCCCCGTGGTTCGCGTCCTCGGCGTCGGCGCTGCCTTAGAGGCCGGACCCCTTTTGCTGCAGGTTTATATAGCTCTGGGAAACGCTTTATTTTCCTTTCGTGGTCTCCCTAGCAGGCTCTAGAGGGGTGTCCTGGCCTCCAGCCCTCACCGCACTCCCTGCTCCCTCCGCGGCTTTCCCTGGCATCATCCGGCAGGGAAACCTCATCCCGGGATGCCCCGAGCAGCGGCTCGGCGTGAAACCCCGGGCAGGGGCGCGGGATTCCCGCGGTGCCCGTGCCGCCGCTCGGGGCATCCCGACCTTCGGAGCTTGCCAGCGGAGCCGGGATGCAGCCCGGCCGGCAGCAATTCTGGCCTTGGGGCCGCGCGGCTGCAGCAGCTCTCGTCTCCTCGCCGCCGCCTTCCCGGGGACGGTAATAGAGCTCGTAACCATAGTACGAGTGGGCTTCCCGAGACGGAGCCTGAAAGGATGTGATTAATGCAAGAGCCTCTTTATTTTAGAGAAACGTGTGGGTTTCGGTAGTTTCTCTCTGATTAAAAGCCTGCTCGGTGCTCCGAGCCCCATCTTGTTGGTGCTGACAGCTAAATCAATGGGATGCTTTCGCTTACCTGTTGCCGGCGTCGTTGCCAGGTTTTCCCTCCCCGGGACGGCAGAGCGTGCTGAGGAAGCAGCTGTTTTCCACTCCCAAGATGTATTTTTAAACGAAAATAAAAGGGAGTATTTTCTGGGCTGGACAGCTGGGGACTGAGCGAAGAACCACCTGGCGGCTCTTCCTGCCGCCCGGCGCGGGGCTGGCGGGGATCCTTCTCCCGGCGGCAAAGACGGGACGGCGCGGCCGTGAGCCGCCCGGCTCCTCGCGTCGGCCTTGTCCCTAAGCCCGCGCCGAGCTCGGCGGAGGCAATCCGGCGTCCGCCAGCGCGGGATCTGGTGCGTAACGGGCGTCGCAGCGCCGTTCCCGGGACGGGGCGCTCCAGCCGGGCGCGAGCATCTCGGCGCCGCGTTGCCTCCTGGTGTTTTTTGGCGGACGGGTGCTCTCGCTTCCCATCCCGTGGGGCATGCATATTTATTAGCCGGCCTCTTGGGCCTCCTAATGACTGTATTTTTGTTCCGCATCTCTGTTTCTGCAGCTCCAGTTGCTGTGGTATCCAGGGAACCCTCCTCCTTCTCCAGGAGATGCACGCTGGTCGTTGCTAAGGTCGCTTCCACGGTAACATGCACATCCTGTTTACACCTTTATCCGGAGAAGTTGGGCTTGGCTAGAGGCACCCGCTTCACCTGGGAAGCTCCCGCAGGAAGCGCCCGCTCGCCCCCGCCGCGTCTCCCGCGTCCGCAGAGCGGGGCTGCCGCCCAGGATCGCCCGCGTCCCCCAGCGGGACCCTCGCGGCACGGAGGCGAAAAACTAGGACCCAGGATCCCGTTCTCTCGTGGCGTTGCCGCCGCGAGTGCGGCCGCGTCGGCACGATGACGAACAACGTGGCTGACCACCACCCCGGGAACTCGGTTGCCGAAGGCAACCATGAGGGGGACTTTGGTTGCTCCGTGATGGAGCTGAGGAACCTCATGGAGCTGAGGAGCGCCGAGGCGGTCGCCAGGCTCAACGACTCGTACGGAGGCGTGCAGAACGTCTGCAAGAGGTTGAAGACGTCGCCGGTGGAAGGTAAGGGGCTGCCGCGCTGCTCCGGCGCCGTGCGTGCCGGGCAGGGTGAGGTGGGAACCGCTGCCTGGTGGACCTGGTTGATGTCCTCCAGGCAGGGTTTAAGGCTGTGCCTGGAGGGTGCTGAGCAGCTATCGCAGGCGACCGTCGGGCTGGAAGGACCAGTTTGGGGCCGAGCTTGTGAGCGGGATCCTGTTGCGCCAGGTGTCGATCGCAAGCCCGGTGGGAGATGGTCCCTTCTCCTAATGCTGCATCGTACAAGAAAATGAGGTCCGCCAGCGCTGCCGCCGTTTAATAATTCACGGCGCTCGCTGCGGGGCTGCGTGGGACGCGGGGGAAGGAGAGTTCAAAGGTTGGGGAGCGCCCGCCGCGGGCCGCCTTGGTGGGGAGGCAGAGCACGGAAACGTGCGTCTCGGCGTCGAAAGGGGCACGGGGGGGGGAGGAACCCGCCGCTCCGCTCGGCCCGGGCCGGCAGCGGCGCTGGCCGGCTGCGACTCCGCAGGACGGGGGGGCCTGGATGTGTCTGCGCGCTGAAAACTTGCCGGTTATTCTTAGTGCCGAAAGCATGGGATTAGCATATTGCACAGCTGCGATTGGGACCGGGAAGGTGGGGGCAGGGAAGACAATCTCGGGATGTAATTAGAGCAGGGGGGGTGTCCCGGTGGAAATACCGAATCCAGGCCGCAAAACAATGCGTTTTCCCTTGCCAAGTGGTGAGCACGCTTTTTCAGGGGCAGGATGGGAGGGGACGAAGGGGGAAGCGAACCCGCAAGGCTCTACCTTGGCCTGCAAACTCTCGCCGAGGAGGAACCCACGGGCCCCTGTTCGTTCCCAAATGCTGCTTCGAGGCCCAAATCTTCCCCCACCAGCCCACGGCGGTGCCGCCGCTGCCCTGGCCCGTGCCGCTGTCCCCCGCATCTGCGGCGGATGCTGGGGCTGGGATGGCCGCGAGCGCTTAGCGGGACCAACCATCGCATCCCTCCGCCTTGCTGAGCTGCTGTTGCTCCCGGCGTCCCCCCTGCCCTCGTGCTTTGGAGGTGCCGGCCCGTGAGCGAGGGCTGCCGGGCGCTTGCAGGGAGCCGCCGCGCGGCGTGACGCCGCCACGGGGCCGGGTCGAGGGAAGCCCCGGCAGGGCGGGGAAGCTGCAAGCCGAGGGCGGACAACCTGCCTTGACACGTCTGCAGGCGAAGGCGGCGGGTGAGGAAGGGGGCCGGGGCGGCGCGGCAGCGCTGAGAGGTGTTGGCCTTGCAGCCTCTGCGCTGATCCCACCGCTGCCTCTTGCTGGAAGAGGTGCCGATGGCCCCGGACCCCTTTGGGACCCCCCCCCCCCCAAAGGGGCTTTTAGTGGGGCAGCCCCTTTCCCCCAGCCCTTGCTGCAGGGCGTTGAGTTTGCAGCCTCTCCGTCGCCCCGTCCCTGGCTGAGGGGTCCCCCCGGCTGGGAGCCGCGTCGGGCCGGGCGGTGGGGACGGAGCCGTGTGACGGCAGCGGCTGCGAAGCAGAGGCTCTTGTGGTGAGTCACAGATCAGAGCGTGTCTCTTCCCTGTCTCCCCTGGGCGATGAGGATGGCAGAAACGCCGCCTTGGTGCACCCGCTCCCGGTAGCAGCTCCTGGGGCTCCTGCCTCAGCTCCCCGTCCTCCCCCCGCCGAGCTGCGGCAAGGAGCCCGGCCCGGCTGGGGGACTCTTTGCACAAAGCCTGACTTTGCTACCAAAAAGCAGGGGGTTTTTTTTGCTCTGCGAGGGTCTCCCATGCCCCCAGCTCTTCTGGGAGGAAGCCAGAGCTCCAGGTGCTAATGAGAAAGAAAATGATGGCTGTACCCAGGTGGGATTGCAGGAGAGACCTGTGCAGAGCGGTGGACCAGTGCCTGCAGGGAGATGAACCTCCAGGGCTCCAGGGATGCTCTAGCGGGAAGAAGCTGCCGTGGGGCAGAGGGGAGGTGCAGTGGGACCAGGGGCTGCACGGGAGGGTGGGTGCATTGGGAGAAACTCCCCTCTCCAGCCCGGTTGTCACATGAGGGCAGGGGATGGCTGCAGGGGGATGCTCGGAGATGGGTTTTGGGGAAGGCCAGATCCCGTGGCCGGGAGCCGGGGTGCGTCGTAGGGTGCAGGCAGCCTCCCCGGCCCCTGTGCTGGCATCTCCCGTCCTCCTGCGGGAACACGGGTGCCTGCCGGGCACGGCTACCCCACGCCACACCTCCGCGGTCCTGACGCCGGGGTGAGTCAAAGCCCGCTGTTAGCGATATTTTCCATGCGTCCCGCCGGAGACGTTGGGTGGGAAGCGTTCGCGCATGGGTTGGGCTCGGGGAGGCTGCCGGGGCCGGGAGATCCCAGGCTGCCGCCGGCCCCGTCACGGCAGGGTGGGGACGCCTGGGCCCGCTCTGCCAGCGCGTCGCCTCCCTGCCTCCGCGGGGTTTCGTCAGAGGAGAAAGGGGGGTGCGGAGCAGGGAGGGACGTGTTTCGTCCTGCCTCTTCCTCCCAGCCCGGACGCTGGGACGCAGCCGAGTCGGTGGGAAGGCATCCTCCCCCCACACCCCCCCCGAACCAGGGCTCGCTCGCCCGGGGGGGGCTTGCAGCGCTGCCAGGCGGCTCCAGGCACGGCGACGTGTCCCGTGTCGGGGGGCCTGTCCCAGGCGCTGCAGCCACCCTGCCCTGCCTGGTGCATCGCCCTGCCTGGTGCATCTCGGGAGCTGGTGGGAGCCCGCGGGCGCTCTTAAGGTGGAGAGCACGAGGGCTCGGCGCCCGCCTCGGTTAAGGTGGTGCAGGGCCGCCCCAAACCGTTTAACGGCTTTAAGGCATTAAAGGCATCGGGAGCAGGATGGCTGGGGAGGGGGCAGGCTGAATTCCCATCTCCCATAGCTTCGTTGCTGGCCTGCGGACATGGGGCCGTGAAGCAGTCCAGCTTCAAGGGGGCTGCCGCACTCCGCAGTCTCTTGCTGCCCCACGGGAAGGAATTTGGGGGTCCATTTTTGCACCCCTTTCTCCATGCCGTGGTGCGGGATTGCAGTGTGCGCGGCCAGGGTGCGCAGCGGCATGTACCGCTCCATCTGCACGGCGCCCTTCGGGCTGGCTGGCTCCTTTCTAGACCTTCACTGCCCGTCTTCTGGTGGGGAAAAACCCCGTGTGCCCCTCCACGAGCTCCCGTCGGGTGCTGGTCTGGTCTCGTTGCCCCAGCCCCCTGCAGCCGGTGTGTTCTGCAGGATGGTGCCGCATTCACGGCGGAGCTCGGCGTCCCTCGGCAATGGTGCCCGGGGCGGTACCTCCGCGGCCGAGCTCGGAGACGGTCCTGCTGCGCCGGGTCGCTCGCGGCGGCTGCTTCTCCCTCTGAACTGGCAGCGGAGAGCGGATCAGGTGGCTCTGACAGCTCCGAGCTCCGTGCTCAGTGCCAGATTTACGGCTAATTTGATGCAGCATGTAAACAAGCCGGCCAGTGCCAACTGGCATTAACTGGCACGCGGGCGCTTCGCTCGGCTGCAGCGCCGGCGAGAGGCAGGGGCGATTCAGCTCGCGCTCTCGTTGCTGCGGGTCCTTCCCCAGTGCTGTCGGCCCCAGGGGCTCGTCGGAGCCGCAGTGGGTCGGCAGCAAAAGCCCTGCTAACGGGGCCTGGGGCAAGGACCCCACGCCACCCGCGCCATGCTGCCTGAGGGGCTCACGCGGCCTCAGCTGGTCCCTGACGGCATCTCCAGCTCTTGCAGCCTCGCAGGGACGGCAGCACCGTGATGCCGGGGTGGGAGCCTCTTGCACAGCAGTGGAAGGCACACGGAGATGCACGAGCCAGCTCTCATCTTCCTCTTTCTCCTCTGCAGGCCTGTCCGGGAACCCGACCGATCTGGAGAAGAGGAGGCAGGTGTTCGGCCAGAACTTCATTCCTCCCAAAAAGGCCAAGACGTTCCTGCAGTTAGTGTGGGAGGCGCTTCAGGACGTCACACTGATCATCTTGGAAATCGCAGCCATAATCTCCCTGGGCCTGTCGTTCTATCACCCCCCGGGCGGCGACAATGAACGTGAGTCCCCAGGGTCCCCCGCGTTGCTGTAGGGAGATGTGGCCTCTGGGAGCCACCTTGGCCAGCCATCAGGGAGCAGGGACCTCTCTGGGGGGTCACCCCATGGGGTATCTCCACTGCGGATGCAGGTAGTTTGCAGCCCAGCATGGGAAGATGGGCGCTGGTGGTGCGTTTTAGCTAAGCCACCTCTGCTCATCCTTTTAAGTGGTGGCTTCTCCCTGTGGGGCCGGTCCCTGGTGTGATCCCGTCCGTGTCAAAGGCCTTGCGCTGATGCCCTCGTCTGGGCATAGCTGTCACTGCGGCGTTGCTCAGGGCCTCTCATCGCAATTCCCCAAAGGATGCATGAAAGCCAGGGGTCCGTCTGCTCTGGTACCTTCCCAGGTCCCCCGTGGCTTCCCTCTTGGCTTGGGGCATGGCTCTGTCCCTTGGTATCCCCCCAAACTGGGGAGTGCCCTTCTTAGCCACATGGCTTTGGGCGAGTTTTGTTCTCTTCCCCGGCTTGAGGATTTCAGTGTCTTTGGAAGAGTTGGGCAGGGGCAGCAATCCGGAAAACGGAGATGCGGAGAGATGATGACTCATGCCAAGGTCACACAGCGGAGGAAGGGGTGGAGGGTGCTAGAACTGGAGAAAGACCCCAGTCACCCTGGCTCCCCACCCTTGCACTGTTAGGTCAGCCTGTGTCTAAAACCAAAAGAGCAAAACTCCCAAATGCCTTCAGGGGCAAAAACAAAAAGCTACCCCCCCCCCAAAAAAAACAAACAAACAAAAAAACACCTCTCTTGAGAGCAGGGGCAGCCCTTGGACCTGTTCAGGGCGGGGAGGTCAGAGCAAGCATCCTCCAGGCTCTGGTCTGTGCACGTTACTTGAGATACCAGGTGTCTCACGGCGCAGCTGAGTTTTCCCCCTCTGACTGCAGTGTGCGGCCAGTCGGCGGGTGGCGTGGAGGACGAGGGGGAGTCGCAGGCCGGCTGGATCGAGGGAGCCGCTATCTTGTTTTCGGTGATCATCGTGGTGCTGGTGACCGCCTTCAATGACTGGAGCAAGGAGAAGCAGTTCCGGGGCCTCCAGAGCCGCATCGAGCAGGAGCAGAAATTCACGGTCATCCGCAAGGGGCAGGTGATTCAGATCCCGGTGGCCGAGATCGTGGTGGGAGACATCGCACAGATCAAGTACGGTGAGTGGAGACGACGGTGGCGTGCGGAGCCGAGCAGGCGCCGCCGGCCGCTGGCTGGGGTCTCCTCCGTCTCGGGGCACGTCGGTTCCTTCTCTCTGCTTTTGCCAGGCATTTTGCCTTGAGGGGAAATGTGGCTCCTGCTGTCTTCTCCAATTATTCCTCTAGGGCTGTGCCGTTTCGCAGCATGCCTTGGCCGGGAGCTGTGGGAGATGCTCCTGTGCAGGCAAAAAAAGCTCAGCTTGTCTTGCTGGCTGCAGCCGGAGCAAGGCTGGCAGTGCTGAGCTGGGCTCTGCGCACGAACATTTGCTTTGGGCTGCTCTGGGAACCTGTTGGTCTCTTAAAATGATTCATTTTCATAACTGTGTCCATGGTGAGCATCCCTTTAGCAAGGTGTCTTTCAAAAGAGGTTGATTGGCAGCTAAAGGCAGCCTTTGGGCTAAAGTAGGTCCCTCTCCTTGCTTACCAGGAGGTATGCTTGTTCCGTACAAACTCCCAAAAGGAACTAGCTTGTTCCAACCTGGTGTTGATTTTAACACAGGGTTTTTTTCCACCTCTCTGGGTGGATGATGTGATCCTGTAACAGTCTGAATGTATCAAGAGGTGTTGGGAAGGATGTTACTGATTCAGTAAAGCAGATATGGGAAAGCGCTGACTGATTTACTGAGCAAAGGGCCTCAAAACTAATGCTTTTATATATCAGTCAATATTTTAGAGCTATTAAGTATCATCCTTTAATATCCAGCCTTTGTTTCCTCTCCATCTAGATTTAGTCGGAGACTGGCAAAAAGACTCAAAATTCACAGTGCAGGAAGCCTCCTCTTAGGACACTGCAGCAAGGAGTGAGCTGAGACTTGCCAGGTCTGGGTTGATCCTTAAGACTCTTTCCTCCTTTCCAGGTGACCTCTTGCCATCAGATGGCATCCTGATCCAAGGGAACGACTTGAAAATTGATGAGAGCTCACTGACTGGGGAATCAGACCAAGTCAAGAAATCCCTCGAGAAAGACCCCATGCTACTGTCAGGTGAGGCTCTTGGCCAGAAAACCAAACCCATATCTGCAGCACCTGTGTGAAAAAAACACAAGGTTTCAGGTTGATTTGAAGTCTTGAGCCTGGCAGCATGGCCGTTGTGTTGCTGAATCAGTCAGAATGGGATCCTGATCCTGAACAAACCCGCATGGTGGGTGGGTGGATGGATGGATGGCTCTAGAAAGTTTCCACCTGCCTGTGGCACTGCAAACCATGTTGCTCTGTTGTTGCTTCATGACCTGAAGGAGTTTCTATACCATGGAAGACTTGGAAACTGCAGTAGCACATTTCCAAGGTCTCCATTTGTCCAGGCCTTGTGTCCCATGGGAAGCCCTGCTCGCTGGTGAGCCTGGCAGCTCTGAGCTTCCATGGAAGGAGACATTTGAGGAAGGAAACTTCCTTCAGCTCCCTCCTGCAAGGTGCCGAGCAGTCCCATGTGGTCACTGCAGGGCTGGTCTGGGTTTGTGCTGGTGATGGAGAGGTGACTACTCCCATGTCCTGTTTCCTAGTCTGGGAGGCAGCCAGCATGCTGTGTTTTTGGAAGGAGCTGAGAACTGTGTAATGATGTCCTGTCCCACCATGGCTTTCCTGTTGTGCTAGGTACCCACGTGATGGAGGGGTCTGGACGGATGGTAGTGACTGCCGTGGGTATAAACTCACAGACAGGAATCATCTTCACTCTCTTGGGTGCAGGAGAAGGAGATGAGGAAAAGAAGGTGAAGAAAGGTAAGGAGATCTGTTGAACCTGTTTTCTCCCTTCCTTTTGCTTTTCTTCCCACCCTGGGAAGCATCCAACAGTGTGCAACAAGCTATGGCCACGTCCACGGGACGCAGTTGTGTGTTAGTACACGACCCAGGCAGGTACACTGAGCTCCGAGACAACGCGGGGGAATCCCTCTCTGCTCCCGTTGGTCTGCAGCCTAGGGAAGATGCTGCATGAGAAAACCCTCTTGTGCACCCAGACTGCGGCTCCTTCCTTTGCTCTTCAGCTCCTCTAGGACATGGTTTCATCTCTCTTCTCTAGCCAGCTGCAGCCTGGAGTTGCAGGGTGGGGGTCAAGGCCCAGAGGGAAAAGTCACTGAGAGCGATGCCCAGCAGTGCCTTGGCATGGTGCTCATTGCCCACCCTGTGGGGGGAAGGTGAGTCCTGGTTATCCGAAGGATGTTAGTCCATCCAGCGCCTTGAAGACTTTGCTGAACATGTCTGCTGGTGTCCCCTGAGCTACACAGGGAAGGAGTCAAAGTGCAGAGGATGGGAAGAGGGAAAGGAGGGTTTTATGTGCCTGTTGGGTGGAGGATAGGAGAGCAGCCAGCTGGGCTGAGGTTCCCAGCCGTGCTGGGACTTGAATAGCTTCCTGCCTCTTGCTGCTTATTTCCCTGCTCTGCACCAGTCCTTCTCAATCAGGAAGGGTTTGGAGCCAGGTTTGGGAACCTCCTGTGCTCCTCCGTCTCCCCACGTCCCTCTTCTGCGGGTCTGGGCTCACAAAGTGTTGGCAGTAACGAGGCGCGAAGAGTTG
Organism: Apteryx mantelli; assembly: GCF_036417845.1. Classification (NCBI taxonomy): domain Eukaryota; kingdom Metazoa; phylum Chordata; class Aves; order Apterygiformes; family Apterygidae; genus Apteryx; species Apteryx mantelli. Next base: position 8,197,182 of record NC_090002.1, read on the forward strand.
GCAGCAACGAGCTGCAAGCTGGCATTGCCACTGCGCTGGGTGCACAGACGTCCCCGGGTGCCGGGGAGCCCTGCCCGGGAAGCGAGGCCAGATGGGACAGAGGCTTGCGGGGCCTCTCCTGGCAGCCGCTTCGGCTCAGGGCTGCGTGTGCTCTGCCTGCCTCCGACCCTCCTCACCCAGCACAGGCGATCGTGGCGCCGCGGGCGGCTGGTGCTGGCAGCAGCGCTCACGTTGCATCTGCTTCCCAAACGGATGCAGCAAGGTAGCCTCCGAGCGGGGGATGAGGGAGCACTGAAAGCCTGCCCCTGCCCACCAGCCAGGGCCCAGGAAGCCAGCTGCAGCAGTGGGGGTAGTTTGGGGGTAGGGGTTGGCTCCGGAGTATCCAGCTGTGGTTTGGGGACTGCAAAGCTCTTAGGGTTTCCCACCATCTTGGCGGCTAGGTAAAAACAGGGATATGGGGTGAGATGTGAGAACGGCTCTGCTGTTAGAGCTGACCAGCAGCTTAGGGCACGGGTGAGACTGGCTCCTGGTGGCAATCTCCCTCTGCTGGCGTGCAGGGGGGTTTAGGAGGTGCAGGGAAGCATCGCTGCAGACCTAGGGAGCTGCCCCCCTTCTCCCGCCCTCCTCCCTCCCTGTCAGAGGGGACAGAGCGGAGCTGGGGCGAGGACCGTTGCGAAAGGAGCTTGGTGCTGCAGGGTAGAAGGACTCCCTTGATTGCAGCGAGTAGAAGCCACATCTGAGGTCTCCAGCAGCTCTGGTGAGATGTGGGATAGTGAAAGCAAACAAACAACGGGCTCTCCCCCGCAAAAACGCTCTGGTGCTGGTGTGGTTTCTTTTGAGGATGGTGCTTGGCGTTTTCCCTGCCCCCGGCCTGTGTCACTCAGCCCCACGGCAAACCTGGCTCTGTGCCCTGCACTGGAGCCTTGGCAGCCCTCAATTTGGGAGCAAAGGTTGTGGAGGGGGGGGTGATTTCACCGGCGCATCCCTCGCTGCGATGCTGGGAGGTGCGATGGAGGGAAGGAGAAACCAGGTCTCTAGCGCGTAAACTCCTTGTCACGCAAGGCAGTGTTGCAGAGGCAAGCGGGGTCTTCCGTGCGCGGGGCTGTGCACGCACACAGGCAGAGCGCCGCGGCTCTGCCCCTGCGGCCCCGTGCAGCACCGTGTGCCGATAGCAGGCAGAGGCCGGTCCGCATCTCTTGGACAGATCCGCTTGCACCCGATGGCAGCGGGAAGCCGGAAGCGCTGGCGTTCCTCGTCTTATAGCAGGTTTTAGCAGGTGCTTTGCAGATGGGGAAGCCCAAAGCACAGGGGGACACAGCGTTCGGGAGAGCCAGGAAGCGCCCAGCGCTCCTGCACGTCCCCCGTGCTGCAGCCGCCAGCAGTGGTGCTGGGGTGGAGGGTCCCTCTGGCCGGCAAGGAGACCTGGCCAGCCGCCGGTGCCGAGGGCAGGAGGCACGTGCGGTGGCATCCAGGAGGCGACCGCAGCTGTGCCGAGGCCCTGGGACCGGCCACCGGAGCAGAGCGCGGCCCCTCGGAGCAGGGTCCCTCCAGCCGGACGGGGAATGTCGAGATCCGTGTGCTCAGCCCTCCACCCTTTCTCTCTTTGAACAGGTAAAAAACCGGGAGCCCCCGAAAATCGCAACAAAGGTAACCAGCCTCTCCATCCTTTGAACCAGCACCACACTAACTACCGAGCATTCCTCCTTCCTTCTTCCTTCTTCTCATGAGTCTGTGCTCTTTGCTCCGGCGGCCTCTCGCCTCCTTGTCCGGGAGAGGGTGCAACGGTGCCCGCAGCCCTTTCCCGGGGTAGCCTCGTCCCTGTTAACGTGGGTCGCCGCCTGGGTCTGGTGGCTCCAAATCCTTCGGATGCCCGTCACCGCCGTCCCGCTGCGGGGTCTAGTTTGGGCACGGCCGGGGAAGACGCGGCTCCTGTCCCGGGCGGTGGGGAGGGCTGAGCGGCTCCCGCCGCGGGGCTGCTGGCGCGGCTGTTGCACCCTCTCCTGCCGTGGCCGCCTCGACTCCGTGAGCGTCTCTTCGCCCGTGTTTCTCACCCTGTTCTTTGCAGGCTGTGGAGGAAACCCATTTCCACACCTCTCTCTCCACCTCTCTTTCTCTCTCCTCTCAGCAGTTTCCCTCCTTCCCGTCAGACTTGTGTCCGGGTGCGTGTTTTGTCCGTGTCGGGGTCTGTCGTAACGTTGGAGGTGTCCGATCCGAAGCAGCTGCGACCTCCCGGGTGCCTCTAACGCTCGAGCGGCGGCAGCCGGGAGGGGAGCGGGTGCCCGGCGCTAACGGGGCGCCGCTGCCGCTCCCAGCCCCGAGCAGCTGCGGAGGAGACTCGCGGGGGGAGGTTTCCGCCCTCTTCCCATCCCTCTGCAAAATTTCCAGCCGACCTGGGTCTCCCTCGTGCAGGCCTTTAGCTGGGCTAGGACATGGGCTTTTAGGCCAAATTATAGCAGCTGAAAGTCTCGGACGCTAGAGCGAACGCGGCGGATGGCTGGCAGGGCTGGGTTCAAGGAGCTGGTTCACTGCTCTTCGGTCAACTCCATGCGAATGCCTAACCTCCCCCTCATCTCACCCCTCAGGCCCTCTCGGTAGAAAGGGATTTCCACCGAGCTGCCAAAAGGGTATTAGGGAGGGTATCCAGCGCCGCACGTAGAGCGAGCGGGGCAGGGAGGTCCCGTAGCCTCCAGCGCCTGCCGTCACGGCGCTGCTTCGAGGCCGAGGCGCTTCGTTTGCTGGGGCAGGACACCGAAGGGGACCGGAGTCTGTGGTGGGGCTCAGACCCAACTCCTTCGCACGTGCTGCAGGGTGTAAAGCAGCCTGCAGGAGAGGACAGAAGAAAGCTGACTGCACCCCGAAGGCCTTGCCAGGGGTTTCTCGCACCACTGCTGTAGAGAGGTGTCACTACTGCTGGGGACAGTCCTAATTAGCCCATAGCAGTGTCCAGTGTCATCTCTGAGGATCCTTTATTTAAAGGACTTTGGAAGCACAAATCCACCTCCTGCCCCCTCTCCCAGGGTGCAAGTATCCCTTGGGGGCTGTGGCCGTGGGGTAGATGGTAGAAGAGTGCCCCTTAGAGAGGCCCCTGGGACTGCGAGGTTTCCGTGCGCTCGGAGGCGTGTGTGTTGCAGGGAATGTTTTTTGCTCTGGGTTTTCTCTTTCCCACCACCATCTTTCTCAGTGGTGTCCGAGAGGTTTTCCTGGTCTCTCTCCTATTCACACGTGGTGTCTGTTTTGCCCTGGGCTGTAGCTAAAACTCAGGATGGTGTGGCCTTAGAGATCCAACCCCTGAAGAGCCAGGAAGGGGTGGAAAATGAGGAGAAGGAGAAGAAGAAAGTGAAAGTCCCCAAGAAGGAGAAGTCTGTGCTGCAAGGGAAGCTCACGCGCCTGGCGGTCCAGATCGGGAAGGCAGGTGAGTTGCGGTGGCTGTGCAGCCCAGCACGAGCCGTGACCCCAGAGGTACGGCACATGGTCTTCACCAGAGGTCTTGCTGGAAATGGCATGGTGGGACAGGGATATCCCTTCCCCCAGCTCTGCAGGGGCACTGGGAATTCCTTGGACTCTTCCAGCCTTGGATCTCTACATATGCTGTTGTGTAGACGATGCTCTCAGGGCATTGGAAGGTGCTAGTGGCGCTGAAGTGCTGCAGCAGCTTCATGTGGGTCGGGGGACTGGGCTCCACTGGCTTGCACACCCTCACCCCTACCTCTGCCTCTTCCCCCAGGGCTCATCATGTCAGCCATCACAGTCATCATCTTGGTGCTGTACTTCGTGATCGACACATTTGGGGTGCAGGGCCGGCCCTGGCGGGCGGAGTGCACCCCCATTTACATCCAGTACTTTGTCAAGTTCTTCATCATTGGTGTCACCGTGTTAGTGGTGGCTGTGCCCGAAGGGCTCCCGCTGGCGGTCACCATCTCCCTGGCCTACTCTGTCAAGGTGAGGCTGTGATACAACAGGATCCTTGGGGGGTGTGAAGGAAAGTTGGGCTTTTCTCTCTAACCTTTCTGATGCTGGTTGTGTTGCCTGCTGCAGAAAATGATGAAGGACAACAACCTTGTGAGACACCTGGATGCATGTGAGACCATGGGCAACGCCACCGCCATCTGCTCGGACAAGACAGGCACGCTCACCATGAACCGAATGACCGTGGTGCAGGCCTACATGGGAGACACCCACTACCGCCAGATCCCTGACCCCGAAGCCATCCTGCCCAAGGTCCTGGACCTCATAGTCACTGGTGTTGCCGTCAACTCTGCCTACACATCCAAGATCCTGGTGCGTCCCACCCTACTCTCAAACAACCTCTGGCCATTGGCCTGTCCCTGCAGCTCCTCTCCTGCTGTACTGAGGTTTGGCATTGCTTTTCCTTTCTCCCCTCCAGCCACCAGAGAAGGAAGGGGGGCTACCTCGGCAAGTGGGGAACAAGACCGAGTGTGCCCTGCTGGGTTTTGTGCTGGACTTGAAGCAGGATTACCAGGCCGTGAGGAATGAGGTGCCTGAAGAGAAGCTGTACAAGGTCTACACCTTCAACTCAGTGCGCAAGTCCATGAGCACGGTGCTGAAGAACATGAACAGCGGCTTCCGCATGTACAGCAAGGGAGCCTCCGAGATCATCCTCCGCAAGTAACCGCCCTTCCTTGCTACGCGGGTCTTCTCCCATGCTGCCTGGTCCGACGGGCCTTTGTGCTGCCTTCTGGCACGAGCTCATCGGCTTTCGGGTCCCCGTGCATTGTGGAGAAGTTCTGGGGAGCAGTGGGATGGTGTGCCAAGCCCTGTGGAGCAGGGAGGGAGCAGGTGATTGTGGGATAGTGCTGCCTTGCAAAGTGTTTTACTCTTTTACTGTGGCTTTGATAAAGCACTAGGGAGCTATGGGTCAGAGGGATGCCCCCATTTTACAGATGGGGAACTGAGCAACAAAGGGAATGGATTGCTGGAATTAATGCTGGGTGTTTCCCGAGCACCTTGCTAAGCAGGCCGCATGCCACAGCTGCATCTCCTTTAACCTCCCCTCCCTGTCCTGGCATTAGGTGCACCAGGATCTTGGACAAGAATGGTGATCCCCGGGTATTCAAGTTAAAGGACCGGGATGAGATGGTAAAGAAGGTGATTGAGCCCATGGCCTGCCATGGGTTACGGACCATCTGCCTGGCCTTCCGCGACTTCCCTGCTGGTGCCGAGCCGGACTGGGACAGTGAGAACGAGATCCTGTCCGACCTGACCTGCATCGCTGTGGTCGGGATAGAGGACCCCGTCCGGCCAGAGGTACTGAAGCCCCAGCACAGCTGTGGCTGTCCGATGCCAACGTTTCTCTCTCATACCTAGGCAGAAGGACCTGGTGGCAGGGTATTTCCGTGCTGAGTTTTCCCCCACTGGTGCCAGGGGTCTCTGCATGAGCCAGATTGTGGTTCCACACTCGTTTGAAAGCTGCACAGAGACACCAGAGACACTGTAGGGTGTTAGAGGAGGGCAGGACTGGTCTCCACCCCTCCGCTAACTGGTTCCTCCCTTGCAGCTTGCTGCCCCCTCCTCTGCCGCAGGGTGATGGGCAGGCAGCTGGGCTAATGCAATCAGCCCTCCGATACCTGCCCTTTGATTACATCTTGAAGCTTGCCCCCTGTGCTCCTGCTTTCCTTACATCTTTTCTTAATTAGACGTTGAAGTATCTGGGCTTGGGAATTGCATTACAGATACCCTGTCTGCACTGGCTCTGGAGGCCGTGATTCAATTTGCTAATTTCTCACTAATATCCTCTTCCCCCCACCGCTCCGTAATAGATAAACCCATTAGCGCAGCAACGTGCTGCCGCAGCCGGAGCGGCGGCGGGGGGTGAGTCCGCTGCCGACCCGCCGTGCGGGACGGATGAAGTGCCCCCATCTGATGGATTGCGTGACAGGCAGGAGGCAATGAGGTTACCTTCCCCCTGGGGCAGGGGCTGGAAGATCTCGCGCTGTCTGCGCCAGAGGACCTGCTCCGAATAAGCACACGAGTCTGTCTGGAGCTGCAGAGAGGGCAGGATGCGGCTGCGTGCCGGAGCAGCCGGCCAGCCCCACCGAGAGCTGGGCAGTGTCCGCAGCGGGGAGCAGGGGCAGGCAAACCTCCCTGGTCCCCTCTGTCGCTGGGGGCTGCCCTGTAGCCCTGGGGAAAGACAGGGGGGCCGTTGAGCCGTTTCTGGGGAGGGGGTCTCGGTTCAGTGGTTCATCACCGAGTCTGAGCGCAGAGCTGAGCTGCTGGTGGATGGAGGCTGCACTGCTGGTTCGTGGCTCTGCCGGGGCCCTTTCCAGACCCAGTTAAGGAAGGTGGGAAAGAAGCCCCGTGGCTCTCCCGTGAATCCTGAAATAGGGATGCGTGTACATGCGTGTGGTCCCTCCTCCTGCCGCCCCGATCACTGCTGGGCAGCAGCCTGGCTCCGCGCACCCAGCCTGGGATGTGCCCCTGCCCTGCACTGGGTTGGGAGGGACCCCCAGCTCTTCCCTTTGGGTTATTCCCGCCCTGCTGGCAAGCACACCTGCATGATCCTCCCTGGCCTGGGCTGGCCGAGGTTCCAACCCAGCTTTCCAGTGCTGGGAAGCTGGGCCGCTTTGCAGAGAAGTGGAACAGCCACCTGATCTGTCCTTGGGCACGGTCCAGAACCTGCCTTAATTCAGCTGCTCTCCAGCCAGGCCTCCTCCGGCTTCCAGGAGCTGCTCTCCCTCGTCTTTCAGCAGAGCCAGGGCCTCGCGCCCTGAACATGGGCCAGGTGCTTGGTCCGCACTGCCCATCCGCTGCTCTGACTCCATCTCTGCTCCCCCAGGTGCCAGACGCCATCCTGAAGTGCCAGCGTGCAGGCATCACCGTCCGGATGGTGACAGGGGACAACATCAACACTGCCCGTGCCATCGCCACCAAGTGTGGCATCCTGCTGCCGGGAGAGGACTTCCTGTGCCTGGAGGGGAAGGAGTTCAACCGGCTCATCCGCAACGAGAAGGGAGAGGTGGGACAGCAGCCCTGCACCCGTTGCCCGCTGCCCCGTGGGCTGGAGCAGGCTGTGGTGCAGCACCCGGGGACACGGCAAGCGCAGGGCTGTGAGGGGCACCCGTGGGCCCAGCTCTGCGGTGGGTGTGGGTAGCGACGCTGTGACAGTCCCAGCAAAATAACCCACTGAATCTGGCTGGGTTTTCCTCCTCTCCTTGCGTAAAGGCAGCTGGTTGTTCTGCCTGCTGTGATCCTTTGCCGGAGCTGCTGCAGGGCTGTCTGGGTGGTTTGAGGTGAAGGTGTTGTCCTGTTTGGGGACAGCTCTGCAGTGGGGCGGGTTTCTGGGTGTCCCTGCCCATCCTCACATGTGCCTCGTCCCGCAGGTGGAACAAGAGCAGCTCGATAAGATCTGGCCCAAGCTGCGCGTGCTGGCCCGCTCCTCCCCGACGGATAAGCATACGCTCGTGAAAGGTGAGTGCAGGCATCTTCCCACGGGCGACTTCTCCCTCTGCAGGTCTCTCCCTGGCAAACATATCGCCTCTCCCCACCTCGTGCCTCCGTTTGAAGAGGGAGAGCGTTACTGGCCTCCTTCCCCAGAGGCGCCAGTCTTCCCGCATCCTGCAAGGCCGGGAGATCCCCCGGCTGCGCGGCCGCTCTCGGGCAGTTGTTGCTTCCTGCTGAACTGCCTCACCCTGCTCTACCCGGGTGCTTTTGCAGTCTGTGCTGGGAGCCTGGCCTGGGACTTCTCTACTCTGAACTCCTTGTCCCTGTTTCAGGAATTATCGACAGCACCGTTGGCGACCAGAGGCAGGTAGTGGCTGTGACAGGAGACGGGACCAATGATGGCCCAGCTTTGAAGAAAGCAGATGTTGGATTCGCGATGGTATGGAATGGCAGTGGGGTTTCCATGGGGTGTTTTCTTGCTCTGGGGGATGGCCTTCGCTCTCTAGTGTGACCACCGGAGCATGCGCTGGGAAACTAATGTCATGTTTCAGTTATTCTGAACACTTAAATTATTTCTGGACTTGTGAAACTCTCTTCCAAATCTATATAATGGCTTAAAAACAAAGAAGAAACCCTCTTTTGAGAGATGATACTGGATCATTAGCAAAAGATTGCTGGAAAACAGTCCTCTGGTAGCCTGGCTTAGGGGTGGACTTCTCCAACCCGCCTAGAGGGACCTTGACAAGTTGAAGGCAACGCAGAGGGCTTGTGGAGCTGCCCAGAGTTCATGCCCTGCAGCCAGTGCATGCGGTTGAAAGCGGTGACCTGCCTGGCCTGGTTTCCTAGGTGTGAGGTCCAGGAGAGCGGTGGGAGCCCAGTAATTCAGTCTGACTTGGTTTATCTCTGCAGTTCTTCCCCCAGGCTCGTAATGGGCAAGCCAGGCTCCTCGTGTGGTGCTAGCACTAACTTGGGAAGTTTATTTACAGTGAAGGACTCTGATCTCCAGTTTGTTGCTTTGCTTTGCCCTGCCTGGAAGAGGCAAGAAAATAAACCTGTCAGTTTTAACTGGTTTCCTGTGAGTTGTTTAGGTTTTGGTACGTGAGCGGAGCCGGCTGCTGGAGGGTGCTGTGTGTGAGCCTTTGTGCGAAGCTCACGTGCAAATGACAATTTTTGGGTGGGCAAGAGAATTTTTAGGAAGCTGTTATAGATCTGAGTACAGTTCTTCAGCTGGAATAGCAGAAGGGTGTCTCCTCCCTCAGTAGCCGTACGTGAGGGCTCTGCATGCCCCCAGTGCAACACGTGCAGGATCAGCCCTGACCTGCCGTCGGGCTTCTCTGGGAGCTAGGCACTGCGCGGGGCTGGGCTCGCTGCCCTTGCTGTACCTCCGGAGAGCAGGGATCAGCCGGCACGCATGCTACCTGCGACTGGTCCGACTTCACCTTGCAGCTCATGCCCTGCAAAAGCCAGGGATTCCCGTCTGAGACAGATCTTGCAAATCCCAAGAGAGCTTCCAGCAGGAAGGCACCGGGGAAAACGGCTCGTTACGGGGCATCGGCTCCGTGCGGTGTAGTGCCTGGCGAAGGCAGATTGCGCGCAAAACGGGCGCCTCTCAGTGCCCGCGATGAGAAGCGCAGCGAGCCGAGTTGCCTGCGTAGCTATTGCCGTCTGGCGCTGAGAGGCCGCAGGTGATTTTCTAGAGGCTGCAGGTGGCTGTGGAGCAGATCTGGTGGTTGGAGCTCGCTGCGGGGCTGCCGTTTGCTCCGGATGGGGGGAGTGGGCTGTGGTGGGGAGCCTGTGCCAGGCAGGAGCGTGGGGTTCGGGCTGTTGAGCTCTCCTGCTCCTTTGGGAGTCCTGGCTCTCGCTCGCAGCAGAGATGTGCAGCCAGGGACCACAGTGTTTCCAGGCATAAGGAGGAAGCAGCTGCTTGTAAGCTGTTTTCCTGCTTTACCGCAATGTGGCCCCTATGTGAGAGCACTGACAGCTTCAGGCTGAAAAGCTGCACTGATTCAGAGCCCCAGGCGGGAGGTGAGCTGGTCTCCTGCAGCCGTAGCAGAACTCAGGACTGGCATCGGGTTTCCCTGCTCCGAAAGTGGGTCTGGTTTCCACCTCCTCTGGCTCCAGCAGATCTTTGTCTCGGGGCTATTTCTGGGAAGAAGCAGAGTCCCGGAGCCGGGATGGGCAGCCCGGAGCTTGCCCAATGACTCACCACTGCCACTTGTTCCCTGGCCCTCAAGGGCATCGCAGGCACAGACGTCGCCAAGGAGGCTTCAGACATCATCTTGACGGACGACAACTTCACCAGCATTGTCAAGGCGGTGATGTGGGGGCGCAATGTCTATGACAGCATCTCCAAGTTCCTGCAGTTCCAGCTGACCGTTAACATCGTGGCCGTCATCGTGGCGTTCACGGGTGCCTGTATCACGCAGGTACGGGCAGCTGGCTGGGCACCTGGGGTTGGGCTGGCTCAGCAGAAGGAAAGTGGAGACTCCAGTCAAATGGGGAGTGCAAAGAGGGCCATTTAGGTAGCGTAACGAGTTGTCCCTCCTCTCTCTACAGGACTCTCCCCTGAAGGCTGTCCAGATGCTGTGGGTGAACCTGATCATGGACACCTTTGCCTCCTTAGCCCTGGCCACAGAGCCCCCGTCCGAGTCTCTGCTGCTCCGCAAGCCGTATGGCCGCAACAAGCCGCTCATCTCCCGCACAATGATGAAGAACATCCTGGGGCATGCGGTGTACCAGCTAACTATCATTTTCACGCTGCTTTTTGCAGGTGAGGCCCCAAGCAATGGGCAGGGGCAGACTCCCAGGCCTGCCTTGCTGTCTGTCTTAGACCTCCGTGAGCTGCAGAGCGCAGCCAGCCCCACAAAGGCAGTGCGGGTCTGCAGGCTGTGTTTCCTTGCCTCCAGAGCAGTGTTAAGGATCCTTGTTCTGAGCAATTGCCCAGTAACCCCAGGCCAGCCAGGACAGAGTGTATTTACTGGATGGGGAGTCATGTATGTTGATGATAATGAAAGGATTCTCGAGGGTGTGGGTCTGCTCTAGGTCTCGCTGGGTGCAGAGATGGTTTTAGCCAGTAAAACAACTTTTTAAAGTTTTTAAAGAAACAGGTTCAGTGGGGCTGGCATGGGGGACTCTGGCTGGGTCAAGGGTTCTTCAGTAATAGGCTGGGATTCTAATTCCACCTCCACCAGTGCAGAGCCAAAGTGAGGAACAGGATCTCATCTTCTCCTCTTTTCTCCACCCTTCCTCATCCCTTCCCCAAAACCCCTCGTCTGCTTAGGGGAGAAGTTTTTTGATATCGACAGTGGCCGGAACGTCCCCCTGCACTCCCCACCCACTGAACACTACACTATCGTCTTCAACACTTTCGTCATGATGCAGTTGTTCAATGAGATCAATGCTCGCAAGATCCACGGGGAGAGAAACGTCTTCGAGTCCATCTATCGGAATCCCATCTTCTGCACGGTGGTGCTCGGGACCTTTGCAGCTCAGGTGAGGCCGTGGGAACAGTGTGGGGATGGATGGTGGGGCGGGAGGGGAACTTTGCAGGTAGGACCCGTGTCTGCCACCACCTCAGCCCGCGACTCTCAGTTTTTCCCTTATTCTTCTCTGGCAGCTTCTTGGTGACACAAAACCTGACGACTAGGGTCTAGAGTGTGTTGGGAGATCCCAGGGCCAGCCAGCCGCCGCTATGGTGTCCTGTAAAGTTAGTAGCATAGATATTAGGTTCTTGTTCCTCTTGTGATCCCAGGGAGGGGGAAAAGATCTGTGGCTTGGGGGGACCCTTTCTTCCCTTGGCTGCCCCAGTGCAGCCCTCTGAGCTCCCTGGTGTGTGACTTGTTCTCTCCTGCGCTCTAGATCATCATTGTGGAGTTTGGTGGGAAGCCGTTCAGCTGCTCTGGACTCACCCTGAGCCAGTGGTTCTGGTGTGTTTTTATTGGAGTGGGAGAGCTCCTTTGGGGTCAGGTAAGAGCCAGCCTAAAAAAATACCACGTGCCTCCGTGCCATGGCATACTGGCAGCCCAGCCTGCCTTTCCCTTCCCGCTGTCTGGCTGCACTTGTTCTCCCCAGCATATATTCAGGGCAGCTTTGGAAGGGGGGCCATGCTCCATCCCCATACCACACCAACGGTAAGGAGAGGTAGTGGCTGATATTCCTCATTTCCACCCTCCTCGCAGTGTCCTCCAGCAAGGTTTCTCATCTATTTCTGCTGTGTCTCTTTGAGCCAGTTCTTGCGCTGTGGAGCCCTCGAGCTTTGTATTGAGGCAAGGGAGCAGGGCTGTGTCTGCCATGGCCTCATAGAGACATGGGCTTGGACCCTCTCATGCATGCAGGAGGCCACGTTTGCAGTGGCCGTGAGAGGCGGGCTGCTGGCCTCATGGTGGCTGTGCGCGTGGACAGGAGTGACGCTGGAGGGGTGATTGGGGACACCCTGCATGGCTGAAAGGGGCTGGCCTCTCTCAGCTGAGTCCTGGCAGCTCGCTGCAGGAATGCTCCCTCTTGGTCAAGGCTGCTGGCAGTGGGCTTGGTACTGCCATAGCCTGCAGGCTAAGGAGCCGCTCTCTCCCTGCCTCTCCACAGCTGATCTGCACTGTCCCAACCAGCCATCTGAAGTTCCTGAAGGAAGCTGGGCATGGCATCACCAAGGAGGAGATCCCAGAAGAGGAGCTACCTGAGGACGTGGATGAGATTGACCACGCTGAAATGGAGCTGCGGCGTGGGCAGATCCTGTGGTTCAGGGGCCTCAACAGGATACAGACTCAGGTACTGCGGGGCAGCGGGTCCCACGGGGCTTTCTCTTCTCTCTCTCTTTCTCTCTTTCCAGGGGCTCTATCTGGAAAGAGGCGACTGTTGCTGCTCAGAGGATGCCATCACCTTCTGGGCTAGACTTTCCCCACCGTCTGTGCCTTTCTGGGTCTGCTCTGGTTGGAAAACCAGAACAGTCTGCCTTTCTGAGACAGCTTGGGGTAGGGGGGAGATACTGGTCTGTTCTGATGCAGAACACTGCATCCTCCAGCCCTGCACAGGTCGGTCCGCAGGAGGCTTTATGTGCTAGCGATTGGCACCTCGCTCAGCAAAGAAGGGGGTTCAGGAGCTTTGTGGAGGGGCCTTGGGGCCCCCCCTGGGTTTACTGAGTTATGCAGTGGATTGGTGTTGAAGCTGCTCTCAGGGCCATTGCTGGGACACTGCTCCTAGACCTCAGGAGATGTTCTGGCTGCCTGTGCCCCATGTAGGGCTCCGTCCTGGCGGTGCAGGAGACGTTACAGCACATTCTGGGCACATCGGAGCTTGGCTGTGTGCTTTCCCCCCTGTGCCCACTTTGGGGCCTTGGCCTGAGACTGACTTCAACTCTGGGTTTGGAATAACCCAGAGACGAGGCCATCCCGAGCTCTGCCGTCGGGGCAAGGGACCTGCAGTGCCGATGAGAGATGGAGCACAGAGCAACTGGGCATCACTGCTGTCCAGTTCCTTGTCCTCTCTCCCTCTTCTCAGTGGGGAAACTGCTCTGGGCTTGACCAGCCAAGTGCAAATCGGCCTCGGACAGTGTCTGAGCTGCCGGGAAAAGGCTTGCTTTTCTTGCTGGGAGGCTGCTGTTGCTGTGTGATGGGTGACGCTCTGGAGAGTAGCAGCTGTGATCCCTGATCTCAGCTCCCGAGTCATCAGGGTTGATGAAGGACCTTTGGAGCCTGCCTGGCACCCTTGGTTTTCCCAGCTGCTGTGGGCACTGGCATGTTCCCAGCAGTCCCCTCCAAAGCAGCTGTTACAAGTGAGCATCACTTCCCTCTGCCCTGGTCTTCCCTGTAGCGTTTGGCCTTTCTTGCTGGGCCCTTTCCAGGTCTTGCTCCTCCACTGCTCTCTGGCCTTCCTGAAAGCCCTTCCGGCCAAAGGTTCTTGCCATTTCTCTCTGCCAGCTCTCCTGGCTCTTCATGTGGTGCTTTTGGCCCTGCAGCAGAGAACGAGTGGAGAATTGGTTAATAGTGTTTTTATGTCAGCTGCTTCACCCTGGTACAATTTTTCCTGAAAGTGTTTGGGGGAGTTTTTTTGGTGCCCCTGCCAACAATTGGCTAGTCAAGCCAGGGAGAGCTCCCTACAGCAAGGTTGCTACCCCTCTTCTTTCCTCGAGGTCTGGGGCAGAGCTGCCCCTTGGAGGAAAGCTGCAGGTCCCCAGCAGCCGCTGGCATGCCGGGCTGCTGCATTACCCTGCATTACCTTTGAGTCCTTCTCCTGCGGCCCTCCATCAAATCGTCAAAACTATCAAAATGGGAGGTGGCCCAAAGCTGTTGGGTCCTGATGTTGATGAAGACTGTTGACGTCCTGAGCCATCACTGCTCAGTGTCGCAGAAGTGCCTGTAACCCACATCTGCAGTTCTATCTTCTCGCCTTGTTCAGGGTTCACTAAAGCAGAAATCCCATTTCTTCCTTGAAATTGCCACCCCCAAGACAACAGGCATTTGCTCCTCTCTGTTCATCTCTTGCTGTAACCCTGCCAGTGCTCCCAGCAGGTTGTTCAGCCTGCCTGGCATGGAGCAGCCGTCTTGGTGCTTCTGCAGAAGTGCAGGATATATGGCTGTGGCAGGGGGACCATCTCCATGGCTTCGGTTTGGAGAGATGATGGGAAGGGAAGACTGTTGGACAGGCCCATGTCACAGTCTGTGGGTGCACATGAGACGTACGGCATTTACGGGCTGGGCTGAGTTTCCCCAAGTGCTGATGCTGGCTCATCCTGCCAGGCTGGTACATTGTTCCCTGCCCATTGCAACTGGGGCACATAATGAGGGCGAGGTGGAAACCGGGCTCTTCTTGAGGGACCAGGGCGCTGCTGCTCACAGCTTGCATCTCCGCGGCGCCCAACTTCACAATCTGGCTCGCTCACATGAAACACCTGCTGGGAGCACCAGGCTGTTTCAGAAGCAATCCAGATGTGTTGGAGGTATGGTAGGTATGAACCTCTGCAATACCAGAGGCTGCACGTGCCTTTGGTTCTGGGTCTGCCCTCCGAACCACGACACTCTGAGGTATCTCTCCTGGTAGCCGTGGTGGACCTGTACTGAAACAAGCTCTTACTGTTGCAACACAAAGAATGCTTCTGGACATTGCAACTGTTGGCAAGTCCTGGAGTCTCTTTAGCTACTCCCTTTCTGTCTAGGTAGCCCTGCAAGTTGAGCAGAGCAGCCTGCAGGTCAAACCTGAGCACCTAACAGGCCTCTGATAGGGTGTCCTGAATCAGCGTGCCTGAAATGAGAAGTGTAGGGTTCCTTGCTCATGGACTAACCTGGTGCGCTGGGGAAAAGAGGGTCTCTCCGTGGAAGGAGATCAAACTGGGCAAGGAGCAAAGCAGTATGTAAAATATCTACAGGGCGCACTAGAGCTGCAAGCAGGCCTGGCAGTGGTGCCCCTTTCCTGAGGTTTGCAGCAAGGAGCCAAGTGGCCAAGGCAGCAGAACGGGGAGGCGCAGGGGTGTGCAGTCTCCCACTTGGTTGTCTGGCACATGGCGGATGGGGAAGGTCCAGGTGTAAAGTGTCTGGGAATCCTGGGCATCCGGCTGCTGCTCAGTCCCTCCTGCCTTGGAGCACGTCCACAGACCGATGTGGGTGCTTCCTTGCTGCTTCCCCTGCCCGCCCCTGCCAGCTCCGCTTGGTACACGAGCCCTTTGCTGAGCTGCGACCCTGGGAGAGAGGCTGAACGTCTTCAAGCACGGCTGGCTGCCGTGGGAGCTGTGGGCGCGTTGGTGCGGCTCAGGATTCAGCTCCCCTGGCCGTACGTCCCGTGGGATTGAGGGACCAGAAACATGCTCCCAGTGCAGTTTTCTGGACCGCAGGCTGCTAGCTCACACCTCTGCCCACCCTCTCTCTCTCTGCTCCTCCTGCGGACTGTGGGACTATCCCGAGGTGTCTCCTGTTACACTCCCTCCCACCACGGTCTCTCTTGGTGGTGGTATAAGCCGTGCACCTCACGCAACTGAGAGCGAGGCCGAGGCTGGAAGCCGACCTCTTCTCTGCTCCTAGAAACACCGGCCAAACCCGGTGCAGGTGCATGGGAACGCGGGCTGGGGGGCTCTCATCCCTCCTCCCCACCTCTCCGTCCGTCCTTCTTCCTTCCTGTCCGTGCGTGTGTCTGCCCGGCCTCCCTGCTCCCCTCCGCTCCGTCCCCGACCCCTCTCCCTCTGTCTCTGACCGGGGCGACGCTATCTCACTCTCTGATTCTTTACAGATGGACGTAGTTTACACATTCCAGACCGGCGCCTCCTCTTTGCAGGGAGCCCTCAGGAGACAGCCTTCCATCGTGAGCCAGCACCACGATGTAAAAAATGTTTCTAGCCCAACCCATGTAGCTCTTTCCTCCGTCAATTCCACTCCCACCACTTCTGCTGTTGCTGCTGCTGCTGCATCTCCTCCTGCGGGCAGTGAGTGATAGTCTATTACAATGCATGACTTCTAATAACCACAGAGAGCACTGCACCAACCTAACCCAGCCTGTTCTCTCTCCCTCTAACCTTTGACCGACACACTGATTTCTAAAATGAAGGATGGGGCGGGAGATCATTTTTAATTAATTTTTATGCTGTCGCATCTTTAACAAGGTTATGATACTTTCTGGTCCTTCCCCTCCCTCCCCCCTCCATTCCTTGTTGCTTCTTCTTTTACCTCTTCTCCTCCTTTGCAGGACTGACGTATGAGTTCACCCTCCTGAGGGGTGCAAAATTGGCAGTTCTTGTTAAAAGAACCATGCGTTTATGAGCAACTAAAAGCACTGCTGTGAAAAGGGAATGCTGCGTCCAAACGCTGCAATTTCTTCCCCGTGCGGCTCTGCCCAGCCGGGGAGGGCTCCGCTGAGGAGAGGGGCGGCTTTACCAAAGCTGCAAATCTGCCTGGGGGCAGAGCGACCGCTCAGGCCTGCCCGCAGCAGTTAACGTGCTAGCGCGGGTCGGCTGAGCTGCGGTAACGGGCTGCCTGCATGCTCGCTGCCTCTTGCACGTGTGTGACCAAAGGCAGCGGCTCCTGCCTTGGCGGAAAGACTGGACCGTGTGTGAGAGCAGCCGGTTGCCGTGGCTCAGCTGGAAGGCAGTGAAGCACCAGGGCCGCTCTTAAGTCGCTCACCTGCAGCTGAGCCCGCTGTTCCCGAGCTGGCCTGTAAGCAAGCAGCCTCCCGTGGCCCGCGTGTTAACTTGCATGCTGCGTGAGACGGAGCCGAGCCCTCCCGGGCGCCTCCGTGCCGAGGCCGGCGGCGAGCTCCCGCACGCTGAGCGCCCTTGCCTCGAGGCCGGAGGCCCCGGTCGGGACAGCACTTAAGCGCACGTGCTGCAGTTAAGCACACATCCTCGTGAGGAGGAACACACACACACAGACGTGTCCCCGGCCCTGCGCTGCCCTGGACCCCCCCCCCCAGGGCACTGCGCAGGCGTCGCCGAGTCCCCTGTGGTACCCAGAGCATCGCTGTCCTGTTACAGCAGGCAGTCGGTGCCCAGCTGGCCGCTCTGTTTCGCCCGCGTTGTTTTTCAGTGTACGTGGAGACGCGTGACTTTCCGCGCGCAAACTGAGAAACCATGCTCGGAAAAACATGGCCCTCCTGAACATCAGTCGCCAAGCTGGCTCCTGGGTCTAGCTGTGGGTTTCCAGACCGAGGAAAACCCCTCTTGCATATAATGCCCCCCTCCATGTTCATGATGAGCCGTATATACGGGCCTGTGAGCATGCGAGTGCGAATTCTCTCCACAGGGCTTTGCCAGACTATGAGTAGGTAGTGCATCTTTCTTGGATAATTGGCTTTTTTTATTGCACAGTCATTTTCTTTGTTCTTCTCTTATTAAAGAAACACCCTTGGCGACTTTTTGAATAGCTTTCAGTCTCCACTGTTTATGCATTGTGGGAGAGAAGAGAGAATTTCTGATAATTTTTGTTTTCTCTCTATTTAGCCAACACTGATGCCTGAATTTTATTTTGCTTAACCCCAGTGTTTCTGAAGCAGCGCAGCTGCCTTCTGTTCCCGTCTGCATCTGTGCACCACCACACTTCTAATTGGAAGAAAACCTGCTTAGAGGGATATCAGGGTAGTGGGCTTGGGTGGACAAGACCAAAATGCACATTTTCTTGCAGTGTGTGCATTAATGTTCTCCCTGACTTGCCACAGGGGAATAGATAACTTGGATAGCATGTGCCCTTCCAGACATCAACTTTACCAAAAGCTAACCCAGGTTGCTAAGTCTTCCCTCTGTTTTCTGTCTATACTGTGCTCTGTTTCCCTCTCTGCTGCTTTCCTTCCCTCTCTCTGAGCTCCACTTCCCTGAATACAGATTAACAGAGTCCCTCTGTCTTCCACTTTATTTCTGTGAGAAGAGTTCTCCTGGGTTAGACCTCGGAGCCCCGAGCGCTGCGTTCCTGTTGGGTGGCGATGGAAGAGAGGGAAGTGTCAGGAATGAACCCCGGGATGGTTTGCAGAGCTAAGCGCTGTCTCAGTTGGGAGTTTTGCCCTGGTTCAAGGCAACTGGTCCCCCTGCAAGCAGCTGTTCAGTGGTGGAGCTGATGCTGGCTTCCCTCAGAAGATGTAATTTCCACCTCCGTGTGAGCAGTGGCTTTTACCCAGCCCAGCACTTCGCAGTGCTGCAGCTACTCTGTGGTCTGAAATGGGACTAGATCCCAGGCTCGGAGGTTTCGGACAGAGGAGAAGTAACCCTGACGGTGGGCAGGGAGGTGGGCGTTCATCTTACGTTTGTCCGAGCAAGTCCAGTGTGCCAGTGCAGTGTTTGTGTCCTGCTGTGCAGACTTCAGTTCTGCTTTGTGCGGAGAAGTTTCCCAAAGGCTGCTTGGCCACAGGCTGTGTCAAACAGTCGGACTTGCTGTCAGGCAGCAGCTGTTTGTGCAGGGTTTCCAGAGCGTGCTGCCGCCAGTCTGAGTACTTGCGGTTAGGAATGAAGTGTGGGTGAGAGGCGTTATTTAGGCATGTCTGAGGGCTCAGAGGAAATCAGAGGCTCTGAAGAGTCGGGAGGTGTTTCATCAAGAGGTTTCTGGTGAGAGAGGCTGCCCCTTGTCTTATTGCCAGCCCAGGCGAATCGTCCTGCGTCCCCTCTCTAAAACACAGGGTTGGTCAGCAGCCTAAAAAAAAACTCTGCAAGAAAGCCGATCTGTTCTGAGCCTCCGTGCTTTGGCTTGTTTGGGGAGAGGATTTGAGGAGGGGGTTATTTTTGTTTGCACTGCCTGGCTTATTCAAAACACATTTCCTTGCTGTTGAGTGCCTTTGACAAGGGAGCAGTTATTCGTTGTACATCAGAAATTAGTTGCTGACAGAGACTGAGTCAAAATTAGAATATCCGAGGAAAGGTGTAGCAGAAGTTATTGAAGGAGCAGCAAATAGAGCTGAAGGCAGGGATGTGTTAGGCTCTTAGCTTGCCAGTGCTTGGAGGTGGTGGTGCAGGGAGGGCTTTTGTGAAGTTACCCCCTGCTCTGTCAGAGCTTGTGCTAGACTAACCCCTAGTTGCTCTAAAAGTCACCTAGGCACCCATTAGCTTGTTCAAGCTGGTTGTTCTTGGTTAAGCTGATTTTGCATACTGCTTTTTAGGGGTCAGTGCTTTTATTTGTCAGTGCTTGCAGTTGCTGTTCTTGGGATATCGATGAAAGGACTTGTGGTCAGTCTTGGTGGAAGCTGGCCTGCTCAGCTGTCTCCCTGGTCCTGTGCCTTGACACTAAACACCGAGTTTCTCTAGGATCTTACTGTGGTCATTAGTGCAGCAATACACTGCTCTGAATTCCTGTTTCCAACCACGTAAACTTTCCATTTTCACAGGCCACCTGGTGCTCCAGTGTCATGGGGGTACCTGGCCGACGCTCATCTCTTTGTGGGTGTCTGTCATCCAGCTCGTGTATGTGTGTGCCTGTCCCTGTGTGTGTGTGCCTGTCCGTGTGTACGAGAGCTGGCTTGTTTCTAGCTGGGATGAGCTGAGCCTGTGCCGGTGGGATGCCACATTG
This sequence comes from Apteryx mantelli, assembly GCF_036417845.1. NCBI lineage: Eukaryota > Metazoa > Chordata > Aves > Apterygiformes > Apterygidae > Apteryx > Apteryx mantelli. The sequence continues at coordinate 8,216,540 of NC_090002.1, forward strand.
CTGCCCACTGTGGTGCGGCACCATCTTTGAGCCAGATGGAGAGCGGACTCAGGTGGGCATCCCTCGTGAAAGGGGACCCGTGGAATATCTTGCAGGTAAAATCTCCAAGGTTTCAGGCACAAGGTTCTCCTCTGAGTAACGCCTCAGGTCTGGTTTTGTGAGTGCTGTTCTGTTGTGCTGAGACCAAAGATCCCTAGGAGGTTCTCGTGGGCTGTGTTGGTTGATGGTTTCACTCCTAGCCTGTCCGTGGTACCAGACCAAGGTGGATTGTTTAACCTGGCTCATCCCCTCACCTGGAAGGGGGGTGTCATCTCTGTTCAGGTGCAGATCTGCAGCCCATTCTCGAAGGACTGGTAAAATACATACGTATTTTTTTTATTTGCCTCATCAGCTTGCAGGGGGATGCTTGCATCATTCTCCCTCTGGCAGCTCCGCATGCTTTCTGCTCCCTTGGGTGCAGGCTGAGTGATGGGGAGGCTCTGGAGGGTATAACATAAGGCTGCTGTGGAGGAGCATCCTTTTGTTGGATTTGCAGGTCTCCTCCTTCTTGTGCCCCAGTTCAAGTCCACTGTGAGAGCAGGCAGGGGACATGGGTGGGGACTCGGTTTCTCGGGCGTGGGAGCAGACAGAGGTGACTCATGACCAGCGGCACTTCACCCTGCCAGGAGGCAGGAGATGGAGCAGAACAATTGGTGTGGGTGAAGGGAGGCTCGCAGGCTTCCCTGTTGCGCCCAGGGCTGCCGAGTGAAGTCTTATGGTGGTTCGAGGGCAGTTCCTTCAGAGAGGAGGAATCTGAAACAGATCTCTTGGCCCCAAGCAAACTCTGGTTAACAGAACAAAGACTTTTATTGCTTCCATAAGATATGTGAGAGCTTATGCAAGATGTTTGGCCCTTGCTGACAACTTCTGCTAATAGCTCCCTCCTTCAGAAAGGGAGGGGAGAATCCAGTTTCCAGGTGACTGGAAGGGTGACACAAGCCAGAAGGGTGCTGATGTGACCTGCCATGGCAGGATGGGGTCCTCTCTGCAGAGAGGCTGCTTGCTGGCTCTGGACTGACAGCAAGTCAGCAGGGAGAGCATCAGCGTAAGGTGCAGTGGAGTAACTCGAGGGATGCTTTGGAGGGCACTGCATGGTGGGTAGCTCATGGCTTTGCAATGAAAGGCAAAGCCATATGTGTGATTTCACCAGGTCCTCTACGGCTTGGGAGGCCTTGAGCTGCACGGTTTGTGGGCTCTGCATAGAAAGCCCATGTGTTGCAAAGCTCTCATTCAGTTTATGCCTTTTGACATCTTGTGGTTGTAGCCCCAAGCCATCCATGAGAGCTGGAGCGCTCTTCTGCACCTGAGGTGCACGTGTTGGTTGTCTCACGCATGCCAGCGTGTGCACATCTCTGCGATTTGGGCGCTGGGGCGAGTGTGGCTGCAGTGCTGAGGCGGAGAGGTCTGCTGCAGCTGCACAGCGTTGCCTCCTTCCCTGCCTCTTCCTTTGCTGGATCTGACGTTTGTCACCCATCTGACCGCAGACTTGACTGCAAGGGACGGTGAGAGCTCGAAGAGTTCAAGGCTGGATTTCCAGAGGAACGGGAGGGAGAGCAGTGAATCCAGTGTTAGCTGCCATCCCGGCTTGTTTCCAGACCTCTCCCTTCCAGTGCAACGGAGGTGGCAGTGGAGTACCTTAGCTGTCCAAACTGGGCTCTGGATCTCCTGCTTGTAACGCGTTGAGCCTGGCTTTTGGCAGTGCTGACAGCCTGTGTGTTTCACGGGAGCGGCGAGGGGCTAGGCTTTCGAGCAAGGTTTGGGATCGTTTTTGGTGCAGAGCATCCAAAAGAATAGCTGCCTTTGGAAAGCTTTGGGTTTTCTTCAGCATGTTGGTGTAGGGAGGGACCCGGAGCGCCAGCCCGGGATCTAGGTGGCAGCAATGCGGGGAAACTCGCACAGATCTGGCTTCCTTCTTGCATGTTTAGCTGGGTCCTGTTTTACTGTTCATGGCATCCACTTGGACCCTCTGCTTCACATGGGCTTGAACAAGTTTGTGACACCTTTAAGCCCATTGCTTTCTATAGGTCTAAAAATGAAATAGAATAAACAAATGCATCACTCCCACAGTAGAGTTTTTGCCTTGAAGTGAACCCACTGTGTTTGTCTAACCCACCTTTTTTGAGTTGTAGTTCCACTTTTTTGTCCTTGTTTTACACACAGATGCGCGTGCACACACATAATGACAACTAATGCATTTTGGCTTCCATTCATTCGAAGTGACCTGTTTGAGTTTTTTGTGTCTTTTCTTGCAGCTTCTGAAGTCGCCCCATAGTCGGTTGATTCCCCATCACACACCTAGTGCCTGAGTCTGATCCATGTTGGCCCTCCTAGTTCACCATAGATCTCTCATTTTGACTTAGCTGTCTGTTCAGTGGTGGTGATTGTTGTTGTCCTTTTTGTTTTATTGTGTCTTTTTAATTTTTGTTTTACTTCTCCTGGAAGCTCTGGCCTCTTGTAGCCACTACTAACCTCTCTTCTGTTTATTCCCCACGCCCTGTGCCTTCGCCTCCCGGCAGATCAAAGTGGTGAATGCGTTCCGTAGCTCCTTGTACGAAGGCCTCGAGAAACCCGAATCCAGAAGCTCCATTCATAACTTCATGACTCACCCAGAGTTCATCCTGGAGGAAGACGAGCCTCGAACACCATTCCTTGACGGCGCTGAAGACGACCCCGAGACTGATGGACTCAAAAAGCGAGGTGGGGGTAGCCCGGGTGGATCTACATCCCTCAACAAAAATAACAATGCAGTGGACAGCGATCAAGTCGAGGTCACCGTCCCGGAGCCCGAAAGCCCCTTACACAGCTTGGAGACATCGGTTTGACCTTAGAACTTCGAACCCCCCTCCTCCTCCACCTTCGCCCCTCGCCCTGTGTGATATCGGCACCAGTAACTGATCACACACTGCGGTCACTTCATGTCAAACTGCTCATACGTATATCTTTTTTTTTTCTTTCTTTCTTTTTTCTTTTTTACAATTATTTAGCAGTGGGAACCAGAGTACCACAATGCTGGGTGTTGGGAGGGGCTAAGCCAAAATTGTGCATCTTCATCCCCGATTTTCAGTGGTACTCGCCCAAGCAAAACAGCCAGGTTATTTCCTCTCTGAGAGTTGGGCTCCATGCATCTGTAGGGGGGGGTTCACTTTGAGAAATGCATGTTCAAAGAAAGCTCAAATCATTGTAGTCTTACATGCACACTCTCTGCCTGAGGGCTGGGGGTGCACTTGTGACTTTATTTTTCCACTTGTGGTTTTTAGGGTTGGGGTTTTTTTCTCCTAATGTTGGGGTTTGTTCCTTTGCTTGTGAAATTTGCCCCCAGTAACTTCACAGTGGGAAGTGGGGGAGCTAGCACTGTGGTGCGAAAGTTAAACAAACAGCCGGGGGAAGGTGTTTACCCACAGGTTGATAGATACAGGGATGTACACCAGTCTTCCACCTTAAAAATGGTACCTAGCCTTTACAGTTCCTCCTCTGTGTGTGCATGCACACATTTCTCTCTGTTTCCAAAGCAGTAGTTGTTAGACAAGGGATGAAGGGGACTTTGCTGTAACCTTGCTGGATTTGAAAGATTCTAGTTTTTTTTCTACAAAGCAAGGTGGAGGTGAACTGGCAGTGTGAGAGTGGTGAAGAAAAACCCCAGGATACTGAGATATGGGGCTCCTTCCTGGGAAATATTAAGAAATGCCTCTCCCCTGCTCTTGAACAGCTGTGAAAGTCTTGTCAAGAGCCATGCAAAACGTTAGCAGCTCCTGCCATCAGGAGTGGAGGGGCTTTTGGCGCTTGCATGTTCTGGCTTGTGTATTTAGGCTAAATAATCCTTGAGTGTTGGAGTACAAGCTGTGGTTAACTCCTGAGGAATCTCCGAGGACGATGTGGCTGTGCCCACTGGCTCTGTGCATCACTTCCAAAGTGGTAGCAGGCTGAACGGAGAATGAGTGTCTGGTTATTGACAGTACAGCTGGGTCAAGTCATAGATCACAGAAGGGACAAACCAGGTAGGCTCTTTAGCTGTTGGAAAGGAGAGAGGCTCCGTGGCTGATGGGAGGACCCTTGACATCCATAGCTGACTTGCCAAGGGAGGCGCTTCCTTGCAGAGCCAGTAGATTGGTTGGCTAGGTCTTCCAGAGAAAGTGCTGCATTGAGGCTTTGCCTCACTTGCTGCTTTTTTGAAGGCCATCTCTTCACCCTGCCTCCTGTCTTACCTTGGTCTCTTCTAACCATTTCTCTCCAGGTGAGGATCTTGAGCAGAGGCCCTGGGTGTCCTGGGCAAGTTTGCTCTGAACCAACCCTCTTGTGAAGCCAAGAATGGGCCAGACCAGGAGACAGGAGATTGGTTTGCTTGGGCTTAGTTTCTTCACTGTGGGCTCTCGTTAGTTCATCCCCAGTTGTTGGCCCCGGATGGGAGGGGCTGGAAGAAGCTCTGCTGCCTTCTCTCCTTTGTCCCATTTGGTTTGGTTGGAAGCAGTGAGAACCTGGTTGTAATTGGCTGTACAATGTCATCTTCTTTGCCCGGCCTTTGTCCCTGTAAGCAGAGAGGTTCTAGTGACAGGGTGGGTTGGCTGGTTTCTTTTTTTTATTTTGTTTTTCTTAAGAACGCACAGCAGAATCTCCCGTGCCTTCTCCGAGCACTGCCTGCAGCACCGCCTGCCACTCGAGAGCCCAGTACTTTGCCAAGAAATAAGTGTTCCTTAAATGACAACAACCAAAACCCAGTGTCTTGGTTTCCCTTCCAGTCCAGCACTGACTTGTCCCTTCCTTGGGGTGGGAGGAGGGAAGGACGAGGTCATGCCGCGCCGTTCCTCTCCCAGGTAGCTGACAAAAGGCCCTTCTCCCACGGGTCTCCTGCCTCGGTGCTGGCAAAGGCAGGTGAGCGCTGGGCTCCACACACTGCCAACAGCAAGAAGAAATTGCCACCACTGCCCATCTCAGTTGCAAATCCAGTGTCGAGACAAACCCATCGCTGTCCTCCCCTTTCGTTCTTCACACGAGCTGAGAAAACGCCTTGGGCAGGCCTGGGGGGCCGGGGGGGCTCGCGGTTTTCGTAGCCATACGCAAGTGACGTGAGAGGGAAGGTAAAGGGGGTGGTGGGGTTTGTTCTGGTCTAAAGGTGACATTGCTTAAAAGATCACTTTTTCTATTTTAAATACTTGCAAAAAAGGATGAAAATACGGTGTTCTTACAAGCTTACATAAATATTTATTGAATACTTTGTGGGGGGGACACTGATTTTTGTTTCTTTTGATATTTTTTTATTACCTCAGACCTGTTTTAAAAAAAGACTTAAAAAACCAACGAAAAACAACAAAAAGCTAACTTTGGAGGCTCTTAAAGCCACTCCCAGAAATCTGTGACTGGCAGGTTGCCACAAGGGTCTGGTTGTTCTTTAGTTGATATATTTTTGTTGTTCTAGTTTCCATATTAGGAGGGGGAGAAATAATTATATATAAATATTATGCAAAAAATATAGTTTTCTTTAGATCAGAAACTGATATTTTTACGTCAGCCATATGTATTTTGTTTAAAGGAAAAAAAAAAAATCTTGAGTCATGTGTCTGCAAAGGCATGTGACCGTGTGACGGCAGTTCAAAGTGACAGGTAATTTAGTATATCAGCGATTGGATGCCAGTCAGCTTCCTTTTCTCTGAGCAGCCATCTTTATACTAGATGTTAGTTGGATGACACAGATGTTTTTTTATATAAATTATGTTGGTATGGCTGGTTGCTTAAAGTATAAACGTTTATTGTGCATACATCTTATGTAAAGTATTTTTTCTATTTAGTTTCCGTGATATACTGGCAGCAGATGACTATTGGGTTAAGTTATTGAGGACATTTTAAAACCGCTGGGGGAGATTGGTGCTCTACGCTAAAAGGCATGGTCGGCGGCATGAACTTCTGGGGACTTCTCTGCAACATGCCTTGAAGGAGGGGGGAGATTTTTGCTTTGTTTGAACTGCCACGAGCGTGCACGGGGGAGAGTGCCATGCCAGACAGGAACTGAAGTAATACCCTGTGATACGTGTTAACTTGCCTTGGAATGCTTTGTTATTAAAACACTCTGAACATAATTTTGCATCCAGTTCTTGATAATCGTAGGGTCTCTGGTGGTGGTGGTTTTCTGTTAAATAAATTGGCGGATTGGTACCAAAGACATTACATCACTTCCTGTGTGCATTGCTGAACAGTCCTTTTTAGGCATTTGCATTATGTGATTAGGTTTTCTTTTATTTGCACAGGAGTTTTACTTATTTTTTCAAAGGTTTTGTGCAATAAGCTTTGAGGAAAAAAAAATTGAAACAATCTCAAGAAGGAAAAAAACTAAACCAAATTTTAGCATGGGCGGCCTTTGGCTTTCCCCAGCGGAGCAGCAGATGTCCTCTAATGCTCAGCCACTGCTTCGCGCGGTGATGTGATGTTGGGGTTAATGGGAAACCCCCTCCCAGCTGCAGCGGGGGCCTGTCCAGGAGCCCGTATCCACCTCCTGTCGCCAGCCGCAGTCCTTGCACGCCTGCAGCGCCCAAGCAGCCTCGAGGCGGACATCTCCCCGGAGCCCTCGGGGAAAGGGAGCGCTTGGACCCGCTGCAGTCGCTCCTCGCCGCTGCGCCCAGCTCCTGCGCGTTGGTCAACCCGTTGGTCAACGCGCTCCTCTTCCTGCCCCTGCCAGCACGACTCTGGGCACGCGGCCGCTCCTCTCCAGCATCTCCTTGCCGAGGCCGTCCCCTGCCCGCTGAGGTTGGCTGCTCTCTGGCTGTCCTGCCTCTGCTATTCTCCTGCTCAAACCAACAGCAACAAAAACAACAACAAAAAGCTCACTTTTCCTTCAGCAAAGCCCATGGCTAAAACTGCCTTTAGTTTATTTCCTCCCCTTAAATAAATATATATATATACAGTATTAAACTGACATTTGTGTGTGTATATATATTTATCCAGTGCTCTTACAACAAAATGTTCTTTCGAAGAGAGCACGCAGATCTGAGTTTTTCTTTTTCCAGTAACTCGTATAACAAGCACTGGTATTTTTGTATAAAAACAGAAAACTACAAAACAAAAGGCTGAATATTATGTGGTATGCATGACATTTAAAAAAAAAATGGTGGTTTCAAAGCAATATGTACCCTGGTGTGTTTGCCATATCCTAGAGTCCAGCTTAAAGTGCACCTGATCTGTATTGCATTTTGATATTAATCTCTATGTACAATGTTTTGCATGTAATTTATATGGTTCTTGGGAGAAAATTTTTTGAATGAATTGTCAGTTAGCTGCTTCTGAGAAAACAGACTCCAAGCAGAGGTAATACTCAAATTGGAAGCGGAAGAGTGGTTGTGGAGTGGGAAAGGGGGTACATATTAAAAAAAAATTTAAAAAAATTAAAAAAAAAATGAAGTGTGCTGGGGGTGGGGGAGAAGGGTAATGGTTTTTCAATCAATAAAGCTTTGGCTGTTGAGCAGAAACAATGCGCGAGTGCATCCAGAGAATAAAACGTGCCCACGTGTAACTGTGACGTCCTCCGTGTGTCCACCAGCTCGTGAGCTCGAGGCCGCATCTTCTCCCGGCGCTGGACGAGGGGCCACGCTTGCCCCCGGAGTGAGCCATGGGGCGGACCGGGGCTTTCCGTGGGGCGGGAAGAGGGACGGGGCCCGGCGCGAGCCCCCTCGCCGCGGCACAGGTCTTCCCTCGCTCTTCGCTCATCCGACGCGTGGCTTCTTCCGAGCGCGTTTCGGGACCGAGTAGCCAAAGCCAAGGGATCCTGGGTGCTGCCCCATAGCGGAGATCCCCCCCCCACCCCGGGGTGCCCCGAGAGGAACTCAAGGACGAGGGGAGGCCGGAGCCGCCGGGGAAGGCCCTCGTCCCCAAGCAGAGCGGTCGCATCCCCGGCGGGGTGAAGGCCCTCGCGCTCTGCCGGGCCTCCGGTCGCAGCCCTGCCCCAGGGCCGAGCCGCAGCAGCGAGGCCGAGCGAGGCAAGCTCGGGGCCGGGAAGCGGCGAGCCCCGCCGAGCCTGCTGCCGCCCTAGGAGCCGGCGCCAGCCCATCCGGAGGGGCGGTGAAAGCTCTGGCTGTTTCGCCGCGTCACCCAGAGCGGCGGGTTTGGTGCAAGGAGAAAAAAGGCTCCATTTGGCAGCCTCCCCCCCCCCCCCCCCGGCATGGTGTGAGGCCAGGCCAAGGCTCATGCCCACAGCCCTGGAAAACCCTGATGAGAAACAAGTGACTTCCAGCTTGGAAAAAGCTGGAAAGAGCTTGGGAAAAGCCGGGCCCGGTTGTGTTGGCCCCAGGTGGAGGTTTAAACCCAGCACAGGGGGCTCCCCAACACCACCATGAGGGCAGGAGCGAGGCGCCCGCAGGCCCAGTGTCCGCAGCAGAGGCTGAGGGCTTGGCAGGCGGGAAGGGGGGGGGGGGCTCCCCTGCAGTTTTCCCCTCAGAGAATGGTTTTGTTCAGGGTTAGAGAAACTCAGGGCGCCCCTTGGCAGCAGGAGGAGGAGGAGGAAGAAGGAGCCGCCCGCGCCGCGGTTATCGCTCTGTTGGGCGGCGCCGCCCGCGCGCTGCTCTGTGCCTGGCAGGAGGGGCGCGGAGCCCCGCCCTCACCGCGTCAAGCGGGCGGAAGCGGGCGCGGGTGAAGCCCGCGTCGGCTGCCATCTTAGCAGCGGGCGCGCGGAGGTGCCCGTATGTTAGGCGCCATCTTTGAGGCTGGCAGTGGTGAAGGCGACGGCCTGAGCGGTGGCCCCAGCGGAGCGAGGGGACAAGGCGACGGCGGCAGCGGCAGTTCCCCAGGGGTTCGGTAAAGTGCCTGCTCGCCGGTAACTAGAGCCGTTCATAGACCGCCGGGGGCGGGGGAAGGGCCTGGGGTCTCCCCCCGCCAGGCCCCGGGGCCCCTCCGCTCTCCTTAGGGGGAGCAGGCCGCAGCCCCCGCGCCCGGCGGCCCAGGCCGCGGCCCCGTCCCCTGCCGGCGGGCTGTCCTCAGCCGCCGCGGGGCAGGCGGCCGCTCCCCCCCGCTTCTGCGAGGCAGCCCGGGCCCCGCCGGGGAGGGAGCGGGGCCGAGGTGCTCCCCCGGGGCCTTCGGGAGGGGAGCCGCTCCCGGCGGCCCGAGGCTAGGCCCCACGGGCCCTCTCCCCTTCGCCGCAGGGCCCTCTCCCCTCCTCCCTTGCCCTTCCCTCGGGCCTTGGCCCTTCCTCCAGGCCCTGGCTGAGGGCTGTCCTCTCCTGCTCTTCCCTGCGGTCTCCTGGGGGGAGACCTGGGGGTGGCTCCAAACATATTTATTTGAGCGAAATTCAGATCCCAATACAAGCGCCTTAGGAGGATAGGTTATTCCAAGTTAAAAGCTTGTGCCTTCCTTTTGTAGCAATGCATGTAAGGGGTGTGCTGTAAACTAGTCATCTGACAAATTGCTCCTCCATTCCCCAAAGGAACTGCCTTCAGGATCTGACTAACTCTGGATGCACCCAGTTGTCATAATTTCTCCTTTATTTTTTATTTTTTTTAATGGGTGATGTTTGTTTTTGTTTCTTAAGAATTTGATCCTGGATCTTTCTGTTTTCTTATACTGAAGTTTATAATGCAAGTGCAGAAGTGATTTTTGCTGCTGTAACGATCAGTTTGTGGCGTTTACAGATTGTTCCCAAAACTGGATGTTTTGGGGTTCCTGCTGCGCTCAGAAATTGAGCTCTGGGCCCTGCTTTCAAAATACAAAGTTCTGTTATTTGCCTGTAAAAAAAGAAAAAAGAAAGAGCTATCCTGGGGATAGGTGATTTTGAAGCAAAATTGGAACCACCACTGTGGCACCACCACCATGGCCTGAAGTTGAACTGGACACCCATTAAACTGATCAGGCTAAAGAAATGGGCAATTATTTTTTGCTGGATGGCCCAGTATTTCAGGAAGAAAGTTAGCCTAGAATAAACTTCCTCTTGCTGTCCCTTCTCATCTAAAATGGCACCCTTCCAAATGACTGCTTCCAGAGGAAATTGACTCTTTTTGAGATTTAATAAAACATTTCAGTGAGGAAGATGAATTGTCATTACTCCCATAGTAAGTTGCTGCCAGGGCCTGGCATTGATTTCAGACATAGAAAAAGAATGAGTGCATGTGCTTTCAGTATGCCAGTCTCCCCTGAGAGCAGCTGCAGCAGCTTCATCAGCACCCTCGGTTTGGAATTTATTTCCAATACCTGTTCTGACAGCAAGGAGGAAAAGTTGATAGTGGATGGAGAGAAAGGTAAAGGAGAGTCTCCTATTAATGTAGGAAAGAAGGGGTTATGGACTAAGGGAAAGCCACTACATTAAAAAAGTAAGTGGTACTATCTAAGCATTTGTTAAGGATTTGGACCTGCAAGTACTGCTACAACTGCATGTGCTGCAGCTGCAGAAGTTGTGCCTGTTGCTGCTGAGCAAGATGGAGAGAGCTTCTTTGAGTGCAGTATGTT